>NC_137280.1:94360000-95610000 GCF_054371585.1 Giraffa tippelskirchi | reverse complement strand
ACATTTCTTCTTCTGTCCCATGGAGGGTGCCCGCTCAGAGAACTACACTTCCCTGCACATTTCCATACTCCAACGGAAACAGGCCGCAGCAGCCATTTTGTTCCGCCCCAGAAGCACCTAAGATGGCGGTGGGGGAGACGGTGAAGGTTGCCGCCTGGCCCTCGGGGCGCTAGTCCGCCGTCCCCCGGTTCCCTCGTTCCCCGGCGGCTGGCCCATGGCCTGGCGGAGGCCCGGATCATGGACCTCCACACTGCCGTGTACAATGCCGCCCGCGACGGCAAGCTGCAGCTCCTTCAGAAGCTGCTCAGCGGCCGGAGCCGGGAGGAGCTGGAAGAACTGACGGGCGAGGTGGCCAGCGGGGGTACGCCGCTGCTCATCGCCGCCCGTTACGGCCACCTGGACGTAGTCGAGTACCTGGTGGACCGGTGCGGCGCGAGTGTGGAGGCGGGCGGCTCGGTGCACTTCGATGGCGAGATCATCGAGGGCGCGCCGCCGCTGTGGGCCGCGTCGGCCGCCGGCCACTTGGACGTGGTGCGGAGCCTGCTGCGCCGCGGGGCCTCAGTGAACCGCACCACGCGTACCAACTCGACGCCCCTGCGCGCCGCCTGCTTCGACGGGCACCTGGAAGTAGTGCGCTATTTGGTGGGCGAGCACCAGGCGGACCTGGAGGTGGCCAACCGGCACGGGCACACGTGCCTCATGATCTCCTGTTACAAGGGCCACCGCGAGATCGCCCGCTACCTCCTGGAGCAGGGCGCCCAGGTGAACCGGCGCAGCGCCAAGGGCAACACAGCCCTGCACGACTGCGCCGAGTCCGGCAGCCTGGAGATTCTGCAGCTGCTGCTCGGCTGCAACGCCCGCATGGAGCGTGATGGCTACGGCATGACACCGTTGCTGGCGGCCAGCGTGACGGGCCACACCAACATCGTGGAGTACCTCATCCAGGAGCAGCCTGCTGGGGACGAGCAGGCACAGCCCGGGCTGGCCAGGGCACAGCCCCAGGGCGCCCGCTCGTCCCCCGAGGAACCCCCAAGCGGTGAATCGTACGAGAGCTGCTGCCCCACCAGCAGGGAAGCCGCCGTGGAAGCCCTGGAGCTGCTGGGAGCCACCTACGTGGATAAGAAGCGGGATCTGCTCGGGGCCCTGAAACACTGGAGGCGGGCCATGGAGCTGCGGCACCAGGGGGGCGAGTATCTGCCTAAACCAGAGCCCCCGCAACTGGTCCTGGCCTATGACTACTCGAGGGAGGTGAACACCACCGAGGAACTGGAGGCGCTCATCACCGACCCGGATGAGATGCGCATGCAGGCCCTGCTGATCCGAGAGCGCATCCTGGGTCCTTCCCACCCGGACACGTCCTACTACATCCGCTACCGGGGCGCGGTGTACGCCGACTCAGGCAACTTTGAGCGCTGCATCCGCCTGTGGAAGTACGCCCTGGACATGCAGCAAAACAACCTGGAGCCTCTGAGCCCCATGACGGCCAGCAGTTTCCTGTCCTTCGCCGAACTCTTCTCCTACGTGCTCCAGGACCGCTCGGCCAAGGGCAGCCTAGGCACGCCCATCGGCTTCGCAGACCTCATGGGGGTGCTGTGCAAAGGGGTGCGGGAAGTGGAGCGGGCCCTGCAGCTGCCCAAGGAGCCTGGGGACTCAGCGCAGTTCACCAAGGCCCTGGCCATCATCCTCCACCTGCTCTACCTGCTGGAGAAGGTGGAGTGCACGCCCGACCAGGAGCACCTGAAGCACCAGACGGTCTACCGGCTGCTCAAGTGCGCCCCCCGCGGCAAGAATGGCTTCACCCCTCTGCACATGGCCGTGGATGCGGAGACCACCAACGTGGGCCGCTACCCAGTGGGCAGGTTTCCCTCCCTGCAGGTGGTCAAGGTGCTGCTGGACTGCGGGGCCGACCCAGACAGCCGGGATTTCGACAACAACACCCCACTGCACATCGCAGCGCAGAACAACTGCCCGGGCATCATGAACGCCCTGATTGAGGCGGGGGCCCACATGGACGCCACCAACGCCTTCA
Organism: Giraffa tippelskirchi; assembly: GCF_054371585.1. Lineage (NCBI taxonomy): Eukaryota > Metazoa > Chordata > Mammalia > Artiodactyla > Giraffidae > Giraffa > Giraffa tippelskirchi. Next base: position 95,607,971 of record NC_137280.1, on the reverse strand, counting down.
AGAAGACTGCCTACGAGCTGCTGGACGAGAAGCTGCTGGCCAAGAGCACCATCCAGCCCTTCAACTATGTGACCCTGCAGTGCCTTGCGGCCCGCGCCCTGGACAAGAACAAGATCCCCTACAAGGGCTTCATCCCTGAGGAGCTGGAGGCCTTCATCGAGCTGCATTGACCGCACTGACCACAGTGAGAGAGGCGAACCCCCAGGAGGGCGGGGCCCGCACTGGTCCCGCCCACTCTCTGGGAGCACTTCCGGTGGCTAGCAACCTGGGAGAGCGACAAAGGGGAGGGGCTCTCCCGCCTCCATGGCCCCCTCCCCTCCGCAGGGAGCCGGGATAGGAGTGAGCGAGCTGTCGGTGCTAGAAGCCTTCAGGGTGACGCGCTCGGAGAATGGACTTTATGCAGGAGCCTGTGCACCCATCCTTGGCCAGGAGAAGACGCTCAACCTCCCACACGCCCCGTTTGCCTGGGTTAAGGAGGGTCTTGCCTTCTGACTCAGAGGCAGATGAGTTGAAGCCATTGCCCTCCTCCCCCACCTAGAAACGCAGGAAGAAGCTGAGAGTCGGGTCCGGCCTCCGGATAGACCTAGACCCCCCCAGTGCAGGGTTAGGACGGCGGGCTCCGAGGGGAAACTGGGAGACCTGCCTTTTCCAGCACATTCGCACCTGTTCCCTCCACCCTGCGGTGGGTAAGGGTCTCCACCGTGGGAAGGGCGGCCTGCCCTTTGCATAGCTTTCGTGGTTTGGTGTTCTGTTTATTTACTAAGTGGGCAGGTTACAGGTGTGATGCAGGAGTCCTGAAGTTTTGCTGCCATATACTTTTTTTTTCTTTTTCTAAAACTTTTGGCTTGTCAGACTCGCTAAGTTCATTTCATGCAGTGAGGGTTTTGTCGTGCCTGAGGCGGCCCCGGCCGGCAGAGGTGAGCTTTATTGTGTTCAGGAAGGGAGGTGCCAGCCCCATGTATCCGTCCCCAGAGCGAAGGTGACAGTACTTTTCTTTCTGATAGTTCACTCTTAGCCTTTTTTGGGGGGCCAGGCTGCTTCTCGCCCAGCAAAACCTAGCATGGTTGGTTTGGGCTTTGGTTTTCACAATTTATGAGTTAAAACCGCAGGCCGCTTCCACGTCACAAGTCACGCCCGGGGGCACAGGTGCATGGCCAGCATCCTGAATGGCTGTGTCCGGTTTTTAGCTGCTCGGAAACCTGGATGCAGGTGACCCTGAGGCAACGCCAGATACACTGTTGACCCACTGTGTCAGCTAGATAAGACAGTGGGTGTCGAGACGGGTTGCCAATTAAGGTGGAAGGAAATCTCGGCCTCCCATCACTGGGGGCTCCTGGGAAGAGGAATTGTTAGTCCTTCTGCCAGAGAACCCTCCCCAGTGGGATTCTCAGGGCCCATCCTCCATGGCCCTGGCCGCCAGCAGGAGAGTGTTCTTGGCCTGTTGGGAGAGCGGAAGGGGACTGGAGCCGGTGCCCCTCCCGCAGCCTTGTCACGGGGCAGCTACACTGATGGAAGCCTTCCGCAGGCACAGTGGGTCCCCGGATGCCCCGCCCCCACCGAGGGAACCAGGTCTCTTTGGATTTGCAGTGTTAGTTAGGACGTTCTTTATTTCCACGACCAGGTTTTGCCTTCCATCAAGGCGGGAACCGCCCTCACTGTCCCTCCTAAAGCCGGGAATAAAGAGAGGAGGCAGTGTCAACTGCAAATGCGGTGCTGTTGTTCAACCTTGTGTTAAATGGACAACTGGGGGGGTGGGGGTGGGGAGGGAGTGCTGAGTGGGTGGGGGAGAAGGGGTCTGCCAGGTGTGGACGGCCCAGGTAAGGGAGCACAGCTCCCATCCCAGTTTATGTCCTGGGGCTTAGTGTCAGAGTTAGCCAGAAAAATGTGTTGCTGCAGAAAAAACATAAAACCACTGACTTAGTCGTCAGCTCTGCTGTGCAGGAGGGTTGCCTCAGAGGAGAGCATGGCATGATCTGACCTTCCGGAAGGTCTAAGGGAACAGGAAGGCCCCCAACTCAGCCCTGCTTCCCTGAGACACTGTGATGGAGCCTATGAACCCTCTGGCCCAAGACGTCTGTGCATGAACTTGGGTTTCCCGGAGGAAAGTCCCACCCTTTCCTTTTGTCCTGCCATATTGTTAAATTCTGATTTTCTCTGCACTGGCATGGTTGGTCAACTCCTCGCCCACAGCACTGTCCTGGGGGTCTGACGTTGACTGTTTCCCCAGGGCCTGCCTTGCACCAGGCCGGGTTCAAGCCCCTGTAGAGGAGAGGATTGACCCAGCCATACCTGAGACAGGCATCTCCCCACATCCTCACCTCCTGAGACAATAGGGAGACTGTGCCTTGGGGTCGTCTCACTTCCAGTAGCGAATTGGGTTGGAGGGTTCTCCAACTTCTGGTTTCATGGGGACTCAACGACCCTTACCAGTCCACACCCACTCAGGAGCCATGTGAATATATGGTGGTCACCCTGGAGGAGTGGGTTTCGAGTCAGCAGGTGCTCTCAGCAGCCTCCCCGGAGACACCTGCGCTGGCTGCATTTACTGAACCCCAACTGGATGGTAGGCCCCATTCTGTGTGTTGACAGGACTCACCAAAGAGGGGAACCCATGTGGGCCAAATGCTTGCTTTAAAAGCTCACACCTGAGAATTGTGACTTAAGCCCGAGACTCTCCAGAGAAAGCCATCGTAAAGCTCAGGCAGATTTCCAGTGCAGGTTGACCCAGCAGCTCAAAACTTAGGAATGACCCAGTTTCTCCTAGGTCCTGACATGGCGGCCAGCAGAAGGCCACGTGACAGCCAACATTGTGATGTTCACTGGGACTGGACAAGTCACAGCAGCCCAGGAATGGGTCGTGCTGACAGTCGATTATTGTTTAGCCACCAAGTCATGTCCAACTCTTTTCCGATCCCCTGGACTGTAGCCCACCAGGCTCAAGAACATATGAGTGGGTTGCCATTTCCTTCTCCAGGGGATCTTCCAAATCCAGCGATCAAATCTGCATTTCCTGCACTGGCAGGTGGATTCTTTACCACTGAGCCACTTGGGAAGCCCGGGTCAATTATTACGTGCAAGTTATCAGTGACGAGACAAGCTTAGAGAGGCCAAGTGGTCTGCCCCAAGTCACACAGCCAGGATGGTGACCCACCTCGCTGGTCGATGCAACAGACCAAGGCTCAAGAGGGAGGAGCGTTTGCCTGAGCTCACTGGGGGTAAGGCTGAGACCCAAGGTTGAGGGCATCAGAAAGTGTGCAGCCCATCCCACTAGGGGGAGCCTCTGCCCCTCTCAGTGTCACCCCTACCCCACTTCTGGCATCCACACAACGGGAGTCAGCCTGAAGTTCTGCTCACTGACTCGTCTGTTTAGTTAATGCCTACCTCAGATCTTACGGAACCCTGGGAGTGTCTGTGCTGGTCCCCACTGAGTGACCCCTCTGGTGAGTGAAAGAACCAACGACTCTTGCCTCTGGAGATTCCAGTCTCCCTCTAACAACTGGGGAGCAGCCCCTGATGGCTGTGCCACACACAGAACCCGCTGCCCCCACGGGATTCCAGGACTGTCATCTGAGCAGTGTTTACAGGGAGCAGAGCGTCCCAGCCTGAGGTTAAAGATAGCACAGCTCAGGGGCTCACATCACAGGCCCAAAAGGAGATGACGGGCCAGCCCCCAGGACGGTAGCACTCGGCTGGCACTGCAGGGTGCTGACCCCGTGTCCCTGCAGAAAGGTTGGGGGGTGTGGAGTCCTTCGGGAGATTCAGTTAAGACTGGGTAAAGGCGGGGGTGGGGGGGATCCACCCAGTGGTTGCCACAACAAGTGTTAAGCAAGACCCAGCCCAGATGCGGGCAGCACCATCCATCCTGGGGGCGGGGGGGGGGGTGGATCAGGGGGAGGGAGTGTTCCCTCTGGCCTTAGCATCTGTTTCTAGTAGGTTGCAAAAGAGACGGTGACCCTCCCCAGTGAACAGGACATTTGAGATCCTCCAGTGCAGCCATCTCCCCCTGACCTGAGTCCTGATGTCTTCTATTAAAAGCCTGTCAAGCAATGTTCTTGATCGAATGTCACCTCCTCCGTGAAGCCGTCCCAGATCATCATTAATAATGTGGCCCCAGACAACCTCTACCCCATCCTCCTGTGTACTTGCCTCTTAATCCTTAAAACATTAACCCTGTCACCTTTTTCTTTGTTTCCTTGTTTATTCATCATGTCCCTTCCTTAGAATGTCAACTACTCAAGTTCATCCCATGCTGCATCCATAGCACCTAGAAGAGGGCCTAACTCAGTAGTTCATTAAGCATTTGTTGAATGAATAAATGAGCTCACACGGTTCATTCAAAAAAAGAACGAGGAGCTCTGTGGCTGGATCAGAGTGAGGAGATTGGACTTCCTTGGTGGTCCAGTGTTTAATACTCTGAGCTTCCACTGCAAGGGATGCGGATCAAATCAATTATTGGGGAACTAAGATCCCACAAGCTGTGCAATATGGTCAAAAAAACGGGGTGTGCAAGAGGAGCTGGTGGACACAGGCAGATGGTGTAGGGCCTTAAGGCCCTAAAGAACAGGGTAGTAGTTACCCTCAGGGCTGTGGGGAACCGAAGCAGAATTTCACACCAAGGAGAGACATGGCCTGATTTAAGCCTTGAGATCACTGGCTGCAGCTGGAAGAACGGATTGGAGGGAGGCGGATTGGAGGGAGGCGGTGGGGTGGAGAGAAATGAACATACTTCAGATCTTCTTCGGAGGAGAGCTGGCAGGACTCGATGAATTGGTTTGGGGAAGGAGAAGAGTCTGAGGTGACTCCTGAGTTTGTTGGCCACAACCAATAAGTGGATGGATGGTGGACCTTTTTAATGGGCCAGGGACAAAGGAGCAGAGGTGCTGATTCAGGGTGACTCCAGGGCCTAATGGGAGCTCCACTGTAGCTGCCTTGTTCACCACTGTTTAGTCAGTACCTAGGAAAATTCCTGGCAGGTAGTGGGAGTTCAGTCAATATGTGTTGACTAATAAAAGGCTTTTAGCCCCTGGGAAGGCATGTGAGTGAGCTGGTGGGTCGGCAGCTGTGACCCAGCTTCAGTTAAAGAAGAAATCACCAAGAAAACTAGAGAATTCTTTGAGCATTTTGTTGTTGTTGAGTTGCTCAGTTGTGTCTGACTCTTGCAACCCCATGGACTATAGCCTGCTAGACTCCTCATACAGCACAACGTATGCTAATGTGTGCAGTGCAGCTAAAGCAGTGCTTAGTGGGCAGTGTGTAGCTTTAAGTGCTTGCAATAGAAGACAAGAAAAATAGAATCTGCAAACTATGGCCCATGGGCCAAATCCAGCCTCATTTTCACAAATCAGGTGTTATTGGCACAGCCACATTCCTGTGCTCACGCCTTCCCTGTGGCCACTCTCATGCTGCAGTGGCAGAATTGAGAAGTTATGCCAGAGACCCATCTGGCCCCTAAAGCCTAAAATATTTACTTAATATTAATAAATTAATAATTAATATTAACAAAATGTTTAGCCCTTTATAGATAAAGCATGCCAATGCCTGATCTAAAATCTCACCTTACAAAGCTAGAAAATTCAGTGCCAACTAAATCCAAAAAATAAAGAGTGGCAATCAACAAAATAGAAATGGGCAAATGATAGAGTAAAAACCAATGAAAGCAAAGCTGGTTCTTTAGAAAGTTTAATAAAATGGAATGAAACACAGAAGCTTCCCTGGTGGTCCAGTGGTTAAGACCATGCTTCTAATGCAGGGGATGTGGGTTCAATCCCTGGTCAGGGAGCTAAGATCTCATATGCCTTGAGGTCAAAACCACAAAACATAAAGCAGAAGCAATATTGTAACAAATAAAGACTTTAAAAAGTGGCCCACATCAAAAAATATTGAATGAAAGAGATGGGCTGGTGGGATGGGATTCTAGATTCTGCCCTGGGGTTACCACCTTGCAATCAATCCTCTGATATAGTCCAGTTTCCGCACTCAGAATGAACATGTTCACTGGGCAGTGTGGTGTGGTGCTTTAGGACACAGGCCATATTACCTTGGGAATGGCACTTCCTTTCCCTGAGCCTCAGTTTCCTCATCTGCAAAATGGGGTTGGTGGTAGCAGCTGCCTACCAGCATTGCAGTGCAGTGGGTTCAGTCACCCAGTTGTGTCCAACTCTTTGCAACACTATGGATTGTAGCCCACCAGTCTCTTCTGCCCGTGTAATTTTCCAGGCAACAATACTGGAGTGTACATGAAGAATTAAATGAGTTTATCCAAGAAACCCTGGCACACAGTAAGTGCTCAGTGAAGCTATCATAGTTATAGGTACCTACTGCCTGCACACTCATTTATACATAACAATAAACAGATGACCTGTAAAAAAATTTAAGTAGTTATACATTTATTTGAATGTGTTTTGGGGAACAGAGCATGGCTAGGCCCTGTATTTCCAATATGTGAATTCATAGATGTTAATACTGAAAAGTTCAAAATAAAGACGAGTTCATATTTTTTTACACTCTTTTTCTGAGATAAAACCTTACCATTTTATTTATTTATTTAAAAAGTCTTAAGTCTTTAGATGACTCTTTTAAGGGTTTTGGGGGTTTTTTTGGTTTTTTTTTTTTTTGCTTTTTTTTAATATATATTTTTTAAAAATTTATTTTTGGCTGCACTGCGAGGCATGTGGGATCTTAGTTTCCCCACCAAGGATCAATCCCGCCTCCCCTGCATTGGAAGTGTGGAAGCTTAACCGCTGGACCTACAGCGAAGTCCCAAGTTTTACCATTTTAAGTGTACAGTTAGTGGCTTTAGTATAATCTTAAGGATGCCACCATCACCCCTATCTAATTCCAGGAAGAAAAAAAAAAGTTGCTTTTTAAATCTGTTTAAAGAAAAATATTAAACGACTCAAGGAATAGAAATTAAGTAAGAGGGCAGATGGCCAGCAGCAATGCTGAGGACAGTAGACAGGTGAACAAAGTCTGAGAATCCCGAGAGGCTTTCAGAGGGCATGATGGCCCAGAATGACAGAAGGGGCCTCTAAGAACCACCAGGGATGGGAGCGTGTACAGCACCCGCTGAGGGGTCTGGGGGACCCCAGGGAGCCTTGGGGAAAAATAAGAGATGGGATTAGGGCCCTCTGAGAGGTCAGGCCGTTCCTTTTCACAGGAAGAGGACCATTTTTAAAAAAACCTTCCTTTGGAAATTGGAAACCCTGGGCGCCTTCCAGGGCTATAAAAAGGCGGTGTGTCCACTGACCAGGTTAAAAATAAAAGATCCCCACCCAGGGGCATTTGGGGTTGGGAGGAGACACTGTGTAGGCAAGGCAGGGTAAGTCTTGCTGTGTGACCTAAGGCAAGTGTCTGCCCTCTCTGGCCTCTGGTCCCCAGCAGCATTAGATTGAACAATTTCCAAACATCCAGTGAGTGGGTATATTTATACAGCTGCTGATCTTATTTACAGAAGTTGTTAACAGGGAGAGTGGCCTTTGGCATGGCCTGGAAGTTGGCACTCTCTAGGGGTTCTGACTCCCTCCCTACCTGGGTTTCTCTTAGGAAGAAGCCCTTTCCCAGCCCCAAGAAAACAGAGGCAGGAGCTGTTGTTCAAGGGTGCCCCCTAGTGTCAGTGATGCTCATCGCAGCATCTTCTGTTGTTAGTCACTAAGTCCTGTTGGACTCTTTGCGACCCCATGGACTGCAGCGTGCCAGGGTTCCCTGTTCTTCCCTACCTCCTAGAATTTGCTCAAACTCATGTCCATTGAGTCAGTGACTCTGGATCCCCACAAATAAAGGAAGCATCCTGTTCTCCCCTCCGCACCCCCACCACTGGACACAGTTCTGTACCAGGTTGGACCACACTGGCTCTGCCCTACCCTTCCCAAGCCCCATGCTCCTTCCCACCACAGGGCCTTATGGTGGGCTGTGCCCCTTACCTAGAGCACCCTTTCTCCCTGGAATGAGCCCCTCCAGGAAGCCTCCCACAGCCACTCTTATCCCTGTTTCCCCCTCCACCATGTCCCATCACACCCAGGACCATCTTGGTTGTAACCACTTAGTCTAATATCTGTCTCCCCTACAGATGTGTGAGCAGAAACAGGGTCTGCTTTAATCAACAGTGTGTCTGAAATAGTCCCTGGCATACCTTAGGTGCCAATACACACTGTTCAGTAAATGAATGAATGGAACACTCACTGGCAGGCAAGAAGGGAACATAGTATCAAGAGTCTGTTTTGCACAGCAAGGGAAACCATAAACAAAAGGAAAAGAAGACAACCTAAGACTATGAGAAAATATTTTCAAATGATGCAACTGACAAGGGCTTAATTTCCAAAACATACAGTTATACAACTCAATAACAAAAACAAACAACCCAATCTAAAAATGGGCAGAAGACCTAAATAGACATTTCTCTAAGGAAAACATACATACAGATGGACAATAGGCACATAAAAAGATGCTCAATATCATTGATTATAAGAGAAATGAAAATCACAACTAAAATAAGGTACCACCTCACACTGGTCAGAATGGCCATCATTAAAAATGCTCTCCAAATGCTGGAGAGGATGTGGAGAAAAGAGAACCCTCTTATACCTTTGGTGGGGATGTACAATTGGTGCAGCCACTATGGAGAACAGTATGGAGGTTCCTTAAAAAAAGTAAAAATAGAACAACCTGAAACTCCACTAGTGGGCATATATATGAAGAACACTCTAATTTGAAAAGATATATGCACCCGTATGTTCATAGCAGCACTATTTACAATAGCCATAACATAGAAGCAATCTGAGTAGCCATCAATAGATAAATGGATAAAGAAGAAGCAGTACATATATACAATGGGACACTACTCAGCCATAAAAAAGAATGAAATAATGCCATTTGCAACAACATGGATGGACCTAGAGATGATCCTATCAAGTGAACTAAATCAAAGATAAACATCATATCATTTCTATATGGATTCTAAAATATAAGTGAACTTATCTACAAAACAGAAAGAGACACACAGACATAGAAAACAAATTTATGGTTACCAAAGGGGAAAGGGGGTGGGGAGGAATGAATTGGGAGTTTGGGATTAGCAGGTACAAACTACTATATATAAAATAGATAAACAACAAAGATCTACTGTATAGCACAGGGAACTATATTCAGTATTCTGTATTAAACCATAACAGAAAATATATGAAAATATATACATCTGTATAACTGAATCACCTTGCTGTAAACCAGAAAAAGATTGTTTTAAAGATAAAAACAGACTTAAGCAATAATTCAAATTCAGGCAGACCTCAGAGGCACTGTAAATTTGGGTCCAGACCATGGCAATAAAGTGAATATCATAATAAACCAAGTCACACAAATTTTGAGGTTTCCCTGTGTGTGTGTGTGTGTGTGTGTGTGTGTGTGTGCGCGCGCGCACACGCACGCGCTCAGTCGTTCAGTTGTGTCCGACTCTGCAACCCCGTGGACTGTAGCCCACCAGGCTGCTCTGTCCATGGGATTTCCCAGGCAAGAATACTGGCATGGGTTGCCATTCCCTTCTCCAGTTCCCAGTGTATATAAGTTATATTCACAGTAAGACTGTATTCTGTTTAATGTGCAGGACTTCCCTGGTGGTCCAGTGGTGAACAATCTGCCTGCCAATGGAGACACAAGTTCTATCCCTGGTTCTGGAAGATCCCACAGATGCCTCAGAAGCAACTAAGCCCGTGCACCACAACTATTGAACTTGTGCTCTAGAGCCTGGGATCTGTAACTGCTGAGCCCACCAGCTGCAATTACTGAAGCCCGAGTGCCCTAGGGCCCATGCTCTGCAACAAGAGAAGCCACCGCCATGAGAAGCCTGCGTACTGCAACGGAGAGTAATCCCTGCTCACCACAATGAAGACCCAGCACAGCCAAAAATGAACATAAATAAATAAAAATAAAAGTGTGCAGTAGTTCTCTCATTTAGCATAGCCGCCTTCCTGAATGATCTGAGCCAGACTTTCTGGAGGACTTGCCACATATACTATGCCAGCACTCACTACTTCCCCTTGCGCTGTTTTGTTATGAAGATGGCCTCTTTCCTTCAACCCCATGAACCCACTTCTGTGGGCCTCACACTTTTCTCCTGTAGTCTCTTCACCTCTCTCAGCTGTCACAGAACTGAAGAGGGCTAGGGCTGGGGTCTGAATGAGGCTTTGGCTTAAGGGAATGAATGCTGTGGCTGGTTTGATCTCCAATCCCGACCACAAAAACTTTCTGCCTATCAGCAGTGAGGCTATTTCATTCTGTTTATCATTCATGCATTCACTGGAGTAGCACTTGATGTCCTTCAAAGCCTTTTCCTTTCTTTGCATTCACAACCTGGCTAATTTTATGTAGCAAGAGGCCCAGCAGTTGGCCTCTTTGACATGCCTTCCTTATGAAGCTTCATCATTTCTAGCTCCTGATTTACAGAGATGTGTGATTTTTCCTTTCCCTAGAACATGTAGATGCCATTGTGGGGCTGTTAACTGACCTAATTTCAATATTCTTGTGTCTCAGGGGATAAGGAGGCCCAAGAAGAGGGGGAGAGAGGGGGAAACAGCTAGTGGGTGGGGCAATCAGAACACACACACAGTGGGGACTTCCCTGGCGGTCCAGTGGTTAAGACTTTGCCTTCCAATTCAGGGACTGGAGGTTTGATCCCTGGTCAGGCAGTCTAAAAAATAAAACATAAGACAGAAGTGATATTGTAATAAATTCAATAAAGACTTTAAAAATGATCCACATCAAAAAATATTTTTAAAAAACACATATACGTTTATTAAGTGCACAGTCTTATATGGCATTCCCAAACAATTACAATAATCAAAGAGCACTGATCACAGCTCATCATGACAAATATGGTCATGATGAAAAAGTCGAAAGTTTGTGTGAATTGCCAAAACGTGACACAGAGACACAAAGGGAGCAGGGGCTGTTGGGAAAATGGTGCTGATAGACTTGCTTGCCACAGAGTTGCCACAGACCTTCACTTTGTTTTTAAAAAATGCAATATTTGTGGAGGGCAATAAAGTGAAACAGGATACAAGGTATGTTTGTTCGCTTATTGAGTGCCTACTGTGTGCCAGGTACAGTGAAGTCAGACAAACATTGTGTCCTCAAAAAGAAGACCAGTAACAATGTGTGTGATGACTAGGTAACTTATATTTGTCCCAAAGTGCTGAGAGTTATGGAAAAAGAAGGCAGAGTCAGGGGGGTTGGTGGGTGCCACTGAAGATGAATTTTAAATAAGGGGACTTCACAGAAGCCTCTATTGGGAGAGTGACATTTGAGCAAAGATCTGGAGAAGGTGAGAAGGAGCTATGGCAGAGTGTGAAGGAAGAACCCTGGGCAGTGAGCAGAGCACATGCAAAGGCCCAGGGGCAGGACTGTGCCTAGTGTGTTAGAGGAACTGCAAGGAAGTCTGTATGGCTGGAGTCAAGTGGGCGAGGGGGAGAGAGGGAGGAGTGGAGGGCACGGAGGAAATGCACAGGTCGTGTGGGTAGGACTTGGATGTTTACCCCCAGGGAGGTGAGACCCTGGAGGGCCAAGGGCAGAGGAGGAGCAGGGCCTGCCCTCTTGTGGATGCTGCAGGGAGGACAGACTGTGGCAATGAGCCTGGGAGTCTAGGGACCAGGAGGCAAGTGACTGCGCTGGTCCAAATGGGAGCAGAAGGGGGAGAGAAGTGGGTGGGCTCTGGACAGTTTTTTGAAAGCAGAAGCAGAAACCTTGGCTGACAGGTCAGTCGAGGGTGCCTGCCCTCTTCTAGCTGAGCAACTCCCAGGACAGAGCTCCCATCCACAAAGAAGAGACGTGGGGGGAACAGGTTAGGGAGGATGGTCAGACACAGTGTGGCCATGCTGAATGTGAGACCCCCTCATGAACCCCCAGCGCCTAGAGACGTCGAGGTGTCTGGAGCCTGGAGCTCAGGGGAGGTCTGAGCTGGAAACGGGGCTGAGTGTATAGATGAGGCCACGGAGGAGGGGAGAGACCCCAGGGGGTCCAGGAGAGCGGGGGGACGGGGATGGCGTGGGGCGTGAAGGGGTGAGAGAATATGGGCCCTGAAGCCATGTGAGGATGGAGGTCTTGGAGGCCAACAGGCATGTAGACACTTCAGACAAGGGGAGGAGGACAGAGAAGTGATCCCTGGACTGAACAACTCAGTACTAATGTCCTAGACCAGGGCAGTTTCTGCAGCCTTGGGAGGAAGGAGGGCTGATTCTGGAGCAAGCACTTCAGGAAAGACCCCACCCTGGCCCCTCTCAGGGCTGAGCCCCCTTTCTAGAAAGCCCTCTATTTGTATGGGCAGAGGAGTGGGGGAGGAGGTGGCCACGAAGCCTCCAGAAACTTCCTCCTTCTAACTCCACTAAACTTTCATTTTCCTGAGCGAAGGCCTGTCTGGCCCGGTTATGGGTCAGGGTAACCAGCATCACGACCTCTGGCAAAGGCCCAGGGCAGTGCCAGACCTGAGCAGGAAGCAGATGCTTCCAGAAGAAACAAGACACTGGTTGCCTCATCACAGGCCATCTGAAGACCTCCATACCAGCACCCTGGCGGACAACTCTGCCCAGGCATGTGTTTGTTCATTATCTCACCTGAGGCGAGAGCCTGGAAACTCCATGGCCACCACTGGGTAGGGATGGTGCAACCAGAAAATAAAAATTAAAAGTATGATTTCTCATATTTTTGTTCCACCCTGCAATGGATTACCTGATCAACCCCTAGGCACCCCACTGCTCTAGCAATGTGGCTTCCAAGAGTGTTTCTCATACTAGTTATGAAGAGGCTTTGAGGGGAAGAATACTATGCAGCCATGAAAAAGAATGAGAACATACAAACAGTGTTAGTCCGTGCTCCTGTTAATAGGGGTGGCTTAAGAATGCACGTTCGTGCTCTGCTGAGCAAAAGAAGTCAGACGCCAAAGACCATATACTGTGTGATACCATTGATATGAAACGTCCAGAGACAAAAAGCAGATTCATGGTTGCCAGGGGCTGAGGAGGGGGCTGCCAAGTGACTGCTACTGGGGATGTGGCTTCTTTAAGGAGTGATGAGAACATTCTGGAACTGGTGATGACTTCACAATATATTGATTATACCAAAACCCACTGAAGTGTACATTAAAAAATAACATAATTCTCCTAGGAAAAAAATTCAAGCTTCAGATTTTTAAAAAGGGAAGAAAATTAAAAAAACTTCCCCCTTTTTTTGCGGGGGGGTGGCTGCGCTGGGTCTTCGTTCCTGCAAAAGAGCTTTTTCTAGTTATGGCTAGCAGGGCCTACTCTCTAGCTGCAGCGCTCAGGTTTCTGATTGCAGTGACTTCTCTCATTTCCCAGCACAGGCTCTAGAGCACTTGGGCTCAGTAGTTGTGGCTGGTAGCAGTTGTGGCTGTACAGCATATGGAATCTTCCCGGACCAGGGATCAAACCAGTGTCTCTTGCATTGCAAGGCAGATCCTTAACTACTGGACCACCAGGGAAGCCCCTCCTCTGTTTTTCCTTCAAGATTGTTTGGCCTAGAGGAAGCACCAGCTGTCTCTAGGAAACACCCCAGGCCCATGGAGCCATGTGAGGTAGGCTGGTCTCTGAGCTGGAGGTGGCCACCAGGGGGCGCTGGGGCAGCAGGAATTGTGGCCTCCTGTGAAGTTGACCTTCCCTACAGGGTCTCCCCTCCAGGCCTTTGCCAGTGCTGTGCCCACCCTCAAGGACACTTTTGCCCACCAATGGTTCATTCTGAAATAAGCCTCTGGTGTCAGCTGACTTCCTCCTTCCAGAAGGTTCTCTTAACTCCCCCAGGCTGGTCAAGGATCCCCTTTGAGCTCCCTACACTTTATCACAGTCCTGACCACCCTGTAACTCTATCTCTGAAACTGCTCCATGACCCCTGGAAGGACAGAACAGAGGTATCGAAGGTCATCTAAGGGGGTGACCACTCAGTCATCCCTATGTCCAAGGGTCTGCACATTGTAGGAGCTCAATAAACGTTGGTTGGCTGGATGGAAGAATCCACATCCTCTCCACTTACTGCCCAGTAAGCTCCATGGGGGCAGGGACCAGGCCTGTGACCACAGCACTCAGCATGGTCTGCCCACAGTAGGTCAGGAGGAGAAGGGGACGACAGGGGATGAGATGGTTGGATGGCATCACTGACTCAATGGACATGGGTTTGGGTGGACTCCGGGAGTTGGTGATGGACAGGGAGGCCTGGCGTGCTGTGGTTCATGAGGTTGCAAAGAGTCAGACATGACTGAGCGACTGAACTGAACTGAACTGAACTGTCTGTCAAAAGGATTCACTTTACTGAACAGTTATTGTGTGCTATGGTCTGTGCTGGGTTCTGAAAATGCTGCAGTGACCAAGACAGATCAGCCCCAAGCTCCCTCAGGGTGGGCAGGCTGTAGTGGAGAAGCCAGAAATTAGCAAGTGATGAAGTGAACAGGAATATTTCAAAGAATTTTTAAAAATCAAGGCCATAAATTCACAAGCTGCTAAAATCCAGTAGAGAGACACCTGGCTCCTTATACTGCCCCAAAAGACTGCTTGTGAGCTGTGTGATCTTAGATAAATGACACCACCCCTCCTGACCTCAGTTTCCTCATCTGTAAACTGGGAACACTGTTTCTAGCTCCCAGGGTCATTGAGAGAATGAAGTGAGTCCAGGCATGCAAGCTTGATCACTCAGTCGTGTCCAATTCTTTGCCACCCCGTGGACCTAGCCTGCCAAGTTCCTCTGTCCATGGAATTTTCCAGGTAAGAATACTGGAGAAGGTTGCCATTTTCTCCTCTAGGGGATCTTCCTGACCCAGAGATCAAACTCATGTCTCCTGCATTGGCAGGCAGATTCTATACCACTGAGCCACCTGGGGTGCCATCCATTATGTGAAGTCCTCAGCTCAGGGCTTTCAATATATATATTGAAAGCTTTAATATATTTAAAAGATGATCATTACTGTTGATGCAGTGACGTACCTACCAGAGTTCCAGACTGAAGCTTGTCAGGTCCATGGCACAGGTGAGAAAGATGTGGCCCAGAAAAGGGCTGTGACTTGTGACTCCCAACATTTCAGGGATGAAATAAAAGCTCACGTTCTGAATGTGCCCACTTCTCCTCCCTCTTCTGCCTCCACCGGGGTCTAGCCCCCAGGCTCACTGGCCTGGACTCACAGCTCTGCCTCGCTCCCCAGTCTGCCCTCCCTGCAGCAGCCATCAGAGGGCGCGTGTGAGCACCTGAGTCAGACAACGTCCCTCTTTTGTCCATAGCCCTCCAGGGCTCGCAACTCCCTGAGAGCAAAAACCTAAGTCCTCCTGCAGCCCACAAAGCCCTGCACAACCTGCCTGTCCCCTCTCTCCCCGACCTCCTCCCTCTCTCTCCCTCACTTACTCTGTCTGCCTTTGCTGTTCACCCAACAGTATGTGTGGTCCTGCCCCAGGGTCTTTGCACAGCCTGTTTCTTCTGCCCAGAAGATCACCTTCCTTTCCAAGTTCTTCCCATGATGACCAGCTCCTTTTCTTCCTCTCGATATTGGCTGTAATGCAGCCTCCTCAGAGAAGCCCTTCCTGGCCAAAGTTCTTCCTCCTGAGGCACTGCCATTAGGGTGCCCTGTTTATTTCCTCTGAAGTCTCCTCACTTTCTGAAACTACTTCGCTTCCTCATTTGATGACTCATTCACTGCTCCCTCCCCTCCACCTCTGCCTGCAATTGAAAATAGAGTAGGGGACAGTTCACATCTGTCTTTGCCCCTACTGCACCCCAATATCTGGGACAACTCTGGCACACAGCAGGAGCTCAATAAATATTGGTCAACTGAAAAAATGGCAAGTGTCCGATGAATTGTGGCAGATCCTAGCCTCAGTCATCAGAAACTTTCTGTTTGGGACTTCCCTGGTGGCCCAGTGATTGGGACTCAGCACTTTCACTGGGGTGGTCCAGGTTCGGTCATTGGTCAGGGAACTAAGATCCTGTAAGACGTGCTGCAGGGTCAAAAAGAAGAGAAAAAAAAGGAAACCATCTGTTCCCTTGACCCCACCCCAACCAAGAATCTAATCTTTCAAGATTTCACTTCACTGGGGGGAGGCCAATCCAGGAGCAGATCCTCGACAAAATCTGAGTCAGCTACTAAAATAGCAAATGGTGCATGATAGCCTGGATGACTCACACCAGGCCTGCCCTTTGGGGTGGCTGATGGAAGGCCATGCTAAGTCAGTGTTCAAATCATGCTGTTGGGCCAGAGGCGGCCTGCACATTTGACCCACATACACCCTTCCTGGGCTGGTCTTCATTTCCTCCCTCAGAAATCTGACTACAGCATTGCAATCTCCCCATTTACAATCGGTGTGGCTTTGGGGTCACAGCCTCAGTTTTCCCCATCTGCAAAATGGGACCAGTAACAGAATCTTTTACCCAGGGTGGGGGGGGGTCAATTTTTTTTTAATTTATTTTTTTTGGCTGCACTGCAGGGCATGTGGGATCTTATTTCCCTGACCAGGGATGGAAACCACATCCCCTCCAGTGGATGTTGGAGTCTTAACCATTAGACCACCAGGAAAGTCCCAGGGAGGTCATTTTTGAGGATTAGAATGTTTACATTTGTAAAGCCTCCAGAATGGATAAATGGTGAGTGCTCAACAAACGTTAATTCTATTCTTATTCTCAAAAGAGAATAAGAGACCCTTAAAAAGATTAATCCCCTTCACATGAGGCACAAAGTTAATGAGCACTTACACTGTCCCTAGTATTTCACTGCAATCGCCCACGATCTGCTGATGACCTTGGAACAATGGCCTCATAAACCCATTTCACAGATGAGAAAGCAGAGACTCAAGAGAGGTGAAGTCACTTGTACAAGAATACACAGTGTGATCTGAGCCCACTCTTCAGGGTGAGGGCATCAATGCAGACCCCTCTTCCCCCAAAAAGGGCTGCAACAGAAATGGCTAAATGTACTCTCAATGTGTTTTCTCTCCACCTGCTCTAGCATTAGAACCAACACTTTTGGCAAAGCACATGGCCCATGGGAAGATTATATTTTCCCAGCTTCCCTTGCAGCTGGGGATGGTCCATGTGACTACATCCTGACCTATTAAGTGAAACCAAATTTTCAGCTCCTGTTCTTTTTATGGCAATAGTAGCCACCTGTTCTGTTTTTTGTTTTGCTTTTGGCCACACAGCATGGCATGTGGGATCTCAGTTCGCTGACAAGGTATGGAACCCATGCCCCCTGCATTGGAAGTGGAGAGTCTTAACCACTGGACCACCAGGGAAGTCCCACTAGGCACGTTTTTATATTGACAAATGGCAAGGAGCAGGCCTTCTGGAGTACATTGGTGCTATCAAAGCATTCAATAAATATTTATTACAATTGAAACACCATATCCATACCCCCAGCTCATTCCCCATCACCACCATGTAGAGAGAGGGGAAGAAAGAAAATTTGTAAACTCACATCCAGTTTTGGCCACCTCCAGGGCCAGAAAGTCATGGGGCTCATTTTGCCCTATTTCCTGAGATGGAAGTTCTCCCACCCAGTGTCCTGAAAGTAGCAAAAGACCCCGTGTTCCACCATCCCCTAGAGACGGGGGGGGGGGGTGGTCAAAGCCGAAGTCATGAGGTCCAGTCACTAGGTCATTCGGTTTCCCGCTTCTTGTCCTCTGGTGCCTGGGTCCCTCTCTGATTCCACATGTGGTTGTTGACCCCCAGCTGTACCATCTGTGCATGGTGTATGATGAGGGGCTGGAGCCCAGGGCTCTGAGGGTGGGCAGGTGGTGCCTGTGGGAAGTCCGGGGGCTGTGGGAAGGCCGGTGGGGGTTGTGGAAAGTTCGGCGGGGGTTGAGGAAAGGTCGGCGGGGACTGCGGAAAGTTCGGCGGGGGTTGCGGAAAGGTCGGCGGGGGCTGCGGGAAGATCGGTGGGGGCGTGCCCCCCAGCCAAGGAGGTAGGGACGGCGGCTGATGACCTGGCAGAGGGGGAAAGGGTGATGGTGGGGTTCCCAGGGACCCCTGTCCCCCAAAGGGCAGCTGAGTCCCAAATGGCATGTAGTTCGCGAAAGCGACCTGGAGTTTCTCCATCTGCGTCTGGTAGGCCAGGTAGCTATGGACGTAAGCCGAGTATGCCGCGCCCCACGCCGCTGCGTGCTGCCGCTCACTTTCCAGCTGTTGGCTCTGTTCCCGCAGTGCCCGGGCATCCTGTTCCTTCTTCCACTTGGCTTTGCGGGCCCGCAGCATCTGGGGCTTGAAGGTGTTGGTCACTTTCCTGGAGAAGATCTTGGAGTGTTCGTCCAGCCACACCAGGCCAGTAAGCAGACTAGACGTACTGGGGCTGAGCTGGGCCAGGGAACTCTCCAGGGGCAGGAAGGGGATCACGCAGTCCTGCCATCCGTGACGCGTGAGGCTGCTCATAAGAGACTGGTTTGTCTGATGCTGGCTCAGGCGGCAGTCGAAGTTGGAGGTGAGCAGCAGGATGATGAAGGCCGAGTGGTCTAGGGCATCCTGCAGGCAATGCAGCTCGCCACGCCCAGGCACCTGGAAATCCTCGCAGAACGTGGCCCCATCACGCACGCCCAGTGCCTCCAGCCTCTCGCGCACGCGCAGTGCGATGTGCTCGTCCGCACTCGCGTGGAGCACCACAAAGTTATAGAATTTATGTTCGGACGACTCCAGCTCCGGAGGAGGGGGCTCTGGGTTCCAGACGGTCGGGTGAGCCTTAGGAGAGGTCGAGTGAGCCTTAGGAGGGGTCGGGTGAGCCTTAGGAGGGGTCGATGAAGAAGGAAAGGGAGACGTCGTTGGGGAAGGAAAGGATAGGGATGTTTGAGGCACGGAAGGAGTCGGTGGGCGTGGCTGAGATGACAGGTAAGCGGTGTCTTCCTCTGAAAGTTGGACTGGCGTCTGATCTGTGACGGGGCAGGCGTTTTTGGAAGGCGAGGGGAGAGATTTCGGGGCTGCTGACACATCCGTACACTCCACCGGATAGTGGGCGCTGACTTCCGGAACTTCTGGTGGGTCATGCGGGCTGGCAGGGCAGGCATCAGTGGTCACCTCAGGAAGCACGGGGTCTGGGCTGCTCGGCTGCACCGGGGAGCCGGCAGCCTCCACCGGGGAGCCGGCAGCCTCCGCTGATGGGGGCCAGCTCATCTCCTCGGGTTCCTGGCAAGCCAAAGGGGCAGGCTCGGGCACCACGCTGGCCTGGGGATGATCACACAGCTTGCTGGGCCCGTGGGGGCTGTGGTGCACGCTGAGGAGGGCCATGGTGGGCGACTGACTGATTTCCAAGTTGCTGGCCAGGGAGGCCGGGCTGCCAGTGGATCTCAGGGAACATGCTCTGCTCCAGCCGGAAAGATGCTCTATGGGCCGCGGATCGCTGCGCCTCCGGGAAGGTGAGGCCGAGGACGGCGGGAGGCAGCCCAGATCTGAACGCAGTGTTTGGACCCCTCCCAGATCCGCAAGGACGTCCCACCCGCAGCGGTCCCGGGCCTCTTCCTGGAGCTCCCCCAGCTGGAGGTCGTCCCTGGAGCTGAAAGCGCGGAGGGCTGCCCGGTAGGCCTCCTCCCGCATAGGGGCGGGACACAGCTTCTCCTCGGCGAGAAGATGGTACACCCTGGCAACGGCCCAGGACACGTCTGGGGGCTCCTCTGGGGCCTCGGAGCTGTCCACACCAGCCCACTGGCGGGCCACCAGTTGGGCCACCGCGTCCGCCTTCAGCGCCTCCAGGGAGATCCTGGCCTCGGTCTCCTGGCCCAGCTTCAGGAGCACCATGGCGTGCAGGAGGTACGCCCCCCGGCAGCCGGGCCTCAGGGTCTTTAGTTTGTGCTTAAGATACAAGAGCTTGTCCTGACCTGCCTTGCCTAGAATGTCAAAGGCGCCAGAGAGCGAAGGGCCGGTGCAGGCCATGGGCTCAGGTGGGAGTGGCCTCCAGCGGCTGCGGGAGAAGCACTGGATGATGAAGTCATGTTCCGCACGACGCCCTGCTGCACTGCAGGCCCGGTGTCTCCACCCAGCTCACGGGTACCAGGCCCCCTGGGGGCTGTAGAGACCTGTGAAGCAGAAAGACATGCTTATCACCAGAAAGGGGGCTCTGAGAGGCAGTCCAGACGTCACCCCCTCAATGCCACCAAAACCCAGCAGACCCGGACTGCCCTGGTGGTCCAGAGGTTCAGAATCTGCCTTGCAATGCAGGGGATGTGGGTTCGATCCCTGATAGGGAAACTAAGATTCCACGTGCAGCAGAGCTACTGAGCCCAGGCTCTGAAGCCCAAGTGCCACAATTGGAAAATCTGAAGGCAAGAATACTGGAGTGGGTAGCCATTCCCAGGAAGATCCTCTGGAGAAG
This sequence comes from Giraffa tippelskirchi, assembly GCF_054371585.1. Classification (NCBI taxonomy): domain Eukaryota; kingdom Metazoa; phylum Chordata; class Mammalia; order Artiodactyla; family Giraffidae; genus Giraffa; species Giraffa tippelskirchi. The sequence goes on along the minus strand of NC_137280.1, from coordinate 95,587,651 downwards.
GAAATGGCTACCCACTCCAGTATCTTTGCCTGGAGAATCCCACCGACAGAGGAGCCTGGTGGGCTACAGTCCATGAAGTCGAAAAGGATCAGACACGACTGAGCAACTAATATTTTTCCATTCACAGAGGAAAAAGGTAAGCCAGAGAAGTGAAGTCATTTGCCCCAAGTCACAGTCAGTGAGAGATCTGGGGTTTGTTTGTTTAGTTGTTTGTTTGATTTTTTGCCACATGGCATACGAGATTTTAGTTCCCCAGCCAGGGATGGAACCTGCGCCCCCTAGAGTGAAAGAACGGAGTCTTAACCATTGGAATGCCAGGGAAATCCCAGAGCTGAGATTTGAACCCCAGCTGTCTGGTTCCAGAGGCTGGGGCTAATGTGCTTAACCACAAGACTACACTGCCTATTAGGATGCTAATAAGCCCACTTTGGGGAGTGTTTCAGGGAGCTGAGTAGCGTTATCATATGGAAAGTTCTGAGTCCCATGAATGGAAGCCAGCAGGCACTTAATACATGTCACTTAGGAAGAGTCAGTCTCCTAGGTGACCCCAGTGACCCCACATCCTGGTATTCACAGTCCAGGGTGGTCCTTCCAATGTGGTCCTAGAGTTCTGTGAGATTGATAGAATATGGCAGAAGTGATGAGGCGTCACTTGTGACATTAGGTTATGAGAGACACTGGCTTAGGATTTCCCTGGCAGTCGGTGGTTAAGATTCTTCATTTCCATTGCAGGGGGTGTGAGTTTGATCCCTAGCTGGGGAACTAAGATCGTACATGCCATATGGTACAGCCAAAATAAATAAAATTTAAAAAAATAAATAAAAGACACTGGCTTCCTTCTTAGTCACTCTCTCTGTCACTCTGTCAGGGGTAAACCACGATATAAAGGGCCCACCTGGGGAGGAACTGAGGCTTCTCACCACCAGCCACTAAACCACCACCACCACCAAACAGTGGTACAGAAAGAAAAGTCAATTGTGACTAAACCACCACCACCACCAGCCACATGGGGGTGCCAATCTCAGAAACCAGCCCCAGTTGAGTCTTCAGATGATGCAGCCAGGAAGACAGCCTGACTGCAAGTTCATCAGAGACCTAGAGACAGAACCATCCAGCTCATCTGACCCCCAGATTCCTAATATTCAGAAACTGTGTGAGATAATAAATGTTTGTGTTTTGAAGCCACGAAGTTCTGGGGTAATTTGTTATGCAGCAATAGCTAACTGATACATGTTTCATTATTACTATGAAATTAATCATGACTGAGGGTCAGGTCTATGACTAACACTGCTGCCAAGCCCTTTGGAGGCTCTTTCCTCTTCTCTCCATTTCTTGAAAAATGCCAAGTTGGTTCCCACCACAGGCTCTTTGCACATACCATTCCCTCTGCTTGGAGCACCGAGACCTTTGCCTGCATGACCCAAATCTCATCCTCAGCCCCCAGGTACAATGACACCACCTCAGGGAGCCCTCCATGACCACCCTGGTTCTCTATCCCAGTCTGTCTTCTCCATGTCCCCCCACAACAGAACTGGCCACTGGGTGACCTTTTCCTGTGTGTTAAACCTTTTACATTTTCTGTCTGCCTCCCAACCACCAGCTTTCCTGATAGCTCAGTTTGTAAAGAATCTGCCTGCAATGCAGGAGACCCCAGTTCAATTCCTGGGTTGGGAATATCTGCTGGAGAAGGGATAGGCTACCCACTCCAGTATTCTTGGGCTTCCCTATGGCTCAGCTGGTAAAGAATCTACCTGTAATGCGGGAGACCTGGGTTCGATCCCTGGGTTGGGAAGATCCCTTGGAGAAGGGAAAGGCTATCCACTCGAGTATTCTGGCCTAGAGAATTCCATGGACATCCATGGGGTCACAGAGTCCGACTCGACTGAGTAAATTTCACTTTCACTTTCACTTCCCAAACAACAGGAGCATCAGAGGGTGAGGAGTTGTGGAACCATGGACCAGGTCCTAATAAATACTTGTTGAATGAATGAATCAGTGAATAAATGAGACTGACAAGATTTCCTTCCAATATTGTTGATAAGAAAACAGGCACAGGACTTTCTTGGTGGCACAGTGGTTAAGAATCTGCCTGTCAGTGCAGGGGGCTTCCCTGGTACCTCAGCTGGTAAAGAATCAGCCTGCAAGGCAGGAGACCCTGGTTTGATTCCTAGGTCAGGAAGATCCTCTGCAGAAGAGATAGGCTACCCACTCCAGTATTCTTGGAGTATTCTCTGAGCCTCCAGTATTCCTGGTGGCTCAGATGGTAAAGAATCTACCTGCAATGCAGATCTGGGTTCGATCCCTGGGTTGGGAAGATCTCTGGGAGAAAGGCATGGCAACCCACTCCAGTATTCTTGTCTGGAGAATCCTCATGGATAGAGGAGCCTGGTGGGCTACAGTCCATGAGGTCACAAAAAGTCGGACACGACTGAGCGACTAAGCACAGCACAGCACAGCCAGTGCAGGAGACACGTGTTCAATCTTTGGTCTGGGAAGATCCCACATGCCTCAGAGCAATTAAGCCCTTGGGCTGCAACTACTGAAGCCTGAGTGCCTAGAACCTGTGCTCTGCAACAAGAGAAGCCACCTCAATGAATAACCCTGGCACTGCAACTACAGAGTAGCCCCCGCTCCCACAACTAGAGGACACCCCCGTGCAGCAACAAAGACCCTGTGCAGCCAAAAATAAATAAAAAAAAGAAAACAGGCAAAGAGGGACTTTCCTCATGGTCCAATGGTTAGGACTCAGCACTTCCACTTGCAGGGGGGCCTGGGTTTGATCCCTGGTCAGGGAACTAAGGGCTTCCCAGGTGGCACTAGTGATAAAGAACTCGCCTGCAATGCAGGAGACACAGGAGACTTGGGTTCGATCCCTGGGTCGGGAAGATCCCCTGGAAGAGGGCATAGCAAACCCACTCCAGTATTCTTGCCTGGAGAATCGCATGGACAGAGGAGCCTGGCGGGCTACAGTCCATGGGGTCACAAAGAGTCAGACACAGCGGAAGCAACTTAGCACAGCGCAGCAGCCCAGGGAACTAAGATCCCGCAAGCCACGTGGTAAAAAAAAAAAAGCAGGCACAGAGAGAAGGTTTCTCCAAGGGCACAGAACAATACACCATGAAAAGTGTCCCAAACCCCCAAATTTAAGTCCCCAGGTGTTCAAGGTATATCACATTCAGACCTGTAAAAATGCACAGCCTCACTTCCAGTCCAGGGGGCTAAGAACACTTTCTTTGCCCCTCAACTATGCCTACTGCCTGTTCCACCCTGGTGCCCACGATGAGAACCCCCCAAGAGCCAAAACCAGTGCATCCCCACTATGGACAACTCTATCCCCCCAGGGGACACCTGACAACATCTGGGGACAGTTCTGGTTGTCACAACTGCATCGAAGGAGGCTCCTGGTATTGGGTGGGTGGGTGCCAGGGACGCAGTTCAACATCCCACAGCGCCCAGGATGACACCCCTGTCCCCGAGAGAATGACCTGGCCCTAGATGCTGCTAAGCCCTGACGTGGAGGATCCCTGGTCTGGATCAAGAGCTGATTCATCCATCAACCCCCTTGACTGACAAATCATAGACGTCACTGTATAAATGACTCAGCATTTTTTTTTTTTTGCAAATTCATTTTGAGCAAATGTCATGGGGCCCAGGACAAAGGTCAATGATTCCAAGAAAGCCAGGCACAGAGCAGAGAGAGCCAGAGGGTGGAGGGTTGAGGGGGATGTGACTGAGCAGAGTGGGCAGAGGAGAAGTGGTCAAGAAGGGGCAGAGGGCGAGGTGGTACCGGGGGAAACCCAGCAGCTGTCTGGTTGTTTTTGAAAATTGAAGTGGCCTGACATGTTGAAATGCTTATGGGGATGGAGAAATAACAGAGACCACAAAAAATGGAGCTGACTTCCTAGTGGGGGGGACAAGTGGTCAACAGAGACATGAGTGAAATTCACGGTATATCACATTTACACTGTATAAATGCCACAGAGAAACAAGGAGGGGAGGAGGGTCATGGACTCCAAGAATTAAGGGGTGGGTGTGTGCAGTTTTGTTTTGTTTTTAATATTTATTTATTTGGCTGCACTAGGTCTTAGTTGTGGTACAGAGGATTTTTAGTTGTGGCGTGTGGGATCTACTTCCCTGACCTGGGACCCCTGCATTGGGAACAAAGAGTCTTAGCAACTGGAGCACAAGGGAAGTCCCGTGTGCAGTTTTAAACAACATGGTTTAGGAAGGTCTTGATGAGAAGAGAGATTTCAACAGGACACAAACATGGGGAGAAAGTCACCCATCGAACATATGAGGGAAGAGAGATTCAGGCAGAGGGAATAGCCTGTGCAAAGGCCCTGTGGCTGGACTGTGTCTGGTGTGTTGGTGGAGCATCGAGGAGGCCTATGTAGCTGGAGCAGAGTGAGCAAGAAGGAGAGGGGGGGAGGGGAGGGCAAGGAGGGGACAGGCAGGTCATGCAGGGTCTTGTGGGCCTGGGGGTGTGGGAGAGAGGGCACTTGGGCTTTAACTCGAAAACCTAGAACCACCTCAACCTGTCTAAATGCAGTGGCCTTGCCTCATGTGTATTGCCAAGAAGGCAAATGGGCTCAGCAGGACCACATTTGCTAACATTTCAAGACAAGTCAGAAATGTAGATTTTTTAGGAATCTGCTCAGTTGTGCCAAGTTAGCAATCGATTCAGATATTTTTAAGAGACCTGGTGAGCTTAAAAAAAAAAAAAGCAAGCCATTGTGCCATCCACAGAGTAAAAACTCTAAACATATCTACTGCAAGTAATAAAGGAAGTCTGTGAAGAGGAGGAAGGAATACATACATAACATTCATTCATTCATTCAAGAGGTAATTTTCCAGCATTTGCCACGTATTGGACACTACTGATCATATCAGGACAGAAAGAAGAATAAAAAAGGAATACTCTTCCCTCTTGGAGCTGACAATCCAGTCCAATTTATAAATTATATATAAAGTACTATTATTATATATAATATATGACAAAAGCAAAGCAACAAAACCACTTCTGTCCACTACACTGAAGGTCAACCTTTCAGTGCTTCATTTGTCAATAGTGAAGGGATTTCCCTGGTAAGTGGAAAGACTCCAGTGGCTAAGACTCTAAGCTCTCAATACAGGAGTCCAGGTTCAATCCCTGGTCAGGGAACTAGATCCCACATGCTGCAACTAAGACCCAGCACAACCAAATAAATAATATATAAAGAAACATTTTTTTAAAAAGTAGAGTCATAACTATAAAAAGGAGAACAAGTATTGCTTATGTGCTTCCTTGATTTCTGAATTATTTTTCCATAAAGACTAAATATGAGCCATATATTACTGCAGAGAAGAGTTCCTTTTTTCTTTTCATAAATGTTTTTACTTCTGTCAAAAGCAAATATATGGCAATATATGGCAACAAAGTAGGCATATGTATATAAAAAAATGCATGCTCAGTTGTGTCCAAATCTTTGTGACCCCATGGACTGTAGCCTGCCAGGCTCCTCTGTCCATGGGATTTTCCAGGCAAGAATACTGGAGTGGGTTGCCATTTCCTTCTCCAGGGGATCTTCCCGATCCAGGGATCAAACCTGGGCCTTCTGCAATGGCGACAGATTCTTTACCACTGAGCCACCTGGGAAGCCATATATATACACGTAATATACAAACAAGTATATTTATTTTTTTGGCCACACTGCGCCACATGTGGGATCTTAGTTTCCCCAACCAGGGATCAAACCTGCACCCCCTGCAGTGGAAGCACAGTCTTAACCACTGGACCGCTAGGGAAGTCCCAACCTAGCATATTATATTTCTTAATTGCCACACTGTCCTTCCTGCTGTCCTTCAAACTTGCCAGACACGGTCCTATCTCAGGGCATTTGCACTGGCTCCTCCTCCACCTAGAACACTGTTTCCCCTGTGTATCCCCACAGCTCACTCCCTCTCCTTCGTCAGATTTTTGGTCAAGCCTGTCCCAGTGACACTGTGTACAGCTGCCTAGGACAAGGGTCACAAAGCCCAGCCCACAGGCTGTTTTAGTGGAGTTGTCCTGGAACACAAGCATGCTCACTCATTGACCTGGGGCCCAGGGCTGCTTTCAGCTGAGTAGCTGCCACAGAGACGATGTAACCCCTACAGATGACAATAGATACACTCGTCCTTTCCAGGTCTCCCAACACCTGGGCTACAAAAGAGGTATATGATTTTTCTTTTTCCATTCAATGGAGGGGCAAACTTAGATTGCACAGTTAGGGATGGGCAGAACAGTGCTATCACACTAGTGTTTCTAATCCTAAAACCAAAATGCCTGTCACTGTAGCCCATATGGGCTTCCCAGGTGGTGCTAGTGATAAAGAACTTGCCTGTCAACGCAGGAGACATAAGAGAAGCGGGTTCATTCCCTGGATGAGCAAGATCCCCTGGAGAAGGAAATGACAACCCACTCCAGTATTCTTGCCTGGAGAATCCTATGGACAGAGGAGCCTGGTGGGCTACAGTCTATAGGATCAAAAAGAGCTGAACATGACTGAAACACACCCTAGCCCATATAATTATTATGGAGCATAACTGGTCTTTTTTTTATTTGTTTTGGCCATGCCATGCAGCATTCAGAATCTTAGTTCCCTGACCAAGCATTGCATCCTTGCTCCCTGCACTGGAAGCACAGAGTCTTAACCACTGGACCACCAGGGAATCCTAACTGGCTGTCATTAGTTGAATTGGGTCCCCCTCCCCAAGTTCAGATGTTAAAACTCTAACCCCTAGGACCTCAGGATGTGACTACAGTGGAGATGGGGTCTTTACAGAGGTAATCAAGTTAAAATGAGGTCACTAGGGCGGGGCCCTAATCCATTAAGTGTGTGTGTGTGTGTGCTCTCAGTCGCTCAGTCATGTCCTACTCTTTGCAACCCCACAGACTGTAGCCTGCCAGGCTCCTCTGTCCATGGGATTCTCCAGGCAAGAATAGTGGAGTGAGTTGCTGTTTCCTTCTCCAGGGGGTCTTCCCATCCAGGAATCAAACCTAGGTCTCCTGCATCTCTTGCATTGCAGGTGGATTCTTTACCACTGAGCCACTTGGGAAGCCCAATCCAATAAGACTGGTGTCCTTATAAAATGGGATTAGGACACAGACACCCCAGATAGAGGATCTCTTAAGGACACAGAGAGAGAAGACAGCTATTTGCAAGCCAAGGAGAGAGGCCTCAGAGGGAACCAGCCCTGCCTACACCTTCATCTTGGACTTCCAGCTTCCACCCATGAGAGTATGAATTTCTGGTGTTTAAGCCCCATGCCTGAGGGACTTTGTTATGGCAGTCCCAGCTCTGTGTGGCTACTGAGCACTGGAAATGTGGCTACAAGTTGCCAGGGAGAAAGTAAATATTACATTTTATTCAATTTTAATTCATTAAAATGGAAACGTTGGGCAGTGTGAAAAAAGAAAAAATTTCACCCCGTTAAACCTAACTTTGTTTCAATAGGCTCAGATTTCACTTAAACTATATATATATATATATATATAAAAGAGAGTCTGAATCGAGATCTGAAAAAATACATACCAGATCTTTAAGGATTAGTACAAGAATGGGACTTCCCTGGTGGACCAGTGGTCAAGACTCTGTGCTCCCAATGCAGGGGGCCCAGGTTTGATCCCTGGTGAGGGAACTAATGTCGTAAGACCCAGTGCAGCCAAATAAATAACTAATAAATATTAGGGGAGGAAGAAAAGAATTAGTATGAGAAAAGGTATGTAAGGAGCACAGGCGGACTGGAACCCAGGCTGCCTGAATCTAAACCCATTAACCCTGTGGTCTCCAAAGTGTATCACCAGAGATTCCAGCTTCCATGGACCTGGTTACATGGCCTGAGGAACAGACTTATCTAGTTATAATTAAAATGGCCCGTGAAATGAGCTCACAGCCAGAGTAGTCCTGGAGGAAGTGGAAGACAGACAACTTGCCATGATGCAGGCACAAGTATGCAGTAAGAAAAAGGCAAAGTGTATACATACTTTCTCCTACCTCTGATGTGAGCTCACCATCATCAACAAAACGAGATTAAAAAGGACAACAATCTTACTTTCAAATGGGACCACAAGTCAGCCAAAACTTATGGAAATATCAAAATTACTTGAAGTTTTGACCCTTGGATCAACTTTCTTTCCACCTCTCAGTGGCTCCTAGAAACAGCTGTGTGTGTAGTAACTTAAAAAGAAAAAAATCACAGGGGACTCTACTCAGTACTCTGTAAGGACATATACGGGGACAGAAGCTTAAAAAAAAAAAGTGGCTATATGTGTATGTAGAATTGACTCACTTTCCGGTACACCTGAAACTAACAAACATTGTAAAACAGCTATACCCCAATAAAAATTAATTTTAAAAAATATAAAAAAAATCAGACATGTGTTGACATGCACCCTCCAATTTTTAACTGATAAAGGCCAACAGCTGATAGAGTGTGAAGGATGGGACACGATGGGGGCTGGACATTAAGTTCTATTTCATGCAGTGTTCACTCTGAAAATTCAAGTTCAATACTTAGGATCTGTGTCCTATTCTGAATTCAGGTTCTACATCTATAAAATTTTAAAAGGAGGGACTTCCCTGGTGGTCCAGTGGTTAAGACTTCACGTTTCAATGAAGGGTATGCAGGTTCGATCCTCAGCTGGGGAGCTAAGATCTCACATAACCTCGTGGCCAAAAGACCAAGATGTGAAACAGAAGCCATGTTGTAACATATTAAAAAGACTTTTAAAATGGTCCACATTAAAAAAAAAATCTTAAAATAAATGTTAAAAAGGAAAAATGAAACTTACCAACTCCCGACTACACCAGCAACAGTGTGAAAAGTCAATCGGAAATAGCTGCCAACATTGAACAGAGGAGATTGTGTGTGAAACTCAGATGTTTTGGGTTCTCTTGGAATTCGGATGGTCAGCAAGACTGCGCCAGCTGTGCTCGACTGGGAGCCAAAGGCTGTCCCCTTTTACAGGACACCCATCTGAAACATGAATCACCTCCAGGGCAACAGAGAGCAGTCAGAGAGAGCGTGCCCTTGGGGTTCAAATCTCAGCTGTACTGCCTCCACGTTATGACCTTGGACTGGCCCTATACACATCGGTGCTTCAGTCTCCTCCTCTGTGGATTGGGTACAAAGATAAGCCCTTCCTGCGAGGGCTGCCATAGGTCTAATGAGTTAATCCATGTAGAGATGGTACAGACCAATGCCTGGCACATCCTGACTGCTCCACGAGCCTTCAAGTGTATGATGACTGCCCCACCCTGGCCCCCCGCCCCAGCTGAGGCCCCTGCAGCAGAGGCTCAGGGCTGGGTTTGTGCAAAAGCACACAGCACAGCCAGACTGAGAACCAGCCAGGCACGACCACTCCTGCTTGCCCTCCTGGCAAATTGCTTAAAATCACACCCTGTTTCTTCTCCATCTCCCTGTCTGCCAGCCTAAGTCCAGACTCAGTGCCCCCTCCCTAGACATTGTCTCCCCCAGCATGTTCCCCATCCACTCAATATGCCCTGCCCAGAGGTCACCTCAGCCTTCAGGAAACCTGGCTTTCATTCTGCTATACTTTCCATGGCCTCCAGGGCAAAGTCCACTTCACACCTGACAGTGGGCGCCTGGGTGGCAGGGGAGCAGTCACAAGAGTGGGGAACCTGGCTCTGCCACCTGCCAGCTTGTAGGAGCCTGTTTTTCAGTCTCAGTTTCCTTGTGTGTAAAACCAGCAGGAAAGGGCCTTTGTCATGTGTGAGAGTTTAGAGTAACAATATAATAAAGCATTCTTTGGTGGTCCAGTGGCTAGGACTATGCACTCCCAGTGCAGGGAGTCTGGGTTCAATCCCTAGTCAGGGAACTGGATTCCACATGCTGCAATTAAGATTTTTGCTTGTTGCAACTAAAGATCCTACATGCTCCAACCAAGACCCAAGATCCCGGCTGCCTCAACTAAGACCTGGTACAGTCAAATAAACAAATATTATTTTAAAGAAAGAAATTAAAAAAAAAAAGTTCCAAAAAGATATGGAAGTTAAAACATAACCAGACTATCTCTGGAAAATGTGTAGGAGACTCAAGGGGCATTTATTCAATAAGTGTTTCTTGAGCACCTGCTATATGCCGGGCATTCTGTAAAGCAAAAGCCAACCCTGTGAGTTAAGACTACTTCAAAAACTGCCTGTTTACCAGGGGTAAAGGGAGGCACAGAGAGGTTGAGTGACTTGCCCAGGATCACACAGGTAGAAAGTAAAGAGGCAGGAATTTAAACCAGACAGCTTGGCTACAGGGTCCTTGCTTTTATTCATTGTGGGCATTAGTCGCTAAGTCCTATCTGACTCTTTGTGACCCCATGGACTGTAGCCCACCAGACTCCTCTGTCCATGGGATTCTCCAGGCAAGAATACTAGAGTGGGTTGCCAGTCCCTTCTCCAGGGGAACTTCCGGATCCAGGGATTGAACCCACATCTCCTGCATTGCAGGCAGATGCTTTACCATCTGAGCCATCAGGAAGCCGCCTTTATTCACTGAGCACCTACTATGTGCAGTCCCCTTCCCACGCCTGGATCTGAGGAATTACCGAGCCCGTCCACTAAAGAAGGGATCAGATACCTGCCCTCCGCACTGAGCACACACACGGGTCACAGCTTCTGCCCACTGTGGCTCCATGAGGACACTATTTGGCCCCTACTGTGTGCCCAACGTACTGAACAGTGTCTACTGGCACACAGCAGGTGCTCCAAAAATGTTTGTTGAGGGATGAGTGAATGGCCCTAATTCGGAGGAGGACACAGAAGCCCGGGAAGGCTCTGGAGCCTGGGGCTTCCACCAATCTTCCCCTAAATTCTGGAACCCACACCTCAGCCTGCCCAGGTCACAGGGGGTGACCCTCCCCCAAACCCCTGCGCAGCCATAAGGAGAGGGAAGGAGTGCAGGTGCCAGGAAGAAGGTCTGGGGCCAGCCAGGCCCTGAGTGGTGCCAGCAGCCACAACTGAGCAGACCTGGATCCAATCCTGGGCCAGTATCAACGAACCCCGTACCCCACGGAGAGGTCTAGGGAATGAGGAGCTGATCATTCCCAGAGACCCATCTGAATGGGATGTAACCCATCTGATGGATGAGACCCACTGAAAGAAGTGCGCTGTGCTGTGGGAAGGGGTCCCCGAAGCCCCTGGAAAAAGTGTGGATTCAGTGCCCTGGAGGAGAGAGCAGTGGGAGTGGCGATCACGGGGCAGGAGGAACCCGGGCTGGGGTAGAGAGAGCGCCTCATTTGGAGAAGATATCAGAAACGAGGAGGAGGAAAGGGGTATTGGGAGGGAAACAGAGCCTGCTGGGGAGAACTCCGGATGTTGAGGAAGGGCAGGGGGGATGAGGACTTGGGCCAGGGAGGGGAGCTGCAGCGTGGGGGCGGGGGACCTGAACATGCATCGCGAGGACGTCCAAAGCTCCCGGGGCGGGGGCGGGGGCGGGGGCGGGGGGCAGCTGGCCTTGACCCGTGGCGAGGGTTGCGGGGTGCCAGGCCCCCTGCCCCTGCAGGCCTGCGGGGGTCTCCGGTCCCCCTAGGCCCTCGCTCCTTCCTCACCTACCTGGGGTCGCGGGGGCGACCGGCCGCACCGCTCGCGTCCTCGGGGCGGAGATTGGTGGCCGGACGGCCTGGTGGCGATGCCCGCGGATGGCAGAGCGCGGAGGGCGCGCCTGTAGCCCCAAGAGCACGGCCTCCGCCCGCCCCTTCCGCGTCCGGCGAGGAGGGAGGAACCGGGTGAGATCACGCTTTCCCAGCGGGACCGGGAAAGTCCCTGAGGCGCCCCAGCTACGTCCTCTCTGCCTCGCCGGCTGCCACGTAGACCGTGTTTGGGGACCTCTGGGGGGCCCGGGCGCGAGAGACCACCACGGGGGTCCACAGGGACAAAAACCCTGTCCGCGGGGACCCACAGTCTAGTGAGAAAGAACCACAATTTAGTGCATCTCAATGGGTAATTAATGTTTTCCAGGAAATGAACAAAAGGGATGGGATAATTGGGGGCGGGGGTGAGGTTGGGAATCATGGCCACCCTGGAGGGGTTTGGGGACACCTTTGTGGTTGGAAGAGGGACAGACAGCATGATGGCATATATATATATATATATATATATATGTGTATGAATTTCTTTTTTTTTGGCCGAGTCACCCAGCTGGATCTTAGCAGGGCTTGAACCTGGGCCCTGGTCAATGAAAGGGCAGAGTCGGAACCAGAGGACCGCCAGGGAATTTGCAAGAGGGCAGATCTTGAAGCCGTAAACGTGACCTTTTAAAATTCACCGGGAGCAGAACTAACTAAAGCCTGTAACCAAAAAAAAAAAAAAAAGTGATAAAAAATGCATATAAAATTAAATTCACAGGGGTCCTAACCTTTTGGAAGGTTCTAGACCCAGGGCTTACATATCTATCTGGCACAGTTAAACCACAGTGCTCAGAGTCCATCGTGCTCAGAGGGGACCCTTGAAAATGTTTTAATTTCTTTTAAAATCAGAAAGGAAAAAAAAATGAATAGAACCTAGCTTAGATTATATGTGTCTTTAAACCAACACAGTTGTAAAATGTCTTTTTTTTTAATGGAGGAAGGTACCTACAAAAGCCATAAATAATACCTTCTACTGGGCCCCTTTGTCACCCTGAATCTCTTGTCAAAATACCATTTGTTATAAAAAATTTCTGGTTACCCAAAGGAAAAGGGATGTGGGTGGGGTTAATCAGGAATTTAGGATTAATAGATAGGTTCATGAGTGCTAAGTCACTTCAGTTGTGTCGGATTGTGCGACCCTATGGACTGTAGTCTGCTAACTATAGCCCACCAGGCTCTTCTGTCCATGGGATTCTCCAGGCAGAAATACTGAAGTGGGTTGCCATGCCCTCCTTGAGGGGATCTTCCCAACCAGCTAATATGATTCTACTGTAGAGCACAGGGAATTATGTTCAATATCCTGTAATAACCTATAATGGAAGAGAATCTGAAAAACATATGTATTTTTTTCAATTTGCTATATACCTGAAGCTAACATGACATTGTAAATCAACTATACTTTAATTTGAGTCCCTTGGACAGCAAGGAGATCAAACCAGTCAATCCTAAAGGAAATCAACCCTGAATACTGATTGGAAGGACTGATGCTAAAGCTGAAGCTCCAATACTTTGGCCACCTGATGCAAAGAGTTGACTCATTGGAAAAGACTCTGACGCTGGGGAAGACTGAGGGCAGGAAGAGAAGGGGGCAGCAGAGGATGAGATGGTTTGATAGCATCACCAACTCAATGGACATGAGTTTGAGCAAACTCCAGGAGGTAGTGAAGGACAGGGAAGCCTGGTGTGCCGCAATCCATGGGGTCTCAAAGAGTGAGACACAACTTAGCGACTGAGGAACAGCACTTCGATTTTAAAAGTACCATTTGTTGGATTCATCAAACCCAATACAGGAGGTTACAACAAAGTCCATTATGTTGAAATATATTTTTTTAACTTTCTATTTTATATGGAGTATAGTCGATTAACAATGTTATGATAGTTTCAGGTAGACAGCAAAGGGACTCAGCCATATATGTGAAATATATTTATTAAAATACTTTTTAAAAAATACAGCTTAGTGATTCATTCTTGAATGAATGGATAAACAAAATGGAGTCTACCCACACAATGAGGTATTATTCAACCTTAAAAAGGAAGGAAATTCTGACACAGGCTACAACAATGTGAATGAACCTTGAGATATTGTGCTCAGTGAGATCAACTAGAGAGGGAAGGATTCCACTCAGGGTCCCTAGGGGGGTCAGATTCATAGAAACAGAAAGTAGGTGGTAGGTGCCACCAGCAGGGAGATGGGGAGTCAGTGTTTCGTGGGGACAGAGTTTCAATTTTGGAAGATGAGAAAGTCCAGGAGATGGATGGTGGGGATGGTTTCACAACAAAGTGAAAGTACTTAATGTCACTGAGCTTTGCATTTAAAAATGGTTAAAAGGTGGTACTTCCCTGGTGGTCCAGTGGTTAAAACGCCTCGCTTCCACTGGAGGGGGTGTGGCTTTGATCCCTGGTCTAGGAACTAAGATCCCACATGTCACATGGTGCCGCCAAAACAAAAAACCAAAGGGAAAAGAAAAAAGGCTAAAAGGTAAGTTTCATGTTTACTATGTTTCACCACAATAAAAAATTGCTTTCAAACACTTGCAACACAATAACTTCAGAAAGACTTCTGAAATAGAGCTGTACCCAAGCCAACAAACAGAACTTAGGGTTCCACCTCTGTGTGTATTACCACATTAACAAGATCTCATCACTCCAGTGATTTCTCAATAGTAACAAGGATCAACCGTATTTTGAGCCACCTGGGGCAATGCGACCTGATATGAAAATGTCTGTGGTTTTCTACTTGAGCCAAAGCCACAAGAACTTCATTCATAATTGAGGAAATGGTAAATATCAGTTAGAGTCAGTGAGAATAAAGATATGAGGGTTTCCCCCCTCATTGGTACATTGGAAACCCTGAATATTATCATTAGATCTCCCAAGCAGTGCATGGATTCCAGGCCAAAGTTCACTGAAAGGTTCTTGGGAGAGAGATGAAATGTAAATTATCTAGATGCTAAGTCCCACTCTGTCGGCCCGCCCCACCACCACCACCACAGTGCCTCACTTATTCCTAGTCTCCTGAGAGGGAGAAATTATATTGAACCCATACTGTGTGCCAGGCATGTCTAGGCTCTGGGGACACCTTGGGGTGGGGGTGGGGGAAGAAGTGGTCCATGCCCTTGGGGCCTCCCGAGCTGGACGGGGAGAAGGCATCCAACCCATCTTCCCACACCTCTCCCCAGACCCCCACAGCCACTTTTTGGAGCATCCATTACCAAACACATCTTGGTGGTCATCATCTGATCCATGTCTTAAGACAACCGTTCCTGGTAGGTTTACTGTTGTTCAGTCGCTCAGTCATGTTCAACTCACTTTGGTCTGGCTTTGCTGTTTATCCAAATTGGCCAGAAGTCAGCAAAGTTTTTCCTGTGAAGGACCAGAGAGTAAAATACTGTCCATCTTACGGACCATAGTGTCTTTATTACAACTACCTGATGCTGCCATTCCGTGTAACCCCAAAGCAGTCACAGGTGATATGTCAATAAATGAGTGTGGCTGTGTGTCAATAAAACTTTATTTACAAAACCAGGCAGTGGGCTGGACAGTGATAGTAGTTTGCTGACCCTGGACATCGATGGTGTCAATATTTAGCTTTATTCTGGGTGGCTATGGGCTTCCCAGGTGGAGCCACCTACCAAAGTAGGAGAGGCAGGAGACTTGGATTTGATTCCTGGGTCGGGAAGATACCCTGGAGTAGGAGATGACAACCCACTCCAGTATTCTTGCCTGGAGAATCTACTGGACAGAGGAGCCTGGCAGATTACGGTCCATAGGGTTGCAAAGAGTTGGACACAATTGAAGCAACTTAGCACACAGGCACTGGTGACTGTGTCTGCAACATTTTTCTAAGCCAGTACATGTAACCCAAACTTTTTTATTTTGGCCAAACCATGCAGCTTGGGGAAACCTAGCTCCCTGACCAGGGATCAAAACCATTCCGCCTGCAGTAGAAGCATGGAGACCTAACCACTGGACCATAAGGGAAGTCCCCAAATTTTGTTCTTTTAAAGTGTGTTGTGGTCTCATTAAGCATTGCTATACCACAGTTTGTTGAGTCCCCTGTCACTGTTCAGGGGTTTCCCAGGTGGCTAAGTGTAAAGACTCTGCCTGCCAATGCAGGAAATGTGGGTTTCATCCTTGGGTAGGGAAGTTCCCTGGAGAAGGAAATGGCAACCCTGTATTTAGTCCAGTATCCTTGCCTGGAGAACCTCATGGACAGACGAGCCTGGAGGGCTCCAGTCCACGGGCTCGCAGAGTCAGACGCGACTGAGCACAGAAGCAGCAACTGTTATTGGACAAGCTGGTTGCTGCCAATGCTCCCCGCTCCCCCGCAAACAGGCATAGACACCTTATACGTTAGTGGTTATGAACACAGAGCAGGGGAGATGGAGGGGGGAGTCTGAGTGAGTGCTGGGTTCAAATCCTTATCCTGATACTTACCAGCTATAAGATGGGGCCACAGGCGAGTCCTCTGAGCCATGCCTCAGTTTCCTTCCCTTGTAACATAGCCATGGTAACAGCACCTGCTTCCTGGGACTGATGAAAGGATTAGGTGATGGGGCTTCCCTGAGGGTCCAGTGGTTCCATGCTTCCACCACAAGGGGGCACAAGTTTGATCTCTGGTCAGGGCCAAAAGAGTTGAGCTGCTTCAAATCCTAAAAGATGATGCTGTGAAAGTGCTGCACTCAATATGCCAGCAAATTTGGAAAACTCAGCAGTGGCCACAGGACTGGAAAAGGGCAGTTTTCATTCCAATCCCAAAGAAAGGCAATGCCAAAGAATGCTCAAACTACCACACAATTGCACTCATCTCACATGCTAGTAAAGTAATGCTCAAAATTCTCCAAGGCTTCAACAATACGTGAACCGTGAACTTCCAGATGTTCAAGCTGGTTTTAGAAAAGGCAGAGGAACCAGAGATCAAATTGTCAACATCCATTGTAGCATCGAAAAAGCAAGAGAGTTCCAGAAAAACATCTATTTCTGCTTTATTGACTATGCCAAAGTGTTCAACTGTGTGGATCACAACAAACTGTGGAAAATTCTGAAAGAGATGGGAATACCAGACTACCTGACCTGCTTTTTGAGAAATCTGTATGCAGGTCAGGAAGCAACAGTTAGAACTGGATATGGAACAACAGACTGGTTCCAAATAGGAAAAGCAGCGCGTCAAGGCTATATATTATCACCCTGCTTATTTAACTTATATGCAGAGTACATCATGAGAAACGCTGGGCTGGATGAAGCACAAGCTGGAATCAGGTTTGCCGGGAGAAATATCAGTAACCTCAGATATGCAGATGACACCACCTTTATGGCAGAAAGTGAAGAAGAACTACAGAGCCTCTTGATGAAAGTGAAAGAGGAGAGTGAAAAATTTGGCTTAAAGCTCAACATTCAGAAAACTAAGATCATGGCATCCGGTCCCATCACTTCATGGAAAATAGATGGGGAAACAGTGGAAAAAGTGGCTGACTTTATTTTTTTCAGCTCCAAAATCACTGCAGATGGTGACCGCAGCCATGAAATTAAAAGACGCTTGCTCCTTGGAAGAAAAGTTATGACCAACATAGACAGCATATTAAAAAGCAGAGACATTACTTTGCCAACAAAGGTCCGTCTAATCAAGGCTATGGTTTTTCCAGTGGTCATGTATGGATGTGAGAGTTGGACTATAAAGAAAGTTGAACACCGAAGAATTGATGCTTTTGAACTGTGGTGTTGGAGAAGACTCTTGAGAGTCCCTTGGACAGCAAGGAGATCCAATTAGTCCATCCTAAAGGAGATCAGTCCTGAGTGTTCATTGGAAGGACTGATGTTGAAGCTGAAACTCTAATACTTTGGCCACCTGATGTGAAGAGCTGACTCATTTGAAAAGACCCTGATGCTGGGAAAGATTGAAGGCAGGAGGAGAAGGGGATGACAGAGGATGAGATGGTTGGATGGCATCACCAACTCAATGGACATGAGTTTGGGTAAACTCCGGGAGTTGGTGGTGGACAGGGAAGCCTGGGAGAGCTGCAGTCCATGGGTTCGAAAAGAGTTGGACACAACTGAGCGATTGAACTGAACTGGGGTCAAAAAAAAAAAGGACTAGGTGACTTCACTGAAAGGGTTTCTAAGAGTTTCTAGGGTAACTGCAAAGAACAGGAACTTCTGGATCTTTTCAGACATGGAGAAGAAACACTCTCACTCTTACTAAACACTGCCAGAGGTTTTTTTTGTCCAAAAGAGTATCCCTGTTTGCACTCCCCCCAGAAGTGAACCGAAGGGCTTACTTCCCACATCTCCACCACCATGCTACTTTCTCTTTCTTAATTTGTATTGATGTGTAATTCACAAGCACTGAAGTCTATAAAGCTTAAAGGGACAGCTCAGTGGGTTTTGGGGCATGTACACACTCTTTCCGACCCAGGGATCAAATCTGGGTCTTCTACATTTGCAGCCAGATTCTTTACCGTCTGAGCCACCAGGGAAGCCCTTCATATTTCACACACTCCCTGTAACCAACTTCCTTACCAAGATATATTAGAGGTGATTCCAACTGCTACAGGTCTCCAAGGTCCCCTTCTTTGTCCCTACCCACAGGACAACTGCCTGCCTGGTTTCTCTCATCATAGCTCTAGTTTTGTTTTTGAAACTTCATCAAAAGAGAACCAGTGAGTAGGTGTGTTTGCATCTGCTTTCTTTCCCTCAGCATCATGCCTGTGAGTTTCAACCACATCCTTGTGAATATCAGTAATTCATCCTTGTTCCCATCTTTATGTACTGGGAGAAACAGTTCAGTCTAAGCAGTAAGATGGAACAGGAAGAAGGCCACTACAGTGGTCTCAAGCAGGTTGGCAAGCTATCCCTGTAAAGGATTAGATAGTAAGTCTTTTCAGCTTTGCAGGATACAGGAGGTATCCATTGTGTAATTTTGCTTTAAAAATGTACAGATTCTTAGCTTATGAGTCATGCCAACAGACAAATTCTTTGGATATTATTGGCCCTCAGGCTGGTTTGCAGACTTTTACTCTAAATCATTTTACCACAGTGCCTGACACACAGCAAGTATTCATTTCTAAGAGTTGACAGGCAAATTTTCCATGGCATCAAATTTTGAATTTATTTTTATGTGTTCTTTTTCTTACTACTACCCCAAAATGTTTAATCTTTTGTTTTTTTATTTTTGAAAAATAATTGACGTACAATATAGCATTAAACTTAGGCGTACAACATAACGATTTGATGTATGTATATATTGGGCTTCCCTGGTTGCTCAGATGGTAGAGAATCTGCCTGCAATGCCAGAGACCCGGCTTTGATCCCTGGGTCAGGAAGATCCCCTGGAGAAGGAAATGACTACCCAATTCAGTATTCTTGCCTGGAGAATTCCATGGACAGAGGAGCCTGGCGGGCTACAGTTCATGGGGTCATAAAGAGTTGGACAAGACTGAGTGGCTAACACACACAATATACTAGCAATATATTGTGAAAAGACCACAATATGTCTAGGTAACATCTATCATCTCACATAGTTAAACACTTTTCTTTTCTTGTGATGAGAACTTTAAGACTTACTCTCAGCAACTTTCAAATACACAATGCAATATTCTTTTATTAATGTAATTTTATTTATTTATTTATTTTTGGCTGCACTGGGTCTCTTTTGCTGCTCAGACTTTTCTCTATTTGTGGTGAGCAGGGGCTAGACTCTAGTTGCAGTGCACAGACTTCTCATTGCAGTAGCTTCTCTTGTTGCAGAGCATGGGCACTAGGGTGTCTGAGCTTCAGTAGTTGCGGCACGTGGGCTCAGTGGTTGCAGCTCAAGGGCTCCAGAGCACAGGCTCAGTAGTTGTGGCATGTGGACTTAGTTGCGCCCTGGCACGTGGGATCTTCCTGGACCAGGAATCGAACCCATGTCTCCTGCACTGGCAGGCAGATTCTTGACCACTGAGCCATCAGGGAAGCCCCTGATGTGATTCATTTTTAAAGTCTTTATTGAATTTGTTACAACATTGCTTCTGTTTTATATTTTGGTTTTTTTGGCCACAAGGCATGTGGGATCTTAGCTCCTCGACCAGGGATTGAACCTACACCCCTTGTGTTGCAAGATGAAGGTCTTAAACACTGGACCACCAAGGAGGTCCTGATCTTAGGATCTTTAAGTACACCACTCCACAGACTCTTTGCACAGAACTACACTGAGCCGGTTATCAATGAAACTGAGGGCTAGCGAGGCAAAAGACCCCACCCAGGGTCACACAGCAGGGACCAAGGAGCTGGCCAGTGAACCCACGTCCCATCACCAAGCTGGAGTCCAGCATGGCCAGGTCAGCACAGGATGCTGAGCCCTTGGGAGCATATCAGAATGAGCACAAAGTCCTGCAATCACCAACATGGTTGACAGTAGGTGGACCCTTCCCCACTGTGTGCTTCATCTGTAAAGCTCAATACCAGGGACTTCCCTGGCAGTCCAGTGGTCAAGATTCCATACTCCCAATGCAGGGTGCCTGAGTTCGAGCCCTGGCAGGGGAACTAAGATCCCACATGCCACACGGCACAGCCTAAAAATAATTTAAATGAAATGAAATAAAGCACAAGACCAAAAAGGTTTGTATGTGAAGCGTATGGAATGGAGCTGGGCCAAAGTGGGTAGGGAATTTGGTTGCTGTGTTTTCTCTGTAAGCAAATATTAGCACAGCAGTGGGAACATGGCCAGTCCCAGAAATGGACAGAAATTTTGGAAACTCCAAACTGGCAACCTTGAATTCCTCAAAGCCAGGACAAATTCCATGAGCCTGCTGTAATAAATGGCCACAAACACAGGGGCTGGAAACCACACACATTATCATCTGACAGTTCTAGAGGTCAGAAGTCTAGAGTCTTTTTTATATATATAATTTATATGTATATATATGTGTGTGTGTATGTGTGTGTTAATCGCTCAGTCGTGTCTGACTCTTTACAACGCCAGGGACTGTAGTCTGCCAGGCTCCTCTGTCCACAAGATTCTCCAGGCAAGAACACTGGAGTGGGTTGCCATTCCATTCTCCAGGGGGTCTTTCAGACCTAGGGATCAAACTCATGTCCCCTGCATTGGCAGGTGGATTCTTTACCACCTGAGCCACCAGGGAAGTTTGATAATAATGGTATCATTCTCTAAAAACATACTGATACGTCTCCAGTCAATAATGTTCAGGTTAAAAAAGACATATTAATATGTCTGGTCAGTAATCTGTTAATTGAATCCCATTTGCAAAGTCTCCTTTGCCATGTGAGAAATCAGGTCATCTGCATCTTTCAGGGGTCACACGGTTCCCCCACATGCCTGGGAAGGCCCAGTACAGAAAAGCAGTAGGCTTCTCCCTTCCACTGGCTGCCTGGGACGTGACAAAGGGGGCAAGACTCTGGCAGGTGAGTTGGTGGGAGATGAAAGACCCCCACAGCCCAAGAAGGCCATACAGAGACTCCAGAGTTGTTCAGCTGCTGAAAAATAAAAAAACCACACACATACATACACATATACACATATATACGAGGCCTGGACTTTGCAGGTAAAATTTATTAAGGCAACACGTAAGCCTCCCGGACCCAGGGCTTGCTGGGCAGGCCTGAGCCGAATGTCAGCTGCCCTGCTTCCACCTCACCTCTAAGAGGCCCACCTCCCAGAGGTCCAAGTCCACTAGCTTAAGGCTGATAACCAGGGGAATCAATGTGGAAAAAGGGTGTGGGATGTACGAATTATATTCCTAGTTTTTAAGAAAGAAAAAAAAAAATTGGAACCTTCTAGAAAAAAAAATTTTTTCCTGGAAATCTTGTCCTAATGACAGATGTGATGCTCAGGACACGCTTCCTCCAAGCATGAACAGGATGAGGGACAGGTCAGATTTGAGGACCTCAGCTTCCTGAGGTCCGTTCCCAGTGAGGGGTCCCCTGTCACTCGCTGGCCCCTCAGAGAAGGCCAGAGCCCTCTGAGCCCTCCTCCAGCCTCTCCTATTTCTTTTCTGGGGCTTTCTCGACGACTCCGGGGGCGAAGGGGCCCACCAGCCACATGATGGGTGTGTTCTGAGCCACATACTCCACCAAGTGGTCCAGGGCCTCTCGGGCCCTGGCCACCTGCTCGCGGCTCTGTGTCAGGACACTGTTGGACAGATCCTGGAAGGAGTGGATGCCAGAGAAGGTGGCTTGGAGGTCCTCTACCTGCTGGCGAGCCTGTAGCGCCTGGTCCTTGATGTGGGCGGGCAGACCCTGGAGGCTGGAGCCCAGCGAGGCACAGGTGGTCTGGAGCTGCTGGGTGATGTCACGGAACATGGCGAGTGTCTGGGACTCGACCTGCTGAGAAGGGGCAGGGTGGGGGTGTGACATCAAGACCCTTTGCTTTGGGGGTAACAGGACTCAAGGGGCTTCCCAGGTGGCTCAGCGGTAAAGAATCCACCTGCCAATGCAGGAGATGTGGGTTCGATCCCTGGGCCGGGAAGATCCCCTGGAGAAGGAAATGGCAACCCATGCCAGTATTCTTGCCTGAGAAAATCCCATGGACAGAGGAGCCTGGAGGGCTACAGTCCACAGGGTGGCAAAGAGTCAGACATGACTTTTGACACGACTGAGCAATAATGACAGGATCTAAAGATCAGGAAAGAGGAAATGGGGGTATTCCACCCACCCTGGGGAAAGCCTTTCAGAATACCAGCGCTTTGAGTTTCAAACTGTGAAAGATAATCACCAGTTAAATTGAAAAACAGGCACAGAGATATTTTCAAAGACGATACGCAGACCAATAAGCACATGAAAATATGTTCAACCTCATTAGACATCAGGAAAGTGTGGTTCAAACCCACGATGAGACACACCTCACCCACAGTGGGATGATTTGGGTCAAAAAAAGACAGATATGGGGGCTTCCCTGGTGGTCCAGTGGTTAAGAATCTGCCTGCCAAAGCAGGGGACACCAGTTCAATCCCTGGTCTGGGAAGGTTCCCACATGCCTCGGGGCAACTAAGCCCGTGCACCCCAGAGCCTGTGCTCTGCAACCAAAGAAGCCACTGCAGAAAGAAGCCCATGCACCAAAACAAAGAGTAGTTCCGACTTGCTGCAACCAGGGACAGTCCGTGCAACAGCAAACAAACAGCACAGCCAAAAAAAAAAAAATTGTTTTAAAAAAAGACATATATGGGACTTCCCTGGTGGTCCAGTGGTTAAGACTCCAGGCTCCCAATGCAAGGGGTCCGTGTTCCATTCCTGGTCAGGGAACTAGATCCTGAATGTTATAACTCAAGATCCTGAGTGGCACAACTAAGGCCCGGAACAGCCAAATAAATTTGAGAAAAAAAAAAAAAAGATTGAACAGGCGCTGGCAAGGATGGGAAGAAATTGGAACCCTCATAAATTGGAGCGCAGCAGTCACTCTGGGAGACAGTCTGACAGTTCCTCAAAATGGTAAACTGTAAGCCCAAGTAACCACTTGACTCAGCAATTCCACCCCCTAGACTTCCGCCCAAGAGAAAAGAAAATGCATGTCTGTGCCAAGACTGGGACACAAATGCTCAAAAGGGTGTTATTCACAGCCCCAGAAAGCGGAAACAACCTAAATGCCCATCTGCTGGCAAATGGGGACACAAAATGTGGTTCATTCACACATCGTGATGTTCTTCCGCCACATAAAGGGGTGAAGCCCTGACACTTGCTGCCACGTGGATGGACCTTAAGGACACGATGTTCAGTGAGAGAAGCCAGACACAGACGTCCACATGGTGTATGATTCCACTGACATGAAATATCCATACAGACAAAGTACATTTGCTGTTTCCAGGGCATGGAGGAAGATAGAAACAGGGTGTTATAATACTGGGGAGACAGTCTCCTCTTGGGGTGATGGGAATGCTCTGAATTATTAACACAGTTGATAGTCACACAACCCATGAATATACTACAAACCACTAAATTGTACATTTTAAATGGGTCAGTTGTACAGTATGTGAATTATATCTCAAAACTTCTTTATTTAATTTTGGTCTCATCGCACAGCATGTGAGATCTTAGTTCCCTGAACCAGGGATTGTATTGGGGCCATGGCAGTGAAAGTCCTGAGTCCTTAACATGCTGGACCACCAGGGAATTCCCTCAAAACTTTTTTAAAATACAAGATATTGAATTTTATACCTCAATAAATTTGTTTTTGAAAAAGTGTTTTGTTTTTTTTTCAATGAGAAGGTCTGGAAGAACTTTTGAGGCAGAAGTTGTAAACAGTGGGGAAGACCATGGTGGAGATAAGAGTCCTTGAAAATTCCTGAGTTTGGGGAGGAAATCAAAGCAGGCAGGGACCCTAGACTGCCCTGAGCCTGGTCAGCTGAGGACTCTAGCTTTGAACCTGGCCAGGAGGTGCTGCCAAGATCAGTATCTATTTTCTGTTCAGCAACTGGGGGGTTGGGGAGATGGTTTTAAGTGGTTAGGGTCTGAATGTGCAACAGTTTTACAGAGATACTCACAATATCTTTAGAAATATCATTTTTTTAACACTGTGTGCCTTATGTGTCAGTGTGTGTGTGTAAAATAACTCACATACCAGGAAACTCATGCTTTTAAGTGAACAATTCAGTGATTTTTTTTTTATAGTACATTCACCAGGTAGTGCAACCAGCCCTTCTACCTAATTTCAGAACATTCCATCACCCCAAAGGAAGCTCCAAAAAAAAAAAGGGAATTTCTTGGTGGTCCAGTGTTCCAGTGGTTAGGACTCTGAGCTCTCACTGCCAGGGCCACAGGTTTGATCCCTGGTCAACAGGTTTGATCCCTGGTCAGGAAACTAAGATCTCATAAGCCTCCTGGCTTGACCAAAAAAAGAAAAAAAAAACGAAAGAAAAAGAAACTCCCTCCCCACTTACCCCTCTCCCAGCTCCCAACAACCACTTATCCATTCTCTGTGTCAAGAGATCGGCCTGTTCTGGACGTTTCCCATCAATGAAATGCCACTCTGTGTGTCCTTCTGTGTCTGCTTCTCACTAAGCATTGTGTTCTCAGGGTCCATCCACATGGTAGTGAGTGTCGGGCTTCCCTCCTTTTCACAGCTCAGTGATGCTCCCGTGTGTGGAAGGACCACATTTTGTGATACATCACCTGCTGATGGACATTTGGGCTGTTCCACTTTGTGGCTGTTGTGACTCAAATACTGCTGTAAACCCATATGTTCATTTCACCTTAATGACCCTGCAGATGGTCCTGCACCTCATCCACAGATGGGGAAACTGAGGCCCAGCAAGGTTAGGCTGAGGACCTACAGTGCTAGGATATTAAAAGAGTTCCTAACACAGAGAGGCTATGATTGAGAATGAGGCATGAGAATTGTTTAAGGCAGCAATTCAGCGAAAGCTTGGATGAGTGACAGTACAGGTGGCAAAAGTCAGGGCTCGTTCAAGAGACCAGTGCTTGCAATGGACCGGAGGGGCCAGAGCGTGTTAGTGAGAAACTGTCATGAGGAGCCTGGAGGGTAAATATGAAGGATGTGATGGGACACTGGGATGGGGGAGAGGAGTCATTTGGTCGTGTCTGACTGTGTGACCCTATGGACTGTAGTCGGCCAAGCTCCTCTGTTCATGGGATTTTCCAGGCCAAAATACTGGAGTGGATTGCCATTTCCTCCTCCTGGGGATCTTCTTGACCCAGGGATTGAACCGGCATCTCCTGCGCCTCCTGCATTGGCAGGCAGATTCTTTTATCACTGAGTCACCTGGGAAGCCTGAGGAGTCAGGACTCAAGAAAATGGAGCATGGCTTAGAATTCAGCAGGTAGAGACCCATCCCAATCAAGTGCTCTGTGGTTCAGAAGCACCATGTGCACCCAAGAGTAGAAATCCAGGCAGGCATCCTGGAGGAGTTGTCATCAGGTCCTGAAGGCAGTTAATGGGAGGAGAGGCTGGGGAAAGTGTGTGGAGAGGGGAGCCAGGGCCCCAAGCACCCAGTGCCACCCCCGGTGGGTACCTCTGGCTTGGCCGTGTCCTCCTCCGGGCCCTGCAGCCGCTTCTGGGTCCAGCCAAGCCACATCTGGTGTAGTTTCTCCTGACCCTCCACCAGCTTCTGATCGACGCCCTGCTTGACGGTTTCCATCTGGGGCAGAGGGAGACAGACAGTGGCTGCCTCAGGGCTTGAAGAAAGCTGGCAGAGCCCCTGGAGATCCACAGGAATGCTGGGAGAGGCAGGAATCCACAGGGAGCCCACGCGGTTCAGCCCTGAACCCTAGGAGCTTAGGATGTGACTGCATTTGAAGACAGGTCTTCAAAGAAGTGATTAAGCTAAAATGAGGTCATTAGGGTGGACCTAAAAGATGCTTGCTTCTTGGAAGAAAAGCTATGACAAACCTAAACAGTATATTAAAAAGCAGAGACATCACTTTGCCAACAAAGGTCTATATAGTCAAAGCTGTGGTTTTTCCAGTAATCATGTATAGATGTGAGAGTTGGACCATAAAAAATGCTGAGTGCTGAAGAAGTGATGCCTTCGAATTGTGTTGCAGAAGACTCTTGAGAGTCCCTTGGACTGCAAGGAGATCCAACCAGTCAATCTTAAAAGAAATCAACCCTGAATATTCATTGGAAGGACTGATGCTGAAGCTGAAGCTCCAATACTTTGGCCACCTGATGTGAAGAGCCGACTCAATGGAAAAGACCCTGACGCTGGGAAAGGTTGAGGTCACAGAGGATGAGATGGTTGCATGGCATCATCGACTCAATAGACATGAATCTGAGCAAACTATGGAAGATAGTGAAGGACAAGGAAGCCTGGTGTGCTATAGTCCATGGGGTTACAAAGAGTTGGACATGACTTAGTGACTGAACAACAACAACATTTTTATATGACTGGTGTCCTTAAATAAAAAGGGGCTATTAGGTGGGCTTCCCTGGTGGTCCAGTGATTAAGACTCTGAGGTTCCACTGCAGCGGGCACAGGTTGAATTCCTGGTTGGGGAGGGAACTAAGATTCTGCGTGACGCACAGCATGGCCAAAAAGAAGATAAATGAATGAATGAATTTTTTTTTAAAGGGGGATGTTAGGACATAGATGCAGAGAGGGATGACCAGGTGAGGACACAGAGAGAAGACAGCATCCACACGCCAGGGAAAGAAGCATCAGAAAGAACCAACCCTACCGACATCTTGATCTTGAACTCTCAGTCCCTAGAACTGTGAGGAGATAAATGTGTGTTGTTTAAGCTGCCCCGTTCAGGGTACTTGGTTACAGCAGCCCCAGCAAACTCAACCAGGACTGCAACCGTATGAGCCGGCCCAAGCAGATATGCAGAATGGGGAGGAATAAGCCACCAGGCTTGGGGCGGGCTCACTGGTGCATATGCTGCTTGCCACTGCCCTCCCCACCCAACCCCCTCACCATGGACCTCACCAGGATAAGAGTCTGTGACAGCTGGTGCAGGGCCTCCTGTGCCCTCTGCCTGGTGTTCTGCAGTTTGCCCAGAGAGTGTTCGTAGGCCCGCTGGCGCAGCCTCTCTGACAGGGAGCCCAGACGCACGAAGTAGCTCTGCTCCTGGCGCTGCTGGGCCACGGAGGCGATGTCGAAGCCCTCAAGAGACGTGGCGAGGCGGGCTGTGGTGGGGAGGCAGGGGAAGCATGGCGAAGGCAGAGTTTATGCCCTGGTCTGCAAGTGTAAAAGGATCTCCCTGCCTTGGCTTTTTCCTCATCTGCGAAATGGGTAGGATGGGGGCCAAATATTCTGGGATTAAGAGGCCTTAGACTAATGTGAGGGTCTGAAAACTACGACCCTTGGACCGTATCTGCCCTGACTCCAGTTTTATATGATCCAACCCGTGAATACAATTGTGCATGTTCATTATACGCTGTCTACAGTTGCTTTCAAACTATAGCGGCAGAGTATGTGGCCTCTTAGCCTGCAGAGATCAAAATATTATCTGGGAATTCCTGGTTAAGTGGCTAAGACTCTGTGCCCAATGCAGGGGGCCTGAACTAGATCCCACATGTTGCAACCAAGAGTTTGCATCCCTCAACTAAAGATCTCGTGTGCTGCAACTAAGACCCCGTACAACCAAATAAATAAATAAATATTTTTAAAAATATATTCATTATCTGATCCTTTACAAACAAAGTTGGCCAATCCTGCCTGTATAGGTCCTAGCATGTATTAACAGTGGTCAATCTTTTGCAACGTTCTAGGTGCTCTGCATGCATTCTGTTTTGTCTTTTTTTCTTTCTGGCCATGCTGGGCGGCATTCGGGAACCTTAGTTCCCCAGCCAGGAATCAAACTTGTGCCCCCTACACTGGGAGCCTGGATTATTAACTACTGGACCACCAGGCAAGTCCCTCACATGTATTCTTGTTAAATCTAAACAGCTCTAATACGGAAGCACTGTCATCCCATTTTTACAGATGGGGAAACAGAGGCTCAGAGAGATTAATTGACTTGCCAAAGGTCACACAACTGGGGCTCCACAAGTCAAGATTTGACGCCAGGCCCCAAGTTCTTAACCATGATACTTGACGGGAGAAGTCTGAGCCACAAGAGAACCATCGTCACAGTAGTTAAGGAAAAGTTAGGACTGTCTAGTCCAGAAAATACCCATAAAGTTAGAAAGCAACAAGATGGAAATCCATCTGTCTTGATAGTTTGATCCTATCTTATTCTGCTCCCTATAGACTTTAATACAGTAGTTCTTAAAAGTTTGAGTTTTGTAAGTAATCTTATCTGGATTTGAAATGCCCGATAGCAGGGTCTGCAAATACAGCCCCTGGGCTGAATGCCACCTACTTTTGTCAACAAAATTTTATTGACATGCAGTCATACCCATTCATTTACCTACTGACTACGCTTCGGTGCTACAATGGCAGAGTTGCATAGTTGGAACAGAGGCTGTATGGCCCAAAAAAGCCCAAATTATTTACTACCTGGCCTGTCAAGAAAATGTGGTCCCCTGAAAAAAAGTTATATTTAAAAAAAAAAAAAAAAGGAACCCCCCCCCGGTGGTCCAGTGGTTAAGACTCCAAGTTCCCAATGCAGGGAGTCCAGGTTCAATCCCTGGTCGGGGAACTAGATCCCACATGCCACAACTGAGAGTTTACCTGTTGCAACTAAAGATCCTGCCTGCCACGACAAAAATCAAAGATTTGTTCTGCATTCTGCAACTAAGACCCAGAACAGCCAAATAAAATAAATAAATTTTTTAAAAATAAATAAAAGTAAAAACTAAATGAGAAAGACAACTAACAAGGACCTACTCTACAGCAAAGGGAATTATACTCAATATCCTGTAATATATTCTTTTCCTCTAATGGAAAAGAATCTAAGAAAGAATATATTCATATATGTATGTAAAATGGAATCACTTTGCTGTATACTTGAAACTACCACAACATTGTAAATCAACTATATTTCAATAAAAGTTTTTTAAACTTCAAAAAAAGGATTATACAACGTATAAAACAAACAAATAACTGAACAAAAATACTAAACACCCGGGACATTTAAAAGCAATGAAAACAAAAGTTGGCATCTTGGGAAAAACAACCTGCCCCATTCTCCTGACCAAAGGCAGGTCTGCAAAGACTAAATCCAAACCAACAACATTCTGAACCCAGGCTACTGGTCAGAACTTTTCCACGGCCCTCTGGGAACCCTGGAGGTCTACCCTTGGAAGTGAAAGCAGCTTTGTTATTTAGGCAAAGGTTGTCTGGCAACTGACTCATTGGAAAAGACCAATGAGCAATGACTCATTGGAAAAGACCCTGATGCGGGGAAAGATTGAGCGCAGGGGAAGGGGATGACAGAGGATGAGATGGTTGAATGGCATCACCAACTTGATGGACATGAGTTTGAGCAAACTCTGGGAGTTGGTGACAGACAGGGAAGCCTGGCGTGCTGCAGGCCATAGGGTCACAGAGGGTCAGACACGACTGAGCAACTGAACTGAACTGAACTGTCTGGCAGAATCCAGGCATGTGGGAGCAAGCTGGCAGGGCCCCTGGAGGGGGTAGGTGCCCTTGGCAAAGGGGAGACCCAGGAGATGGGGGGATCAGGGCTATTCTCCTGGCAGGAGCCCATGAGTAGCATCCCAACTATAACACAGCACCTTAACTCACAGACTCCCCAGCACCTTAAGCACCGATCTGCACAGTGATTTCATCCCTAGTTGCTGTTGTTTATTCACTAAGTCGCGTCCAACTCCTCGTGATCCCCTGGACTGTAGTCCGCCAGGTTCCTTTGTCCATGGGATTTCCCAGGCCAGATTAGTGGAGCAGGTTGCCATTCCATTCTCCAAGGGATCTTCCCCACCCACAGATCCAACCCACATCTCCTGCATTGGCAAGCAAATTCTTTACCACTGAGCCACCAGGGAAGCTGTTATCCTTAGCAGATGGACACAAAAGAAAGCACAGAAACTCAAAGCTGGTCAGATAGATCTGTTCTCTGAAGTGGCTCCCAGGCCTAGCTCACAACCTGCCTCCCTGCAAACTCTGCGTCTTCCCCTGCCTTCTGCTGACCAAGACTTACAGTTGCATCTTACTCCGTCTGAGCACTAGGAGAGGCCAGCAGGCACTGAACTTGGGGTGCAAGATGGAAGACATCAGCTGGATCCCTTCCTTCAAGAGATGCAGGGTCAAGTTTTGAAAACTCAAAGGCCAAGTGACATGAGACCCTCAACTCAGGAGCTGCAGGGCCTGAGATCATTGGCCCTGCCCCACCTGGATGGAGCGTGGTGTCTGGGTACACGTGGCCCTCGGGGACCCTTGTTGCCACGGGCACTGGTGTGTGCAACACTGGTACGGCTGGAAGTTCCCGGCACAGTGTGCAAAGGATGGCTGTGCCTCGAACGCAGGGCCAAGGCCAACTCCATGAGCCATAGGTATATGAAACCACAAGTAGGACTGGCCGCTTTGTCTCATCTCTTTCACCCCTGGTTTTTTCCTGCCACCATCTGGTCCAGCCCCATCACAGCTCACCTAGACCAGCAGCGTCACCTGAACCTGTCTCCTCCGCTTCCCACCCCACAGTGTCTTTCCCATAGCAGCCACCAGAGGGCGCCTGTGAACACTGAGTCAGGCCCCGCCCCCTCTGCTTACAGTCTTCCAGGGTTCCCATCTCCCTAGGGGTAAAAGCCCACGCCCTCCCATGGCTCACAAGGCCCTTCACAATCTGCTCCCGTACCCTCCCTGCCCTTCCCTCTTCCCTCTCTCTCCCAGGCTCACTCTGCTCCTCCCACACACATCAGGCACCACCCTGTCCCCTGGTCTCTCGGCTCGGACATCAGCACAGTTTCATATACCTCAGGGAAAAGTCACCTCCTCAGAAACGTATCCTTTAATCATTTCTGTACCCTTGAGACTTTAGGTTCCATGAGGGCAGAACTTTGATCACTGACATATCCCTAGAACCTGGAAGCAGGTTTGGCATATAACCGGTGCTCAAGGTTTGAACAAACAAATAGATGCCTGGGTGTGGGTAGAATGACAGAGAAGTTTCAGCGATTTTATTCAAGGACTTGAGCACCTTGCTGGGCACCAGACAGGGGACACAGCTTCTGCTTTGTGAAACTGATGACGAGAGAAAAATCAGAGCCAAGCCAGGGGAGGTTTCAGGACACAATATGAACAAGGAATGGTGTGATTTTAGAGGTCTTATGGGGGGTGTGGGGGGTGTGTGGCATGTGAGCACAAAGCTGGAGGTGGAAGGGAACGAGCCATCTAGATGTCATGTAAGGGTTCCTGGTAGAAGAAAAGGCCAGTGCAAAGGCCCCGGGGTGGGAACATGGTCAAGGATGGGCAAGGAGGCCAGTGAGGCTGGACCAGAATGAATGAGGGCAGGTGGGTAAGTACAAGGGAGCTTCCAGGAGGATTGGGGCTGTTACCCACAGGGAGATGAGAGCCCTGGAGGGCTGCAGGCAGAGGAGAGACCTGACCTGAGTGCTCCAGGTGCCCTCTGGAGGCTGCTTCAGGGAGGACAGATACCATGGACCAGGGCAGAGGAACCAGGCTGATTGGGCTGAGACAGATGGGGAGAGGTGGCAAGGACCAGGTGAGAGCCTGTGAGGGAAAGACTCCAGGTGGCTAAGAGGGAACCATATCAGATGGTCTAGGGAGGGGTCCCAGAGTCAAGGCCTGCACTCACCGAGCTCAGCATCCGTCATGGGCAGGTGGTTGTCCACCCACTCCTCCGACTTGCCCAGCACTGTGTCCACCCCGCTCAGCACCATCTGGCCCACACGGGAGCCCACGACTGAGTGGACGCCACTGGTCACCATGGACTTGGTCAAGTCTACGCCGCTCTGCACAGCACCCCGGGTGACGTCCACTGCCTCAGTGACTCGGGAGGCCACAGTGTCCTTGGCACTGGACACTGTGCTGGACACAGCCTGTCGGGCCCCTGACACCTTGGACGACACAAGCTCCTTGGTGTCTGCCAGGACCTACAAGAAGGGCCAGCATCAGCATCTCCATTCTCCCTTCGTACCTGGGTGCCCCCACCCCTGCACCCCAACCTCTAGGTGGGTTGAAGCGAGGAGCTCCAGCTCCCGGGTGATCCTGAAGGGTGAGAGCAGTTAAGATCACATCCTCTGGGGCTGGATGGCTTGATATAGCCTAGCTGTGTATCCTCAGGCAAGTCACTTGACCTCTCTGGGCCTCAACTTCTTCCTATGGTGTTATGGGCTGAAGGGTACTGAAGCCCCCAGGGCTTCAGAATGTGACTGTATTTAGTGATGAGAACTTTAAAGTAGTAATTAAGGTAAAATGAGACCATTATAGTGGATCCTAATCCAGTCTGTCTACATGCCTTGGGACCAAAAAACCAAAACATAAAACAGAAGCAAGACTAACAAATTCAATAAAAACTTTAAAGCCAGTCCACATCAAAAAATCCAAAGAAAGTAAATTAAATAAAAAATAAAATTTAAAATAATTAAAATTAGTAACTGAGTTTCTCATTCATACTGGCCACCTTCTAAGGGCCGAACACCCACATGTGGTTGTTGGTTTCCATACTGGATGGTGCAGAGAAAGAATATGTGCATAGGAAGTTCAGAGACTGGGCAGCCTGATCCACAGAGAAGGAACAGCATGTGCAAAGGTGCTGAGGCAGCCCTGAGATGGGTGTGTTCACTGTCTCTGCTTTCCCCTGCCTCCCCAAGATGAAAGTTCCATGAAGGCAAGGGCTCTGTATCCATCACCCTGTCCCATACATGTGGGCACTGATGTGACTGAACTGGAGGACGGAGGCCAGTGCCGACAGAATGGAGCAAGTGAGGTGGGCATAGAGGGTCGGGAGGAAGTGGAGCCAGATCAGGTGGGACCACCAGAAACACTCTGGCTTTTGCTCCGGGCAAGGTGGAAGACCCGAGGGGTCTTTGGGCATACCTGGCTGGTATTCAGAATGATCCTCCAGCTGCCCAATGGGGAGGGTGTGGGAGAATAAATGCGGTCACATTTGTCTGTTAAGCTGAGACCACAGACCCCCTACCCAGGTAGGCCCCGTCTTAGTGGAGCATCCTCCCCACCCCGCCCCTCATGGAAGGGGTTAGTCACCTTCTCCGGAGGCTGCTGCAGGATGGGCAGATTCTCCTCCAGTTTGTCCAGCCCCCTGTGGGCGTATTCACTGGCCGAGGTGACTGCCGGGGTGGGGGTGGGGGAGATAGACAGCTGACAGTTACTGTGCATGTACATCCCTCAGGGGCTCTGGGAGGGTCCACAGACACCGCCCCGCCTCCCCCACCCGGAAATAGGCTGGAGTGGACGGTCCATGGGCTCCCAGGCTTCACTCACGCTGGGGTTCCAGCTTGGACAGGATGGGCTGGGCCCCACTGACCGCAGCCGCCGTGAGGGTCTTCACCCCCTTCTCGGCTGCATCGCAGACAGTCTTGACGTGGGGGTGGCTCTCCTTGGTGGACGTGTAGGCGGCGGACACCATGTTGCAGGTGGAGCTGATGAGGGGCATGCCGGCCACGCGGTCCACCACGCTGGGCTATGGGCAGGGAGGCTCAGGCCGGGGACGTGACTCGCCTCCCCCTCCCTCTGCACTCACTCGGTTGCACAAGCCAGTAACTCCCTGGTTCCGCCAGGCGCTTCCTGTATCTTGGCCCTGCAGCCCACTTTTGAACATGATGTTGACACCCACAGTGTGCCAGGCAGTGACAAGACATGAGAACCCCACTGTCCTGAACCTCGAGTCTAAAACTGACGTCAGTAAACTATGCCCCCCATCCCACTCCCAGGGCCGGCCCACTACCTGCTTTTTCTCTTGCCTGTGTTGTTTTTTTTTTCTAACAGCATTATTGAAATCTAGTTCATACGTCATAGAATTCCACCAGTTTGAAATGCACGATTCAGAGGGTTTTAGTGTGTTCACAAGGTTGTGTAACTCTCACTGCCTAACTTCAGAACTTATTGATCGCTCTCAAAAGAAACTTGTTGTCATTGACTGTCACACCCTTGCCTACCAGCCCCTGGTAACCATGAATCCACTTTCCGTCTCTGTGGATTTTTGCCTGTTCAGGACACTTCACAAAAAAATGGAATCACGCGTGGCCTTTTGTGTCTGGCCTCTTTCACTTAGTGACATTTTCCAGGTTCATCCATGTAGTAGCGTGTGCCAGTGCTTCACTCCTTTTTTAAAAAATCATGGTAAAATACACATAAAATTTACCATTTAAATAATTACGTGCACAGCTCAGTGGCATTAAGTATACTTACATTGTTGTGTAGCCGTTGCCAGCATCTGTCCACAGATTCTCAACTTCTTAAACTGAAACTCTGTCCCCTTTAAACACTGACTCCCCCTCTCTTAGCCCCTGGCCTCACCATCTACCTGTCTCTATGGATTTGACTCCTCTAAGGACTTCTTGTGAGTGGGATCAGACAGTCTCTGTCCTTCTGAGCCTGGTTTCCCTCACTGAACATATCTTCAAGTTTCGTCCACATTGCACTGCATGTCAGTACCTCATTCTTCTACATTATGACGTTCCATGCTACCTGGTTTTTGTAAATAAAGTTTTATTGGCACATGGCTATACCCATTCATTTACGTATTGAATATAGCCATTCTTAACCTACAAGAGGAGAACTGAGTAGTCAGAGAGGCCTTGTGAGCCTCAGTTTTCTGACCCATAAAATGAGAAGTCTTTTCTGTTCTAAAGGAGTTGCAAAGATGACCCATGTGAAGACGCATACAGAAGACTTAAGTCTCATAGGTGCTACCTGTAGAATTTGTGCAATCGCCAGTCCCAGGAGGTTGGGAGTATGATTCCAATTTTACAGACAGGTAAACTGGGGCAAGAAGAAGCTAAGTAAGTCATCCAAGGTCACAAAATTAGCCAATGGCAAAGCTGCACCTTGGACTCAGGCAGTCCTCCTTCAGCGTTTGCCCAGGAGGTCTCTTCAGAAGTTAATCACAAATTTACCACAAAATCCAGCAATGCTGCTCCTATCATTCTACCCTAGAGACAGGAAAACACATGTCCACATAAGACTTGTACATGAATGTTTTCACCAGCACTATTCACAATGGCCAAGAAATGGAAAAAATCCAAATGTCCATGAATCGGTGAATGGATAAAGAAAATGTGGTATAAAGCATGTTTTTAAAAATTCATAGCCTCCAAGGACTTCCCTGCTGGCTCAGTGGTAAAGAATTCACCTGCCAATGCAAAGGTACAGGTTCCATCCCTGGTCTGGGAAGATCCCACATGCCACAGAGCAACTAAGCCCATGAGCCACAACTAATAGCCTGTGCTCTAGAGCCCGGGAGCTGAAACTACTGAGCCCTGCATCCTAGAGCCCGTGCTCCACAGCAAGAGAAGCCACCGCAATGAGAAGCCCGCACACTGCAATGAACAGTAGCCCCGCTCGCCACAGCTAGAGAAAAGCCCGCACACAGACACACAGACATAGACACACACACACACACACACACACACACCACACACACACAAATACAGCCTCCGAAGGGCTAACAGGTACAAGAAAAGACTCTCCACATTACAATTCGTTAGGAAAATTCAAGTCAAAACTACAATGAGATACCACCTCATACCTCACACTCACTGTGATGGCTACTATCAAATGAACAGATATTAGTAAGTGATGGTGGGAATGTGGAGACATTAAAGCCCTTGTATGCCATTAGTGGGAAAGCAAAATGATGCCGCCACTATGGACAACATTATGGTGATCCTCAAAAAACTAAAAATGGAATTACCATATGATCCAGCAGTTCCACTTCTCGGTATATAGACAAAAGCATTGAAAACAGAATCTCAAAGAGATACCTGGATACCCATGGTTAAAGAAGCATTATTCACAATAGCTAAGATGTGGAAGCAAGCCAAGTGTCCTGTGGTCCGTGCACACATGGGATGGGATTCAGCCTTAAAAAGGAAATTCTGATACAACACGGGTAAACCTTGAGGACGTTTTATTCAGTGAAATAAGCGAGACACAGAAGGACAAATACTGTATGATTCCACTTATGTGGTACCTAATGCAGAAGATTCTACTTTTTTTTTGGCTGTGCCTTGTGGCTTGTGAGAGCTCAACTCCGTGACCAGGGATCGAACCCTCACCCCCTACAGTGGAAGCACAAAGTCCTGAGACCATCAGGGAAGTCCCAGAAGGTTCTACTTTCATAAACATGATTCTACTTATTTTACTTATACAAGATGTCCAATAGGTAAATCCATCGGCAGGAAGCAGGTTAGTGGTTGTCATGGGCTTGGGGAGAGGGGAACGGGCGTGACTATTAGTGGATGTGGGGTTTCGATTTGGGGTGAGGAAAGAGTTCTAGAATAAGACAGTGATGATGGTTGTATACTGTGAATGTACTTAATGCCACTGACCTGCACACTTCAAAACAGTTAAAATAGTATCTTTTTATGTTGTGTGTATTTTACCATAATTTTTAAAAAGGAATGAGAAAACTAATAAGGACCTACTATATAGCACAGAGAATTCTACTCAACATTCTGTAATGACCTATGAAAATAGAATCTAAAAAACAATAGATACACATATAACTGACTCACCTTGCTGTATAGCAGCAATGAACAACATTGTATTAATAAATTGTATTAATAATAATGTATTAATTATTAATTGTATCAATAAATAAAAGTCAACTGTTGCTCTTGTTGTTTAGTCGCTAAGTCATGTCTGATTCTTTTGTGATCCCATGGACTGCAGCCCACCAGGCTCCTCTGTCCATAGGATACTCCAGGCAAGAACACTGGAGTGAGTTGCCATTTCCTTCTCCAAAGGATCTTCCCAACCTAGGGATCAAACCCTCGTCTCTTGCATCCTGCATTGGCAGGAGGGTTCTTTACACAGAGCCACCAGGGAAGTCAAAATACTTCAGTAAAAATTAATTTAAAAAAAGAAAGGGAACAGAGCACCAACAGATGCTATCAATACTGCTGCTGCTGCTGCTAAGTCGCTTCAGTAGTGTCCGACTCTGTGCGACCTTATAGACGGCAGCCCACCAGGCTCCGCCGTCCCTGGGATTCTCCAGGCAAGAACACTGGAGTGGGCTGCCATTTCCTTCTCCAATTATGGTATGTGAATGATACCTTATCTTTAAAATATCATTTAGGTAATTTTAAAGAGCTGTTTATTAAAAGGGGCTTTGGGGAACTCCCTGGCAGTTCAGTCGTTAGGACGCCTAGCGTTCACTGCTGAGGGCTCAGGTTCAATCCCTGGTTGGGGAACTAAGATCCCAAGAGTCCTGGCATGGCCAAAAAAAAAAATGTTATCAGGGGGAATTTTATTTAAACTGGGAAGAAGTGGAAATAGAAACTGAGTTTCTTAGGAGGAGGATTCTAAGAGAACCTGCAGAGACAGGAAAG
This sequence comes from Giraffa tippelskirchi, assembly GCF_054371585.1. Classification (NCBI taxonomy): domain Eukaryota; kingdom Metazoa; phylum Chordata; class Mammalia; order Artiodactyla; family Giraffidae; genus Giraffa; species Giraffa tippelskirchi. Next base: position 95,550,170 of record NC_137280.1, on the reverse strand, counting down.
ATCTGCCTGAGGGAGCCAGGCAGTTTCAAACAGAGCTGTACCTCTGTTCTTCCAAGAGCCCTTGGAACCCCAAGTTCTCCCACTTTTGCCTGTTAATGAGGTACCTGCTAGGGTCTAGTACTCGATCCACTTGGAAGGGTGTCTCTCGACCCCCCCTGTGCTGCCAGCAGCCTCCTGCCAAGGCTCCCCGTGTGGGAAAGCTCCTCCCACAGATCCCAGGCCTTCCTCACCTGCTGTACCGGTTCCTCTGCCGTCACCTGGGTGCTGGCAGTGGCTTCAGTCTCATCAGCAGACATTTCTCAGAAGCACGCACTGTGAACAGAAGGACTAGTCAGGGTACAGCCTGCTTCTCGCTTCCCTCCATGGGCAAGTCTGGGTTCATACCTGTCCTCAGGGCTCCCCTACCCCCCAGTTTCCTAGAACTCTGCCTCTAGATCAATTACATGCACTTGTGAGCCTGTTCAAAATGGTGCTGATTCATCAAGTCAGAAGTCTGCATTTCCAACAAGCTCCCAGCTGCTGCTCAAGCAGCTGGTCTTGGGGCCATAACTTAAAGGGCAAGGTCTGCACACAGCCCTCCAAGGGCTCACCCGTATCACTTGTTGTTGTCATTTAGTCACTCAGTCGTGTCCAACTCTTTGTGACCCTGTGGACCATAGCCCACCAGGCTCCTCTGTCCGTGGGATTTCCCAGGCAAGAATACTGGAGTGGGTTGCCATTTCCTTCTCCAGGGGATCTTCCCCACCCAGGGATCAAGTCTCCTGCATTGGCATGTAGATTCTTTACTGCTGAGTCACCTGGGAAGCCCCACCTATATCAATATTATGGTGCAAAACCCCTGGAGTTGGCAAGTTGTCAGTTACTACTGGGTTTCAAGACATCTTCCCTTTAACCCAGAAACCTCACTGTGGGGACAGTCCCACACTGGAACTGCCACGTGGACAGAGGTGTGTGTTGCTGAAAAGAAGGGCAATAAAGATAGATAACAGTGGTAGCCCAGGGCAGTGGCTGAAGACTGTAAAACCTACACAAAATTGACACAGCCCATATCTGGGAAGATGCCATGGAAAAGGGAATGGCTACCCACTCTAGTATTCTTGCCTAGAGAATCCATGGACAGAGGAGCCTGGCGGGCTACAGTCCTTGGGGTCGCAAAAGAGTTGGACACTACTGAGCAACTAACACAAGATATTGTTAAGAGACCAAAGGTGTGAGTGGGGCTAAAGTTTTTGCTCATAAATCTTTAAAGAGACACAGGAAGAAAGATCATGTAGCTGGGGCAAGCCTCTGACTTGTGAGCCAAGTAGATAACATTACCTGTTCAAAAAAAAAAAGTTAACCTTAAAAAAAAAAGCTAGAGAGACCATGCGTGGCCCCAGTGCAGGTCCATCAAGTCAGTCTCAAGGATGTGGGGAAATCAAAAGAGAGGTTCCCTGGGTGAATCTAATGCACACATTTGCAGGCAAGACAGCAGCCACAGGTGTGCTCCATTTTCCTGGCCAGGTGAAAAAACTAGAGCACTGTCAGATTAGATTTCAGGAGTCCCAGCCCCACCTATACTGAGCAAGTGGGCAAGGAGCTGATAACCTCATAACCTGATAACCTCAGTCCTCTTATCTGTAAAATGGGGCTAAACCTTCCTTAAGGCTGGTTCCCCAAGCAGGTCTTTTTTTTTTTTCCGTCATACCACACTGCATGTTCCCTGACCAGGGATCAAACCTGTGCCCCCTGCAGTGGAAGCTCCGAGTCTTAACCGCTGGACCGCCAGAGAAGTCCCCCCCAATGAATGACCCCCAAGGTCATTCTAGGAGAAGCCTAGAATGAACCCCTGACCTTGAGTCTGAGCATTTTCTTCCAGACATTGTGTTTGCCATTCCCTAAGTGGAACCTGGGCTTCCCAGAACCTGGGAAGTGGTAAAGACCCTGCCTGCCAAGGCAGGAGACATAGAAGAGGAGGGTTAGAACCCTGGGTTAGAAAGATCCCCTGGAGGAGGAAATGGCAACCCACTCCAGTGTTCCTGCCTGGAGAATCCCATGGACAGAGGAGCCTGGCAGGCTACAGTCCATGGGGTCACAAAGAGTTGGACATGGCTGAAGTGACTTAGCATGCAAAAGCACACACACCAGTGGAACCCAGCAAACCGATGTTTTGAGAGCACCAGTTCTGGTGTCCAAACTGGGTTCTAATCCCGGCTCTGCAACTTGCTAGCTGTGGGAGCTTAAGAAGGCAACACCCCTTCTTGGAGCCTCACTTCCCACATCTATGAAATGGGGGTAACCATTCCTAGCACAGAGTCCCTGCGGATTGGAGGAGAGACTGCACGTGTGCACTTAGCTTGGGACCTAGCACGTAGTAGGTGCTCAGTAAATGGATCCATTTCACACCACTCTGTCTGCCACACAGAAACTGGTGAAACCAGCCAGGATTGAGCTCTGCTTGGTACAAAGGTCCTCCACCTGGGAAATGGGGCGAAGAGGCACATCCATCCCTGGTGATCATCACCTGACTCCTGTTCTTCCCCTCGCCTTCCCCAGAGTCTAAGTTCACCTGGACAGCACACAGGTCCCCCCTCCAATCTGTTTTGTCCATCCAGTGCCTCTGGAATCGGTTTAACCAAGGATAGCCATGCAGGTATCACACCCCCTCCTCCCCCATAAAAGTCCTTGGGGGTCAGCAACCTGCCTGCAGCGGGCCCAAGCTGTGAGAGCAAGAACTGGCTGAAACTGGAGTCCCGCAGCCGGCCAACTGCAGCCAGGATATGCTAAGATCCAACTTCCAGAGTTCCCCCGAGAAGGAACCCAAGCCTCGGTTCTGGTTTTACGAACGTCCCGAGGACTCAGATGAGGGGTAGGCCTTCCCACCGCCACTTTGTCCAATCCACTGGCCACATCCACCCAGGAAAAGGGGGCGGGAGGAGGGGGCGGGACTGGCCCCAGAACCTCCCAGGGTCAGCTGGGGTGCCAGAAGGAGGGCAAGGGAGGGGCCAAGTCCCCAGGCGCCAAAACCATTTGGAGAGGAAGGGGCTTTGCTAGGCAGAGGGATTGCCCCCCTGGTGGGGGTTGGGGGGGAATTCCTACGCGGAATGGGCTGTGGCTTGTCTCCAATGCAGGAGGATGTGGTTTGGGACGGAGGACTTAGCCCCCCGCCCCATGCTGCCACTTCTAGGGTGATCTTTCGTGCGCCTCCTCCCCGCCAAAGTCCTAGATATTGAGAGAAGAAAGTCTGAAAGTCTAAGCCTGTTCCAGAAGTTGAATTTTTCTCGGGAGGGAAGAGTGCTCAGCCCAGGCTGGAGACCCCTCCCCAGGCCGCGGAGACGAGCAGAGTCCCCAGGAAGGCCCTCCCTGTCCCTACCTCCTTTAGGGCACCCCAGGACTCAGCGGACCCCGCCCCCACCTCAATCGGGGCCCCTCGCCTCTCACCGCGGTCAGCGGGACGTCCAGGGCGCAGCGGCCACTACTTCAAGGCCAGCTCCCAAACCGTCCTGGGCCGGACCAAGACCAGCGTTTATATTTGGGGGCGGGCGCCCGGGAGTGACGGGTCGGAGGACCAATCTGGTTGGGGGCCGCCTGCCTCCGGGCCACGCCCCTCGCCCGGCTAGGGACGTTGGAGCCACAAGTGAAGTCCAGGAAAGGCTGTACTAGGGCGGCCGTGCGCGCACCCTCCCAACCGTGCACCCAGTTGGCGACACCTGTACGACCCCGGAGCCAGCCCAGGAGAGCCCCCTCCCCGTCTGGGACCCTGGGAACTCGGCGATGGGAGATGATCCTCGGGCCCCCTGTCCTTACCCAATCGAGGCTGTGAGAACTCAGAGATCATTGCGTGAGGCCTCCGTCTGTGAGGCGCCACCACTCCTTCCCGACCCCTCCGAACGAGGGTGATGGAGCCGGCCCCCTCTAGCATGATGAGCGACTTTCCCTGACCTGTGTCGTGCCACTCAATCCTCCCAACACTGTGTGTCCCTTTATCACCTCATTTTACAGCTGAGTAAGCCGAGGCCCAGGGAGCAGGAACCAGGGACAGTGCAGGGGCCAACCCTTGAATCTCTGACTCCTGGATCAACTCCCTCCTGAAGGTGCTTCATTTGGATTCCCCCACCCCACCACCAGTCCCCCAAATACTTTATTTTCTATGTCTATAAACCAAGGTCTCAAACTCAGATGGCCCTAGAGACCAGGCAGAAGGTAAGTTCTTCTGCTAAAAAAAAAAAAAAAATTGACAGCTTGCCTTTCCTCCAGGGAGCAGAGTTTTAACCCCGAGGGAGACACTCCAAGGTATTCACAGATCCATGGGGATTCCGGACTTAGACAAAGTGTCCTTCCTCTTAAAAAATTTGACCAAATGAAAATCAATGGAGCTGTGTGATAGAGTTTTCAGAGATTTTGGGAATGTTCTCGAACTCTGTGCCACCCAGTATAGTGGCCACTAACACCATGTGGCTATTGCACACCAAGAAACTGAACATACATATTTAAGTAACTACATGCAACTTGTCAGATTTCTGAGTCTGAATCCCCAGAATGATTAAATCAGGTATATAAAATTATCAAAGAAAAAGTTTCATATTTGTGGCATGCTTCTCCCCCCATCCATTCGTTTTCCTACTCATTCATTTGACAGTTCTTACTGAGCTGCTGTGCTGGGCGTGGGGAGCCCGGGAGCAAAAGGCAGGTCCCAGCCTTGTGATGCTCACCACCCAGTGGGGAATGGGCCATAAACAAGATAAGTGAGTGGAATGTACAATGGGTCAGGTGGTGGTAAATGCTACCAAGAAAAGCAAAGGACTGGGATTGAGAATGTGGGGGCTGCACTTTTTAATAAGGTAGACAGGGGTGGCCTTTTAGGGTGCCATTTGAGTACAGAAAGGAGGGAGGAGAGGAGGGAGCCACAGAGAAATCTGGGGAGATCTCTGATGATAGAAACATCCCATGCAAAGGCCCTGAGGCTGGACCATGCCTGGTGAATTTGTTGTTGTTATTGTTCAGTTGCTCAGTCATGTCCGACTCTTTGCAACCCCATGGACTGCAGCACGCCAGGCTTCCCTGTCCTTCACTATCTCCCAGAGTTAGCCCAAACTCGTGTCCATTGAGTCAGTGATGCCATCCAACCATCTCATCCTCTGTGGCCCCCTCCTCCTCTTGCCTTCAGTCTTTCCCAGCGTCAGGGTCTTTTCCAGTGAGTCAGCTCTTCGCATCAAGTGGCTGAAGTATTGGAGTTTCAGCTTCAGCATCAGTCCTTCCAATGAGTACTCGGGGTTGATTTCCTTTAGGATTGACTGGTTTGATCTTACTGTCCAAGGGACTCTCAAGAGTCTTCTCTAGCACCACAGTTCGAAAACATCAATTCTTCGGCACTCAGCCTTCTTTATGGTCCAACTCTGACATCTGTAGTGAATACTGGAAAAACCATAGCTTTGACTAGACGGACCTTTGAATTGGAGATGCAGTTAAAACCTGGTGGAGGGACTTCCCTGGTGGTCCTGTGGCTACAACTTTGTGCTCCCAGTGCAGGGGGCCTGGGTTTGATCCCTGGTCAGGGAACTAGATCCTACATGCCACAACTAAGACCCAGCACAGCCAAATTAATTAATTAAATAAATATTTTAAAAAATGATTTGACTGAGGCAGAATGAGGAGAGGGAGAGAGCTGGAGGAGAATGGGTCTGGGATGGGCAGAGCTCAGAGACGTGAAGTGATTTGTCTAAGGTCACACAGCTGGAAAGTCACCAGGAGATATGTATGACTGGTAGCCTTCAGCTTCTGAGTGGCCTTCAGTGCTGGGATGTGGCCAAAATACCCCTGGTCAAGGGAATGTAGCTCAATTCTGATTTGGAAAATAAAGTCTTGATGATTTTGTCCCATATCTTCAACCCTGGTATGGGGATCATCTCCATTCTCTTGTGAGCACAGCCAAGATTACACGGGTAGGTGGGGGAGGGGAAGGAAAGGTGGCCACACCATGGGCTCTTAGCACCACTGCCTCTTCCTCCTGGAAGCCCTCCTGCCTGCCTTCCCAGGCTCGTCCAGGCTAAGGTTGCCACATAAAATACAGAATGGACAATTAAATTTGAATTTCAGGTCAACAAAAATGTACCTTTTGGGGGTTTAAGTGTATTCTGTGAAGTACTGGATTTATTTATACTAAAAAATTATTCAGTGTTGGTCTAAAATTCAAATTGAGTGGGGTATCCTATTTATTTTATTGTTTTGACTGAACCTGACAACCCTACCCCCAAACCCATGTCCATTTCTCTGCTCCAGCCTTGTCCTCCTGAAAACTCTGTCACTTCCCAGCCTTGGTTGGGGGGCTTCTTGAGGACAGCACCTGTTCCCAGGAGCCCTAGGGTGGCATGTAAGAAATTGCTGCTGTTTTCTGAGCAATTTTGTTACATTATTCAGCGGCCTGATTTTGATTGTCCCCATTTTCTGGATGAGAAAACTGAAGATTCAAGATGTGTTGTACTCAGCCTTGGGACACACAGCCACAAATGGATGGCTGCTGGGTTTGGATCTAAGGTTTTTGTTTCTGAGATCACTGCCTGCTTCCTCCTCCTTCTCTTTCTCCTCCTCCTCTCAATTCCCTTCCAGCAGAAAGGTTCTGAAAACTCCCAGGACTTTTCCGTTGAACGGGGAAAGGCAGGCAAGCATCATGCCACAAGGTGGCGCTGCTGCTCCCAGAGTGGTACCGTGGTCAGTCTGCCCTCTGACCCTTCCTCCAGCCATCCATTTATCAAGCATCTCCTATGATGCACCAGGCAGGTCATATCTGATTATGAGGACCTAGCGACTCACTGGATATTCGATCGTTCAACAAACAATTATTAAGTGCTTGCTATGTGCCAGCACTGCTAGGCAGCCGTGGGGACCCAGTCTCAATCTCTGCCTTCATGGCACTCTTAGTCAAGTGGGGAGACCCACATGGGGCCAGCAGGGCCCCCATTTAGGCCTTGACAGGCCTGAGACCCTTGTCCTGTATCAGATGCCTCCCTTCAGGAAAAATGATCTCTTACAATTGAGTTGGTATTATTTTATTAATTTTTTCTTTTGATTTTAAGAGAAATTAAAATGAAACCATTCTGCGGGTCCCTGAAAGTGCTGTGGGCCCTGGGTCTCCTGTGTCTGATGGATGACAAGTTGCCCCTGGTGACCAGGTAGATGAAATAGAGTTGGTCAGGGCTGTGATGGGGTTGCATAGGGATGGTGGGGCCCAGAGAAAGCACTGGACTTAGATGCGGGGGGTGCTCCCGGAAGCTGTCTAGGAGGAGGTGATATCTAATCTGAGGCCTGAGAGATGGAACAGGGGTCAGGCAGGTGAAGGTACTAGAGAGCTGTTCCAGGCAGAGAGAACAGAGAGGGTGAAGGTGCAGAGTGAAGCTAGAGGGTAGACAATGGCCATGGGCTGGGGAGTGTCAGGGAGGGGAGATGGAGCTAGACTGGTCAGCAACAAGGGCCAGGCTGGCAGAATCATGAGGGCACTGGGGAGCCACAGAAGTTTCTGGTGCAGGGGCAGCAGGGGCATGCTGGAGCATTTGAAAGATTTTTTAGGTCATCCTGTGGATAAAGGAAACCTGGAAGGGGAAAATGAGCCCACCTGCTTCAGGTAAGTCTTGAAAGGTGGAAGAGGGGGTACAGGAGGATATTCCAGAAGCAGTGATGCTTATTCATTCCAGATGTATTTATTAAGCGCCGCTTGTTTACCCTCCTCAGGATACAGCTGTGAGCCAGACAGAACCTCCTTGCCCTCATGGAGCTGACATCCTAAAGGGGAAGACAGAGCCCACACGACTCTCAACACTTAGTGTCTTAGAACGTGGTAGGAGGTACAGAGAAAAATACAGCAGAAAAAGGAGATGGGAAGTTGGGGTGGTTTACAATTTTAAATAAGATAGACCTGGGAAGCTTTACTATGGAGGTGACAGCTGAGCTGAGACCTGGAGGAAGGGAGGCTTTTGGAGGAACTATGTGGCTTTCAGGAGGATGTGTGCCCCAGGTGGTAGTAACAGGTATGCAAAGGGCCTGGCGCAGCACTGTGCTTGGTGTGTTGGAGGAACAGCGAGGAAGCCTGCGTGGCTGGAGCATAGTGAGCAAGGGGGAGAGACAGAGGATAAGGGGGCAGGGAGGGGACGGGCAGGTCGTGCAGGACCTTGTGAGCTGCGGGGAGGGCTTGGGCTTTTGCTCTCAAGAAGGTGGGAGCCATGGAGGGCTGTGGGCAGAGGAGGGATGGGGCCTGACTCAGGTTGGGGCAGTGGGCCCTTCCTGGGGACCTGAGAGAACAGGAGGCTTTGGGGAAGCCACGGCTCCTTTGAGGAGGGAGGGACTGGAAGTTGGTAGGAGGGGTTGGTTGGAGCCCTGCTGGGGAAGGGGCTTCCAGTGTGCAGCAGAGGTTTGGGGCCTTAATTGTGGGGACAGTGGGTGCACCTTTGGATTCAGAGCAGAGGAGGGGCCCCATTCAGATCTCTGGGGACACAAGGGTGGAAGCTTCGAGATTCAGGGAAGGGCAAGTGGATATCTGAGGGGCAGGCAGGAACTCATGGCCCTGTCTGTTGGGAGTGGTGGGAAGTTGGGAGAGACATTTCTGGAGGGTGACAGGCTGAGGTTTGGAAAGTGAGGTTGACATGGACATCTGGCTGGGAATCCAGTGGTGGGGCATACAGCAGGGTGACCCTGAGGCTGGGACCAGCAGAGGAGCAAGTCTGGGGGGACACTGGTAAGCAGTTTTGCCTCTCCTAGAACTCCTGGCCTAGCATTGCAGATTTAGCATATTAAAATCTAGGACTCCTGGTTAAATGTGAATTTCAGGTACACAGTTAATATTTCTTTAGTATAAATATGTCCCAAGGATTGCAAGGGACACACTTACGTTGAGAAATAACTCGTTTACCTGCAGGACCTGTAACCCTACCCTGGCCAGGACAGACCTGCCCACCTTGTCTCCCCCACCCATGGCAGTGGGTGGACAGCCTGATCGACTGTGGTCTGATGGCGGAAGGCAAGGTTTTGTCTCCATGGTCTGCTCTCTGCGGGAAGCTGGGGGTCTTTTAACATGCAGGCCCTGGCCTGTCCCCGCCCCCTAGCCTGGGTGGCGCCAGCTGCCCGCTGCCCCCTGCAAGGCTTGGGGGAGGGGAGATGTTTCCTGGGCCAGCCCCTCCCAGGCCAGCTCAGGGTGGGAGGGGGGGTCCACACTGGGCACCCCCAGGCCCAGAATGCGGGGCTAGGGGTCTGGGCAGCAGAAGGACCTCTACGTGGCCTTTGTCCCCTCCAACCTGGTGGCCCATCCAGCTCGGAGCTGGACATCAGAGGCCCCCTGGCCTTTCTGTGAAGTTCTGCAGTTCAGACTTCCTTGTGAGAAAGTACCGGAAGGACAGAGGCCTAGGGGCTGCTAACCAGGAACCAGATCCCTCGGGGCTGCAGCCACCTGCCCCCCACCGCCCCCACACTGAGTGGCCTTGTGTCGAGTGGCCAGGCCTGGAGGCTCTGGCCTGGCCCTGCGAGCGCCAGCTGCCAGGATGTGCCAGTCACGTTGGCGGCGAGAGAACGGGCAGTCCTTGGCTCTCTCGGCTGCCCCTTTGTTCCCAAGTGGAGGTGGGGTGCTGTTGTCCTGGCAACCAGCCCCTTCCCCCTCAAACGGTCCCTTGAGGTGAAGATTGGAGGCACCTTGGGTCCGGGGGCTCTGGCCAGAGAGGGTCGCTTGTCACCCAGGGTGGCAGAGAAGTCCCTTCCCCCCAGCCAACCCTGCCTGCTCAGAGCTCTATGTCCAGACCTTGGGGGAGGCCAGGTCACCCCCTTGGGATTGTAATGCCGGAGGTGGCAGCAGAGGGGGGGGTGGGGGGGACATTTCCAGCGAGACAGGCGAGACAGGCGCTGTGGTGGCAGCTGCTGACCACTCCCCACCCCTGTGCCGCCTGTCATATGTCCCCTAAGTTGAAGGCTGCAGCTGGTGCGGGTGGCTTCAGTTCCGGGGGGGGATGTTATTTTGGGGATGGGGGCAAAGGAGCATGTGAGGCGCCCCCACCCGGGGCAGGAAGTGAGGCGGCCCCAGCTGCTTCTCTGGTTGGCACACCTGGCCCAGTAGGCCCTGGCACCCACCGCACAGGAAGTGTTCCCAACGCCCGCCTGTGTGGTCCCCTGAATCTGAGGCCCGGCGGGGAGGCAGCCTGCAGGGAGGGTGCAACCCACCCCCCACCCCAGGTGTGGGCCGGAATCTTCCAGAAGACCCTCAGCTGGGGTTGCAATGGTGGCACCACCGCCACCGGAGTGAGCACTTACTCAGGCTGATACTGTTTATGGATGTTAATCCCGAGACTTCTGGAGGGAGAGGTGGTGGATGAATCTGAGTTCTATAGAAGGGGAAACTGAGGCTCAGAAATGGAAGCAACTCTGGTGAGGTCACACAGCATAGGAACCACAGAGCTGGGAATCTCAGTAGCTTTTAGGACTTTTTTGGCCACATCACATGGCTTGCAGAAGCTGTTCCCCGACCAGGGGCTGAACCCGGGCCATGGCAGTGAAAGTTCAAAATGTTAACCACTAGGCAACCAGGCAACTCCCTAATCTTCATTTTAAAGATGAAACTGAAGCCCAGAGAGCCTGTATTTTGGACTCCTGGGCTCCAGGTACCCATTTCTCTTGGCTGGTTCCTTAGCGTCCTTTCAAGCTTTGCAGTTAAAATAGCTGAAGTCCAGAGAGGAGATACAAGTGGAGACTCAAACCCACAGCCCAGTGCAGGCCCCTCTGCTCATTTTCACAAAGAAAGCCTGCAATGGCTATGTGGACTCAGACCCTCCAGGGTCTCTGTTCCAGCTCAGCCCCTCATTGACGCCCAGGGACCCTGGCTGGGAAAGTCAGCTGCCTCAGCTCTGTGCCTCTGTGAACCAGGTCCTTAACTTTCAGCTGAAACAGTAATAATAACTGATGAGGGCAGTATGCAGAGGGGTTAGGGCATCTAATCTTGGTTGCAAGCACTTGGGCAAATCACTGCTCCTCTCTGATCCTCAGTTGTCTCAACTGTAAAATGTGTTGTGGATTGTTATCCCTAACTCACAGATGACGGAGAGGATTAAATGAGGTAACAGGGAACTTAGCAGGGTGCCTGGGACATGGGAAGCACCATAGAAGGGTTGAGTACTTTTTACAAATTTTAAACTGTGGTAAAATACACATAACATAAAATTCACCATTTAAACCATGTTAAAGTGCACAGCTAAGTGGCATTAAGTACATTCACATTGTTGTGCAGCCACCCCCACCATTCATCTCCAGAACTTTCTCACTTTCCCAAACTGAAACTCTGTGTCCATGAAACCCTGACTCCCCATCCCCCAGCCTCTGACCCCCATCATCCTACTTTCTGTCCCATAGTTCTGACTACTCTAGGGTCCACCTATGAGTGGAATCAGACAGCATTTGTCCATTTGTGTCTGGCTTATTTCACTGAGCATGATAGTCTCAAGGATTATCCGTTTTGTAGCTGGTGTCAGAATCTCCTTCCTTTTTAAAGTTGAATTATATTCCTGTACAGATGGACCACATTTGTGTATTTGTTCATCCTTTGATGGACACTTGGGTTGCTGAACCAGGATAGTGATAAGGGAAAGGGTAATTATCTAGAAGGATTTTTGAAAGTGGATTCAGCAGAATTTGCCAAGGAATTGGCTGGGAAATGTGATTTTTAAAATTATGTCCACACATTTTGGACATTGCTTTAAAAAGGTGAAACCTGGGACTCCCCTGGTGGTCCAGTGGTTAGGACCCATTTCCACTAACAGGACACGAGTTTGATCCCTGGTAGGGGCAGGAAGCAACAGTTAGAACTGGACATGGAACAACAGACTGGTTCCAAATAGGAAAAGGAGTACGTCAAGGCTGTATATTGTCACCCTGCTTATTTAACTTATATGCAGAGTACATCATGAGAAACGCTGGGCTGGAAGAAGCACAAGCTGGAATCAAGATTGCTGGGAGAAATATCAATAACCTCAGATATGCAGATGACACCACCCTTATGGCAGAAAGCGAAGAAGAACTAAAGAGCCTCTTGATGAAAGTGAAAGACAAGAGTCAAAAAGTTGGCTTAAAGCTCAACGTTCAGAAAACTAAGATCATGGCATCTGGTCCCGTCACTTCATGGGAAACAGATGGGGAAACAGTGGAAACAGTGTCAGACTTTATTTTGGGGGGCTCCAAAATCACTGCTGATGGTGATTGCAGCCATGAAATTAAAAGACGCTTACTCCTTGGAAGGAAGGTTATGACCAACCTAGATAGCATATTTACAAGCAGAGACATTACTTTGCCAACAAAGGTCCGTCTAGTCAAGGCTATGGTTTTTCCAGTGGTCATGTATGGATGTGAGAGTTGGACGGTGAAGAAAGCTGAGCACCGAAGAATTGATGCTTTTGAACTGCTGTGTTGGAGAAGACTCCTGAGAGTCCCTTGGACTGCAAGGAGATCCAATCAATCCATCCTAAAGGAGATCAATCCTGGGTGTTCATTGGAAGGACTGATGTTGAAGCTGAAACTCCAGTACTTTGGCCACCTGATGCGAAGAGTTGACTCACTGGAAAAGACCCTAGTGCTGGGAAGGATTGGGGGCAGGAGGAGAAGGGGACGACAGAGGATGAGATGGTTGGATGGCATCACTGACTCGATGGACATGGGTTTGGGTAAACTCCGGGAGTTGGTGATGGACAGGGAGGCCTGGCGTGCTGCCATTCATGGGGTTGCAAAGAGTCGGACACGACTGAGCGACTGAACTGAACTGAACTGAGGGGAACGAAGATCCTGCATGCCATGTAGAGTGGCCAAAATAAAAAATAGAAAGAATAACAATGCCGCATCAATTAAAAAAAAACTAAAATAAAAGATGGAGCTTAATTCTCTTCCTTATGACTATGGGCTGAATTTAGTGACTTATTTCTAACAAAATATGGCAGAACTGATTGTGTCTGATACCTACGAGGCTTCTGAAACCAGATCATAGAAGGCACCGTAGCCTTCCCCATCCCACTCTTGTCACTAGCTTCAGGGGAAGCCAGGTGCCATGTTGTGAGGAGGCCCAGGAAGCCCACTTAGCAAGGAACTGACGCCTCCCACCAATAGTCATGTGAAGGAGTTTTCCTGGGAGCAGCTGCCCCAGCCCCAGCTGAGCCTATAATCACAACTACATTTTGCTTTGTTTGTTTGTTTTGTCCACTGGCATGCGTGATCTTAATTCCCCCACCATGGGTCAAACCTGTGCCCCCTGCAATGGAAGTGCAATCATAACCACTGGACCACTAGAGAAGTCCACAACTGCATTTTGAAAAGCTGTCTCACTGACTGCTGTGTGCTGAATGGACTGTAGAGGGCAGGAGTGAGAGCAGGGCCCCCCGGGAAGTGGCTACTGCATCAGTCCAGGCAACCAAGCGTGGATGGAGATGGAAAGAATTAGATGGACGGATTTTTTTTTTTTTTTAGTTCTATCAGTTTATTGCTACCAACCCATCTCCCTCCACCCTCATGCACGCGTGCTCAGTCATGTAACCCCATGGACTGCAGCCCACCAGGCTCCTCTGTCCATGGACTTTTCCAAGAATACTGGAGTGGGTTGCCATTTCCTTCTCCAAGATGGACGGATTTAATAGCTATTCAAGAAGTAAGACAAACAGGACTTGGGAGAAGAAAATGTCAGTGATGATCCTAAGGTGGGCTCTTCATTGAAATGGAAAGCTGAGGGAGGAGTAGGCGGAGGTGGGGATGGGGGAGGATGACATGGTGAGTTTAGTTGTAGCCACATTGAGTCCCTGTTCTCAAAATGTTCAAGGGTCTCCCTAAATGTATCTACTTGTTTAATAAGAATAGACTGTATAGATGTGAGAGTTGGACCATAAAGAAGGCTGGGTGCTGAAGAATTGATGCTTTTTAACTGTGATGTTGGAGAAGACTCTTGAGAGTCCCTTGGACTGCAAGGAGATCAAACCAGTCAATCCTAAAGGAAATCAACCCTGAGTATTCACTGGAAGGACTGATGCTGAAGCTCCAATACTTTGGCCACCTTATGCAAAGAGTTGACTCATTAGAAAAGATCTTGATGTTGGGAAAGATTGAAGGCAGGAGAAGAAGGGGACAACAGAGGATGAGATGGTTGGATGGCATCACCGACTCAATGGACATCAGTTTGAGCAAGCTCCAGGAGATGGTGAAGGACAGGGAAGCCTGACAGTGCTGCAGTCCATGGGGTTGCAAAGAGTCAGACACGACTGAACCAAAACAAAAAAAAAAGAGACTCTTCACTGGGGGTGATTCAGCCCACCCAGGGACATTTGACAATGTTTGGGGAAATTTCTGTTGTCACAACTGTGGTGGGAGGGGCGCACAGGGGCAGGGGAGCAGGATACTCCTAGCATCTAGTGGATAAAAGCTGGAGATGCTGCTTAGCATCCTACAATTCACAGGACTGTAGCCTATAAAAAGATTTCAGTTCAGTTCAGTCACTTAGTCGTGTCTGACTCTTTGCGACCCCATGGACTGCAGCACGCCAGGCCTCCCTGTCCATCACCAACTCCCGGAGTTTACCCAAACTCATGTCCATTGACTTGGTGATGCCATCCAGCCATCTCATCCTCTGTCCTCCCCTTCTCCTTCTGCCCTCAATCTTTCCCAAATGAGGGTCTTTTCAAATGAGTCAGCTCTTCACATCAGGTGGCCAAAGTATTGGAGTTTCAGCTTCAACATCAGTCGTTCCAATGAACACCCAGGACTGATCTCCTTTAAAGATTTATCTGACCCCAAATTTCAGTGGTACCGAATTGGAGAAATTCTTGGATAAACAAATGGCCAGAATAAGAAAATCCCAACTTCAGCGGAGGTCGGTTATTCAGTAAGGTTTTATTTCATTTTTTTTTAAGTATTATTTTTTGAATATGCAACAGTCAAGTACAGATCAAGTTTCCTGAGCAGCTCTCCTCCAAATAACTATCCCCAAACAGCTAGCAAAAGGTGAAAGCCTAACAAGCCACAGGTGGGAAATTTTTAAAGACTCAGGATGAAAGAGACTTAAGCCACCTCCTCTTATACCCTATTGGCCAGATCAGTGACATGGGCCTGCCTAAGTGTAAGCGATGCTGGGAAATGTAGTCCAGCCATGTGCCTAGGCAGAAGAAGGAAACAGTCTGATGGAAAAACAGCCACTTTGTGCCACAGTATTATTATTGTCCTCATTATTTCTGTTATTATTCAGACCTAGCAGCTTCCTGAATGTATTGCTACTCTTGCATTCTTTTTCAACTCTAGTGATTTTTCAAATCTCCTCTCTCAAATCCTTGCTCTCTAGCCCCCTCTAAGAAAAGCACTCCAATCAATTCTGCCTCAGCCAGAGGATCAAGTCCAATGCCCTTGGCCTAGTGTTCCAAAGTACAAAATGTTGACCAAGCAGTAGAATATGTATGCCTGCAGAAATGAACCCTAAAGGTCATCCATGTTTCAGGACCTGGTAGAGGAGGGTTGAGAGGCACTAGAAGGCTTCCTGGAAGAGGAGAAATGGATGCTATGACTTTGAAGAAAGCAGAAGCCCCAAATCCAAAATCCAAGAAGCTGGAGAAGGGTGAGAAGGGTGTGGAATCAGGGAAGTCAAGGGGAAAGGATATATGATTAAAGAGGAAATGGTCAGCTACAAGAAATGCTGACGAGAGATTAGAGAGATATCCAGGGTGAGGGAGTGAAGTAGGGAAAGTCCCTCTTTGCTACAGCTCAGGTAGCAAATACAGGAATCTTTTAAAATAAATTTTATTTATTTATTTTTGGCTGCATTGGGTCTTCATTGCTGCACACAGGCTTTCTCTAGTTGAGGCAAGCGGGGGCTACTCTCTGGCTGACATTCACCGGCTCCTCATTGTGTTGGCTTCGCCTGTTGCAGAGCACAGCCTCTAGAGCGCAGACTCAGAAGTTCCGGCTCATGGGCTTAGTTGCCCCAAGACATGAGGAATCCTCCCAGACCAGGGATCGAACCCATGTTCCCTACATTGGCAGGTGGATTCTCAACCACTGGACCACCTGGGAAATCCTATAGGAGTCCTCAGGATTAGAAAAATTACCATTTTGCAACCATGAGCGTAGTAACTGATTCAAGCTGGGAGCATCCCCGGATATAAAAACCATTGGGTGAAAACTTATAAGAGGCAAGGTGGTTGCATAATCTAGGATTATCTTTCACATAGAATGCTTGTCAGTTACAAAGGGGAAAAGGCACCTGTCATGTGTATCACCAGAAGGAAGTGATCAAGGTTCACATCGTCACCCGTGAGGGGACACACCGACATTACGTGCTGCTCGATACCTTCTCTGCAATCTCACTGCTCAAAATGTACAACCTGAATAGTTCTTTTTTGCTGTTGCTGTTGCTTTGGTTGCGGTGGGTCTTAGCCGCAGCACACGGGATCTTCATTGCAGAGTACAGGATATTTATCATGGCATGAGGGCTCTTAGTTGTCCCATGTGGGATCTAGTTCCCTGGCCAGGGATCAAACCTGAACCCCCTGCATTGGAAGCACAGAGTCTTAGCCACCAAGGAAGTTGCAGCATCTTTCATAGTAGCCTGAAGATGGAAACAAATGCCCACCAATGGATGAATGGAGAAAAAAAAAAAGTGAAATACATGGGTGATAGAATATTATTCAGCCTTTTTTAAAAAGAGGGGATGGGGATGAAAGGAATGGGGAATTGATGGTTAATGGCAACAGCCAGAGTTTCAGTTTGGGAGGGTGGCAAAGCTCTGGATGGTGGGGATGGTTCCACAATAATGTGAATGTGCTTAGAGCCGCTGAACTGTACATGTGAGAATGATAAGGGGACTTCCCTGGTGGTCCAGCAGCTAAAACACCATGCTCCCAATTAAGGGGCCCAGGTTCCATACCTGGTCTGGGAACAAGATCCCACATGACACAACTAAGAGTTCGCATACTGCAACTGAAGATCCCTCATGCCACAGTGAAGACTCAGTACAACAAAATAAGTAAATACATTGTTTTAAAAAAAGTAAAATAAAAATGGTGAAGATTGGTAAAACTACAGGATGAAATGCGAAGTATAGTGACCCAGCACTGTGATGCTACAGTTTACTGCAAAACAATCTGGGAAAGAGGAAACAAGCAAACATGGCCCAAATCAACACCTAGAGGCTTGAGGTGGATGATTCATTGTATCATTCTTTCAAGCCTTTTCCATAGGAATTGGAATTTTTCCAAGTAAAAAGCCTAAGACAGTAAAAGGAGGACCAGGAAGTGAGGTGGCCATTAGTCCAATTACCCAGAGGTCACTGAGACCTGATAGGTGAGCTGTTGGAGTTGGAGAAGCCCATGGAAGGGAAATAAATCCTAAAACTCATAACTGACATCCAGCCGGCACTTGCTGTGTTCCAGAAGTTCTAAAGGGGTGCATGTACTGGTCCTTTTAATCTTCTCCAAACTCTAGGGGTGAACACTATTGTTCTTCCCATTTTACAGATGGGGAAACTGAGGCCCAGAGAGGAGAAGTCCCTTGTCCCAAATAGAATGAAGTAAGCATAATGTGGGCTTCCCAGTTGGCACTAGTGGTAAATAACCTGACTTCCAGTGCAAGAGACATAAGAGATATGGGTTCAATCCTTGGGTCGGGAAGATCCCCTGGAGCAGGGAATGGCCATCGACTCCAGTATTCTTGCCTGGAGAATCCTCATGGACAGCAGAGCCTGGTGGGCTACAGTCCATGGGGTTGGACACAACTGAAGTGACTTAGCACACAAACATGCAAGGATAATACAGTGAGATGGGAAAGAATCTGACCCCCTGTCCCGTGATTCACCGGCACCTTCCTCCAGTCTGATGAAACCCCAGGTGTGAAGGGCACTCACCAGCTATCTTATGATCCATCTCTGGCATTCTTAAAACACTTTGTCCAACCATCCAGGATGAGTGGAGTCCCAAAGATTGTTATTATATATTAACAACCACTTGTTATATATTTAACTACCACTTGGGGATTGGCACAGTGCAGGGGGCCCTGAGGAGGACTCTGCCGTGGTACCCCCACCTTAATTTCCCCCACACATGGGATGAAGCTGGGCAAAGGCCTTTGCAGTGGTCAGGACCAGATGGAGGAAGAGACTGCTATGGGGGAACCCAGTGGAGGGCAAGAGGCATGACTGGAAGGCTTCCAGGAGGAGGAGGCATTGGCTCTGCAGCTTTGAAGAACACAGTCTTTCTGGACCTAGTTCTGGAGATGTGGGGATGGCCCAGACCTGGCCTTCAGAGCCTCAAGGATGCTCAGGTCAGGGCCAAAGACACGAAGGCAAGCAAGATCATCCCAGTCATCCCTAAAATAAGCCTTTTTGAATTTGGGGGAAGCCAGCAGCTGGAGGATGCCACCCCAGACTTGGATCCCTTTATCCAATGCAAAGGGTAGATCACATACCCAAATCAGCAGGGTAGATCAGTAGATCACATCCCCATCCTGACCCAGCAGTGACCCGCCTCCAGGGAGCCAGGACCACCACTCAAGCTCTTTTGGAGACTGCTTATAAAAGTGCCTCAAGGGACTTCCCTGGTAGTCCAGTGGCTAAGACTCCACGCTCCCAATGCAGGGGTCCCGGGTTCAATCCCTAGTCAGGGAACTAGATCCCACATGCTGTAACTAAGAGTTCACATACTGCAACTGGGACCTGGAGCAGCCAAATAGTAAATATTCAAAAAAAAAAAAGTGTATGAAAGTGAGAGCTCTCTCCCATGAAAAAAATTTGTAAAGACAGAATCACAAAAGAACGAAATCTGTGCATTCTATCTCCACTGCCACTCCTCAAAAGAGTTAGATCTAAAACAGCATCTCCGAATGAGTTGCCGCAGGCTGGCGATTCAAGTGTCTATGCCTCCTGTCTGCTGACAGAGGGCCTGCGGCAAGGGTGCGGCAGGTGTGGGTATTTCCTAGCCTGTGGGCGCTCCGGGAGAAATTTTTCAGAGTCCTTAGCCCAGAAGAAGCAGTCTAGCCCAATCCTTCATTCCTGACTGTGCGGGACCTGGCCTGTGCTTTGGGGACCTGACAGAGCTGTGCTTGTGCTCAGCCCTGAGCTTGAGCTCATCTGTGCTCAGTCGCTAAGTCATCTCCGACTCTTTGCGACCCCATGGACTGCAGCCCAGCAGGCTCCTCTGTCCACGGGATTTCCCAGGCAAGAATACTGGAGTAGGTTACCATTTCCTCCTCCAAGGGGATCTTTCTGACCCAGGGATCGAACCTGACCCTGGAAGGTTCTTTACCACTAGCGCCGTCAGACGTTTAAAGATTTTCATGGCTTGATTTGTGTGCAGTGTCTTTTAGTTGCTTGGGGAATCCCATCCCAGGTAAAATTCAGGATGCTCAGTTAAACTGGCACATCAGATACACGACGAGTGATTCATGAATGATTTTTAAAAAGCATCAGGAGACCCCAAATATGGTGGGGAACATACTTATGCTAAAACAATTATTCTTCTGAAGTTCAAGTTTAATTAACCCGGGTATCCTGGATTTTTATTCTCAGGAAGGACAGAATGTGAGGGACCAGGTTAGGAGTCGTGAGACCCAGGTACAGGTGGCCCAGGTGAAGGATGGGAGCCGGAGGAGGGGAGAGAAACAGGGGGTCCCGTGGTGGGGGTTGGAGAAGTGCCTCTGTGGTTTGGTGATGGATGAGATGTGGGTGGATGAACCTAGAAGACTTGGGCTTTTACCCTGATTGATGTGGGGGAGCCCCAGGGGAGCAGCTGTGAGAGAGGAGCCTCTTACATGGGTAAGAGGCTCACAAACCCAACCTGTGGACTCAGCAACCATCTGTCCCCAGGCATGGCCCCAGCCTGGGTGTCTGTCCCTAGGCACTGCTGACGTTTGGAGCCGGGTCATCGCTATGGGCTTCCGTGGCTAGATGGTATAGAATCTGCCTGCAATGTGGGAGACCCAGGTTTGATCCCTGGGTTGGGAAGATCATCTGGAGAAGGGAAAGGCAATCCACTGCAGTATTCTTACCTGGAGGATTCCATGGGCAGAGGAGCCTGGCAGGCTACAGTTCATGGGATTGCAAAGAGTTGGACACGACTGAGCGATGACCATCCTCCATAGGGGGCTGTCCTGGGCACTGTGGAGCAGCATCCCTGGCCCCCACCCAGTGGATGCCAGGAGCACACCCTGCTCTTCTTAGTCGGGACAACCAATACAACCAGACTTTGCCAATATCCTCTGGAGGGCAGGGTCAGTCCCAGTGGGGGATCCCTCATCTAGGTAGTATAAGAGTAAGCAAGGAGATGGGTCTGGGGTGCTAACTGGGGCAAGTCCTGGAAGATTTTGTCAGGCTGGAAGGCTTTGGCCTCTCCTGTCATTTACAGATCTTTCTTGGGATGGGAGAAGTGGATGCCCGCATGGCTGGAGCTTGGCAAGGTTTGGGTCACATGCTGCCCACAGACAGACTCATCCAAAGGCCATTTGTGCGAGGTGAAGGAAAGATCTGCCTTAGAGTCTGATAAAACTTTTAATATTTAGACGTTTGGGCATTTAATTCTGTCGATCTGGGCTCACAGGTAACACCGCCCTGGTCCGGCAGCCCGCAGCTGTCTGGTTTGAGTCCATGGGGTGGCTAGTGATAATAATGGGCACCTTGGCCTTGATGTTGGTCAGGGACCAGGGCAGGTGGACGGTGCTGACCAGCTCGTACCGGGTGTTCATGATCTCGCTGTCCTGTGAGCCGCTACCACTCACAGACAGCACTGGCGGGAGATGGAAAGTGCTGACAATCTTGGTGGTGTTGAAGGCCGTGATGTGGGTGTTGGCCTCCTGCCTGAGCAGCTCACTGCTATCCACCCTGGAGCGGCGCTCCGCGTTGGGCGTGAAGCCCTCGTAGTGCACGTGGGCGTAGAGGGCGAAGATGACCGTCTTAATGCACTTGCTGGTCTGGTTGTTGATTTCCGTGGTGAAAATGACCCTCTCCCCCGGCGTGAAGGTATTCTTTTCCATCTGGATCTGCAGGCAGATGGTGCCCTGGCTGCAGCAGTTGTAAGACACGTTCTTCTCAGCCTCCACGAACAGAGGGTTCTAGAAGAAGTGGGGGCGGGGAGGGACAACTGTGAGGGATTAAGGCCACAAAGTCTGCTTGCTCCCTTAACAGTCCACCTGGTCTTGAGCCTTTGGGACTCTCCAAAGCCCTTTGAACTCTCCTACATTGTTGATGGAAATGTTAACTGGTGCAGCCACTATGGGAAAAGAGTCTGAAGGTTCCTCAGAAAACTAAAAATAGAATATGGACTAGCAATCCCTCTCCTGGGAATATACCTGGACAAAACTCTAATTCAAAAAGATACACACATCTCTATGCTCATAGCAACACTGTTTACAACAGCCAAGACATGGAAACAACCTAAATGTCCATGGATCGATGAATGGACAAAGAAGATGTGGAACACATACACAGTGGAATATTACTCAGCCATAAAGAGGAATGAGATAAAGGCCATTTGCAGCAATAAGCACGCAATTAGAGATTACCATACTGAGTGAAGCAAGTCAGAAAGAGGAAGACAAATACCATGTGATGTCACTTATATGTGGAATCTAGAAATACAGCACAAATGAACCTATCTACAAAACCGAAACAGACTCATAGACATAGAGAACAGACTTGTGGTTGCCAAGGGGGGTGGGGAGGAATGGATTGGGAGTTTGAGGTTGGTAGATAAAAACTATTAAATTTAGAATGGATAAACAACAAGGTCCTAATGTATAGAACAGGGAATATATTCAAAATCCTGTGATAAACCATAATGGAAAAGAATATTTAAAGAAAGAATGTATGTATGTGTATGGACTTCTCTGGTGGCTCAGTTGTAAAGAATTCACCTGCTAATGGAGGAGATGCGGTTTTGATCCCTGGGTCAGGAAGGTCCCCTGGAGAAGGAAATGTCAACCCACTCCAGTATTGTTGCCAGGGAAATCCCATGGGCAGAGGGGCCTGGAGGGCTACAGTCCATGGGTAGCAAAGAGATGGACATGACTTAATGACCAAACAACAACAATATGTGTGTGTAACTGAGTCACTTTGCCGTACAGCCGAAATTGGCACACAATTGTAAATCAACTATACTATACTTCAATTTAGAAAAATAAACAATCAAAGCCCTTTTCCATTCTGAGTGTCAATTTCCTTGTCTGTAACATAAACCTAAGAAATTCATAAGCCCCTGGTTTTATCTTTACATCCATAACTCACTTGCTGTGTGACCTTGAACAAGTGCCTTGACTTCTCTGAACCCTAGTTTTCTGGAAGACAGGGAATGTCTTATAGTCAATAGCCCAAGACCTAGGGCTTACCCAAGTAGTTCAGACTTCCTTAATGGGCTCTGTATCATGAAAACTGTAGAACTGAAATTATGTAACATGTTTAAATAAAAACTCCAAAATGCAGTCTTTATATCAACTGGTTAGCTGCTAGATTGCAAATAAAGTCATATATACATTATATTTAATGTGTGGCTTGGGTAACATTTTACCCTTTCTTAGTGTTTCCCTGGTGGGTCAGATGGTAAAGAATCCACCTACAAGAGACCCAGGTTCAATCCTTGGGTTGGGAAGATTCCGCGGAGGAGGAAACGGCAACTCACTCCAGAACTCTTGCCTGGAGAATTCTATGGACAGAGGAGCCTGGTGGGCTACAGTTCATGGGGTCGCAAAGGGTAGAACATGACTGAGCGATGAACACTTTGGGTAACACTTTACTTTTTATTAGTGGATACTACTTTAAAAGATTTGAGGGAATTCCCTGGCAGTCCAATGGCTAGGACTCAGGACTTTCACTGCCAGGGCCCAGGTTCCACCCCTAGTCAGACAACTAAGATCTTGTAAGCCTTGCAGTGTGACAAAATAAATTTTTTTATTAAAAATAAATAAAGTTAAAAAGATTTGATGTGATGTGGGGTGTGCTTACAATGAGTTACCCTCCAGTTTTGCTGGCTTCCTGTGTCTTCTTCTAGACGAACTCAATACTTTTACAAATGTGTGTATGCATGTGTGTTTGTGTGTCTGTGTGGCATTTGTTATTCTCATGCAGATGTTTGCATTGTTTAGGAATACATTTATTTGTGGTTGGATTGTACAGCATTGTTTTACATATTTGAATGCTTTGTCTAAATCAATCCTCATATGTTTTCCAGCAACTTGCCTTCCTAGCTTTACATTCTGTGTTTTGAAAGGCATTCACGTTGGTGGCTGTCATTCTGATTCATTCATTTTCACAACAGCAATGAAGTGTGTTGCAAAATAGCTTATTCACCCATCCCCCCTCCATGATGGACATTTATATTGTTGTTATGTCTTTGATATCATAAAACAGCTAGAAGGAGCATGGTGAAAACACTTCTTGGGCTCACATACCGGAAAGAGTTGCTCTGTGCTATGCTTAAGTGCTCACTTGTGTTCGACTCTTGGCAACCCCCTGGACTGCAGCCCACCAGGCTCCTCTGTCCATGGGATTCTCCAGGCAGGAATACTGGAGTGGGTTGCCACGCCCTCCTCAAGGGGGTCTTCCAAAATCAGGGATCGAACCTGGATCTTCCACATTGCAGGTGGATTCTTTACCATCTGAGCCACCAGGGAAGCCCAGGAATACTTGAGAAGGTACGCTATCCCTTCTCCAGGGAATCTCCCTGACCCAGGAGTTGAGATGATATACAGATGGCCAATAGGCACAGGAAAAAATGCTCAACGTTGCTGATCATCAGAGAAATGCAAATCACAGTCACAGCCAGATAGCACTTCACACCTGTCAGAATGGCCATCATCAAAAAGTCTACAAATAACAGACACTGATGGGGATGTGGAGAAAAGGAACCCTTGCACATTGTTGGTGGGAATGTAAATTGGTGCAGCCACTATGGAGAACAGTATGGAGGTTCCTCAAAAAACTAACAACAGAGCTACCATAGATCCAGTCATTCCACTCCTGGGTATATATCCAGAGAAAAAAAAACTCCCCTGGTGGTGCGATGGTTGAGATTCTATGCTTTCACTGCAGGGGATGTGGGTTCGATCCCTGGCCAGGGAACTAAGGTCCCAAGCAGTGCATGGTACAGCTGAAAAAAATGTTGGTTGGACCCTCTGAACTGATTTTTCTGTTATTTCTAGTCTACTTATGCTATGCTGTTGTTTTGTTTTATATAAAACAAAAATGTTGTAAGCCATCAAATGGATTTTTTTCTGGTACATTCTATCCTATTTTACTTATTTAATACTATTATTTTCAGTCCTACACATTGATTTTATAAAAACAAAGTTTGTTGCAACCCAGCAAATTTTATATTTTCCTATCTCTTCTATTCTGTTCTTTCATTTTAAAAGTATAAATTTGTTGCCATTTGTTGGCAGCCCAACAAATGGATTTTTTCTGATATTTTCTATTCTACTTATTTTATTCTCTGTATTGTTTTCTTTTTAATATTTTTTTAATTAGAGGGCAACTGCTTTACAATATTGTGATGGTTTTTGCCATACATCAACATGAATCAGCATTAGTTGTACATATGTCCCCCACCTCTTGAACTCTGCTCCCACCTCCCTCCCCCTCTCACCCTTCTGGGTTGTCACAGAGCCCTGACTTTGGGTTCCCAGTCTCATACATTAAACCTCCCATTGGCTATCTATTTTCCATATGGGTAATATATTTTTGTTGTTTTCCTATAAAATAGGAAAACAGTATCCTTTAGTACTGTTTTCAGAAAACAACATTTGCAACCTACAAAGTTGATATTTTTAAAAAAACATTTTTTTATTTTGGGCTTGCCTGCTCTTTCATTTTGTAGAAATACGCCTTGCAACTTGCTAAATGGATTTCATACTCCACTAACGGATCATGACCAAAGGTTTGCACGACCGTGTTCTAGATCCAATACTCTTTGTCTCAGAGACCTCAGGCTGACCCTTGACCCCTTCAGCCTCACCTCCTGCCTTCTGCCTCTGGCCTTTGCCTATCTTCAGACTTCCCATGCTTTCTCTCCTCTTGCAAGGCTAATTGCAGGCCATTTCATTCTAAGCTCCTCCAGTCTTATTCGAAAATTCGTTGCATGAGTTAGGACCCTACAGGAGTGAAAGGACTGGCTGCCCTAACTCAAGACCAAGCCAGCAGTTCTGTCCTGGTCCTGAAGGAGGTGCCAAGAGACATCAGTGGTGGCCAAGGGGAGATTCCCTTGCCAGGCCAGGTGGGTGGCCCAAGAGCCCAGAATTCCAAGAACATTAGGGTACAAACTCAACATTGATCTTCCATACCTGGGAGTTTTTTCGGATCTCCCTCTTTCTTTGGCATATGTGAAACTTTGGGGGGATTCATTCATTCAAGCAGTACCATTTGTATCAACTTGGTGCCAAGTTCAAGGAAAACCCACAGCAGTGAAGACCAGTCCTGTCCCTGCTCTGATTGGAAAGATGGATATAAACATGGCACACTTTTTTTTTAATGGTACATTTTTTAAGTTCTTTTTTTAAAAATGTGGACCATTTTTAGAGGTTTATTGAATTTGTTACAGTATTGCTTCTGTTTTATGTTTTTTTTTGGTTTTTTTGGCTGCAAGACATGTGGGATCGTAGCTTCCCGACCAGGGATCGAACCTGCACCCCCTGCTTTGGAAGGCAAAGTCTCAACCACCAGACCACCAGGGAAGTCCTTTAATGGTAGGTTTCTGATTAAGATAAGTTATGAGGCTATGGCAAGGGGCTAAGGTAAAGGGAGTCTCCCTCAGACTTGATGGTTAGGAGAGAGATGTCTTGGGAGCAAGTGTTCTACCCAACGGGACTGCTTGTTCCAAGAGACAATGGGTCATGTCTTTCAAAATTCTAAAGGTACACAGAGAGGGTGTAGAAAAACTGAAACCCTTGTGCATGGCTGGTGGGAATGTAAAATGGAGCAGCCGCTGTGGAAAAGAGTCTGCTCCTCAAAAGGTAAGACGTAGAATTACCATCTGCCCCAGCAATTCCACTGCTAGATGGCTACCTGAGAGAAATGAAAACACATCCACGTAAAAACGTGGATACCTATGTTAGCAGCAGCATGGTCCCTAATAGGCAAGACATGGAAACAACCCGATGTCCATCAGGTGATGAAGAGATATATAAAAGGTGGTCCCTCCATGCCATGGAAAGATGATTCACCCTTGAGGAGGAAGCAAGCACTGACACACACACTACAATATGGATGAACATTAAAAAGAAGTTTTTCAGCTGTACCCCATGGCAGGTGGGACTTTAGTTCCCTGACCAGGGATTGAACCCATACCCCCTGCATTGGAAGGTGGAATCATAACCACTGGACCCCCAGGGAAGTCCCTGGATGAACCTTGAAAACACTATGTTCAAATAAGTCAGACACAAAAAGGCCACATAGTGTCTGATTCCATTTATTAAAACAGGAAGTGTCCATAACAGACAAATCCCTGGAGACAGAGAGTGAATGTAGTGGTGGCTGGGGGAGGGGAAAGGCAGGTTTGAGGGTAACAGGTAATGGATGCCAGACTTCTTTGTTTATTGTTCAGTCACTCCTCAGCTATGTCTGACTCTTTGCAACGCCATAGACTGCTGCACGCCAGGCTTCCCTGTCCTTCACTATCTTCCAGATCTTGCTCAATCTCATGTCCATTGAGTTGGTGATGCCATCCAACCATCTCATCCTCTATCGACCCCTTCTCCTCCTGCCTTCAATCTTTCCCAGCATCAGGGTCTTTTCCAATGAGTCAGCTCTTCGCATTAGGTGGCCCAAGTATTGGAGCTTCAGCTTCAACATCAGTCCTTCCAATGAATATTCAGGGTTGGTTTCCTTTAGGATTGACTGGTTTGATCTTCTTGCCGTCCAACAGACTCTCGAGTCTTCTCCAGCACCGCAGTTTGAAAGCATCACTTCTTCAGCGCTCAGCCTTCTTCTTTATGGTGGGGGAGGGGATGCATTAAAGTGTTCTAACACTGATAGTGGTGATGGCTGTACAACTCTGTGAATGCATGAAAAGCCATGGATTTGGACACTTTAAAGGGAAGAATAATAAGGTATGTGAATTGTATCTCAATCAAGATGTTAAAAAAAAAAGTGGAAGGAGAAAAATTTTGCTTCTCGCCCTGCTCCCCTCCCAGGAGGCAGCCAGCAGCCATCTGTTGCATTTCTCTGGTCTCTGGAAAAAGACAGTTTGTTACACCTGCAAGGAAGTTCTGTGCATTTCTTATTTTTACCACCAACGGTGCAGGCTAGACACGCTGTTCTGAACTTTGCTTTATGTGTCCAACCCAGTAACTTGGAGGTGCTGATTCCGAGAGCTGCCTCATTCTTTTGTCTCTGGCTGTGTCTTGCTCTCTCTCTCTCTTTAAGGCTCTATCTATAGAGTTGACCTTTGACTCTGAACTGTTACTTTAATTCCCTTTGCAACAAACGTTTAAGTGGTTACCAGTTTCTGGCCTCCCAGGCAATGCATGGAGAGGTCCTATCACACAAATGAAATGACAGTGGTAGGAGAATTTTCTAGAAGGGAAATGAAATGGCTGGGGCAAAGTGCGTGTTCCTTTTCATTTGGATAGATATGGCTAAATTGCCCTTTGTGGGGGTTGTGGCAGTTCGTCCGGCCATCATCAAAGCAGGTGACTGAAGATGTCGTTTCCGAGCAAAGATCTAAAGGGGGAAGAGGAGGGGTTGGAAGATCCTATCGCAGGGTTCTGGGCAGCGGGCATCCAACATGCAAAGGACCTGGGGCGGCACAATGCTGGAGGAACAGCGAGGAGGCCCATGTGGCTGGAGCAGAGTGAGCGGGGGAGAGAGGGAGGAGGGGGAAGGCAGGGAGGGGATGGGGCAGGTCGTGCAGGGCCTTGTGGGCCAGGGGGAGGTCATGGGCTTTTACTCCGAGGGAGGAGGGAGCCCTGGAAGACAGAGGAGGGTCATCACCTGACTCCTTTCAGCTGATCTGAGAAGGACAGACTGTGGGGGTCAGGTCTCTGCCCCTACTTGGACCATAGCAGTAGCCTCTGCCCTGGTCCATCAGCTCCTGCCCTCACCCTGCCCTCTCCAATCCTTTTAAAACAGTACTGAGTAGTTGAAAAAACACAATATTTTCATACTCTCAAAATGGATCTGCAATAACTCCCTTTGTTGCTGTAGTAGCGATTTGAGCTCTTCCCACGTACCAGGAGTCCTCGATGTGTACCCATCGTGCTGGGTGCTTCATGACCCTCACGATCGAGGAAAGTGTTATTTTCATTACACCCATCATACAGATCAGGACAATTGAGGTTCTAGGAGGTGCTGTTAATTGCCCAAGGCCATTTGCTAATGAAGCATCCGGCAGCAGAGACCTCAATCTAGGTCTGGCCCCACACCAGCATTTTGCTCCAATTTCTGCTTTGTGCACCCTGCACTCTAGATTAGCTCTCAAGGGAGGGCTAGAGTCTGCTCAAGGTCACCCAGAAAGCAGGTGGCCAAACTGGCCTTGAGCTCAGATCTGCTCACCTCTGGTCCCCCCTCTAAGCATCTACCTGCCCTGGAATCCTCCCCCCCTGAGGTTGGCCAGGCTAGAGATGATTCCCTACTGTACAGATAAGACTACACCTGGGACTTCTCTGGTGGGCCAGTGGTTAAGAATCTGTGCTTCCAATGCAGGGGGCTGGGGTTCAATCCCTGGTTGGGGAACTAAGATGCCACATGCCTCAAGGCCAGAAAAAAACAAAACATAAAACAGAAACAATATTATAACAAATTCAATAAAGAATTTTTAAATGGTCTACATTAAAAAAAAATCTTAAAAAAGGACGGACTGATGGCGCATAAATATTCTGAGGCTTCCCTGGACACCAGTGCCGAGCACCATTTCAGGCCCTGAACCTGCAGGAAGTCCACTGACTGACCTAGGGGACAGGCACCCTCTCTGTGTCCATGTGACAGATGAGGAAATGGCACAGAGAGGCCACATCACTTGCAGAGGGTCACACAGCAGGTAGGTGGGGACACTGGGATTTTAACTTGGACCTTGAGAACTAAAATGCCGGCACTCTCAGCCACCATGCTCTGATGACAAAGGAGCCCCCAGGGAGGTGAAGTGACTTTGGCCAACATAACTCCACCCTCCCTCACTTCCGCCTCTGCACCTGGCTTCCAGAAGCCATACAGAAACCTCCTCTGCTCAGGTGACTGACGTTACCAGACCCTTCCTTTCCTGGTTGGAGGGCACCCCTCGCTATGCTTCTTGGTGGGGAGAGGGTACAATCTCCATTATCCGTTCCCAGAGAGTCACTGAGCACGTGGGACACTCGGTCAGGGGGTCAGAGCGGGGCATCTGCTCACTCTTGATCTACCTACCCTGGGGTCAAGGACATTCGGAGGCCAGGTCATTCTCTGTGAGGGGCACTGTGGGGTGTTGAGCAGCTTCCTTGGCCCCCTCCCCCTCGATGGCACTCATCCCCCTCTCCAGTTGCAATAATCACACATGTCATCAGACATCATTGCTCAGTGTCCCCTGCAGCGACAGAATCACCTCAGTTGAGAGGGTTGAGAGCCATGGCTTAGTTCCTGCCCTGGCTTCCGATTCCCCTTTTTGCAAAACTCCTGAGCTGGAGGAGCGGCCAACACCTTTCCTTCTTTTTCCGGGTTGGGGCCTTCCCTGTCCCCTGGCTGCTCCTGCCCCACCCCCTACCTCTGGGGAACTTAGAAGCCAAGCCCTACCCCTGCTCCCCCTTGCTCCCCACTACCTGCAATGATTTTTCTGCGTGGAAAATCGAGGAAGTGCCTTGAACCATCAAGTATATTCTCTTCTTGGCTAGAATGTGCTCCCGACCCATGCAGGAGGCCTGCACGAAGTAAAAGACGTTGCCGATTTTGCTGGTGAAGGTGGAAGGGAGCCTGGGAGGTAAGTTGAAATGGAAGTCAAAGGTGTGGCTGCCTGCACTTAACCAATTATCTGAAAGCAAAACACACCAATGCCATCAGAAGATTCTAGAATCTTTTTCCCCCGCTTCTCTTTCTTTATTGTTTTGACAGTGACCTTTTTCTGGATCTGGCCTCTCTGTCCCTGAGCTAGCTCTGAGTTTTAGGGATTGAAAAAGCCAAGGCTCATAAATATTAGACCTCAGCTGGGCTGGAGATGGAAGCTCTGGGTGGGTGGTGGTCACCCCAAACTACCCACTGGGACTTGCTCACCCCTGCTCTGGGCCTGGGAAACTGGAGGTCTGGCCTGCAGGATCGATCACACATTTATTCAACAAACACATCTTGGGGCCCGAGGCAAGCAAATCTCCCTGCCCTGGCAGAGGCTGGCCTTCACTGCACAGCATACAGCAGATTGACTGACTGATGGTGGGCCAGTGAGGGACTCACATCGCCCTCTCATCTCTGTGACCTCCCTGTTTTATTTTTTCTTACATTTCCCCCAAACCCTCTTATGAGTGTGTCTTCCCAGTCTGACCGCAACCCCAGGGATGCCAGGAACCTTTTCTGTTTTCTTTGCTGCTGCATCCCTTATACCTGGCATGGTTGTTGTGCACAGTAGGTGCTTAATACATGTTTGTTTGTGGACTAAATGAATTGAGGCTGATGCTCCTGAGGGGAAACAATGCTTCCTTTGGAAATGGAGAAGGGTGGTACCCAATGCTGTGGGGGTTGAGAGGCTG
The DNA here is from genome assembly GCF_054371585.1 of Giraffa tippelskirchi. Taxonomy (NCBI): domain Eukaryota; kingdom Metazoa; phylum Chordata; class Mammalia; order Artiodactyla; family Giraffidae; genus Giraffa; species Giraffa tippelskirchi. The sequence continues at coordinate 95,519,534 of NC_137280.1, read as the reverse complement.
AAGAATTGTTTTGGTTGAAAGAACTAACACCTATTTAGCACTTACTATATAACCCCTGCTATTCTGAGCCTGAGACATGCCATTAAGTCATCAAGTCCTCAAGACAATCTCAGGAGGCAGGACTTCTTTCTCTTCCCATTTTCCAGGTGGGTTAACTGGGACAGAGAGAGGCGGCATGATTTTTGAGTATTAAGGTCCAGCAGTATCTGGATGGGTTTCCCTGGTGGCCCAGATGGTCAAGAATCTGCCTGTAATGTGGGAGACCCGGGTTCAATCCCTGGGTCAGGAAGATCCCCTGGAGAAGGGAATGGCTACTCACTCCAGTATTCTTGCCTGGGAAATCCCATGGACAGAGGAGCCTAGTGGGCTAAAGTCCATGGGATCACAAAGAGTCAGACACAACTGAGCAACTAATTTTGCAAACAATATCTGGGTATCTGCAAGGCAGAGACCCCTTCCATCACTAGATCTGAGCTCCATAGTCTTTTGGTGACACCTTCCCAGGCTACCCTATCTAAAATTTTTTTTAAAAGTCTGAAATGAAACTTTGTTCAACCAAGCATTGGCCAAGCGTTCTGATTGACCGTGGACTACCTGGAAACACTCATTTTGGAAAGGACCTATAGTTCCCTGGCAGCCCAGGCTCCCTGAGGTCTGTCCAGACTTTAGATCTGAATCTGGCAGAGCTGGGGGCTCGTCAGTGCTTCCCTCGAGGATCTCTCCTAGTCCTCTCCCTCCTTTCTCTGTCCCTGTGACCACAGGAGCCAGGCCTCTGCCCATTCCTCATATTCCTGGGGGTTTGTTGATTGACTGACAGATATGTTTATCTTCCAGAACCTGGTTTCCTATCCTGGCTAATGTTGGCAGTCATACCGGTCCTTACCCTCCACTGGGAATGTCTTTGTCTTGTGCACGTAGTCAGCCTTGTTGTTGCAAATAACATCTCGGCTATAATCGCGAGATGGCCCAGTTTCTTCATTCCATTCCACGTAACCTCGTCCCATGAGCTCCACCTTCACGATGGGGTCCACCAGGGTGCTGTTCAGAGTTAGGACCACCTGTCCTTCGATGATGCAGCCGGCCAGGTAGACTGCATCCTTGGGCAGCACTAATTCGATCGACTTCACCACAGACATGGGGGGTTGGGGTGACGGAGAAACATCCTTCCCCCTCCCCGATGTCACGGAGATCCTCGGCTGCAGTGAGGTCATCTGTCTGTGACATCAGCCAGCCAGGGTTCCAGGAAGGGATTCCCAATGGCCAGGATTAGTGGGGGCAAGGTTGTTGGGGGTGGGCGGCAGTTTGGGAATCCCAAAGTCCTCACTGGTTGATGAAATGGTAGCCTGATCTCTTTTTTCTAGGAAATAACAAACAAATAAGAAAACCACAAGATAGCAACACTCCTGGCAGACAGGGAACACCCGTCATCTTGCCAGATGTCTGGGGCCTGGGTGGGAAGAATTCTCCCAGGCTCTCTGGTGAGACATGCATCATAAGCTTCATTTACAGATGGAGAGGGGATGAGCCCAGAGGTATCTTCCGCTCCATCGGATGGCCCCCAGATGTGGCATGTGCACCCTCCTCAGGGTTCACACATGGATGCTGGGTCCTATGCAGATAATAATTTTCACTTTTTTTTTTTTTGGCTACACCGTGCAGCTTGTGGGATCTTAGTTCCCTGACCAGGGATTGAACCTGTGACCTCAGCAGTGACAGTGTGGAGTCTTAACCACTGGACCGCCAGGAAAGTCCCAATCATTTTCTCTTTAATAGCACTCTATTTCTATTGTTTCTATTTCTATTAATTAGAAGGAAAATGATAGCGATAGCTAGGACATGGGATTTGCTGTGTCTTGGAGATGCTCAGAGCACTGTGGGCTCTATGTGATCATGGACACCATCACAAAGCACCATCTCCCTGCACAACTGATGGCTGTCTTTCCTCCTATAGGGTGGGACTTTGTTTGCTGGACCCAGGGCCTGGTGCAGACAAGGGAGGGCAATTAAAGTCTGTTCAATGACTTCATTGGAGAAGGAAATGGCAACCCACTCCAGTGTTCTTGCCTGGAGAATCCCAGGGACAGGGGAGCCTGATGGGCTGCCGTCTATGGGGTCACACAGAGTCGGACACGACTGAAGCGACTTAGCAGCACTAATGACTTAATGATTGTCAAGTGCATATCATTTTGCAAAAAGGAAACTGAAGCCCTTTGCACCCCCATGGTTATTCCTGGTGCCTGATCTGCACGTGGGCCGGTGCCTAAGTAGGAAGGACAGCAAAGCAGAAGAAGCTCTAGGAAGTGTCTGTTCTCCAGGCTCTGGCAGGACTCATGACTATGTCATATCTTGCTGTATTTGATGTGATGTCTTTTGCGGACATCAACATTTTGCTTTTCCAACTGGTTGGTAAGCTTCTTTTAAAGATGCTTGGCATAGTTTCTTGTTCATGGTTGTTAATTAACCCAAGCAACCCCTCTGACTTTCTTGAAATGAGTAGAGAGATTGGGTGGGGCCCTTCATCACCATTGCTCAAGGTCTTTTCTGCAGGGAAAACCAGACACCTCTTTCTGTGTTGCTTAACTTCAGATATCCAAGGAGGCTGGACTGTGTGCCCTGCACCAAATGTACACAAGGAATATAGGGTCTATTTCTTTTTCAGCCATGCTGAGTTTTGACAACAGCAGGCACAAAGAGATGCTACGCTCTTGCCAGGAATGGGCTGGGTTCCTGTCAGAGATGTTGTCAGTATGGAAGACCTCATCTGCCTCACAAGGTTGGGGAGGCCTGGCTACCTGCTCACATTTGCAACATGGTCGCCATGTAGCTGATGGCTTAGCTTCGATAAACACGATCAGTTGTGTTGGCGAAGTCCTGAAGGTGGGGGGAAATTAATAAGAGCATTTCGACTTTGTGATTGGAGTGTATTCATTCCTATGGCTGCTGTAACAAATGTTCACAAATTCCATGCTTTCAAACATGACAACTGAGTTCTCTTACAGTTCTAGAGGTCCGAAGCGTGAAATGGAGCTAAAGTCGAGGTGTTGGCAGGATTATGTTCTAGAATTCTAGGAAAGAATTTGTCCCTTGTCTTTTCCAGTTTCTAGAGGTTTCCCATATCCTTGTCACTTCTCTGACTTGACCCTCTCGCCACTCTTTTTCATTTACTAGGACCCTCATGATGACACTGGGCCAGCCCAGATAATCTAGGATAATCTCCCCATCTGACAATCTTTAGTTTAATCCCATCTGCCAAGTCCCTTTTGCCATGGAAGGTATGATATTCACAGACCCCAGGGATTAAGATGTGGACATCTTTGGGGGCCATTCATCTGTCTACCGCTGGGAGAAGTAAAAGCAGATAGAAGGAACTCTACGTGTGGCCAGAGAAACCTTGTGAAAACACACATTGGAGCTCATCGGTTTTCAGCTCACAGCCCTCCCACCCTATCCGCTGCTCTCCAGAGAAAGACCAAAGTCCTCCTGGTGGCCTGTGAGGTCTTACATGACACCCCTCTGACCTCATCCGTTCCCGCCCGCCCTCCCTTTCACTGCATCTGCCCGGCTCTCTGTCCATCTCTAAGCCTTTTCCGGCCTCTGCATTTGCTCCTTCCGCCTTGATCTGTCTGTCCTTGGTTTCTCATCTCAGATCTCAGCTCAAATGTCATCTGCCCAGAGAGGCCCACCTCTCCACCTCAACCAGAGTGCCTCCTCTCCTTGCCCTCCCACATGGCCGCTGGTCACTCTCCAGCTCTTGTCCTGTCTTCATGGCACGTGTGATATCGGAAATGATTTGCGTTATTGATTCATTTCTTTCTGGTCTCCCCAGATAAGAATTTAACCTCTCGGAGACCACCAACAGGGTGGGCCTTGCCCACTTTTGGGCCCCCAGCTCTCAACACCCTGTTCAGGCATTTTGTTGGTGCCCAGAATGGGTCACTGTGTGCCCGCCAGTACTGGTCAGAGCGGAGCAGGCAGGGCGGAGGGGGTTGGGCAGCTCTGCCCGCCTGGACAGCCAGGAGAAGGCGGGAAAACGAGGCGGGAAAAACCAGCAAACAAGCCCTGCGGGTGGGTAGGGTGGGAGCGCTGGCGGGCCCTGGAGCAAGGAAACCGAGCTGGGGCGATCAGGCCTGTCAGGGGGTGCAGGTGGTCTCCTGGGGGGATCCCCCAAATTCTCCTGCAGAATTTAGACATTGATTCCGGTCTTCCTGCCCAACTGGTCAGTGCATGCCTGGTAAGAGGGGCTGAAGGAACAGACTTAGGTCAGGGGTGTCTACCCTGGGGTCTCTGCCCTGGGGGTGATCCTTAGGGCTCATGGAGAGCACCCATGATGAGGGGGCCCAGGTCCCGCCACCGGCCCCATTGCACGCTGGGCGCGCCCAGCAGAGCGCGCAGGGCTGGGCGGGGCCGTGGCCCGCTGGGCGGAGGGGGAGGTGGACAGAGGCGGGGGCGCCCCCCACCCCCTTTCTCGCTTCCCGCCACTGAGGCGGCCAATCACCAGGCAGGCGCCCGCCCCCGGCGCGGCCTCCTGTGGCCCCGCAACTCCCAAACGCCAAGTTTTCGCGGGAAAAAAATCAGAGCAGCTGGCAGCACAGCGGGCAGTGGTGACCGTCCGGGCGCTCGGGATCGCACGCACGTCTGCGCAGGGTCCTGGCCACACACGCGGCTCCTCTGCCATCCTCAGAAGGGCCAGCACGCAAGCAGGCGAGTGGATCGTGAGCGGTCAGGCCGATTGGGGTGCCAGCCCGGGCCAGGGCGCGGACGGGGGGGAGGCGGGCAGGACTCGGCGCACCGGGCGCCTTGACTTTGCAAAACTTTCCGGGACGCTCTGCCAGCACGGGAGTACATTTCCCCCAAGCCAGGGCTGCCCTACATGCGGTCTCCGGCTTTGCCCCCGACCCTGCCGGCCCTTAGAAGTCGCCCCGGAAGCCCAGGCTCTGGCAGGGGCGAGCTGAACATCCCAGGCGCCCCGCGGGGGTCGCGCCGGCTCGGTGGGGGAGGGCCCGGCGAGCCGCGGGGGAGGATGTCAGGCTCCGCGCCTGCGCGCGGGGCGCCCCGCGATTCAATTGTCGCGCCCGAGCCCGATTTCGCGCGCCCTTAGTTCCCCGGGCGCGTCTGGGCCAATGAGGAGCGAGCGGGGCGGGGCGGCCGACGGTGGCAGAGCCAATCAGTGGGGCGGCTCAAGTGACGGGGGCGGGACCTGGCGCGCGGGCCCCTTTGCCGTCCCGGCGGTGGGGGTGGGCGTGGGCTCGCTGGCGTGGCCCGCGCGGGCGAGCGAGAGAACAAGAGGGGCTACGGGGCCGTGCGTCGGGGTCCGGGAAACGCAGGCTGGAGCTCCGGGCGGCCGTGGGGCAGAAGTGAGTAGCGCTGCCCGCGCGGGGGTGGCCAGGACGGGGCGGCCGGTTGCCATGGCCACAGCGGGGCCGGCCGCGTCGCGCAAGCGCGCGCGCGCGGCGGGGGGTGCGGTGGGGGTCCGCTGGCACCCGGGGTCCCGAGCTCCCGGGTCTCGAGTGGGTTCCTTCCTCTTCGGTCCCACTTAGTTGAGTTCCCTGGGACTTCGGAAGTTCCAACCCGAGCGGGACTTTTGGGTTTCCCTCTCGCGTCAGTGTTCATCCAAGGAATGAATGAATGAATGAATGAACAAACAAACAAACTCGACCCTTCACCGTTTGACTGTGAATCTCTGAATCCTGGTGTGTTTTTTTCCCCCTCCCTGTGAAAGGCAGGGTTGGTTGACTGAGTAGCCCAAGGTGCCTTTTACTCTCCCCTAATTTCCCATCCCTCCTCAATCCTCCACCAGTGCTACTCATTAATGCATTATCTCTTAATTCAGGGCCTGGGGCCTGAGCCAGCTGTGGCAGGCTATAGGGAATAAGGGGCTGGGAGGGCATTCCAGGAGTTACCTGGTGTCCACAGTCTGGACAAAAGTAAGGATGACACGAATATGGCATGGTCATGGTGGTGGTACTGACGGCAGAACTGACCAGGGGTCTCGCTCCCTCATCCTCGCAGCATCAGCAGGCACCATGTGGATCCAGGTTCGCACCATGGACGGGAAGGTGACCCACACCGTGGACTCCTTGTCCAGACTGACCAAGGTGGAGGAGCTGAGAAAGAAGATCCAGGAGCTATTCCATGTGGAGCCAGGCCTGCAGAGGCTTTTCTACCGGGGCAAGCAGGTAAACCCGTCCTGCAGGCTGCCCGCCTGCCTGCCTGCCCAGCACCTTTGTTCTTGCCTCATCCAGGCAGGGCACACACACACTCCCCCCCCCCCGCCCCACCTCGTCCGGTCTGCTTCTCCACAGAAACCTCCAGTGCCTGAGCGAGGAACAAAGGCTCGACTCCTAGACTGACACTCCAGGCGGGCAGCCGGGAACTCGAATCTGTTGCGTTTGGAGGTCTTTTAAACTCCCAGCCCTCCCCTTTGTGGATGCTCCCCTCAAAATAATTTCTAGAAAAAAGAGATTGGAGCTGGCCATTGGAGGGCTGATGAATTTCAAGGAAGAGGCTAGAAACAGTACTCAGACACTGGGAAGGAAGAGACCAGATTTTTCTTTGAAACACACACCAAAGGTCTACGGTCGTTGGTCTGCACCTTACTATTTTCCGACCCCCACGGGGTTTTCTAGAAATTGGGATCAGCTTATTCAGAGTCAGAGACGGTGCTTGTTAATCAGGAATTTCCGCCACTCCTGGGCCTCCTCTCTGGCGGAGGCGGCGGGGCTGCCCCTGAGCGGGGTTTGTGCTTTGCGTGGGCTCAGCTGGCCCTGTTTCCTTTCTTCGAGATTCCCCACCACAGCCCCTGTAGCCCTTGAAAATGCCCCCCACCCCTTGGCTTTATCAGCTGCCCACTTTGGAGACGCTTTCTCCAGTGACACCCCTGCGAGTTTTCATTCTTGTTGGTATCTTTAGAGGGGACGTCGCTGAGTGGGAGAAGATGGTCCCCCGGAAAGTGTCCTTCCTGTCTGCTGGGGCCACCCTGGAAGGCGAGTGGTCTATAGGGACCTCGGCAACCTCGGTATAGAGACTACCCAGGATTAAAAGTGTTCCTTTGGGCTCTGACTTTGTTGTTGTCAGGTCTTAAACTGGGTGCTGCCGCCATCTGGTGTCTAAATTGAAAAATATATGCTGTCCGCCTGGCCAGGAGTTTTTTTTTTTTTTTTTTAGAGGCTGGGAGGATCCTGCCTGCCTCCTGGAAATGAGACCTGATGATTAATTTCTTGGGCTCAAGGCACCCTCCGAGACCTCTCGCCTCCTTCCTGTGGGAGATCCGGGGACTTGAATGTCTTAAGAATCTGTGTTAATGCACCCCGCCTGGGGAAGGGAAACTGGGGAACTCACTCACTGTGGTCATGTGCGCTGTGCGGCTGGAGAAAAGGCAGGGCTGGGAGTGGCGCTCCCCTGGGATGCGGTCTCTGGGGAGCAGAGCCTCTTTCCTGCCACTTCCAACAGAGGCTCATTTTGGGGGACGTCCATACTGATTTCAGTTTGCCCCCCAGTCTTTGTGTTCAGCAAAAGGTCCTTCTGCTGAATTTCCGAAGACCTCCCATGGGCACGGGCTAAACAGTTTGTGGCATCATGCAAAGGCAGGTTGGATCAAATCCTTACATTCAATGCAGTGACTTTCTGAATGCCTGCTGTGGGATTGGGCGCCATGCACTTTAATTTTTACATTCAAAAACACGCAGAGAAGTTGAAAGAGCCATGAACTCCTAAACACCTACCCGTGGCTTTTATCACTGACATCACGCAGCTGTCTCTGCCTCTATCCGTCCACCAGCCCATCTTATTTTGGGAGATGCATTGCAGAGAAAGTTCCAGTTCACATCACCAGTAGACCCTCCAGCCGGCCAGTCCTTAACTAGAGTACAGTGTTTGTTTGTAGCTCTTGTTTCTTCTGAGGAAATTTGCATAGAGTGAGAAACACGTCTTAAGCAGATGGTTTGGCATGTTGACAAATGCGTACATTCGTGTAACCAAAACCCCTCTCTTCCGGCGTGGGCAACATGGCAGCTGATCCATACCAAAGTCTTGGTATTACCTGTGTAAGTTGTAAAGCCTGATGGTAAGCAGCGTGCCTTTAATCCTTAGGTTTGTCTGTCTGTCTTCTCGCAGTGCAGCTTCTGAAGATCTCAGAAGGTTCCTTGTTCCTGAGTCACCTCCTCTAACCGCTGTTCATCCCCTTCCCCATGCTCAACTGGGCCAATGCGTAGTAGTCGGTTCTGTCTTCCGGGTGAGGAAGCCAGGCCTCAGCGTGATGCAATTTCCCCAAGGTTGCGCGACCAGGAAGTGGCCCGGCCTTGGGGAGGTGTGGACAGTGCCAGGCGAGCTGGGGACAAAGGCACCTTGAAGCAAGTCAGGTCTGCAAACAGACTGGGCTAATCACCGTAGGAGGCCGTGCAGCCTCCAGCGGGTGCGAAAGAGCTGTTGTTTTCATAGAACATTCTAGAGAGTGTTCGAGATTCCTTCTCCCCCCCCCCCTTTTTTTTTAAAGAAACAGGGCATCGCGTGCAGTCCCAGGTCTGCGGTGAGGTCACCCGAGCCAGTAAAGCAGAACCGAGCAGAGTCTGTCTTCAGGATATGGGAGGGTCCCACGGGGAGCTAGCTAGCTTAGGCTGAATAGGTTGGCGGTTATGTCGTTTGATTGGCGGAAATGCAGGGAGCTGGATGGGGGAAGGGACCCTGGGCGGCTGGCCCAGCCTGGGCAAGGGTGAGAGGCGTCTGGTGCTTCTTTCTTTGTCTTTTTTTTGGCTGCCCAGAAAAATCACAATAGGTGTCACTGGTGGTGCTGGTAACGGTGCTCAGGTGCAATGCTTGGGCCTAATCGTCCCAAGTGCCCTGCCGAGTGTTTGTGGCCGGGAACAGTCTGTGCTTTGCAGTCAGATGGGGCTAATTGTGGGCCCACCACGTGTACTTGGTGGGATTCAGTGAGGTCACGGATTCGGGCTGGGGGCTGAGCTTCCCTCCTGGTTCACAGTAAAGGGGCGATAAATCATTTAGTGCAGGGCCTCCCCTTGGGCACTGCTGACGCCAGGGCCTGATCGTCCTCCATGGGGACTTCATCCCCCAGCGCTATGGGGTGTGGAGCAGCATCTCGGTCCCGCTCACTTGATGCCAGGAGCACCCCCTTACCCCCCCCAGTCATAAGGTCCACAGGGTCCCCAGACATTGCCAAGTGCCCTCTGCGGGCAAAGTTGTTCCCAGCTGAGAAGAGAACTAATTATTTAGTGGGTGATTTACTGTAGGAGAGCTGTCCGAAGGATCAGGTGAAATGGCATCCTGGGAGTGGCCTTCCGAGGGTCATTCATGTCACAGTGCCCCACCAGATGGCTCTGCCCTGCTGGGCCTTCTTTGGACGTATGCCCCTTTTCCCAAAGGACAGAGTCACGCGGTAAAAGCATCAGACAGCCCCTTGCTGAGACCTGTCTTTCTGGCTACAGGAGGGAGGGTCCCTTCCTTCCTTCTCCCCAGACACCCTCCCCCCAGCTGGAGACATGCCCTTTAGGTCGGGGGTTAGCAAACTCTTTCTGTTAAGGACCCAGTGGAAACTGTTTGCGGCTGGGCAGTCTGTCCACTCACCTCTGCCATTGAAAGCCAGGAATAGATCCAGAGCCCAAAGGAGTGGGCATGTCCTGATTTGAGTCCTGGTATAACTTTATTTACTAAACGGTCAGTGGGAACTGTCCCGCTGGCTGAGGTGTGGCAGTTACATGCAGGCTTCCTCCCGGGGTGGCAGATCCGGGTTGTACTGTGGGATGTGCTGGACCGAGGACCCAGGGCATGGTAGGCATTGCAGGTGTCCCTCCAGGGCATGGGTGTCACACTGTTTGAACTCAGCACTGCTTCCACCCCTCAAAGCGATGGAGGACCCCAGAGAGCATTGTGGACCTGGATCATGTCTGTCATTTTTTGTCCTATTAGAATTCGAAAGTGGAGAAAAATTTGTTATTCAGTTGCTCAGTCGTGTCCAACTCTGTGCAACTCCATGGAGCAAGAGAAAACACACATGTATGTTTCTTTAGGCGTTGGAATGGTGGCGTCAGCCCACACCACACAGGCTCCGTGCCCCTGCGAGGTCATGAGGCTGGCCAGTGACATCACAGTGTCATGACAGGGTAGGTAGCCTAGGCCTCACAGACCCCCGAAATGGAAATGCCACTCCAGGGCATGACCTGGGCTGTGGCCTGGCGGGGTCATAGGGCAGAGTTCACTTGTCAGGGCTGATCGGTGGATAGGCTGGCTCATGCCTGTACACCCACCTCTCCCCCCGCAGTGGGAAGCATGTCCCTCTGCCACGGCCTGAATCATACCTTTTATTCCTTCCCCCATCTCTGTCTGTCCATCTGTCTGTCTGGCCTGAACCCCACGTTGCTGGGGAGGCCTGGAGTCTTAGACGGGAGTGTGGTGGCTGGGACTGCAGCCACAGGAAGGGTCTATTATAGAGGCTCCTAGCCTCTTCCTGCCGGAGGTCCCTCTTGACCAGAGGCTCACACGCCCTGATCTGGTTTATGACCTCTCCACCTCTTCCCAATCCAGGAGAACCACCCCTTGCCAGACCCAGGGTCATTTATTTCCTGTGCTCTGAGCAGCACTCACACCTCAAAAGTGTCCCCCCCAGTAACCCAAGGGGGCAGAAAGTGGGCGGCTGTGAATTAGGCTTCTGGGAGGAAGCTCTGTTGTCAGATGGTCTCTGTGTTTATTTCATTTACTGCCATGTGCATGCCCAGAATTCCCCAAGTCCAGGAAGCTTCTGGTTTAAAAGAGGGATGTGATCTAAACGCCGCCGGCAGCTTGGCCTTTACACCTGAATGTGCCCCAAACCACGTGTCTTGTGTTTTACTACAGGCAGTTTAAATCCCTGGTGGCTCAGTGGTAAAGAACCCACCTACAATGCAGGAGACTTGGGTTTGATCCCTAGGTCAGGAAGATCCCCTGGAGAAGGAAATAGCAACCCATTCCACTGTTCTTGCCTCGGAAATCCCATGGACAGAGGAGCCTGGCGGGCTGCAGTCCATGGGGTTGCACACAGTTGGACACAACTGAGTGACTAAACTACCACCCCAGGCAGCTTAAGGGATTTTCACCTGCAATTCTGGTTGTACAGGATTCTAACTGCATGTTTAATTTTTAACATGAGAATCTGCAACCTAAGATCCAGCTTGCCATTCAGTTTGAATAGCTTTTATTTTTTGAATTTTCTAAAAAATTATTTTACTCAAGTATAGTTGATTTACAGTGTTGCTACAACGTTATGTTGAAATGTCAGTCGTTCAGTCCTGTCCAACTGTTTGCGACCCCACGAACTGCAGCCCGCCAGACTCCTCTGTCCATGGAATTTCCCAGGAAAAAGTAATTGGAGTGGGTGGCCATTTCCTTCTTCAGGGGATTTTCCTAACCCAGGGATTAAACCTGCTGCTAAGTCACGTCAGTCGTGTCCGACTCTGTGCGACCCCATAGACGGCAGCCCACCAGGCTCCCCCGTCCCTGGGATTCTCCAGGCAAGAGTACTGGAGTGGGTTGCCATTTCCTTCTCCAGGGCATAAAAGTGAAAAGTGAAAGTGGAGTTGCTCAGTCGTGTCCGACTCAGTGACCCCATGGACTGCAGCTCGCCAGGCTCCTCCGTTCATGGGATTTTCAGGCAAGAGTACTGGAGTGGGGTGCCATTGCCTTCTCCAGATTAAACCTGAGTCTCCTGCATTGCAGGCAGAGTCTTTACCATCTGAGCCACTGGGGATTTAAACTGCATAGGTTAATTTCACCTTTTTTTTTTTTTTAACTTCTTGCAGTGTGGCATATGGAATCTTAGTTCCCCCACCAGGGACTGAACCCATGCTTTCTGTGTTGGAAGCTTGGCGTCTTAACCACAGCACAGGCAGGGCAGTCTCTCGTATAGCTTTTATCAATGCTGTTAGCCTCAGTTGGAGTTTTAGGATCTTAGAAGAAACTCCGGGCTCAGGCTCGGCATGTCCATATCCTCACTGCGTCCAGCCCCCCTCCCTGCTGTGTACAACTTGAGGCTAGCAGGGTTGGGGAGGGGGGCATCCGACACACACCCTTTCGTCATAGCAAGTGGTTGTGCAAGCTCCTTCCTGCCCACTGCGGGGCCCTTCCGGAACCTTCCAGAAGTGGTCCTCTGAAGCCGTCAGACCAGTCTGCATTCCATCCTGGAGGTGGAGCCCCAGGCTAGCCTGGCCCAGCATGTGGCCTCCTTAGTGCCCAGCCTGGAGGCCCAGCCCACCTGCTTGCACCTCTGCCTGCTGCACTCTTGCACAAGGAGGGGAGTGTGTGTGTGTGTCTGCATTTGTGTGTGTGGGCCCCTCCCATTCACCTAGCTTCCTGACCCATCACAGATGGCCCCATCAATATTCCTCCTGCCACCTTTAGCTACAGCCCTCAGCCAGGTCCTGATCTCCCCCCCCCAAGCCCCTTGTCCTGCACACCCCCAGCTGCCTTTCTGCCCCTGCCCCCAGCTCTGCCACCCTGGCTCCGGCTGGGCCTCCATCCCGGCGCTCCTTGTAAAACAAAAGTCCGACCACGTGCCCCCTCCTGGCCCTGACTCTCTCCCACTGCCTCCCCCCTGTCCTGGTGCTTCGGTTTATTATTTCTCATCCTCTGAAACCATCTTTGCTTCCCCTGACGTGTGTGGGAAACGCCTCTGCTACTGCTAAGTCGCTTCAGTCGTGTCCGATTCTGTGCGACCCCATAGACGGCAGCCCACCAGGCTCCGCCATCCCTGGGATTCTCCAGGCAAGAATACTGGAGTGGGTTGCCATTTCCTTCTCCAATGCATGAAAGTGAAAAGTGAAAGTGAAGTCACTCAGTCGTGTCTGACTCTTAGCGACCCCATGGACTGTAGCCTACCAGGCTCCTCCATCCATGGGATTTTCCAGGCAAGAGTACTGGAGTGGGGTGCCATTGCCTTCTCCGGGGAAACGCCTCTACTCTCCTGCATTTAGCTGTCATGCGCAGCTGTGTCCTATGTCTTTGTAGGAATGAGCTGCTGCTTGGCTGGCAAATGATGCTTCCCTGAGCATGGTAGGCACCAGGCTACCTGTCTCTAGCTCAGTGGTTCTCCCTGGGGACTGTTTGGTCCTGCTAGGGCTCTGGGCAGTGTCTGGAGACATCAGTTGTCACAACTCGGGGGGTTATCAAGTTGGGGGAGCAGGGATTCTGCTCCACCTCCCCACAGTGCCCAGGATGGCCCCCACAAAGAGAATGATTAGGGTAGGGGTGCTTAGGTGTCCACAGTGCTGAGGGGTGTCTGCCTAACTGTGTAGGTGCTGAGCACCAGATGCCTGCCTCTTGTCATCATCCTTTTTAATGACATTTTAATGACGTTCTGCTGGTTTCCTTGTCATAATGATGCTGGGGACACTTGTTTCTCCACCATTTTTTTAAACTAATAAACTTTAGTCTTTGGAGCAGTTTTAGGTTCACAGATTTAAGAGGAAGGTACAGAAATTTCTCATATACCCTGTGCCCGCTCCACCTGTCTCCTGCCAGATAGCGCATTTGGTATAACTGAGAAACCTATGTTGACTTTTCTATTTTGGCCTTGCCATGTGGCTTGGGGATCTTAGTTCACCGACCAGGAATTGAACCTGTGCCCCCTGCAGTGAAAACACAGAGTCTTAACCACTGGACCTCCAGGGACGTCCCTTCTCTCCCTTTTAGGGATGAGTAACATCCCAGCGTGAGGATGACCTCAGTGTGTTGTTGATTTGTCCGTCAGTCTTTGGGCCCTGGGCTGTGACCACACGTGTGTGTCCCCTCTCCCGGCTGTCACCGCTGTCCTATGTCGGCCCTGTGTAGGAAGGCTTGGCACTGTCTCACTCTCTGATCCCCTATGGCAGCCAGGCAGGGCAGGACACATCAGAGGCTCTTGCTGGGCTTTGGGTGAGCAGGCAGCATGGGCCCGGCTGTGGAGGGTGGGCTTAGGGGGGCCCCTGGTGGCCTCTGCAGCAAGTGTGTTCACATGTGCCTTTCTGGGGGAGAGGGATTCTCAGCCATTCTGTTCTCAGGTTTGTGATGAATAAGGATTAACAACCACTACCTGGGACGTGCCCTTCCCATGACCCCAGGTGCTGTTTGCATATTAATGGCAATCAGCCCTTTGAACCAGCAGCTTCCTGTTAAAAATTGGGAAGGAGAGAAAGTTGACCTTTTTTTGTATGTTCTTCCTTTTCTTTCTTTCTTTTAAATTTATTTGTTTTGGCTGTGCTGGGTCTTCATTGCTGCACTGGCTTTTCTCTATTTGGGGTGAGGGGGAGCTACTCTAGTTGCGGTGTCCTGGCTTCCCATTGCTGTGGCTTCTCTTGAGGAGCAGGGCTTTAGGAATGAGGGCTCAGTAGTTGTGGCCCACGGGCTTAGTTGCTCCGAGGCACGTGGAATCTTCCCAGACCAGGGATTGAACCCTGCGTTGGCAGGTGGATTCTTTATCACTGAGCCGCCAGGGAGGTCCTTTCCTTCCTTTCTTGAGGGCACTGCTTTTGAACCAGGGGACACTGGGTGATGTTGGAGGCCATCCATGGTTGTCACAACTGGGGTGCTCCCAGCATCCAGAGGGTGGAGGGCAGGGCTGCTGCTCCTGTGGTGTCCATTATAGCCCCCTGCCCACCCCCCCACCCCTGCCCCCAGAGAGCGATCAGAGATCAGCAGAGCCTGCCTCAGGGTGTTATGGATCCCGAGGGCTGAGGGTCCTTGTTGGGTGTCGGTGGGGGTGCCCTGGGGCAGTTGCCCATGGAAAGGTAACTCCTAGCACAAAGACTTTTGTGCCCTAGGGACGTGCTCCGAAGCCAAACCCCTTCACATACCTGGTGAGTTACCCGATGCCAATGGGTCACAGAGCCCTGCTGGCCCCTAGCCTCCCCATCAGTGAATGCCTAGTGTGGGTGGAAATGACAGAAAGATGTTCTCTCTGGGGGCCGTCCCGGGCATTCCCAGCACCCCCCACCTTGTCAAGACAACCAGAAATGTCCCTACAGCATCGCCTCAGGGGCAGGTCACTCTCCCTGAGAGCCAGGGGTTCAGGCAATGCTTGTTTACTGTAACGAAAGTTCCAAAGCACATAAAGTATTAAAACCTCCCCCGACACCTGAGTGTGTGGCCATGGTTCAGCGGGGTTAGGCCACTTGCTTCCGGGGACGCCCCCTGTGTGGCAGCAGGCGTCCTCATTGGAGAGGACCTTGTCCCCAGGAGCTGGCAGGCCTCCACCAGGGCGGTGTGGTCCATCACCCCCCCCATCCTCCCAGTGAGCTCCCTTGCCTGGTGACCTTGGCCTGCGTCCCTGCAGATGGAGGACGGCCACACGCTGTTTGACTACGACGTCCGCCTGAATGACACCATCCAGCTCCTGGTCCGGCAGAGCCTTGTGCTGCCCGTCCCTGTTCCCAGCAGCAGCGGAGGCAGCAAGGAGAGGGACTCTGAGCTCTCGGACACAGACTCCGGCTGCGGCCTGGCCCAGAGCGAGTCGGACAAGTCCTCCAACAGCGGCGAGGCCGCCAACGAGCCAGAAGGGAAGGCAGACGAGGACGAGTGTGACGAGACGGAGCTGGGCCTCTACAAGGTGGGGCTCCTGCATTGGTATCCCCACGCAGCCCCCGATCTCCGTGGCTGGACAACCCCCTGTCCTGCTCTGTGTCATCACAGTGCCTTGGTGGAAACATCAGTGCTCAGGGTTTCCTTCTCTGCCCCTAAAGCAGAACCCCGTAACCGGACCTGCAGGTGTCTTCCCTGTGGTCCTCGCAGGAGCCGTCTAAGTTCTGATCCGCTGCCCTCCTCCTCTTAAGACCATGACCCTTCACAGATTTCCCCAGGGCTGAATGAGAGCTTCTTTCCCTGGCAGGTCGGTGAGTACGTGGACGCGAGGGACACGAATATGGGCGCGTGGTTCGAGGCCAAGGTCATCAGGGTGACAAGGAAGGCTCGGGCTCACGACCAGCCCAGCAGCTCCAGCTCAAAGCCAGAGGACGACATCATCTATCACGTGAAATACGATGAGTGAGTATTCTCAGGGTGGGTCCGGGATAGCAGCGATTCCGAGGACCTGGTGTTTGGAGCTGCCTGGGTGGTGATGTCCCTTCCTTCCGTCATAGGAATTCAGAGTGTTTATGGTGCACTTAGCATGTGGCAAGCCCTGTGATGGGCCCGGGAAATTCCCGTCTGTGAACACAGAGGGCCTCTGAGTTGGCTTGGCTGGCCATAACCATATGCCGCAGGCTGGGCGACTTCAGCATCAGGCATGGATCTTCTCATGGTCCTGGAGGCTGGAAGTCCGAGCTCAGTCTGCTGGCAGGGTCAGCTCCTGGTGAGGGCTCTCCTCCTGGCTTGGACACAGCCATCTTCTCACTGCATCCTCACTTGGCCTTTCCTGTGAGTTTGGAGAGAGAGAGAGACAGAGAGTGAGCTCTGGTGTCTTCTCTAATAAGGACACCAGTCCTATTAGATTAGAGCCCTGTCCTTATGAGCTCATTTAACTCTGATTACAGCCTGGGCTTCCCTGGTGGCTCAGATGGTCAAGAATCTGCCTGCAATGTGGGAGACCTGAGTTTGATCCCCTGGGTTGGGAAGATCCCTTGGAGAAGGGAATGGCAACCCACTCCAGTATTCTTGCCTGGAGAATCCTGTGGACAGAGGAGCCTGGCAGGCTACAGTCCATGGGGTCACAAAGAATTGGACACGACTTAGTGACTAAACAATAACAACCTCTAAGGGTGCTGTCTCCAGATACAGTCACAGTGTGTGTTAGGACTTCAGAATGTGTATGTGGGGGATACAGTTCATAACAGAGGGCAAGCCTACCTGCCTATAGGAAGCTCATGTTGTATGAGGGCACTCGGGCTTCATCTGTGTCCCTGCAGAGTCTCCTATTGCCCACACCAGTTTCTGGCACATCCTAAGCTTAGCTCTAAAAATTACTGGAGTAATTGGATGAGCGAATGGCAGTAGGTGCCAGATTCCCATCGTCTTGGTCAGGGTTCACAAACTTCCACCCTCAGACCAGGTCTGGCCTGCATCCTGTTTTTGACGATAAAGCTTTATTGAAACACACCAGCACCCATTCGTTTATATCTTGTCTGGGACTGCTCTTGTGTTAATAGCTGAGTTGAGTGTTCACAGCAGATACCTTGCAGCTCACGAAGCTGTAAGTATTGACTATCTGGTCCTTGGCAACCCTTGTTGTGCATACTAAGTCGCTTCAGTCGTGTCCAGCTCCTTGCAACCCTATAGACTGCAGCTCTCCAGGCTCCTCTGTCCATGGGATTTCCCCAGACAAAAGTACTAGAGTGGGTTGCCATTTCCTTCTCCAGGGGATTTTCCCCACCCAGGGGTCAAACCTGTGTCTCTTATGTCTCTTGCATTGGCAGGCAGGTTCTTTACCATTAGCACCACCTGGACAACCCTTGTTCTTGGCGCTTTATTAGCAAAAATAACACCAGGCTAACCAGCTCATCACAGTAGAGTTGGGATAGTCCCTGCTCTAGGCTGAGGCTAAACTTTGTTGCTAATAGGATATACTTTTATTATTATTTTTTTAAATTTAATTTATTTTTAAATAGCTGTTACTAGAGTATAGTTGCTTTACAATGTTAGGTTTTTTAAACATTTTTGCTTATTTATCTTTTGTTAATTTTTATTGGTGTTTGGTTCCTTTACGATGTTACTTAGAATATGCTACCTTTAGCCAATTGTCTTATGCCTTTTTTGAGGCCACTTGGAATTCCTGCATATCCAGAATAATGACTTCCTATCTTTTTTTAATATAATGTCTATTCCTCTACAAAAGTCAACGTCAACACACATGTATGGAAAAAAGTTTTCCCTCCCCGCATTTCCTTCTGTCTTAGTTTCCGATGGCTGCTCTACAAAGTATTACTGCTATTGCTGAAATAGTCTATCCTCTCACGGTCCTGGAGGCTGTAAGTCCAAAACCAAGGTGATGACAAGGCTGAGACCTTCTAGAACCTGGAGGGGAGAATCCTTTCTACCTCTTCCAGCAGGACAGGCTATCCTGGCTCGTGGCTGTGTTCCTCCCTCCTGCGTCTGCCTCCTCTTCCTGCATTGCTCTCCTCTGTCTGCCTCTCATCCATCAATCACTAGGTTTAGGACCGTTCTTCTCTATCGGGACCTGATCTTAACTTCTCCTGTCTGCAACAATCCTATTTCCAGATTGAGCAGTGTCCCTAAATGAGCAGGGTGTGTGGCATGCTAAGCCACTTCAGTCGTGTCCAACTCTCTACAACCCCATGGACTGTAGCCCATCAGACTCCTCTGTCCATGGGATTCTCCAGGCAAGAATACTGGAGTGGGTTGGCAGTTCCTTCTCCAGGGGATCTTCCTGACCCAGGAATCGAACCCTCATCTCTTATGTCTCCTGCATTGGCAGGTGGGGTCTTAACTGCTAGTACCACCTTGGAAACCCCTATTTCCAGATTAGGTGCCAATAAGCACCACTTGGCAGGGTGCCAGGTGTTAGGATCCCAACGTAGCTTTTTAGAGCCAGGGTCCTCAACCCCCTGGCTCTAATGCCTGATAAGCTGAGGTAGAGCTGCTTTAATAAGAATAGAAATAAAGTGCACAGTAAATGTAATGCACTTGAATCATCCCCAAACCATCCCTGCCTTCCTGGTCCGTGAAAAAACTCTTCCATGAAACCAGTCCCTGATGCTGCAAAGGCTGGGGGCCGCTGTAATTGGAACATGTCACTGTGCCTGTGTGTTATTAACGCCAACAGATGAGCTCTCGGGGAGGGGCCTTTCTGGACTGCTGTGACGAGCGTAACTCAAACCCGCACACCAGGCGGCCCTCTCCGCCCGGCTTCTCTCTCCCGGTGATGGAGTGAGGCCTGCTGGCGCCTGAGGTCTGAGCTCAGGGCTCTCCCCTCCAGCTACCCAGAGAACGGAGTGGTCCAGATGACCTCACAGAACGTCCGAGCTCGAGCCCGACACACCATCAAGTGGGAGGACCTGCAGGTGGGCCAGGTGGTCATGGTCAACTACAACCCAGACCTCCCCAAGGACCGCGGCTTCTGGTACGATGCCGAGATCCTGCGGAAACGCGAGACCAGGACGGTGCGGGAGCTGCATGCCAACGTCAGGATCGGGTGAGTCTGCCCGGCCTCCGCCTTCTCCCCGGGCCCTCTACGCCCCACCTGCGGAACTGTCTCTGGGACCCTGGCAGAGATTTCAAGCTTCCTTGTTCTTGTATGCTTGTCGTTTTGAATTTGACAAACAGGTGAAAAAATGTGGCCAAGTCCAGCAAGTACTGAAGGCCACACTTAATATTCTCCCTTCTTCTGTTCCCTGGTCACCCAGTTCTCCTGTCCGGAGACATGGCTGATCCCAGCACCTTCCGGGGCCACATGTGTGTGCACAGACAAGCAAGAACATACCCAGAACCACACACTCCTACACGGGGTGCCCTTCACATCGGGGGTCATCAGGCTGTTGGCCATAGGCCAGAGCTGGCCCCCAGCTCTGACAGGCAAATAAAGTTTTATTGGCACCAAGCCACGCCCATCTGTTCACTGTGGCTGCTCCATGTTAAGAGGGCACCCAGAAGAGAGCTGGATGGCTGCCCACAAAGCTGAAAATGTTTACTGCCAGGCCCTTTGCAGAACATATTTGTTGAACCCTGTCTACCAGGCTTCTCTGTGTGTGTGTAGAAAGCTTAACATCTTTACCATTTTAATATGTCTTTTATTTTTTTTAAATATATTTTCTTATTTGGCCTCACTGGGTCTTTGTTGCTGTGTGTGGACTTTCTCTGGTTGCAGCGAGTGGTTGGGGGGGTGGGGGGGAGTTGCATTGCGTGGGCTTCTCATAGCGGTGGCTTCTCTTGTTGCGGAGCACAGGCTCTAGAGTGTGCGAACTTCCAGTAGTCGTGGTGCACAGACTTAGTTGTCCCGCAGCATGTGGGATCTTTCTGGACCAGGGATCAAACCCATGTTCCCTACATTGACAGGTGTATCCTTAACCACTGGCCCACCAGGGAAGTACTTACCACCTTAACCATTTTAAAGTACACAGCTCAGTGGCATTAAGCATATTCATATTGTTGGGGCAACCATCCCCATCCCCACCATCATCCATCTCCAGAACTTTCTCATCTTCCCAAACTGAAACTCGGTCCCCTTGAAACACTGAACTCCCCAGCCCCTCCCCTACCACTGGCCCCCACCACCTACTTTCAGTGTCTGTGAATCTGACTCCTAGGGACCTCATGTAAGTGGAATCATACACTATGTGTCTTTCTGTGTCTGGCTTTTTTCGCAAGGTCCATACATGTTGCACGCTGAACCTTTTTTGGTGGCTGAATAATACTCCACTGTATATATTGTATACAAGACATGAGTATCTGGGCAAGTGTCTTGAGCACAGGCACAGCGAGTGCAGAGGCCCTGGGCCAGGACCATTCTTGGTGTCTTTGTGGCCTCTTGAGGAGGCCAGTGGCTAGAGGGGAGAGAGGGAGGGGAAGAGTTCAGGACATGGCTGGGAGGGGTGCATAGCTGGTGTGTATTCTCTGTTGCTGGCAGCCCTTGGAGCCTGAGAGCACAGAGTAAGTGTTGAGTGTCAGTTGCTCAGTTGTGTCCAACTCTGCGACCCCATGGACCATAACCCGCCAGGCTCTTCTGTCCATGAAATTCTGCAGGCAGAAATACTGGAGTGGCTTGCCATTCCCTCGTCCAGGGGACCTTCCTGACCCAGCAATCGAACCCAGGTCTCCTTCATTGCAGGCCAACTCTTTACTATCTGAGCCACCACAAAAGAGCATAGACACCACCTGTAATTAGAATCATCGCTCAGGCATCTGAGCTGGGAATTGAATGCAGGGGGCAGCGTGGCAGCAGGGAGACCAGGGAGGAGGCTGATGGGGGCAAGGTCCAGGCATCAGCCCTGGCGCAGTGATGTGATTGGTAAAAAAAAAAAATAACCTGCTTTTTGTTTCCTTGCTTAGAATGTTGTTTTCTTGTTTTCTATTTCTTTGATTTCTGCTTTCATCTTTTAAAAAAGTATATATTTAGTTAGTTAGTTATGGCTGAGATAGGTGACATATTAGTTCCCTGACCAGGGATTGAACCTATGCCCCCTGCAGTGGAAGCTTGAAGTCTTAACCCCTCCTAGGGAATTCCCTGCTGTCATCTTTATCATTTTCTCCTTTTTTTTGAGTTGATTTTGTTCTTCTTTTTCTAGTCTTTTTGAGGTAGCAACTTAGATTATTGTAAGTCTAATGTAAGCATTTTAGTGCTGTAAATTTCCCTCTAAGAGCTGCCTTACCTGATTTCCACATATTTTGCTATGTTGTTTTTCTTTTTATTCAGTTATCTCTGTTTTTACAATTTCCTTTGACACTTCCTCTTTGGCTCCTGGCTTATTGAGAAATATGGAGTTTAACTCTCAAGTGTTTATAGAGATTTTTGCATTGTCTTTCTGTTGTTGATTTCCAGTTTGACTTTGTTATGGTCAAGGAACATACACTATATGATTCCAGTCCTTGTCGAGGTTTGTTTTATGGTTCAGAGTGGGGTCTGTCTTGGCGAATATTGCACAGTTGTTTAAAAAAAAAAAAAGTATATTCTGTTGTTGGGGCAAATGTTCTGTTTATATCAGTTAGATTGTGTTGGCTGATTGTGTTGTTCACATCTTCTAATTCCTGCTGATGTTCAGTCTAGTACTTCTGCCATGTGCTGAGGGAGTGTCCTGGTGTTCAGCTGTAACTGGATTTGTCTGTTTCTCCTGTCAGCTTCAGAATCATGAGGATCTGTTGTTTGATGTGGACATACTCATGTGTGTTACGTCTTTCTGTTCCTTATGTAATGTCTCTCTTTGTCTCCAGTAATTTCCTTTGCTTTGAAGTCTACTTTATCTGAGATATGTATATGTGAATTGACACACTTTAAAAAAAAAAAAGAAGTAAATGAGGAGTTCCCTGGCGGTCCAGGGGTTATGACTCTTGTTTCTACTGCAGGGGGCCTGGGTTTGATCCCTGGTTAGGGAACTGCTGCTGCTAAGTCGCTTCAGTCGTGTCCGACTCTGTGCGACCCCATAGACGGCAGCCCACCAGGCTCCGCCGTCCCTGGGATTCTCTAGGCAAGAATACTGGAGTGGGTTGCCATTTCCTTCTCCAGTGCATGAAAGGGAAAAGTGAAAGTGAAGTCGCTCAGTCGTGTCCGACTCTTAGCGACCCCATGGACTGTAGCCTACCAGGCTTCTCCGTCCATGGGATTTTCCAGGCAAGAGTACTGGAGTGGGGTGCCATTGCCTTCTCCGTTGGTTAGGGAACTAAGATCCTACAAACCACACAGAATGGCCATAAGTGAATGAATGAATATGCGTGGTGTATCTCTACCACTATGGTTGAATTTGGAGTTTCTCATAAACCATATATAGTCGGGTCATTTTTTTTTTAATCCACTTCGTCAACTCTGCATTTCCCTTGGCATGTGTTATGTTTTCTGCTGCTAAGTCACTTCAGTCGTGCCCGACTCTGTGCGACCCCATTAGATGGCAGCCCACCAGGCTCCCCCGTCCCTGGGATTCTCCAGGCAAGAACACTGGAGTGGGTTGCCATTTCCTTCTCCAACGCGTGAAAGTGAAGTCGCTCAGTCATGTCCGACCCTTAGCGACCCCATGGACTGCAGCCTACCAGGCTCCTCTGTCCATAGGATTTTCCAGGCAAGAGTACTGGAGTGGGTTGCCATTTCCTTCTCCGATGTTTTCTGGCCATTATTTAAATATGTTTTTGGCTGCAACACACAGCATGTGGGAGGATCTTAGTTCCCCAACTAGGGATCAGACTCATGCCCCCTGCAGTGGAAGTTTGGACTCTTAACCTCTGCACCCCCAGGGAAGTCCACCACTTGGCATACATTATTGAGCCTTGAACAACTGGGGGGTTAGAGGCACCAACCTCTGTGCAGTTGAGAATCCAAGCATAACTTACAGTCCATCCTCCCATCTCTGTGGTTCCATCGTATTTGTGGTTCCTCATCTGAGGATTCAACCAACTGGGGATTGTATGGTACTGTAGCATTTATTATTGGAAAAAAATCCACCTATAACTGGATTCATGAAGTTCAAGTTCATGTTGGCCAAGGATCAACAGTATCTTGACCGTCACACATTTAAGGTGATTCTTGGTATGTTAGGGCTTGTGTGCTTCTCAGTCGTGTCCGACTCCATGGACTGTAGTCCACCAGGCTCCTCTGTCCATGGGATTTCCTAGGCAAGAACACTGGAATGGTTGCCATTTCTCCAGGGGATCTTCCCAACCCAGGGATTTCGGTGTGTCCTGCACTGCAGGCAGATTCTTTACCACTGAGTCATCAGAGCTTGAGCCTGCCATTTTGTTTCTTGTTTTCTGTTTGTCTCCCCATTTTCTTGTTCCTGTTTCTCTTATTCTGTCCTTCCTATGGGTTATGTAAGCATTTTTTAGGATTCTATCTTGATTTATTGATGGTCTTTTGGAATGTATTGCTTTGCATAGTTTTCTTAGTGGTTTCTCTGGATTCTGTCATATAAGCCTGTGACATACCAGTATCTCTTTTACCACTTTGAGGGAGGTGTAGAAATCTTTCATGCATTTACATTCCTTTACACTCACTGTCTTGAGTGTCAGATGGTGTTTTGATTTCTATTGTCATGTATGACTTAGAAAATGCATAAGGAACATAATCTACTGTACATACCCATGTTTCTGCCCTTTCTGTTGTCTCTCTTCCTTTTTCCTCCCAGATGCCTTCCTTTTTAATTTTCTGTCTACTTGAAGAACTTTCCTCCGTTATTCTATGAAGGAGTATCAACTAGCAACATTCTTTTAATTTTTCTTCATCTGAGAATGTAACCACCCCGTTAAATTGAAGTAATTCCCAAGCATCGAATCATTGTATCTGTTAATACTTTTGAGTATATTTCTTTAAAATGACTCTTTTACAGAAACAGTTTTAATGCTATTATTACAACAGAAAATTTAATTTCTTAACATCTATCCAGTCATTGTTCTGTCTGCCAGTTGGCTCACATTTAGAAAAAAATAATTTGTTTGTTTAAGATCTAAGTAATGTAAATAAATTACTAAGTAAAAAACTAAGTAAATCTACAGATTCCAGTTAAGTTGGTAGATCTGTCTCTTTTAAAAATATTTGTATTTACTTATTTCTTTGGCTGTGCCAGGCCATAGTTGTGGCACGTGAAGTCTTAGTTGCAGCACGCGGGATCTTTAGTTGCGGTGTCTGAAATCTAGTTCCCTGACCATGGATGGAACCTGGCCCCCCTGCATTGGGAGCTTGGAGTCTTAGTCACTGGACCACCAGGGAAATCTGCAGTAGATCTTTTTTTTTAAGTCTCCTTTATCTTAGGTTTCCTGTCCTTTTGTTTTTCCCTCCTTTTCCTTGTGTGTTGGGGACGCTGGGTTGTTTGTCCCATAAGATCTACACAGTCTGGATTCCCCACCAGCATCCTCCTGGTGTCATTTCCTCTGTTCCTCTGTCCCCATGTTCCCCATGAACTGGTGGGTAGATCTGGACATGTGCCATCTAGTCTTGCAGTCACGAGTCACATGCTGCCAAGCGCTTGAAATGTGGCCAGGACACATTGAGATATGCTGTGAGGGTAAAATATACCGTGGATTTCAAAAACTTAGTGCTGAAAAAGAGTGTAAACTAGCGATTGTTAATCATTCCTTAACATTCATTACACATTGAAATGGTATTTTGTATACATTGGGTTACATTTGTTGTTGTTCAGTTGCTACTGCCACTGCAGCATACCAGGCTCATCTGTCCTTCACTATCTTCTGGAGTTTTCTCAAACTCATGTCCATTGAGTCAGTGATACTATCTAACCATCTCATCTTCTGCTGCCCTCTTCTCCTTTTGCCTTCGGTCTTTCCCAGCATCAGGGTCTTTTCCAGAGTCAGGTCTTTGCAACAGGTGTTCAAAGTATTGGAGCTTCAGCATCAGTCCTTCCAGTGAATATTCAGGGTTGATTTCCTTTAGAATTGACTGGTTTGATCTCCTTGCAGTCCAAGGGACTCTCAAGAGTCTTCTCCAGCACAATTCGAAAGCATCAATTCTTCGGTGCTCAACCTTCTTTGAGATCCAGCTCTCACATTTGTACATGACTGCTGGAAAAACCATCGCTTTGACTATATGGACCTCTGTCGGCAAAGTGATGTCTCTGCTTTTAAATACCATGTCTTGGTTTGTCATAGGTTTCCTACCAAGGAGCACATTCAAATTGATGCCATCTACTTTTTACTGTTTAAATGTGGTTCTCGTAAAGTGTGAAATTATACACGACTCACATTTGCTTTCCCTAGAAGGTTGTCGATGTAGTGGTGGGGTGATCTGATGGAGGCAGTCAGATGATCTGATGGAAGCAGTGAGAAGACCCCTGGGGTCATTTTAACCTAGAAGAGTTTTGTAATTTTTAAAAAATTTTCGTATTTTGATCAGAACTTGCTTTATAGTTTTTGCCTATTGAGCCTTGTTTAGTGGGCCTTACCTCCCAAAGGTTAAAAATTATTCTCTCAAATGTATCACATAATGAAATTCTGACTTATTTGTTGTTTTCACCTTGTTCCTGATTTGGTAGGACTTGAATTTGCGAGGGTAGTAGCTAGGCGAGTTCACAGGGCTCTGCGAAAGCCTCTTCTCTGATCTGATTAGAATCAGAGCTGTTCACAGGCTCTGACAACATGTCCAGGTGGCTGAGTCTTTTGGGGTCTTTGGTGGGACCAGCCCGCTGGTCATCCTAACAGGCCCGTTCTCCTGTAGGGGTGATTCTCTCAACGACTGTCGGATTGTCTTCGTGGACGAAGTTTTCAAGATCGAGCGTCCGGGCGAGGGGAACCCCATGGTGGAAAACCCGATGAGAAGTGAGTTCTGATCCAACCCCTCCGTGCTGAGTGTGTGACGGGGTGTAGGGCGGGCGGGGGGGGGCCCTGCCGGAGCTAACCCCATCCCCTCGCTTCCCGGGGTGCAGGGAAGAGCGGGCCCTCCTGCAAACACTGTAAGGACGATGAGCGGAAGCTGTGCCGCGTGTGCGCCTGTCACGTGTGCGGGGGCAAGCAGGACCCTGACAAGCAGCTGATGTGTGACGAGTGCGATATGGCCTTCCACATCTATTGCCTGCACCCACCGCTCAGCAGCGTGCCCCCTGAGGAGGAGTGGTGAGTGCCCCCGGGTGGCCGAGGCGACGGGGATGTGGGATCCTTCCCGTGTGGCCTGGCCCTGGCTCACTGGGGGCAGGGAGGCGCCGTGGGCCAGAAGCGGGACCAGGTGTCTCAGGCCTGCAGTGGGAGAGTCTTGATGCTCAGCTCTGGTTTGAGAACCTGGGAGTACTAACAGAGGTGGCTGTTGTTTGCCCTGCCCCTGCCCTCCTGGTGGAGACAGGGAACTGAGTCCTGGGCAGTAAGTAGGTGCCCTTGAACTGCCCTTCATGTTGGCTGCGCGGGGACTGGTCTTGGCTTCACTGTGGGGGGCACTGCTGTTCCCAGTGGGAAGGGTCAGGTGTGCTGCCCACCAAGGGCACCACACCCCCCATGTGGCAACCGTGCTCTTCCGATGTGGCCCGTGGGACCGAGGGAGTGGATTTCTCATGTCGAGTTTGTGAATTTAAATTGAAGCCGTTCCTCGCCTCCCCACTTCTGCACAGTCTTGGCTGTGCAGGAAGGCAGGGGGCCGGGCACACAGCCTTGGGCAGGGGGTGACGTCCCTATGGTCACAGGTACTGCCCCGACTGCCGGATCGACTCCAGCGAGGTGGTGCAGGCGGGCGAGAAGCTGAAGGAGAGTAAGAAGAAGGCGAAGATGGCGTCAGCCACATCGTCCTCGCAGCGGGACTGGGGCAAGGTGAGGGGGCCCTGGGCTCCTGGAGGGCCCCGCTGCCCTCCGCCCTCCCGTGGCCACTCATGCTGCTCTCCCCTCTGTTTCGCAATGGACAGGGCATGGCGTGCGTGGGCCGCACCAAGGAGTGCACCATCGTGCCATCCAACCACTTTGGCCCCATCCCGGGCATCCCCGTGGGCACCATGTGGAGGTTCCGAGTCCAGGTACATGCGGATGTCGGGCTCTGTGGCTCAGCCAGCAGGCGCTGGCCTTCCAGCAGCTCCTCTGCCGGGGAGGGCTGCCCCAAGGGCAGGAGGCTAGGCTGGGATTCATACCAGGTCCTTCCCTGGTATGGCTCAGACTCTGGCCTTCAGGGGCTGAGGGTTCTCTTAACAGGAGTGATGCATTTGGATTGAAGGGTCAGACTCTGTCTCTGAAGGTGGGAGCGAAAAGGGCAGTTGAGCTTTTCTGTAGTGTTTGGTCCACAGGGTGCCACTTACCTCTCGGTTTGTTCACAGGTCAGCGAGTCGGGGGTCCATCGACCTCACGTGGCGGGTATCCATGGCCGGAGCAACCATGGGGCCTACTCCTTGGTCCTGGCTGGAGGGTATGAGGACGATGTGGTGAGTATGGGGAGCTGGTTTCATTTGTGGGTAACTGTGGCAAATACATGTGACAGAAAACTTAACCATCCTAACTATTTTTAAGTGTACCGCTCGGTGGCATTAAGCATATTCACACTGTCGTGCGACTATCACTACCATCCATCCACAGAAACTTTTCCATCTTTCGAAACCAAGACTCTGTCCCCACTAAACACTTGAGTCCCCATCCCCTCCCCCAGCTTCTGACCTCTACCATCTGCTTTCTGTCTCTATGGATCTGACATGTAAGTAGAATCATATATTTATCCTTCTGTGTCTGGGTTATCTCCCTGAGCATCTTGTCCTTAAGAGTTCATCCACGCTGTAACAGGTGTCAGAATATGCTTCCTTTTTAAAGACTGGGTAATATTCCAGTGTGTGGCTGGAGCACATTTGTTTATCCAGTCATCCATCTGTGGATGCCTGGGTTGTTTCCACATTCTAGCCCCTGTGAATAATGCTGCTATGAACCTGGGTCTGCACAGATCTCTTCATGTCTCTGTTTTCAGTTCTTTTGGGTATAAACTCAGAAATGGGATTGCTAGCCGACGGTGATTCTGTTTTTAATTTGTGAGGAATGCCCATACCGTTTTCCACAGCGGCCATACCAGTTTCCATCCTCACCAGCCACACACACGGGTTCAGCATCTCCACATCCTCACCAACTCTTGGTGTTATCTGTTTCTTTGGTCGCTGGTCCTGACACCTTGGTTCTTTGACAGTTGGCATCCTCATGGGCATGTGTGGGTTCATTTTGAGGGTGTCTATCCTTTCCGTGCATGCAGGGTTTAGCCTGCCCTCTGTATCATTTTCAGGACCATGGGAACTCATTCACGTACACAGGTAGCGGTGGACGAGACCTTTCTGGAAACAAGCGGACTGCAGAACAGTCTTGTGATCAGAAACTCACCAACACCAACAGGTTTGCAGAGTAGAGTGTTACAGTTTCTCAAGCGCATGTCTGCCTCATCCTTGGGTGGCTACACAGGGGAGGGGCTGTGTTCTGTTTTGGAGGCATTACATGCAGGAAGTTAGATTCCCATTAAGAGTGTGGTGGTGGGACCTTCCTATCGCTCCAATGGTTAAGACTCTGCCCTCCCACTGCAGTACACACGATTTTCATCCCTGGTCGGGGAACTAAGATCCCACATGCCACATATCATGGCCAAAAAACAATGCGGTGGTACACAGGGTTCATCTCTTCCCTGCTCTGTCCACTTGTGAGTCATTTAGTCACAGTGAAGCAAACTTTCCCACAGAAGGCCAGATAATAAACATATTTGGCTTTGCATGCTGCATGGTCTCTGTGGCAGCCACTCAACTCTGCTCTTACAGCACATAAGCAGCCACAGAGCCCATGGAAGAGGGTATGCGTGGCTCTGTTCCAATAAAACTTTATTTGCAACACCACTAGGTGGGCAGGAGTTTCCTGAGCCCCGATTACAGGATGGGATAAAGCATAAACATAGAGCACAAAGGAAAAGATAAGAGATCTGATGACCTTTAAATATTATAAATCACACAAAAGTCATAAGTGTGCAGAAAAGACAATTGACTCTTGGGGGAAAAGTCTGCCATAAACAGGATACCTGATGGTTATGCCTTTCTATGTAAAGAGCTGTTGCAGATCAGCAACAAAAACTAATAGAATAAAGCAAATGATGTGCAAATAGTTCAGCAATGTAATGAGATCCCCAATGACCATGAAAATTTATTCATCTTTAGTGAGCAAAGAAATACACATTGAAGCAATGATGAGTTCCTGTTTATTTATCCTATAAAGCTGCCCTAATTCTCCAGTGTTGAGAAAGGCCAAGGCATAGGCTAGCATTCTATTGTTAGTAGAAATCTAAATTGGTATTTCTTGCTTTCCAGAAAGCTCTTTGCCTAAATATCTTTGTTTAAGAAAAGAGGACAGCCAAGCTGACCTCTGATCCCCCTGTTCCCAGGCCTCTGTGCCCTCCGTTGGGACAGGCCTGTTGGCCTGGCCCACATTTGTGATTTTTTTTTTTTCCAGTTTGTCTCTGCTGGGTCTTTAGTTGTGGCATGGGAAATGCATGTTTTATTGTCTGTTTTTAATTTGAGGCATGTGAACTCTTAGTTATGGCATGTGGGATCCCCTGAACAGTGGGAGTGCGGAGTCCTAACCACTGGACAACCAGGGAAGTCCCTCAGTTTTCCTTTCCTTACAAGGTCATTGGATTCAGGGCCCACCCTAGTCCTTTTTGACCGCTGCCAAACTTGACCGCATCCACGAGCACCCTCTTTCAAAAGAAGGTCACGTGTTCATGTGATTGGGGGCTTGGGACGTGATCTGCCCCCTCTCTCAGGGGGACACTGTCCAGAGCATGGGCCCGCCTTGCCCTGCAGGGCCCTGGCTCTCAACTGCTTTGCCCCCATCAACGACCTCAAAGGGGCTGAGGCCAAGGACTGGCGGTCGGGGAAGCCAGTCCGTGTGGTACGGAATGTCAAGGGCCGCAAGCACAGCAAGTACGCGCCCATCGAGGGCAACCGGTACGATGGCATCTACAAGGTGAGCGGGGCTCCTGTGCCTGCACCTGCCTGCCCCTCCCCCCCACGCTAGCATGATCCCCTCTGACCCCCGCTCCACTCCCTCCATAGGTTGTCAGGTACTGGCCCGAGAAGGGCAAGTCCGGCTTCCTGGTGTGGCGCTTCCTCCTACGTCGAGACGATGTGGAGCCAGGGCCCTGGACCAAGGAGGGCAAGGACCGGATCAAGAAACTGGGGCTGACCATGCAGGTGCGTCCAGACCAGCACTCACGGCCAGACCAGAGCCAGCCGGGGCCCCAGGCAGGGAGCGTCTGGCCGGCAGGGCCCTGCTGTCCAGGGTTTCTCTCATCCTGGATACTTTCCAGGTTGCGAACAGGTGGTACCTCCCTGGCTTTCCCCTCCTCGTCCTTCAACCAGAGGATGTTGAGGGGGTGGTGGCTCAGGTGTGCACACGGCTTTGCCCTTTTTTTTAAAAAACAATTGTGTTTTTAAAGATTTATTTATTATCTTTTGGCTGTGCTGGGTCTTCGTTGCTGCACTCAGGCTTTCTCTAGTTGCAGCAAGTGGGGGCTACTCTTCTCTGTGATGCCTGGTCCTCTCACTGCAGTCTAAATGTAAAGATAAGGTGGACCACTCCTCTGGACCAATTGCTCACCTCTATGGCTGTAGAATCTTCTTTTCCAAGAGTTCATCCAGTGCCTGGGGAACACTGCCTTTTTGCACTATAATTATGGTGTTTTCTGTTCCTTTACAGCTGATATGTCTTGGTGGGACTATTTCAGGAATCTTAATTGCTATTGAGAGTCTGATAGCGCCTACCCCCTTGGGGGGGCCATAGAGAGTTGTCTTTTGAAGCAGTGTTTATACCACAGGGAATTCAGAAGCGGAGGCAGATAGCCGAGGGTCAGGAACTGTTTAGTGGGAGGAAGATTTTTATTTAGGACTTAAGTCTTCACTGTACGTTCACGTTGCTAGAAAAGCTTGAGGATTTGTTGGTGGAACATTGGAGAATTGGACGTGATTGTAGGTGCCTTAGATGGGGTTCTAGGGGCTTCCCTGGCGATCCAGTGGTTACGACTCCGAACTTCCACTGCAGGGGGCGCGGGTTCAATCCTTGGTCAGGGAACTTAGATCCTACATGCCTCTCAGGCCAAACTGAAACAAAAAAGAAATAGGGTTCTAATAATTCCTCTGGGGCTTGGAGGAACGCAAGACCCATCAGAATAGGGTTGTGGAGCTAAGGCCTGGGGCTGGCGGTTGGTAAATGAGGTCATCTTGGGGGCCAGCCATGCCCATCATCCCCACGGGGGTTGGGCTGGCTCTTGGTAGTACAGAGCCTGCAATTCTTACTGCCTGGCCCCTGGCTGGAAAAAGTTTGCCTACTTCTCTTAGAAATGGAAAACTATTTGGGGAAGTTCCCTGGTGGTCCAATGGTTAAGATTCTGAGCTTTCACTGCCGAGGGCCCTAGTTTAATCCCTGGTCGGGAAGAAGATCCCACAAGCCTCAGGGTATGCGGCAAAATAAATAAATTAATAAAGGCTATCTTGGGAATTCCCTACAGTTCAGTGGTTAGGACTCAGGGCTTTCACTGCTGAGGCCTCGGGTTCAGTCCGTGGTTGGGAAACTTAAGATCCCCCATGCTGTGTGTGTTCACAGCCTAAACAAAAACAGCAACAACGCAAGACTGTCACTTTTGCTGCCTCTAATGTGCGGGATCTCACTCTACCTCCTCCCCTGCCACTCCCTCCCCGAGGTGCAGGTTGTGTGTCTGTGTGTTTGCCCCCGTGAGTCTCTGTGCTCAGTCACTGCTCCCGAGTTCGGTCGGTGGAGACCTCTGGGTTGAGGCTGAGTGAGCACAGAGTCTATCTCTGGGGCCGGACTGGGTCGGGGTGACTGTCCTGTCTTTTCCCACTCGCAGTACCCAGAGGGCTACCTGGAGGCCCTGGCCAGAAAGGAGAAGGAGAACAGCAAGCGGGCAGCCCTGGAGAAGGAGGAGGAGGATGGGGAGGAGGGCTTCACATCCCCCAGGAAGGGCAAGCGGAAGAGCAAGTCAGCCGGTGGGTGTCTCCGCGGCCACCCTCGTGCCCAGGGGCGGGGTCCCCCTCCCACTCTCCATCCTCACCCCGCCCCCCACTCTGCCCCAGGAGGTGATGGGTCCTCGCGAGGGACGCCCAAGAAGACCAAGGTGGAGCCCTACAGCCTCACCACCCAGCAGAGCAGCCTCATCAAGGAGGACAAGAGCAACATGAAGCTGTGGACCGAGATCCTGAAGTCGCTCAAGGACGGGCCGGTGAGCTCTCCCACCTGGCCAGGGCCGCCTCCTTTTCATTGTCATAAGATGGAGATGATGTGAAACTGACCATCTTCACTCTTTAAACTGCACAGCTCAGTGGCATTGAGCACATTCACATTGTGATATAACTATCCCCACCATCATCTCCAGAACTTTCTCATCTCCCTAAACTGAAACTGTACCTGTGAAACACTGACTCCCCATCCTCTCCCCTAGTCCCTGGCCCCACCATCTACTTCTTGTCTGTGGATCTGACTCCTCCAGGGACCTCCTGTGAGTGGGATTGGACAGTGTGTGTCCTTCTGGGTCTGGCTTCTCTCTCTGAGCATCATGTTCTCAAGGTCCATCCATGTTGGAACCTCCTTCCTTTCTATGGCTGAGTAATATTCCACCACATGAATGGAATTTGCTTACCCATTGTCTCTCATTGGACACTTGGGGTGCTTCCAGCTTTGGCTGTTACGAAGGGGCTGCTGTGAACATGGGTGGGCAGGTGACTCTAGGACCCTGCCTTCAGTTCTCTTGGGTATAAACCTAGAAGTGGGATTGCTGGATCCTAGGGTCATTCTGTCTTCAAATTTCCCAGAAACCGCCAAACCAGGTCTGTCTGTTTTTTTTTTTTTTTGATCCTCCTGCCTTAGTGGGTAGAGTGACATTGATGGGTCACCGCAGGCGATTGTCTTGGCCTTGGCGTCCTCTGTCCTTGCCTGGTGGGGACCACCTCTCCTTGGCTGACAGTCAGGATCTAACCCAAACCTTCCTGAGCCCTGGGCCAGCTGCCTGTTACTGCTGACGTCCTCTGCTTCTGGTCTCTTCCTCCCTGTCATCCTGTCTCACAATCTTCTCTCTCATGGGTTTCTCTGCCCAGAGTCCCTTCCCCCACAGCCTTCCTGGCTCAACCTCTCTCCTGTGTGAAATCACTGTGGCTGCCCTAACAAATGCACCTTTAGGGGTAAAACCCAGGCCTGGGCAAGTGTGGCCCCCCGGAGGCTCCTGGGGAGTTTCGACTCCTGACTCTTCCAGCTTCTAGAGGCGCCGCATCCCTGGTTCGTGGCCCCTCCTTCCATCCTCAAGCCAGCAGCTGAGCATCTTCTGTCTCTCTGCCTCTGACCCTCCCCTTCCCTCTTATAAGGACCCTGTGATGACACTGGGAATCCAGGGTCATCCCCATCTCAGAGGCCTTAACTTAATCCCTCTTGCCAAGTCCCCTCTGCTGTGTGTGGTGGGCTACAGGTCCGCAGGTCCCAAGATTCAGACATGAGGCCTCAGGAGGCTGAGGTTCAGTCCTTCAGGTCTCTCTGTTGACAGGTCAGCTTCTCCGTGGGAGGCTCTCGGTGCCCCCCTGCCCTGTCCTTCTGGGGCAGCCCCTCCTTGCTCCCTGCTGTCCCCCAGCACTGCTGTGTTTTTGTCTTCCACCTGCCTATCTTCAATCTTCCCCACTGGGCCCCAGGCTCCAAGAAAGCAAGTGTTTCTCCATTTTGCCCCCTGCTGGACTTGGGTGTCTGAGCAGCGGGCAGGTGGCGCTGCGTGTCGCAGGGCTGGGCTCTGCACCGAGACAAGCACTGACGGAGCATGCTCTTGACCTCGAACCTACATGCACTCCGCCTGCCTCCAGGCCCTGTGTCTTCTGGGCCTCAGACAGGGTCACAGCGACTCCTGTCCGCTCAGGGCAGGGGCAGGAAGATGAGATTCAAGACCTGGGGGCAAGGGCCGAGCAGAGCATCTGGAGACCTGTCGTGCTCCTTCATTCTGGGGAACCGAGCCTTTGCCGGACTCACACACCTGCTCTCCCTCTTGCAGAAATTTCTGAGCAAAGTGGAGGAAACGTTCCAGTGCATTTGCTGCCAGGAGCTGGTGTTCCGCCCGATCACGACCGTATGCCAGCACAATGTGTGCAAGGTGAGGGGGCGCTGCGGGAGCCGGCGGGAGGTCCCAAAGGGTGCTCTGACCCCTGCCGCCACCCTGTGCTTGTTGGCTTCACTCGTACCCCCTGCCCCTTGCCCCTCCAGGGGCTTCAGGGTCTGTTTCCCGAGTTGCCTGGGTTACAGTTGCTCTCCCTTCCCCCACCAGCCTTCATCACAGGTGCCCATTGCCCTGCCACCACCCTGAGCCTCCAGCCACACTGGCCCTCTGCTGTACCCTCAACAGGCCGGTGCGTGCCTACCTTCCTTGGGGGTCACACACTGGTCTTCTCCAGCATCTTACTGCCTGGGGGTCCAGGGTGGGAGAGGATGGGCTGTTGTCCTGCTCCTGCCGTCTGGTCGTACT
This sequence comes from Giraffa tippelskirchi, assembly GCF_054371585.1. NCBI lineage: Eukaryota > Metazoa > Chordata > Mammalia > Artiodactyla > Giraffidae > Giraffa > Giraffa tippelskirchi. The sequence continues at coordinate 95,484,994 of NC_137280.1, read as the reverse complement.
AAATGATTTAAGTGGGCCTCAGGGAGGGTTGGAGAGGTGTGAGGCACTTATCACCTAGAGGAGCCGGGAGGAAGGCTTCCTGGAGGATGAGGTGGCACTAACCTGCCCCCTGAGAGGGGCCTCGAGCAGCATCTCTGGTAGGCAGGATCAGGCAGGCACAGGGGAGTAACCAGGGCCTGTGGGGGATGAGGGCTGGTGAGTGGGACTGGAGCCTCCAGCCAGCAGTCAGTCTTAGGAGGGAAGCAGTTTCCAATCTGATGCTTTTGAAAGAGAGATTGGGAGAGGCTGAGATGGGTCCCTGACCAGGGTCTCTCCCCGCTTTGGGGCTGGATCGTTCTCTATCATGGGTGTGTCCTGGGAGCTGAGCAGCATCCCTGGCCCCACCTATTTGGTCCCAGGGGTCCCTTGAGTTGGGAAGCACTGGGCTGCATGCACGGCATCTTTGCCATGCCTTCTGGCCAGAGTCAGTGTGTAGGAACTTACAGGCAGTGCATGCAGGCAGCTCAGAAGGGACTGTCCCTGCCACCTGCTCACTCTGGGTCTCCAAGCTGCATCCAGGGCATTGGGTCAGTTGTCAGACCAGGGGAGGGACCCTGAGAACGTGGAGCATTCAGGCAGTACTCATGTGCCATGTGGCCTGGTGGAGGCTAGGAAAGATACCTCCCGGTGCCCAGGCCACGTGGGGCCCAAGGGGATTCAGAGGCTTGGTAGAGTGGCATAGAGAGCACATCTTTGGGATCAGCTGCCTGGGTTTGACCTCCAACTCTCTCCTTTCTGGCTGTGTGACTTTAAGAAGCCCCATAACCAGATCTTTCCCATCTTCTCAAACTCAAACTCTGTCCCCGTTGAGCACTGATTCCCAGCCCCTGACCCCACCCTCTTCTGATACTTACTGTCTCTGTGGATCTGACTCCTCAGGGAACTCCTGTGACTGGCATCAGACAGTGTGTGTCCTTCTGGGTCTGGCTTCTCTCCCGGACCGTCAGGTTCAGGGCTCACCTGTGTTGTTCCCTGGGTGAGAGTCTTCTTCCGTGTGAAGACTAAGTCACACAGCATGCAGATAGACCACGTTGTGTTGATCCATCATCTGTGAGTGAGTTCTAGGTGTTTCCACCTCTTGGCCACTGTGAATCTTGCAGCGGTCCAGCACCTGATTTTGAACCTGAGTCAGCACATTGAGCACAAAGTTACTATCTCTTGTGTCTGCGATCAGCTATAGACTTTATACTGGAAAAGAATGTGGGGATTTTTAAATATAGGAAGCAAAAGCTACTGCCCTCCTCTAGCGGCAGCAGGTTTTCACCTGCTTGACGTTGCCCCTCACCCAGCCACCCGGTGCCATCCTTCAGGTGGGCATACCTGTGCAGGTATCTGTGCCCCTGTGGGCATCATCTCTGGCCTGTGCCTCTCATGGAGAGTTCAGCTCTCTAGGGCCCCTCAGGCTTGCAGCTCGATCTCCACCTGACTCTTCCTCCCCACACTGCCCCCCACATTATTTGGTTGACAGCTGGGTTTGAACCCAGAAGTCTGGCTCAAAATCTAAACTCCATCCTTCCCCCCTTTCCTCCTGTCTTCTCACCGACATGTCTCTATTGAGCCTCTGCTCTATGCTGGGTTCTATGCTCGGTGTGGGGAACATCAGGGAGACACAGCCCCTAACTGTGGGGAGCGTCTGCTCCGTTAACACACAAGCACATCAATCCGCCAGACAGTTCCAGAAGGAGGAAGCAGACAGGGTGTGGTGAGGCGGGGCCATCCTGATGTTACAGGGTGCCTTGGGGAAGGGTCCTCTGAGCAGGGGACTCCAGCACCAGTGACGAGAGAGCCAGGGTAGACCTGTCAGGTGGTGTGACCTCCAGGTGCAGGAGCCTGGCAGCCAGGATGACCTGGGAGTCTTTTTTTCTTTGGCCACACTGATTGATCAGCTTGTAGGATCTTAGCTCCCTGACCAGAGGTCGAACGTGGGCCCTTGGCAGTAAGAACGCAGAGTCGTGACCACTGGACTGCTGGGAAGTTCCGACCTTGGTGTCTTTGATGAGCCTGGGGCAGCCGGGCTGGTCGTGGGCTGCCAGCAGTGGAAAATGAGACTGAGGGTCAGGAGGGGCCTCTGGGTGCCTGGTGCTGCCCCAGGGGACCATGGGTGGCCAGGATCACCTCTCACCTGCCCCACTCTCCCGCAGGACTGCCTGGACAGGTCCTTCAAGGCCCAGGTGTTCAGCTGCCCAGCCTGTCGCTATGACCTGGGCCGGAGCTACACCATGACCGTGAACCAGCCGCTGCAGGCCGTCCTCAGCCAGCTCTTCCCCGGCTATGGCAGCGGGCGGTGATCCTCAAGCACTTCTCGCCGAGTATTTTTTAAAAAAAAACAAAAAACGTTATCAGAGGGGTCTGTGGCCCCCGTTTCGTTTTTAGTGGGCTTAACTTAAACATGTAGTTTTTTCCTCCACTCCCTAAAACTGCCTCGTCTTCCCGTTTTTGTTTTTTTTTTATTTTAATCTATGAATTTTTTCAGGAATTTGTATTATGGCTCAAAGGAAGGAGCACAGTTGGACTTCTCAGTGTTTTTATTTTGGTTTTTAACAAAAAGCCTGCAATTTTATCAGCAAAAAAAAAAAACCCAAAACAAAAAAGTTTTTCAAAAAATGGTTTTTCTTCTGAGGATGGGATTAGAAACGAGTTGGTGTGAAGGCTGCTTAAGTTCCCAGGGTTGAGTTCTCAGCCATCCCCGCCACCGACTCGCAAGAAGGCACCGGGCTGCCTAGAACAATCTTTTCAAGGTTGGTGGGTCGGGCTCCCAGAGGTGAAGTTCCACCGCCTAAGACCCAGCGAGGCTGTGGTCCTGGGTGTCGCCACACCCAGGTGTTGGCCCCTCATCACCAGCAGGAAACTGTTCCAAGGAAAAGTGGGGAAGTCCCACTGGGGCCAGTTGAAACCCTCACCTCCAAGCCATCCCCCACCGGGCTGCCTCCGCGTCCCCACCGCACACAGAGACCACCGGCCTCCCCAGCAGAAGCCTGGGGCCACACCGAAGCTACCTCCACCGGACCCTCCCCTCCGTGGGGGCCGATGCGCGGCCCAGCGCCCTCCCAACCTGACGCCATGGAAGCCACGCCCGGGGCCACATTCAAGTGCCTTTGGTCCCTCCTTCCTTTTCAACCCGAGGCTCTTTCTCAGCACTGAATTATTGACAATGCCAACTGGATTCTCAAACTGGGGTCCTCCAGTGCCTCCCTGGGGACCCCAGGTGAGCGAGTGGGGATGATCAGGGTTTTGTGGATCCTCAAAATTGAATTTTCAACTCACCAATTGGGAATTACAAGAGGGAAACCTTTTAAAATGAATAAACACCTTTTCCAAATGAAATTTTTTTTTTTGTAGTTACTGTATATGTACCAAGGAAGCTAATAACTTTAGGGTTTGGTTGTGTTTTTTTTTTTTTTTGTCGGGGGAGTTTTGTATTTGGGGAATGATTCTTAATGTTTCTAACTTTACCAAAGTTTGCAGCTTATACCTCAACAGAACAGGGATATTTTTAAGTCACATAACTGCAGACAAACTGGAGCAATACTGTTTTAAAAGTTTCTCTTTTTTTCTTCATTATTAGGTGGTTTAATGTATTAGGAATAAACACCGAAATCCTATGTAGGCTTTTTTTTTTTTTTTTACAAAGTTCAATATTCTCTGTCCAGGTTTTAGATTCTCAGAATAAATGCCTTTTACAGATGCATTTGGTTGTGTCTTCTGTTTGCAAATTGCCCTATAGCCTACTTGGCACTTCTGTAACTTGTAACATGTTTTATCTCTCCAGAAAAACCCAGGATGCTAGACAAGTAGCATCATTAACGCTTTGCAGGTGAGAAAACTGAGGCCCAGAAGATCCAAGTGATGGGTAGTGGTCCAGAGGGGCCAAACTGGGCCTTCCAGCTTGGAACCAGAGGTCACTTCGTGTCACTAAGGGGGGTGGCACTGTCCTACACTTGAAGAAACAGAGGCTGTCATGGGACCTCCGCGAGGAGACTGGCCCTGCTTTAAGTGGGGACCTCCGTGAGGAGACTGGCCCTGCTTTAAGTGGGCGTCAGCAGCCTGGACCATCAGCTAGGGAACTGCTTTACCCTGGAGGGCCCTCTGCAGGCCTGGGGGGATGGGTGCACATGGGGTGTGGAGACAGATGACCTGAAATGCTGTTTCCAGAGGGAGTCAAGAGTCCAAGGATGAGGCACATTTTGCAGGTTTTCTCCTGTTTTTGGCTGTGCCTTCATGGCTTGGCTTCCAGGATCTTAGTTCCCCCACCAGGGATTGAAACCATGCCCCCTGCAATAGAAGGACGGAATCCTAACCACTGGACCGCCAGGGAATTCCCCAACAATGAGGCAAGTTTAACAGTTCCAGGGAAGTTAACAGTGGCGAGTTCTGCAGATGCCAGCCTACCACTGGCACCTTGTACTGATGGTTCTATAATGCCGTGGGTGGATGTAAGCAGTAATAAAGCTCTGCCTCTTTGGGACCTTCAAGTGCGTCCTTGAAAACATGCTAAGTAAAAGTAGTGCTAGTGGTGCCTAGCAGTGTCCAACTCTTTGTGACCCCATGGACTACAGTCCCCCAGGCTCTTCTGTCCATGGACTTTTCCAGGCAAGAATACTGGAGTCAGTTGCCATGTCCTTCTCCAGGGGATCTAGTTACAAATGATCATATATTTTCTCATTCATATGAAATGCCAAACACAGGGATCTATAGAGACAGAAGGCAGATTCGTGTAGTGACGACAGGACGTGGCGAGGGATAGAGGAGGTGAGGAGCTAAAGGGTGCAGGCTTCTTTTGCAGGTAGGTGATAAAAATGTCCTAAATTTGGTGATGATTGCAATACCTGTGAATGCATTAAAATCCTTTGAATTGTGTGGTATGTGAGTTATATCTCAAGTCAAAGTGTGAACATGAAATAAAAATAAGAAAGAGGCCCTCCTATGAGGAGCCAAGAAATAATGTCCCCAAGTGGGCTTACGTATATGCAGGGGGCCACACATGAGAGCAGGGTACACCGAGGTACGTTGTCAAGATTGTAGAATATTTTTTGTTTCTCAAAAGTTAAGAAAGATCATTGTTAGAAGTGAGCAAACCCCATGGACTTCCCTGGTTGACCAGTGGCTAAGACTTTGTGCTTCCAGTGCAAGGGAGCTAGATCCCATGTGCTGCAACTAAGACCCAATGTAGCCAAATAAATATTTTAAAAAATATTATTTAAAAATGCCTAAAGAATGAGCAAACCCCAGAAAACTGTATGTGAACTGCTATGCAGAAAATAATTCCAATATTAGGTGTATTGATTTCCTGGTAGGCTTTTGGTAGTTTTAATTTTATAGAAGTTTTATTAAGATATATTGCCCATGCCATAACACCCACTTAAAGTATACAGTGGGTTTTAGTATATTTGCACAGTTGTGTAATCATCTCTATCTAGTTCCAGAATTTCATTTCCCCCCAAAGATACCCAGTCCCTATTGGCAGTCACTTCCCACCCCTCCCCCAGCCCCTGGCAACCATCAACCCACTTTCTGTCTGCCAATTTGCCTGCTCTTGATATTTCATGTAATTAAATTCATAAGACATAGTTTTTTGTGTCTGGCATCTCACTGAGCATCGTGTTCTCAAGGCCCATCCACACTGTAGCAAGTGTCGGCTTCACTCTTCATGGCTGGGTGATACTCCAGTTTGCGGTTGGACCACCTTTAAAATTCATGTGGTTGCTTTTTTCTTTTTTTAATGTAAAGCTTCCTTTTCTCCCTCCACTCCATGCTATAAAATTAATAACCCTTGAAAAAGGTTGAGTGCCAAAGAATTGATGCCTTTGAACTGTGGTGTTGGAGAAGACTCTTGAGAGTCCCTTGGACTGCAGGGAGATCAAACCAGTCAATCCTAAAGGAAATCAACTCTGAATATTAACTGGAAGGACTGATGTTGAAGCTGAAGCTCCAATACTTGGGCCACCTGATGTGAATAGCTAACTTACTGGAAAAGACCCTGATGCTGGGAAAGATTGAAGGCAGGAGGAGAAGGGGCTGATGGAGGATAAGATGGTTGTATGGCATCACCGACTCAATGGACATGAGTTTGAGCAAACTCCCAGAGATGGTGAAGGACATGGAAACCTGTTGTGTTGCAGTCCATGGGGTCACAAAGGGTCGGACATGACTAAGTGACTGAACAACAATAATCCTTTAGAACATTTGTAAATTGAAGATGAAGAAAAAGCCAATTATATGATCCTGCCCCCCAGAGGGTTACTGTTTTTAGACTTCATTTGTACATGTGTATTGGTATGGCAACATTCAACCTCAGAACACCTGAGGCATAGACAGACAGGTTAAGTGACTTACCTGAGGACATGGCAAGCCAGGGTACATACTTGTTTCTAGATGTTTCTCTGTGTCTTTGTTTTATATACAAATTTAAAGAGTAACATTAGGACAGTAGTGTATGTACTTTCTTGTGCCTGTTGATGGGGCAGCCACTTTATCCAGCACCTAAACGACCACGTGAGCCGTTGTGTGGTCTGGTGTTTGCATTATTTGCATATCTGCTCATAAAAGATGTATCCTATATGTTTGTCTAGTGATACATACTTGGTGTGAAATGGAATGTTAGAATTTCAACCCCGAATGTATTTTTCATTAAACATGAAAAAAACATTTTGTTTTAATTTTTATTTTTAAAAATTTTGGCCCCACTGTGTGGCTTGCAAGATCTTAGTGTCCCAACCAGGGATTGAACCTGGGCAATGAAAGTGCTGAATCCTAACCACTGGACTGCCAGGGCTCTACCCCTCAAATGTATTTCTTTCATTGTTTTTTAAAGCTTTTTATTTTTAAATTTATTATTCTTTTAATATTTACTTTTATTTATTTGGCTGCACCAGGTCTTAGTTGTGGCATACGGAGTCTAGTTCCCTGACCAGGGATCTAACCCAGGCTTCCTGCTCTGGGAGTCCGGAGTCAGCCACTAGACCACCAGGGAGGGCCCCCCACCCCACCAAATGTATTTCTAAAAATTTGTATTTTAAAGATATAGGAGAATCTAGGGACACCCCTGATGGTTCTGTACTCTTGCCTGGAAAATCCCATGGATGGAGGAGCCTGGTAGGCTACAGTCCATGGGGTCTCGAAGAGTCGGATACGACTGAGCGACTTCACTTTCACTTTTCACTTTCACGCTTTGGAGAAGGAAATGGCAACCCACTCCAGTGTTCTTGCCTGGAGAATCCCAGGGACGGGGGAGCCTGGTGGGCTGCCGTCTATGGGGTCGCACAGGGTCGGACACGACTGAAGCGACTTAGCAGCAGCAGCAGCAGCAGGGACACCCCTGATGGTTCAGTGGTTAAGACTCTGAACTCACAGGCTTCACTGGTGGTTCAGAGGTAAGGAATTCGCCTGCCAATGCAGGGGACCTCGATTCCTGGTCCAGGAAGAGCCCACATGCCTCAGAGCAACGAAGCCTGTGCACCACAACTACTGAGCCTGTACTCTAGAGCCCTCCAGCCACAGCCAGAGAGTAGCCCCCTGCTTGCAGCAACTAGAAAGTCCACGTGCAGCATCGCAGACCCAGCAAAACCAAAAGTAAATAAATCTTAAAAAAAAAAAAAAAAGACTTCGAACTCCCAATGCAGGGGGCCTGGGTTCAATCCCTGGTCAGGGAGGTAAGATTTTGCAAGCCCTGTGGTGCAACCAAAAAAAAAGAGGATCTATTTTTCCATCCATCTCTATTATGTATCAAACTAGCCCATAAGCAGAAGTTGGAGGGGAGTTTGGGGAAAGCAGAGGAAGGTGATCTATTTTTCCATCCATCTCTATTATGTATCAAACCAGCCCATAAGCAGAAGCTGGAGGGGAGTTTGGGGAAAGCAGAGGAAGGTGAAGAACAGTTAGAAACGAGCTGGCCTTGCATCATCTGAAGGCCGGTACTTGGAGGGCCTCCTGGCCTTTCTTAGGGACACATACCAGTGATTCTCAGACCTAGCCTTTGGTGAGATCCGCACTTGTCTGCAAAGACTTGAATATGATTTATGAGTTGTTGCCAAGTTAACTTATCCATTTGAAAATTCTGAGACTGTGTCCTTCCTCCTTGGCATAGGACACTTTTACTTAAAGGACAGTGATTATAGTTTTTTTCTTTTTCTTACATTTTGTTATGAAAACTTTCACATGTAGAAAAGTTGAAAAGACTGTATGGTGAACTCTCAAATATACTTCCTGTGTGGATCCTACAATTGTGGAGTTTTTTTGACACATAGATGGCATTTTAAAAAGTTCCCTTAAGAACCCTCCTACGATGTTGATGGAATGTAAATTTGTGAATTGGTGCAGCCACTATGGAGAACAATATGGAGGTTCCTTAAAAACCTAAAAATAGAGTTGCCATATGATCCAGCAATCTCACTCCTACACATATATCTGCAGAAAACTCTAATTTGAAAAGATATGTGCACCCCAGTGTTCACAGAAGCACTATTTGCAATAGCCTAGGCATGGAAGCAACCTAAATGTCCATCATCAGAGGAATGGATAAAGAAGATGTGCTACACACATACAATGTAATATTGTTTAGTCGCTTAGTCATGTCCAACTCTTTTGCAACCCTATAGACTGTACCCTGCCAGGCTCCTCTGTCCATGGGATTCTCCAGTTAGGAGTACTGGAGTGGGTAGCTATTCCCTTCTCCAGGAGATCTTCCCAACCCAGGGATCAAACCTGTGACTCCTGCACTGGCAGGCGGATTCTTTACCACTGAACCATCTGGGAAGCCCACAATGGAATATTACTTAGTCATAAAAAAGAACCAAATCATGCTATTTGCAGCAACATGGATGGACCTAGAGATTCTCATACTAAGTAAGCCAGACAAAGACAAACAACATATCACTTACATGTGAAATCTCAAATATGATACAAACGAAGTTATTTACAAAACAGAAATAGACTCAGATTTAGAAAACAAACATGGTTACCAAAGGGGAAAGGTGGTGGAGGAAGTGATAAATATACATAAAAACTGAATCCCTTTGCTGTACACCAGAAACTAACCCAGTATTGTAAGTCAACTACACTAGAATTTTTTTTAAAAAAAGGAACTTGAGAAAAAATTTAAGTACCCCTAAGCAAAATTGGAAAGCTGACAACCTATTTAGTTACCCCGATTTAAAAAAAATCAGTCTGTGAAATCCAAACACCTGGAATTCACTGTCATAAGGGGTAAAAAACTAAGGAAAAAAAAAAGACTTCAGGTGGGAAGGGGAGAATCCCGTTAGGATTGCATTTTTGAGGCCCTATTAAGGCTACCAGGTTATATTTCTGTCTTTCCCACGGGTTAGGGAGTTCCTTGGGAGCAGTTACTATTTCCTGTTTGTTAAGTTAAATTTTAACTGCACAAGGTAATATCTGAATATAGCCCCCATGAGGCTACAAAACACCCTAGAGCAGATTAACCTCCTCCCCAGCTACCCTTTTTTAACCAACCTGGATCCCTCCTCTCCGGAAGATTTACTTTTCTCAGTTTGGGGAAGGCCTTGTTCTGCGCGGGGCCACAGGCAGGTGGCCCTTAGAAACCACACAGCCCTGCGTTCCTCTCCATAAGGTATTGAGCTCTGCACCATCCTGCAGCTGTCCACACAGGTGTGGGGGGAGTCACTCCTTGACGCGTACATGTAAATCTACCCCCTTTTTAATGGCTACATAGTTAAAAGTATTCCAAAATTAGTTATTTATCTAATCTACATGTGGATATTTAGAGCACAACACTGGAAACAAATGAGTACAGAACTGCAGCAGCAGCCTTTAACTAGGCAAGCTCCAAACTCCGCACCCTTTTTCAGAGTCCAGGACCTCCAGACATAGAGCGTAGATGCCCTAGCCACGTTATTAGGAAACGTCCAGTTGTCCGATTTATACTCTGCCAGCTAAAAGGGGGCGTGGCCAGCTACTGCCTGGCATGCAATTAATAACCATCATGATGATGACTGGCAAACCTTAATTACACGCTCACTTTGCTAAGTCACATCAAACGATTTACCTGCCTCCTCTCACTTGACTTAAACTTTCCAAGAGAGGGGCACACGGTGAGAGATTCCATCGCTCTTATATCTATTTCACAGGGGAAACGAGGCCCAACGAGGTTACTTCGCTGGGGGCCGACCACCGTGAGGCTTGTGGGCCCAGCTGAGCTTTGAACTTAAGTCAGGAGGCACCAAACCCCTCGCCTCTCTTACGTTTTAGGGATCTCGCGGAAGGTCACCTAGCTTTATCCGAAAGCCTTTGGAAAGTTTTGTGGATTGTGACGGAAATGAACTTGGAATTTTTGCGTGGTGAGGGAGAAAGGAGAAATGGAGGCAGAGCGCTTGCTGTTTGACTTTTACTTCTCCAGTTCTCTCAGTTCTTTTCTCACTGGAGAAGTAAAAGTCCACTGGACTGTTTGGTCCGTTGGAGTTATCTTTGCTACCTCCTGACTGTGCGAATTGGAGAACGCTGAGCCCCGTTTCCGGCTCTGGGTCTCGAACCCCCTCTCCGAAGCTCTCAGGCGCGGTGCTGATGCTGTGCTGAGTCTCACGTACTCAGCTGCAGCCTGATAACCGGGGCGGGATTCGGGCCGTGATTGGCACCCGCCCCTGCCAGTCCGCGCCTGGGGCTGATCCCATAAGCCAATACTTTCTTGCCCCCTTGCGGTCGTTGGGCGGTCCCCGAGGCGCCCTTGTCAATCCGAGGCCTAGCGCCGTCGGGTTGGTCGCAGCCTCTTAGCTGGCGTGCGCAGCCTGCAATGAGAACCGAGCCGGTCACCGGGCACGTGGGTAGGCGCCGGAGTGTCCCTGAAGGGCGGCCAATGGCGAGGCGAGACCGGTGGCTGCGCCCGCCCAATCGAGGCGCGCGGGGGGCGGGCCGTGCAGTGTTGATGGGCCCGGTGGAGGGGAGGGGCGGAGCTGTCAGCGACAGCCAATAGGCGCGCGGGCGTGGGCTCGGGGGCCAATGGTAGCCGGGGCGGAGCTGGCGCGCGGCCTTATAAGCCCCGCCCGGGGCGCTCGCGGAGGGCTCGGCCGCCAGCGACCGAGCGGGGCCCGGCCCGAGTGGGGCCTGGGGGTGCGACGCCGAGGGCGGGGGAGCGCGCGCCGCTGCTCCGGACCGAGCCGCGCGCGCCGCCTCAGGTGAGCCCGCGGGGAGGCGGCCGCCGCGTCCGAGCGCGGGCCCCACCGCCGCCGCCGCCCCCGCGCCGCGCCCGGGGCTGCGGGCGGGCGCCCGGGACTCTAGGCCCAGGCCTCGGGCGCGGCCTGCTCGGGCCGCGGCCGCCGCGCTTTGTCCGGGCCCGCGAGGCGGTTGGGGGCGTTAACCGCCCGGCCCTGGGCGCCCGTCTGGCCTCGGGCGGGGGCGGTGCGGCTGGACAATGGCGGGGCCAGGGGCGGGAGGCGGGGGCGCCCTCCCTGGGTCGGGGGCGTGCGGGGGCTGGGCCGGGGCGTCCCCGCCGGCCCCGCACAAAAGATGACAGCGTGGGTGGCCCGGCCCGGCTGGCCCTGCATGGCGGGGCCCTCCTCTTCCATTATTCACAAGAATCCTAATAATTAAAAAAATAATAATAAAGAGAGAGAGATCCCAGGCCCTGGGATCAACCCGCCTGCATTTCCGGCCCTTTGGGAACCGGTGGGGTAAACGGGGCGCTTCCCAGTGGTGTCCCCCGAAATGTCCCATCATTGCATCTCACCATACTGCCCGAGTCAATCCGCGGTGCCATCGCGGCTTCCAAACTCTCACCCCATTTCCCTGAGCTTCCCCTAAAATAAGCATGCAGTCTGGATTTCTCATTTAAAAAAATGTATCCACTTGCTATGCACAGAACAGTTTCCAGACGCGTTCCCCCAGGGCCTACCCATTTCTGCCCGATCGCCATCTCAAAGACCCCCTTCTCTGTAGAGGTAAATCCCGGAGTCGCTCTCACGGGGACCCCCTGGGCTTCCCTTTGCCGCCCCTTGGGAGCTGGGGGACGGATTCCTGCCCAAAGGGACCTGCCCCAGATCTTCCAGGGCCTGGGTCTCCACCCAGTGGGCGCGATGACACCAGGCAGAATGGTGTGCAGGTCCACGGAGGCCAAGGTGGAAGGTTCTACTAAAGATTTTTTCCCCCCGGGGGCGGGGGAGACGTGGACTGCGCCCTGGCGTGTCCCATCTGTTTGGTCCGGGGAGGATCTCTTGTTTTAATAATTCAGGTGAACCTGGGAACTGTTTCCCCAGTTATGAAACTAGTGAGAAGGTTCTGTTAAGTGGAGCCGAACGATCCTGTAAATACGTAGTGTGTGTCCTTTTCCATGTGTTTGTGTCCGCGGCATCGATTCAGAAGCTCCTTCGGGTCCCACTGGGTGCCAGCACTGTCTTAGGGTCGGAGATTACTCTCCCCAGCTCTCTGCAGCCATTTCTCCAAATGTCCCCAGGCTGGAGGAAAGCCCTAAGAGGGGCTCATTACAGGAGTCCTCTGGGCTTTACTCGCTGCCGTGCAAGAGCTGATGGCTCCCCTAATTCTGAAATAATAGCTTCCTTATGAGGCATCGGGAGGGTTTGTCAACTCCCGGGTCAGCCTTTCCTCGCCACCCTTGCAGAAGCAGCGGGCAGCCTCTTTTCGTCCTGCAGTTTGCTCTTTGGAACCCCGAAAGGATGGAGTGTAAGAGTCTGGAGTCAACTTGCGATGATCTGAGGGGAGGGGTTCTGAAACTCGCCGGCCCTCTTTCCGTGTTTCTGATTGGACGCTTGGCAAACGTTGGCTCTCCCCTCTGGTGCAGGGGGCACTTCCACGGTCAGACTGCCCCGCCCCGGGGAGAGGTCACTGAGAGGAGGTCACCCCGAGGGGAGCGGAGGTGCAGTTGGAGAAATGCTTCCAGGTTTTGCAGCGATTCAAGCAGATACTGTGTCACGCGCTGCGTGTGCGTGTGTGTGCGAGCGAGTGTGCGTGTAGCTACTAAGATGATAGGTATGCAGGTCTTACGATTGGTTTTCTCACCTTTTCTAATTCTTGCCTCTCTGGGGAGTGGGCTGCTAAGGAGGTGTTAAGAGCTTAAAGGTATAGGATAATCGGTCATCCCGGACCCCGCCCTGCCTTTGTTGTACTTTTCTGTCTCCTAGTGGAGACTAGTCCCTGTGGGGTGATGTTGGGGGCCCTCCATGCCCATCTCTCCCACGCTGGCCTCTCTGCTGTACTTGACCTCGAATTTCCCCACTTCCTATGCATTTTTTTGCCCCTGCCTTCCTGTGCTCCGCCTCTTCCTGGCCCATCAGAACCTTAGCTCCAGGGAACCCATCTGTTCCTTGGTTCCATCTGACACTCACCTGGCCTGTGCATGTTGTGTTTTGAGCTCTAGGGCAGGTTGCTTGGGTCCCTAACTTCAGGGGGTGCTGGGTCTGGCGGGAGAATGTGCAGAGGTGTGGGCATACTGCCCACCGCTGCCCCCCCACCCCCACCCCTCGCCGGCTCAGGAGTGGGCAGGACAGGGTGAGAGGGCTGAGGGCTGAGAAATGGTCAAACAACCATTTCTGGGTGACTCTCTTCTGGGGATCTAGAAGTGTGTGGGAGGTGGCAGTTTCAGAGTTGTGAGACCTTGCACAGGTCACTTGCTCAAGAACAAAGCTGAGGGGTGGTCATCCAACCTTCCCAAACCTGCTGGTTAGGGATGGTGAGTGGGGTGGAAAACAAAGGAACTGTGGGCAGACTGCAGGACTGTGAGGTCCCCCCACCCCTCGCATCTCCCCCCGGGGTTCCTGGCTGCGTTCCAAAGACCTGCTCCCAGGCTCAGTGGGGCCTTATCCTCAGAGCTCTGACCCACCAGAGGGCTTGACCCTGGACTCCCTCCTGACTTGTGTTCTCTTCGGTGTTCCTGGATTTCTGCCCTGATCTCCATTGCCCAGAGTCTAAAAGACCTGGGTTCAGCGCCCTCCTCTGGGGCAGGTCCCTTCATCACTCTGGGCCTGGCTTTCCTCATCTGTAAAATGGGTATAATAAGAGCCCATGCCAGGGATCAAAGGGGATGAGAGTCAGGGAAGGGCTTCACAGGGCACCAGGGTGCTCTGAATCCAGCGCTGGTTTCTTAATGCCCTTAGGTCCCTCCCTGCTCTGCCCTGTCCATGTTCAGGGCTGGGTTCTCTTGTGGGAGGGGTCCTGTCCCGGACACTGGGGTATTGAGCAGCATCCATGGCCCCCATCCTGGTGATACTAGGAGTACTCCCTCCCAGTTGTGACAACCACAGATGTCCCCAGACGTGGGTGAGTGCCCTCTAGGGGGCGCAGTTGCCCCCCTCAAGTGATCCCCTTTCACTTAATCTTCAACCTCACAGCAGCTTGATACATACAAAATACTTAACCTTGATCCTGATCAACCTCAAGTTCTGAGTCCCTTTGTCCCTTTCTTCCCTACCCCCATCCAAAAAGGAGGCGCTCCTATGTGCAAAGTGTGTCCCGCCCACACTCTGCGGACTCGCCCCCTAGAGGAGAGGAGCTCGCCTGCAGATGCACCCACCAGGGGGCTGGCCAGGTGTGAAGTGGGGGTATTCTGACCCCCACAGGGCCCCCGCCCAGGCTTCCACCCACTCATGGGATCTGGAAGTGTGTGGGAGGGGGCAGGTTTAGAGCTGTGTGACCCCTACCTGTCTGTTGGCTTTGACTGTTTTCTTCAGGTCAGCTCTGAGGTGAGTCACTCCTGTCATCTCTTTTCCTGAGGGTGATGCCCGTGGTTTTGAGACTGTTACTGTGCCAGCTGCAGGTGCTTTCTGCACAATGAACTGAACTACCATACTTACTTACAAAGCTCTGTGCCGCCTCAAGGCCTGAGGGATCCGTGAATCGACCGTGTGGTTGGAGGGATTGGTTTTGAGTTTACTCCCGGTTTTGATGTGTTCGGGGAGCGTCTCGTGGGCTGGACAAGGCGTCCCAACTAATCTGTCAGTTCCCACTCCGGCTCCCTCAAAGAGCTTTTATAAACTTGAAAAACCATCTTTCTTTGCTCAGGACCCTCCAAGTGCTTCTTGTTGTCCTTGGAAAAAGTTGCAGACTCTCTGAGGGGCCCTCCACTTCCCACCCAGCCCCCATGCCTTCTCCTTTCGGTTGAAACCACCTTAACTACCTTCTCTTCCTGCCTCAGGGCCTTTGCACTTGCTGTTCCCTCTGCCAGGATGCTATTCCCTCAGGTCTCTACCCAGCTGGCTCCTGGTCATTCAGGACTCAGTCAGAGAGGCCATCCCTGACACCGCTGCCCAAGTTCACCCTTTGTCCACCTTTCTCTCCATCCTGCCTTTCCTTCTTTGTATTCAGCACTACCAGAGATGCATATCAGTCTGTTTACATATTTATTGTCTGTCTCATCCACTAGGGCCTAAGTTTTTCCTGTAAAGGGTTGCAGAGTAATGATTTTCTGCCTTGCAGGCTGGACAGTCTCCGTTCTGACAGCTCCTCTCTGCCCTTGTAATACAAAGTACAGAAACCAGTGATTGTGGCTTTGTTGCAATAAAACTTTATTTGTGGTCATGGAAATGTGACTTTTACATACATCTCACATATGATGAACTATCTTTCTTCTGTTGATCCTGCCACCCACCCAACCATTAAAAAACCGTTAAAACCATTTGGGGCTTGTGGGCCATACAGAAACAAGAGGTGGGGTGGATTTGACCTGTGGGCCATAGATTAGGCACACTCACAGTAGGATGCGAGGTTCCCACTGTGGGGACGACATCTGTCTTGGTTACCGTGTGTACCCCCAGCATCTTGGACAGTTCCTGCCCACAGTGGGTGTTCAGTAAGCATTCATTTGTTGGATGAATAAGTTTCCATCTTTCCTACAACAAAGTATGTAAGTGAAAGTGAAGTCGCTTAGTCGTGTCCGACTCTTTGCGACCCCATGGGCTGTAACCTATCAGGCTCCTCTGACCATGGGACTTTCCAAGCAAGAATACTGGAGTGGGTTGCTATTTCCTTCTCCAGGGGAATCTTCCCAACCCAGGGATTGAACCCAGGTCTCCTGCATTGCAGGCAGACGTTTTACCATCTAAGCCACCAGGGAAGCTCCAACAAAGTATAGTTGTACTCTATGTGTTAAAAATGGGTCTTGGGTGGTTTTGAGGAAATTTAAAGAGCAGGGAATATAAGAAAATGTTCTGGCCCCATCCACCAAAACAATCTCAAAATTGAGAAGAGTAGATATAGGGACTTCTCTGGTGGTCCAGTGGTTAGGGCTCTGAGCTTCCACTGCAGGGGGTGCAGGTGTGATCCCTGGTCAGGGAACTAAGATCCCGCATGCGCAAGGCACAACCAAAAAAAAAAAAGTGGATGTAAACGAAGGCAAATATTAATATTTCATGGTTGGCCTTGCCGACCTCTCCAGGGTGTCCCCTTTCTTTTGCAGCCCCTCAGCAGAAGATTGGGAGGAGTGTACCTGGCCTAAGCTGTCTGTTTTGATCCGCAGAGGCTGAGGGTTTAAAAGAAAGAGGCTCTTTCCTAATCATTTTGTAAGCATTTGACCCACCCTCCTTTGGCCTTCCTCGATGGCTCAGTGATAAAGAATCTGACTGCAGTGCAGGAGATGTGGCTTTGATCCCTGGGTTGGGAAAATCCCCTGAAGGAGATCATGGAAACCCACTCCAGTATTTTTGCCTGGAGAATCCCAGGGACAGAGGAGCCTGGTGGGCTACAGTCCATAAGGTTGCAAAGAGTCAGACACAACTGAAGCGACTTAGCACACACACATGACCCACCCTCTTTACCAACATCTTGCCCCTTCAGAAAGGACAACGTGATCCTAGGCTGCAGCCACCCAGCTGCCCGCCTGCCCGGGGACGCTTATGAGTGTGAGAATTGAACTTTGTGGGGTAAGTAGACGAGAGATGGCTGTGGAGAAGAATTGAATCTGTTGAGTGCCCATGGCCTTGCTCCCCCACCACGACTTTTGGGAGCGGAGACAGGCTGACAAGTGATTTCCAAGCCGGACAGATCATTAGCGGCTTAGATCTGGGTCTGTCCCAGGAGTGTTCTGACTTGTCAAGGAAGCATACCGTTAATTTACGGTCATGCCTTCTCCAGCTGATTGAAATAAACAACCTGGAGAGTGTTACTCAGAACTTCTTGGCTTCCCAAAGTTGCTTTTTTTCCTGCTTGTCTATGTCTTTCTCTGCCCCTCCACCATCTCCCTCTTCCTTCTTCCTTCCTGCCTCTCTTTTCTTTTCCTGTGGCTCCCGTGGCCCCGAGGGCATTGATGAAAAGTTTGCCTTGCTGTCTTTGCCTCGAGGGCGGCCCCTGGTTCTCCCAGTGGTCAACCAAGATCCCTCTGGGCCTTGTGTGTGTTTGATTAGTGGACAAAGAGTAAGAATCAGAAAGCAAGGCTCTGAGGGTTGCTGCACGGAGCCAGAGGTAATGTGTTTGGCCCCAGCTGCCAGCACTGGTGATGGGAGCTCCAGGTCTCAGACAAGCCTGGAGGGTGGACTGTGAAGAGTCGATCTGGGGGTAGGCAGGCAGGGTTTGTCCCCAGGCCCACTTCCTTTCTGTGTTTGCTATTGGACCCAAGCGAGGGCTCCTTCTGGGCAGGTAGGGGTGGAGGTGGGTCCACTTTCATGGTTTCGTGGCTGCTGATGGTTTCGTGGCTGCTGGCCCCGGTCTCAGGGGAGAGAACATGGAGAGAAGTGATTCGCGGAGGATGAGCTGGCTGGGGACCTGGAATGGTGCTTTGTGCAGAAGGAGAGCAGGGATCTGGGGGGCCTCCTTTGAGCAGGAGCCAGCCTGAAGCAGCCAGTGGGCTTTTGAGTGGGCTGGAGAGGGGCTGTGTGTGCGGCCAGAGCTCAGGACCCTAGCCTGTCTGGGCAGCCTGTCTGGCGAGGCGGCAGCCTGGGAGCTGCCCCCAGGGTGTCTGGAGGACCCTGGCTGGGCAGCTGGACCGGGACTTGCTCCTAGAATCTTTAGACCTCTGCTCTTCACCCCATCTGTCCTTTACAACCCCCTCCAGCAGAAAGGTCGGCCTCCGCCAACCAGCTCCTTACCCTGCATGGATCTGATTATCTCGGTCACGAGTCAGGAGAGAGCCTTGCTGGTCTCCAGCTTGCATGTGAGCAAAGGCCCTGGAGCTGAAACTCCTGATTCACTGCTCTGCTCCAGCTCCTTTCCCCAAAGAAGAGGAGGGAGCGGCAAGGAAAGCGAGCTCTGACACACTCCTGGGAAGGAAGGCGTCTCGTCTCTTGGCTTCCTGGCTGCTCCACTGGTGGCCTGAGCCCAGGCTGAGCTGGAGACCAAGGGGCAGCGTCATTCTGGAGAAATGGGCTCCTCAGCACGTCTAGACCCCCAGGCTGGGCCCCACGAAGGAAGAGTGGTCCGAAGGCCGGTGGACGAGCTTGAGGGGGCGGGCACAGGCAGGTCTAGGCTGACTGGGGTGGGGAGCGGGGCCCTAGTGGCCTCTGCAAATATCCAGCTGTGCTGTTCTTCAACCTCGGGGTGAAGACACGAAATTGGACCCCGCAGCAGCCCTTTCACGTGGTCTCAGCCTGGTGGTCAGCAGCTTGATTTCTTGATCCGACAGGCCTGACTTTACAGCAGACCCACAGCCAATGGGCGTGCGCTGAGCCTGGGTCCATCCGCATCTTGGCTGTCACCCAGCCGGTGGTCCAGCCCGTGTGCTCATGGCCAGGCAAACTGCATCTCTCTCCTGCCCATGGGGGTCATGGCCCACAGTGGAAGCCTGGAGCTGGGCTCTTGGGATCATCGGGGACAGCAGGGACCGGGGATGCAGAGTGGCTGAGACAGATGCAAACTGAGCACAGGGCCGGGGCGGCATATGCTGCTAGGGTGGTGGCCAGCGGGTGGCAGAAGAGTTGCCACCTGGGCTGAGCCTTGTTGTTGTGGGCGAAGTGGCACCAGGTGGAGGACTTGGAGGGGGCACTCGGGGCTCTACCCGTGAGACCCGCCAGAGGAGGCCAGGGAAGCGGGGAGCCTTCCAGCCCCTTAGGCATCTTTGGGGACTCCCCATGCCAGGTTCCGAGGATTAAAGGGAGGAGGCAGCAGTCTGCCCTCAGGGAGCATAGAGTCTAGTCAGTGAGGCCAGACCGGAGTTGTTTGAGTCACGTGGGGCCACAGAGCGAGCCACGGACGGCTGCCTGGTGACTGGCTCTGGTGTGCTGACCAGACCTCGAGTTTTCCAGGACAGCCACTCCGCAAATGCACCTGCCCTGCCTTTTTAAAAATTTGTTTTTAATTGTGATATTCATCCGTGAAATTTGTCCTTTTAAAGGGGACAATTCAGTGGTTTTTAGAACATTTACAGAGTTGTAAACCGTCACCTTTAGCCAATTCCAGAACATTTTCCTCACCTGAAAAGAAAATCTCATACTTGTTAGATAGTCACTCCCCATGTTCCTCTCCTCCTTGGCAACCAGGAACCCACTCTCTGTGTCTGTGGACCTGCCTGGTCTGGATGTTTCCCATCAGTGGAATCACACCCTATGTGTCCTTTTGTGTCTGCTTCTCTCACTGAGCATCATGTTCTCAGGGTCCATTAACATGGTAGTGAGTCTCAGGGCTTCTCTCCTCTCTGTGGCGTGGTGATGCTCCCATGTGTGGGTGGACACGTTGCATGTTTACTACCTGCTGTGGGGAGCTAGTAGTTTCTACTTTTTCCTGCCCCTTATTTTCTGAACTATCTCAGAGTTCCAGAGTTTCAGGGCTGGGCATTCAGAATGCTCACCCAGTGCTCTGCCCCCCCGCCCCCCGCACGATCCTTTCCAGGATTCTGCGCCCCGTTCCCCCCCATCTTGTGCATGTATGGCCAGTGGGTTTGAACACAAGCTGCTTCCTGGGCCACTTCCCTTTCCTGGTCTGCTCGCCCCAGCCATGAAAGGGTTGTGGGAAAGGGTTGTGGGTTGGGTCTTAGAAGGCAGTCTCCTGGGTTGTAAATATCCCCACCGCCCCCACAGAGCCCCGTGAAGCCCACTAGCCTCCGAGCAGAGTCCTGCCCAGGCTCTCTTGCCTCCAGGGAAAGCGCCGTCACCATGCTGGGTGATTCGGAAATGCAGCTGGCTTCTCCAGGGACCGCAAGGGGCTGGACGGGGTGTGGCTTCATAGATGCGCACAGCACAGCCAGCCAGCTAGCTTCGGTCCTCCCACCAGTCACAGGGACAGTGACGTGTGTATGAGAGACTTGCTGTCCCCCACCCCCCCAGCAGAGGATATAGGAGACCTGGGGGGTCCCGAGTGCCAAGGAGCTAGCTGCTCGTGGCACCGGGAGGACCCTGTGGGAGACATGCGTGGACGCTGATGGGATGTCACTGGGTGAAACAGCAGACTGTACTGTGCCCCCCGCCAGGCACCGAAACAGGCTTGAATGTGAGAACTGAAATGACAGAACCTCAGAAGAGGAACAGGTGAAAGTGTAAACAGTGGCTTTTCTGAGGCATCGCTACCCAGTAAAGATGCAGAGCGAGCCCCATGTGTCCTTTAAAGTTTTCTCGAAGGTGAAGGGAAGCAGGAGAAATTAATTTCAATAATGTATTTTATCGAACCCAGTATACCCCAGAATATTACCATTCCAACGTGTGATCATTATAAAAATTGTTAACGAGCTGTTTTCCTCTCCTTTTCTTGTGGTGCTGTTTTCAACATGAGATGTGTACATTTCACATCTCCCGCTGGCCCTGGGCAAGCTGAGCGCTGGGGTGGTGGGGATGCTATATATGGGGGTGGCCATCCCCCACCCCATTCCCACCTGCCTGCTCAGTCCGTCAGAAGTTCTGGATCTGTTAGCTTCTAGCTGGGAAGACCAGAGAGACCCAGGAGAAAGCAGCTAGGGGTGAGTGCAGCTGCCTGGCCCGTAGGATGTCGGCTGGAGGGCCGATCCCCATGGGCAGGGTGGCCTGGCCTTGGCCTGGATCCTTCCCATGGACCGTTGTACACAGCCTCTCCTCTTTAACCTGGTCCCACCCAGGTCAGAGTTCAAGGCAGTGCGTGTGTGGCATGGGTGCTGGCTGTCCTGGGGGCTTTCAACTTGGGGCTTGGGGTAGTTCTGTGAAGAGAACTGTAGGGACTTGGGGTGCTGCTTTGGCTGTGGCAAAGCTGAGACCCATGTACAAGCAGAGTTTGGCAGTCACATCCCAGAGCTCCAGATAGTCTTAAGTGTCCTGAGGTCTCAAGGTAGGACGGCCAGTGGGATCGGCCACTGGAGGCTGGTACCCACATGCCTGGCTTGCCTGGGCTTGGATCCCGCCTCTGCTGGGTGTGTGCCCTTATCACCAAAGTGAGGGTGACAGTGGAGAGCTCTGCTTCAAGGGTGGATGAGATTTAACTGAGTTAATCCATGGAAATCCTTCAGTGAAGTAGTTCCCACCCTGGGGGCCGTCCTGTCCCCAAAGGACACTGGGTGATGTCTGGGAACATCTGGGGTTGTCATGACTAATAGGCTTCTGGCATTGAGTGGGTGAAGGCCAGGAAGACTGCTCAGTGCCCCCTAGGGCCCAGGGTGACCCCCATGGACAGTGACCGGCTCTGATGCCACTGTCTCTTGCCCAGAGAGAGCCTTCAGAGATGACAACAGCGATTTTCCTCTGGGCCTCTGCCTTTCCCTGACTGTGACTCAAGGCGTTGCAAGAGAAGTTTCTAAAATCACTTTCCATAATGGAATAGCCCATGTTTTCACACTGCTGTTCCATATTCGTGCAGGGAAGAAAGTTCAGGAACAACGGAGATTACTCAAAGACACCTTGAAAACAAGCTGGTTTCTTCTCTTCCTGGAACTTCTTTATGTTAAAGGGGTGGATGAGAGGGTTTGGCTGGGGTGTTCTGGACTGGGAAGCTGGGGTGGTGGTCGTTGGGCAGCTAGACTGGAGGTAGCCAGTCCAGAGCTCAGAGCCCCTTGGCCTGTCCTGCACGCCTCATCTGGTGACTTGGAGTTTGCTGTGGTCCACTGGGCTGAGGACGGGGGTCCTGGGTGAGTGGTGTCCCCCTGGGCTGGACGGTGGGGTTTGCAGATGGGCTCCGGGTGAGGAGGAGGACTGGGTCAGGCGTCCTTGGTGTGGCTGCCAAGATGGGGACTTGGAGCTGTTGCTTCGGGTTCCAGCACCTGCTCCTGAGGCGCCAGGTCTCCCCGTGTTGGTTAGTTTAGCCTTTAGCCAAGAGAAGGCCTGAGAACTTTGGACTGACCAAGCCAGAGTGGCTCTTTTTCTAATAAGCCTGCAAGAGAGATAGTCATTGTAAAAATAGTTGTCTCCCCCATGTAGGCATCAGCAGTTACAGTGAGGTAAAACCAAGTCTGTGAAGGCTTCCCTTGGTCCCTGCTGAGTCCCTGATGTGTGTCCAGGGGGCGGTGTGGAATTGAGGGTCTCTGTGTGTTGCCGGGATCCAGTGGTTGGCTTGGGGGGTGACAGGATATTCTTGTGACCCCGAGAGGCTCAGGCAGTGGTTGGGGAGGCAGGGACCCCCTTGTGGGGCCTGTGATATGGCCCTGGGACCGATAGGCAGGGGTCTTGGCATACAGGCTTGGCTCCTGACCCCAGCGTGCTCCGGACCAGTCAAGGGGCAGGGAGTGGGCATTGCTAAGTGACCTACCCCCCACTCACCACACAGGGGAGAGAGCCTGGACCCATGCTCCCCTTCTGCCTGTAGTGTTAGCTGAGAATGTTTGTCCCCCAGACCTGTGGTTTCATCTGAGCCTCACTGGGCTCCCGTGAACTTGGATCAGGGCCATGGAGATGGGCCTGAGTGGAGAGAGTGGCCCTCTCTGGAACCTACCAGAACCCTCGTCTGTCTGGTCCCGTAGATCTGCATCCAGGGTTTTCTCCCTGGGCACAGAGCAGCCCCCCAGCCTTCTGCTGGGGTAAAGAGCCCTTGCTAGCGTCCCCTAAATGCTGCTGTGGTACCCTGGGGTGCTCACTCCCTTGTGGCTCTCAGATGAGCTTGGCCGGGGGTAGGGTGCGGGCAGTGATGGCCCGAATGATGGGGCTTTGTAAATAGTCTTCCTTGGAAAGTGGGGCTGTGCTGGCGTCCCCTAGTGCCCCTCTGTACAGAGACCCCCTAGCTGTCCAGGCTCTCAGGAGGGCCAGGGGACTTTGTGGGGGGGGGGACCAGCTTCTCCAGGGGTCTCTTGGGCCTTAGGCCCAGGTAGTGCTTGGTTTGGAGTCTTGAGCTGCAGCTCAGAAAGTGACCTGAGCTCCTAAACCCGGTCACTGCCACCAACTTGGGGTCCCGGTGTCCTCACATGCTCTCCTTGTTAGGTGATAGTGAGCTGTAAACGGGTTGTGTGCATTAATAAGTGCTGGTTTTCACCCCTGGTTGCAGCTTCACTTTATGGGGGCTATGGTGGAGGGGACAGCAGGCACCCACAGTCCCCGTGGCCTGGGCTCTGCTGTCAGCCGGCTGGCTCCGCATCCGTACTGCAGGCCAGGACCCCAGGAGCCGGCAGGGAGCAGTGGCCCTGTGTGTGATGGGCACCAGGGAGAGGTCTAGTCACTAAAGCTGTGGGTGGTGCTTCCTTCATGGTGCACCGGGAAGGCCCCTCCCAGGTAACATTTGGACAGAGATTGAATGACTTGAAGGGACAGGAAGTTCCGCATGGAAGCACAGAGTGTGTGCAAAGGTCCTGAGGTGGAAATGCCAGGGAGGCTGCTATGAATGGGAGTGAGTGAGTGCATGTGGAGTGTCAAGCTCAGCTCCCCTGGGAGGTCGAGGTGTGGTCAGCGTGCCTGGCCCAGGGGCAGTACTGGCTCCTGGGCCACATTAGCTTGTCCTGTTGGTTGAGTCAGCCGGCTGTCCCTTTGTTGTTCTCCCTTTTAAATCTTCTCATTTGGGGAGAATTGAGACCTTGCTATTGAGCAGATCATTTCTACCTGGAAGCAGGGATTTTGAAATGGAGAAACCTTTGTAGAACCCGGGGCGCTCCCTCCCGCCATCTCAGATGCTGTTTTTAACACTATCGTTCTTCCTGGCAGTGCTTCATGGCGGTCCTGTGTCTCATTATAATCTATGTTGTGAAAATACTCTGGTAGGTGTTTCAGGGAAGACATCAGATGAGATGGCAGCAGTCCTGATGGTGGGACATCTCTGAAGGAGATTCGTGAATCTGAATGGGGAAGGGGTCAACGTTGTTATGGCTCCCTTTGTTTTATTTTTTGAGACTTTTTATTATGAGGAATTTGAACACACAGAAAGGTGCATAGAATCAGATAACCCGGAGCACTCATCTCCAACCCCAGACCATCAACCTGCGTGGCAACCTGCCCTCCTATCCATGATGGATTAGCCCCCTGTATTTTTTTATTTTAACATTTAAAAAAATGTATTTAGACCGTGCCGTGCAGATTGTGGGATCTTAGTTCCCCGGCAATGGCACTCCACTCCAGTCCTCTTGCCTGGAAAATCCCATGGATGGAGGAGCCTGGTAGGCTTCAGTCCATAGGGTCGCTAAGAGTCGGACACGACTGAGCGACTTCACTTTCACTTTTCACTTTCATGCATTGGAGAAGGAAATGGCAACCCACTCCAGTGTTCTTGCCTGGAGAATCCCAGGGACGGCGGAGCCTGGTGGGCTGCCGTCTATGGGGTCGCACAGAGTCGGACACTACTGAAGCGACTTAGCAGCAGTAGCAGCAGCAGTTCCCCGGCCAGGGAGGGAAACCATGCCCCCCTGCAGTGGAAGCTCAGAGTCCTAACCACTGGACCACCAGGGAAGTCCCAAAACATTTCGTTTTTAAAGAATTATGGGGACTTCCCTGGCGATCCAGTGGTTAAAACTTTGCCTTCTAATGCAGGAGGTGTGGGTTCAATCCCTGGTTGGGGAGCTAAGATAAGATCCCACATGTCTCCTGACCAAAAAACCAAGCCATAAACAGAAGCAATATTGTAAGAAATTCAATAAAGACTTTAAAAATGGTCTGCATCAAAAAAAGAAAAAAAGAATTGTAGACTCCCAAGAAGTTGCAAAACATAGAACAGGGTGGGTCTCATGTACTTTCCCCCTGGTGGTGACATTTTGCATGACCAGAATCCACTGTCAAAACCCAGGAACTGGCATCGGTACAGAACACTTACAGACCTTACTCAGATTTCACTCATTTTAGCATGAACTCATTTTTGTGTGTTTCTGTGTGATACCACCACCTGAGTGGATTTGTGTAGCCATCATCACAATCAAAATACAGAGCTGTCAAAAAAAAAAAGCTACAGAGCTGTCTTATCAACACAGATCAACTCCCTCTTGCGCCTTCCTTAAAGCACCTCCCCACCCAGTTCCCACCCTCAGCCCTCAGCAACCACAGGTCTGTTCTCCAGGTCTGTAAGAGATTTAGGGAATTGTAGGTAACCTTTTGGGATTGCTTTTTTTCATATAAGATCCATCTGAGTTGTTGTGTGTAACCACATTCCATTCCTTTTTCATTGCTCGGTAGCACTCTAATTATCGAGTATTATTATTTTAAAAATATTTATTGTTTGTATACTTGGCTGTGTTGGGTCTTGGCTGTAGGTTCTTCATTGTAGGATGTGGGCTTCATTGCCTGACCAGGGATCAAACCCACTTCCGCTGCATTGGAAGGTGGATCCATAACCACTGGACTACCTGGGAAGCCCCTCCAATATTTTTTTATCTTTCTTTTTATTTCTGTAAGGTAGGTGGTAGTAGTGATGTCCCATCTGACATTCCTGACTTTGGCAATTTGAGTCTTCTCTCTTCTTTCTCTTGATCTTTCTACCTAAAGATTTGTCAGTTTTGTTGATCTTTTCAAAGAACCAACTTTTGGTTTAGTTCATTTTCTCAGTTTTCTATTTCTGTTTTGTTGATTTCTGCTCTGATCTTTGTTATTTCCTTCCTTCTGCTTGCTTTAGGTACAGTTTGCTCTTCTCTTTCCAATGCCTTAAGGCAGAAGTTTAGATTATTGATTTGAGAGCTTTCGTCTTTTCTTCAAATGACAGCTATAAATTTCCCTCCCAGTTCTGCTTTTAGCTGCGCTGTATAAGTTCTGGTTTGTTGTGTCCTTGTTTTCATTCACCTCATAGTATTTTTTGAAAAATATTTATGTATTTGGGTGCGTCGAGTCTTAGTTGCAGCATGCAGAATCTACGTTGCGTCACGTGGGATCTCCCATCGCAGCGCACAGACTCTCTAGTTGTGGCACAGGCTCCGTCGTATGCGGGCTCAGTCATTGCTCCAGGGCAAGCTGCCCATAGAAGCTGACGGGTCTGTGGCCCTAATTCTGCCTTGGGATTCCACATCTGGGTCAGTGTATCACACCCACGTGTAGGTGGATCTTGGGGGTTAAGGAGTGCCCGGTGCAAGGAGTCCCAGGTCAGCCTCGAGATAAATTTGTGGCAGGCCAGCGAGCTGGCAGGGCTGTGACTTGGATGTTAACTGTGGCTCTTTCTGTGAGAGTCCAGGTGGGCAGCTTGGCGGGTGGTGGTCAGGATGGCTCTGGGCAGAGAACCAGGGGCAGATAGAGTGGGCACCTCTGGTCACTGACATCATGGGCGGCCACGAAGTTCTGGATACATTCAGTTAAAGCTTCATAATAGCATCAGAGTTTTGATCAGAATGTTGGGGAGCTCTCACGCTTCTTCTTCTTTTTTTTTTTTTCCTGGCTTGGTGTTTTTAAAATTTAATTTTTATTCATTTTTAAAAAATATTTATTTGAGTCTTCGATGTACCCTCGGGATCTTTGTTGCCGTGCTGCAACTGTCTAGTGTTGTGCAGGCTCAGTTGTTGCATCTCATGGGCTTAGTTGACCAGCTGCATGTGGCATCTTAGTTCTGTGACCAGGTATCAAACCCATGTCCTCTGCACTGCAAAGTAGATTGTTAACCACTGGATCATCAGGGAAGTCCTTTGGTATTTTGTTTAATAGCAGGTTATTAAGTATTATTCACATCCACACAATCCACCCTTTTAAAGTGTGCAGTTCAGTGGTTATTAGTTTATATACAGGGATGTGTGACAATCACCACCCTCGAATTCTAGAATGTGATCATCACTCCAGAAGGAAACTCCGTACCTGTTAAACAGTCCCTCTCCATTCCCCCCTCTTCCTGGCAAGCATGAACCCACTGTATATCTCCTTGGATCAGCCTCTTTTGGACGTTTCCCATCTGTGTAATCACAGAGTCCCCCAACAGATCTATCTGTCTGTGAATTAGCCTGTTATGGGTGCTCTACATAAAGATAATCACATGCTGTGTGGCCTTTGGTGTCTGGCTTCTCTCTCTTGAGCCTCGTGTTCTCAGAGGATCTGCGTTGTAGTGAGTGTCGGTGCTTCTCTGCTTTCCTGGCTACGTAATGTTCCACTGTACAAACAGACCACATTTTGTTTATCTGTTCACGCACTGATGAACATTCGGGCTGTTTCCACTTCGTTTGGCTGTTGTGCATAATGCCTGCGATGCATCATACATTCATGTGCCAGTTTCTGTGTGGACACAAGTTTGATTTCTCTTGGGTAGACACCTAGGAGTGGAATTGCCGGGTCAGATGGAAACTGTGTTTGAGGCTTTAAGAAACTGCCAAAATGTCTTCCTAAACAGCTGCACCCCGGTCCAGTCCTACCAGCCATAGACGAGGGTTCCAGTGTGGCTTGGTGTTTTAAATCTGAATTAGGTTGGGGACCATGATCATTTTGGTGATGGTTTATTCCCAGACACTCTGCATCTTTACCCTGAGGTCAGCTCCTGTCCACCCAGATGGACCAGCCAGGGAGCTGCTGGAGGGACGGGACCCTGGCACAGCCCTCCAGGTGGCTCTGAGTCGTCTTTGTTTTTTAGAAGCGACACAGAAGTGTTGTCAGTAGAGACACAGAAGCCTGTGTGAATTACACATGTCCCCAGGTCCTGCCCCCCAGAGAGACCTGTTCTTGGTGTCGACTGTCTGGTCATCACTCTGTGTCTGGTAAACGTCTTTCTAGTTCATCAACTCAGCATTCCTTCATTTTGTGTGAGTGGGTATGATTGTCTTACTGTTTCTTCTCTTTTTTTTTTTTAATAATTTTTTTGGGTTGCATCTCAAGGTATGCGTGATTTTAGTTCCCCGACCAGGGATCGAACCTGCACCCCCTGCACGGGAAGTGCAGAGTCGTAACCACTGGACCACCAGGGAAGTCCCACTGCTTCTCCTCTTAACTTGCACTGAGATTATTTCTGTTTTTTCTCTCGAACACTGCAGTGAACACCTTGGCTGCTGTCTCCTCGAGGTAGACTTCCATGAGCATTGTTGCTCAGGCTCCTTTTCTGCCTTGAACAGTGTTTCTCAGTTGTCCCCAGAAAGCTGGTCTACATGGACACTCCTGCAACAGCTGGGGGCTCTCGTCATCCTGGTGACAGCCCCAGCTTTTGTCCCTCCTTCTAATCTGTCACCTCCTAGTCAAACTCAAACTGTTTTAGAGTTGCCAGTTCATAGCCATCACCCACATATTAAATTGGGGTATCTGTGTTTTGACTTACAACTGGGATGTTCAGCCTCAGCACCGTCGATATGTCTAAGCCGGATCCTTCTGTGGGGGCTGCTCTGGGCACTGGGGGGTGTTGAGCAGCGTCCCTGACCCCCAGCTCCTCCATACCAGGAGCCTCTTCCCTCCCCCAGTCGTGACAACCACAGATGTCCCTGGATGTCACCAATGTCCCCTGGGGGACGGTCGCCTCTGGCTGAGAACCAGTGTTCTGTTTTGGCCCTTTCTATATTAGGGCCATTAGCATCTTTTGTGTTATACACTTTTTGTCAGTTTCTCATTTCTCTTCCAACTTTATTTTTGATGTGTTGTTACATAGAATATTTTAAAGTTTATTGCCAAATTTGTCCTTTCCTTTAAAGCGCCTGGTCTTGTGACCAACCCAGAGATGTCTTCCCTTCCTTAAGATTACCACAACATTGGTACACATTTTTTCTCCTCCATTTTTCTGGTTTTAGAAGGATCTGGTCTGGAGGCACCAGGTGGGGCCTAAGCTGCGTATTTTTCCATGTGGCTCCTGGCTGGGCTGGTCTGTGCAGGCTGGTGAGGCTCACTGTTAGGACTGGGATCTCGAGCTGGCTCCCCTG
This sequence comes from Giraffa tippelskirchi, assembly GCF_054371585.1. NCBI lineage: Eukaryota > Metazoa > Chordata > Mammalia > Artiodactyla > Giraffidae > Giraffa > Giraffa tippelskirchi. The sequence continues at coordinate 95,455,956 of NC_137280.1, read as the reverse complement.
GTGCTGGCTGTGTGATGCCAGCTGCCCCGTGCCTCAGCTTGCTCATCTGTGAAATGGGCAGTGACAGCAGTACTTGCTTCTGAAGATCTTGGGGGCTGCTTGGACATGACTGGTGCTTAGAGCTGGCCTGTGCCTGGTGACCCGGGTCCCCATCGTTGGCCTTTTCATCTCTCCTGGTTATCCCTGACCCTCACACCAGCTCCGAGGGAAGCCCCAGGCAAACTGTAGAAGGACAGCGATGTTCAGGAGGTCAGGGAGCCCATCCAGGGTCCTTGCCTGAGGTCGTGGATGATGGGCAGGGGCCTCTCTGGGCATGGAACATGTGTACACGTTCATCCTCTGGCCTCACCCCACGCCTACACAAATGCCCACAAGATTAGAGGCACATTTGCAGAGAAATAGGAAGATGATTCTCTTAACGATTACTGTTTAAGTGATTAGTCATGGAGCGTCTAAGACCTACACACACAAATAGAGAATGGGCTGGTGTTTTGAGCATCTGCCAGGTGTGGCCTTCTGGCCAGGCAGGCTTGCTGGGGTGCCCCCTCCCAGGGCGCTGGCATCCACCCCTCTCTCTGTGTGGCGCCTGCCCCTTGCCCGGGCTCTGGGCCAGGGGGACAGGTGGCCTTCACCCAGGCTGCCTCCCTGACCCCCTGAGCCCAGTGAAGACGTAGGTGGGCCGGTAGGCCGTGTTCTTGTCCACGACGTCCCGAAAGCAGGTGCTGGCTGCCTCTGGGGCTCGCTGGCCTTTTGCCCACGTGCTTCCTTTTATTTTTATCTTTCCAAGCCAAGTGCTTTCTTTCTCTCTCTCTCTCTTTTTTTCTGAATCAAATTATTTGGGGATGTGATTTCAGTTTTTCAGAAAAGTCACAAGAATGGCACAAAGAATTCCCAGATGCCTTTCACCCTGTTCTCTAGTTCTTTACGAGTTCGCCTTTCAATTTGTTGGCTATTGTTCCTTTTTTTTTTTTTTTTTGGTCTCTCTCTCTCTGCACATTTTTTTCCTGAACTGTTCCAGATACACGCCTCTTTACCTCTGAACATTTCAGTGTTCATCTCTTCTGAACAAGGGATGCTCTTAATCACATTATCAAAATCAGAAAGTGAATTCTCAGAGGAGAGTCTAGGTTCACACACTGCATTTCATCTGTCACGTTGCTTTCATTTCTGTTCATCTGGGTCAGTTTCCAAGTCTGCCCTTCAAGCTCATGGCTTGGGCGTTGGGAGAGTTCAGGCCTGTTGTCCTGTGGGGCATTGCTCAGTGTGGGTGTGTCTGGTGGTTCCCACACATCTGTCAGGAATGTCCTGGAAGCGGTATGGAGTCCTTGGTGTCTGGAGCCCACTTCTGTTGACGTCAGCCTGGCCCACTAGGGTAAGGGCGTGTCTGCCAGGTTTCCCCACCATGAAGCCACAATTTTATCATTTATAATTGATAAGTTTCTTGCGGCAGGTCCTCGGGGACCACGTAAACACGCTGTTGTTCCCCGAACAATCACTGTTTGTTTGGGTAGCCATCATTGATTCTTTTTTTAAAAAATTAATTTATTAATTGGGCTGCACCGGGTCTTAGTGGGTCTTAGTTGTGGTATGTGGGATCAGGTTCCCTGACGGGCGCTTGAACCCGAGCCCCTTGCATTGGGTGTGTGGAGTCTTAGCCACTGGGGAAGTTGCAGTCATAGCTGATTCTTGCAAAGTAGGGGGTCGTCTCATTTCACCACTTCCTTCCGCACTTGTTAGTCGGCTTTCTCCTGGGAAGAGCAGCTGTCTCTTCATCCCGACTTGTTCGTTGGTATCAGCGAGGCCGTGTGCATCCTCACCTGACTCAGTGGGTTGTAACCCGTGGCTGTGCTTGGTTTCGGTGGTCCCAGATCCACCCAGAGGGAGGGCCTCATCACCTTGTGGCTCCTTGTGTCCTTCTGGCAGGTGCCCACAGCCTCTGGGCACTTACTTCCCTGCTCTGGAGCCTCAGCTCCGGGCTTGACCGCTTCTCCAAGGAGCCCTGGTTCTTCTTGTGGGTGGTGCATTTAGAAACCAAGACCTGGGTGTTTAGGGTGCTCACTGCCAAAGGGATGTCTCTGCTTCTGGGCCCTCTCGCCTGGGAAATACACATATAAATAAATATACACGTGCATAGTGTATCTGTGTATATATACCATTTCTGCCATATACACATCCATTTCTGCTTTGGCACACACACACTAGTGCGCATGAGTTCACGCCGACACCTGCACTTCCAGCCATCCGTGCAGGCTGCATGCCAACCTCCCCTTTCCTGTTCTATAACCCCTGACTCTGTTGCTGAGAACCCTGTGTCACCCAGAGTAAAAGAAGCCTCTGGAGTAAGTCAGTATTTGTTTTATCTTGATCTCAGGGGCATATAGCTCCAAAGCCATGTTTAAAAGCCACATGGGCCAGTTATCCCTTTTCCTTATCCTTGTGGTTGTGTTATTTGCTTGAAATTCAGTTTGATTTTCTTCTGTTTGTATTTCACTGTAGGATTCCTGTCCACCCCAGTTCTTGTTGATTTCATTCATTCCCTCTTTCATTCAGTATGTGAGACATAGCATGGTTCAAAGTCAGAACTGTGCAGAAAGGTGTCTGGAGAGATGTCAGCCCCCCTCCCTCCTCAGGAACCATTTCATTAGCTTATGTCTCAGAAGAGCAGACATTTTTTTTTTTTTTTTTTGGCTATGCAGCATGGCTTGCGGGATCTTAGTTCTCTGACTAGGGATTGAGCCTACTCCCTCAGCAGTGGAAGTGCAGAGTCCTAACCATTGGACCTCCAGGGAAGTCCCATGTATATTTTCTCATTCATGAAAAGTGCCACAGTGGGTTCTCTGGGTCAAAAGATAAGCACAGGTGTTAGCATCCACCAGGGTCCCTCCCAGGAGGGCTGATGGGTTTGTTCCTCCCGCAGCACTGAGAGGGTCTGGGCCTCAGCCTCACCAGCAGGGGGCTCTGTTCTGTTTAGAACAGACCTGTCCTGAGCCGTCAGTACCAGAGTCTCCGTGTAGTTTCAATTGGCATTTCCAAAAATGAGGAGTGAGGTTGAGCATCACCTAATGTGTGAAAAGCCAGTTTGATATCTTTTCTGTGAATAGTCTATTGATGCTTTTCACTCAGTTTTCAGTTGGATTTGTGCCCTTTCCCCCTAAGTTTGTAAACTTAGTAATAATATGTCTTAGCCCTTTGTAGCATGTATTACAAACATGTAATCTCAGTTTCCTGGGTGCATTTTGACTTTTTAATAGTGGTTTAAATTTTTTTTGAGATAGTAAAATTTACGAATCTTTTGTTTTTTCTTTTGGCTGCACTGAGTGGTGTGTGGGATCTTAGGTCCCCAGCCAGGGATTGAACTCGCGCCCCCTGCATTGGAAGTGCAGTCTTAACCATTGGACTGCCAGGGAGGCACCTGAATCTTTTCTTCTATTGCCTCTGGATTTTGAGCTGTTGTTGGAAGGCCTTTTCCTCCGTGAGGTTTCCTCCGTGTTTTCTGTCCATGCTTGTGTGGATCCTCATTCCTTGTGGATCTGACTTGACCCTTTTCCCAGTGGTGGGCCCCCGTCCCAGCCCCATTGTTTAAATTCCATCCTTCCCCAGTGCTTTGAGATGCCACCCTGCCTCCCCCGCCACCTGACCTGTGACCTCACCCCTAGTCCCCGGAGGAGGTCACCCTCTAGAAAGCTGCACGTACCTCCCTTTGCGGCCTGCAGCACACGTGCTGTGTGTCCCTCAGGACTTGGTGGGTCACTTCCCTGTGTTTTGGGCCCACGAAATCCGGGCCTGGTGCTCGCTTGCTGCTGCTGCTAAGTCGCTTTAGTCATGTCCGATTCTGTGCAACCCCATAGACAGCAGCCCACCAGGCTCCTCCATCCCTGGGATTCTCCAGGCAAGAACACTGGAGTGGGTTGCCATTTCCTTCTCCAATGCACAAAAGTGAAAAGTGAAAGTGAAGTCGCTCAGTCGTGTCCGACTCTTCAGACCCCATGGACTGCAGCCTACCAGGCTCCTCCGTCCATGGGATTTTCCAGGCAAGAGTACTGGAGTGGGGTGCCATTGCCTTCTCTGGTGCTCGCTTAGAAGTCTGTTTTTTAACACCCTCCCCACCCCCAGTCACCAGGCCCTTGAGCTCCCAGCCCTCCTGGGGCCGGTCCTGCAGAGGAGCCAGGGTGGACAGGGAGGCCGTGTGTCCAGGTCATGAAGGCCTGAGGGCAGCCTGCTGGAAGGAGGGTGGGGGTATTTTTTTTTAAAAAAGAGATGTTGCCAGACTGCCCTTGGGAGAGGTCCTGGGGGCATGTCATCGGATCTGCCTTCCTGGTCCTGCTGAGGCTCCTAGGTGACATGGCCCAGGACAGCTGCCATTTACGAGAGTGTACCTTGCGCCAGGATTCTCGGGTGCCTCTGTCTGTGGTCAACACCATGAGCAGGCCGTGGTGCCCCACTTGAGAGACAAGGAATCTGAAGCTTAGGATTAGGAACTCGCTCCAGGTGATGTGATGGGTTGGGACCAGGCCTCTGGGGATCTGTGCTGGTCCCCAGAGCCCCGCTGTGGTCTCTAGAGAGTAGGGAAGGATGTACCATGGGAAGTGTGATTGTGAAACTGTGTGAAGCTCTGCCACCCAGGAGTGGGCTCCAGAGGCCGCCTCTGGGGTGTAGCTTCTTTTTGTCCTTGGCTCCATTGCTGTAGCATCTAGCGTCTTCTCAGGTCCTTGTTGGCTGCTTGTAGATCTCCTTCCAGGAAGGGTCCATTTAAGTCCTTTACCTGCTTGTGAATCAGATTATTTGTCTTTGTTGTTGAACTGTAAGAGCGCTTTATATATTCTGGATGCAAGCAAGTTCCTTTTGAGATCTAAGGTTTGCAGATATCTTCACCTCTCCTGTGGGTTGTTTTCACCTTGATTATGTCCTTTGAAGCACAAAGTCAGTTTGTTAATTTTTTTCTTTAGTCACTTGTGCTTTTGCTGTTCGGAGAAGGCAATGGCACCCCACTCCAGTACTCTTGCTTGGAAAATCCCATGGACGGAGGAGCCTGGTAGGCTACAGTCCATGGGGTCGCACAGGGTCGGACACGACTGAAGCGACTTAGCAGCAGTTAGCAGCAGCTTTTGCTGTTATATCTAGACACCATTGTCTAATCCCAGGTCACAAAGATTAATTCATGTGTTTTCTTCTCAGAGTTTTCACGCTAACATTTAAACCTGTGAGTTAATTTTGAGTTAGTTTCTGTCTGTGGTATGAGGTAGGGGTCCAGCTTCATTCTTTGGCACGTGGACATCCACTTGTCCCAGCACTGTCGTGGAAAAGACTGCTCTTCACCCCTTGGACAGTCTTGGCAAACTCATTGAAAACCAGCTAACTTGACATGTTTATTTTTGGACTGTCCACTCTCGTCCACTGAGTTCTCTGTCCATTCTGAGGCTGGGACCACATTGTCTTAATCACTGTGGCTTTGTCACCCCAGTTCAGTTCAGTTCAGTCGCTCAGTCGTGTCCGACTCTTTGCGACCCCATGAATCGCAGCATGCCAGGCCTCCCTGTCCATCACCAACTCTCGGAGTTTACCCAAACCCATGTCCATCGAGTTAGTGATGCCATCCAACCATCTCATCCTCTCTTGTCCCCTTCTCCTCCTGCCCCCAATCCTTCCCAGCATTAGGGTCTTTTCCAATGAGTCAACTCTTTGCATGAGGTGGCCAAAGTATTGGAGTTTCAGCTTCAATATCAGTCCTTCCAATGAACACCCAGGACTGATCTCCTTTAGGATGGACTGGTTGGATCTCCTTGCAGTCCAAAGGACTCTCAAGAGTCTTCTCCAACACCTCAGTTCAAAAGCATCAATTCTTTGGTGCTCAGCTTTCTTCACCATCCAACTCTCACATCCATACATGACCACTGGAAAAACCATAGCCTTGACTAGACGGACCTTTGTTGGCAAAGTAATGTCTCTGCTTTTAAATAAGCTATCTAGGTTGGTCATAACCTTCCTTCCAAGGAGTCAGCGTCTTTTAATTTCGTGGCTGCAGTCACCATCAGCAGTGATTTTGGAGCCCCAAAAAATAAAGTCTGACACTGTTTCCACTGTTTCCCCATCTATTTCCCATGAAGTGATGGGACCAGATGCCATGATCTTATTTTTCTGAACATTGAGCCTTAAGCCAACTTTTTGACTCTCCTCTTTCACTTTCATCAAGAGGCTCTTTAGTTCTTCTTCACTTTCTGCCATAAGTGTGGTGTCATCTGCATATCTGAGGTTATTGATATTTCTTCCAGCAATCTTGATTCCAGCTTGTGCTTCTTCCAGCCCAGCGTTTCTCTTGATGTACTCTGCATAAAAGTTAAATAAGCAGGGTGATAATATACAGCCTTGACGTACTCCTTTTCCTATTTGGAACCAGTCTGTTGTTCCATGTCCAGTTCTAACTGTTGCTTCCTGACCTGCATACAGGTTTCTCAAGAGACAGATCAGATGGTCTGGTATTCCTATCTCTTTCAGAATTTTCCACAGTTTATTGTGATCTACACAGTCAAAGGCTTTGGCGTAGTCAATAAAGCAGAAATAGATGTTTTTCTGGAACTCTCTTGCTTTTTCGATGATCCAGCGGATGTTGGCAATTTGATCTCTGGTTCCTCTGCCTTTTCTAAAACCAGCTTGAACATTTGGAAGTTCACAGTTCATGTATTGCTGAAGCCTGGCTTGGAGAATTTTGAGCATTACTTTACTAGCGTGTGAGATGAGTGCAATTGTGCAGTAGTTTGAGCATTCTTTGGCATTGCCTTTCTTTGGGATTGGAATGAAAACTGACCTTTTCCAGTCCTGTGGCCACTGCTGAGTTTTCCGGATTTGCTGGCATTGTCACCCCAAGTTATTTTATTTTATCATTAATTTATTTGGCTGCCCAGGGTGCTTTGGGAGTGTGGAGTCTTAGCCCACTGGACCACCAGGGAAATCCCCCAAATTATTTTACATCTAGTCTCAAGGGTGGACGTTAAAGAGAAACAATACAGTTCTTATGCCTCCGGGTGATGAGATGAGAGCCTCCCTAGTGGGGATCCAGACAACCCAGGGGACCCACCTCCTCTCTAAGACATCGCCACTTCTGCAGGGGCATTTTGTTGTCCATAAGGACACAGAGGATCTGGTGAGATATCTGTACATGAGAGGCTCTTTTCCCAGGATGTGAAGGCTGATGTAAATGCTAGCTTTTCAGGTCTGTCAAACAGGAAGCACCAGAAACTCGTGTTCAGCAGGTTCGGTCTTTAATCGGCCCTGAAACTGGACTGCAGGCTGGTGTCAGCTGGCTTCTGCTTTTCTTAGAGGTTTGGATCTTTTGACAGCCAGGCTCTCCTCTTCCAGCTAAGACCCGCTGTGCAGTGAGCTTCAGAGGAAGGAGATAGAGGTGGTTGTGTTTTTAAAGTTTTTTTGTGTGTGTGCTTTTGATACTTTATTTTGAAATAATTTGAGAGGCATTGAAATGTTACAAAGACAGTACGGAGAGTTCCCTGTGTTCCTTTCAGCCACCCTTCCCGGATGTTAACACCTGACATAACAGCAGAAAGATGACCGGAAGAAGTGATAATAATAACTTCAGATTTGATTAGGATCCCAAGGCTTGACCTCTCAGCCCCATTTCTGCTCAGGACCCTAGCCGGGACCCTGCAGTACAGGTGTCAGACTCCTTAGACTCCTCAGGGCCAAGGCTGTTTCTCGGTCTGCTTGTCTGTCGTGACCTTGACACTTCCGGAGAGCACTGCTTGGGGGTTTTGTAGCATCCCTTACCTTGGCTTGGTTTCTCACAGTTACACGAAAGTTGTGCATTTGCGGGAGGCACACAGAGTCGGACACGACTGACGCGACTTAGCAGCAGCAGCCCTGGGGTGATGTGCTGATGTGTCTCCTTGCCTGTGGGGTCAGCCTTCTCCCCCTGGATAAGGTGTCCCTGGCCGGGATTCTCTGATGTGCAGTTTCAGGTTTTCCTGCCGGGACCTCGAGACAGCGCACCTGTCTCTTATCCAATGTTTGCATGTCGACTTCAGCGTCCGTCGTGGACTTTCCTGGCAGCAGTGGTCACTGTGTGGATCCCACGGTGCATTGCGTTTATGTTGCCTGCATTCCTTCTGCATTTATGAGCTAGAACACCTTTTTTTTTCCTTTAATATTTATTGACTTGGCTGTGCCAGGTCTTAGTTGCAGCCCTTGAGATTTTCGATTGTCCTTGTGGCATGCAGGATCTTTAGTTGCGGCATGTGGGATGTAGTTCCCTGACCAGGGATCAAACCCAGCCCACCTGGATTGGGAGCCTGGAGTCTTAGCCACTGGACCACCAGGTTCCAGTTCCTATGAACTAGAATTCTTCTGTAGAAGACAGCTGTCCCTTCTTCCCCTTTGCATTACGTTTTGAATTTCATACCTAAAGATGGGCATGTGTTTACAGTATCCTGTGGGTTACAGTCTAGGATGCTAGCTGTTCATCTTGTCCTCACTTTTGTTGTTGGGGGCCCCCATCTTTTAGGAGTGTTTGCACCCTCCCTGCCCCCACAAGGGGCTCTAGCTCACCCTGTATTTTCCCTGCCCCCGCCCTGCACTTGACTGTTTCTCCAGGGAGCCCTGGTTCCTGCTATACGGGAGGGTGTTTAAAAGCCGACATCTAGGTGCTGATGTGTTCAGTGCTGTGGGTGGCATGGCTTCCCGGGCCCTTGGGTCCACACAGCCTAGAACTGTGAATATGAATCTCTGCATAGGGGACATCTGTGCTTATTTCTGTATCTTTCTGTGTATATTTTTCAAAAGCCCTTGAGTTCATGCTGCTTTGATGATGGAGGCTCTGGGTGGCCTCCTTGCCCCGTGATAGGCACACAGAGCCCCTGCAGGCCAGGCTGAGTGACAGGAAGCTCCAGACCTCTTTTGAGAGCTTCTCAGGGCTCATGGCCGAGGGCGGAGCAGGCTGAATCGGGCCCTGAGCCCTCCTGGGTCAGGTAACACAGAGGCGCAGGGTTCCTGCCTTTCTGGGCAACAGACGCTGGTCCGTTTGTCGTCTCTCAGACCCTGGGCCCAGCTCCAAGGTCATGTGGGTGGTGTGGGTGGCTCCACCTGAGGGCCAGCCCTGGGTGGCCCAGAGTTGGTATAGGCCCAGGGGCCCAGGTACCCCTGTGGGGTCTCCAGAGATGCCAGCAGCCGGCGGCAGTTCCGGTCCCGTAGGGACAGCTGGGCTGCTGCTTCTTCCCGGCCCCACCTGCCTGCCGTGTGCGGAGGGCGAGGAGGAGGTGAAGGAGGAGCCATCAGCATCTGGGGCTTTGGTGGGTGCCTCCAACAGTAACATCATCTAATCGCCGCACGACGCTTTTTAAAGGAGAAATGGTCAGATCGCACCTCTTCGAGCTGGTGGTGTCTGAGGCCTGGGGTCGCCGCCTAGCCCGTCACCTTGCTGCTTACCCCCGCCTACCGGACACCCCCGTCTACCCAGAGTTCTGTCTTCAGCACAGGCTTTCTGGCCCTGCCAGCCTGTGCAGCGGGAGACACCAGGCCTTTCTGTTCTGTTTTTCATTACTTAGACTTTAATTTTTAAACAGTTGTAGATTTATAGAGAAATTGAGGCTGGTAGGGCGAGTTCCCCGTACCCTTGACCCCAACACCCAGTCTCCAGTTACCCTGTATTACATGAGGTGAGTACGTTTGTGGCAATCCATGAACCTTATGGAGACTTTCTTGTTGACTAGGGTCCTGCTTCATCCAGCTTGCCTCGTGTCTCCCTGGCGTCCTCTTCTGTCCCAGGACCCTGATCAGGACCCCTGCGATGTTCAGATGTCCCGTCTCCTCAGGCTCCTCTGGGCTCTGGTGGTCCTCAGTCTTTCCTTGTTGTTGATGCCCTTGACAGCTCTGAGGAGGACTGGGGTCAGAGATTTTGTATAACTTCCCTCTGTGGGAGTTTGTCTGGTGTTTCTCTCACGGTGACACTGGGGCGCTGGGTGTGGGGAGGAGGACACAGGTGAGGGGCCGTTTCATCCTTCATCTTGGGGTGACTTCCGTCAATATGCTTCTTCCTGCTGGGGTTGACCTGGGTCCCTGGGCTGAGGTCATGCTGGCCAGGTGTCTCCACTATAGAGTCACTCCTCCCCTCTTCCCGTGCTGTCCCTTTGGAAGGAAGTCACCATGCCCAGCCGACACTTAAGCCCCCTCTGATCCCTTAGCCCTGGCTCCCCTTTGCCAGGTTGGCTGTGGCCAGGAAGGAGGCCAAGCCCCTGGTGGTGACAGGCTGGCCACGGTGTCCTCAGCCATTGTAGGAGCAAGAGGGGTGGGTGAGCCTAGCCCTGTGTGGACAGAGGTCCAGGTGGACAGAGGCCTTGCCTTGCCTGTGGCCTGAGAACTGAGCCTTGTCCTCAGCCCCAGAGCTTCCAGCCTCCTCTCCTGGGGTCAATGCTGTCATCCCCTAGAGCATGAGGGCAGGAGGACCCGTGGTCTCGGTGACCCTGCAGCCATAGGCAGCAATAGACTGGGGTCTGTCAAGCCGAGGACCACAGGCTCAGGTGGTCTCTGCCTAACTGCCAACGTGCTGCTGGGTCGTCATCGTCCTCTGGGGAGAGAGTGCCAAGAGACAGTGACAAGTGACAGGGGAGACACATGGTCCATTAGACATGAGTGAAGGGGGGGGTGCCTGTGGGCACTGGGAGTGAAAGGGCCCCTCCTCCATCGTCAGGGGGCTGTGTATGGAAGCCGCCGGGTCAGTTTCTCTTTGCTGCTCTAACAAATGACCACAGACACAGTGGCTTAACACAACACGAGTCTGTCATCTCACTTCCCTGGAGGCCGGAAGTCTGACCTGGGTCTCACTGGGTTGAGACCAAGGCCTAGGCAGGGCTGTGTTCCTCCTGGAGGCCCCAGGGGTGAATCGGTTCCTCTCCATTTCTAACTTCAAGAGGCGCCACATCCTCGGCTGGTGGGCCCTTGTCTTCAGAGCGCATCGCTCTGACCTCTGCTGACTCTGACCCTCTCACTTCCCTCTACGAAGGACTCTTGGGTGACACTGGGCCCCCGATAACCCAGGAGCATCTGCCATGTCAAGATGCTTAATCCTGTCTGCGGTCTGTTGCCACTGAAGAGAGCACAGTCACAGCTCCCGGGGACCAGGATGGGGTGTGCTTGGGGGCCATTGTTCCGCCAGGCACAGCCGCGTTGGGGCGGGGAGGGGGATGCCAGAGTAACTGAATCCCCAGACACCAGCTCTTGTTGCTGGCGGGGCAGGTGGCAGCCAGGCAAGTAGGAGAGGCCAGGGAGCCCTTGGGATCTCATGTTGCCATGGGCGGCTTAGCAGGTTCAGAGGAGGCGGCAAGCACCCGAGGCTGGTAATTCCACAGCTTGGTGTGGCCTTTCAGCCCCGGAGGTGGGACCTGTTAGAAGGCAGTTAAATTAGGACTTCCCTGGTAGGCCAGTGGTTAAGACTCCACACTTCCAGTGCAGGGGGCATGGTTTCATTCCCTGGTTAGGGAACAAAGATTCTACATGCCACGTGGCTCAGCCAAGAAAAAAAGATACAGAAGACCATGAAATCAATTTAGTGGGTTGTGCCCAATAATTTTAGTAACCCAATTAAAATAAGAAAACGTCAACAGGCATTGTCTATTGAAATGGTGTTTGTGGGACTCATGCTATTTAAAGCTACCGCTGAGTTGAGGAAAGTACGGGGGACCTAGTTCCATGCAGCCAGGACCCCAGGGCCCTAGAACCTAGCTGCCCAGCCCAGAAGGTCAGCCCCCAGCGACCAGTCCAGCCTTGGGCAACATGTGCAATGGCACTGTGGCAGGGAGGATCTGGCAGATCCCAAGCCCAGGTGTCTGGAAAGTGGGGGCGGGGAGGCCAGACTGTTGGGGGCCCTGGGGCCACACCCCGCGTTTGGAGTCTTGTTCTGTGTCCATTCAGCAAGTGTCCCTGAGCCCGGCTGTGAGTGCTGTGATTGGGACCCTGCGCTCCGTGAGGGTCTCAGCTGCACAACGGCTGCCCCTGGGGGTGTAGATGGCAGTCACCGCGTGACAGTTCCCATACAACTGTCCTCCTTCTGGGGCACCTTCCCTGCCTTTGGGGTTCCCGAGGAGGCAGGACTTTGTGTACATCTCCCAGGAGTACCTGTACCCTAAGGCTTCCAGAAGCTTCTTGGGTCTGATGTGATTGTTCATGGAGCCCCTCACGTCCTCAGCTGATGTTTAGGAGCTGAGTGTAGACTGGGCCATTTTTGGGAGGCTTGGGGGGAAGGTGCTCATGGTTGTGGATTTTCATGTCCCTGGAAACGTCTAAACAGAGGCAGGCATGCCCGGGCTACACGCAGCTGCGAGGTGCATAATTTGGAGTTGAGATCCAGCAGCCATCAGTTTCGTTCACTGTGCTTTTATTCTGTGCGTTTTAGAAACCATCGCCATTGCTGAAACCCAACAGAAACCCTAAGAGAAGCCACTTACTGGACTGTTTGTCTCTGTGGCCTCGCTACCCACGACCGACCAGAAACCGTGAAGTAAGTGGTGTGTGGTTCTGTCCCCAGGGCTGCTGGTGGAGAAGGCAGCCCTGCTTGGTTCTGAGTTCCTGGGGTGTCCAGGGATCTGATGCCCCAAGAGGAGCCCGGACCCCTCAGGGTGGTTCTGCTGGGTGGGTCTGTTCATCTATGGGCTCCGTGTCTGCACGTTGGCCCCTCACTTCTAGAAGCCCTGAGAAGCCTCATGCGTTTCAGGGGACATCACCAGGCTTGCTCAGGACGAGCAGCCTTGTCTGTGTCGTGTCCCTGGGCGGGATGCCATATCTGGCTTCACCGAGGAGCATATTCACCCCACCCCAGTCATGGGGAGGGGAGGGTCTCTAAAAATGAAGGATAATTTTTTGAATGCTTTGAAAAGAATCCTGTGGCCCAGCTGCTTCTGAGTTTCAGCTCCAGGGTTTCTACCTTTTCCCGGACTTTTCTAGTTAACCAGGGACAGAGGGTTCACAGAGGGTGGCCTCTGAAGGTGGCCCGAGGGTATCACAGGTGACAGGAGAGGGTGCAGCCTGAGCGTCTTGTGGTCAGCACCCACGGGGGGGGAGGACTCAGGGTGGGACGAGTGGCCCCATGCTCCAGACCACAGTGAGGAAGGCTCGTGTTCAGTGTTGACCTTATCCGGGGGCTCCTACCAAGGCCTCGTGGCTGATGAGGGCCCAGCATGGACTGGAACATGGCCTTGTGTGTTCTACCATGATTTAGGAACTCAGGAGTTGGGCCCTGGAGCTCGGGTTCCCCTCTCCTTGGGGTGGCGTGCAGGCTTTGCTCCTTAAAGGGTAGCTGTCAGGCCTCTGGGTCTGGGGTATGGCCTGAGGACCCCTTGGCCCACTGTCTGTTCTTGTAAATAAGGTTTTATTGGTGCATAGCTGCATCTGTTCTTTGATGTCTCCCTTCTCACGGTGGTGGGATTGAATGGTGCCTCATGATGGGCACATCCTCTTGAGAGGGTCGTGACAAGGAGAGCTTTTTTTTTCAGAGTTCAAACAGATACTGAAGATCAGGAGCAGAAGATGGTCTTAGCCCAAGTTTTTCAGTGGAGAAATGAGATAAATGTTTCTTGTTTGCTCCTGTCGTTTTGAGCAAAGGCCCCGACCCCAGGGTACACGTGACTGTTGATTTGCCTGCTGCCTGCAGTTTATGGGGGGTTGCTTAAGTGGAAAGACTGGGTGTTGAACCAGGACACCCTTATTGCCTGAGTTGCCCAAGGTTGTGACCACGACCACGCCATCCACGGGGCTTTGCCCCACATGGCTTATTGAGGTTTCCGTGGACCAGTGCTGCTGGCCCCACAGCATCTTCTGAGTGTGTGGGCCTGATCCTCGCTGTTCCCGGGTGGTACATGCTTGGTCTGGGATCAGCCAAGGGGCTCTGGGAACGTGGAGGACGGGCCGAGGCTGGCCACCAGGGATCCCAAGAGCTGCACTGCCCTCGCTCTGGCCTCCTGGGGATAGAGCTCCAGGGCAGGACCTCTGCCTGGGGTGTCACACAGCCCAGCTTATGGTTCACACTTCCTGAGTCCTCCCCACAGCTCAGCCGAGTGGCAGGGGGACTGATGAGGTGACAACCTTGTACCCTGTGAGTCAGCCTGCAGGAGCACTGGTACCAATGTGAAGATGCAGGCCAAGGTCACCTGGGTGGGGGACGAGTGGCTGGAAGCAGCTCCCAAGGCTTTCTGGGGCCTCAGGCTGTGCCCGTGAGTCAGCTCTGCAGCCAGAGAGAGACTCCAGGCTCTGTGCCCGGGGTGCTGTCTGTGTCTGCGTGCTGGGAGGACAGCGGGGGTGGGGGTGCGGCATTGCAGACCACTGAGTATTGCTTGGTCCTCTTCCTGGTTTTCTAGAAATTTTTGTCTGAGCGAGTGGGCAGAGGTGCTTGTCCTTCCAGGTCGTCCCTCACAGCCGCAGTCCCAGGTGGCAGGTGTGTGATGACTGTTACTTATTTCTTTCTGTGATAGATTTTTTTTTAATACTCTTTTTAAAAAATTTATTTTTGGCCCCGCTGGGTCTTGGTTGCTGAGCGCATGGTTTTCTCTAGTTGCGGCGAGCGGGAGCTACTCTTTGATGCAGAGCGTGGGCTTCACATTGCGGAGCATAGAGTGTGGGTGCATGGACTTCAGTAGTTGCGTCTCATGGGGCTTAGCTGTCCAGAAGCATGTGGAATCTTCCAGGACCAGGGATCCAACCCGTGTTGCCTGCATCACGAGGCAGATTCTTAGCCACTGACCTACCAAGGAAGCCCTATGTGATGGATTTTTCTTGTGGTGTTTGAGGGAGATGGAATAGTGCCCCCCAAGATGCCCAGGCCATAACCATGGGACCTGTGAAGATGCTCCTTGACATAGTGAGAGGATCTCAGCGGCTGGGACGATGTTAAAGATCAGGAGATGGGTGCTCAGCCCTGGTTATCTGAGCTGTCTGACGTCATCACAGGAGTCCTTCTAAGAGGGAGATGGGTTCAGAGAAGGAGACCTGGTGATGGAGGCAGAGGTCAGAGAAAAGAGTCTGAGAGACGGGGGATGCTGCACTGCTGGCTGTGAAGATGGAGGGAGGGGCCCAAGCCAGGGAGGTGGTGCCTCTAGAAGCTGGGAGAGTCAGGAGCCCCCTAGAAGGCACACAGCTCATGAGAGATCTGCACAGGACTCCTGGCCCTCACAACTCGGAGGGACATTTGCGCTGTTGGAGCCCCTAGGTTTGTGGAGATTGTTTGGTAGCTGACAGAAATGCATGCACAGAGCTGTGGGCCATTCTTCCTTTGTGCCTTTCAGTTTTGACGTCGTTCAGATAAATGTCAGGATGGACCCAACCTGGCGCTCGGGGCCCCCGCCCCCACCCTGTCCCCACACAAGTCCCGTCTGGCCTTGGCCTCCCACCTTCCTGCCTCTGGGCTCTGCTCGCTTTGTCCATCTCAGCCCTGTAGCAGGTTCAGTCTAGTTTCATGGGGTGGATTCAGGTTGAGGCCATGTCCTTGCATCCTCTGAGGGGCCCCTGGTGCCTGTGCTCCCCCATCTTAGTGCTCCTGCTGCATGGAGGCGGCACCCTGCGCCCCCAATCCAGCTGCACAGGCCAGGGAGCAGAGGGGGCAAAGGTTTCTCTGACATGGGCTGGGGATGTGGAAGGGCAGCAGGTAGTGGCCCCGAGTGCCCCCTGGACTTCAGGCTCTGTGTGATCAGGGAGCACGCCTGGTGTGCAGGGAACCCAGGTGGTAGTCGGTGCTCCAGGCAGAGAAGGTTGAAGTGGGAAACTGTATGCAGGTTCGAGGGACACATGACAGAGTGCCAGGCCCACTCAGTGGGCCATTGGGGGTCGGAACAGGGCTGGGAGTATAACGCTCTGCCTCCGTGGTGGGTTTTGTCTTGACTCCTGTTGGAGGGGCAGCCATTCCTCCTGGGCCCAAGTCTGCTCAGGGGCCCCTGGTTGTCATCCCCTGTTGAGAACTGGGCTTTGGTGGCAGGAGCTGAGCCGAGATGGGGGCAGGCCCAGGGCTGGCCAGAAGTCCCAGGAAGGCTGGGGCTTTACCTGGCAGCAGGTGGAGCAGGTAGAGGGAGGGGCAGAGGGGAGAGATCTGGGGGAGAGACACCTCCGGGGTGGGGGCATATTGTGCTCAGAGAGCCCCGGAATCTTTTTCAAAGACAGTGCAGTCCTCAAGGTTTAGCTGTGTTGTGAGGTTACGTTTTCTCCAGAGGACGTACCTTCCCGCACACTGAGTATTGTATTTTTGTCAAAGCCCAGAATTGCAGGTTCCCAATGTCCAGTTCCTGGACAACATCTGCCATCAGCCTCAGAAACCCTTAGTCCAGGGCCCACTGGGTCAGAAAGACTAGACTGTCTCCTGGGGAGGCGGCGTCTCTGCCAATCATCTCTTGTCCGAATCCTGGGTCTCAGATGGACAGAGTGTGCCTGGCTGCAGGAGGCCCACCCCTTGGGGTGTCTCTCACCCACTCTCTCCTTCCTGAGGCGCTCAGGCTCAGCGCGCACTACTGACCCGGGCTCCTGGGGGTGCCTATCCCAGGCCGGGGTCCAGATCCAGAGAGCCTTTTGCTCCTGGGAGGGGCGGTGCAGCACAAGTGAGGTGGCAACCTTCATGGGGGGCAGCCAGAGTACCCCCACGGCCCAGCCCATGAGTCCCCAAGTTTGAGGGCCACTGGGGGGAGGTGCCAGCACAGGAGGGCCCCTCTGGGCTGGACTCACTGGGACCTAGAGAGTGGGGGATCCCCTTTCAACCTGACTCAGTGCCCCCTCTTGTCAGATGTGTCTTGGTGAGGAGGAGCCGCCCAGGACGGCCGGGAAATGCCCTTCCTGTGTGGTCCTGCTCCTCCGTCCCAGGTGGTGGGCTGCAGGGGGCCTGGGGGGCCTCAGGAAGGTAGAGTCATGCAGAGTCTCCTGAACACATGACTTTAAAAAGAGATAATCACTTTATTGAGAAGTAATTCACAGAGCAGACAGTTTATGCATTTAGCTTGTGTTAAACTCCCTGGTTGTGGCCTGTATGGATGCTCTGCCCGTAGCCTCAGGATGAGGAGTGGGGAGAGAGGGGCACAGTCTTTCCTACTAGGGGCTTTGAGAGCTGGGGTGGGGTGGGGGGACCCACCAAGCGTCTCTGGAGTTCACACCTCCTGTAGACACCTCCTCCATGGCTGACCCAGGGGGTGTCCTCCATCTTTCATGCGGTGAGGGCTCAGGTTTGGGGGAGCCCTCCTGTGGGCTGAAGAGATGAGGGCTCTAGTCGCCTATCTTGCCAGGCTCCAGAGGTTATATTTATTTTTGCAAGTGCAGAACTTTCTTCTTTTCTTCTCCCCCACAGCAACCTCTGTTTCTTTTTTGGTGGGGGTAGCAGCTTTATTGAGATTGACTCCACCTACCAGCCAGTTCTTCCATTTAAAAGACATAATTTTGATGTGTGTGTTCAGAGTCCTGCAGCCATCCCCACAGTTGACTGGGGAACATTTCCATCGCTCCCTAAGGAAACCTGACCTTAGCCTCTGGGGTCCTTCTGGGTCTGCTTCTCTCACCAAGCATCACATTTTCGAGGTCCATCCCGCTGTGGCAAGGGTCAAGGCTTCCTTTCATTCTGTGGCTGAGTGACACTCCCGACGTGCTGCTGAGTGGAGGGGCTGGTTTGTGTACCTTCATTTGTTGATGGACACTTGAGGTGATTCCACCTTTTGGCTGCTGTGAATCATGCTGCTGTGGACATCTGTGTATAAGTTTTTGTGTGGACATATGTTTCTCTTGGGTGTATATTTAGTAGTAGGATTGCTGACTTGTGTGGTCAATGCCACATTTAACTTTTGGGGGAACTGCCGGGCTGTTTTCCACAGTGGCGGCGCCATTTTGTGTTCCTTCCAGCTGGGAGTCAGGGTTCCTGTTTCTCCACCTCCTCACCTGCCCTTGTCATTATCTGCTTTTTCACTCTGGTTGTTGTGGGCAAGGTGTGTCTCACTGTGGTTTCCATTTGCTTTTCCTTGGTGGCTGACTGCCTCGAGCATCTTTTCATGCGCTTATTGGCCATTCGTGTCTCTTTGGAAAAATGTCTGTTCGAGTCCTTTGCCCACTGTTTAATTGCGCTATTTGTCTGTTCACGACTGAGTTGTTAGAACCCCGCTTGTCGTGGCACGGCATGGTCTGGTCAAGAGTGTGTCCGTCTTTCTGGACTGTTCTGTGAGTTCCCTCATGGGGGATCCTCGGTCCCCTTGTGTTCCCAGAAGGTTGGCCCAGGGCTGGATTTCAGTCAGATTCCTTTTGTTATCTTTTAAAGTATGCACGTGTATGATTTTCATTTGCCCTCCTTCAAAGAAACATGTCAGGGGTTATGGTGTATTGGGATTATAAACCGTTTTAATTTTCTTCTTCATATTTACTTACTGAAAGCTTCATTGCAAAGGGCACGAATAAGAGGAAAAACCTCACACCCGTTTCCCTGCTGAGCTGAACCTGCATGGCGGTGGTGGGTGGAGAAGCCGGGTCTCTTGCCAGGTGCAGCTGTAGGAAGCTCCACCTGCTTGCATCCCCACCTCTCGATGTGAAAGCGGAGGGTGCTTGGGTGGGCAGGACCCTGGGGCCATCCCACCCTGCGCAGGACAGGCTGGTCTTGGGGGGAGACAGGTGTCCTGCTTGGGCTCATCTCCTACCAACAATGTGGGGCGGGGATGGGGGGCAGTCCCTGAGGAAGGGTGGGCTCCCCACTTGGGGATGCAGAGGTGACCCCGTGTATGCCAGGACCCCCAGAGTCTGTACCAGTCCTGCCATCCGTGAGTGTGACCTTCACAGTGGGGCCTTGCCTGCTGCCCCCGCCCCTGCCCTGTGCGCCCAAGTGTGGCATGGGGTGGCCCAGGGCAGGGCCTGGTTCCGGCGCCTGGCCTCCAGGTCTGTCCCAGGGAGCTGCCCGGCTCGGCGGCTGTTCCTGGGCTTGTGCTGCCCTCTAGTGCCCACTGCGGGGAGTGTTTTTGGAGAGCTAGTGGCTGTGACTTGGTGAATGGACACCGCACCCCCACTTCCCAGACTGGCGGGAGTCCTGCCCGTCTCACCCCCGCCACTCCCCCGCCCCCGCTCACTTTGTGCGAGGGTGTGGACTTGGTGAATTTTCCTCTGAGTGCTGGGTGCGTGTGCTCTGGGGTTCCGACCTTGTGCACATCCTGGAGCGAGTCTGGTTTTCTCTTGTTTGGAGAATTTAATCTGCCAACAGGGACCCTTCCCCAGTGTGTGTCCCTCAAGTGTCTCCCTGACTAGGATGGGCCACAGCCTCCCTGCTGGTCTCTGTGACTCTCAGAACAGGAGAGGCCTCTCTAGCCTGCAGCCTCATCACCTGGAGGAGGTCCTCCTCCACCGACTCTCCCCCTCTGTGCCGTGTGGTCCAGGCTTGGCTGTAGCCCAGGGTGATGGGGCTCTGCTCTCCTCATTTCGGGTTGTGCCTTGGGCAGCCCGTGGGTCACTCCTGTGGGTCGCTGGGGCCTGGGTTCACTGACAGCAGCCGGCCCAGTGCTGGAGGGACCCAGGCGCTGCTCGCCTGCCCGCCCGCCCGCCTGTGGTGGCCGTGCCCGAGGAGGGCTTTCCTGTTCAGGAAACACACACACATATATGACCTTACTCCCTTTTCCAGCCTGTGCCGTGCTGCTGCCCCTGGATTCCAGCTCCACGATCAGTGTCAGTGAATCTGGATGTGATCCTGATATGAAAAGATTTTTATTTCCAAGGCCTCTTGTTTGAAATGGGGGCTCAGGCCTCCAGCAGTGCAGGGGCTCTTAGGACGAGGCCAACTCTCTTTGTAATTAATTGAAGTCATTTGGTCTTTTGTGTGGGAGATGAAGCAGCCCTGGCTTCCCTGGGCCGCATTCAGCTGCACAGCTTCTGTCCTTGGGTGGGGTGCTTTGGGCCCTTGTGGGGGGCAGGGGACCGGCTGGCAGTGGTGGTGCTGACGTTCTCTGTCTCCTTGCAGGTGTGGCCATCCCTCCGCTGCAGCCATGGGGTCTGAGGATCATGGGGCCCAGAACCCAAGCTGTAAGATCATGACGTTCCGCCCAACCATGGAGGAGTTCAAGGACTTCAACAAATATGTGGCCTACATCGAGTCCCAGGGGGCCCACAGGGCGGGCCTGGCCAAGGTGAGTGACCCCCGGCCCTGTAGTCACTTTCCACGGCTGCTGCCCTATACTCCCCTGGGATTTGGGGCCCATGAGGCACCCATTAATCCGCTCCTTGAGCCCCTTATTTATTAAGGACACTCGTACGTTCTTTCCCCAAGCCCAGCACTGTTTTGGCCACTGGGATCCCCAAGGGTGTGGACGCAGGGTGGGACTCAGCGCATCGCGATGGGACCCGCAGCCGCCTCACCTCCCTGGGGCTTCGCGGAGTTGCTGCTGAACAGGGCTGACTTGCTGCCTTCGTATTCCTCCTTAAACACGTTTTTTGGGAGACTGTCATGTACATGGGCAAGTTCAAACATTGTGATGGGGTCCAGGGGGAGAACAAGTGCCCCCTCTGACCCAAGCCCCTCTGCCTGGAGCAGTGGGGCACCAATTCCTGTGTCTCTTCCCATGCCTTTCACACACGGATGTGAGCATGCATGTGCGCCATAGATGGCTGCCCACACTTCTCTGTGCAGGGGACAGGTCTCGGAGAGCTCCTTGGTGTACACGTGAGCCTGTGTATACATGGTTCTGCCCAGCACATAATCTGGGAGATTCATCACCTGTTTGGGGTTCTTCGAGTTGCTTCCCATATGCCTGTCATTGTGTCTCACACCCAGTCCTCTGTTAGCGATGCTGGGGGTTGCCCAGCCTTTTCTGCAAAGGTGAGATAGGAAATATTTTCAGATTCTTGGGCTGGACTGTCTGTCACCACCTCTCAGCTCTGCAGCTGTGGTTGACTCGCATCCCCACAGGCCTGGCTGTGTGCCCATAAAACCTGATGTATAGACATCAAAGTGAAGGTTTCATAGAATTTTCACCCGTTCTGAAATAAGTCTTCTTTGTCATTTTCCCCTAACCATTTAAAAATGAAAAAAAGAACACGGCGTCAGCTTGCTGGCTGGACAGAAGCAGGTCGTGGGTGGTCCTGGACCATGGGCCCTGGTGGTCTGTCCCCCAGGCAGTGTCTGCAGCGAGGGGGCAGGTGTGCTGGCCCCCTCATCCTCACCTGGCTTTGGCTGGCTGTGTCACACCCATGCTTTTCGTCTCAGCTGCATGGAGAACGAGAGGAGCGCCGTGGGCCTGCGGGAGTCCCCTCCTTGATCTCTGTTCCTTGCACCCTACCCCCCTCTCCATGGCACAGACTCAGCAGAACGTTCTCATCAAGGTCCCTGGCTCTGGAAGCCCCTGGCCTGGTTCTTTTAGGTTCAGAGCCTCTGTTTGGGGCTGAGAGATTGGCTGGTGGCAGTTGTTGGGCCCCTTTCCCCCAGGTGCCCTGTCTGTCTGGGGTGGAGGGGGTCTCCTGAGGCCTGGGGCCTCCCTTTATCTGGCATATCTTCTGTCCCTGACCTCGTTCCGCGTCTGCTGGGATGCGGCTCCAGTTCTGTTTTTGGATTCCAGTCGTCCTTTCTGCCAGGAATCTTGTTAACATCATGGAATGTTCTGCCGGCAGCACCTGGCGCTCCCCCCAGCCTCTCCTCTCTGTCCTCTGCTGTCACCTCCCGCTCCCACTTCTGGCTGTTTCCAGTATTTTCTGTCGCGGGGCCACTTGGGGTGCAGCCTTGTGTGCTGTGACTGAGTCTCCGCACACGACCTCGCCAGCCTACATCCTCTGGGCCCTGCATCTCTGCTCTAAGCTAGCTCTTCAGGCTGCTGGACCCACTTTTTGCCAGCTTACTTAAATCGATGGGAAACCACTCAGCCTGGATATTTTTGTGCGTCAGATGTTTTCAGGCGCATTTTCTCTCGGCCCTTTGTTTGAAGGTTCCTTTCCACTCCTCTTAGGTGGTGTTTTCTGTGCTGTTTGCTGTGGTGCGGGCAGGTCTCTCTGAAAGGGCAGGGTGGGGGCAGGCATGGCCGCTGGGAGAACTCCCCTGCTGTCACTGAGAGATGCTGTGGGGACAGTTATGCCGACACACACGCTTGCATGTGCGCCCTCCCTGCCCTCATCTTCAGGGAAGGCATGCTGGTGCCTCTGGCCCTCAGCGGTCTCCCTACCTCTGCAGGGACAGGGGGGTCCAGGGAGGCACCCCGCCACATCCCTCTTCTCCCCCTCGCCACGCCACGTATCACTTCTTCCCCATGCAACCCTCAGCCCTGCCAGCCTCCTTGGAGAAGGGACTGGGTGTTTTGCTGGCCTGAGCGAGCTCTGCAGACGCCAGGTCCCCTTCGCTCTAGTCTCACCAGCCTTGACTGCCCTTCTGGGGTTGGGGTGTGTGTGTGGTGTTGGGGTTTCCTTTTCCATCAAAGCTATGTTTGATGACCCCCACCCCCACCCAAACAAAAGCTCTGTTGGGCTCAGGGCAGCTGGGTGGGGGTGGGGTGAGCACTCAGTGTGAATGGGGGGCTGGAGCTCTGGGGGTGCGGGACTCTGGGTATGTGTAGGACTTTCGGGGTGACCAGCCACATTCCTCAGCTGTTCTTGTGCTCTGGGCCACTGCCCAGCTGGGGTCCTTCCCTCAGGCTGCTGGGGAAGGGCCGAGGGGGAAGGAGTCAGGAGGGGGCACGGCCTGAGGTCCTAGGGCCGAGGTTAAGGGTGGTCAGGGCCCTCAGTGCATCCCTGAGTCAGGTGGGGCCTGGCTCCTCTGAGCACCAGGCCTGCCACCTTCAGGACGGCTTGGGATTCTGCTGGTTCCCAGGAGCAGAGGCTGGTCCCTCCCTTGAGTCTCACAGGGTCCCTTCCACATGTACCCCAGCTGCCCACTCCCCAGCTGTACTCCCAGCTTGGCCTTCGTCCCATGTCCCTGTTCCCTGGGCTGTGTGATCTCTTCTCAGGAGGTGTCCCTGAAGTGGGGCTCCTGGAATGGGTGTGCACTGCAGCATCCCCGTCTCTGTTCTGGGGCCTCATCCACGCAGAGTCCTGAACTGGGCACGCGGTGGCCAGAGGGTATGATAGTGGAGCCCCCGGGACGCAGCGAGTGCACACTGTGCCAGGCAACACCCATAGACCACCCTGCCCACGGCTGCTCACTGTGTGATCCCACAGATCCTGGGCAGCTGCGCACAGTCCCCCCACTGCCCAAGCTGGTGGTGCCCAGGTTGGCCTGGCCCTGGGGCTCCAGGGAGCTCGGTGATGTGGATGGGGGGGTGCCCAGTGCCCCGGTCTCTCTCCAACTGGCACCTGGTCCTGAGCGGCTGAGCCCAGGGAGGGGCCGCTGACCACTGTCCTGGTCTTGCAGATTATCCCCCCAAAGGAGTGGAAGCCACGGCAGACGTACGACGACATTGATGACGTGGTCATCCCAGCACCCATCCAGCAGGTGGTGACAGGCCAGTCGGGCCTCTTCACACAGTACAACATTCAGAAGAAGGCCATGACGGTCGGCGAGTACCGGCGCCTGGCCAACAGTGAGAAGTACGCATGCTGGGTTGGTGTGGGGGGTGGCGCAGGCACAGTGTCCACAGAGCCTGCCCGTGTGCCCCGGGTGGGCCTCAGCAGCCTGGGCTCTCAGCCCCCAGGTTCTTGGGGAGCGAAATCTGGACCCTCACCTGACCCAGGGCCACGCCATGCACCTGTGTTGCCCTCAACACCGACTGCTGAAGGCCAGCCTTTCAGGGCCCACCCATGTCCCCCGGCCCTGGAGTGCCGCCCCGCATGCCCCTCCTGGGATGTCTCAGCTCTGCGGCACTTCCTCAGAGGGAGGCTCCTCGGGAGGGTCTCTCCAAGCTCCTGGTTCAGCAGGGCCCACGTGGGCGCACACTCCAGGAGCTTGTGGGCGCATCCGTGGGCATTCATGGCATGTGGGCACTCTCCCTTTCTGTGGCGCTCCCAGCCTCCCTGAAACCATTGGTGCATTGCTGGCAGTGTGTTTGCTTATTTGCTTTCAAACAAGCATCCTGTGAGGCAGGCATTATCTGCCCCCACCCCATGGTGCCCGGCCCATCATTGATACCGTCTATATCTTCAAGGAGTAGTCTTACAAGAACTGTCAGAGCCCAGGTGCCTCCTCCAGCTCCCATGCCCCTGGCCTGTGGTCTTATTTGGGGGTCCTGGGCCCAGAGAGCTGGTGAGACGGGACCACTGGGCACTGTTCCAGGCTGGACTGCCCGCCTGTGCATCCACCTCCCCTGACGGTCATCACACCTCATCCTCGTGCTCCAGGACTGTGCCCACACGAGGGTGGCCTGTGCTTGAGCAGAGCTTCTCCCCTGGTTCATCCAGTAGGTGCGCTGAGCCCCTCACACCTGGTCTGTCCCCAGGTACTGCACCCCCCGGCACCAGGACTTTGACGACCTGGAGCGCAAGTACTGGAAGAACCTGACATTCGTGTCACCCATCTACGGGGCAGACATCAGCGGCTCCTTGTATGATGATGTAAGTACCGAGGCCACCCGGCGTCTGGGTGGACAGTGAGGGCGAAGGGCGAGTGGGCTCCCTCCTGGATGGTCAGGGCAGGGATGACGCAGGACGCTCCGCTGGGCTTCTGTTGGGGCTCTACTTATAGGTGGGTGCCGAGCTCAGGATGAGAGAAGGAGGCTGGAGTCTGTAGAATCTTTCCTGCCAGGTCAGAGCGCAGCCCTGCCCGGATGCCATGCTCGGCCGCTGACCTGCAGCCTGACCGCAGGGCAGTTTTAAAAAGACGAGAGCCAGCATTCCATCCCTTGTCCCAGTTGTTGTTTAGTCTCTCAGTCGTGTCTAACTCGGGCAACCCCACAGACTGCAGCCTGC
This sequence comes from Giraffa tippelskirchi, assembly GCF_054371585.1. NCBI lineage: Eukaryota > Metazoa > Chordata > Mammalia > Artiodactyla > Giraffidae > Giraffa > Giraffa tippelskirchi. The sequence goes on along the minus strand of NC_137280.1, from coordinate 95,431,158 downwards.
GCCAGGGTTCTCAGGCTTGACCTTCTCCCAGGGCCTCTGTCAATTCTCATTTGAGTGCTTTTCTTCTCGAGTTTCTGTCACTCCATCTTCCTGGAGACCTGGGAGCTGAGTTCCCAGCCAGCTGAGCTGCCCCTGGCTGCATCACGTCCAGTCCTTGTGCTGCCCGAGGCCTGTCCAAGGGGTGAGACCAGACCGCTCCCCTGACTGAGGCTTGATGTCAAGGCCTCGGGCAGGGCTGGTGTCGAGCAGAGTGGGACCATGTTTTGGGGGGATGGTTTGTAAATATTTACAGGACCTCGAATATTTGGGGAGATGGTTTATAAATATTTATAGGACCTCGGATAACCCTGGGATGTACCTAATGGGGTTCATTTCAGGGCTCCGAAGCCTGACTCTCTCCTAGGTGTTCTGCACTGGTAGGATCCAGGCCTCTCCACTCCCCCTCTGCCCCCTGCGTGCCCCCCACTCTGTCCCTCTGAAGGCTGTCTGCTGAGAACACTCTTGTCCACTCAGCCCTGGTCCCCTAAGGGCGGCTGGCTGGCCACCTGGTCTCGGGTCAGGAGGTAAGGGTGGGAATAAAGTCCCTCCTGAGAGAAGGGTCAGGACCCTCCCCGGCGCCCAGGAGAGGAGCTTGTTAGAACCGGCGGCTTGTGTTTCCCAAGAAGCATGGGAAACATGTGACCTTGCTTGGGTCCCGAGCTGAGTCGCTGCTGGTGTTTTGGCTTCACAGAGCCCATCTGACCTGCTGCGGCTTTTCCCTCTTCTGCTAGCGGGTTTGCCTTGTGGTGCAAGGCGGCAAGGGCATTAGTTTGTTACCTGGGAGGCGTGGGTCAGGCTTCAAGTGAGCTCACCCATGTCCCTTAGAACCCAGGGAGACACCCTCATCCTGGGTCCAGTACCGAATTTGCCCTTCACCCCTGCTTCCTCCTTCCTGGGCCTTGGTTTCCCCATCAATAAAGTGGGGCACAGCAAGTGCAAGGAGCCCCTCATTGGGGGTATCCCAGACCCTAAGCTTGTCCTCTTGGCCTTGACCCCAGAGTCAGATGACCCACAAGTCCAGCCCTCCTCCAGACAAGCACACAGCTTCTGGGAGCAGGGCAGTACCTACTCGGAGGACAGGGTCACAGATGCCCTGTCGCATGCACTGCTGCCCAGGCCCGTGACTGCCCCCGCGCCACATGCCTGCCCCCTCACATATCCCTGCCCTGTGCACCTCCCATGCACCTTGCCCCATCTCCTGGCTGTGCACCTCTGAACACCAGGATTGGTCACCTTGTTGATGGCGAGCTTTGCAGTTACACCAGTGTGTTTTTGTACCACCAGCCAGGTCGGCCTTGGGCCAGTGCAGAGGTTCCGGTGTCAGATTGATGGGGGGCTAGTGGGGCCATGTGCCTTGCACTTCCTGGGGCTCCTCGGGGTCCATTCACTGCTGCCCCTGCTTCTCTGCTTACCTCAAGGGCCTCTGGACCCAGGGAGAGGGGCTTCACCTCCAGGCCCCCATTTCCCACATCAGGCCACTGAGGCCCTGAGCCACCCTCTGTAGAGGCCAGGATCAGGGCTGGGCTCCCCCAACTCTCTCTGGTTTCATCGTGTTCATGGCTCCTCCTGTGAGCAGCTCTGGCAGAGCACCGCGGTGGGCATCCCTGGGGCCGCGTCTGGTCTCTAAACACAAAGAGGGCGATTTCCCCGGGCAGGACAGAGCCTCCGTTCTGTAACTAGCACCCTTTCCCTTAGGACGCTTAGTCTTTACAGGAGATTCCCCAGCTATGAGTGGGGACGTTGCGGCTCCATGGCTGGGAACCTTGCTGCATCCCACTCTGTGTCCAGTCCCAAGCTAGTGTTAAAATCCAGGCCGGCTGGCTAGTGGCCCCAGCTGCCTGTGCTCTGCACCTCCAGCCAGCTGCCATCCTGACTTGGCCGTGGTGTGCACCTCTGTGTGGGGGTCGGGTGGTCAGTGTTAGCCTCCCTGCCCCGCCCCAACAGCCTGGCCCCAGCTTGCTGCTCTGCTGCTCAGTTTATGGATCGTGACTTCTTGGAGGGGAATTTGACCCCAGCAGCCTGATGGGACAGAACGGAAGTTCATGAGCTTGAGTACAGGGTGGGTGTAGAGTTGTACGCATGTTGGTCAAATGACCCGTCATTTTCCACATAGAGTTTTGGAATGTTAGTGCCAGTTGGGTTGCTTTATTTGTTGAGTATTTGAGTCAGTGCTTTTTTAAACATTATTAAGATATAATTCACATACCATACAAACGACCCGTTTAAAACAGATGTTTGCTACTGTTTAGTTGCTCAGTTGTGTCCGACTCTTTGCGACCCCATGGACTGTATAGGCCACCAGGCTCCTCTGTCCATGGGATTTTCCAGGCAAGAATACTAGAGTGGGTTGCTCTTTCCTTCTCCAGGGGATCTTCCTGACCCAGGGATCAAACCTGCATCTCATACATTGGCAGGCAGATTCTTTACTGCTGAGCCACCTGGGAGTCACATTGTAGATGTGTAGGCCTGACAGCAGGGTGAATGCATAGGACTTTGGGGAGGTGACCGGTTGCTAGTGCCCCCTGACCTCAGGCAGCTTCTACTGGAAGTGACCCCAGGCTTCTCATGCTTATGGTGGGGGTCTGATCCTGGCCTTCCCCTGCATCCTGGGCTCCAGCCACAGCTCACCTTGTAGAGACCTACCACCTGCCCTGTGAAGTCAGGGCCTGGAACATGGATGCGGCGGGTGGCAGGGTTGGATCTGGGGCGTGAAGGAACACTGCTGTGTGCTCAGCATCTCAGCATCTCCCTGAGGCTTCCCCAAGGACTGGGAGTCGATGGAAGCGTGTTTTACGAGCTCTCATGACAAGACAGGGCTTGTTTGCTTGTGGCATTAGGAATGGATGAACCTGGTTGGCGGGGATCCTCCTGCGTTTGCCTGGCTCTGAGCATCGTCCCCACCTCTGCGGCGGGAAGGTGCAGGAAGGCCTGTCTGGCACATGACTGTGAGGCCCCGCTTGATGTGTCCTTCCTCCCTCTGTGTCAGTGAGCTCAAGGCACGTGAATGATTCCTCAGTTGCCGTGGCCTCTGCAGCATGGCCTTCACTGCCCGCGATTCCCACACAACCACGCACAGCTCAGTGCGGGATTGGGGGAAGCTGCGTCTGACCATCTGGCCCAGGGCGGGGGCTGTGCACGGCCCAGAGTGGGTTTTGGACACCAGCGTGGGTGAGGCTGTGAAGTGGGCGGGTGTGGGGCCGGTTGCTGCCTCTCGGTCCCTGTGCGGGGGTCACACTGCCACGGGGGGCTCAGAGGGAGTGACGTGGGTGTCTCACTGCCGGCGTCTGGGGACGGGAGTCAGTGGAGCTGGGTGCCCAGGGGTGGCCAGTGGGCTGACTGTGTGCTCGCCCTGCAGGACGTGGCCCAGTGGAACATCGGGAACCTGCGGACCATCCTGGACATGGTGGAGCGTGAGTGTGGCACCATCATCGAGGGTGTTAACACCCCCTACCTGTACTTCGGCATGTGGAAGACCACCTTCGCCTGGCACACGGAGGACATGGACCTGTACAGCATCAATTACCTGCACTTCGGGGAGCCCAAGTCCTGGTGAGGGCAGGCAGGGAGATGCGAGGGGCTCCCCAGGCTGGGGGGAGGTGGCTGTGGTGCTGGGTGGGGCTCTGCCAGCCCAGCCCCCACTAGACGAGGGCATGCAAGCCCCCCAGAAACAAGCTCCAGATCCCCAGAGGTTGTGGTTTCACCCGGAGAGCCTCACACTGAATGTGCCCGCGGCCAGGCTTCCGATAGTGCATCGTGGGGTTGTGTGAGGCTGTTGTCTTGGGGCTCGTGGAACCATGGGTTTCAGCCTCCCTGTACCTCCCTCTTGGCCTCCAAGTTGGAGTGGGGTTAGTATTGCCCCTCCTGATTTCTGAGGGGTAGGATCCACCTGCTGTTTGCAGTGTAGGGGCGGGCATGCAGGCCCCTGAAAGGCACTCCTTGAGTGCCGGGCCCCACAGGCTGGGCCAGATGTCCAGTGCAGTGGTCTGGTAGCTCCAAGCTGAGCACTCCCCTGACACATGGCTTCTGCTGGTAGGATGGCGAGCGGCTGTCAGTGCTCCCTGCGTTTCCTGCAGAGACTCCTGAGCTGGGGCTGCTGCGTCTCCTCGCCTCTCCCCAGCTGTTAGGAGGTTGGTTCTGTTGTCACAGTAGTTGCAGCTCAGAGGGGGACGAGAGCTGGGGAGCAGAGGCAGACACTCAGGAGCTCAGCTGGAGAGCTGTGCTCGCCTTTGTTGAAGGGCAGCAGGGACCCAGGTGGACCCTGGCCCAGGTGCCCTGCCTTATCCCAGCAGGGAACTGAGCCCTGAGAGGAAGGTTATCCCCCACTCCTAAGTCATGAGGACATCCTGGGCCATTTGCTGAGGGGCGGGGAGCAGGCCCTCTGAGAAGAGGGCCCCAAAGCCAGGCCCCCCTGTTGGCCACTGGCTTGTGACCACCTCTCCTTGCCTCTGCCGTGGACAGGGTGAAACCCCCGCCCCCCCAGTCTGGCCATGGTTCCTGCTTAGTCAGGCAGGGGAGGCTGGGGACGTGTGAGTTTCCCAGGGCTGCTGTGACAAGGATTACAGGTCTGGTGGCTTTACCTCCCTGCACATTCATTCTCTGAGAGTTCTGGAGTTAGGAGGCTGACCTGGACCTCATAGGGCTAAATCCAGGCATGGGTAGGGCTGGTCCCTTCAAAGGCTCCAGGGAGCACCAGCTCCTGCCTTTTCTAGATTCTAGAAGCGCCACATCCCTGGCTTGCGGCCCTTCCGTCGATCCTCACAGCCATAAGCTCAGCATCTCCTGTCTCTCTCTGCCTCTGACCCTCCCCCTCCCTCTTATAAGGACCCTGTGATGACACTGGGGCCCTAGGAATGCAGAGTCGTCCCCATCTCAGGGGCCTCTACTTAACCTCTCCTGCAGAATCCCCTCTGCCGTGAGAGGTGACACGTCGTCAGATCTCGGGACTAGGCCATGGCCATCTTTAGGGCCGTTTTTCTGCTGGCCATGGGCTCTCTGGTCTTGCAGTTGTACAACATTGTGGGTTGCTGGGATCTTGTTACAGTTCCACAGGCTTCCTGTCTTCGATCTGTGTCTCTTCTCGTGTGCCTTTCTGTGGCTTTCCATGAGCCCACGATCATCGAAGCCTCCAGGCACTGGGGGTATTTGTTTTTGGGAGAGATTTGGAGAGAAATTGGTGGGGTTGACGATGGTGGCCTGAGTCTCGCGCCCGTGGTGTGGTCCTCTGCACAGAGCAGGGGGTCTTCCTGGTCTGGGTGCTGCCCAGATCTGCCCCCAAGGCCCCCTGACAGCACAACTCCCTGTACAGTAACACTGGGCTGGGACTGCCTGGTGGGAGGGGCCCCTGTTGTGCCCAGGCCCACTTCTCGGGGGATGAGGGGGGTTCTGGTGCCATTTCCCACAGGCAGTGTGCTCCCCATGGGCCTGGTGGGCAGAGTGCGGACAGATACCCAGGCTGGGGCTGCATGTGTGCATGTGAGTGTGTGTCTGTATATGTGAATACATATGTATGTGAGTATTTGTGTGCGTATTTGTGTTTGTGTGTATACAAATGAGTGTGTTAGTGTATATGAGTATATGTGTGTGAGTGTGAACATATACACATGGGTGTATGTGTGTATGTGTTCGTCAGGTATCTGTATATATAGTGTAAGTGTGTGTGTGTATCTGTGTATCAGGTACTTGTGTGTGTGTGTATATTGTGTGTGTGCTGCTGGGTCCAGCTCCCTGGCCTGGTCAGTGGAGGGAGGAACAGCCACCAGGGTCTCTTGAGTGGCTGTGTCCAGTCCTTTTAATTAAATGAAATTAAAAGACGCTTATTCCTTGGAAGAAAAGTTATGACCAACCTAGACATCTTATTAAAAAGCAGAGACATTACTTTACCAACAAAGGTCCGTCTAGTCAAAGCTATGATTTTTCCAGTAGTCACGTATGGATGTGAGAGTTGGACTGTAAAGAAAGCTGAGCGCTGAAGAATTGATGCTTTTGAACTGTGGTGTTGGAGAATACTCTTGAGGGTCCCTTGAACTGCAGGGAAATCCAACCAGTCCATCCTAAAGGAAATCAGTCCTGAATATTCATTGAAAGGACTGATGTTGAAGCTGAAGCTCCAATACTTTGGCCACCTGATGTGAAGAGCTGACTCATTTGATAGCACCCTGATAACTGGGAAAGATTGAAGGCAGGAGGAGAAGGGGACGACAGAGGATGAGATGGTTGGATGGCATCACTGACTCAATGGACGTGAGTTTGAGTAAACTCTGGGAGTCGGCGATGGACAGGGAAGCCTGGCGTACTGCACTCCATGGGGTCGCAAAGAGTTGTATACGACTGAACTGAACTGAACTGACCTGTCCAGTCCTGCCCCGACGCTGCTCCCCAAGGACCACTAGATGGCGCTCTTACCCTTCCCTCCTGGCCGTGGCTCCGGGCACAGCGGTGGAAATCTCCCACGTTCTTTCATCTTTTTCTAGACTCCTTGCCTGGTAGGGGCAGCAATCTTTCACCCCCACAGCCCCCTGGGAACAATGGCAGGAGGAGAGTCTCTTCCTCCTGGCAGTGGGACCGCTCAGCTCTGCTCAGCCCCGGGTTTGGTTGGGGTCTCTCACCAGAGGGGTCCTAAGGGAAGAAAACCCACCTCTTCCTTATAAAAAAAGAAAAGAAAGAAGGAAAAGCAAGCCGCCACTGCTAGGTCCTAGCATGTGCTCGGAATGGGAGGTGGAGCTTTCAGACATGGGCCTGCCTGGGGACGGGGGTGACCCCTGGATACTGGGGCCCTGGTGTGTTCTCTGGGGACATGCGGCTGGGGGGCAGAGCAGGGAGGGCACCCCTCAAGAGGAGTGAGCGGGTACACTGGGGTCCAGGGCAGTTGGAAGGCAGTGGGACTGGATTCGAGGGAGGTCCCTGAGAGAGGGGACACTGGGGACATGAGGGGCAGCAGCCCTGGGTGATGGGGCAGGGTGGTGTCTGGCTCCGCACACACCCTGTCCCCCAGGACAGCCCCCAGCATCTTGCCCCCTGTGCTGCACCCCTGGTTTGCTCAGGGTGGCCTCTGCGGTCTCCCCCGCACCTCCACCTGCCCCCACCAGCCTGATTCCTGAGTGCTAAGAAGCAGCAGAGGGGTGTGCTGACCACAGCGCTGGTTCCCTGAAGAAAGAACATTCTGGGAGGCACTGGACCTGAATCTTGGCTTCTGGTTCAGAGGGGATGGGAGTGCACGTGGGGTCCCTCATGCTGCCTAGTGTGGCCAGTTCAGCTGGACAGGGTGGGGGCCCCAGATGCTGGCATGGCAGCCCATGCTCATCCTTCAGTGACCACATGCTGGCCGTGTGTGATGCAGGTGTCAGTCTTTCCCTGCCAGACATGGACCCTATGGAGTCAGGGCCTTCAGTCCCCGCTGAGTCCCCATCCCCAGCAGCCTTGCATGGGAGGGGGAGGGCTCTGACTCCCAGGAGAGCTGGGAGCACCACGGGCATGAAGGTTCATGGCGTGTGGAGGTCACATTCCCTCCTGGGCCGACATGGACATCACCTTGGGGGCAGGCTGGCAGGGGCTGCCGAGGTGTCCTCTTGTCCCTGGGCTGGGGATTCAGGAGCCACCCAGGATTCTGGGAGGGCGGTGCCCTGCTGCCCGCCCTTCCCCTGAGCCCTGAGGAGTGTTCCCCAGTGGATTGCGCGCCCACATCTGTCTCCCTGATCACACCACGCTCTTGTGTCTGCAGGAGCTTAATTGCAACTATTTCAGTGTTACAGTGGCAGCACTCTTTTTTAAGTGTCGGCTTACTCAGGTTGCATGTCTTCCTGAGCCTTTCTCAGCCTGTTGTTACTTTGGCAGTGTGATTTGAGTGTCAGCGTGATGTGAACAGCCTGGTGTCGATAAAGGCGTGGAATTTACTCTGCGAGGCCTGCACTGTGCCTCATTCAGGCAGCGAGGCTAAGAATACCTGCAGGTCTGAGGCTCCAGATCCTTTTAGAGACAGGATTTAAAATAGACCTCACCTTCCCGCAGCCTGGACGTCGGGCAGCAAGGCTAGGAGGTCGTGGGTGGCGGGAGGCGGGCGTTGCAGTTCTGTGTGATTCGGGGACCCCTCCTGTTGGGCTGGGCCTGGATGCAGGTGGTGCCGGGTCAGTGTCTCAGGGTCCATCTGTCTGCCTAGCCTCCCTGGGCAGCACGCCGCCAGAAACCGTAGATGAATGTGTTACACACCTGCCTGTGCTTGTTGCCCAGACATAGGGCTATGTATCCACACGCAGGGGTGGGGGGACAGGGCAGGACCGACTGTGTTCCCTGTGGGGATTGTCCAGGCCGTGACTTTGGACTCTGCGGTTGGTTTTCCCCAGCTGCTTGTGTTTGCTGGGGCATCAGGCTGTCCCGAGTTAGGGCACGGGGGAGAGGGTCTCATGTTGTGCTCAGTCTTGGGGTGTGATGGGCGGATTGCCGCAGACAGTTGGTGGAAGGGGGGTGCAGGTGGCAGAGCCTGGGAGTGGGGAGCCTGGCCCTCTCCCTGACCTTTAAGGAGCCTGAGCGCTGCTCTAGGCACGGTGAGAATTTCTCCTTTTGACTCTTTGGCACCTGCAGTTTTTCTTTGGCATCTTTGCTCAGGGGAGTTCTGCAGGAGAGGGATCAGGCAGGCTTTCTTTTGCTGCTGGGAAATGTGACGCCAAGCAGGCAATCAGCTGAGCCTGCACTTGGTACTCTGGAAGTGTGTGTGTGTGTGTGTGAGAGTGTGCGTGTGTGTGCATGTGTGGGCATGGGTGTGCTTGTGTGTGCACAGGCACATTTGAAGGTGTGTACTCGCTGCCTTGGGGCCCAGGGAGGAGGCCAACTGGTGTTCCCTGCCCTCTGGCTGCAGCTTGGGGAAAAAGCTGTGAGTTGGGCTCAAGTCTATCGGTATTTGGGGGCAGGAGGCTGCTGGGCTGCTCCCTCCCCCTTGACGGGTGCCCTGCTGGCCCCTGGGGACCCTCCAGCAGGCCCAGCCCAGGCAGCAGCAGCCCAGTGCTCAGCTGCGCCTCCTGTTCCAGGGGACCAGCGCATCCCCCACCCTGCCTCCCTCCCTGGCCACAGGCTGCAGGCTCCCGCTCCGCCTGCAGGTGGCACTGCTGGACCACAGTGCCAGGCCCGCTGTGAGGGCCTTGGCTTTGTTGTCCCCGGTGGCAGAACTGGGAATTCTGATGCTGGGTGGAGCCAAGCAGAGAGACCCTAAGCAGCCCCCCGAAGATACAGGATGCTGGCACAGGGCTGGGAGAAGCGGTTTAACAGGACCCCAGGAGGGCTGAGCCCCCGGGGCTTATGGGAAGCACAGCTGTATTACCCACCTTCACCCCGGAACCGCTTCTCCTCCCTGCATAAAGCCCTAGGCCCCTTCTTGTCCGGACCACGCTGTCTTCCCTGATGCCGCCAGCCCCGCCTTTCTGCTTGTCAGGATTGTGTCAGAACTCTAAAACCAAAAGCTGGCCTTGGCATTAGAAAGTTAACTCCTGAAGTTGGAGAGCCCTTCCAGTCTCAAACCAGGGCATCTAGTGTCATCAGGCTGCAAGGGTAGGATGGCATCACTACTTAACGCTGGCGGGTGAGACAGCAAGCAACTTCAGAGGTTTTGTGTGGTGTGGCTCAGCATGGTTTGAATCACAGATCAGCCCGGTTATGGGACTGCTTGCCAGCCTTGCTTGCACTGACCCTGTGGAAGCCTGATGCTACCCTTGCAGAGCTGGACAGTTGTGTCAGTTGACAACCCATGCTGCGGGAACCTCGGGGTGGATTGGGCACCCGGGGGCCTGTGCCCGCCCACTGCCTGCTTGGCAGTGGGATCCAGCCTGGAGGCTGCTTCCTGGAATCTCACAGTGCTGGGGGGACAGGCACAGTTGGTGTTTGTTCAGGGGATGCAAAGTGGTTTTCACATCATGCTAGGCAGAGTTAGGTCAGCCTTCTGCGGAGGAAAATCTCACCATATGCTCTCCTCTGGAGCCAGTGAGGCTGAGGGGGGCGATCCGCTGAGGTTCCCGATGACCTGATGCCTTGTGGTGAGCCTGGGCCGCCAGGCGGCACTCCAGCCCATGGGTCTGGGGAATTGGCTTCTTGGTGAGCAGGGGTATGAGGGCTCGTGACGCAGGGTACCCTGCACAGGTGGTTCGCGATCCACTGAGAGGCTGTTTTCCTTGTTCCTTCCGTGTTTGCCACAAGCTTGTCTGTTTACCCACTGTCTTGGTGGCATACTCCCTCCCTCTCTCTTTCTAAAAGAGTTTGTTTTTCAGAACTGTTTCAGATTTGCAGAAAAACTGAGAAGCTAGCTCAGAGTCCTATGCACCCACCACCCAGCTCCTTCTTAGTTTACACGAGGCTGGAACATTTGTTGCAGTTAATGAACCTTATGGAGCTATTCTTGTTGATTGGAGTCCAGCTTCATCCAGCTTGCCTCGTGTCTCCCTGGTGTCCTGTTCTGTCCCAGGACCCCCGTGACGTTCAAACGTCCTGTCTCCTCAGGACCCTCTGGGCTGTGACAGTCCTTGTGACTTTCCTTGCTCTTTTTTATTTTTTAGGAATTTATTTTATTGAAGTATGTACAGCAGAGGGATTTAGTTGTATATATATATATATTATACACACACACACACTTTTCATACTCTTTTCCGGTATGGCTTACCATAGGGTATTGAATATAGCTCCCTCTGCTCTACAGTGGGACCTTGTTGTTTATCCATCCTATACATAATAGTTTGCATCTTCTCATCCCAAACTCCCACTCTACCCTTCTCCCCTTGGCAACCATAAGTCTGCTCTCTGTCTGTGAGTCTGTTTATTTTTCATAGATAATTTCATTTGTGTCATATTTTAGATTCTGTTTAAGTGCTATCATATGGGATTTGTCCTTCTGTTTGATTTACTTCATGTAGCACGATCCTCTGTAGGTTCATCCATGTTGCCACAAATGGCATTATTTCATTCTTTTTACTGGCTGAGTAATATCCCATTGTATATATAAACCATATCTTCTTTATCCATTCATCTGTGGATGGACAGTTAGGTTGTTTCCATGTCCTGGAATAGTGCTGCAATGAACACCGGGGTGCATATATCATTTCGAAGTATAGTTTTCTTTGGATGTACGCCCAGGAGCGAGGTTGCTGGGTCTTGTGTTAACTCATTTGTAGTTTTTTGGGGGAACCCTTATGCTGTTCTTCACAGTGGCTGCACCAGCTCGCATTCCCACTAACAGTGGGGAAGGATTCCCAGACTTTCCTTGTTGTTGATGCCCTTTTGATTTTGAGGAGGACTGGGGTCAGAGATTTTGTATAACTTCCCTCTGTGGGAGTTTGTCTGGTGTTTCTCTCACGGTGGCACTGGGGTGCTGGGTGTGGGGAAGAGGACACAGGTGAGGGGCCTTCTCATCCTTCATCTTGGGGTGACTGCCGTCAGTATGCCTCTTCCCTGCTGGGGTTGACCTGGGTCCCCAGGCTGAGGTCGACCTGGGTCCCCGGGCTGAGGTCATGCTGGCCAGGTGTCTCCACTATAGAGTCACTCCTCCCTTCTTCCCATGCTGTCTCCCTTTGGAATCTACTTTTTTTTTTCTTCAATACCTCAAATTTCAGAAAAGAAAAGAGAAAAATGAACAGAACAGCCTAGTGTCTGATACCCAGATTGCACAGATGTGGCCGATTGGGCATCCTTCAGTTGGACGTCTTTCATCTCTATCTTCCTCCCTCCCGCTGGGCGGTCTCCGTTCCCCGCTGCTCCATAGCTGATCCCGCAGATGGACATCTCATGGCACCCAGGAGCAGGCCTGCCGGGGCCTCAGTTCAGGGCCTGAGGCAGAGTCAAGTGGTGGTGGGCCAAGCCCCTACCTGGGGCTCTGGAGAAGGTCCACTTGGCACTGTGGGTCCTCTCACCCTTGGACCTTCTGACTTAGGGTGGACCCAGTGCCTTTCCAGGGCTCACCTGATTAGGTCAGGCCCACCCAGGGTCACCTCCCTATTTTAGGATCTGCTGATTTGGGGCCTCAGTTGTAATAGCCAAGTCCCCTCCCAGCAGCACTGAGAAGGATGTCGGAATGACCGAGTGCAGGGGCACCGGAGAATGGTGCCTGTCATGGTGCGTTCCCTTCTCGGTGGATGTTTTTATCATGAGACGTAACACAGAACAGAAAATCATATGGAATACGTACTTGTCCAAGGAAAGATAATTACATGCAGTTTATCAGATGGCTCCCCTGTCCACCTCTGTGTAAGCCCCCAGGAAGGACGATGTTGGAAAATGAACTCCCTCATTCCCTGTCCCGGGCCACCTTCCTTTGCGGCCCCACCCCCACCCCCAGAGCTGAGATCATCCTCCCGATTCTGGTGGCCTTCTTGTCACTGCTTCTCTGGGCTGTTTTCCATATGTGTCTGAGTCCCTGGGGGACACGGCTGCGTGCTGGCTGGGTTTGAAACCCTCCCCACCCGCCTCATGGACTGATTTGTCTCGTGCGTCTCTTCTCTGAGTCTGTGAGGGTGTGTCCTGCCACGTGTGGTAACACTATCCATTTTCATGGCTGCAACGTTTTCTGTCATGTGACCGCGCCTCCATCTGTGTGTCTGTTCCCTTGTGGGTGGACATTTGGGTTGTTTCCAGTTTGGGGCCTGGCCAAACTTCGTGTTACCTTTTACCTGCTGCTCGTAAAGAAGTCAGTCACTGTACGTGACGATGTGACATGACAAGAAATAGAGACAGTAGTAGCCATGTTGTCTTACCTGCAGCTCCTTTACAGACAGGACCGGATTGGTGAGACCATGGCTGGGGAGTGGTAGGGCTGGGGCTGGGGCCGGGCCCAGGCTGTGGGGTGAGCCCACATTCCTAACCACTGCTCCACCCTGCCCCTTGAAGCATCATCCTGCAAACCAGGCAGGTGCTCCCATGGGGACAGGATGTGTCCCAGTTGGCAGAGGTGGCCCAAACTCTGAGGTGTGGGAGAGAGTGGATCCTTTTCTTACAGAATCCCCCAGACATCACTGAATCCGGCCTGCTGAGCTGAAATCAAAGCCTGCGGATCCTTGTGAGAGATGGAGAGGCTACAGGGGCTTTGGGACCCAGGCCAGCAGAGGCTCTGCCACCTTAAACACATGGCTTCTGAGGTCACCCTGGGGTCATTCCTGTGGGGATGTGTGTTCCTGAAATGGTGATGGGCGGGCTAGGGAGTCAGTACCTGGCTTCTGCCCACATCTCATTGGCCAGTGCTGGGTCATGGGGCCACACCTTCCAGCACTGGAGCCTGGAGCCATGGTCTGACCGCGTGTTGGGAGTGCAGGGAGGGAAAAGGGCAGGTGAGCCATAGCTTTGCCGCCTGTGGGTGCTGGACGAAGGTGGTTTTGAGGTTATAGAGGAGATGGATCAGCTCAGGCCCTGACGAGGTGCTCACTCTGGGCTGAGCGTGAACCACACCAGGGCAGATGCCATCTGTCAGGGCAGGAGCTTGTATGTGTAGCCCCACTGTCCCCCACCCCCACCCCCAGTGGGGCATAGAGGGCTAGGCAGGAGGCAGGCAGGAGCTGGGACCACCAAGATGGAGGCAGGAAGGCCGCTGGGCTGAGGCTTGTGGGAGGAGAGGCCACTGGGAAGCCCATGGAAGGGCCCTGATGGAGGGCGGGCAGCCAGACCAGGAGCAGGGAGATGGAAGGGCCCTGAGTAGGGAGTTACCCCACGGTTCCAGAAAGAGCCCTCTGGCCAGGGGGATGCTAGCTGTGGAAGGGAGGGCTGGGAGCCTGGGCCTGGGGGTTGGTCTGGCAGGTCAGGGTAGCCTTTGCTGCCTGGGCAGGCCGGCCTGCCTCTGTGGGCACAGCCATCTCCTATCTGTCTGTCACTCATGGCCGTAGGCGTGGCTGGCCCATCGCACAGCCTGCTGGCTTGGTCTGGCAGGAGCAGATGGCCCTTCATTTTGGAGTCTTTTGTTCAGAGTGGGCGTTTTGGGGTTGGAACGGCCAAGGCTGCGCTGGCTCAGGCTGCTTGAGTGATCGCTGCGCTTTTGCTTTAGGGTAGCAGGGGCCAACCCCACGCGCCCAGAACTCCAGGGTGGGGCACCAGGCTAGTTGCCCTAAGAAACCGTTGTTTCTAGAGAAGTGTTGTCACTGGGCATCTGTCCATCTTGAGATGCCCCCACCAGCAGTGTTTGGATTAGGGGTTGATTCAAGCCTCGGGGGTCTTGGCCCCAGGAGTCGCTCACCCTCCCACCCATCCTGTAGATCCGGCTCTGTGTGCTGGGTCTCGTTTCCATGGCAAACTTCTCTGCTGTTGGCCGCTTTCAGCTCCCCGGAAGGGAGATTCCTGCGAATCTGAGCTGAGGGCGTCTTCGTTAGCTTTGCTTCCGAACCTGGCTGAGGACGAATTTCCCCTCACGTGGCACAGCAGCAGGAGACGGGAGCAGGGCTGTGCAACTGGCAGGCGCATGTGGCTGGCGTGAGACGAGTTGAAGGTGCTCTCTCTGCGGCTCCTCTCGGTCTGTATGCTCTCCCCACCTTAACTCTCCCAAAGCACCAGGGTCCTCACACATGAACAGGCCCAGAGCTGCTCTGCGTTGAGGCCACCCTGGCTCTTGCAGCCCGAGGACAGACCTGGACCCCTGGGCACCATCTCCAACTCCCCCAGCTCCCCCCACAACCTGGCCTGGCCTGTGATGTCCAAGTTCTGCCCTGCGGATGCTCATGCGCTCTGTGGACCTCCCTCTGTTCTTTCCTATTCACACCTTCCTGTGTGTTTCTGCAGAAATAAATCGAGGAGGGAGGGGTGTCCCCCACTGGAGCGGAGGCCATGGGCCCCAGCACACTGACAGTCTGCCTCTTGGTTTTATGATCAGAAATTGAGGCCAGTTTGAGGGGGAGATGGCGGTGGCTTTTCCAGTGGCATCGGGTGCTCACTGGCACTGTATTCCCACAAATTGACCCCCCATCACTGGCAGCATGAGGCCCTCTCCCCACTCTGACCTGAGGCTGTACTGATCGGCTCGCCTTTAAAACCTCACCTGAGAAGGGCCCCCACAGCTTCAAAAGCAACGTCGAAACCCAGCTTGCATGTGACTCGGCATTTTTGGTCCTGTTGTCTAACAAAAATAATTCAAAGATCTGAAATAGACCAGGGCTGGAGATCAGATGCCTCCAATTCAGCGTTTAGTTGCCTTTACCACTTGCCTTGTAAAGCCTGCTCCTTAATAAAGGTGGGTGACTGGCTCTTGTGAACTGGGCCCTGGAGATGGGGGTCATTCAGGTGCTGACTCACCCCCAGTTTCCCTGGGAACCTGGGGGTGGGTGGGGGCAGCTCACAGGGTGAGTGTGGAGGCCAGGGCGCCATCTACCTGCGCCCTGAGAGGCCTAGGCGGCCCCTCCGCCTGCAGAGCGTCCCCCCTGGCTGGCATCCCCACCTGAGACTCCCCATTTTCTCTGAGCAGATGCTCCCAGGACTCTGTTTATCTCGTGCCTGTCTCAATAAAAATGTCATTATTTGAAATCACCGACACTGCTGGTGTGAGATACCAAATTCCATCGTCTATTGTCCCGTAAAACGATCCATTAAAGATAAAACCGCCCGCAGCTCAATAAGGTTCTGTCTTGGGGACAATCGTCCTAGGTCTTTGGCTGATCCTATCTCCCCAGCAAGTGTCTGTATCTGTCACATAAAGGGCCTCAGTTTCGGGACAAATGAGGGGGGTGGCCTCCTTGTGCAGGCTGCACCTCAGAGTCCGAGATGGGAGCTCCTGATAGAAGCAGGGCCGCCATCCTTTCCTTTCGCTGTCAGGCAGTTTCAGTCACTCTCAGGGAGCCACTCCGCCAGGCCTAGTGACTGCACAGTGGTGCTCTAGTAGGGGAGGAGGGGGGTCCCTTGGGGGGGACCCCCCCGACCTGGGGGGGACCCCCCCCCGACCTGGGCTGGAGCCTGACCTGGAGGTGCACTTCCCTTGCTCTCCTGAGTGTTTAGAAAGGGGCTCAGTCCCCTGCTCCCCATGCCAGCAGGAGCTCTCCCCACCTGCCCAGGCAGATGGGGTTGGTGACAACTCTTCTGCCCTCCCCTCCCAGGAAGGCAGGGGACCCCGGGCATCTCGGTAGTCCTGTGGCTGTCCGTCTGCCCAGCCTTCAGACCCACTCCCTCATGTTTCAAGGGCGAGCGAGCCTGTCGGCTTTTTCTAACATCTTTTATTTCTCCTGCCTGGTGCCTGGTGATCGTTTGTCCCCCTTTAACCCTGCTGTCAGTGTGACTGCTAGTAACGCATCTTTCACATTTGAACCATCATAATGCGGCCGCCCCACTCGTACCTGACAAACTAGCCTGCTTTGTGTGCATTCTGGAGTCATTATTGCTATGATCACATCCGTTAATACCTCCTTTACTGAAGGACAAGGTTGGGGGCATGGGGGCGTTTTGTGGTACAGGCTCTCGTTGTTTTATTGTGCTTCGTAGATGCTTCGATATTTTACAGATTGATGGTTTGTGGCAACTGTGTGTTGTCCAGTGATGGTTGGCACTTTAGAGTAAGAGAGCATTTTAAAATTAAGGTATGTGCAGTATTTTTTTAGATATAATGCTCTTACTGCACACTTAATAGACTACGGGAAGGGTACAGTTTAAATGTACCTTTTCTTATGCACTGGGAAACCAAAATCTCACGTGGTTCACTTTATCGTGGTGGCCTGGAACTAAGCCTGCCAGATCTCTGATCTCTGCCTGTGTGTGTGTTGCCCTGTCCTGCTCCGGGCAGGGACACCACGTGGCTCATTGCCGGCCTCGCTGAGAGCTTGTCAATCTCCTGGACCAGACTGGTGATTCTGTGAGTGGCTGGGACCTGCCCAGGTTTCTGTTTGCCCTCGTTTGTGGTCAAGAATTCCTGCTTCTGGGCCCCAGACAAGGGAGAGGGTTTACCTTAGTGGTTTTTATAGTCTTCTGGGAAGGTACAGACGAAGCCTGGCTATCTGTGCACTGATTTTTTTTAAAAAATTTTGTACCCTCATTTAACTGTTTAGGTTTTTTTTTTTTTTTTTTAATGTTTTATTTAATTTTCAATTTTTTTTTCTTTACTTTTTGGCTGTGCTGGGTCTTCTTACTGCAAGGAGGCTTTCTCTAGTTGCGGCGGGCAGGGGCTACTCTTCATTGTGGTACACAGGCTTCTCACTGCAGTGGCTTCTCTTGTTATGGAGCACAGACTCTAGGGCACTCTGGCTTCAGTAGTTGTGGCTTCAGGGCTTCGTTGCTCCACGCCATGTGAGGTCTTCCAGAGCAGGGATCAAACCTGTGTCCCCTGCATTAACAGGCGGATTCTTAACCACTGACACACCAGGGAAGTCCTTGGACTATTCAGTTCTTAATTTCCCAGCTCGTTCTCTTAGTTTCCCCAGGTAGAAGGTTATATTACTTTATGTGAGAAGTTTGTCTCTTCCCTGTTGACCGTTATTCCCCTTATATCTTTTTGTTGACTTTTCACCTGGCAGCGTCTTCAGTGCAGTACTGTGGACCACTTTGCCCCGACTTTCTGGGGTGCCTCTCCTGCCTCACCCCAGTGAAGTGTGACCGTGGGAAGGTCCCTTCTAGTTCTAGATAGCTAAGAATTTTTTGTACTGGATGGTTTGGAATTTTACGTAAATGAAAGTCATCTGAAGCGCAGGAACGGGTCAGTAGAGCAAGTCTCTATGGCTCGTCTCCGTGGCAATCACATTTGGGGTAACTGTGTTTTTGCTCTGGCCCTTTGACTCTGCACTGCAGAGGAGTGGAGCGCGGCTGCTCTGGCCGGGCTCATCTCTAACCAGCGTGGAGATGGTGGCTGGGCAGCTGGGAGTGCGAGGGGAAGTCTGCTCTGTGACCAGGTTCTTCTGCTTGGCCCACCCAGACCACGGGGCAGCGAGCTGGGACTGTCCCATTGATGTGTGGCTGGAGAGGATGTGGGCCACGATGGGCTTTGTGCTTGAGGATTACAGTAAACACAACTCTTCTGTCTGGCCAGAACATGGGGCTCTGGGGCTGCTGGCGTTGGGAGCTGCCGGGGTCTCCCAGGGCCCGTGTGGGTGGCTTGCTCGTGCCAGGTGGCCTGCAGTGTGACGTGTGGTCTCGGCACTTCCCTGGACTCTGCTGTCTTGTTTCTGTTCCCGTAATTACAGCCTGTTAAACGGCGAGGGGCCTGTCTGCCCCGGCCTTGTGCATACACTGTGAAATTAACTTCCTCGCCCTCTGACTCGCGTTGGGCTGAACTGACATTTCCAAAGGGCTCCTGGCTGGACCCCTGCTCTTGGCTATCGTTCCTCGGTAGAGAGGAAGGGGGAAGTTGAGCCTCATGCTGGGGGGAGCTGTCAGGCCAATGATGGAAGAAATCCCAAGCACTGTTGTCACCAGTGAAGTCGCACACATCTCCGGGAACAGATACCGTCTGTGTCGCGGTGCTTCCACCCTGGCTCCGAGCAGGACGGTCCTGCAGGCCTGGGCAGAGGCCAGGGGCCTCGGGAATGGGCGACAGGGTATGAGAAGCAGGCCCCCTCAAGTCTCGTTACCCTGGCAGCTGGCAGGAGCATGTGGGAATTAGCTCGTTACCATGGAAACACGCCCTGCTTGCAGGGAACTCGATCCTCTCTGCCGGGCCCTGCAGTCCAGGGTGGGCGGCCAGCTGAGCCAGTGGGCCCTGTGGGGGTACACTGTCTCCACTGGTGTGGGCGGTCCTTGTCCTGAGAATTTGTCCCAGGACCTCAGGTTTTCCTGCTGGTCTGAGAGGCAGTACCTACCTGGCATTGTCTGTCCATGGCCCGGAAGAGGGAGGGGCAGAGGCCAGCCCCCTACTTGCCTCGTCTTCTGAGGTCTCATGTGGCCATCCCAGGGCAGTGGCACACGACTCCCTGGACCTTCCGGGGGTCAGCTGGACACAGGTACTGTGGTGCACACCTGCCAGTGCAGCCCTCCCTCCTGGGAGGTGGTCCCAGGCACCCACTCCTGGGCCAGAGGGCACCAGGTGGTGGGAGTCCGCACCCAGAGAGGCCCGGGTACCCTTGTGGCCTGAAGCCACTTGTTCTGTCGGCAGAACCGATGGCCCCTGAACAGGTCCCTACTCTCCGTGACAGCCCATGCTCCTCTTCCTGACACACTCATTTAATTTTTAACTCACAAGGCATTTGCTTATTTATTTTCATTGTTCTTGATAATAATTCTAAGCCATTAGAGGGGAAAATTATATTCAAAAATGCTGTTTCACACTTTATTTGTTTGATGATTTAGAGCGATAGAAAATAGCACATTTGCTGGCTTTTATAGTCTGATAATTATTCACATCCATCAAGCCATTCCAGGGGAATAAACAAAACACCAAGAAAATGACACTGTTAATAGCATCCTCTGCTGCGGACGGGAAGACTCCTGGCCTGCTGTCTCGGCAGGAATGCAGGCGGCCCATCCCTGGCCCGAGGTGAGAGCTGCCCGCAGAGGGCATTTCCTTTCGACTGCCCTGTGTTCCTGGGCTCAAGAGCCACCCTCCTGCTGGACTGAGGCCTCTGTCCACCAGCACCCAGGAGCCCCAGCTCCCTTACTGGACTCCGGCCTGGTTTCAGCAGGGCCCATGGGATGCCCACCTCTGGCGTCCAGCCTCAGTGTGTCCCTGGCCCCCTGTAAGCACGTCAAACCCCCACACCCATGTCAGGATGTGGGTCTCAGACATGATTGCTGGCAGCCATGGCCCCAGGCCTCCCTCTCACCCTATACCAGGTGTGTGCTTTCTGCATTGCCTTTTTGGGAGTGGCTGTGATTGGGGGCAGGGGGCATGTATCCACTCCTCCAGGCCTCAATTGTAAAAGAGGAACCTGGAGGAGAGGCTGGCAGATACCCGCCTTGTGGTGCAGCCTGCCTGTCTCTCCCCAGACCAGGGGGCCACT
Organism: Giraffa tippelskirchi; assembly: GCF_054371585.1. Classification (NCBI taxonomy): domain Eukaryota; kingdom Metazoa; phylum Chordata; class Mammalia; order Artiodactyla; family Giraffidae; genus Giraffa; species Giraffa tippelskirchi. The sequence goes on along the minus strand of NC_137280.1, from coordinate 95,411,269 downwards.
TCCTTCTAGATTATAACATCCAGGCCATGATCACCATTGTTCCCGGAAACATCTCTCCTCATCAGCTGGTCACTTGAACAGTGAAACTGCTGGATTGGGCTTGTCTCTTCACTATCATGTGGCTTTGCACACGTCTTGTGTCCCCATCTGGGAGCCAGCTCCAGAGAGACCTGGCATGGTCTTTCCCATCACCTCCATAGCTGTATAGCCGATCAAAAAACATTTTATTTTCTCACTGAAGCCCTTGATACTTACAGACGGCTGCCTTTTTGAAAAAGGCGTCTGGCAAACAATGCCCGAATTCGTCTCTCTCAGCCTCCTCGGCTATTCCACAACATTAAACCCGGAGTTATGGAGCTTGTCTGGTCCTGCTGCAGCCTCGCGGGGTCCCATGCCCGTGGTTGCCAGGGCCACCAAGCCAAGAGCGCTGAATTTTCCACAACTTTCTGGTTGAGTGTTGGCCAGAAGTACTTTGTGTAAGAACTGTCACCACCAGAGAGAAAGGGCGGAGGAAGAGGGGTGCATAGGAAGGGCTGGGAAAACATGTGGAGAAGGTCCAGAGGGACCTGCCTGGCCGGCCTCAGGACTGAGGCTCCCTGTGCTGTGGGTGGAGGAACCAGTGTGACCCCCTCTGCGGGTGGCCTGTCCCTCTGCAGCCTTCTCCATGGAGCTCCCCCATTTTCGACTCTGGCCCCCAAACTCCCAGTCTGTTTTCCCTCCCAGTGGTCCCCAGATTCTGGGAGTGGCGCTGCCTGATCCTATCTGGCCTGTCCAGGCTCTTCTGCCGTGACTGGGCCGTCTGGGACTGGACCCTACCCCCGGGAGGAGAGAGGGGCTGTTGGACCAGGGAGATGGCTGTAGTGTAGCAAGACGTGCAGGAAACCAGCCTTGCTGGAGAGGGGTGCCTATGCTGGCAGAGAGCAGGATGGGGGAACCAGGGGGACTGTGTGTGGGCTGGGACAGGGCCACCTGCCAGCTGGGACACCTCACACCAGCCCAGTCGTGAGATGGATGTGGTCCCGGGCAGACCATTTGTCCATCGAAATAGGCAAGCATCCTTTGCCACCCAGGTGACCAGGGCTGCCACGTCCAGAGAGCAGCTGCCTGGGATCACAGGCGGGCAGAGCAGATTGATTTTGGCCATGAGGTTTGACCTTGTGTTGGGGACAGAGTTCCTGGGGAGCAGGACAGACTGCCCCCATATTGGTGACCAATAAAGCTGACTCTGTTTTATGGCTCCAGAACCTGCTCTTTAATAGCCAGACAGATGCTTGCCACCTCCAGGGTGAGTAAGCAGCCCGCCTCAACCCAAGGCGCCCCTCTCTGCCTTCTTCCTTTCTTTTTTCTCCTCCCAGAGTTGAGCCTGACCTGGTGGTGTGGCACTGGGTGGGGCTGTGATGATTTAACATGACCCAGGCCCTGGCTGGAGATCCCATGAGGCTCTGCCACGAAAGCCCCTCGGTTTGGGGACTTTCCTCCAAACCGAGTGGTGAATATCTACTCGGCAGGGAGGCCAGTCCTGTGGCCCACTCACCTGGGCCTTGCTCGGGGGCCCCAGAGGGGAAGGCTGTGGCTGGGTGGGGGCTCGGTGGGTACCTACATTGCCACAGCCAGTGGAATTCCAGGAGCCTTCACAGCTGCACTGATGAAGCCTGAACCACCCTCCCTGCCTCCCTTGTATGGATGGTCCACGCTCAGCACTTATGTAGTCAGGACTAACACCCCGCCCTCCCCTGAAGACAGAGGTTTTCATCCTGCAGGGTCCCTGGAGGCGGGTGGGAGTAACTCTGGGGCCTCTCAGCACCCCAAGGGGGTTGCCCGGTGGTTGCTGGCTGTGGCAGGTGCCGCGTGCTCTCGGCTGTCAGAGTCCAGACGTCCCCATGGCCACTGGCTTCCGTCCACGAGTCCTTTCTCCTTTCTCCAGGGGCTGCCCTCTGAACACTCAGCCCGCGTCCTGCAGTCTGTACTTTCTGATAACAGAGGAGCCACATGCCAACATATTCAACTTTTAACATCCACCAGATTCAATTAATCTTATCTTTACAACTCCCAATTACAGGCGGTAATTAAGTGAAAGCAGCATTGTAGACCGTTGATATTGCATTAATCATCACAGCCTTGGAGCCGTAAATTAGTTCCTTCCCGGCCCTGGGCATCTTCCCAGAAGGGATGGAATGTTTCATTCTGCTGTTTGTTGGGGGGTGATGTTAATCCCACCAAGGTGCCTTGGATTGGGATTAACTTTGATCATCTTTATGTAAGCGATAAAAGGCCATTTAAAAAAAGAGTCACCTCTTCTTTGTCCAGATAATGGGAAATTCTCTGACGACAGCAGAATTAAAGGTGCCACAGCCACTGCCTCCAGGGCCCCGAGCATGCTCGGAAATTGTTTTTATCCTGTTGGATAAACAAGACGGCACAGTGTTCACCTATCTCCTCCGTCGCCCCCTTTTATTTTATTAAAAGCAGTGATAAGCCTCTCCATTGGGGTGGGTTCAGTTGGCTACCACGTCTGGGCGATCTTCAGTGTTCCCTGTGGTCCCCCATTTGGCTTCCTGCTCTGGGGGTGGGGGGGTCGGGGGGGATGCACCCTCATAGGGTCTTGTTCTAGAGTTTCAGGTGTTGCCCTTATTCAGGAGCATAGACCCCCTCCGCACTGCGGTCTTGGGCAGGCCACTTTCAGTGGGGGTGGGGCATGGAGCAGTATCCCTGCCCCCACTCCCTCGCTGCCAGGATTCCCCCCGCCCCCCAGTGGTGACAACTGGAAATGTCTCAGACCTGGCCTGGTGTCCCCTGGGAGGAGGATCGCTTGGCTTGAGAGCCACTGTCTGGAGTTTCTCCCAACAGGTCTGGAGGCAGATGGTCTGATAACTGTAGTTGGACCCTTTACCATCCTCCCCCCCGCCTTTGGACAAAGGTCCCCACACACCCTACATTTGTTTGAAAGTGGAGGTATCCACCTGGCCACACCCTCTCAACTCTGACATGCCTGCCTTCTCTCGTAGGTATGCCATCCCCCCGGAGCACGGCAAGCGCCTGGAGCGGCTGGCCATTGGTAGGTGCCCGGGGCCCCCTGGGGCTGGGTGGGCGGCGGGCTGGCAGCCCCACCCTCCCCGGCTTCCCGCTATTGTCTGGGTGTCGGTGTCCACTTCCTTCCCTCTGGGTCAGGCCGTGGTCCCTCCACTGTGGGTCTGTCACTTGACGCAAGCTGCACGAATGTCAGTGCTTCAGCACTCTCGTTTTCCAGACTCTTGGCACGGAGTTTGGGATGTGACCCCAGGCTTTGCAGGCTGGAGGCAGCCAGTGTTCTCGCCCCCCACCCCCCAGCTCCTGGGGCTCCATCCCGCACTCCTTTGTCTTTGTGGAACTTTGCTCAGTCTTGAACATGAGAAGTTCAGTTCGGAGATCCTCACACTGCTGCATGGCCAAGTGGGGGCTGTGGGGCCGTCTGCTGTCCATGCAGGATTGGATCACCCAGGCTTCCTCGGCAAATGTCCCACTATCTAGATTGAGGCCCTAGGTGGGGCCTCTTGGGCTGACGGGATTTTTCAGAGAGGGTCCTGGGCTGTGTCTGGATGGGGGGCCACTGACCACTTGGGTATAGGAAGGCCCTCAGGGCATAGAATCCTTCGAGACAAGCATACACTCCGGCTGGGAGGCCCTGAGGCCTCTGTGTGCCCCAACGGAGGGCCAGGCCATGGCCCTGAGTCACTGTCATCATACCCCTGCCCTGTCCCCACGGAGGCTTTTGTGTCATGAGGGTGGATGGCTGTCAGTGCTGGACAGACGTTAACAGACGACTGGCCCAGCCATCAGCCCTTGCTCCACACCCAAGAGCGGCCCCTCCTTCACAGGCTGCATCCAGGTGAGGGTGGGGGTCTGCCTCTCAGACAGCGCTGGGCCTCTGGCCACCCTGACCTCTGTGGCAGCAGCAGGCAGCCGGTACCCTCAGGCTGTGGAACCTTCCAAAGCCATGGCTTGGTGTTGGCAAGGCTCCCTGATGGCCCGCCACCGGCCTCCGTGCCATTCCCACTCTGGGGAGCATGTTTCTCCTGGTAGAAACTCCAGGACAGGCTGTCCTGACAAAGGCCAATTGCACTTACTTCCTAAGATCTAAAGGGAAAGCCAAATTAGATTGTTTTCCCATTATCTGACTTTTTAAAATGCCGATTAAAAATGTCTTTTCCTGTTGTATTAGCTTCTGGTTGATGTAAAAAATTACCACAAACTCCCAGGGGGCACTAGTGGTAAAGAACCTGCCTGCCAGTGCAGGACACATAAGAGACCCGGGTTCAATCCGGGTGGGGAAGGGGAAGATCCCCTGGAGAAGAAATGGCAACCCACTCCAGTATTCTTGCCTGGAGAATCCCATGGTCAGAGGAGCCTGGCGGGCTACAGTCCTTGGTGTCACAAAGAGTCAGACACAACTTAGCACGCATGCATCACAAATTCAGTGGCTTAAAACAACACAGATCCCCTCAATTTTGCTGTGAACCTTAAACTACGCTTTAAAAAAAAGTCCTAATTAAACCCCCACAGATTTGTGTTCTCACGCTTGTGGAGGTCAGAAGTCTACAGCAAGCCTCTTGGGGCCGAGGTCCAGGCATCAGCAGGCTGGCTCCTTCCTGAGGCCCCCTTGGTGGGGTGGGGTGGGGCAGAACCCAACTTCTGGCTTCTCTGACTTCTGGGGGCGCCCCATCCTGGACTCGGGGCCACGTCACTCTCATTCTGTCTCCCTGGCCCATGGCTTCCGCTGCTATGGTTAGGTCTCCCCTGCCCCTGTCTTAGAAGGACCTTCAGAATGTTACAGCCCCCCCCCCAGGGGTCCAGGCCCATCTTATCTCAGGGGCCTGCACTTGATCGCATCTTCAGAGCCCCTTTCTCCAAGGAGGGGACCTTACATGGGCTGCGGGGATCGGGGTGTGGACATCTTGGGGGAGCCACAGTTCAGTCCCCCACCTGCAGAGCCAGGAACATCAGCGCAGGTGCTCTCTCTCTGGGGACCCTGGGCCTTGTCTTCAGCATCTCTGCTCTTACTGTTTGGTGGGGAGGCCAAGGGTGTTTGCAGCTAGCCACCCCTGGCTGTTCTCCCTCAATGTGCTTTCTCTACTAGAAAAGTGTGGGATGATCTGAGTGCCAACTAGAGAAGCTGGAGGCGGCCAGAACTGCTGCCGGGGCCTTTCTGATGCCTGGACCTGGATGCTGGCTCGATGCCTGGGCATCTGTGGAGGGCTTGGTTCAGTGGCCAGGGCTGGGAGAGGATGGGTGGGTGGGCAGGCAGGAAGGCGGCCCTTGTGAAGTCAGGCCGCACCTGGAATTCAGGGAAGGGGCCGACAGCTCCGGAGGAGGGGTGGGGGACCTCATGGTTCCTCTACAGCCCCTCACTTGGGCTGATCTCCCCTCAGAGGAAAGACTGAGGAGGCTCCATGGCTGGTGACTCACTGCCCTCCTGGGCATCCCTTCCAAACTTTTTGGGGGCATGCCTCCCGGGCGGCTTTGTTGAGATGGGTGGAAGGGGGTTGCAATTAATACGGAAAATGAATAGCTGCGCTCTGAATGGGCTCGCTGGGAGGGTTGTGCAGCCCACGGGGAGAGCGTTAATGTGTTGGCGCATTATTGGTGCTAATCACTTAAAATGTGCGCCTTTATTAGAGCTTTAATGAGAGCCACTTAAACTGTGCATTAAAAAGAGGAACTGCAGAGAGGCCGGCGGGCCGGGCGGCAAGCAGCCGTAACTCTAATGGAAATGCTTTTAGTGCAGAGCAGAGTGTGGGATTCAGTTGTCCTGGCTCTTTCCAGAACCTCCACACTGGGTCCTTGCCGTCAGGAGCCTCCTCCAGCCTCTGCGTGTGGGTGGGGCCATGTCTGCACACGGACACACGCACGCATGCAAACACATGCACACATGCACGTGCACACGTGCCCATTGAGGGTGTGTGCTGGCTGGTCTTACTGGAAGGGCCCTGGGGCCACCCGGGCCTGGGGGTGAGCCCTGGAGGGAGGTGGACACTTGGGGGTGCACGCTGCTGCCTTGGGGACACCTCGAGGAGCCGTGCGGCCCTCCTGTGCCCACTGTGCGGTTTGGGGTGAGAAGCTCAGCCACCATGGGCAGAACCTGAGGTTGGCTTTTCCTTAACCACGAGACTGGCCTGTTAGTGACTTGAGTTTCAGCCAACATGTGATGTGGGAACAGTGCTGAGCTGTGCTGGTGAAGCCTGCTGTCTGGGTCTAGGTGTCTGGGCCTCCCGTGGACTCATGGATCATCTTTTAAATTAGCTACATGGCGCACTCTGGGGCAGAAAGCAGAGGGGCTGTGAGCACAGATAGAGGCGCAGGCCTGGGTGGCCCACTCTTCCCCCATGTCCTGTGGGTCTGGGCCACAGGCAGGTGGATCACGGGACCACGTGGGTAGAGAGCCCTCACCCTCTCAGGCAGCCCCCCTCTTTGTTGTGGACTTGGTCAGTGTGTGTGTTGGGGGGGGCGGAGGCCCCACTCACTCCTCACCCCATGACTCTTCAGGCTCTAGAGAGCAGCTCCTCTGTCCGGTCTCTTGGCTGTTCTCTCACGTGGCTGAGTGACCGTGTGGAGGCCCCAGTGGGTTTCGTTTGAGGGGAACTCGGAGTGGGGGGCAGTCTATGGGCAGCTGTGCCCCCACTGCACACCTTGTCTGTACTCACGAATGTGGTGCTGTGCGTGGGTACACTCCACCCGGCGGGCCCCTGTGTGTTTCATTCCTGCGGGGCCACAGGAGGACAAGGCCACCTGGCCACCCCGCCCCGTCCGGCTGACACTGTCTCGTCTGCTCCAGGCTTCTTCCCCGGAAGCTCCCAGGGCTGCGATGCCTTCCTTCGGCACAAGATGACCCTCATCTCGCCCATTATCCTCAAGAAGTACGGGATCCCGTTCAGCCGGGTATGTAGGGGCGGGTATGTAGCCTGCCAGTGGACGGGCTTCTGGGCCCGGGCCCTCCTGACCATGAGCGCCCCAGGAAACTAGCGTCTTCACGCTGGAGAAGGGCCGCAGGCTGGGGTCGGGCTGTACTGCTGGACAGTCAGCTCCTCCACAGTGGTGGTGAGGGTGGAGGTGGGTATCAGGAGGGCCTTCCCTCCTGGTCCCTCCCAACCCAGACCCGAATATCTACTGGCCCTGGGGTCGGACTGGGGAATGGGTGGCTGGGGCAGCTCCTGACGACCGTACAAGAAGAGCTGAGGAGCTGGGCCCCCCTTTGTGGGAGCCCCCTGCCCACCCCACCCATGCCCAGGGCAGACGGCCTCATTCCAGAGGGAGTGAATACCTGTTTAGAAATTAAGCATCTGACTCTCCCGTAGCATGAAAGCTGTGATCTCATGCAGTTTCCTGTAAGGTGTCCACATGGGGTTGTGAAGAGTTAGGCTGCACTGGGGGCTAAGTTGGCAGGGACCCCACCACCTGGGAGAGTGGGGTGGGCAGCAGGGACTGAGTTCTGGGGCTGGGCGCCTCTGTCCCGGGAGTGGGCCCAGCCGTTGTCACACCAGGCCAGTCCCTTCCCACAGACAGGCCTCCTGGACACAAGGGTTCAGGCGAGTGGCACATGCCTGGAACTTTCTGGAAGGCATGTGGGCCATGGCCCTGAGGGCAGAGGCAGCCCAGCTCCTGCAGGTCTCCCCAGAGAGTGATCTGTCAGGCACAGAGTGAGCTCTGCGAGCAGACTTCCATGCCTGCCTCTGGCCCCGGGTATCGGCAAGTCGAAAACTGGTTCTGATGTTTCAGGCACGCAGCCGCAGCATCACCACGCGGATGGGGGTGTGGCCTTCCTGCCAGGGCCACCCCCACCACTCATGCTCTTCAGGTAGCCGCTGTCCCTGTTCTTCTCTCTGCTCCCTCTGTCTTCTGGTTGGAACGTTGTTCGTTACCAGGAACCTTGCAGACAGATCACAGCATTGCTCACGGGACTGAGAGGTCTTTGTTTCCCATCGCATTATCAAGAACATTCTCCACAGCCCTGCATCCTGGAGAGGGATGCTGGTCGTGGGAGTCGGCTGGTGGGCACTGTCCATCCTCCCAGGTTGGTGCCAGTGTGGTCCTGCAGCTCATATGTGAAATATCTTAACATGACCCACAGGCAGTGGCCTCCTGCTGGTGACCCAGGAGAGGCTGGGCTCAGCGGCCACACCAGCTCCCACAGGGGCCAGGACAGAGCTTCACCCTGAGGCTGTGGGACCCAGGCCCTTGTCCGGCAGCAGAGAGCCCTCCATGGGCTGCAGGCCTGGGGACCAGGCTCCAGGCCCCGCAGAGTCAGGGATGGATACCTCTCTTAGGGCTCCACGTGTAGCCCCTCATCTGAATTCCTGGTAAAAGAGTCACTCCACACTCTACTTATAAATCTCTGTAATGGTATTTACTTCTGGAAGAAAAAGCAGATCAATAGTGGAGCTTTTTAATAATTAAAAGTGTGTGTTTCTGGGATCTGCCACAGACTTCCTCATTCATTCTTCGAGAGCTCGAGGGGCAGCCGAGCTCCGGGCTTCCTCTGTGACTGGCGTGCGGGGCCCGCGCTCCCTCCTCTCCCGACTGCTCCGCCTCAAGGCCGATCCATCATCCCCGACGCCTTCTTATTTATTGTCGGTCTAACGTTGATGGCGGCGACATGGAGGACAGCTTCCGTGGGCCCGAGGTGGAGCCACCGAGATGTAGATTTTCTGACGGGAACATAATCTTCTTGTCATTCCAAATGAGCACACCTTCCCTTCTGGGCCTTGATTTATGGGAGGGGTCTGGTGGGGGGCTCTGGCTCCGTGACAGGGACCCCACTGCCTCCCCGAGGCTCGAGCAGACCAACCGTGCTCAGAGGCATCGGAGGAAGAGTGAGACAGCGCTCTCTAGGATCAGCTCAAGTAGAATGAGAAAATCAGTAACTGGGTTTAACGGGCTATCCCCAAACCCGAGTTTATTTACCGTTTCATGAGCTCCTGAGTCCTGCGACAGAAGCTGACCCAGGGGGCCCTGCCTGAGGACCGAGGATGCTGGCCACTGATCCTGGGGATGTTCCCCATCCCCACCTCTCTCCTACCGTCACTTCATCTCTGCACACAGCTGTCACTTGGACTGGAATTTAAAAATATGACTTAATGCACAATGACTTCCCTTGATTGGTGCAATTCATTATTTGAAAAGAAAAATATCAGCGTGTTCTTAAGGACTGGCTTTCCTCCAGGCTACATCAGTTTTGATTGATTTTTGACTCTGTGGTTGGTTTCTGGACATCTCACCCCCTACCACCTCCCACCGCTCCCCTTCCCCTGCCGAGGTTTGACTGCTCGTCAGTTCCTTAGATAAATCCAGCAATTTCTACTCGTCTCTCTGGGGTTATTAGCAGGGCACAGAACCACAGTCAGTGACAAAGCAGTGAACGGCCTCCAAGTGGGACAGGAGAATTGAACAGACACATTTGGCAAAAGGAGGCACGCACCTGCAATGGCGGGTCCAGACACACCAGGACCAGATGTGGTGGGTGGCACCTACCAACCTAGGGGCAGGGCTTGTACCCCCCACCTGGGCTGCGAACACCCCTGACACTGCCAACGGGGCAGGGGGTCTCGCCCTCACCACCATGTTGGTGCAAAATGGGCAGCTGCATGGAAAGCCGCCGGGCAGTTTCCTGGGGCCCCCTGGTTCCCCCTCCGTGTCTGTTTACTCTGGAGAAGCACCAGCACCATCTGGAGAAGTGGTTCCACGGGCCCCGGCGCTCTGCTCGCTGTGTCGCGACCGGGGAACAGCCGCAGGCCTGTCAGCAGTAGGCCAGATGAGCAACTAGGACACGTCCTCGTGACAGGAGGCCCTGTAGGAACAAAAAGGAGACAGCGGAGTGCCCACTGGGATGGATAAACCCTGAGGATGTGCCAAGCGGAAGAGGCCAGACCCAGAGTACAGACGGTGCGGTCAGTGTCTGTGAAACCCTAGAGAGACGTGGAGGATGGGATGGGGGGGTGTTTGGGGCCACAGTCCCTGGAATTCTGGACAAGCTAATCTATGCTCCAAGCTCAATCCAGGAAATGATGGCCCTCCCGACCCCAGAGGTCACTCCTGCACATGGCCTCTGTTCCAACAGCCCTACCTTGCGTCGCAGGACACCATGAGTGGGCATGCTGGCTGCTGTTACTTCTCATCTCTTTCAGAACAGTCTACTGTTGGAACGACTGCTGATGGCTGGGGTGGTCAGTGGGGAGGGCCCTGGGGAGAAGGCTGCAGTCCCCACCTCCTCCTCCAAGTCTTAAAGCGACAGTACTGGACGCCTCTGTGTGGTGTTGTCGTCCCTCATCCCTCATGCCCAGCTCCTGGGTTTGGCGTCTTTGATGCAGAGGCCGGATCAGAGTCTGGCTGGCCGGACCATTTTGAATAGGCCTAGAAACATCAGCTCTTCCTGCGGGGTTCTGACCTTGACACGCTTCCTCCCAGCCCGCCAATACGTCACTTCAATCGCTCTACCCTCACGTGGAAGGACCCACGTCTTGGGATCTAGTGGGTAGGCTCCCTGCTCACAGTGGTGGGGTGACTCAGGCCAGTATCCAGGGCCGTTTCATGGGTGGGCCTACTCCTTCCTTGCACGAGGACTGGACGCCGTGCTGCAGGCTCACACCTGTCCTCAGCTCCCAGGGCTCCAAGCTTCCCCAGAGCTGACTGGCCCACCTTGCCAGCCCGGGTGCTGTGTGGGAACATCTCACAGTGGACAGGAGGTGTGATGGCCACCTGCCTCCGAAGCAGAAGCCGCCCCCCGCCCCAAACAGAAAGCACCTAGAATCCTAGCGCTGCAACTCACCTGTCTGAGAGTCCAGACTGTCCCCTTGGGCCCGGTGGGGCTTCTGTGAGCAGTGGGGGTGGTTGTAGCCACCCCAGCTGCTCGCTTCACCTGCTCTACTAGCCCCATGAGAACCAGGCTGCAGCCTGTAGAACCTTGGCCTTTCACCTGGCCAACTCCATTGGCTCCTGAAGTCAGGTCCCCGCACTTGGTGGGATGTCCTAGAGCCCACATCTCCCTGCTGGGTCCCTCGGTAGCTCCTGGTGGCTTTGCTGCCAGCCTGTGATGCCCCGTGTTGGACGTTTCTTCTGGCCGGGCCTCATCCCTCACCTGTCACCCCTTCCTCCTCAGATCACACAGGAGGCGGGGGAGTTCATGATCACGTTCCCCTACGGCTACCACGCTGGCTTCAACCACGGATTCAACTGCGCCGAGTCTACCAACTTTGCCACACTGCGGTGGATCGATTACGGCAAGGTGGCCACCCAGGTGAGTGCGTGCTAGCTCCCCACCTGCTTCCCCAGCCCAGAGCCTAGGTGACAGCCACTTATATTTAGCCTGGGGCTCAGACTCTCCATCAAGGTCTTTTTATGGATCTTCAGCAAACATGTCCTCAGCTCATTCCTCACTTGGAGGGAAGAGGGCGTGGGCAGATAAGGTGGTATGCAGCAGCCTGGGCCTGGCCAGGCCTGCTCAGGGCTCCCTCTGTCCTGGCAGGCCCAGGTATGCTCCTACCATCTGGGGACCAGGGAAGATTTGTTCCTTGTTAGTTGACTCTTAGGGGGCCTCTTGGTCAGGTGTGGGGTCTGCTCCGGCCCCAGAGCCTGTCTTTACCAGTCTACAGTGTGTGTGTGTGCACATGCGTGTGAGCGTGCTTGCAAGAGAGAGCAGCGCCTTGGCAGGGCAGGCCCTGCGCTCAAGGCCAAGGGCTTGTGTGTGTGTGTGTGTGTGTGTGTGTGTGTGTAAGAGAGAGCAGAACCCTGGCAGGGCAGGCTCTGTGCTCGAACCCAAGGGCTTCCTGCTGCCTTGTCATCTACAGTGGTCACTCAGAGCCCAGAAGACTCATTTGTTTTCCTCAGTAATTTGCTGACCTGCTCCCAGAGGGACAAAAATCAGCCCGCAGGCCTGACGCTTGAACTGAGTTCTTGTTCTCAACTTCTTTTTCCCCTGCATGCACCCATCTGTGGTTCTGATGGGCAGCTCAGTGGGGCTCGAGGCCCCACAGTGACGTGTCCAGGGAGCAGCTGGATAGTGGGCAGGTGTCTGGGAGGGGGAGGCCGCTAGGAGGGCTGTTGAGTGTGCAGTAGGCCCAGCCCTTCCTTGGCAGCTGGGACCAGTGACCTTCCTCCCAGGACTGGCATCATGACTGCCCTGAGGAAGCCAGTGAGCTCTACCCATCCGGCTGGGCTCTGGCCCAGCGGCACCGGCTCTCAGGCTTCAGCTGCTTTAACTTTTTCTGTCCAGCGCAGAAAGGGGCCCAGCCATGCACATGTCTCACTCTGGCGCTGAGCACAAGGAACAGGAGAGGCCCCTCCTGCGTGGGCCTGTTCAGTGAAGCTGGGGTGCCTCCTACCAGCCTCCTCAGCAGAGCCCTGAGGGTCTTTCATGGAATCACTCAGCTGTTCAGACTCAGGGCCTAGGGTTAGGGAGCATGGTGGGTTTCTCCCAGACACGGAAGTGGGGGTGGTGTGGACCAGGAGGACCCCGAGCCCAGATCCTGGTTTGGTCAGCCCACCCCGACCCCAGATCTTTGCAGAAGAGGGTCTAGGCTGTAACGATTGGGCATCATGGCCTAGAGCTATGGCCCCATGTGGAGGGGAGTTGGCATCCAGGTGCAGCATGTGGCAAAGAGCAGGAAGGCCCAGACTGAGGGTTCTCAGGGTGCTCGCAGACTGGAGCTTGGGAGTAGACAGGGTTAAATGAGATCCATTCTGAAAGGGAACATCTCCTGTTTCGTTTCATGTTTGAATGGGGTGAAAGGTTGTATGTGCTTAGTTGCTCAGTAGTGCCCAGCACTGCAACCCCATGGACTATAGCCTTCCAGGCTCCTCTGTCCATGGGATTCTCCAGGCAAGAAACCTGGAGTGGGTTGCCATTTTCTCCTCCAGGGGATCTTCCCAACCCAGGGTCAAACCTGCGTCTCCTGTGTCTCCTGCATTGCAGGTGGATTCTTTACCCACTGAGCTATTGGGGAAGAGGGTGAAAGACTAAGAAAATTAAGCTCTGGGGGTGGCCTTGTGGCACATCTCTGCTACACAGCGCGATCTAGACGGGTTCGCGGTCTAGATGGGTTGGCGGTCTAGACGGGTTGGCTCATCTCTGTTTTTCTAATGATCTCTCTCTCTAACTTTGCTGTGTCAGTGCAGTTGAGAAAAGGAAACGGGCTTTGCAGCCAGGAAGACTGGAGAGGCGCCCCGGGATGTGAAGCGTTGGGCTTTTAGACTTAATTCAGAAAATCGTGGTGAGAGTGTCTTTGGCAGAGAGTCTGACTTGGCTAAAAGAGGAGAGATGGGGACGTCAGGATTGTCTGCTTAGATCCAGAGGAATAATTACACCTCCCGGGGCGTGTTCTCGTTGTCATTGAGAGTTCCATGTGTGCGGTGCTGCCTGGCTGCAGCGGGTGCTGGATTGAGTTGTCAGCCAGGTGGGGGCTTCTCCTGGAGGCACTGCCGGAGCCAACCCTGCCGCGGAGCCAGTGGGGACCACCCGGATATTAAAAGCAATTTTGGGTTCAGCCATGTGTTCACAAACAAGTGACATCTGGGAGGTGCAGCCTGAGATGGGGCTGCACGCTTAACATTGCTGGGCAGCATAGCATGAAATTACTGAACCAGTCAGTGTGGTGCTCTGTGCCGGCCCGGGGTTCCAGGGGCCTGGCAGCTGGGGTAGGGCCCCTGCGGGAGTGGCCACTGGCCCTGGGGTGCCCATCCATGGCCACCTGATGTCAGCTCCTGGGCTGTTTAGTGGTGACCCTCCGAACTCCGCTGCCCTGTAACTAGTCCGGGCTGGAGAGGCAGCCTGGGCACTTGGCCTTGCAGACAACAAGCTGAGGTATCAGGGGCAGGGGACTGTTCAGGTTCTGTGGTGCTAGGGCTATGGATTAAAGGGAGGGAGTGGGTGGGGTGGAAGGGCAACCAGAGCCCCCTTCCCACTGAGCTGGGGCCTCTCCCTGCAGCCTGAGTGCCTGCCCCCCCCCCATCTGTCTCCCCTTCTAGCACATTCCTCAGACACAGCCAAGGGGGAGAACGTTCACTTCACTTCCCAGGTTCTAGAGACCCTTTTACTTGCTGGTTCATTAGTTTCTCAGGTGCCCAGTGAGCCCCACACTCCCCACATCGACCCATTTCTGTCATTCTCTCTGTTGACACATGAAATGCTAAATGCCCAGGCTCGCCAGCCTGTGTGAACTTTAGGTGTGCCTGTTCTTTCTTCCAGATCAGGGTCAGCAAACAGGGCCCATAGATGAAACCTGGCTGGTTGACTGTTTTTGGTACTGTCTGCAAACAGAGTGATGCTTAGATGTTTTTGTTTTTCTGGCCATGTCACATGGCATGTGGGATCTTAGTTTCCCAAACCAGGGATTGAACCTGCACCCTCTGCAGTGGAAGCTCAGAGTCTCAACCACTGGACGCCAGGGGAGTGCCGAGTGTTAGGTTTTTAAAGAGCTGGGGGGAAAAAAAATCAAAAGAAGTTATATGTGACATGTGGCAACTAGATGAAACTCACATTTCACATTGATAAAGTTTTTTTTAATTAATTTGTGTATTTGGCTGTGCTAGGTCTTAGTTGCAGGATGTTCCCTGACTAGGGATCAAACCCAGGCCCCCTGCATTGGGAGCTCAGAGTCTCAACCACTGGACCACCAGGGAAGTCCTGATAAATAAGGTTTTATTGGCACAGGCACACCCACTCATTGACATGCCGTGCAGGGGCTGCTTGCATTCGGGTGTGGAGCTGAATAGTCGTAACAGGACCATCTCACCTGCAAAGTGGAAAATATTTGCTGTTGGCTCTTGTCAGGAGTTTGCAGCCCCTGGTCTAAAGAATCGATTTTGTGTACACCCTGGCTCCAGGCAGTCAGGGCTGAAGGGTCCCTCTCACTCTTTCCTCCACAGCCCCCAGGGTCTGTAGCATCAGAGGCGCTATTCCCTCCAGCACGTTGGCCCCCAGCTGCTGCCTCATTGATTTTAACCAAGGAAAATTTATACCTATGACTTGGGGATTGGGTGGACTGTGGAATATTATGCAGCCACAAAAATGGTTCACTTTACTGACGTGGAAAAATGGGCATGGCATTTTGTGTGGAAAAACTAGGTTTTGGATCATGAATATGTAATCCCATCATGTGTGTGTGTTGGGTGGGGGGGTAGATTTACCAAATGTTGATCGATGTTACCTCCACGAGGTAGAATTTGAGGACTCATCAGGGCCTGAGACCAGAGCCAGCAGCGGCCAGTCCTGCCTCAGGTTACGTGCTGCTGCTTTGGTTTTGAGCTATCCCTTTCCCTTGACCTCCTCCCCAAGCTCTGCAACCCCCCTCCTGCAGCCCCATCTCTCTTTCCAGCTTTCCTGATGAATCTTGCCTGCATCAAGCTCTGACTCTGGGCCTCATGACTGGGCCTGCCGGCGTTCCAGGAGACACCTTCCCCACCTCCGTGTCTCCCAGGCTGGCTGCCCCCTTCAGGCAGGTGTCCAGGGCTTGCCTGGGGCTGCAGGGGCCACCTCCACAGACCTGTGCCCCATTTCCAAGAACAGAATTTCCCAGGCAGGCGTTGTAGTGGGATTACCAACCGGGAAGATGAGAGGGCTGCTCCGTCTTCACTGCAGAAAATGAAGTGTGCACACATCAGCCTTTTAGGTCTGAGCTCGAATTAGTCCTACAAGGCTGCACACCACGTTGGATTAGCTGCGTGGCCTTGCTGCTCCCGCGGTAGGTGGCACTGGGTGAAGCCTGACAAGGGCCTCCTGCCTCCACCGAGGGCGCCCCACAAGGCACAGGAGTTGACTTCGGATTAAACAGAGCAAGAGAGATTTAGAACCCAGCTTGAATGCTGGGAGCCCTGCACGCTTAGCTGGTTTTCTGTCTGCTGTCTGGGCCGCCGCCTGGCAGCGCTCAGCCTCCAGGCAAGTTTGCTCCCCGGCAAGGTGTCTGCTGAGCGTGGAGGGCGGGAAGACCACATCCCCCCACTTCTGGATCTAGGTGGGGGGCCTCCCCTGAAACCCCCCACCTGGGCTACCTCTAACTTCACTGCTGTGAAATGTGAACCAAATTGTCCCCGCTGCTCTGAGGACGCCTGCCTTCTGTTTGGTGACACTGGGCTTGCTCTTGGTGATTAATCCAGAGCCCCTCCCCACCAGGGGAGGTGACAGAATAGGGGGAGGTGGGGGCGGGCAGAGGAGGGCCTAGGGACAGAGCCACGGCTGTCCCACCCAGACGGACAGATGCTTCTCTGGCCCACCCACATCCGAGGTGCCGGCCTGGGCACCACTGTGCCTCCCTGGCTCCCTGATTTATGGAGCTGTGGTGGCCAGTGCTCAGGGTTTGCAGTCAATTGCTGTATAAAATATGCTTCCCTCCCCCTTAGCCTCCCCTAGGCTTCCTGTCACTCTGTCCCTGCAGCAGCTTGAAGCCTGTCCCCCGCCATATCCCGCCCTGGGAACTCAGGATGCACACAGCAGTGTGGGGAAGGACGGAGCGGAGAGCGCGGCCCCCTCTCTGCCTCCCTGCTCGCTTTGGCTTTGGCTTTAACTCTGACCATCTAGAACAGTTGCTACCTGATTTGGAAGGAGGGGGTCTGAGGCAGAGTCTCCCTAGGTCACTGTGACCTTGGGTGGGCGGGAGCTCCCTCCTCCGCTCGGTCGTGACCTGATGTCCCCTGGGCAGGGATGAGAGCCTGGTCTGGAGGGAGGGTCGGGGGCAGTTCTTCTGCCATCTTTTCCATTGTCACCACCCCACCCCCGTAGACCATTTGGACACTTTTGTCCTCTGTGCCTGCCATGAGGTTCTGACTGTGGGTACACCGCACATCTTTTCAGAGAGGGAAGCCTTTCTGCCCCTGAGAGGGGGTCTTCTCCCCTGGGGACTGTGTGCCCCATGAGGACTGTGTGCCCCCAATGACGGGTCTGGGTAGCAGCCTTGGAGGCAGAAAGAGACACCCCTACCAGCTCATATGCAAGCAGGACTTCACCAGCCCAGGTTTCAGAACCCACCTGTCACCCCTGCCCCACTCCCTGCTACTGTGTCTGGGGGGCTGGTGGACGTACATGCCCCAAGGCCCTCCAAGACAGCTTTGCAGCTGAGAAGCCTTCTGTTTGTCTTCTCAGGAAGTCGTTGCAAAGAATCACAAATGCATTGTAGCTGCAGCCCCTCCCCCAGGGAGCACACCAGTCTGTTGCATCCCCTCTGCTCCCCTGGCTTGTGTTCATTCTGGCGCCCAGCAACCCAGAGCCCCCCTCCCCCACTCCTGTTGTCTTCCACTCCTGTCCGCCGTCACCCCCCCACCTCCACCCCCTGCCCAGCTGTCTGGGGTTGTCGCCTGGGTTACAAGCAGCTGTGTTCAGGCTCACCCCTCAGAGGATGGCCCTAGAGACACACACTGAGTACTCTTGCACTGGTCTCTCTGGGGGCTGCCCGCTCCTCACAGTGCCACTTCAGCCGACTGTTCCCCTGGTGGGTTGCCAGCGCTGGGTGGTCCCCACCAGCAGGCACACGATCACACAGCTCTGGCCCAGGTGCTGGCCGCTGCAGGCTTGCTCACCCTACTGGGCCTGCTGCCCCTCATCCTCGTGGCTTTGCTGCGTTTTCCCATGAAGACTGGGAGCTTGTGATTCAGATCCACAGACCAGAGTTTCTGCTCCTCAGCACTGTGAATCACGGGACTGCACCATCTGTGGGCCGTCCCTCCCCTGCCTTCACCCACTCAGCGCCAGGAGCCCCCCAGTGTGACAACCACAGGCATCCCAGATACCGCCCAGTGTCCCCTAGGGCAGTTGGATCCCCCGTGTGAGAGCGCTGGGCCAGCAGGACTCCTCAGGGGGGCATCTTGGCCCTGCCGAGGTATCCAGCCCGTGTTGCCCAGAGATGCTGCCGGAGGGTCTGCTCCGGGAAAAGTGGCCGCGTCTGGCCCAGGGAAAGCATGGAGGCCTTTCTTAGGTCAGGCTGTGGTCTGGGTCAGGGGACTTCATGGGCACACCAGCACCTGGACCTTTCTAGTGTCCTGCTGTGGACAGAATTTGGTTCTTGGCCATGGTCAACACTGCGACTTGGGATGGTGAGGCTTCTACAGAGGGCAGATGGGCTGGCTCCCCTTGGAGCCTGGAGAACAGGGGGAGACAAGTCCACCGGGTGTCCTGGTCACCAGAGGGGCTGTGGGTAAAGGGCTGCGGTGATGGAAGAGCTGAGAGGCTAGGGGGGTCCTCAGGCAGAACGCCATTGGGAAGCATGGCCCAGAGCGCCTGGTTTATTAGCATCTGGGTAGAGGGGGAGGAAGGAAAGCTATGACAAACCTAGACAGCATATTAAAAAGCAGAGACATTCCTTTGCCAACAAAGGTCCATCTAGTCAAAGCTATGGTTTTTCCAGTAGTTGAGTATAGATGTGAGAATTGGACCATAGAAAAAAATGAGTACCAAAGAATTGATGCTTTTGAACTGTGATGCTGGAGAAGACTCTTGAGTGTACCTTGAACTGCAAGGAGATCAAACCAGTCAATCCTAAAGGAAATCAGTCCTGAATATTCATTGGAAGGACTGATGTTAAAGCTGAAACTCCAATACTTTGGCCACCTGATGTGAAGAGCTGACTCACTAGAAAAGATCCTGATGCTGGGAAAGATTGAAGGCAGAAGAAGGGAATGACAGAGGATGAGATGGTTGTATGGCATTACTGACTCCATGGACATGAGTTTGAGCAACCTCTGGTAGTTGGTGATGGACAAGGAGGCCTGGCATGCTGCAGTCCGTGGGGTTGCAAAGAGTCGGACATGACTGAATGACTGAACTGAACTGAGAAGGGGAGAGGGGTGGGGACCCTCACATGAGGATCAGCTCAGCTGCCGGGCTGCAGCCACAGTGCTACACGGATGAGGCTTTTCTGTGTGGAGGAGGAAAGAGAGTGACCTTGGGGTGGGGATAGCATCCTGGGGGTCAAAGGTTCGACCTGTGACCTTGCCCAGCCCCCAGGAAGCAGCCTTCCCAGTTGGGAGCCCTGCATCTAATGGCTTTGTTTATGAAGCGCTTCTGAGGGCTTCCAGTGGATTTCCTAATGAACTGGTTTGTTATCAAGTCTCCTGCTGCAGCATGCGGGTGATTACATCAGAAACAGGGGGCCAGGCTGTGAGCTGGCCTGGCAGATGCCGGCTCCTCAGTGGGGGCTCTTCCCCCGTCCCTGGGTGTTTAATGCTTTGTGGGCTGACGTGCCCCTTGCCCCCACCCTGGGATTGTTCCCTCGGAAGCATGTGTGTCGCTCCCGTCTGCATCTGCTCAGCAGCAGTCACCCTGCAAATGCCGGGAGACAGAAAGAAGCTGCGCAGAGGGGGACACGGACAGGGGGCTGGACGCCTGGGATGCTCAGACTCCGGGAGACCACAAAAGGCACGATGTGGGGGACAGGCAGCATCAGCCAGTGGGGGCTTCTGGAGGAGAGACAGTTCAAGACCCTGGCCCTGTCACACCTGCATCTCAGATTTCTGGCTTCCAGGGCTGGGCGGGGACAACATCCTATGGTTTTCAGGCCCTGTATCCTGTTGATGGCACTCTGTGACATGAATACGCCAGAGTCTTGACCGCTTCCATCCACCAGAGGAGCAGTGATGTGACCTGAGTCCTCCGAGGATGCTGCTGGCCCTGCTCAGAGTGGAGCAGGGCTTCTCCAACAAGGGCTGGAGGGCCAGTCACCTCCAGCAGAGATGCTGCAGGATGTGTGCATTCCTAGGGATCAGGTTCCAGTGGGCCCCCAGTTCCCTAGCCTCTGGCCCCTGGTGGAGGAGGTGGGGCAGGTGCCCCTCACAAGCTTTTTGTAGGGGGTACAGTGACTCTTCACAGAGTGCCCCCGGGGTCCTTCCTGCCTGCTTCCTACAGCACAGAGGGGTCTTACCCTCAGTGGGGGAGCTCTGGCTTCTTTCCTCTGCTGCCACCCCAGACCTCGTCCTCTGCCTCTGTGAGTTGGGGCATTTGTGTACCTGGAGTCCGGGGTGACTATGATTGTTAGTGACTGCCCAGGTTCCTCTCCCTTTGCGATGCCTCCTGCAGCTGAGAGGCCGAGGGAACCCTGAACTGAGGGCAGACACCCCGATGTGGGGAGAGCTGTAGGGACATGAAGGGGGGTTTTCTATCAGAATCAGGGCTTTGAAGACTGTGGACTTAACACGTGGGGTAAAGAAAGTAGAACGGAAAGGAAAAAACAGGTCACATCCATCAGGAGACAAGGAGATGGTTGCCGTTAGCAAAGAGTCCGCCAAGTGAGAGAAGTTAATCGTCACCATGGCCAGGGCTGTGTTAACTCAGTACCTGTGGGTTCTGAACCATGTGGCAGGAGACTGGAGACGGCCTGATGCCCACGTGTGGATGGGCCGTCCATCCAGGTACCGAAACACTGTGCACCCTGAGAGGAATGAGGGGCAGGTTACATGCTCCATGCATTCCAGGGGGAGGCATGTGGGAACGGTGATGATTCCAGGGGGAGGCATGTGGGAACGGTGATGGGTGAGTCTTCTCTGGGAGGACAAGATGCCTCTGTCTTGTGTGGGGATGCAGGGGATAGCCTGAAAGGAGGGAGTGGGAACTGCGGGGTTGGGGATGGAGTGGGGTGGGGGAGCGGAGGGGGGCTGAGTGTCTGCTGCCCTCTGTTCCTCAGACTCTGCACCCTGTGAGGGCCTGGCTGTTCCCCTAGTCCGTCCTGAGCTGCGTCTCTGTGCAGCTCGGGGCTCTCCGTGTGGGGACAGGGCCTGGGAGGGGCGCATTGGTGAACACCTGCCAGGAGACGGGAGCCCTCACTCTCCTCTAGTGAGGATCCCCCTGAATCCTGGGCCCCTACATTCTTTAGCTCTCAGGCCTGAGGGCCCAAATGGTTGGGTCTAACCCGTGGCTTCACGGATGGCTTTTGTGTGTGTGTTCCCCAAAGAAGCCCCCGGCTTGAGATGAATACAGAGCCCCTGGCAGTGCCTTCAGGGGGTCTTGTCTGAAGTCCTGACCAGGGAGACCCACAGACGGGGTCCCTCAGGGTCACCAGGAACAGGCTGGGGTCAGGGGGTGTCTCACATGAGAGCAGGGTCAGCGGAAACCCCTCTCCCAGCCGTGGGGCTTGACATGAGGGAGAGTTGCCTTTGGTGCTGAGGTGTTAAAGGAAGGTCTGGCTTTCAGTAGGTTTTTCATTTGATCTTTCATTACACTTTCCCAAAGCACATCGTTTTATATGATTTCAGTTTTGCTGGGGATTATTACAGTTTGTAAAGCGTGATTCCTTAGGCATTGAGAATGCAGTAGCAGGCTGGGGAACCAGACAGAGAGCAGCCCAGATGCCTTTCACGGTACAGATGAATGGGAGGAAGGGGGCCCGGAGGGGAGGGGGCCAGAGGAAGAGGAGGGAGGGTTGGAGGGGTCTTGTTTTAGGATCAGGATGCCCCACTACTGGGAACATTGCTTACGTGATCCCATTTCCAACCTGACGGCATGAGGCGGAGGAGAGGATATGCAGCCTCGTGCCGTCACGGTTGGAAATGAGATCACACAAGCAAAGCTCCCAGTACTGGGGCGTCATGATCCTAAAACAAGATCCTTGTCTCCAAGGCAAGCCAGTGCCACCCTCCCAAGGAAGGTGCAGGGCGCATATCGGAGCTTGTGGCATGTTGCTTTCTGATGCCTTCTTTACATTTAACAAAATGCTTGCTGAGGATTCAGTGGGACCCACCCCAGCACTGTCAGTGGCTAGGCATGTCCTGGGAAGCCTTGGGGAAGGGTAGGATGCCGGGGTGCTGGAAGGAACCCTTACTCCCTTTCTCTGTAGACACCCTGCTCTGACCTTACACTGGAAGTAGGCATCCTCTGGGGGCTTCGGAGAAAGGAGCAGAGCAGTAACGTTTTCTGAGACTTTCTGCCTCTGGAAATAGGAGCAAACAAAAGGGCAGAAAAACAGCGCAGTGGAAAGGCTGACCCTGGCATCTGAGGTGCTCTCCCAGGAGTTGCTGCTGAGGACAGGGCTGACGGTTTGGCTGTGTGTGGAGTCTCTGTGGGCGATGGTTTCCTCCAGAACTTGGAGGTCTGACTCACGCGTGGTTTTTATTCTCTACTGTGGCAGAAAGCCAGCTGCTCTTCCCGTCCCGCATCCTGGGTGGGTGGCAGGTGTTTCTCCCTTCTAGAAACTTCTTGAATCTTCTTTGCGTTCTGAAGTTTCTTTATTACATCCTTGGTGTGAGTCTGATTTTAGCCACCTGACACTCCTTCGGCCCTTTCGGTCTAGAAACTAATGATTCTGGGAAATTTTCCTCAGTTATTTCATTGATGGCTTTGTTTTCCATCTGTTTTCTTTGTTTCAAACTCTCTTATTCAGGTCGACTTTCAGGTTGTGTGATCTTGTTTCTTTATACTTTCTTACTTCTTTTGTGCTTTGTCTAGTCCTTTTATCTTTTAATTTTTTAGTTATCCCTTTTTTTTGGTACACCGTGCGGCCCCAGGTGCACCTGTCTTATGAGTCCCTTAGCTGTGGTTTCAGGAGAGCAGGAAATGGCTCATTTAGACCCCAACCATCGGTCATGGTACTGGCCTGTCCTCCCAGCATCCTCCTCCTGCCCGGCAGCCGTGGGTGTGGGATGGCTCAAGGGAGAACGTCATGGGCCTGGAAGGGTCAGCAGGTGGAGCTGGACCTTGTCAAGGATCAAGGCCAGAGATGAGTGAGGGTGGATGGAGGAATGGAGCTGGGGGCCCCCACTCCCCTCTCCCCACTGAGGCCTGGCTTTACTTGGGCCCTGCAGCTCAGAGACTAAGCTTTCTTCCCCAGAGGAACCAGGAGTCCCCAGGAGGCACCACTGCTCCACACCCTCCATGTGGGGCACCCCTCCTTCTCTGTCTGGACAGCTCATGCCAAGTGCTGCTGGACCCCAGGGGCCATCCTCTCTGATCCACACAACAATTCTCATTTCTGTTTTTTCAAGCTATGGAGAGGAAAAAAAAATCGATTTGTCCTGCATGGCTCCCCTGCTCTGATAACCAGAGGCAAACCTCTGCCCTACCCTGTTTTCTCATTTTCTTCAAACTCAGCTGCAGGTCCCGTGAGCCCCAGGCACGTGTGTCACTGCTTTGATGTGTCAGTCTTCCGACGCGGGTGACAATCCCTCTGCCCCCAGCTGGGCACTTGGATCAGGCCCAGGGCCCCTGAACTCCATGGTCGTAACTCTCCACCATTTGTCATCTGGAAGTGACAGCTGTGCGTCTTGTTGAGCCTCTGGCGGGTGTTGGCAAGACTCAGCCTTTTGTACGAGGCTGTGATGGAATCAAGCGTGGGGTAGGGGGTTCACGCAGGTGGGTGCTTACATGGTGGGAGGCGCCCTGTTGGGGGCACCCTGTGTGGGGAACAGCCCAGGCCCCAGCAGCCAGGGTGCTGCCCAGTGTGGAAGCCTTGATGGCCCTGAATCCTCCCTGCCTCCTTCCCTCCCAGCCCCTCTGTCCTCTCCCCTCCCCCCATTCACCCCCTTCTCTCTCTGAACCCCTTGCTTCTGCAGAACTGAAGCAGGCCGGCCACATGTACACTGGGGTCCTTGGGGACCCTGGCGAGTCCCTGGGGCTCAGTAACTAGGCAGGGTGAGGAGACAGGAGGAGCCCCCCTACCCCCTGCCAGGGCCTTGAAAGGGCAGAGTGCCCAGAACTGGAGGGGCCGGACTGGAAGAGCACACAGTGGGCTCTTGGTCCTGGCAGCCAAGGGGGTAGCTGAGGTGGACCTCAGGGGATGTGGCCCTTCTTGGCCCTGAGTTCCTTCCCCCCTCTGCAAGTATTTAAGGAAGTTTCTCTCCATCTCCTTGGAAGCTGCTGCAGGGCCAGGCCTGTCGCTGGGCCGAGGGGCCACAGCCATTTAGTCTGAGTAGTAAGGAGGGCGTGACAGTTCCAGCGTGGGAGCTCAAAGTGGGAAACCACTTGGCTCTGGGACTTTACGGCTTCAACTGCCAAATCTAATTTAGATCAGAGCCTGTCTTTTTAAACATCCAAACCTCGGGAAACTGAAGCCTTGGAATGTGCTTGTCAGACTGTTCTGAAGCTCCAGGAAGGTTCGTATCCGTCCTACTCTTGAGGTGAGAGGGAGCCAAGCCTGGACCTTGGGCCTTGTCTTAGATACATCTCTGAGGTGTGAACAGAACGTGACTGCTGGTGGTTGCAGTGTATTAGGGTGGATTCAGTAAGAAAAGAGGCCTCACCTGCACACCCACCAGCATGAGAAATAGAATAAAACTCATCCCCAAGACTGACCCTTTTGTGTCTTCTGCCAGAGGCCCTGGCGAGGTGACAGAGGGTCTGACCCCTTCATTCTTTAGGTGTTATTCAGGGACCTTGATTCCTGTGTTTCTCCACTTGTGAACATTGGTGTTGTTAAGGCAGAAAACCTCGGGCTGGCCTGGCAGAATGTGTGAGATCTGTGGCTTGAGGTTAGGAGCTAGCACCTCTGTAAGAAGGAGACTTGGTGCCCCCAGACTACATGGGGCCGGTCCCTTTGTCCAGCCTCTGGGTCCCCTTTGGGGTGGGGTCTAGGCCCAGCTAGGGGGTGTGCGCCACTGGCCCAGGCCCACCAAGGTCCCAATGGGCTCTGGGGGGTGGGGGGGGGCGTGTTCTCCCAAGAGCAGCTGGCTCGGGCTGCTGGTATGAAGGCAGGTGCAGCCTGGAGGAGGTGATTCCAGGGCTGGGCCTCCACATGCCAGGTTCTAGGTGCTTCCTGGCACTTGTGAGCACCGGATCCTGGCAGCAGGTGGTGGGGAGTGTGCAGCTCACTCTCCTCAGTGAACACCGGGCCCGTAGTAGGTTTCCACATAGACACTTGTCTTCCATCAACTCAGGCTGCCGGATCGCGGTACTGAAAACTGGGTGGCTGAACTGCAGGTATTTATCCCTCACACTTCCTGAGGCCGGGAGCCTGAGACCAGGGTGCCACTGGGGTTGGCTTCCTGGTGGGGACTCCGATCCTGGTACGTGGACTGCCAGCTTCCTGCTGTGTCCTCACCTGGGGGTGGCAGGGGCAGGAGTCCTGTTTGTCTAGCCTGTTCTTCTTATAAGGACACTGTTTCTATAGAGTTAGGGCCGCAGCCTCTTGACCTCATTTAACCTTCTTCACCTCCTAATTCTTTCTCTGTAGGTACAGACACATTGAGGGGGTCAGGGCTTCAGGATACCTTGTAAAAGGGATTCTGTGACTTCAATCAAGGTTTTTCAAACTTTCTGTAAAGGATGAGATAGTGAATATTTGTGGATTTGGGGGCCTTCTGGTCTCTGTGTGACTGCTTGACTCTTTGGTATCAGTATTAATGTGACTGTGGCCAGGGCCATGTGCCAATAAAACTTTATTTACAAAAACATGTGGCAGGCCAGATTCCATAATCTGGCCAACTCTCAACCAGCTTAAATGATGTACCTGCTCAATAAAGAGATTTGGAAATAAAAAAAGCCACAAAATCATTTAATCCCCATTCTCTCATCAAAAGAACTGTGGTTGGGGTTTGACGAATGCCCTTGGCTTTCTCTGAAGATTTTTGGTTGTAACTGGGACTGTACTGTAATTGTGATTGTGCATGCTGTATTTCTTATGACAGCAGACCCCTCCTGAGACCATTTCTGTAGTTGAACTGGTGTTCAGGGCTAGTCACCAGCCCCCGCAGGGCTGTCTGCCGGCTCCGCACCTATCCAGTTGGTCCACGGGTGTAGAGTGGTGTGGTTAGAGTTGTCCTGAGGTATGTACATGTGGTGTGTGTGTGTGCACACAGTGTGTTTATGTGCACCTGGTGTGTGCGTTTTTCTCTTTGTGATGCAGCAGACAGTCTTTGGGTTTCACATCCTTGGGTGTGATCCCTGGGAGGGGGAAGGCCTCATCTCCAGCTGGTCAGAGCTGCGCCCTCACTCTCACTGTTGCCAGCCTTCCGCTCTGTAGGTAGCCAGTGTCTGCTGCCAGGGCAGGTGGGGGGTCATCTTGTCCCTCCTCCTCTGGTGGGGGAATGTGGGGGCAGAGGCCTTGTGTCTCCTCTGTGCTGTCACTTTAAACAGCTCTGTTCCTTCTGCGTCCCGCTGGTTAATTAACTTGGCTGGTCAAGGGCTCTCTGAGCTGCGCTTTTGTGGGGCTGTCAGACCCCCTTGATGAGAGGCTGCGTCTGAGCCTGTTTTGTTCTGAGTGTTGGGGCACTGCCTCCCTCTGCTTTCAACATGGGGGGAGGCCACAGTTCCAGGCCTAGAATTTTGGGGTGGGGCCCAGTCAGTGGGGGCCCAGAGCCCCCTGTGGACAGGCCCACCCTGGAGGCAGGCAGGGACCTACAGCCAATGCAGCCTGTCTTGTATCCTGGCCGTGGGACCCAGGCCCAATGCAGCATGTGTCCACCCCAGTCCCAGTCTCTTCCTTTGCTCCTGCTGTCTGCAGATGTCCCCTTGCCCCAAGTGCTGCATGGTGCAGGATGCTCCAAAACAGGAGCCCCGCCCTGCAGCTCTGGTGGCCAAGTCTTTAAGGTACAGAGGCCCCTGGGGTACACTCAGGCTACAGGGGGCCAGCGATCCTCCTCCCCTTCTAGCCCTTCTCTCCATCAGAACTAATGGCTGGCAGGCACCCGGGGAGAATGCTCTCTGGCTGGTCCTAGCTGACAGGGCTGCTGCGCACAGGCACTGGAGGGACAGTAGAAGATGCAGTCAGCTTTAGTGGCTCTGGCAGGGCCTCAGGATTGGCTGGGAGGCAGATGGGCTGCCCTGAGGGTCGTGGCCTGAGCCCCCTTGCTAGGCCAGCCCTGCAGCTCATGGCCCCATCCTTTTTTACAGGCCCAAATGAAACAGCGCTGCAGGCAGTTCCACTGTGCGGGGGTCATAAATGAGGAGACGGCAGGGGTAGGGGCTGTGGGGGCGAGGAGGGGCTCTGGCGTGCTCAGCCCTGCAAGTTCTCTTCACTGGTCTTAGCAGATTCCTCTGCCAAACTGTGAGCTGAAACAAGACGATGGGTGTCTGCAACCCTGGGCTCAGCTGCTCTGCCCACGGAGGTGACTGTTGCCCTGTCCTAAACCAGAGGTGTCCCTCCTGTCCCCCAGGACCCGTGGGGGCCTTGCCTCTGTCCATTCCACTGCTTCCTCCCCAGTGCCCATGCTCCCCACACCACCATGCCCACCAGCAACCAGCCCCGCCCTGCCCCACCAAGGACCACAGGGAGACGTGAGGGCTGCTCCTCCCACCGCTGACCCTGGTCGGGCTATAGGCTATGGTGACACGCCCCAGGTCCGCTCCGTCCCCTCGAGGGCGCACACAGGTGCTTTTATTAATTACTTAAGGAAAAGCAATTGCATGGCCACTCGATGCAAATCCCTGGTGGCCACGCCGGCCAGGCCACAGCCTGCCAGGATCCCGGAACCCGAGCGCCATCTGGACCCCTGCCACTCTGCAGCCAGATTGTACTGCCAGCCTCTCTCTCTTGTGCAATTTTTCATTAAATGAATTGAGTTTGCTGGAAATCGCTGGGTCGTAAGTATTCCCTCCCACTTGGTGTGGTTGGCTTATTGCTATCCCCATGCTGAGCTCCCAGATCTGGCCTGGGAGCGGGCAGGGTCGGGGAGCAGGGGCTGCAAGAAATGCTACGTTTGCCCCCCACCTCCCTGCCCAGCATCCTCAGACTACCGGGTTGTAAATATCTCACTGTTTCTGAGCCAGCTGAGGGAGGTTGGGAAGGACTTGTCGGGGTAGGTACATAATCGCTGCATTCAATTAAGTCTTTTCCTTCTGCTCTCTTCATTTCCATTGAGAAAGTGGCAGTAACGGAGGTGGTTGTACATGGAGACGGTTGTACTCGGAGGCAAGACGCGCATTTAACATGGAAACGCATTCATAACATCTTTTGAAATTGTATGGGATGAAAAATAAGTGCATATTTAATTCTAAATGATTTGTACATACACACATCCATACACACACTTGCATATACCTGTGGGGTCGTGTGTACACACACTCAACCTGGAAAATATAAATCCTGAGACATTTGTAAACTGTGGTTTTGGGAACAAGCATCTCCTGTGCTTGTTCATCTGACAGGCGGGCATTGGAGCAGAGCTGCAGAGGCTGTAGTGCAGGTGCCCCCAGGGGCAGCCGCCCCGTGGCCTCCTGTTGCAACTCTCGGGACAGGCATGGCCCCCTAAGGAGGCTAGGACCGTGCCCCTTCAGAGGAAGGCGAGCACAGCCCCCCAGGTCAAGTCTGCCCCGAGGAAGTGCCTCTCCCTGAAGCTGCCCTTTCCTCTCCAGCAGTGGTCCCCAACCTTTTTGGCACTGTGGACCAGTTTCATGGAAGACGAAATTTTTCCACGGACCTGGGAAGGGGGGTGGTTTCCGTTTTGCCTCCTGGTCCCCTCCTGCTGGGCTGCGCAGCTCATAACAAGCTGTGGACCGGTATTGGGTTGGGGATCCCTGCCCTGGAGTCTACACCTGGAGCAAACCATGGCCTGTGCCACATCCAGCCCTCTGCCTTTTTTGGCAGTAGTTTTATTGGCACTCGCCTACCCCCATGTGTTTATAAGTTGGTCTTGCTGCTTCCCAAGTGACGACAGAGCTGAGAGGTTGTCACAGAGCTCAGTAACCCATGGGGCTGGAAGCTTCCACTCTTTGGTCCTTTCTACTCTCTGTAGGCAGGTCACCAGCCCTGCCCTAAACCAGTGGTCCCCTCTGTCCCTCCTACCATCTTGCCCATGGCCTCGGCCCACAGGTAAGTGGGAGACCAGAGCTGCCTGGCTTCCTTCCCTTGACTGAAGGCTCACTGTCCTGAGCCCAGCTTCCGCAGTCCTTGCAGGGCTTCTCCAGCCCCCAGCTCCCTGAGACATCCACAGTGCCTCCTGCCTGGGGCCTAGTTCCGGGGCACTTCTGACAATGCGATACAAGGGAGAGTCTCCCAGAACACATGGTGTGTGTGTGTTGGGGTGTTGAGAGTCTACACAGCAGAGGAGGGGGCGGAAGTGCCCCATCTCAGCCCGTCCTCCTCAGGCTTCTTTGCCCCTTGCTTGCCACGCCCAGGCACGAGGGGCTCCCCTGGCCAGGCCGGCATTGTGGCTAGCCCTGCCCGCCTGGGGTCCAGTGCCAAGCCTCCCAGACTCTCAGCTTCCTCCCCTGAAGCCGGCGGCGGGGACTCTGGGCCATGTGAGCACCTTCTCCACATCATCTTCACTTCTTTGTTTGCCCCATGGAGATGACAGCTTTCCCCTCTTCCTAGCCTTTGTAATCACCGCTGTTATAAAACATTGCATGAGCGTTTTACATGGTCAGGGGCACGTGCGTCTTACTGGGGGGAGGTTTTGGTTTGAAGTGACTTCAGGTGGCCAAAGCTCAAACCGCGTGGCCTCTGGGCTCCTGAGTGGGTCTGGGCACCACAGTGGACCATGTGCAGATGGAGTGTGACTCCAGGGGTTGGGCCAGAGGCACCCACTAGGGCATGCAGCAGCCTCCCCTCCTCCTCCCCATCCGGATGAAAAGACACCCTTTCCTGTCTTGTGAGAGAACTTCTTGGGAGGACAGGGTGGGCTCAGTGCGCTCTGGTGGTGTGGGGTTGCAGGCCCTCAGGCTCAGCTGTCTCTCTCCTCCCCCCCCAACGCAGTGCACGTGCCGGAAGGACATGGTCAAGATCTCCATGGACGTCTTCGTGCGCATTCTGCAGCCGGAGCGCTACGAGCTGTGGAAGCAGGGCAAAGACCTGACGGTGCTGGACCACACGCGGCCCACGGCCCTGAGCAGCCCAGAGCTGAGTACCTGGAGTGCCTCCCGGGCCTCCCTCAAAGCCAAGCTCCTGCGCAGGTGAGCTGCCCGGCCGCCCCAGCTGCTGCTCCTCCAGGCAGGCGGTCCCCCATTCTCCCTCTTCTCATCTTTCCTCCTCCTACCCCCCGCCCCCACTTCCCTCCTCCACCATTTCTCCTGCTTCAGAAGCAAAGTGTATTCTCAGGCTGACTTCTTCCTCCAACTCTTAGAGCATCACTGCCAGCGCTGTTGTTGAGGTCTCGGGCTCCCTCTCACTCCTTGTCTGCCCTCTCAGGGCCCCACACACTGTCTGTCTCAGGCTTTTGGTTCACTGTCTTGGGTGCGAGAGCCCCATTTCTGCTTTGGGGCTGCGGGACCCTTCTTGACTCTTGAGTGAGGACAGGAGCTGTGGGCCTAAGGCCTCCCCTTACCCTGATGGGAGCCTCACTCCTCCCCAGCGTGTCTGTGGCTGCTTGTTCTGGTGCCTCGGGAAATGTGTTCCTTGCATCCGTGGTTACGGGGGTGGTCACACAGACCTGTCCCCTGGACGCTCTCCACCCCCCATTCCACCTCAGAGGCCTCCTCCCAGCCCTCCTTCCACCCAGTATGTGTGTCCCTGCCCTGCTCCTGCCTGGTGTCAGGTGGGGAAGGAGAGGGCACAGTGGCCATCCGCTCCTGGGATCTGTGCTTGGCATCTGGCCGGGGGTTGTGGGTGGCAGGGAAAGACAGCATCGTGCAGCCTCAGAAGTGTCCATCTCCATCGTGCTCTTTCTCTAGGGAATATCCCAGCTCTCCGGGCCTGAGCTGCCCGTGGACAGAGTTGAAACAGATTCCTTTCTGGTGCCCAAGGAACGGTCAGTGGGTCCTCATTGGGCTTGGGGCATGGCTAGAGCAGGTGGGGCAGCCCAGAGCATCACACGTGTCTGTGTCTGGGCTTTGATGCCCAGCGGGGTCTCCTGTGACCTCTCAGCTCCATGGAGGTCACCCTGGATTGTAGACGGTCTATCAACAGTGAGCATGGAGTGTCTCAATAAAATTTTATTTACGGACACTGGAGTGGGAATTTCATACCATTTCCACATGGCACAGAATGTTATTATCCTTTAACTTTTGAACCACTAAAAAACATGAACACCATTCCCAGTTTACGGGCGACACCAAAACAGACAAGTGAGCAGATCCGGGCCTCCGCGAGGCTTCCATCTGTGGCCCTCGGTCACTGCTGGCAGATCTTGTCCCCACTGGCCATGGATGGTGCCTCCCCAGAGCCTGGTCCCTGAGGGGTGGGGGGCTCGGCCACTTCATTCCTTGGGCAGTGCTTCCTTGGTGGCGCCCCCACACTCTGCTGACACTGGGAGAAATCGTCCTGGCTGAGTGATCACACCCACCTGGCACCTTCTCTCCCATGGGGCTGGTCTCCTTTCTGTGTGCTCTCATCCATGTGTTTCCACCCTCACCCCTTCTCTGAGAACGTTGTCTCAGCGCTCCCTGCTACTCCTGACAGCCTGAGTGGAGGGGAGGCTCTCTTCTGATCTCTTCTGTTGTCTCTCCCTTTGATTTCCCGCTCTCCTGTGTGTTCCTCCCCGAGACCACTGCCTCGGGATGGCTGCTCATCTCTCCCAAGAGCGGGAAGTGAGCCTGCTGACTGTCTAGCTGCCGGCTCCCAACCCAATCCAGCGTTGCAGGATGGTTGGCTGGTAGTGGCTCAGGCTAACTGGTCAGTGGAGCGACTCAGGGCTCACTCCAGGGAGGAAAGGGATGAGGGGCTGTGAGAGGAGCCTGCCCAGAGGAGGAACTCCGTCCCTGCCCCCCCTCCCCCGCCAATGTGTCCCACAGCACAGGGCTCCTTCCCACCTTCTCTCTCTGTGTGCCAGCCTGGGACTCAATGACCAATTAGGTCATGTTCCCAAGGATACATTTAGTATGTAAGATAAGGCCGAGTCTCCCACTTGGTGGGGGGCATTCTCTGAAGAGGTTGACTGATGAAGGGCTCAGGTGTGGAGCCCCAAGCCCCAGCTGGGTGCTGAGGCCCCCGCTAGCAGCAGAGGCCCTTGTGAGCTTCCCTGCTGGCCGCATGGCCGCCCTGCCCTCGCCCAGCTGTGCCTGGCCTCCAGGGCCACTGGCTCCCCGAGCCTCCCTTGTTGGAGAGCTGGTTGGGGGGGTGGGGGGTACCACCCGAATATCCTTGTCTTGGGCCAGATTTAGGGGGACAAACCTGGGTCTATCCCTAGACCAGGGTCTCCCTCCAGGCCTGCTGACATCCTCTGAGGGGACCATCCAGGCTCTTTTAGGGGTGGAGCAACATCCTTGGCTCCACCCACTCTATGCCAGGAGCACCGCGCCCCCCGCCAGTGTGATAGCCACACACGTCCCCATTGGGGTGGGCTCCTCACCTGCTGTCTATGGGCCCCCCTGCCCCCCACGTCCCTGTGTACCCTTGTCACCTCCTCTGGGTCACTGCAGTGGCTCCTCGGTCCTTGCTCAGATGGCTCATCCAGCACCTCCCACCCCCGAGGGCCCAGCCTTCCTGCCCCCTCTCCCAGTACCACACCCCAGATGTCACCGCAGAGCAGTCTGGTGTTGGCCCCTTTGGGAGAAAATGACGCTCTCCGTGGATTTACTTCTAATGCCTAAATCTTGTCTAGTGAACCGACCCTACCCTGTGACAAACAGGACCCATAACCCGTGACCTTGTCCTTGCTGGTGCCCTGCCCAGCTGGTGTCTTGGCCACACTCCCCCGCCCCCACTCCTGCCTGAGCAGCCCTTCTCCATATGTAGACAGTCTTTTCTTCTCGGCTCCTGATTATTTCCAATGAGAGCTGTGTCGCCCACATGTTGCCGCAGGTATATGTTCCTCCGGCCCCTCATGTGCACCCCACACAGAGCATCTGAGCAGCCAGGCTTGGTCGGAGGGGGGGGGGCGTGCTCGTCTCTGAGTACATGGTCCTCGTCCCTCCCCAGCCTCTGCTGCTGCCCCTGGTGGGACCTCCAGCTGCCCCCATAGGAGGCAAGAGCCCGCCAACTTCACTTACCCAGCCCTGAAGCTCCCACCCACCTCCTCTCTACCTACCATCCTCACTCATCATGGAAACAAGAAGGAGTCAGAGAGGACATCCCTGCCCCCTCTGCCTCCCCTAGACCTGTGAGGGGCTGGCCTGTTCTCCCCTCCTCCCTGCGCCTGATCCCCTGGCCAGACTGTACACCACTGTGCCTCCAGTTTGCTCCCACCGGCCACCCTGACCCTGCCATGCTCCTGAGCCCTCCCCCTACCATCACCTCCTGGCCTCTCAGAAGGGGCCATGACCATGGGCTGCCCCCTAAACCTCTGAGGAAACTCAGTGCAAAAGGGTCTCAAAAACAAAAAGCAGGACCCCACAGAAGAGGCCGACAATGAGCAGAAGAAAACTTACTTCTTCTCCGAGAGAGTGGGTGACTTGACATTTATGGAAGAACCTGCTGTGTAAAAAAAAGACTTTTAGAAGAGATGGCACTTGGGCATTTAAGAGAGAAAAGAGTTATAAGAGGTAGATTGGGAGACACTTCACAACATGGGTTAAACAGAAGACACCTAAGCCTCTGTAACGAATAAACAGGTCAACAGAAAGAACACGGGGTCCAAACGGAATCGAACTTGGCGATTGTGATGCTGCAAGCTGATAGACAAAGGACAAGGGCCTCAAAGGTCAGGAGAGCAGTTATTTCAGCTCAGAAGTATGGACCCAGCCAAATTACCAACCACGTGTGGGAAGGGAGCAAGTCCCAGGTTTCCCCTCCTACCTGAGAAAGCTGCTGGAGGATGTGCTCCAGCTAAACAAGGGCATCAACCAAGAAAGACATATGATCGAGGAAACTGGATCCAATCCAAGAGAGTCCAAGGCAGCCTCAGATAAGGGGATGGCCCCGGATTCTCATTTAGAAGCAAGTGACCCCTGCCCAGGAGGCCACACCAAGAACTTGGAGATAACTAAGAACACTAAGCATCAGGGATAGGAGGCCAGTTACTGACTCCAGGAGGAGAAAGCAAAGAATGCAGCGCAAGCAGATCTGCTGTTCACGGACGAACTATATTTATGGGATCAGAAAGACATAATATGGAGGTGGCCCCGGGGATCCTGTTGCAGCCAGACAGTGATTAGGGTGTGTGAGGTGACATACCTCCTCCAGCCATCAGAAAGGTAGCCCCAGATCCTCCCAGTGCTGTTCCCAGCTTATGTTCTCATGAAACAGATTCTTCTTTGCATGCGATGTTCACTTTGCTGTTCCCTTTGCAGGAGGGCACGGCCCTTTGCCTCCACCTTTGTGCCTAGTTTCACTTATCTTGGGGAGTCCTCGAACTAGTGAGGCCCAGTAGCTGCTGGGGGGGTTGGTGCTAGGGACAGAGCTCTGAGCCCAGTGGTGTGTTTTCTAATTTTATATATTTATATATTTGTGGCTGTGTTGGGTCTTCATTGCTACTCAGGCTTTCTCTAGTTACAACAATCAGGGGCTACTATCCAGTTGCGGTACGTGGGCTTCTCATTGTGGTTGCTTCTCTTGTGGAGCACAGGCTTTAGGGTGCATGGGCTTCAGTGGTTGGGGCGCACAGTCTTAGTTGCCCCAAGGCATATGAGATCTTCCCAGATCAGGGATTGAATCTGTGTCTCTTGCATTGGCAGGTGAATTCTTTACCGCTGAGCCACTGGGGAAGCCCCTCAGTGATGGGTTGGGGGCTGAGGAGAGTCTGGGCTCCCTAGGGACCTTGAAAGTGGGCAGGGCAGGGTCAGAAGTGGCCTCTGGGACCAGTTCCAGGTGGGGGGAGGGGAAGTGCTGGGGGGGAGGGCAGAGGTGCTTCAGGACACAGAGACCAGGTGAGTTGGCAGGAGGAGGACACCCTTCTGGGTGTGGTGGCCAGGGTAGGGGTTCGCTTGGGCACCCGGCCCTGGATCGTCCCCAGACCCTGAGAGAAGCCTCCAGGTGACCGCGAGTGAAAAGCCCGCAGCTTCCCGCCTGTCTCTGAGTCTGGGCTTCACCCAGTGTGGAGAGTGTCCCCCGGTGGGCCTGAGTCTCTTGTGCTCCCTCCCACCCTCCCTTGCCTGCCTGTCCTCCCACACCCCTCCCCATCACCGTGCACCCCTGCACGCCATGCTGTGTGTGATGCCATGCTCTGCCCATGACGCACCCGCCCTGGAATGCTCCCCACTCCTGCCTGTGGTCATTGGGGTGGTCCATGCTGCCAACATCAAGTAGGGCTTGTTGTATGCTGGGCCATGCCTGGGCTCAGGGCACAGAGCAGCTGCCAGCCAAGGGTAGGGGTCTGCGGGTCAGGCAGCGAGCAGCAAAGGACCAGCAGTGGTCAATGATTAGCATCAGGGGACAGTTACAAGGAGGCATTCTGGGAGCCAGAGTCAAGGGCTGGGCCACTGCAGATGCCCCAGGAGGAGGTGGGGGTCCTGGCATCTGGAGCCCTTGGGGCCCCGCCCGCCCAGCCCCAGTCAGATGGCTCCTCAGTGAGCACTTGGTCCTTGTTAGTGCAGAGGCACTCCTGGAAGGTCTTGGTGTCTGAGCCCGCCAGGGCACCTGGAACGCTCCCCCAGGTGGGAAGCCCTAACCTACAGCCTGGGCTGGCCCATTGTCCCTGCCTCAGGCAGGGCCTCTCCCCGCCCCACCTCTGCCCCAACTCCTGGGCCAGTCACACACCTCCCGTGGTCTCTAAACTGCTCTGTCCCCTCCCTGAAGGTTCTGGGAACTGGCAGGGACATCCCCCAGCCCCGAGCCCGGCAGAGGTGCCCTGGCCACTAACCTGCAGCCCGCTCCCCCTTATCGCTTTCCTTTCTTCTTTTTAACTCTGATCCCCCTGGTTTTCACTAAGAAGCTGCAGCCCAGCCTTATCTGGGATGCTCACTTGGGGCCCGAGGACCTCCCTCAGTCCCTGGAGGCAGGGGCAGGGGTTGGGGACCGGGTGCAGCTTAGATGAGGGGTCGAGGGGTCACTGCAGGCTCTGGGCGCAGAGCTCCTATGGGTGGAGAAGACGCAGGGAAAGCCCGGGCGGGGCCAGGCCCTGCAGTGAGCCATCTGGGGTTAACACGAGCCCTAGAGAAAAACCCCCTGACGTTTACATTCTAGACAAATTAGTCTGAAGGAAAACAGACACTGGAAAAAGACTGAGGAGGAAAGAAAACCCAGTCTAGAGAGGAAGAAAGAGCAGACCAGGAGGCCGGGGCTCTCGTAAGTGCACCGTTTGTCCATCATGCAGGCATTTTCCACCAGCCGCTATTTCCATCCGGTTCACACTCCTGTCTCCCCCGCGCCCTCCACACAGAGGCTCTTAGAGTCGTCCATCCCTGCATCCCATCGCTAGCTGCCATCGCACCCGCTTGATACTGCCCACCCTCGCCATCATCCTCCCCTCCCCCAGGCCTCTCTCCCTCCACCGCCCCTGGCCCCAGGAGCCAACCCCACCCAGGGCTCCACTTACCCTGCCCTCCTGGGGGGGCGCTCGTCTGGGGTCTCTCTCTGGGCGGAGCGCACAGCCCAGGGTTTCTCCCTTGCACCATTTCACCTCCCCTCTGATGCGTCTGCCTCTCCAGGTCTCACCGGAAACGGAGCCAGCCCAAGAAGCCCAAGCCCGACGACCCCAGGTCTCCTGGAGAGGGGGCAGCCGGGGCAGCCCTCCTGGAGGAGGCAGGAAGCAGTGCGAAAGAGGAGGCGGCGCCAGAGGCTGACCCAGAGGAGGAGGAGGAGGAAGCCCAGCTGCTGCCACAGGGCCGGGAGGCCGAGGGCTCAGAAGGTCAGTCCCACTTGGCTGCCTGCGCTGGCCACGCTAGAGGCCCCACGCTCTTACACTCCAATTTGTGTGCCTCATGGGCAGAACAGTGCTTTCTCAAAATGCACATTCTGGGGTTGGGGGGCCTCCGGAAAGTCCCTCCCCTCCCAGAAACCAAAAAGAGGCTGTCCTAGTCCGTCTGGTGGCTGGAACAGAATCCACAGGCCAGCAGCTCAAATTCATAGGCTTTTCTCCCTGGAGGCTGGAGCTCAGGGTGCCGGCCTGGCCCAGTGCTGGTGAGGGCCTACCTGCTGGTGTGCACGTGACCCTCTGTCGCTGTGTCCTCAGCCTTCTGGTCTCTAAGGTCCCTGATGCTTCGCCAGGGTCCCACCCTCATGACTTAGTCACCTCCCAGCCCCGTGACGCTCAGACATAGAGTTCAATGTGAACTTGGGGAGACAGACATTGAGTCCATAACAGGTGTCATCTGTCCAACAGTCAGGAAAGAGGGCGGCCTGCTGCTAGCTGGACGTGCCTGTGGTGGGGCCGCCCCACCTCCCTGCTGGTGTTGAACAGAAAAGTGTATCTGGGCGCCGTGGTGGGGTGTCTCAGAACTGTGCCCTTTACACGTCTGGAGGCTGTTAGTCATGGAGTTTTACTCCTTGAATGTATAAGCACATTTTATGTGCTGCTTTGCTTTTCCACAGCTGGTTTCATTTTCCTCATTTTCAGATTCAGCTGCTCACATTTGCACGTAGCAGCTGCCCCCCACCCCAGGTGTGAAGAAGGGGCCGGGTGAGGCTGGGGGCTGGTGGCAGATCTCCAGGCAGCCCTGTCTCAGGCCCCCATCACAGGCTGTAGGGTGCTGGAGGGTTCCACTCAGGCCCTCCATCTTGTCCTCAGGACTGTGTCTTGCTGCTTATGAGCCCAGCGTGGTCTCTGCCCAGCTTGGGGTCAGGCTCTCCTCGGGGTCCTGTGGCTGGTGTCACAGATGATATGGTGTTTGAGGTGACTGTCCACGAGGCTCTGTGTGTGGCAGGTATGAACCCCAGATGTTCCCACTGGCTGGAAGGGGTTGTGTCCCTGCAAGGGGCCTCCTGAGTTGGAGATAGGAGAGATTGGAAAGTTTCCTGGGAAATGACGCACTGGTGCATGTCCCCAGATAGCCTGGTGTGCCGCCCACCCAGTGGGCATCGTGAAACAGTCCGGCTCCACCCAGGAGGGTCTGGACAGCCTGGGGAGGCAGGCAGCCCAGGGGGAGGGAAGCGCACGTCGGCACCATCTGGGTGCAGGCGAGATCACCCCATAGAAATAGACCCAGAGCCGCATCACACTTGTTTACAGAACAGGTGGTTTTCACAAAGATCCCTCGTGATAAAAGCAACCAGAGAGTGATGCAGCCTGGAGCAAATCTCTCCAGAAATAAGACCTTTATGGGGGAAACCAGAGATATTTTTGAGAGACAAGGAGGAACCAAACACAAATGGGGCTGCGCATGTTAGGAGGACGCCTGGTGGTGAAGGTGGATCCCCGGCTTAGGGGTTGAGGATGTTGATTTCACTGCAGCCAGAGGGATGGAGGCCCAGGGAAGAGAGGTCTGGAGAGATCAGGGCTGCAAGACTGGAGGCAGGAGCTGTCCCAGTGAAGACCACTGCTCCTCCTCAGGGCCGCCGATCTTCACACACAGCCTTGTATGTAACACTCGCGCCCATATCCCAGTTTACTTAAAGTTCTGAAAACAGGCCGGGCAGACATTGGATGTTTAAGGAGCATCCGAGTCTGCTCGGCCACCCTGACCCAGGCCCCAAGTCGGGGCTTCAGGAACCACAGCGCAGTGTCTCCGGTCTGGAAGCAGGAAGTCCAAGGTCAGGGTGGCTGCGGGGCTGCTCCTGCTGAGGACGAGGGGGATGGTCTGTTCTGGCCTCGCTCCTCGGCTAGGAGACAGCCAGCTTCACACTCACACAGTGAGCCCGTCTCTGTCTTGCCCGTTCACAAGGACACTGGTCACGCTGGCAGAGGGCCCACCCTGATGATGACCTCATCTTAGTAATTCATCACATCGACTGTTAAGGGACACCCCCCTCCCCAGCCCCTTGCAGCAACACTGCCCCAGCCTCAGTGTCTCAGGATCCCGAGAGCTGGCCTTATGCCCATGCTCACCAAGGCCTCTTTCACGAGGAGACTCTGGTTCCTCTCTGGTTTTCCCTGTTCTAAGCAGATTGCCACCTAAACAGTGGGAGATGTGGCGGGTGGGCTCTGTGTCCTTTGAGAGTAAAACATGCTGTAGACAGGACCGTGCAGGATGCGTGCCCGCCTCCGTGGCTTCTGTGCTCCCTCTGTTCTACTTCCAGGGCCCCAGCACAGGGCCCCAGGGCTTCTCCAAAGGGCTTCAGGGTCCACGTTCTTTGGTGAGCTCTGTGTTGTGTGGCTGTGGACCCAAGAAGAGTGGGGATATTCCCAGGGAGGCAGCCCTGCTCCCCAACTCATCACCCCGTCCCTGTTCCAACCCAGAGCCTGGTCCCCAAACAGAAGGAGCTGGACTTTCGGGGCATCTCCTGAAACACAGGCCCCTTGAGAGAGGAAGGGGTCCCTTCAGGGTACAGCAGGAGGCTCCCACAGCTGGGAACTGCACTGTGATCAGTGGCTGTCCCTCAAGCCCTTGGTGGAAGATCACTCTGAACGCATCAGATAAATAAGTGTTCGCAGCTGGGGGTGTCAGCAAACATGTCCAGGAATGAGTGGAAGACTTTAAAGTGGTTTCTAGACTTCCTTTCATGCCAGCTTAATGTCCCCCAAAGCTATGAGTGTAACAGTCACCTTGGGCATGAAGATAGTCTTTGTTCTATGTTTGCATCGGGACAGCGCATGCCACACACACCCAGGAGGGTGCCTGACAGAGGAGGCAGGGGATGGGCAGGATGGAGGAGCCTGGATACCATGGGACAAGAGAAGCCGGGCTGGCTGATGTGTGTTGCTGGGCCTGGGGATGGGGGCTGCTTCCCCTCCTGGTTGCCCCGTGTCCCCACCCTGTTCCATCAGCTTCCTCTGCCCCCAGCCTGGACCCTGGGCCAAGCCCAGAGCAGAAGGCAGAAAGGCAGCCTGTGTCCACCAGGCCTGATGGGACCACGCGGGCTCCCTCCTCTTGCCTGGCTGTGTGGCCAGCTCTGGCCAGGCATGGCCGTTGTCCCTTCTCGCAGCTCTAGAGCTGGGGGTGGCAGGAGCAGCACCAGGACTCCAGGAGGGCTGGTCCCAGAGCTCGTAGTGCCCCGCCCCCCTGCCCGTCCCCCACAGTGCTGTCCTGTCTCCCAGGCAGAATCCTGCCCAGGGGCTGGGGAGGGGGCATGCAGCCATCCTGGATCACTTCCCTTCCTCCAGGCCCAACAGCCTGTGATGGCTTTAGGAAGGACCCCAAGGCAGCTGTGCCCTGCCGTGAGCAGCAGGCAGGGTGAGCGTTCACACTCAGACCACGTGCTGCCCAGTAGCTCCACCCAGTGCAGCCACCTTGGCCTGGGCTCTGCTCAGGAGGGACACGGCGCTGGCCAGGTGGGGCAGGGCCCCTAAACCAGGTAGCAGCCCCATGCCCCTGCTCTCCCCTGGGAGAACGTCAATGGGAGAGGAGTTACAGGAGCCCTGGACACTGGCAGGATCCATCAGCAGGGGGATCCTGCCTGTGCCTCCCTGCAAAAAAAAGAAGTGCCAGAAGGGCCTCCGCGCCTCTGCCGGCAGAGGGGTCCCTTACATTCTGCTCCTGCAACACCCAGGGACGTGAGAGGGATTGTGTGCTGGAGCCACCATCCCAGCTCTGTCAGGCAGGCCAGCTGAGGGGCTTTCCACATGCGGCTCCCCTTGGCCTGCAGTGGTCCCCATGGCGTAAGGACGGAGCCCGCCCCCTGTGGTGTCCCTCTTGGCCTTGTTTTGTTCCCTCACAGAGTCCTCTGGGTGTGCCCCCTCCTCTGCTACCCTGAGGCCGTGGGAGCCGTCATCAGACTAACATCCGTGTGCCTACGCTGTCTGAGAGACAGAGGGGACAGTGGTTTCCTCAGAAAACAAAGCCATTCACCTGACAGCCCCTGCTGCATGTCCAGGCAGCCCCAGTGCCATTTTTATAAGTCAGCAGTCTCCTCAGCGGAGAAGGCGATGGCACCCCCCTCCAGAACTCTTGCCTGGAAAATCCCATGGAGGAGCCTGGTGGGCTGCCGCCTATGGGGTCGCACAGAGTCGAACACGACTGAAGCAACTTAGCAGCAGCAGCAGCAGTCTCCTCAGCCTTCGTCGCCTCCTGGGGCCGACCACTGTCACCAAGCTCTATAAGTAGTGCTCCCCCATGTCTCACGCTCCCCATCTCCAGGGACAGGGGGGTGACCTTCTGTTGCCAGGACCTTCCAAGTCCAGCATCTGTCTGAGAGAAGCAGGTTCCTTGGCCAGATCACTGTTCCTGGGATGCTGGTGGTTTGGATCCCTCTGGGTAGGCGAAGGCATGAGGGATCCTGCTGGTGTCCTTGCCCTTGGAAGGTTCAGTGCCAGAGGGCATGGGGACTGGCGAGCATTCCCTCCTCTGAGCATCTCTTAAAAAAGTGTGGCTGCCTGCCCAGGACCTGCGGGTTGGCCCACCATCACTGCGGGGTTGTGGTGAGCAGTGGCCGGAGGGGCTGCCATCACTGCGGGCCAGGCTGGCTCTGAGCTCACCTGGTGGGGGCCGCTGGTGGGAGTTGGCTCCCTCCCAGTGCTCAGGCCAGGGGTCTGCCTGGAGGAAGGGAGAGAAGATTCTTGTTTGACCCCTTCTCGGGTCGGGCTGGTCAAGGACTAAATGATGGCCTTGCCCTCGGGAACATCGTCCCACCTGTGCCATCGTGTTTGGCCTGGGGACAGGGGTAACATTTGGACAGGTTTTTATAGCATGAGGTCAACGTGGATGCCGTGTGGCTGACCAGACCCTGTCACACACCCCGTGGTCACAGGTTTAGCAGGAAGAAAGACCAGTGCTTCCCCTCGAGCAGTCCTTACTTCCCCAGCCTGGTTTGTGGGGGCCCAGATGGTGACACGTTGGCACTGACAGCTCACAGGTACCAGCAGCAGGACGACCAACTTGTCCTCTGGGCATCAACCGCTGTCACACCTCATGCAATGTCGTGAGACCATGGGGACACAGGCCAGGCAGGGAGGGCCTGAACTCAGTGCCCATTCTCCAGGTGGGCAGGCGGGGCCCAAGGGCTGTGCTGGGGCCGCTGATCCTTGTGGGCAGGGGTCCCTGAGGCTGTGCAGGCCTTGTGGAGACCCCCACCTGCACATGTCCCCAGTGACTGTGTGATGATATGACCAGGGACTTGGTGCCTGGAAGCAACTCTCTTTTTGTCTGACATTTCTAAGGGTCAGGAGTCCCACATGGATCCGACTGGGCTGAGATCCGGGCGTGGGCAGGGCTAGTCCCTCCGGAGGCTCCAGGGAGCACGGCTCCTGCCTTTTCCAGAGACGCCGCCTCCCTGGCTCACAGCCTCTCCCTCCATCCTCACAGCCAGCAGCCCAGCATCTCCTTGAGCACAGCGGGATCCTCTGCTTTTGAGGATCCCTGTTAGTAGGTGGGGTCCACCTCGGGATCCTCGGCTCACCGTGTCTGTAGAGTCCCCACTGCCAGTGTCTGGTTCCACGTCCTCAGGTCCTGGGGCTATGGTGTGGGTGTTCTTGGGGGCT
Source organism: Giraffa tippelskirchi (assembly GCF_054371585.1). Lineage (NCBI taxonomy): Eukaryota > Metazoa > Chordata > Mammalia > Artiodactyla > Giraffidae > Giraffa > Giraffa tippelskirchi. Next base: position 95,369,140 of record NC_137280.1, on the reverse strand, counting down.
GTGACTCCTCCGACCACACCGTTCAGCTCCGTTTATTTGAGGAGCTGCATACCCATTGTGGCCCCGAATTAAAATGCTGCTGAAGACACTGCCTGCCCACCTCCCTCCCCACCCTGTCACCTGTCAGGAAGCCCTCCCAGTGCTGGCCCTCAGGGGCCAAAGGGTGTTCTGGGCCCTGAGGACACTACTGTCCCCCACACATGGAACCACTTGTTTAAAGTTTTGCTTTTAAAAAATTCTACCAGCTGTGTGCGTTAGTCATAGAAATAGGGAAAACCCAGGTATAGAAAAAACGTATCCTGCTTCTGCCCCCTCCCCTTTGGAAGGACCTTTAGAGTGGGTCTTTCCCCAGCTACTCGCCGACAGCTCGACTCGGTGCCCCGTGTGAGGACCCCACACGGTGCTCTTCCAGAAGGTTCCCTGGGCCCGGGGCAGAACTCCATGGCTAGGGTGCCGCTGCTTCCGGCTAGGCTGCCTGGCAGGGGACCTGGTTGCAGGTGGGGCTGCCCAAAGCCCAGGTTCCTTGGGCAGGGTTGGGGAGGGTGGCCTGTCTCAGGCAAGGGGGCTGGAAGGGGGCTCCTGGCCACTGACCCCTGGCATGCTCCCCGTCCCTGCCTCTTGACTCATCTCTCTCCTGTCCCCACAGAGGATGGAAGGGGCAAGCTGCGGCTGGCCAAGGCCAAGAGTGACCGGAAGAAGAAGAGCTACGGCTCCCCGCACCCCCTCCACCCGCTGCTGCCGCCGCCCCTGTCCACCCAGTTCACTGAGGAGGCGCCCTTGCTGCAGATCCCGGGATCGGCCCCCGAGGAGAGCCCCCTGCCACCACCCCTCAATGTGGTGCCCCCCAAGGCCCCCGGCGAGGAGCCAGAGGCAAAGCCGCGCCCTGTCATCCCCATGCTGTATGTGGTACCTCGGCCTGGCCCTAGCGGCAACAAGGGCCGCGTGTCCTGCCAGCAGGCCTCAGAGCACTTTGCCCAGAAAGGCCCCACCTGGAAGGAACAGGCCACTCCCATGGAGCTGACGGGGCCCGAGGAGGAGAGCAGAGCCAGTGAGGGGCAGGTAAAGGGGCAGTGGATACTGGCCGGGGGGGTCCCCCACCCCCTTGTGCCAACCATGGCCTCGCTTGTCCCAAATGGGCCCTGTGGTTCCCATCCTGGAGGCCAGTGACACAGATGTGGTTTAGCAACCACCACGGATCTGGGCTGCACTTTTCTGGGGTCTCCTGCCCCCGCTGGGACTCTGGGGTCCTTTGGAACCGGGCTCCAGCCCCAGTGAGCAGTCCCTGCTTCTGGCCACAGAGCTGCCCCCTCAGAGCCCTCCTGTGCTATTTTAGAATCCGTCCACCTTTTCCAAGTTGAAAATGGAGATCAAGAAGAGCCGGCGCCACCCCCTGGGCAGGCCGCCCACCCGGTCCCCGCTGTCCGTGGTCAAGCAGGAGGCCTCGAGTGACGAGGGTGAGTGAGGGTGTCCCTGGCTCTGTTGGGTCCCTGCCCCGCCTTCCTCTGCCACCCGCCCATCCAGCCTGCTCATTCCCACCCCAGTGCCCCGCGCAGCATCAGACCCTCTCCCCAAATGCCTCAGGGCTGAAGTGTCCCCTGCCTATTCTACAGCTCCCAGGCCCCATACATGAGCACCTTGCTTCTTGGGCGGGTCCCTGGGGACCACCAACACAGACCAGGGTAGACGGTGGCCCAGTGTCCTCAGGGAACGCAGGAGTGGCCCTGGGGGCTTGGGGACAGCCAGCCGGGACCTACGGCCAGCAGAGGCCTGCCTGGGACAGACAGCAGGCTGAGCAGGATGGGCGTCTGTTGGTGGCCTCCGTCTTAAAAGACGTGGGGGCGACGGTGTCCCCACTCGACTTCCAGGGGTTGGTGCCCCCTGCCACGGTCCTACCACCCTGCGTCCTGTCCCCACTGGGCAGGGTGGGGTTCTCAGTGCTGACGCCCCTCCCCACCCCCCTTTACTCCAGAAGCCTTCCCTTTCTCTGGGGACGAGGACGTGGGTGACCCTGAGGCCTTGAGGTCGTTGCTGTCACTGCAGTGGAAGAACAAGGCATCCAACTTCCAGGCCGAGAGGAAGTTCAACACGGCAGCTGCCCTGACAGAGCCCTACTGCGCCATCTGCACTCTTTTCTACCCGTACAGCCAGGTGGGCTGGCACCGTGGGACCCCAGGTCCACAGCAAGCCAGGAGTGTCCCCCTGCTCCCGTGGGCGCTCCGCCGGAAGCCAGCCCTTGCCCTCTGAAGAGAGGGTGTTGGGGACCAAGAACCCATTGCTTTGGGGGCCACAGTGGGCTCAGGGGACAGTCTGGCTGGCGGGACGTGAAGCTAAAGCCCCAGTAAGGGCTACGGGGACAGTCTGGGGTCTGAGTTTCACTAGAAGGCAGCTTACTCACAGGCATCAAAGAGGATTCGCATGCAGGGAGTGCTGTTCTCTGAGAGGCCCTCAGCCTGACCCCAGGGCCCAGGAGTGGAGCCAGGAAAGGGCCTGTGTGGTGAGCAGGGGTCTGGAAGCCCGAGCAGCATGGCACTGGTGACGGTGGGCTGGAGCCAGGCAGACTCCCCGTGTGGCCTGGCCCAGTCATAGCCCCCACTCTGTCCTGAGTTCCCAAGTCGTGAACCTGGCCTCCCCCCACATTCTGCCCTGAACCCTCTGCTGCCAGGTTTCCTTCTTCACCTGTTTCCTGCCCTGGGTCCCTCCCTGGCCCTGACTGTTGCCTGCCTCCTGCCCTTCCTGTTAGCATCTCACCACAGCTACGCACGGCCCAGATGGAAATGCCCAGTCCTCGGCCTCTCCATGTGCCCCACAGCCATCCTCTCCTGTGACATCTGCCCCCACCCCCACATAGCATGCCCTGTGCCGTCCCCCAGCATCTCCCACGTACCCACCCAGCCCCCTGCCTGGCCAGATGGATTTCTGTACATTCTTTGGTTCCATCCCACTTGCCATCTCTTCCAGGAAGCCTTCCTGGATCTGTTGTCCCTGGCTGACTCGGGCCCACCTCTGCTTTTGCTCCTGCCCTCTGTTTATCAGCCCTGGAGGACAGAATCAGATCTCACTTGCTTTGTGATCCCCAGCTCCTAGCCTAGTGCCAGATGTTTTCCATGCATTAGTTGGGCTGACTGAGGTCTGTGCACCATGCTGGGGTGGCATGCCTGTCTCCAGGGCCCTGCTGCTCTGAGCGGCCGGAACCTGCCATCCCTAAGCGATTCAACACCTGGTGGAAACAAGTAAGATGTACCATCGGACATCTTCTCCAGGCGTGACCTCCTCGGTGCTGCTAGCATCAGCGCTGGGAACGTCCACTTAAGAGGTGCATCTCCTTAATTCCAGTGGCTAAGTGAAGCATCGTGACTGAACTTAATCATGCCCACGGTTCTGGCAGGCCTCCATGGCCACAGCCCTCAGCATCAGGGCCAGGATCTGCTCGTCCCATGTCATGGGAAGAGCTGTGGCTGGATGTTGTGCCTGTTTGGAAACTAGCCAGTCCCCTCATCCAAGGTGGGCTCACCCCCGCCATACACGCACATACAGTGCATCAGACCAGTGGTCCTGGTGACCACTTTCCTTCTTCTTGAGGTGGGCAGAGTCTTCCCCTCACTCTGGGGGTGCTGGGGAGGCTCGTCTGGGAGCCCTGCCATCCTGTGACAGGCCCAGTGTTGCTGGATTTTTCATTACAGGCTCTTCATCTGATTGGATCTAGGGGGCTTGGGGGACTGGGGTACAGCTGTCATGGCCTGCAAGTCATAAGTTTAGATACACAGGTAACATGGCATCAGGTGATGGTCAGGACCACAAGGCTGACAGTGGGCAAAGGCTTGGGGACTGCTGGTCACGTGAGCGAGGGATGAGCACCCCAGGCAGTGGGAACTGCACGTGCAAAGGCCCTGGGGCAGGACCCAGCCTGGCATTTGGGGTGTTGGGGAGGGACAGCGAGGAGGCCCCTGTGGCTGGAGCAGAGCAAGCCCAGGGCAGTGGGGGCAAGCCGGTCAAGGACTGCAGGGTGGCGTCTGTGCTGGGTCTGGACATAACTCTAAGTGGGAGAGCTTGCGGGTGGGTGGGACAGGATCTGCCCGTCTAGAAGAGGATCTCTCAGGGGGCTTCTGAAGCAGGGCTGGGGGCTGGGGAAACTTGTGGTGGGGCAGCCACAGGTGTCCTGGTAGGACTGCGCTGGGGCTGGAGGTCCTGCCTGCCCCAGGCTGGGTTCTCTGCTGAAGGCGTCCCTTCCTGCAGTCCCTGCAGACTGAGAAGGAGGCTCCCCAGGCCGCCCCCGGGGAGGGCCCCTCGGCCATACCACCTTCCAGAAGTGGCCTGAAGACACGGCCGCTGATCCCCGAGATGTGTTTTACGGCCAGCGGGGAGAACACGGAGCCACTCCCCGCTAACTCCTACATCGGCGACGACGGGACCAGCCCGCTGATCGCCTGTGCCAAGTGCTGCCTGCAGGTCCACGCCAGTGAGTGCTGGGCCACACCTGGGGGGCTGCAGGGGGCAGAGTGTCTGCGGGGCAGGGCCGCCCCTCCCTCTGGCTGCTGCTTCCGGCATATGGCAGGACCTGGTGTCATGGGATCAGGGTCTCCAGCCTTGGGGGGCAGACGTCCTGCTGCCCCCCAGTCAAGGTAGGCCTGCCTAACACTTCCTTCTGGAAGGTTCCACTGTGGCCTGCCCTCCCCTCCCAGGGTCTGAGGGGGCAGCAGATTGGGTCCCCGTCAGGGGCTGTGATGCTTTTAAATGCTGTGCCTTGGGGCTGAGGCTGGAATTGATGGCAAAGCTGAGATTCTGCAGAGGTCCAGGGGTCTGATTTATCTCTGCTGTCGGTGATCCCCCACCACCACCACCTCCCCCACAAATCCTGAAAGCCCGACCTACCAGAGACAGGAAGATGGATGTCTGTTCCCTTCTTGGGTGGAAGAGGGTGGCGAACATCAGATTGTGGTACAGGATGGGGAGAAAGCTTCCTGGAGATGCTTGATTTTGGTGTGGCCTGTGGAGGAAGCTGGCCATACATCTCTGTCTGGCGCCTGCCCCTGCCAAGGCCTGCCCAGAGCTGGCTTTGTCTCCTGGCTGGGGTATGGCTATAAGACATGCTCCCTGGGTGTTGGGGGGGGCAACAGCGGGTGGCAGCAGCAGAGCCCACCACCCTGCTTCCCTCGAGGGGCCCTGCCCAGCTACGTCAGTGGAGAGAAGGCTTAGGAGACAGAAGGCTCAGCACAGGTGTCTCCTTTGGGACCTGGCACTGGACAGAGGGGGAGCCCCCACTTCCTCCAGGACCTGAGACCACACCCCGGGTCTGACCTCGGCTGAGGGCCCAGGGGACAGAGCAGGGGCCTGTCGGGTGCCTTGCTGGCCCTCAGGGCCTCGGTGAGGACACAGAGCCCCCTTCCTGCTGTCCTGCTCTCTCCTGGAGTTTCCCTGGGGACCCGTTGGTACTGGTTGATGGCCCCTTCAGACTTCAGAGCCCCTGTTTGGTGGGCAACAAGCCCCAGCTGCTTGAGGGTCCCTGCAGTATTGCTGGGTGGCAGTGCTGATGAGGCAGGGCCCTGGGGCATGGCCCTCCACCCCTCCTCCATTCCCCCTCCCTATCTGTGAACCCAGCCACATCCCACAGCCAACTCCCTGGGTAACTCCAGAGCCTCTCACTGTGCTTTCAGAAGCAATGGGTTCTGAACTGCCTACTCCCAAGGCCCCCTTGCTGCCCTCTCAGCTCCTCCCAGACCGGGGTAGGGGGCAAGGGCCAGGCAGAGCCTCCAAACCTGGAGGAGCTCTGGCGGCAGGGGTGGCGGGGAGCCCGCTGTGCTTCCCCATCCCTTTCCAGACTTTCTGGGGCTCTGTGTTTAGTGGTCCGGATTGAGGCCGAGCAGGTGGTGAGCACAGTTACTGTATCCAGAACCCCCCCGCCCTTCCCCCGCCGGGCTTTGACAGCCTGCCCGCAGCCCTGGTAACAGACGCGCTTGCCCTGTCTTCTAGGTTGTTACGGCATCCGCCCGGAGCTGGTCAACGAAGGCTGGACGTGTTCCCGGTGCACGGCCCACGCCTGGACTGCGGTAACTCGCCCCTGCAGCTGGGGTGGTGCTCTGAAAGCCGGCGCGGCCCGTGGGGGAGCCGGGCCTGGGCCCCGGGCTCGCCCGATCCCGCGGGGAGACCTTGGGCTGGCTGCCTCACCTCCTTGGGTCTCGGGTGGAGCCCATCGCTTCGGTGGCCGCTAGTGAAATGTAAGGACCGCTGGCGGGGGCCGGAGCAGATTCCGGAGCAGCAGGCGGGCGGTCCCGCCCTGCACACCCCTCAACGAGTTGTCTGGTCCCCGCAGGAGTGCTGCCTGTGCAACCTCCGGGGAGGCGCCCTGCAGATGACAACCGACCGGAGGTGGGTGGAATGGCCTCTTATTCTAGGGGACGGGGGTACCTGAGGGGCGACTCGGGGCAGAGGCAGGACCGGCAGGAGCAGATGAGGTCCTGTCAGCTTGGCAGGCCCGTGCCCCTGGCTTTGAGATGACCCTAGAGGGGACAGGGCGCACCCGTGACCCCTGACCCCTTCCGCTCCTCCCCCAGGTGGGTCCACGTGATCTGCGCCATCGCCGTCCCAGAAGTGCGGTTCCTGAACGTGATGGAGCGCCACCCCGTGGACATCAGCGGCATTCCCGAGCAGCGGTGGAAGCTGGTAGGGGCCCTTGAGTGCTGCCCCCAGGGTGTTGGGGTAGCTGCCGCGGGGCCAGGAGGCGGTTTCAGTGTGGCCAGCAAGTTACTCTTTGAGTAGGCAGGGGGTGCCTCTCCGTGGCTCCATTTACTATTTTTACACAGAGAAAGCCACCGGCGCTCTGCCCAGTTCTTTCTTTCTTTCTTTTCTTTTTTTACTTTTATTTGCATTTATTTTTTGCGGCCATTTATTCCTGGGCCATAAGTTTTTGTTTCTTCAGTTTCTTCTGGGATATCTTTTTCTTCTGTGCAACCTCCTCTTCTGGTTTAGGAACAATCTGTTCTTTTTCAGTAAGGATCATCTCAATGTGACAGGGAGAGCTCATGTAGGGGTTGATCCGATCGTGAGCTCTGTAAGTCCTGCACCGCATCTTGGGGGCTTTGTTCACTTGGATGTGCTCAATGACCAGAGAATCTACATCTAAGCCCTTAAGTTCAGCATTACTCTCTGCATTTTTGAGCATGTGTAGTAAAAATTCAGCACTCTTTTTGGGCCACCGACCCTGTGTCCAGCCCCACTGTTTGGCCTGTGCACACCTACCAACTCCACCGTTGTAACGACGGAATGGCACACATTGCTTCTTTAAAGTGACATCCTTCAGATACTTGGTGGCTTTTCGGATATGCATACCCTTTATGGCCTGGGCAGTTTCACGAGTGTTCTTAAAGTGAACACGAAGATTTGAACCTCTTGATTTGCATGATTTTGTGGGGTTTTCTGGGTCGAGTGAATAGTGCACCATTTTTAGGGGTCACCTCAGGCCACTTACCGGAAAAGGAGCAGTTCTTTCTTGCTTAACTTGCAATCAGTGGCCAAATAGAATTTTAAGAACATAATAGCCAAGAAGGTCTTCATCAGGCATAACTGAAAATTCACGCACGTTAAATAGCAGCTGCCAGTTTCCCCTCCCTCAGCCCCAGAAACCACCTCTCCTCTCTGCTTCTGTAAGTTTGTTTTCGCTTCCTCATGGACATGGAGATTCGCAGCAGGTGACTCGCTTATTTCACTGAGCATAATGTCCTCAGTGACCATCTGTGTTGCTGCAGATGGCAGGATTTCCTTCTTCTTCATGGCCGAGTAACATTCCATTGTGTTTCTACACTACGCCTTCTTCATCCGTTGTCTCTCCACGGATGCTTAGGTTGTCTCCAGGTCATGTCTGTTGTAACCGGTGCTGCAGTGAACATGGGGGTGCAGATATCTTTTCAAGATAGTGACCTTGTTTCCTTCAGCAAAAGACCCATGAGTGGAATTGCCAGATCATATGGTAGTTCTGTTTTTAACTTTTTGAGGAACCACCATACTTTGTTCCATAGCAGCTACACCAGTGTGGGTTCTGACCAACAGTGCGTGAGGGTTCCCTTTTCTCTCTGCCCTTGCCAATACTTGTTATCTCGTGTCTTCTTGATGGTGGCCATTCTAACAGGTGGTTTTGGTTTGCACTTCCTAGATAATTACTGATGTTGACATCTGTTTACATACCTGTTGGCTATCTGTATGTTTTCTTAGAGAAATGTCTAGGCAAATCCTTTGCCCATTTTTAAACTGGGCTTTTTTGCGTTTTTTTGCTCCTGAGCTGTGGGAACACTGTCTCTGGCTCCTCTAAGGAGCACAGCCATCCTTGGGCAGGAGTGGTCTTGCAAGTTTCACTCTTCCGGCTCTTGCTGATGTCTCCCCACCCTCCCCTGATCTGGGGGAGTCTTTGGGGCAGTGGGCCATAGTCAGTAAGCAAACACTGGCTTTCATTCTCAGCTCTGCTACCAGCCAGCTGTGTGACTCCAGAAAGATTCCTTGACCTCTCCATGCTCAGTCTTCTTCTCCATAAAATGGGGCTGCTAACAATCCCTGCATGGGGAGCATGAACTGGGCCACAGCGGGAAGTGCTGATCATGCCATCTGAGCACCAGTGCCTGCTCTCAGGTCATCACCACCTATGAGTCTGCAGGGTGGCCTTGTGGGGGACACGTGGGGAGTGGGATGTGTCTTATGGCCCAGGAGATGGGTCATTGGCCAGGGGTATGGACAGCATTCTGGCTGTTCTTCTTGCCTGATTTATTTCCCAGCTGCCTAGGACAGGGCCTGGGTACAGAGGTTCTTCCAGGCCTCCAGCGGGCAGGAGGCAGAGAAACAGGGCTGCAATTGGTGAGCTTGGTGAGGAGGCCCAAGTGAAGGCTCAGAGGCACCACCCTGGAGCCCCTAGGTGCGGGGCCTCCGGGCAGGGCAGAGTAGGTGGCCGGCGGGAGCCATGTGGGAGGGGAAGGGGCCTGGTCAGGAAACACTGGGCTCAGGCCAGTGCCAGCGCTGCCTGGTTAGGATGGGTGTTAGGAAGAGGCCACAGCGGCAGTAATTCCTCCAGGAACGCGGGCGGCAGAGGCCTCATTATTCAGGTGGAGTGATGGCGTGGTGCATGGCGCCAGATAGATCCTCCCTCCCAGACGCTTTATGGATCATCTGACATTTCCAGCTTGCAGCCTCTTCATTACCGGCACTTGTAACGATGAATTAAAAATCTTTTTACACGAGAGCTTGCTTGTACTGCCTAATGGAGCCTCACAAGGAAGCCGGCAGTTAACTCCTGCTTGCCCGGCCGCCCACCTGCTTTTCTGGGGCCACATGCCAGCCGCAGGCTTAGGGAACAGTCACGCCTGGTCATCCGCCCATCTTTCTGTCCCCAGGATTCTCTGGCTGCTAGTCCTGGTGAGTGGTGGCTGCCCCAGCCGGCTGGTAGCCTGAGCCTGGGGCTCACCCCCTCACCAGCCCAGATTAGCTTAGGGGGCAGTAGAAATGAGGCTGTCAGGGCAGGTGCTCAAACCAGCTCTGTCCTTCTCCTCCGCTGTGCCTTGAGGTGTCACATCTTGATGGGAGGGAAGGTGGATGTCTGCCAAAATTGGCAGAAAGGCAAGGGGCGGTGAGGAATGGCTTGAGGGGGGAAAGGCCCGAGACGTAAGACTGTGCCTTGCGGCCTCTATGGCTGATGACACACCAGCTGTGGCCCTCAGCCTTCTCCCACGGTCCATCCTGTACCATCCCCTCACCCCCCATCTCCTGCCCCCACCTCACAGCCTCCAATGAGGGAGATCCAGACACAGGACTCACCCTTAAGGCAGCCCTGAGTTCACCCCCTGGCAGACGGCCCCATGGGGGCCTAGCCCACTTTCCTCATGACGTGGAGACTCAGAGTAACGAGCTGCCACCACCGGCCACACTGTCAGATTTCTCCCGGGCCTTGGCTGTGGGGTTTCTGCCTTCTGGTGCGGAGCCCAGTTCTCAAGGGCCATGTCATGTGTCTCCCTCCCCCCGCCACAGGCCAGCTGGAGAATCAGGGATCGACAGTTTAATAATGAGATCTCATTGCCATCGATCGGCACCGGGCTAAACTCCTGCAGCACCCTTGCTGTGGGGCTTCTCTGGCTTTTGAACATGGTTTACAGAGCGATAAAGGCCGGCTTATTAAATGCCCAGAGTCATCGGCAGGTGGCTGCTGAGTGGCGGCAGGGTGTGGGCCTGGGCACAGTGTCGATGGCTTGGGAGCTGATGCCCAGCAGAGCAGGTCGCCCAGACGGGTGTTCCCACAGTGTGGGCTCCCTGCCTCTCCTTATGAAGGGCTACACTGCAGCATCTTTCATTCAAAATTAAGATAAAATCTCCCATTATGTTTTTGTGTTTTTTTTATCCCCATTTCAGTGGCTTTAACTACATTCACAGATTTAGATAACCATCATCTCTAGCTAGTTCCAGAACATTCCATCACCACAGAAAGAAACCCCCCTGCATTGGGTGACTGCCAACCCCTCCCCAGCCCCTGAAAACCCGTAACCCCACTGCCTGTCTCTGTGGATTGGCCTATTCTGGATGTTTCCCATCAGTGGAATCACACACTGTCTTTCTGTGTCTGCTTCTCTCACTGAGCGTCCCGTTTTCAGGGTCCCTCTAAGTGGTAGCAAGGTGCCTGTTCAGGCAGCTATGTGGAGGAGCTGGTGGAAAAGAGGTCTAAAGATGCTCCTGGGGGCCAGCTGCAGGCTGGGTTGGTGGGCCTGGGGTGGTCAAGACTCTCCCAGGATGACCCCTCCATGGGGCCAGGCCACTGCACTTCAGCTTCAGGTTTCAGAGTCACTCCCAGGAGATAGACCTAGGGGCCCAGTAGTGCAGGGGCTCCCAGCCCCAGGGGGCAGAGGTACCAGCCAGAGCCCCATTCCCACTGTCGTGTCCCCACAGAAATGTGTGTACTGCCGGAAACGGATGAAGAAGGTGTCGGGCGCCTGCATCCAGTGCTCCTGCGAGCACTGCTCCACCTCCTTCCATGTGACCTGCGCCCATGCCGCCGGTGTCCTCATGGAGCCGGACGACTGGCCCTACGTCGTCTCCATCACCTGCTTCAAGCACAAGTCAGGGGGCCACAACGTGAGTGCCCACCTGCCCCCCCCAGTCTGTTCCCCTGCCCCTCTGTCCCGCTGTGTTCTGACATCCCCTCCACCCTCAGGTCCAGGTCATGAGGGCCGTGTCCTTAGGCCAGGTGGTCATCACCAAGAACCGCAATGGGCTTTACTACCGGTGCCGCGTCATCGGCACCACCACGCAGACCTTCTATGAAGTGAACTTTGATGACGGGTCCTATAGCGACAACCTGTATCCAGAGAGCATCACTGTGAGCAGTGAGGGGCGGGGCAGGGGGCGGCACAGGCGCCGGGCAGGCATTGCCCTTAGGATGCTGGGGGGTGGCCCAGTTCCTCACGGGAATCTCCTGCTGGAAAGTTCTGCCTGCAGGAGGGTGGGCCCCAGGGCAAGGGTGGCAGCAGACCCCTGGGCACCCACCCACAGCTCGCCCTGACAGTTTAAGCTGAGAGCACCGCCTTCTTCTGGTTGGGACCTTTCTACCAAATGGGACCTTTCTTAGCCCAGGCCAGCGTGGTGACCGAGGCCAAGGGCGCACCTCACCCCATCCCATCCTTCCCTCCACAGAGTAGAGACTGTGCCCGGTTGGGCCCGCCACCCGAGGGCGAGTTCGTGGAGCTCCGGTGGACTGATGGCAACCTCTACAGGGCCAAATTCATTTCTTCTGTGACCAGTCACATCTACCAGGTGAGGGGGTCCTGTTTGCCGGCTATGGGCTGGGGTGGGGCCCTCAGCAGGGTCCTTTGGGGACTGTGGAGTTAGCCTCTGAGGTCAGTGCAGGCGGGAAGGCCTTCTAACTGTCCCATATTTTCCCCCTTGGAGATGTCTTCTCGATTTTGTGTGTGTGTGGTAGAATATACTTAACGAAATTTACTGCTTTCATCATTTTTTAAATGTACAATTCAGTGCCCTGGATTTTTTAAAAACAATCAAGTTGGTTGTGAGTTTTTTCTCATGATCGTGGAAGAAAAGTTATTGACGTGTGAAATCTTAGAAGAAAAATCACCCCCTATCCCAGCGACAAAGACAATGGCAGGTGACCCTGTGCTGTTTACCCAGTGGTCACCCTGCAAGCTGACCGTGAGTGGGTGGGTATGGGGCTGGGCCGGGTGGGCCACGAGCTGAACTGCATCCCCTTGGCAGGTGGAGTTCGAGGACGGGTCCCAGCTGACGGTGAAGCGTGGTGACATCTTCACCCTGGACGAGGAGCTCCCCAAGAGGGTCCGGTCCCGGCTGGTAAGTGGCCAAGAGTTGGGGTGGGGGTGGGGGCCCAGCTGCCTTGGGGAGTGACCTGTCCAGGCGACCTTGACGTCCCACCTTGGCCTTGACTGGTTTTGAGGCAGGTGGGGCAGTGGGAGGGTCGGCCCGGCCAGTGAGGAGGAGACAGCAGCTCCTGAGCGTGGATCGCAGCTGCACGTTGCAATGCAAAAGGGAACAAGAGAAACTGGCCTTTTCTCACGACTTTTCGCCATCTTCTTTCTTTCGGGTTTAACCCAGAGGCAGACTTTTGAGGATCAGTGGCTGTGGCTGTGGGTGGAAGAGCCGAGTCAGAGCTTTTGGGGGTCCCAGATGCAAGGTTCCCTGGGGGACGAACAGGAACTGCCAGGCAGACCAACGGCCTGTGTGCAGCCAGGCCTTGCCTCCCACGTTCTGTGGAGGGCAGGGCTCCCACCCTGCTAGGGGGCCAGTGGCTGGGAGGCTAGGCCCCTACCCTGCCTGCATGGGGAATCACTTGCAGGATGGGGGTTCAGGCAGAGGCAGGAGGGGCCCTCCCCAGCAGCCAAGGACCACTGGCCTCCAGCAGGGCAGCAAGGGCATTGGCCTTCCAGCCAGGCCCCCAAGCACAGCCTGTATTTCAGTCCATTCTGGCTGCTATACCACGCTGGACAACTTAAACAATCTCGCAGGATTCTGGAAGCTGGAAGTCCAAGATCAAGGCACCAGCAGGTTCAGGGTCTGGTGAGGGCAGACCCTGGTTTACAGACACCTGCCTTCTGTGTCCTCACGTGGTGGAGAGAGAGAGGGCGCTCTCAGCGGTCCCTTTATAAGGGCACTGATCCTGTTCTCAAGGGCTGCTCTCTCATGACCTCATCACCCCTGACACCATCGTGCTGTGGTGGGGCGGGACTTCAGCATAGGACTGGACCTTGGGGGACACAGATCTCCGCCCACCGTACCCTTTCCTACTAACCCCCACACCGTCTGCTCCCCTGTAGTCGGTCAGCACAGGGGCCCCGCAGGAGAGCGTCTTCTCTGGAGAGGAGGTGAAGGCCGCCAAGCGCCCTCGGGTGGGCACCCCTCGCGCCGCAGAGGACTCAGGGCGGAACGCGGACTACCCGGCCTTCATGGAGAGCCTGCTGCAGGCGCAGTGCTGGCCCGGAACCCCCTACTAGGACCGCCGGCCACCCATGAGCCCTCGGCCCAGCAAGGCAGGCGCGGCGGGCCCTGGCGTTTGCTTGCTGTGAATCCCTGTCCTCGCCTCCCAGCCCGAGAGGCTACCTCGGCGACAGGAGCGAGCAGGACGCCACACGCACCCCCGGACTCAGGGAGCAGGGCCACGCGGGCTCTGGGGGGCTGGCGGGGGTGCACGCGCCACCCCCTTGACCCAGATTCGTAAACCACGTAAGCTCTTCTTCTCGTAAAAGGTGCTACTGCATTGCCTGCCTCCTGAGCAGCCGTGGAGATTGTGACTTCTGTACATACATCACCTTTGTGAGGTTCTTTCTATAAATACCTATTGTTTAAAAAAAAAAATGCAAGAAAAAAAAAAGGAAAGAAAAGGAAAAATCACACCCCAAAGTTGTTTTCTAGATTTGTGGCTTTAAAAACAAAACAAAATGAAACAAAACGTCTTTTTTTCTCAGAACCCGGTGAGCTGCCCAAGATAAAAGCAGCTCAGCTTTTTGTTTGTCGTGTTTTCTGGTCTCGCTCGCTGTGAGCGGTGGGGATGCGCTGTAGCGGCGGTGAGGCCTGGGGGCACTGGGAGGTGAGGGCAGGATGCCTGGGCATCCCTGATGGTGGTGCCAGGTCACTCACTCTGTCCCAGTCGTGAGTTCGAGAAGGTCTGGGCGGCTGGCACCGTGCGGTCAGCACCCAGTGGGAGGAGGCTGGCAGCTCCTTTGGTGGCCTCCCCCTTCTCTGCGTGGCCTTTTGCAAAATAAATGCTCTCTCTTCTGGTGGCTCCATCTTTTGCTTCTTCCCCTGGGAAGAACCATCTCCCAGCTGAGACCGTGGGGGGGGGCCCTCAGGGGTCTGGCTGCGGCTCACTCATGTACAGGGGGTCTTTCCCAACCCCGAGGGGCTGGTACATCCTGTATGATCTCTGTGACGTGTGGATTTGTGTGTCTGGGGGAGAAAGCTCTCAAGAGGGAATCACGGCTTTCAGCTCGGAGGAAATCTGCCCCGGAAGGCTTGTGGGCTGAATTACCAGGCAGAAAAACATGTTCCTCATCCTGGTCTAGGGGAGGAACGGTGCCCCCCACCACATCTCAGCCACCCCCTGGTCCCCTGCAGAGGGGTTGAAAGCGTCATTTGCTTGTATAAAGATTTTCTAAGTTTAAAAAGGAGGGTCTAACAGTTGCCAGGCCAGAGAGAACCAAGTAAGGAAAGTGGAGAGAAACTTCCTTGGTGGGGGGAAGGGCAGGTGCCCTGCAGGGGCGGGCGGGGCGGCGGGAGGTGCGGGGAGTCAGCGGAATGTGGGGGTTCCCTCTGCATGCAGCAGGCCCCTGCCCCGGGGCGCTGTCCCTGTGTTCATATGTAGTTTGAAAATGCTATTTATATTGTAAAGAGAATAAAAAGAAGCAGGCAGACGCCCCTGTGGCTCCGGGTCGGGCAGGTGGGCCACCCCCATGGCCAGTCCCTCTGGGTTCCACCCCATCCATGGTGGGTTCCTGGACCACTTGTGCAGACAGGCATTGGCGCAGCAAAGGGGGAGCGCGCTTTCCCCATGAAGGTATATCTATGTCTATGTGTGAAAGCAAGAAACAAAAACCCCCACCCACCCTGATTTTTTTCCACCTGAGATTAAGGATGCGCTGTATTTTTGCCTAATTCCCCTGCCTCTAGGTTCATAATGAATTAAAGGCTCGTGAGCACTGCGAATTACAGCTCTAGGTGGTTGCAGCGTCTTCTTTTGTCTTCTTTTCTGAGTGGGTGCCAGGGAGGCGGGCAGCGGTCTCCAGGCTGGGGTGGGCTCTGTGTGCCCCCTCCAGGAGGGAACAGGCATGGTTCCTCCCCAAAGGGTGACACATGGCCTGGTCCCACGGCCCCTGCTTTCTGCCTCCAGGATGGAAGAAGTTTCCTTACAGAGCTGGACATCTGAAGCTTGTGTCCACACAAACGTCTGGTCCCCGAGGCTTTCAGGTCTCCCTGGGGCGAGCCCCTCTACCCCTGCCCTCCAGCCTCTTCCCAGTTCTTGTGACACCTGAGCCAAGGATCGTATTTTGTGGTGGGCAGCCATTGGGCATATGTGAGACAGCAGGGTCCACGTGGGGTGAGGCTGTCCCCCCTCCAGTATTCATGAATGTGTCACTCATTCAGCCAGTACCCAGGTGTGACAGCAGTGGGAGAGGTAGACGGTATGTAAAGTGGGATGTCAGTTGTCAGGTAAAGAACAGGAGGTCCTGAGGGAGAAGAGAAGGTGAGGCATGGGGACATCTTGGGGCACAGTCAGTGCAAAGGCCCTGGGGCAGTACCATGCCTGGCTTTCGTCTCCTGCACAGCTTGTGGGATCTTAGTTCCCCAACCAGGGATCAAACCTGTGACCCCTGGCAATGGAAACACCAAGTCTTAACCACTGGACCACCAGGGAAGTACCCATGCCTGGTATTTTGGAGGAACAGTTGAGTGGCCCCATGTGAGTACAGATCAAGGGGGAGGGAGGGAGGGAGAGAGAGGGAGGAGACGAGGGCAGGGAGGGGATGGGACAGGTCATGCAGGGCCTTGTGGGCTGCAGGAAGACTTGAGCCTTTACCTCAGGGAAGTGGGAGCCTGGGAGAGTTGTGGGCAGAGAAGAGGTGGGGCCTGACTCCACCTCTGCTCACTGGTGCCCTCTGACCCCTGATTGGAGGACAGACCATGGGGTGAGGTGGGAGCCTGGGGACCAGGGCAGAATGGAAACACTGAGCATCTTGAAAGATGGCTTTTGACGTGAGCTGGGCTATCATGGCTGGACATGGGGCCAAGGGCTGATAGAAGGCATTTAGGAGACATCAGCAGATGGGCCTGGGGGCCGTGGACAGGGCGCCCCTCAGGGCCTGAGTTTTTCTTCTGCAGAACGGGCATCCTTAAGGGTGCTGTGTCCTGAGCAAATTTCCTCCAATGAAGTATCCACCCAGCCACTGCCACCCTCAGCCTGCTTCTCAGACCCCTTTGTAGAGATGCTGCCTCCGGCACCCTCAACAAAGCCCCTAGGACTCAGTTTCCCCATCTGCTACAGGGGATTCTGCAACACTGACCAGGTGAGTCAGCATCCTCTGACCTTGCCCAGGGCCTGGTGGATGTGGTCGGTCCTCAGTGGTGAGGAGGGGGCCACAGACAGCAGCAGCGTGAATGGCTGACCCAGGTGGTCCAGCACGGTTGCAGATGGCTCTCTGTTCTCTATGCTCTCCGAAACATCGTAAAATGGGGAGGTAATTTGGGACAGGCCATCGTGGACTGAGGCCAGGGCCAAGATACCAGGCTGACTCCATGACTGTGCAGCCGCATGGAGCCTACAGGATCTGTGGCATCCAGGCACTGGGCCCAGTGCTGGAGTCTGATAAATTTATCAGGTGGCAAATGTCAGCTGCCCTGTGCCAGGACCTGGGAGGTGGCTGAGGAAGAGGGGGGCAAGGTCACTGCTTCTCTGGAGTTTTATAGAGTTCAGGAAAGCAGGCAAGTGATGAAAACATAAGGCACCATAAACACAGCTTTGACATGTGCCCTAAAGGACAAGAAAGGGAGCAGAGATGGAAGATAAGCCATGGTCACAGAGACCTGTCAGGATCCTAAAGAGGTGATATTTAGATCTGATCCCTCAAGGGAGGTCAGATTCAGGCGGGGGATGTGGTACATGGTATTGAATACCCCAGCCTCAGGTCAAGGTCCCTGCAACCTACAGCCCTCAAGTCAAATCCGGCTCTCCTCTGGTTTTTATAAATAAAATTTTGTTGGCACATAGGCACACCCATTCATTGAGTACCATCTGTGGCGGCCTTTGCTCTACGAGGGAGGGCTGAGTGGTAGCAGCAGAGACCGCCTGGTGCCCCAAGAGCTAGACATACACTGTCTGGCCCTTTACAGAAAAAGTTGTGCTCACTTTAGACCTAGAGCAAGTGAGAAATGGTAGCCTCTATACACTTGCTCTATGCCTCTGACAGAATCACTTTCCTGTGGGACATCCCTCAATGCCCAGACCTGCCTTGCTTCCCAGAGGCCCCTGATTAGGCTCACTGTCCATGGCATCCACCCCAGACCACCCCTGCAAAGAGCTTGGTGGAAAGAGAAAGACTTTGGCTGGGGCCCCTCCATCCATTTGTCATTCATCTACCGAGGGCTCCACCCTCCACATTTGGAGCATCCCTGCTCATCCTGCTGATTGATGAAGGGAAGCCCAAACACGCCCCATGTCCAACCCATTGGGCTGCCCCCACCTCCCCAAGTCACCCCCTTTGGCCAGTGCAGAGAGGGACAGTGGGTTTGGGCCTCTGTTGGCCTCTGTGGTCCACAAATCCTGGCTCTAAGCCCCACTGTCATGATTCACAGCTTTTATGAAAGTGAAAGTCGTGTCTGACTCTGCAACCTCATGGACCATACAGTCCATGGAATTCTCCAGGCCAGAATACTGGAGTGGGTAGCCATTCCCTTCTCCAGGGGATCTTCCTAACCCAGGAATCAAACCAAAGTCTACTGCATTGCAGGCAGGTTCTTTACCAGCTGAGCTACCAGGGAAGCCACAGCTTTTATGCTGGTGCCGAAATCTTTGTGTGCCCACTCCCCACCACCAACTGTCCCGCCTCCTCGACTGGCCACCCATCCAGGCTGCCCTGACCCACACCCCAGAGAGGCTGCTCAGGGACATAGAACCATAGTCCCGAGATCACCACAGGGAGAAATATTCCCCAAGACAGACCCTAAGAGGCCCAGAGGCCAGGCTCAGAGAGCCCTGCGGCTCTCAGCCAGGCTGGGGGACCATTGCCAGGGAGTGTTATTTATGGATTAGATTTCCGGAGCACTTTTGCTCCCTTAATGGAGAAAATAAGAATTACTTGCTGCCACAGGCAGCGCAAGGGGTGACACACAGCGGCTGGCGGAGGCGAGGCCGGGAGGGATGAGTGTCTGGGTGCCTGGCGTCTCCCTGGTGCAGCATCCATCCTGCTGGGTGACAGGGACAGATGGCTCTTTTCCCAGCAGCTTCCTGGGGGAGGGGACAGGGGTCCTTCCAGGCCAAGACAGCCTCCTTCCCCCCTTTTCTAGGTGGCCTCCACTGGCCCCAGAACACTTACTGCTCTGTTGCTCCCATATTAGTTTCAAGTCCCCATTAACCGGTGGCTTAGAACACCAGACATTCATTCCTTGCCTATCCTGGAGGCCGGAAGCTTGAGACCGAGGTGTCACAAGGCTGTACTCCAAGGGAGAACGCTTCCTGTCTCTTCCAGCTTCTGGTGGCCCCAGGCGTCCCTCCACCCTCTGTCTCTGTCTTCACACGCCATCTCTTTGTGTGTCTCTGTCTTCCCTCTGTCTCCAGTATCCCTCAGCCTCTCTCTGGTACAGGGACACCAGTGATTGGATTTAGGGCCCCACCTGGATCATCCAGGACCTGCTCGTCATCTCAAAACCTTTGACTTAGTCACAGCTGCAGAGACACTTTTTCCAAATAGGGTCACAGTCACAAGTTAGGGGAAGTAGGTCATGATCGTGTTTTGCAGGGAGCCCCCAGGCAAGCCACTCCAGATTCCTCCCCTCACCACAGCCCCAGTGACCCCCTACATGATTGTGAACCCTGTGAGCATAAAGACACAGTCTTGGCCCCATCGGCACCCCCCACGCTCAGCCTAGAGCCTGACAGGCAGATGGGTCCTGGAGAGCTTAAGGAGGTTGGTGACCTACAAGGGCTGGTGGGATGGGGTATAATTAGGGGAGAGGGGGAACACAGTATCTGGAGTGAAGAGGGGGTGACCCACTCTGAGTATATCTTCTGAAATAGCTCTGACTCTTACGATCACAGTCTTTATTTCACATGTCCCAAACAATAACTAATTAAAATCAACCAGAATGTGGTGGGAACCCCAAAATGGAAAACAGTAACACATGAACCCAACTGTGCTGTAAATGAAAAGGAGGGAGAGAGAAAGGAGCTGATCGAAGTAACTTTCGAAATAGTATCTTGAGTGGCTACTGTTAGGCTAGAAACAAAAATACCTATACACCAATCCTGTTCTCCAGTAGAAACCCTGGTTCTCCCAAGTAAGCCAAGCTGCCTAGCTCCCTTATAGTGAAAGTCGCTCAGTTGTGTCTGACTCTTTGCAATCCCATGGACTATATAGTCCATGGAATTTTCCAGGCCAGAATACTCCTCCAGGGGATCTTCCCAACCCAGGGATCAAACCCCGGTCTCCCACATTGCAGATGGATTCTTTACCAGCTGAGCCACCAGGGAAGCCCAAGAATACTGGAGTGGGTAGCCTATCCCTTCTCAGCGGATCTTCCCAACCCAGGAATTGAACCAGGGTCTCCTGCATTGCAGGTGATTCTTTACCAGCTGAGCTACCAAGGAAGACCTATGTGAATCCTGGGGTTGGACAAATAAGTCAATAAATTGTAGGTGATGAGAGCCGGGTTCCTCTCAGTCAGAGAAAGAAATTATAAGTAAGTCAAGAAGGTGGGAAGCTAGAACAAACCATGTGCTGGGCTGGAACCAGAAGTCCCAGTATTAATTCATGGTCCTCGATAAATAGAGAAAGATTAGATAGATAGATATAGTAAGATAGTACAGGTAGACATGGAAGTAAATATAGGTGTCTGTATGCATGGATAGTCTGATTCTCTTGCAGCAGTGAGCACGCCTGGCACCTGCAATTTGGTTTCTAAGTACCATTCTCCAATAAAAGGAGCGAGAGCTTCTTGGAGAAATCATTAACTTTATGCTGCATGGAGCAGGGGAAACAAGATAAATCTGGAGCATCTTGTGTTGCCAGAAAGTAAGGAGATATATGTGTGTGTGTGTGTATATTTGTATACACAAACAGAGCCCAAACCAAAGCCACTCGCAATAACCAACACTAGAAGAATTTGAATAATAAAAATGGTAGTATTAGGTTACAATGTAATAGAGTAAAATATCCAAACTGCTATAAATAATTGAATTAATACATAAATGGACCGAGGGAGAAGGGACAGCTCTTCCTTACAGATGAATCCTGATTCATTGGTGTAGGGGTGAAAGTTTACATTCAGACTGTCTACATTCAGTCACTCAGTGAACTCTGACAGAGGGCCATTGCTGTCTGATTCCATTTCAGGAGCTTAGGGAACACAGGGGAAGAAAATAGGCCAAACAAAACAGAACATTTTAGTCCATGGTCGCTCACAGCCTCTCAGGAGAGGCAGACAGGATGAACAACCAAACTGTGGAACAGATTAGAAGACTGTAGATACTACATGGAAACAAAGGGAGGAGAGATGAGGGCAGAGAGTTGATACTGTTCTATTATATAGGATGTTCAGAGTCTCATCGAGAAGGTGACATTTGAGCAAAGACCTGAAGGAAGTTAGGGAACAAATCAGGTGTACATTTAAAAAAGAGCTCCTGGTGGCTCCTTGTGTCTGAAGCGGAGTGTGCAAGGAGGAGAGAGGGTGGAAGGGAGGGCAGGGAGGGGATGGGGCAGATCCTGTAGGACCTTGTGCACCAGAGGGAGCACTGGGGCTTTTACCCCAAGGAGGTGGGAGCCTGGAGGGCTGTGGGCAGAGGAGGACCGGGCCCTGACTCAGGTGTTCACGGGCACACCCTGATGGCTGTGGTGGGGAGGACAGACAGTGTGTGACCAGGACAGGAGCCTGGAACCCCAGTGGAGGCAACTGAGCTTGTCCAGATGGGTGATGTTGGGGGCTGGACCAGGTGGAATCAGAGTGACCATTCTCGGGGTTGAGCAGTGTAGAGGTCCCTGCAGACCCTGAAAGGGGACAGTTAGGGTAGAGCAGGGGCATGAGTGCCAGGTTAGAGAAAGGTCCACATTTT
Organism: Giraffa tippelskirchi; assembly: GCF_054371585.1. Classification (NCBI taxonomy): domain Eukaryota; kingdom Metazoa; phylum Chordata; class Mammalia; order Artiodactyla; family Giraffidae; genus Giraffa; species Giraffa tippelskirchi. The sequence goes on along the minus strand of NC_137280.1, from coordinate 95,347,839 downwards.
TATGCAGAATTGCCCTGTTCTCTGGTAAAAAGTAATATTCCTTAGTACAGATAGACTAATTTGTTTAATCAATTTATGAACCTGGAGGTTATTTCCAGTTTTTCCCAGCTATGAACCATGCTACAGCAGGGCAGTTTTCCTGGTACTCACGTATGCATGTTCCTCTAGAATAAATTCCTAAGAATGGGGGTGGGGTGGGAAGGATTGCTGGGTGGAAGCTTCTGTCATTTTACTTGTAATTCCTCCAGTCAGGTGACCCCCAAACTCCTTGTGCACCCCGAGGTGTGATGGAGGAGGGTTTCTCTTCCCCAGAACTTCTAGGGTGAATGCTCCCACCTAACCTGTGATCCCCACCTATTGGATTGGTAAAAAGCTACATCTGATCATGACCTTAACATTTATTTCTCTTATAGAGAGTCAGGTTGAGCATTCTTTTGGATGATTAAAAGCCTTTTGTCAGGACAGTCTTGAAACAAAGTATTTAAAATTCCCCTAGGACCATTTCCTGCCAGCAATAGGGTTGATTTGACATTTGATGTTTCGCCATGCTGTATCCATCCAGTTCCAGGTCACTGGCAGAGCTGTGGATAGGTGCCACTCCTAGGCTTATGTGTGTGCATGCTAAGTCACTTTAGTCATGTCTGACTCTTTGCAACCCTATGGACTGTAGCCCGTCAGGCTCCTCTGTCCATGGGATTCTCCAGGCAAAAATACTGGAGTGGGTTGCCATTTCCTCCTCCAGGACATCTTTCAGACCCACAGATCTAACCTAGTGGCGGGCAGGTTCTTCTGGGAAGCCCCACACTTAGGCTTGCTGCTGCTGCTGCTGCAAAGTCGCTTCAGTCATGTCCGACTCTGTGCGACCCCATAGACGGCAGCCCACCAGGCTCCGCCGTCCCTGGGATTCTCCAGGCAAGAACACTGGAGTGGATTGCCATTTCCTTCTCCAGTGCATGAAAGGGAAAAGTGAAAGTGAAGTCGCTCAGTCGTGTCCGACTCTTAGCGACCCCATGGGCTGTAGCCTACCAGGCTCCTCCGTCCATGGGATTTTCCAGACAAGAGTACTGGAGTGGGGTGCTATTGCCTTCTCCAGCACCTAGGCTTACCCTTCTTTTATTTGATTATGTGAAATTAGAAACAGCAAGCTTATAAATAACTGTAGAGCAAGTGGCTGGTGGCAGGGTATCAGCTCAAACTAGGAGTGGGAAAATACAGGCATCTCTCGCCAAAGACCCCTGACCATCACTGCGGGCTGGAAAACTGGTCCTTGCCACTTGGGGAAGGACCACACATTCCACACCCCAACTCTGGTTGTGTTAATGCTGCAAAGAATCCCACATTTGTGTCTGCTGAAGCATTGGGATATAGTTTTAAAATATACCCCCATGATGAATCATCATCTTGTTCTCCAGCAGGAAAAGAATCATCACTGAAGGCTCAGACCTCTGGTAATGGAGCCATATGTGCAAAAGCTCCATGTTCTTAATAAACCCCAATTTATCCTCAGAGTTAGGAATTCTGGAGAAGTTTTTTTATTTCCTCATGAAAGGGACAGTCAAGGCTGGTGCTGCTCTTCTTCTTACCTCTTCCTCCCATATAGGATGTGGACATGATGGCCAGAGCCACGGCAGCCATTTTACTATCACAGGAGAGAAGCTTAGATATCTTTTACATCATTCATTCATTTATTGGGTTGGTAGTTTTTGCTTATTTCCAGGGTGTAAATACTCTTACCATGGATGATTTCAAACCATCAGCATGATGTCACTAAATGCAGAATTGGAAAAAGAAACGCAGTAGCCCACCATTATATAATGTTTCCATCAGACAGATATTAATGCAATAAATATTTTAAAATACCTCAAGAGTATAGATGATAGAAAAATGTTAGTAAACATAAGCAGCAAGTGATAAGTTTTGAATATTTATTGCTTTGGTTTTAATATAATTTCATTGGAAGTTTATATAATTTTATTTTTCATAATGGCTGTGTTTAACAACCAGTTCACAACAATAATTGCATTATTTTGCTCAGGTTTGGGAGCGGAATAAAAACATTTAGTAGAGGCCAGTGTATTTTGTTTGAAAAGTATATCATCACGTTCTGTGATATTTTTTTACAGCTCAGATTGCTAGGGGCCCCACATCATCTTTCAAAAGTATTTCCTAATCATTAGCTCACCAGAAACAGGTCTCAAGTGACCACAGAGCTGATAAATACAAATCGATTGCTGTATTTTTCACTCACACTCCTTCCAGTGGTTGTGAGAATTCCTCACGCTCACAGCTTGACTAGTCCTGGAACATACAGATTCTTTGTTTCCTATTTGGGCTGATCTGTAGCTCCCACTCATGCTTACAGCATATTTCTAGGTATTTACCTTGTATTAGCATAGCTTTTACACTTTAATGAATCACTTCCAAGCCACTGATCCAATTTTTATAAAACTTTTTATGAAAGTATAGCATACAAACAGAAAAGTATATTTTCCCCATAAAATGAGGATAGTATGGTTGTGCCTGTTTGAACTGCGTTTCTCAATTAGCCTTACACTGTGGACATTTTTCATATCATTAAATATACTTGGTCTACATTTTAACACCCATCTAATTTTTTTTTACTGAACTGTAATTTACAGTCTATAAACATATCTTGAGTCATGCGGTTATGTAAGTTTGGCAAACACATTGTCGTGAAAAACCACCAAGTAAAACATGATATGGAGCATCTCCTTCCCTCCACAATATTTCTTCATCTCCCTCCAAGCTACACGGCAACCATTATTCTGTTTTCTATTCCTCTAGGTTAGTGTTAACTGTTGTAGAACTTTCTACAGATGAATCCTGAGGAATGTACCATCTGTATTTGGCTTCCTTCCCTCAGCACAATGCACTTGAGAGTCACCCTTGCTGGGTGCTTCAGCATGGAGTTCCTTTTTCACAGCTTTATAGTATTCCACGACATTGCTGGACCACAGTTTGCTTTGTGTGCTCACCAGTCAATGGACATTTGTGATTGCAGGTGAAACCAGGTGAATTCATTCATGCCCTCAGCCACTTGTGGGTATTTCATGAGGCTTTCAATCTCAGCTTTTCATTGCTTCTTCCTGAATCTTCTCCAGCTGGGGTTTCCAGCATGGAGCTCTTCAAAAGAAGGTTGCAATGATTCACTTGTATCTAATTGTAGAGCAAATGAAGGATAATGTATGGGCAGGTCGGGGCGGTTCATGGCCACCAGGTTGAGTGATGGGCGAGTGGGAGGTGGCCTCAGGGAGGAGCTTGGCCTTTGTTCACTTTGCTCGGAGAGAACTGGGGTCTCTGGGAGGATTCTGAGTGGGGAATCGGCCCAGAGAAGGAGTCAGGAGACCTTGTGAACCCCCTGAAAGGGGTACAAGGATAGAACTAGGTGGAGCCAATGGGCCAGCCCTGCATCCCCTGGAGAAAGGCTGGGCACAGCCCTCGAACCCCTGCCTCTGCTGGATTCAATGCATTGACACCAGGGCCATGGCCATCTGATCATAGAATCTGTTCAGAACAGCTGCCTGGTGACAAGTATAAAAAGCGTATTAATGAGGCCATTATTATTCCCTAATTAAAAGCTAATAAGGAAGAGTTAATTGCCTTTAAAAGATGAAGCAAGACCAGGCTGGGATTTATCTCTGTTTGCTTTTGCTTGCCTGGATAGGCTGATATTTGGGAACTAATTAATTGAATCAAATCTTACAGAAAACTAATAATCTCCTCGTGCCATTTGGGCTGTTGAATTAAAAGGTGTTTGCTACATGCCTGGGTGTTTCCATTGTAAGGTCCTGGGTCCTCTGTTCCTTGCAAAGGGTGTGGTTGGCGAGGTGACAGGGGGGTGGGTGGTGGTTGGGGGGCCATTTTCTCTCTTAATTCTGGTTCCCACTTTGCTGCCCAGGGCCAAATCTGGTCCACAGTCAAATCTCAGATCTATTTCCATAATGTGTATGCTCAGTTGCTTCAGTTGTGTCTGACTCTTTGCAACCTTTTGGACTGTAGCCCACCAGGCTCCTCAGTCCATAGGATTCTCCAGGCAAGAATTCTGGAGTGGGTTGCCATTTTCCTCCTGCAGGGGATCTTCCTGTCCCAGGGATTGAACCCAAGTTCAATCCTGGCTTGCAGGGGGATTCTTTACCCACTGAACCACCTGGGAAGCCCATTTCTGTAATAATAATTGTTATTGTTACCTTTTTATTTTGAAATAGCTGAAGACACAAGAAGTTTTACCAAGAAATAGCACAGAGAAGTCCCCCATCCCCTTCACTCAAGCTCCCCTATAATCCTATTTTACACAGTCGGTCTACCTTATCCAAACCAAACTGGCATCATACAGTTAACTCAGGCACAAGCCTTATTCTGATTTCACTGTCTTCCTTTTAGAGTTTATGTGGGGATGTGTCACATATCAGCAAGTTCAGCCATTTAAATTGTACAGTTCAGTGGCTTTTATTGTATTTACAAGGTTGTGCAACTGTTGCCTCTAATTCCAGAACATTCTCATCACCCCAGAAAGAAACGCCATCCCCCCCCAAAAAAGAAACCCCATCCCCATGAGCAGTCACTCCTACCCCCTCCCCAATCCCTGACAACCGGGAATCTGTGTCTGTGGATCTGCCTGGTCTGCACGATTCCCATCAGTGGAATCACACCCTGTGTGTCCTCCTGTGTGTCTGCTTCTCTCACGGAGCATCGTGTTCTCAGGGTCCATCCACATGGTAGTGAGTGTCAGGGCTTCTCTCCTTTTTCTGGACAAGTTTGTGAGTGGATGTATATTTTCAGTTCTCTTGATCTGTATTCATTTTTTAAATTTTTATTTATTTTTTATTTTTGGCTGTGCTGGGTCTTTGTTGTTGTGCAGGCTTTTCTCTAGTTGCAGTGAACAGGGGCTACTCTCTAGTTGAGGTGCGCAGGCTTCTCATTGCAGTGGCTTCTCCTGTTGATGAACAGGGGCTCTATGGTGCTCTGGCTTCAGTAATTGTGGCTCCTGGGCTCTAGAGTACAGGCTCAGTAGCTGTGGTGCATGGGCTTAGTTGCTCTGCAGCACGTGGAATATTCCCAGATCAGGGATCAAACCTGTATCTCCTGCGTTGGCAGGTGGATTCTTTACCACTGAGCCACAAGGGAAGCCCTGTATTCATTTTTTCTTAATTTTTTTTGGCCACACCACACAGCATGTGGGACCTTCGTTCCCCAGCCAGGGATCAAACCCTTGCCCCCTACATTGGAAGCCCAGAGTCTTAACCACTGGACCACCGGGGAAGTCCTGTATTCATTTTTAATGTAGTTTTTTTTTTTTTCTAATATTGACTGACTGATTTGGCTGTGATGGATTGGCGTCTTTAGTGACACTTGGCCTCTTTAGTTGGGCATTGGGCTTAGTTGCTCCACGCCATGTGGGATCTTCTCAGACAAGGGATTGAACCCTTGTCTCCTGCATTCCAAGGCCAGTTCTTAACCACTGGACCACCAGGGAAGTCCTGTGGGTTTGTTTGGTTTTTTTTTAATTGCACACATCAAATGCAAATCTGCCACTGGAAACTAGAAATAAAGCTTAGTCTTTCTTCACCTCCTTCCTCTTTGCTCAGCCCCGACCCTCCTCTTTGGGGTAAGACCCCATTGCATTTGGGGACACCTCCAGCATACCATTCTCTATGTGTTGACATATGTCCACGCGTCTCCAGGGAGTACATTCACTATCTAGTGACTGTTTTCACAAAGATGAAATCTCACCTCTAATGAAGTTTGGCTGTGTTCCTTGTTTGTTTTTCTAGAAAATCTGCATGGAATTACCTGCATTTATTTTTCCCTTTTGCTCTTACAAATCAAGTTAGAACTTAACTACAAAATGATGATCCAACCTTAAGAGTACAACTTGACAGTTTTGCATAGAGAGAGACATGCTACCCAAAAAAGTAGAATGCATGCATAGGTGCTCAGTCGTGTCCAACTGTTTGTGACTCCATGGACTGTAGCCCTCGAGGCTCCTCTGTCCGTGGGATTCTCCAGGCAAGAATACTGGAGCGGGTTGCCATTTCCTTCTCCAGGGGACCTTCCCCACCTAGGGATCAAACCCACATCTCTTGTATCTCCTGCATTGGCAGGCAGGTTATTTACCAGCTGAGCCACTGGGGAAGCCCAAAAAATAGAATGGGGGTTAACAAACCCTGACCCACAGGCCAGGTCCAGCCCCCTGCCTGTTTTTGTATGGCTTATGGGCTAAGAATGTTTTTATGTTTTAAGTGAATTTTTAAAAGCCAAGAGTACTAACTTCCCTGGTGGTCCAGTGGTGTAGGCTTCAGCTTCCAATGCATGGGGTGTGAGTTCAGTCTCAGGTCAGGGAGTTAAGATCTCACAGGCTTTGAGACCAAAACATAAAAAACAGAAGCAATATTGTAACAAATTCAATAAAAACTTGAGAACTGGTCCACATTAAAAAAAAAATCTTTAAAAACCAAAAGAAGACTAATATCTCACCACACATAACAATTGTATAAAATTCCCATTTCTGTACCATGAATAAAGTTTTATTGGAACACAGCCATGCCCATTCATTTGCATATTGCCTGTGGCTGCCTTAGACATTTCTGAGAAGTTGTCCCTCTGGCACGTCAAGCCTCAAGTATTTATTTTCTGGCCCTTTACCAAAAAAAATGTTTGCTGACCCCTGCCCTATAAACGCCTGATGGGCAGGCCTCCTTCAGGCTCTGAGCTCAGAGAGGTCAAGAGCTGAGCCCAGGGTCACACAGCTAATGTTCTCTTCCTTGGCTCACACTTGATAATAGGCAACAGATATGTAACCACGTCCCCCTGTGTCCTTCCTGTGCTGGTTGGAACTGGGGCCCCAGATGGGGACAGACTGAGCTAGAACCAGACATCTGTAGTCCTTTGGGGTCAGAGCTTGGGGAGACCAGAGCAGGCTGAAGTGGGAACCCCAGAAGGCTGCTTGGGGAGTTGCTGATGGAGCCAGGCTTTGGAGGACAGGAGTTTTTTGGGGAGAGGGGAGGAAAGATAGAGACCCCACCATGCCAGGTGGGGTGAGGAGATCAGAGCTTGAAGCCACCAGAGATACAAGTGTATCTCAAACCCCTTGTCAAGAGGATTCACCACAACCAAGAGCGACAGAGATCCATCTAAATCACAAAGCTGGCAGTGCCCCTCCATCACTCCATAATCTTCTGTGGCTCCCCATTGCTCCCAGGATGAAGTCCAAGTTATCATGAATGTGGCTTACAAGGGCCTTTGGCGTCTGGTCCCAACTGACCTTCCCACTACCCCTGCCCTGACTCTGTTTTCAATCTGTTTCCATTTAAAATCATTATTGACAGATAAGGACTTACTGTCGACATTTTGTTCTTTGTTTTCTAGTTCTTTAAAAAAATTTTTTAAAAAATCTTTTGGCCGTGGTGCACAGTATGTGGGATCTTAGTTCCTTAAGATCTGATCGAGCCCATGCTCCCTGCCTTGATATGTGGAGTCTCATCCCCCGGATCCCCAGGGAAGCCCTCTAACTCTTTTTTAGGTCTTACTTTGATCCCTGCAGCCTTTTTGTGTGTTTTGATGCCTTGGTATGAATGTGCTTTGATTTCTGTATCTGGGTCTTTTGCATTATTACTACAGGACACAAGGCTTACATAAAACATCTTCAAATTGTAACACCTGTTTTTAAACTGCTAATAACTGAAACTGGATAGCATTCCTAAGTTTTCACTTTTACTTCTCTCCTCTTCTTCACCTTTCAAGTTACAGTTTAAATATTTTTATATTGTGTATCCAATAACAGATTATTATAGTTGTGATTTTTTTCACTACCCATGCTTTTTAACTTTTAAATTGGAGTTGTATGTGAATTACACACAGCCTCACTCTATCACAGGCTCTCTGACCATATATTAACCATTCCCAGTGAGTCTCATGCTACCTTCTTATGTTTTAATAATGTTAATTAGAGTCCTTTTGCTGCCAGTTAAAGAACTTCTTGTAATACTTCTTGTAAGGCAGATGGCCTGGTGATAACTCCCTCAGCTGTTGTGCATTTGGGGCAGTCTATCTCTCCATTTCTGAAAGACAGCTTTGCTGGATACAGAATTCTTGGTTGACAATTTCTTTTTCTTTCAATATTTTGAATCTAGCATCCTATTCTCTCCTGACTTGAAAAGGTTTTGTTGAAATATCCACTTATAGTGTTATAGGGGTTCCTTTTTAAGTATGTGCAGGGGCTGCTGGCTTTGTTCTGCAGACCATCAACTCCTCCTGCCAGACCCTGGCCTCAGGCCTCGCTGGGCTACACAGTCCCACAGCTGTTACCACTCGAGCTTTCTGGGCCCCAGAGTGCCTCTTAAAAGTGGGCGGGACTGTGAATTAGCATCTCAGCTCGAGCAGGAGGGGGCCAGACTCAGTTCCAGGGCCCCAGCAGGGCTCCTCTTTTTGAGGGCCTCCGTCAGTCAGATCTGCACCCCTCCGAGTTCCCTGATCAGACTGTCAGTATCCTGGCTCTGCAGATGAGCAAAGCTGCTGGCTGAAACGACAATTCCTAGGACGCTGAAGGTAGGAACTCAGTCTGCTGGGATCCCAGGGCTGGTTATTGCAAGGTCTTCCCCACTCTTCCATCTTGGTCCTATTCCTAGTGATCAAGCTCCCGAGATCTTCCTGCACTCCCCGTAGGGTGAGACCAAAGTGGGGGTTCCCAGGAATGGACCCACAACCCTGGGGGAGCTAAATGTCCACCCTGGGCTCTCTTTCCCCATTGGGGGAACCAGAGGTTCGGAGGGAACCACCTCAGCGAATGCTGCACCAGCTGGGGGAGGCGTGCTCCCATGCAGCCTGTCTTGGCCTTTGTGGCACAAGAGAGGCTTGGCCTTAACCGCACATTCTAGGGTGTACTCTGCGGTGCCTTGTCCATAAATAGTTTTTCATTGTTGTTCCTGTGACAGTGGAGCGAAGTTGGGAGTGAGATGTGGTCACCTGTCTGGTTGGCAACACCTCCTTGTGCCTCTGCTTTTATACTCCAGGCAAGACTCGCAGCCCCTAGACTCACCTCCTCTGGACCTTTGAACTTGCCGTTCCCTCTGCCTGGGATGCTGGGCCTCTCATCTTTGTCATGGCAGTCCAAGTTTGGGTTGGAAAAGAAATTTCCAGACACAGAGCATTTCAGAAGGGAGAGAGTTTATTAAGAGCAAGGAGCAGAGATAATGAAGGCACTGCCAGTGCAGTGGGTCCGGGAGAGCTGATGCTTTCTGTGGGTTAATAGCCAATTTTTATAGCCTCAAGACAGAAACTTCCTGCTGGAAGGGTGGCATTAGGTAACGGGTTAGGGCACTAGCGGGTGAGTAGCCAGGTGGGTGTTTTTGCCTAATTTGGGGTCAGGAAGCCTGCTGGTGATGATCAGGGGGCTTTGGGCAACGGTCACAGAGGGGCTCAGTCAATTCTGGAGATGACCTTGTCTCTGACTTCTGTGGCTCCAAGAGCTTCACTTCTGTGGCTTTGGGGCAGGACTCCACAGTCTTTACCTATTTCCTCTCTCCTGTTTATCCTTTGACTCTCAATTGGAGATCACCTCCTCTGGGAAGCTCTCCCTGCCCCCATGATTTTGCTGGATTGTGTACCTTTCTCTCTGTGAGCCCTGGTTGCCAAGGACAGCTGTGTTCACTGCTTAGATCTCAACCTGTGGGTATGTTGATGGACTATGTGGGGGTAGGCTGAAATCCTTAGAGGAAGACGAACCTGCAGCCCAGGATGGAAGCCAGAAAAGGCTTGGCAGGATAGGAGAACAGGTATCAGGCAGAAGGACCAGCCTGAGCAAAGGCCTGGACTTGCCAGAATGGATTTTTCAGGGAGTTGTCCCCGCCCCCACCCCCTTGCATCTGGGCCCAGAACGGCACTGCCATCATACTGCATGCACATACCTCGTGGTTGCTTGCTGTTGCCCGGAGCATGGTAAAAAACAATCAGCAGGTGATATAGATTGTGCTTCTGCTCACGTTGTAGCTGGTAATGCTGATTGTTTCCATACAGCTCTGCCAGGGTTATGGGCAATGCAGGCACCTGTGCTGTGCTTGGTTGCTCAGTCGTGTCTGATTCTTTGCGACCCCATGGACTGTAGCCTGTCAGTTTCCTCTGTCCCCGGGGATTCTCCAGGCTGGAATACTGGAGTGGGTTGCCATGTCCTCCTCCAGGGTGTCTTCCCAACCCAGGGATCAAACCCAGGTCTCCCACATTGCTGGCAGGTTCTTTACCATTGAGCCACCAGGGAAGCCCAAGAATACTGAAGTGGGTAGCCTATCCCTTCTTCAGGGGATCTTCCCAACCCAGGAATCGAACTGGGGTCTCCTGCATTGCAGGTGGATTCTTTACCAGCTGAACCACAAGAGAAGTTTAAAACATATCTAGAAATGCTCATTTGGAGAAAGATGTTTTCGTACAGGTTGGGGGCAAATGAAACCATCCAACAGAACTGTGCCATAAACACCACCGACAGGTGCAGACTTCCAGGCTAGAATCCTTTCCAAGTCCACAGTTTCCACTCACCTCTGTCTGGTCCAGGCCCCCAGCCACACTCTGTGCTACACGATCACTGCTGGGTACATCTTCTGGTCACTGTTAGTATGAGGGAAGGAGGCCTGGATTTGTCTGCAGCCCATCCCAGAATGGGTGCACTGGGGTCATGGGCACCAAGTCTGGCTGCACGGTGTACCCCATGAAGTGGGAATGCAGGCACTCCCCCTGATGTAGCACAATCTCGATGGCCTGCTGGCAGTTAAGCATGGAGAAGTTTGTGGGCATGTTCACATACATGTTGTTCATGGTGCCCTTGGGCAAGCAACAATTGATCTGGGACCTGGTTGGGGGCACCAGGCCCCCAAGTTGGCGCTAGAGCTTGGGTGCTAAATGTCTCAGACTCCTGTGCACCCCCCTTTTGGGCAGGTGGTATAGTGCCTTCTATAGAAGTCCCAGAGCTGGCTCACTCGTTGTGCTAGGGTCTCCCAGGAAGTCATATGATTTCAGCTTGCATCTTTGCTGCTGGGAAGATTGGTCATTTATAAGACCACAGACCTGTCCATTCTTTTTTTTTTTTTAACTTTTTATTCTGTGGGCTTTATCTGGTGGTCCTGCTGCTGCCGCCACTAAGTTGCTTCAGTTGTGTCTGACTCTGTGCGACCCCATAGATGGCAGCCCACCAGGCTCCTCTCTCCATGGGATTCTCCAGGCAAGAACACTAGAGTGGGTTGCCATGTCCTTCTCCAAAGCAGGAAAGTGAAAAGTGAAAGTGAAGCCGCTCAATTGTGTCCGACTCTTCGTGACCCCATGGACTGCAGCCTACCAGGCTCCTCCATCCATGGGATTTTCCAGGCAAGAGTACTGGAGTGGGTTGCCATTGCCTTCTCCAATCTGGTGGTCCAGTGGTTGAGAATCTGCGCTTTCCCTGCAAGGAGCACAGGTTCCATCTCTGGTTGGGGAAGTAAGATTACATATGCCTCACAATAAGTGCAGCCAAAACAAACAAAAAACTGTAAAAAAGAAAAGAAAACACCCAACTTTTTATTTTGGAATGATTTCTAGATCTATAGAAAGTTGCCAAGATAGCACAAAGAGAATATATGTATATGAGTATATGTATCTAACATGTGAAAGTGAAGTGTTATTCATTCAGTCGTGTCCGACTCTTTGTGACCCCATGTATGGTAGTCCATCAGGCTCCTCTGTCCATGGAATTCTCCAGGCAAGAATACTGGAGCGGGTTGCCATTTCTTTCTCCAGGGGATCTTCCTGACCCAGGGATTGAACCCAAGTCTCCCACATTGCAGGCAGACTCTTTACCAACTGAGCCACCAGGGAAGCCTGTATCTTATATAACCCACCTCAAAGCAGGAAACTGACATGAATACACTGTGTCTCATTCTATGCAATTGTATCACACAGGCGTGTTGACTCTTGTAACTATTATCTGGATGCATATCTGTTCCATCACCCCCACAAAGATCTCTCCTGTATCTCTGTATGTTGTAGAAAGGAAATGGTACAGTACAGTTGTGCTTTGAGATGGCTTTTTTCTTTTGAAGGAATGCCCTTGAGATTGACCTAATGGTTGAGTGATGGGTGGTCTGTTCCTTTTCGTGACTGAGTGATATTCCCTGGTGTGGATGGACCCTTGTGTACTTAACAGGTGAATCCTCATCACAGGACATCGAGGTTGTTTCCAGGTTTTTGTCTATTACGAATAAAGCGGCGACAAACACTCATGTCCAGGTTTTTGCAACGACTAAGTTTTCATTTCTCTAGGATACATGCCCAGGAGTACAATTGCTGGATCTTATGGTAAGTGTTTAGTGTTTTAAGAAACTGCCAAACTGTGTCCCGGGGGGACTGTATCATTTTACATTCTCACCAGCAGAGCGTGTGATCCAGTTTCTCTGTACTCAGAGCAGCTCTGATCTCCATTCAGGCTTGTCCTGAAAACCCCACATCCCAGGGTTTTTTTTTTTTTTTTTTAGTGGAGGAGAGTTTCCTGGGCCCCAGGGACAGCCCTTGGAAGTTGGGAGGGGTGTGGGTTTGTAAGCTTGTGATTCTATTTCAGGGAGAATTCTGCCATAGACTGAATGTTTGTGTGTCTCCCAGAATCCTGATTTTGAAGCTCTAATACTCAGAGTGATGGTGTTTGGAGATGGAGCCTTTTAGAAGTAATTGGGTTTGGATAGGTCATGAGGGTGGCACCTTGTGATGGGATTACTGCCTTTATAAGGGGTTCCCAAGTGGTGCTAGTGGTAAAGAACCCACTTGCCAATGCAGGAGGCATAAGAGATGAGGGTTCAATCCCTGGGTTGGGAAGAAGGAAATGGCAACCCACTCCAGTATTCTTGCCTGGAGAATCCCATGGATAGCTGGCAGGCTACAGTCCATAGTGTCGCACAGAGTCAGACACAACTGAAGCGACTTAGCATGCATGCATGCAAGGGGATGAGGGGGCCAGAACACTCGCTGTCTCTCTCTCTCTCTCTGGGGCATATGAGGACACAGCAAGAAAGTGACCATCTGCAAGCCAGGGAGAGGGCTCTTGCTAGAACCCGACCAAGCTGGCACCCTAATCTCGGACTTCCAGCCTCCCAAAGTGTAAGGAATACATTCTTGTTGTTTAAGCCACCCAGTCGATGGTATTTTGTTATGGCAGCTCAAGCCGACTAGGGCAAGTTGGAAAGCTCACAGCCCCTGGAGCTCTGAGGCTTCCTAAGCTTATAGAATCCAAGATTCTACCAACTGCCAGACAGAACATCCACACAAGGCAGATGCCAGAATTTGAAGCATAGAGTCAGAGGCATTCACTGAGGATTTAATCTTTAAAAGCAAAATATGAAATTGGTTTTATCCTGTGGTCCATAGAGTTTAGTCTTGCCACTATATGCGGATCCTCAAATTAAAAAAAAGAAACCATCAGGTGTTGGGGACAATTTGGGCATATTTTTTCTTCCAACAAATTGCACCCTGGAATGACACCCACCTCTCTCTGCCTCTTAGATTTTATCGTGCTAATAGTCATGGGGGCTTTATGCACGTGTGTGCAAGCGCGCACACACACACATACCTCCCTCCCCCCGAGGTTCCTTTTCTTTTGCCGAGCACCTTAACTCATTGGCCCTTAACCCATTGCTAATCAGCTCTGTCTCTTTTGCTTTTTAACCTTTTTTAAAAAAAAATAATTATAGATGGACAGGAAGTTACAAAAATAGTACATGGAGTCCTAAGTATGCTTCCCCCAGTGCTGACATTTTTGGCTGTGCGGTATGCAGGATCTTTGTTCTCCAACCAGGGATGGAACCCGTGTCCCCCCTACACTGGTAGTGCGGACTCTTAACCACTGGACCTCCAGGGAAGTTCCCAGTGCTGACATTTTTTTATGACTATAGGGCAGTATCAAAGCCAGGAAACTGACATTGGGCTAGTACTCTTAATTAGAGGACAATATTCAGATGTCATTATTTTTTAACCTGCATTTGTGTGTGTATTTGTTTCTATGTAGTTTTATTCCTTGGATAGACATATGTGCCCACCAGCACTCTCAGGATCCAGGACTTCACTCCTCCACCTTCACAAAGCAATTCTCTTGTGCTATTTCTCTTTTTTTTGTTTAATTTCATTGAAGTATAGTTGATTTACAATGTTGTGTTAATTTCTGCTGTACAGAAAAATGACTCAGTTATACATATATATACATTCTTTTTCATATTTTTTTTCCATTGTGGTTTATCCCAGGATATTGAATATAGTTCTCTGTGCTACTCAGTAGAACTTTGCTGTTTATCCATTCTGTGTACAATTGTTTATATCTGCTAACTCCAACCTCCCACTCTGTCCCTCCCCCTCCCTCTTGGCAACCTCATGTCTATTCTCTATGTCTATGAGTCAGTTTCTCTTTCACAGAAAAGTTCATTCGCGTCATATTTTATTTTTTTTTATTTTTTTATTTATTTATTTATTTTTTATTTTTTTATTTTTTATTTTTTTTTTTTAGTTGGGGGCTAATTACTTTACAATATTGTAATAGTTTTTGCCATACGCATCATATTTTAGATTCCATATATTAGTGATATCATATCATATTTGTCTTTCTCTTTCTGACTGACTTACGACAATCTCTGGGTTCATCCATATTGCTGCGAAAGGCATAATTTCATTCTTTTTTTATGGCTGAATAGTATTCCCTGATGTACTTGTACCACATCTTCTTTATCCATTCATCAGTGATGGACACTTAGGCTGTTTCCATGTCTTGGCTGTTGTGAATAGTGTTGCTATGAGCTTAGCAGTGCATGTATCTTTTCAAATTATAGTTTTGTTTGGGTATATGTCCAGGAGTGGGGTTGCTGGATCGTATTCTCATGCTCTTTCTTAATATTAACCCCTGCCCCAGGAAACCACTAATCAATTCTCCATCTCCTTAGTCTTGTCATTTTGAGAATGTTGTACAAATGAAATCAGATAGCACATAACCTTCTGAAATCTACTGTTGCAACTCAGCATGACTGCCCCTGAGGTCTGTGCAGGTTGCTATGTGTATCAATCAGCTTTTCCTTTTTGTGTCTGAGTAATATTCCAGGTACTGGTTGGCCAACGTTTGTTCAGCCCACTCATTCACTGAAGGACGTTTGGTCTCCAGTATTTTGCTCTTATGAATGGAGCTGTTATGAATATTTGTGTACACTTTTTTGCATGAACATATGTTTTCATTTCTCTGGGATAAACGCCCAGGAATGCCTTCGTTGAGTTCTATGGCAGTTACATGTTTGGTTTTTAAAGAAACTGCCAATCTGTGATCCACAGTGACTCTACCATTTTTTCTCACCACTGGCAACATGCGGGAGATCCAGTTTTTTTGCACAGCCTCTCCAACATCTGGTATCTTCACCATTTTTCGTTTTTTGCTCTTCTCATAGGTATGATAGTATCTCATTGTGGTTTTAGTTGGCCTTTTCCTAATGGCTAATGATGCCGAACATCTCTTCATGTGCTTTTTTTTTTGGTATCATATTATTCTCTTTTTCAAAAAATAAATGAGGTTTTCCACACAGCAAAGAGTACATATCTTCAGGGTATATCTTGATGAATTTTTACAATGGTGTAGAGTATTGTAACCACCACCTAGATCAAGATAAAAATCGTGGCCAGAACAGGTCACAGAAGGTTCCCCCACGTTCACTCTCTCAGCTATTTTTCTCCCTCCTGGCAGCATCCAGTGATCTGATCTGGGTGGTATGCAAAATAAAGGCCCCCAAAGATACCTACATCCTAGTCCCCAAATCTGTAAAAATGTTAGGTTACATGGCAACAGGTCACATGAAGTTTGCAGGTGAAATGAAGTTGGCTAGTCAGCCAACCTTAAAACAGAGATGCTCATGGATTATACAGGTCGGCTCAAGGTAATCAAGGTTTTGAAAAGTGGAAAAGAAAAATAGGGGGAGAGAGAAGACTTTTTAAAGGTTAGTTTTTATCAAGATTTATTTATTTTTATTTTCTGGCTGTGGTGGATCTTTGTTGCTGTGAGTGGGCTTTCTCTAGTTACAGTATGCAGGTTTCTCTTTGAAGAGTCTTTTCTTGTTGCAGAGCATGAGCTCTAGAGTGTGGGCTCAGTAGTTGCAGCACATGGGCTTTGTTGCTCCAAAACATGTGGGATCTTCCCAGACCAGGGATCAAACCCATATCCCCTGCATTGGCAGGCAGATTCTTAACCATTGAACCACCAAGAAAGTCTAATATATAGGTTCTTGTGTGAACATATGTTTTCATTTCTCTTGGGTAAATACCTAGGGTTAGGATGTATGTGTCCTAACTAAGCAAATCAACTTTGTAAATATCCACCAAGCCATTTTCCAAAGTGGTTTTACCACATCTTGCATCCCCACCAGTGATGTCTGAGTATTTCAACTGCCTCATTAGCCTCACCAGTGCTTGACATTGTCAGGCTTTTAAAATTTTAGACACTCCAGAGCCACAGTGTCCAACGCAGTAGCTATTACCCACATGTGATTATTTATTTGATTACCTTTTTGGTTTTTTTTGGCTATGCCACATGGCATGTGGGATCTCAGTTCTCTGACCAGAGATTGAACCTGTGCTCCTTGCAACACAAGCACAGTGTTAATAATCACTGATCTGCCAGGGAAGTCCCTGTTTATTTACTTTTAATTGAAATATGGTTGAGTTACAAGATTATATTGGTTTCAGGTGTCCAACATAGTAATTTTACATCTTCATAGAGTATATTCCATTGTTGTTCAGTCACTAAGTCACGTCTAAATTCTTTTTGACCTCACAGACGGCAGCACTGCAGGCTCCTCTGTCCTCCACTATCTCCCAGAGTTTGCTCAAATTCATGTCCACTGCATCAGTGATGCTATGTAACCATCTCATCCTCTGCTGCCCCTTTTCCTTTTGCCTTCAGTCTTTCCCAGCATCAGGGTCTTTTCCAGTGGGCTGTCTCTTTGCATCAGGTGGCCAAAGTATTGGAGCTTCAACATCAGTCCTTCCAATGAATATTCAGGGTTCATTTCCTTTAGGATCGACTGGTTTGGTCTCCTTGCAGTACAAAGGACTCTTAAGAGTCTTCTCCAGCAACACAATTCGAAAGCATCAATTTTTCGGTGCTCAGCCTTCTTTATTGTCCAACTCTCACATCTGAACATGACTACTGGAAAAACCATAGCTTTGAGTATATGGACCTTTGTCAACCAAGTGATTCCATGCAAAGTTTTTATTAAACTATTGACTTTATTCTCTGTGCTCACGTGACTATTTAAATTCAAATTAATTTAAATGCAACAAAATGGAAAATCCAGCTCTTTGTTTTTGCTGGTCACATTTCATGTGTTCAATATCCACATGTAGCTAGAAGCTACTGTATTGAACAGGACAGATAGAGACCATTTCCATCACCATAGAAACTTCTAGTAAATACTGCTTTTTCTAGTGAGTATGCAGAGGTATCTCATTGGCTTTAATTTATTTTAATTGAAGTATAGTTGATTTACAGTGTTGTTAGTTTCTGGTGTAGAACAAAGTGATTCAGTTATATATATATTATATATATTTACTTTTACAGTATATATATATTCAGAATATATATATATTTCAGCATATATATATTTCTTTTCCATTATAAGTTATTACAAGATATTTAATATAGTTCCTTGTTCTATACAGTAAGTCCTTGTTGCTGATCTATTTTATATACAATACTGTATGTCTATTAATTCCAAACTTCTAGTTTATCCCTTCAGGGACCCCTTTCCCCTTTGTTAAACAAAAGTTTTCCATGTCTATGAGTCTATTCCTGTTTCATAAATGTTTGTTTCATTCTTTTAGATTCCACATATAGGTGCTATCATAATATATTTGTCTTTCTCTGACTGACTGACTTAGTACAAAAATCTCTAGGTCCATCCATGTTGCTGCAAATGACATTATTTTATTCTTTATTATGGCTAATATTCCATTGTATGTATATACCACATATTCTTTGTGCATTCCTCTGTCGATAGACATTTAGGCTATTTCTGTATCTTGGCTATTATAAATAATGCTTCTATGAACATTGGGGTACATGTATCTTTTCAAATTAGTTTTCATTTTTTCAGAATATATGCCCAGGAGTGGGACTGTTGGGTCATATGGTAAATCAAATTTTAGTTTATTAAGGAACCTCTATATGGTTTTCTACAGTGGCTGTAACAGTTTACATTCCCACCAAAAGCATTGATGGTAATTCCCCACACCCTCTCCAGCATTTGTTTGTAGACTTCTTGATGATGGACATTCTGACTTGTGTGAGGCAGTACATCATTATAGTTTTGATTTGCATTTCTCTAATAATTAGTGATGTGGGCACCTTTTTATGTGCCTGTTGGCCATCTGGATGTCATCTTCAGAGAAATGTCTATTTAGGTTCATTTTTCAGTTGGTTTTTCTTTTTTTTATATTGAGCTGTATGAACTGTTTGTGTGTTTTGGAAATTAAACCCTTGTCGGTCACATTGTTTGCAAATTTTTTTTCCATTCTGAGAGTTGTCTTTTCTTTTTGTTTATATAGCTTTAATTTTTATTTCTCAGTATTGTTTTTTAAACCCCTCTTTTTTTTTTTTAAGCATCTTGTTTTATTTTATAATAATTTTTATTTGTTTGTGCTGGGTCTTAGTTGTGGCATGTGAGCTCTCAGTTGCAGCATGTAGGAGCTAGTTCCCCTACCAGGAATTGAACCCTGGACCCCTGCATTAGAGCATGAAGTTTCAGCCGCTGGACTGCCAGGGAAGTCCCCCTCCAGTGCTGGATTCAAGAACCCTGGATGACAGCCTTTTTCATAGGAGGGACCAGAGTTGGTGACTCTTCATTAGGTCTTCATGGAGCACCAGCTGTGCTTGGCTGCAGTGTAGGGGGAAGGGGACAAATTCATGGGCATGCCCCCAACTTTCCTTTGGACCATGATCAGGACCCCCATCTCTCTTGTTGCCCCCATATCTAGTCTCTCACCACATCCTTCATCCCATTACTCTCCCTCTCCATCCCCACCCATTCCTGGGAACTGGCCCCCCACTTCTTGCTTCCAGTTTCCACCTCCTCCCATATTTCCTCCATGCAAAAGCCAGAATGATCTTTTCAAAACATAAATCTGATCATGTTTGTCCATTGCTAGAATTTCAGCTTCAGGAGGGTGATGATCTTCCTTTGATTTGATCACTACTGGATGTCAAGTCCCTGGTATACAGTAGGTGCTCCATAAATGCTTGTTTAATGAAGAAATGACTTAGGACCATTACAACAGAGATCATGGATGGCCACCCAATAGCCATCCCTCTTCCCATCTTCTTTGGTCACAGCATCTTGGTATTATTTAGGGCACCAAAGCATCAACTAAAAGCATCAGCCTCCTTTACAGCCAGATGTAATTTTGTGACTAAATTCTAGCCAGTGAGATCCTAGCAGAAGTTTGCCTGGGATTTCTGGGGAGGCTCCTTTAAAAGAAGGTGATTTAGATGGAAACTAAATCATTTTATCCTCCTCCCCCTTTCTCCTTCCTGCTGTTTGGAATGTAAGACTGATGGCTGGTGCTCTGGCAGCCACTTTGGATCCTGAGTTGAGTCTGAGAAGAGTAGAGAGAGGAGAAAGAGGAAGCCTGGGATGCTTATGACCATGGATGTGCCAACCAGCCCAGAATTACTCACCTCCAGATATCATCTTTATCTTGTTTGAGCCATTATTAGTCCAGTATTTACTAATACTCAGTTTGGGTTCCATAGAAGGAGACCCTGAAATAGAGATTTGGGAGCAAGTAGTTTATGTGGGAGATGATCCCAGGAAGCCCTGGGTGGGGGTGGAGAAGATAGATGGGAAGGAATGAAGTTAATGCAGAATGCACACCCAAGTTAGGTGACAGTTATGGATAACTGGGGCTCAGTTCACCGGGACTCTTGCTGACAGTCCAGAGCACAACCTTAGTTGTCCTACCTGAAGAATGAAGGAGCTGGGGAATTGATCTCCCAAATTCTGCTGTCCTTGTGAGTGAGGGGTAAGTGAGAGGCAAGCTTCAGGTTGGGGCATCTTGTTGCTGTTTAGTCTCTTAAGTCTTGTCTGACTCTTTGAGACTCTATGGACTGTAACCCGCCAAGCTCCTCTGTCCATGGGATTTCCCAGACAAGAATCCTGGAGTAGGTTGCCACTTCCTTCTCCAGGGGATCTTCCCAACCCAGGGATTGAACCTGCATCTCCTGCATTGGCAGGTGGGTTCTTGACCACTGAGCCACCAGGGAAGCCCCAGGCTCACCCTGCACAGAGGAAAATCCTACAGCAGAGTCGGGGTTTTGCATTCAGGAGCCTTCAGTGTGTTGAGATGAGCACAAGGTCATGGACATTTTCCAGGGACCCCATTTTCCTTCTTTTTTAAAAAAAATATTTATTAATTTTTGGCTACACTGGATCTTCATTACTGTATACAGGCTTTATCTAGTTGTGGGGAGCCTGAGCTACTCACTAGTTGCGGTACTCAGTCGTCTTACTGCAGTGGCTTCTCTTGTTGCGGAGCACAGGCTCAGTAGTTATGGCTTATGGGCTTAGTTGCTCTGAGGCATGTGGAATCTTCCTGGACCAGTGGTCGAACCACTGTGCCCTGCATTGACAGGTGTATTCTTAACCACTGGACCACCAGGGAAGTCTTCCCCCATTCTTCTTAGGACAGACTCCTCAGTATGAGTTGCAAGGTCCAGCCTCCCTTGCCTTCACCTCTTGAACC
Source organism: Giraffa tippelskirchi (assembly GCF_054371585.1). NCBI lineage: Eukaryota > Metazoa > Chordata > Mammalia > Artiodactyla > Giraffidae > Giraffa > Giraffa tippelskirchi. Next base: position 95,327,055 of record NC_137280.1, on the reverse strand, counting down.
TTGTTCCACATTACACTCTCCAACCCCAAACTCCTCAAAGGCACCAAGCCCCTTGCACCTCCTTGCAGGCCTTTCCCCAGGCTATTCCCTGGAGCAGTCTTCACCCCTCCGTTCTCCTGGCCAACGCCTATTCATCATTTACAACTTTAACACCATCTCCTCCAGGAAGCCTTCCCTGATGCCCCCATCCAGTTCAAGTCCCCAGTTCCAGCTTCCCACACCTTCCTGTGTGCTCACCTTTGAAGAAATTCTCATAGCCATATTTAGACAATTATTTGTACACAATTTAGGGTTTGTCTCATCTGCCTGCTCCCCTAAAGGTGCCCCCATATCTGGGGCATCCATCCTGGGGCCTGGTATGCAGCAGATGCTCAATCTATAGGGGAACTCATAAGGGCAGACCTTCCCCTGCCAGGAGACTGCAGTGTGGCTCGGATCACAGAGCAGAGCCCACTGGCATCTTTTCTGCTGCTTCCATGGTCCCCCTGGGGACCCCCCTGGCCCTTTATTCCAGAACTCCTGTAATTGAAAGCAAATGTTCCCTCCAGAAGTTTACCCTATCTGTGTTCATCTTCTGCACGGGCTAATTTTATTAAAGTTCCCCAAAGAGGGAATTGTAAATTCATTAGCACGCATCTTGGACCAGACCCTCCTGTATGCCGGGTTAAAAAAAAAAAAAAGATTAGAAGTCAGCTGGGCCCGATGATAATGAAACAGAAGATGCTCCAACATAATTCTTAATTAAACGGTAATGAGATAAGGAGTTGTCGCCGTCTTGTGGGCCTGGCCTGAGTCGCCTGTGTTCTCACTGTAACTCTGTGATTTACTATTTTCCTCCCTCAAAGATGTAATTAGTTTTTGCTTCCCACTTAAAAAAAAAAATCCTAAACATCATTTAGATTATTAAAAAAAACCTGGCTGCCATTGGGGGGTCTTTTTTATCCTGGTGTAGTAGTAATGTCAATTTAGAAAAAAAAATAAGTGTAGGAAGGTGAAGGAGGAGGGTTCAAGATGAGAAAATGTAGCATAAGAGCAGGAGACTGTGTCCAGTTCTTTCCTGAGCCAGCCTGCTGGACTAGGACTGGTGCTGCCCCCAGAGATGTCCTTTCTTCTCTGGGTCCTTTAGGACAGAGATGTCCTTTCTTCTGGGTCATTTAGGACTCCCCCCCCACCTCTCTCAGGGGCTTCCATGGTGGCTCAGTGGTAAAGAACCCACCTGCCAATGCAGAAGATGCAGGTTCAATCCCTGGGTCGGGAAGATACCCTGGAGAAGAAAATGGCAACCTACTCCAGTTTTCTTGTCTGCAAAATCCTATGGACAGAGGAGCTTGGTGGGCTACAGTCCATGGGGTCACCAAGAGTCTGACATAACAGCATGCATACACGCCTCCCTCAGAGCCCCTTGCAGCCCCACGGTGCAGGAATATTTGGGGTCCACTTGGCTTCTGTCTCCTTGTCACTGAGCCCTGGGGTCAGGACGGACTTGTATCTCACAGAGTTATTTGGTGGCAAGTGATAGAAACCACTTCCGCTGTCTTGGAAGAGCTGGGTCTGAGCAGTGGGATACCAAAGGGGGTTTACAGAATGGAAATAGGAGGGCAGTCAGGTTTGCTCCATGGCCTCATGCTAACTCCCTCCCCTCTTGTCACCGTTTCAAAGCCCCAGGAGAAGGTGGCCCAGCCTCAACCCAGGATGGCCTCTCACACCCCTTCGCATGGGGTCATGGGAGGACTAGGTCCTCCATCGAAGGAGGACATCATGACACCCCAAAACTACATGCAATGAGAGCCTCCCGGAAACAGAAGCCAGCTGCAATTAAACATGACTGCTCGGGTCCCCAGTGATGACTCTGCTGTGGGAATTGCCACAGCCTGTTTGAAAACAGTGTTGTGGCAAGGGGTGTGTGTGTGCAATCCCTAGTCAGCACATCTGCTCCTTAGAAGTGGGCCCATCACGGCCACAATGACAGGTGCAATCAAAACCACTAACAATTTTTTTAAAATTTCCTTATTTTTGGCTATGCTGGATCTTTGTTGCTGTGCAGGAGCTTTCTCTAGTTCAGCACGTGTCGGCTACTCTCTAGTTGCGGAGCTTGGGCTTTTCATTGCAGGGGCTTCTCTTGTTGTGGCTCCTGGGCTCTAGGGCACGCGAACTTCAGTAGTTGTGGCACACAGGCTTAGTTGCTCCACAGCATGTGGAATCTCCTCGGATCAGGGATGGAACCTGAATCCCCTGTATTAGCAGGTGGATTCTTATCCATGGGACCACCAGGGATGTCCTGTTATGACTTTTCTTACTTGACTGTTCTTCCTTTGTTTCTGTACCCCTCTCACTTCCCTAGTTAATGAGACCAGAGCTTTCTCTACAAACAATAAGCAGGGGAAGATGGACCTAGGGTCTGTCATAAAGAGTGAAGTAAGTTGGAAAGAGGAAAATACCGTGTATTAATGCATATGAGTGGAATCTAGAAAAATGGTATAGATGATCTTATTTGCAAAGCAGAGAGACACAGATGTAGAGGTCAAACTTATGGACACCAAGGGTGAAGGGGAGGGGGATGTGTAATGAGTTGGGAGATTGGGCTTGACACATAAACAGTATTGATACTACATATAAAATAGATAACTAGTGAGAACCTGCTGTGTAGCACAGGGAACTCTACTCAATGCTCTGTGGTGGCCTAAATAGGAAGGAAATCCCCCAAAAGAGGGGATATATGTATACATATAGCTGGTTCACTTTGCTGTACAGTAGAAACTAACACAACATTGTAAAGCTACTATACTCCAATAAAAATTAATCTACAAAGAAAAAGAGAACACAGAGGGGCTTGTGTACTCAGGAGGGCCCTGCAGAGTCCTGCTCAATTTCAACCAAAACCCAGTAGACTGGATTTGCTGCGTGTGGGTGAGCAGACCCAAAGTCATTTCAGTGACAGTTCATTTACCTATTTAACGTGTACTTGTTGTTGTTCATTTGCTAAGTTGTGTCCGATTCTTTGCAACCCCATGGACTACAGCACGCCAGGCTCCCTGTCCTCCGCTATCTCCCAGAGTTCGCTCAAATTCAAGCCCAATGAGTCCGTGATGCCATCCAACCATCTCATCCTCCATTGTCCCCTTCTCCTCATGCCTTCAATCTTCCCAGCATCAGGGTCTTTTCCAGTGATTTGGCTCTTTGCATCAGGTGCCCAGAGTATTGGAGCTTCAACTTAAGCATCAGTCCTTCCAATGAATATTCAGAATTGATTTCCTTTAGGATTGACTGGTTTGATCTCCTTGCTGTCCATGGGGACTCTCTGGAATCTTCTCCAACACCACAATTTGAAAGCATCAATTCTTTGGTGCTCAGCCTTCTTTATGGTCCAACTCACATCCGTACGTGACTACTGGAAAAACCATAGCTTTGACTAGACGGATCTTTGTCGGTGAAGTGATATCTCTGCTTTTTAATACACTGTCTAGGTTTGTGAACACATACTTCATGTGCAACTATAACGTGCCAAGCCTCTGCTGGGTGCTGGGGACCCTGCAGTGATCAAGAGAGACAAGATCCCTCCCATTAGAGACCTCACAATCTAGTGAGGGGAGACCAATGTTCAATGCATAACCCCACACTGAAATAGGAAATCACAACTGTGGTCACCTCTAGGAAGGAGCAGGGGGCTAGGAAGATGCTTGAAGGGGGATGGACCTGGTCTGGGGGATCTGTGAAGACTTCTGGAAGAAGTCTGAGCTGGGAGCTGAAGGATGCAGGGGAGATATGGGTTGAGGGGGAACAGGGCAGAGAGAAGTGTGCCAGGCAGAGGGAACAGCCTGGGCAAAGGCACTGAGGTGGGACAGGTAGAGGTGGGACAGGGCTGGAGGTAGGCTGAGTATGAGGAGTTTGCCTCAGAAGGCCTTGAAGGCAAAAACAATTTTTTTTTTAATTATTGTTTTGGCCACACTGCACAGCATGTAGGAACTTAGTTCCCTGACCAGGGATCAAATCCTCACCCCTTGCTTTGGAAGCTCAGCATCTTAACCACTGGACCACCAGCGAAGTTCCCCTTTTCCTTTTCTTTCTTTTTTAAGTTTTATCGAAGTATAGTTGATGTACAATGTTGTATTAATTTCTGCTGTACAGCAAAGTGACTCAGTTATACACATGCAGATTCTTTTTCATAGTCTTTCCCATTATAGTTTATCACAGGACATGGAATACAGTTCCCTGTGCTATACAGTGGGACCTTTTTGTTTATCCATCCTATATATGATAGTTTGCATCTGCTAATCCCAAACTCCCAATCCTTCCCTCCCTACCCCCTTGCACCCTTGCCAACCACAAGTCTGTTCTCTGGGTCTGTGAGTCCGTTTCTGTTTCATAGGTAAGTTCATTTGTGTCATACTTTAGCTTTCACATGTAAGGGATATCATATGGTACGTCTTTTTTAGGTTTTTAAACTGAGTTAATTACATAACCCAAAACTCGCTACTTTAAAGTGTATAATTCAGTGGTTTTTAGTATAGTCAGAGTTGTGCAGCTATCACTAGTCTAATTTCAGAGCATTCTCATCTCCCTGAGAGGAAACTCTGTCCCCATTCCCCCTCCCCAGCCCCGAGCGACCTCTCGTCCACTCTCTGTGGCTCTGGACTTGACTGTTCGGGATGTTTCCCATCAACGGAAGCACACCCTGTATGTCTGGCTTCTCTCACTGAGCGTCGTGTTTTCAAGGTTCATCCATGTGGTAGCGAGTATCAGTGCTTCTCTCCTTTTTGTAGCTGAATAATGCTGCATTGTCCGCATGCATGCTCAGTTGCCTCAGTTGTGTCCCACTCCTGGCGACCCTATGGACTGAAGCCCACCAGGCTCCTCTGTCCATGCGATTCTTCAGGCAAGAATACTGGAGTGGGTTGCCGTATGTACCCTCCTCCAGGGGATCTCTATGGTTATCCTCATTTTGTTTTATCTGTTTGGCATTGATGGATATTGGGTTATTTCCACCTTTTGGCTATTGTGAATCATGCTGCTATACACATTTCCATACAAGTTTTTGTGCAGACATACATTTTCTGTTCTCTTGGGTAGATACGTAGGCATGAAATCGTTGGATTCTATGATGATTCTATGTTTAACTTTTGGAGGAACTTCTAAACTCTTTTCCTAAGTGGCCACACCTTTTAAATATCCCACCAGTAGTTTTTGAAGTTTCCAATTTCTCCCCGTCTTTGTCACTGCTTGTTATTGTATTTATTTATTTATTAGGTTAGTCATTCTAGTGTAAGTATTGTGCGGTAAACTCACTTTGGTTTTTGTTGTTCAATCACTGTTGTGTCCAACTCTTTGCAACCCCATGGACTGCAGCATGCCAGGCTTCCCTGTCCTTCACTATCTCCCGAAGTTTGCCCAAACTCATGTCCATTTAGTTGGTGATGCCATCCAAAATCATCTCTTCTTCTGTCACCCCTTCTCCTGCTGTCTTCAGTCTTTCCCAGCATCTGGGTCTTTTCCAATGAGTCAGCTCTTCGCATCAGGTGGCCAGTGTATTGGAGCTTCAGCTTCAGCATTGGTCTTTCCAATGAATGTTCAGCATTGATTTCCCTTAGGACTGACTGGTTTGATCTTCTTGCAGTCCAAGGGACTCTCAAGAGTCTTCTCCAGCACCACAATTCCAAAACATCAGTTCTTCAGTGCTCAGCCTTCTTTGTAGTCCAACTCACATCTGTACATGACTACTAGAAAAACCATTGCTTTTCTCATGAGTTATAAGCTGGAGGGACACTGGTGGTAGGAAGTCACTGCAGAGAGAGAGAGTTCAGATCTAGTTAATGAAGCCGGTGGGATTTAAGGGACTTCCCTGGTGGTCCAGTGGCTAAGACTCCGAGCTCCCTACACAGGGGGCCTGGGTTTGATCCCTGGTCAGGGAACTAGAACCTCACATGTTGCAAATAAGGATTCTAGTGCTGCAACTAAAGATCCCACATGCCACAATTAGATAAATAGATAAGTAAGTGAATGAATGAATGAATACATAAATAAAGCCAGCGAGATTCTGGAAAAGGATGAAACTTACAACTGCCCCCAGCTTCCTGGTGCTTTCCTGCCGAGTGCCCATTGTGAGGGTGAGAAGGAGGGGGTTAAGCCAACCAGGTCCTCTCAGGACTGGCAACCATTAGCAGGGCCCCACGATAGCAAGGTTCACTATTCAGGAGGCTTATTCAGCTGGAGCCCCTTTCTAAAAGGGTCAGAGAGGGAGGAGGCCAGGCTGGGGCTCACAAACAAAGCTCGGAGCTGGAGCGGCCTCCATTCCTCCTTTGTAGGGTCCAGCTCTGCTCTCAGTTTGGGGGCCTGAAGGGGTGGGGAGGCACCCTCGCCTGAAGCCCTCGGGCTGCGGGCGCCCATTGTTTGCCCTGATTGAAATGCAAAGAGAAAATTAGAATTCACCAGCTTCTTTGCCCTTCTTTCTTCTGGATTTTAATGAATTCGGCAGTTATGGGCAGAGCAGGTGAAGAAAACGGGCTTTTGAGATGTTTTTTCAAAAGGACGATTTTCTTTGTTGCCAGGCTGGTCCTTGCGTTCAGCTTCACTTGGCACAATGTTCTCCCAAAGTTGAGGGGTCTGGGCAGCGCTTTCTTGATCCACTGACTCACGTCTCCTTCTGATTCACAAGCCATACTTAAAGCATCACCTGTTTATGAGACAGACCATCAGGAAAATAAATACATGGGAGGACGCATTTGTGAAAGGCATGGCCTATCAAGTGCTGTTATCCAGAATATGCAAAGAACATTTAAAATTCAACAATAAGGTCACTTCAGACTCAGTGTTGACAAGCTGAAAGCTCCTCCTCCAAGATGAAGAGCAAGACATCTCTGCTCAACATGGTCCTGGAAGTCCTAGCCAGAGCAATCAGGCAAAAAAAGAAACGAAAGGCTTCTAAATCGGAGAGGAAAAAGTAGAATTATCTGTTGCAGAGGACATGATCATTTATATAGAAAATTCCAAAGATTCTACCCCAAACTGTTAGAACTAATAAGTGAACTCAGTACACTTGCAGGATCCATAATCAATACACAGAAATCACTTTGGCTTCTGCACACCAACAATGCACTGTTTTTTAAAATTAAGAGAACATCCCATCTATAAGATCATCAAAAAGAATAAAATACTGAGGAATAAGTTGAACCAAGGAGGTGAAAGATCTGTGCACTGAAGACTAAACCATTGATGAAAAAAAACTGAAGACACAAAGTTAATATTGTTAAAATGTCCACCAGCCACTTCTCTGGTGGCCCAATGGTTCATACTCCAAGGTCCCAAAGCAAGGGGGCCCAGGTTCGATCCCTGGTCAGGGAACTAAAACGCAAATGTCACAACTAAGAGTTTGCATGCTGCAATAAGGTTCGAAGATCTTGCATGCTGCCAACTAAGACCCAGTACAGCCAAATAAATAAATAAAAATTATTTTAAAACAAACATGGAGACAGAAACCAGACCCCAAGAAGAATGTGCTACATGATTTCATTTCTATGAATCTCAAAAAACAGGCAAGACTAATTTATGGTGATATAAATCAGAACAGCCATTCTCCCTCGAGTGTGAGCATTGCCTCAGAGAGGTTACAAGGGAGCTTTCTTGGGGCTGGTGCCATACTGGTTGAGCTGCTGCAGCAGAAAACCAAAGGCTGGGTGGCTTATAAACAACAGACATTTATTCCTCAAAGTTCTAGAGGTTGGAAGTCTAAGATCAAGGCACTTACTAATATACCAGGCACTTGATATCTAGCAGTGATCAAATCAGAGCAAGATCCCTACGCTCCTGAAACTGACATTCCAGAGAAATATGATCAGTTTTTTTAATTAATTAATTTAATTATTATTTATTTTTGGCTGTGCTGAGTCTTGATTGCTGTGCTGGCTTTTTTCTAGTTGCAGTGAGTGGGGTCTACTCTCTAGTTGTGGTGTATGGATTTCTCACTGCAGTGGCTTCTCTTGTAGAGTATGGGTTCTAGGTGTATGGGCTCAGTAGTTGAGGCTCTAGAGTGCAGGCTCAGTAGTTGTGGTACACGGGTTTAGTTGCTCCACAGACATGTGGGATCTTCTCAGACCAGTGATCAAACCCATTTCTCCTGCATTGGCAGGTGGATTCTTTACCACTGAGCCACCTAGAAAGCCCTATGATCAGTTCATAAAAGATCATTTCGTTTTTTGCATGTAAAAAATATGGGAGGAGGTAGAGGCTGGGAACAGGAATCAGGGCAGTTCCCAGCGAGGAGTGGAAATGAAGAATCATGGTGTGAAGGATGTGGTGAGGGACTAGGTATGAGGGTGACAAGAGAGATGGGATTCCCTGGTCATGGTCCAGAGAAAAGACTAGAAGTCCAAGATCAAGGCAGTGACTGAATTGGCGTCTGGTGAGAACTTACTTTCTGATTCATAGAATGCCATCCTCTCACTGTGTCCTTATATGGGGGAAGGGGTGAGGGGCTCTCTGGGGGGTCTCCTTTATAAGGGCACTAATCCCATTCATGAGGGCTCCACCCTCATGACCTAAGATCCTCCCAAAGGCTCCACCTCCATGTAGCACCACACTGGGGTAGAGTTTAACATAAAAAGGGGGTGACACATATAGACTATAGCAAGCCAGAAACATTCTATTATCTTGATCTGGGTGGGTAGGTAGATGTAAAAAATTCATCCATCTTTACACTTCATATTTGGACTTTGATGACATGTAAATTAAACCTCCGTTTTTTAAAAAGGTAGGAGAGGGACTTCCCTGGTGGTCCAATGGTTAAGAACCTGCCTTCCAAGGTTTCCCTGGTGGCTCAGTGATAAAGAGTCCACCTGCCAATGCAGGGGATGCAGGTTTGATCCCTGATCTGGAAAGATCCCACATGCCACAGGGCAACTGAGCCCGTGTGCCACAACTATTGAGCCTGTGCTCTAGAGCCCAGGAATGGCAGCTGCTGAGCCCACGTGTTACAACTACTGAAGTCTGAGAGCCCTAGAGCCAGTACTCCACAACAAGAGGCCATCGCAGTGAGAAGCCCTCACACAGCAACTGGGGAGGGGTCCCTGCTCTCCACAACTGTAGGAAAGCTGGCACAGCAACGAAGACCCAGCATAGCCAAAATAAATAAGTTATATATAAAAAAAGAAAAAAAAAACCCAGAATCCACCTTCCACTGCAGGGGGCATGGTCAGGGAACTAAGATCCCACACGCTGTGTAGCAGGGCCAAAAATAAATAAATAAAAATGAAAAGGTAGGAGGAAGTTAACAAAAGGTGGGTGGTGGTTGATAAATAACTGTCACCCAAATCTTTTTGCCTGGAGCTGAACAGAAGAATTAAGTGAGTGTTAGCATATCCTTATTTTCAGTTCAGAGTTATTTAGTTGCATTCCCTGGGCCATCTAAAGTCATCCCTTTTCCTGTAGAGTCTAAGTTCTCTTCTACGCTTTGATTCCCAAACTTGGGAAACCATGCTTGCTTGGTCTGCTGTAACAAAGCCCCACTGATGGGGCAGCTTAAACAATAGACATTTATCATCTCACAGTGTGGAGGCTGGAAGTCCAAGATCGTGTCGGCATGATTGGTTCCTCCTGAGGCTTCTCTCAGTGGCTTCCAGGTGGCCGTCTCCTCCCTGTATCCTCATATGGTCATCCCTCTGTGTGTGTCTGTATTGTAGTCTTTTTTTTTTTAAGTATTTATTTGGCAACGCCAGGGTGTTGTTGTGGCATGCAGAATCTTTAGTTGCGGCTTGTGGGATCTAGTTCCCCGACCAGGGATTGAACCCAGGCCCCCTGTATTGGGAGTACAGAGTCTTACCCACTGGACCACCAAGGAAGTCGCCTGGGAAGCCATTCTTGATGACCCTCCCACCTATGAACCTATTGGCCCCATGTATCTCACCCAGCAGAAGAGAATAGAAATCTCCATTTGTGAGTCTGTCTTCCCCACTCCCCAGCCCACCAAGGCAGGGGCTACGTCTTGTGCACTGTTAAATATCCAGTTCCCCATACAAGTGTTCAATTTTCGGCTCTGCCATTTTCAGGCTGTGTGACCTTGGGCAAGTTACTTAATCTCCTTGTGCCTCAATTTTTTCATCTGCACAATGGAGGTGACGATTCTACTTTATCACACTGGTATAAAAACACCCCAGTTACCACTCAATAAACAGGAGCTATTTTTTGTGTGTGTGACAGGGCTTCCCTGGGGAAGATGGCATAGTTAACAAAATTTAGCTGTGTTCTTGTGCTTGCAAGATGCTGCTGTCTGCTCAAAATGAGCTAAGTCTCTAATACCTGATAGTGAATGGAAGGACTTTATTTATTTAAATAATTTTTAATCTCTTTTTTTATTTAAAAAATTTTTTTGACTGCACTGACAAGAGGCATGTGGGATCTTAGTTCCCTGACCAGGGATTAAACCTTTGTCCCTTGCATAGGAAGCACAGAGTCTTAACCTCTGGACCACCAGGAAAGTCCCTGGAAGGGCTCTATTTTTTATAATTCACTTTAATCACAATTATTGTATAAATACATTTTCCATCATAAGAACAGAAATATGACTATAAGAACTAAAGCTCTCTTTCACTCATCTTTCATCCTGGTCTGGTCTTTGCCCTCTGTTCTACTTTATATTGCTTTACAACCTCTACCCCAGTGGTAAAGAATCTGCCTGCCAGGAGATGTGGGTTCGATCCCTGGGTTGGGAAGATTCCCCTGGAGTAGGAAATGGCAACCCACTCCAGTATTCTTGTCTGGAAAATCTCATGGACAGAGGACCTGGCTGGCTACAGTCCATGGGGTCGCAAAAGAGTTGGACATGACTGAGCACAACCTCTACCCCAGACCTCCTGTTGTAAGCACCAGTCCTTTTGTTGTGATTGTGGGTCAGTCATTTGGACCAAATGTGGTGGCGATGACTTCCTTCCATGACATGATGTCGGGGGCCTGAACTTGGAGGCTGGAACCGCAGACCAGGGCACCTATATGTGGCCTCTCTGTGTGGCTTGAACTTCCTCACAACACGGCAGGGATCCAAGAGCGTGTCCTGAGAAGATGTTTCTAAGAAGTGAATGTCTCTAGGGAACCGGGGGGAGCTGACAGTCCCGTATGCCCTAACCTTGAGGACCACCAGTACCACTTCCCCTATATGCTATAGAATCAGTGACAACCAGCTTCAGGGGGAGGGGACGTTGACCCCACCTCTCCATGTCAAAAACTTTGTGATCGTGTTTTAAAACAGCTGTACTTCACCAGAGGTATGTTGTCAGTTTAGACATATAGCTTTCCAATCTCCCTTTCCTATGTATTTACAATCATGTATGTGTCCCCAAGAAAAGATCTAGTGTCTTTTTTTTTCTGAGGTGGATACATTTATAATCTTTTTTGATTGTGTTAAAATAACATGAAATTTACCAGTGTAATGATTTTATTTAACTAAAAAAACATGTAAACCCATGGCTGATTCATGTCAATGTATGGCAAAAACTATTACAATATTGTAAAGTAATTAGCCCCCAACTAAAATAAATAAATTTATTAAAAAAATAAATAAATAAAATAAAGAAAAGTCAAAAAAAAAAAATTTTTTTTGACTGTGCTGTGTGGCACATGGGATCTTAGTTCTCCAGCCAAGGATTGAACCTGTACCGGAAGCCTGGAGTCTTAACCACCGGGCCGCCAGGGAAGCCCCACTATGGTAACAATTTTTAAGTGCATGGCTCAAAAAGAACGTGCAGCTTGGTGGTGTTGATCCACATTATTGTGCAACCAACCCCACCATCCATCCCCATACCTCTGTTCATCTTGGAAATCTGAAGGTCTGACCCAATTCAATACTAACTCCCCATCCTCTCTGCCTCCCAACCCTGGGAAGCATCATTATGACATGATGGCTTTTTAAATTATAATTTCCTTTTCTAAATTGACTTTTGTTTGGTTGTGCTGGGTCTTCATTGCTTTGCGCAGGCTTTCTCTAGTTCTGGTTAGCAGGGGCTACTCACTGTTGTGGCTTCTCTTGTAGCAGAGCACAGACTCTAGGGCGTGCAGGCTTTAGTAGTTGCAGCACTCAGGCTCAGTAGTTGTGGCTCACAGGCTTAGTGACTCTGGGGCATGTGGAATCTTCCCGGATCAGAAATAGAACCTGTGTCCCCTGCATTGGCAGGCTGATTCTTACCCACTGTAGCACCAGGGAAATCCTTATTTACAATTTCTAATTCATTCTTGGTGATAGTACAACTTGCTGATGACTTTTAGAAACATCATTATAACTTTTTATTTTGAATAATTTTAGACCCACAGAGATGTTGCAAAAATAATACAGAGTTCCTGTGTATCCTTCATCCAGCTTCACCTACACAACTGTGGTACATTTACTGAAACCAGGAAATAACACTGATACAGTAATAGCAACTAACTACAGAACTTATTTAAATACATGTAAACAGTTTTGCCTCTCAAGTCCTTTTTCTGGTCCAGAATCAAGCTAGGACCCCATGTTGCATTTCGTCATCACATCTCCTAAATGATGGATTAGAGGTTTTTTTTTTTTATTTAATTTTTTTTTGGCTGTGCCGAGTCTTCATTGCTGCACATAGGGTTTGTCTAGTTGGGGTGAGCAGGGGCTACGCTTCGTTGTGTGCAGGCTTCACGTTGTGATGGCTTCTCTGGTTGCGGAGCACGTGTTCCAGTTGTGGCATGCAGGCTTGGTTGCCTCTCGGCAAGTGGGATCTTCCAGGACCAGGAATCAAACCCCTGGCTCCTGCATTGGCAGGCAGATTTCTTAACCACTGGACCACCAGGGAAGTCCCTATAGATAAGATTCTTATTCTTTTTCTCTTATGTTCTTGGGTACCTTAAAGAGTATGGGTCAGTTATTTTGTAGCAAGTCCCTCAAGCTGAGTTTTTCTGTTTACTCATGATTATACAGATGTGGTGCATTTTGGGGCAAGAATATCACAAAAGTGATGTTGTGTCCTTCTGAGTCAATATATCAGGAGACAAATGATGTTGGTATGTCTCATCTGTGGGGGTTCTGACCTTGATCACTTGGTTAATGTCCTACTAGCCAGGTTTCTCTATGGTAAAGTTCCTGTTTTCCCCTTTGTAATTAAAAAGTATCTTGTATGGAGATACTTAGAGACTATGCAAATATCCTGTTTTTTCATCCATTAACTTTATTATTTAGTATTTTCTTCCTTTTTTGCTTGTTTTCTTTTCTGAAATATGTATTTTCATAGCTAACTTATGCCAGGTAATACTTGTGCATATCTTAGTGATACAAAAATAGACTTTTAAAATCCTGCCCCTCAAACAAGTATTTGTAACCCAGAGAGAGAAATCTAACTAACTCTGGCTTCACAAAGGGTAGAGGAAAGAAAATGAACTCTGCCTGACTTTGTTGGGGGGGAGAGAGAGAGTCAGGTTCGAGTGCAAAGTGTGAGAGAGTGGCAGACCTCTCCTTTGTGTGGAAAATTGCATTTCTTCTGGCTTGTGAATCTCTAGTCATAAAGGTTTAAATATGAGAGTGTTGAGCAGTTGATAAGAAATTGGATCAGAGCCTTTCATGGCTGAAAATGTTTTTAGTTGAGCCGCACCAACCTCAGAAATAGGCCAATGACTTTTCATGGTGGCTTTGTAACTGGCACTTTGTTGGAGTTTCCTCTTACTTACAGGCCAGTTTAAGATGATTTGTTCGAGTTATCTGGTAGGCAGTCCTATCTCTTATGATAATGAAATATTTGTCTTCTTTTCACTTGTATGTCATTTCTTGTTCTTGTTGCATTGGCTGGGGTCCCTAGTATTACATGAAATGATTGTTATCATCATGGACATTCCTTGTGTCATTTCTGAATTCACTGGATGTGATTCTAGAGCAGAGACTGGCTCACTATAGCCTGTGGGCCAAATCCAGTTTACTACCTGTTTTTGTAAATAAAGTTTTATTGAAACACAGCCATGCCCATGTGCTTTGTCTATGGTTGCTTAGGTGCTGTAGTGGGTTAGCTGAGGAGTTGCAACCAAGACCTTCTGGCCTGCAAAGCCTGAAATATTTTTGCCAACTTTTGTTCTAAAATTTCAGTGTTGTCAAGTTACTTTATCAAATTATGGAATATTTACTTATTTTTTTTTAAATCAAAAGCTTTGGGGCTTTATCTCTTTTTTTCCCCATGGATTGATTTCTTATTTTCTCATTTCAGATACATAAAAGTGATATAATGAACACTATATCCTTAACACCCAAGTTAAAAATTAAAACACATATTGAGCTGGATTTACATGTGTGCCTTTTGCTGAATGCGTTCCCCTTATTCCTACCCAGAGGGAACAGTTATCCAGAATTTGTTTAGAGATGAGTTTTTCTAAGAGTTTTATAGTTTTAACTCTTTAATAATTAAATTTTCTTTAAGACTAATTGATTTGTTTTTGGCTGCACTGAGTCTTCGTCGCTGAGTGCGGGCTTTCTCTAGTTGTGGAGAGTGGGGGCTACTCTCTAACTGCAATTTGTGGACTTCTCATGGCCGTGACTTCTTGTTGCAGAGCATGGGCTCTAGGTGCTTGGGCTCTGGTAGTTACAGCATGTGGGCTCAGTAGTTGTGGCACACGGGCTTAGTTGATTTGCAGTATGTGAAATCCTCCTGGACCAGGGATCAAACCCACGTTCCCTACCTTGGCAGGAAGATAGACCACCAGGGAAGCCCTCTTTGATGCATTTTGAGTTACTTTTCATACGTGGTGTGAGGTATGGTCCAATTTGACTCCCCAGGTGGAGGTAGTGGTCAGAATCTGCCTGGCAATGCAGGAGACACAGGAGACGTGGGTTTGAATCCCTGGCAGGCTACAGTCCATGGAGTTGCAGAGTCAGACATGACTGAGCGTGCCTGCACCCAGGGGCCAATTTCATTCTTTTGCATGTGAAAATCCAGTCCCAGCGCCATTTGCTGAAGAGACTGTTCTTGTTTCACTGAATGGCATTGGTACCCTTGTCAATCTATAGATCATAGCTATCTGGGTTTATTTTGGGTTCTCATTTCTATTCCATTGATCTATATGTTTGCTCTTATGCTATGATCACAGTGTTTTGATTACTGTTGGTTTGTAGTAAGTTTTGAAATTGGGAAATGTTAGTCTTCCAACTTTATTTTTCCTTTTCAAGATTATTGTGACTATTCAGAGTCCTCTGCAATTCTATATAGGATTAGCATTGAGGATTAGCATTGCCATTTCTGAAGGAAAAAAACATCATTGGTATTTTCATAGGTATTGCATTGAATCTGTAGACTGCTTTGAGTAGTATCCATATAGATGAGTTTTTATATATTTGCCACTTGCATTTATCCCTAATATGTATTTGCTTAATGTGTTTTAAAGTATTCTGTGATAGAGTTACACTAACTTTTCTTCCTGTGATTTGCTTGCTTTTGATGAGTGTATTAGAGATTTGTTTATATTGTGGTGCAGTTCCAACTGCTTTGTATTCATTGTTGTGTAGTATTTCATTGTGTGACCATACAGAGTTCTTTAGACATTCTTCTGCTGGTGGTTGGGCTTCCCAGGTGGCATAGTGGTAAAAAATCTGTGCAGAAGACATGGGTTCAAGCCTGGGGTCAGGAAGATTCACTGGAGGAGGAAGTGGCAACCTGCTCCAGTATTCTTGCCTGGAAATTTCCATGGACACAGGAGCCAAGTGGGCTCCATGGAGTCACAAAGAGTCAGACACGACTGAGCATGCATGCACTTCTACTGCTGGTGGCTATTTTTTTTAAATGTTATTGAAGTACAGTTGATTCACAATGTTGAATTAATTTCTGCTGTACAACAAAATGGTTCAGTTATACATATATATATATATATTCCTTTTCATATTCTTTTCCATTATGGTTTATCACAGGATATTGAATATAATTCCCTGTGCTATGCAGTAGGACCTTGTTGTTTATCCATCCTATACATCATAGTTTGTATTTGCTAATCCCAGACTCCCAATCCATCCCTTCTCCTTGGCAGCTACAAATTTGTTCTGTGAGCCTGCTTCTGTTTCATAGATATGTTCATTTGTGTCATACTTACATATAAGTGGTATCATATGGTATTTGTCTTTCTCTTTCTGAACTTGCTTCATTTAATATGATCATCTCTAGGTCCATCTCTGTTGCTGCAAGTGACATTATTTCATTCTTTTTTATGACTAATATTCTATTGTATGTGCTGTGTGCTTAGTCGCTCAGTCGTGTCTGACTCTGCAACCCCATGGACTGTAGCCCGCCAGGCTCCTCTGTCCATAGGAATTCTCCAGGCAAGAATACTGGAGTGGGTTCCCATGCCCGCCTCCAGGGGATCTTCCCGACCCAGGAATCGAACTGGGGTCTCCTGCATTGCAGGCAGATTCTTTACCAGCTGAGCTACCAGGGAAGCCCCCATTCTATTGTATATAACATCTTTTGTATCCTTTCATCTGTTGATGGACAGTTAGGTGGTTTCCACGTCTTGGATATTGTAAATAGTGCTGCTATGAACATAGCGGTGCATGTGTCTTTTTGAATTTGAGTTTGTTTGGGTATGTGCCCCGAAGTGGGATTACTGGATCACTGGGATTACTGGCAACTCTACTTTTAGTTTTTAAAGAAACCTCTCTACTGTTCTCCATAGTGGCTGCACCAGCTTACATTCCCACCAATGGTGTAGGAGGGTTTCTTTCTCTCTATCTTACACCCACTTCCTGTTGGTGGATATGTAAGTCAATGCCCATCTTTTATAAAAGAAAAAGTTTCCAGGTTTTGTTATTTTTTGTTTATAATAAAAATATTATACAGGGTACATTTTTTTCAGTTTTTACAAATAATTCTATGACAGACAAACCTCTGCATGTCTCCTTGGGCACATCTGCCCAGGACAAGTCTCTGTAAGATGTGTTAAGACTGGAATTATTGAGTCAAGGTATCTTGACTCAGTATCTTCAATTTATTAGATACTGTAGATTTGCTCTCTGAGGTAGCAACTTATTCTAACTTCTATTTGAGTGGATTTTCTAATGTTGAAGCATCCTTGCATTCCATAAATCCTTCCCTGTTGAGTCATAACATCCTATTCTTCTAATGAGATGCTAGATTTGCATTGAACTTCCCTGGTGGCTCAGTGGTAAATAATCCACCTGTGATGCAGGAGACACAGGTTCAATCCCTGGGTCAGGAAGATCCCCTGGAAGAGGGCAATGACAATCCACTTCAGTATTCTTGCCTGGAGAATCCCAAAGACAGAGGAGCCTGGTGGGTTACAGTCCATAGGGTCACAAATGAAATTGGACGTTACTGGACAACTAAATAACAACAAGATTTGCATTACTAGTATGCTCTTAGCCTTTTTGAATCTAGGCACATGAGCGAGATGTATTTCCCCCCTGCCCACCTTGAGTTGTCCTATACACTTTGAGTACTATCTCTTTTTTCCCCTCTGCAAGCTGACATAGCTTATAAAAGATGCCAATTATCTTTCTCTTGAAGATTTGGCAAAACTCACTTGTAAAACCGTCTGAGAAAGTGCCTTGTATGGGGGATAGATCTTCGACCATCATTTCAGTGTTTTTGAACATTATTCACTTTTTAATGACTTGGTCTGGTTTTGCTTTCTTAGACTTTCCCCCCTGTATTTTATCATTTGAAACAGTTAGTGGTGTGCTCAAGTCGTGTCCGACTCTTTGCGACCCCATGGACTGTAGCCCACCAGGCTCCCCTGTCCATGAGATTTCCCAGGCAAGAATACTGGAGTGGGTTGCCATTTCCTTCTCCAGGGGGATCTTCCTGACCCAGGGATTGAACCCACGTCTCTAGCATTCTCTGCATTGGCAGGTGGATTCTTTTACCACTGTGCCACCTGGGAAGTCCAACATTTAGTGGTATGAAGTTATATATCTGCAGCATATGCTCAGCCATTAAGATAACTTCGTGAGCACTGTTGATTCCTCTGTCATCCGTAACGTGCATCTGTGCTGTCTTTGTGCCAAAGGTTTTCTTCTTTAATGGGTGTTTAAAAAAAAAATCCAGATTTTTGTATTATTTTGTTGTTACTGCTGTAGTTTACCATTTGACTAATACCTGATTGTCCTAAAGATGTTTCCCCTTAATGCTCCTTGGATCTATTTGTCCTTTTGTGGGTGCCTGAGTTGAAAGCTTTAGTTTGTTCTATTTTTCTCATAAATTCATATAAGGCTACATATACCCTTGAGTACTTTCTTTGGCTACTTATTTCACTTATAACGAGTGTTCTCCTTCCCTCCATAAATGCACTTAGACTTTGAATTTACCTCTGAGTACATTTTTGGTTGCATCCCAAAGGCTTTCATTTGCAGTGGTCTTATCATTCAGTTCTAGATACTTTGTTGTTCATGTGTGATTTATCTTTAACTCATTTGTTTGAACCCTTCCACCTATGTAGATTTGAAAAGTTAGATATCATCACTGATTTATAATTTTATTACAGGTGGCTAGGGAGTAAAGTCTGAATGTTGAGCTTCTCTCTCTGGTCTAATTCGTGGTCCTTTTTTGGTGATGAGCTCTGAGTATTTAAACAGAATGTACATTTTTCATTGCTGGGTACAAAGCCCTGCATGTATCTATTTGCTAAAGTTTGCTACTGCATTGTGTATCTCAAGATCCTTCTTGTCAGCTTGGTCTTTCCATTCCTGAGTTAGGTTTAGCATCCAGCATCACTGTAGTTCTGTTCATTTCTCCTCACGGGTGTTTTAGCTTTAAATGTTTCAGAGTGATGTTATTAGGGAAAAAGTGTGTGCTCAGTACACTTTCTAGAGCACTAGAATGGGTTTCCTTGGTGGCTCAGTTGGTAAAAAAAAAAAAAAAATTCGCCTGCAACGCAGGAGACCGAGGTTCAATCCTTGGGTCGGCAAGGTTCCCTGGAGAAGAAAATGGCAACCCACTCCAGTATTCTTGCTGGGAGAGCCCCATGGAGAGAGGAGCCTGGCAGGCCACAGAGCTGGACACGACTGAGCGACTACACCACCACCACCACCACAGAGCACTCAAATGCTCTGGTCCCTGAGAGGCCCTTGGTGGAAAGGGGGACTCTGCTGCTGTAGGGCTCCGTCCCCTCCCAGCTTGGGGCTGATGCTGTGGTCAGGAGGAACTCATAGACGCCTTAAACTTTCGCACTATCACAACGGGAACTGGCTAGATCTGGGTCCATGTCCAGGTTACACTGCTTACCACCTGTGAGATCTTGGGTAAGAAACCTGACCTATTTGAGCCTCAGTTTTCTCATCTGTCTGCTGGTGCATTGTCAGAAGGATTAAATGAGACCGCATGAACCGAGCATACAGTCAGTGCTCAATATATGGGGGTGGATGTTATGGAATCCTGTAGCAGGGCCAAGACAACTGGCGATGCTTAGAGTCTTGGTGCTCCTGTCTGTGAGTTGAGGAAATTCTTTATGGCCCTCTTCCAGGAAGTCTTTAGATAAATCTCTGTCTGCCACCACCTACCCTCCAACTATAGCCATGAACACTCAAGGGTAGAATCATAGAGCTGAGGGTCACACGCTCGTTGACTTTCCCTGAAGATGTTCTGTCTGGTTTCCAAGGAGGGAAAGGTAGATCTTATTCAGACACTTTAGTCTCAATGGGCTTGGGTAAACAGAAAGGAAACAGATTTCTTAGAGGAGCTTTTAGAACTGGGCTTTGAGGATTGAGTAGAAGTTCTATGGGCAGAGTAGCCTGTGATAAAGTCTTAGATAATTTAGGTAGGACCAGACTTGGGTTAGAGTCTGACTTCTATCCCCTGGGTCCCACATCTATTACTAAGAAGACACTGTCCCACTACTTCTTGAATTCAGAACTCAGGAGCTACTAAATGTAGTCCTTTGCTATTTCTTCATCTTTCTATCTTCCCACCATCTCAGCCTAGGAGAGTGAAGGATTTATTTCCCCCATGCCAGCTGTCCTATAGCTCCCACTATTCCTCTGTCTGCAGTCTCTTTCCTGTTTTTTTCTCCGATACTCATCTCAAAATTAAAAAAAAGCCTCAATCTGTAGTTAATGTGCGTTCCCCCATATCCCTGGATTTGGATATTTTCTTGATCGTACTTGCCAAAGATTTGTCTATATTGGTGTTTTTAAAGAAAAGTTTTGTCAATGCAAGAACAACCTCAATAACACCCAATTAGAGTTACTTGGATTGAAAACTTGGTTCACATATTTTAAAGGTTGACTTGTTTCCAGAATTTCTTATCAACATGTTCAAGGCTATAAAATTTCCTCCCTGCATCCCTTTGGCTGCATCCCACGGGTTTTGTTACATTTTGTACTATTTGAGTTGTTGTTCAGTTTCAAAAATGTGTCACTTCTAAGTTGATTCCTTTTTTAACTCATGCCTCATTTAAAAACATATTTTAAAATTTCTCATTGAAGGCCTTTTCAGGGGAGGCTAAGTATTGCAGAATCTACTGCTGTGGTCAAGATCAGGTTATCTTACATTTGTTTCTTGAAATTTATGAAGATCTCCACTGCTGTGTTGTTTTTTTTTATATATAAGTGTTGATTTTCATAAATGTTCCATGTGTTTTTGAGAATTTTAAGGATGAGGGATTTAAGGTGTGGTAAATTGATTTGACTAAGTGTATTCACAGTGGTGATCACGTCATCGACTTACACACTTGCTGATATTGGATCTGATGGCTTCTAAAAGCGGTGACCCTACTCTTTCCTAGGCTGGGCCCCTGCCCTCAGACCCTCTTCTCATCCCTGGAGCATCTCTGTGAGAACAGAGGGGATCTTTCATCCACTTCCGGGTCTCAAGCCAGATGGTGGAGAAGGGACCCAGGCAAGGGTGCAGACACAGAACGGCTCACCCTCCACCCCCACAGGGCCTGACTGTGGCTTAGAGTAGGGCCGGTTCATGAGTTGGCCTACAGCGTGGCAAGAATAGTGCTCCCAACCCAATTCTTTCCCCCATGGACTCAGCTCTACTGCCGACCCTTGTGACCCTTCTGGGGGCTGTGGATGAGACTGACTGGGGTACGAATCCCAGCTCCACCTCAAACCGCTGTGTGACTCTTTGTTGGTGCCTGCCCCTCTCTGAACCTGTTTCCTCATCTATGAATTGGGTCGATTTCCACCTCAGCGGGCTGGCCCATGGTAGATACTCAGAGATGGTCACGATTATCAACAACAGTAACTATTATCAATGGGGCAGCCCCTGCAGGTAGCTTGGATTCTGTGTTCAAGTTCTCCAGGCTCCCGGCTTCCCCGAGGAGACTGGCTGGACAGGGAGTGGGGCGACAAAGACTCCACCAGCGGCCGGGGTCAGACGATCTTCCTTTAATACAAAGTCAATATATCTACATACACAGAGGTGGGAAAACCACCCAGCTGCTTCCGTTTGAATAAACAGTGTTGAAAGCAACAGCAGCTCTGCTCTTGTACAAAGAGAAAAACTCACTTGCTCAGGGGTGGGGGTGGGGCAGAACCCCATCCTTCTGCCCCAGAACGGTCCCATGGTCCCGGAGGGGCGGGAGGGGCCCCTGATTGGGGCAGGTCATGGCCTCTCTCTCCCCCCCTGTGTTCAGTCCTTCTCCCAGAGGTGGGAGATGGCGAGGGGCGCTTGGGCTGCTGGGGGCGGGGGTCGCTGCCGCCACCTCCTCCGTGGTAGTGCCCACCCTGTGGGCTCGACAACCGACGCTGGGAGGCCCAAGTCCCCCCACTGCCCCACCCTCACCCTCCTTGATATGTCTTGAGAATTTAATTAAAAAAGAAAAAGCAAAAAATTAAAAAAAAAAAAATCAGGAGGCAAAGGCCCTATTCTTGAGCGAGGCACACCTTCGGAGTAGGTAAAGGAAAAAAAAAAAGCAAGCCAAGGGGCAGCCTGAGCCCACACAGGCCCATGAACACGACTGCCACGCAAGAACGTCTGTTACGGTGGAAAAAAAAACAGACTGTCTGTGAACAGAATAGGAATAAGCCAGGTTTTTCTTTTTAAATCCGTTGACTGTCAAGTCTTTTTTGTTTCCCCCCTATTTCTTCTTTAAAAAAAAAAAAAAGAAAAAAATACACTATTAAAAAAAAACCAAAATGAAATGTCACCGGATACAGTTACACTGAGTTTTGAAAGAAAGCTGACTCCTGTCCCCACCCCACTCCTGCTCGCCCCAGCCCGGTGACCCCCAGGCTGCGGGGCAGGAAGGCTGCCTGGGGGGGAGGACGAGGGGCCGAGTTCCCAGCCCCTGCCCTCCTCTGGTCCTTGGGAACAGCCCCTGGTTTGCTCACTGCCCCCCTCCCCCCACCCTGGAACCTCTCCTTGTGGAATCTCGTTTTAGAAGGGAATGAGGAATGTGCCAAGTATTGAAGGCGGCGGCCCGGCCCAGGGAGGTGGCTGAGGCCGTGCGGAGGGGCTTGAGGGGCTGCGTCGTCATCCCCGGAGACCCCTCGGCTGTGGAAACGCGGTTGCCGCCTCCTGCCCTGGCCGCCGGAGGGGGTCCAGGCCTCAGGGGGCCCACCCGGCATGGGAGGCGAAGGGGCCGGTGGAGTCGGGCCAGGCCAACCTGGCTCTAGGTTGCATAGTGGTCAAAGCTCCCGAGGTACTCCAGCGCCGCCTGGTAGCAGAACTGGTATTCATCCTGTGTGGTGGGGGGAGTGGGGGAGGGCCCCCGTCAGTGCCTCTGCAGCCGCCCAGGGCTCCCCATCACACTGCAGAGAAGCTGTGCCCCTGGATCCTGTACCTATGGGCTCTCCCCGTCCTCAGCTGGCCCGCAGGGTTCTACTTGTCTCTTTGGACGCAGCCACTTGACCATCCCTGCCTTTTGTGACACTCCCCTGGGGGCTGGGAGGTTGCCACTCCAGCTCTGACTGCCCGGAGACAGGGGAGCTTATTGATGTATTTAACCTAGTTTCTGGATCTGGTGGCTTCTAAAAGCAGTGACCCCTCTCTTTCCTAGGCTGGGCCCCTGCCCTCAGACCCTCTTCTCATCCCTGGAGCATCTCTGTGAGAACAGGGGAGATCTTTCACCCACTTCTGGGTCTCAAGCCAGATGCGGAACGGACCCAGGAATGGGTGCAGACACAGACCGGCTCCCCCTCCACCTGCCAGGGGTCTGACTCTGGCTTAGAGTAGGGTCTGATCATGAGGTGGCCTAGAGCATGGGGAAGTACAGTGCTCCCAACCCAATTGTTCCCTCCACGGACTCAGCTCTACTGCTGACCCTTCTGAGGGCTGTGGATGAGACTGACGGGGTACGAATCCCAGCTCCACTTCAAACTGCTATGTGACTTGGAGACACTGTGTGGTCAAAACAAAGATGCCCACTGTCAACACGATGGTGGGACTCTGGGCCTGGCTTCAGGATCCATGACCCCTGCCAGGGTTCTGGCTGAGCTGGACCTCACTGAGACCCTGGGGCCGGGAGAGGGGACCCATCTCTGTTCATTCCGAGGGACGCTTCTCAGCTCTGGCCTTCGGCTTACTCTTGGGTCAGCCCAAAGCAGGAGGGGCTGAGGACCTTTTACCCTCGACTACCCTGGGAGTAGGGGGTGGCTGTGCCCACTGCACAGAGGAGAGAACAGAGGCTGGTGGCAGCATCAGCGTGAGGCCGGGCTGCCCTGCCCCCCCCACCAACTCCCCCTGCCTCACCTCCATCTGCACCATGGCTGGCCTCTGGGTCCGCAGCATCTTCACTGTCTGGAAGATGTCCACCACACCCTCGTACCGCATCCGCTCCAGCACGATGCTGAGCGTGATGAAGACACCCGTCCTGCCCACGCCAGCACTGTCAGGGCGAGTGTGCAGGTGAGTTCAGGGGGTGGGCGTGTGGGGGAGTCTGGCTCATCTGCCCAATTCCCGTCCTGCCTGCTCTGAAGCCCCCTGCCCCAGGGATGGAAAGAGCCCCAGCGGGAGTGCCCGAGGCTGTGCTCCTAAAGACCCAGCTTCCCGCCATGGGCAGCTCACCTGCAGTGGACAGAGATGGGGCCGTCCTGGCCAAACTGTTCCTTGGTCTTGTGCACTTGACCGATGAAGTCAATGAATCCCTCCCCCGACTTTGGCACGCCCTGCTCCGGCCAGTCCGTGAACTGGAACTGCCGGACAGTCCGGGACTGGCCGTCCTGGAACGGAGAGAGAGTGAGCCGGGTCCTGTTATCAAGGTCAGTGGCAGTCACCCTCGCCAACCACAAGCTGTACCAATAGCACCCTCCATCATTCCTCACCCTCCGCCATCCACCCTCCTCGTCCCACAGCATCTTTCGTTGAGATGCTCCAATTTCGTCTTTACCACCTAAGGCTGCCAAGTCCATCCTCCTCACCATTTAACTTCATCATCCAGCAACACCATCTTACATGGCAATCGTTCACCCCCGTCCCCCAACTGCTGCTCTCTGCACAGCTCCAAACCCATCCACCACGACCAAAGTGACACCAACACCATTGTTGTCTGTTATCCTCCATTCTGCACTGTCCCATGGTGCACCCAACACCTGCCCTTCTTGACCCATTCTCCATCTCCTTGGCAACCTCCTCTCTCATCATCTTAGAGTAAAAGAGCACTGTCCCATACTGTCACCTTCCATCTTCCACCATGGACATCATCTTCAGCCACTCACCAGCCCTATAATCTCCTATCCTTCACCACTCAAGGGTGCCATCTTCCACCAGCCACCACTGGAAATTCATCATCTTCTACCTGTGTACCTAATACCTTTGCCTCCTAACGTTCATCATCCACTTATGGTAGCTCATAATCCTTGAACATCTGGTGATGCCGCCTCCCATTAACTTTCTCCATCTCCACCGCTCAACCATCCATCTCTCCAGTCCTCACCCCCATGACACAACCATCCATCTGTACAATCTAAATCTCAACCACTCACCTCTCCAACATTCAGCCATCCATCTCTCCAATCCTCGTGCCCACCAATAGATCACTCATCCCTCCAGTTCTCAACCAACCACTCAACCATTCATCTCTCTAATCCTTATTGCACCACTTGACCTCTTGGATCCTCATCCCCACCACTCAACTATCCATTTCTCAAATCCTTAGCCCCAACAGTCACCTTCCATCTCTCCAATCCTCATTCCCACCACTAAACCACTCATCTCTCCAATTCTCAACCCATCACTCAACCCTCCATGTCTCTAATCCTCATCCCTACCATTAAACCACCCCTCTCTCTAATCCTTATCACCACCGCTCAACCTCTTTGATCTTAATCCCCAATACTCAACCATCCATTTCTCCAATCCTCATCCCCAAAACTCAACCTTCCATCTATCCAGTACTCATCTCCACTACTCAACCATCCATCTGTCCATTCATCATCACCATCACTCAACCATCCATCATTCAAATCTTCATCCCCACCACTCATCTATCCATCTCTCCAATCCTCACCCCCAGCAGTAAACCACTCATCTCTCCAATCCTCAACCCACCACTCAGCGATCCATCTGTCTAATCCTTACTCCCACCACTCAACCTCTTGGATCCTCATATCCACCACTCAACTATCCATCTCTGTAATCCTTATCCCCACCACTGAATCTTTCCAGTCCTCATCCCCACCACTCAACCACCTATCTCGCCAATACTCGCTTCCCACTACCAAGCAGTGCCATCCATCATCATGGCTCTCTTCCACCTTTCATTTATCATGACCCAGTGGTACCATTTTCCACAATTCATCCCTAGCAATCCATCATTCTTCCCCCTCTAAGGACCATCAGACATTCCACTATGTCAGGACCACTGACATTCTCTACCCTCCCTCACTCATCATTTACCTTTTCCCATTCAGTCTCTACATCAAAATGTTGCAGTCCAGTGATGCCATGTGGTTTTGATGGTCTCCATCCACCACCACCTAACACTTTCTTTCTCCAATCTCACTTTCCTCTCTCTTGGACCATCAACAGCACTGCCTATCACTGAATGTTCATCGTTCTTTTTACTCTTCAAATCATTTCCTCTTCATTTTATTCCATCTGCCACTGGCCAAACATTTGCCCTCTCCAATCTCACCTTTCTCCATCCATTGCTGGTAACACATCACCCTTCACCAAGCCTTGGTTCCATGTTCTACTATCATTCTCCATCCGCTTCTATCCGGACATTCTAGTCTCCAATCCCACCTTCCTCTCATCTAAGACCATCCTGTTTACCACCCTCCTCTATCACCCAACAGTGACATCGTTCACTGAGTCTCCAGTACCCTGTTCAACCAATCCAATGGTGTCATCTTGCACTACCCATGCACAATGACCAACAATGCTTTGTCCATCAGGGTTCACTATCCACTGGTATCATCTGGACTGACATTCCCATGCCCCATCATTCTACCCATGGATTCTCCAATTCTGGCACTAACTTCCATCCTCTGTCACCTAATAGTCTTCATCAGACCCCATCTATAATACCTGCCCTCTCCCATCACCCAGCACCACCCGCCTCCACTGGGTCTTCTCCAGCCAACACCGTCTACTCTCCATTTGCCTCTCTCCCCATATAATGGTTCCAATTCCTAGCACCTGGCCCCCCTTCACTGTCTACCACTCTTTTCCCATCTGCAGTGGCCATTACTTGACACCATCAACCCATCACCTTTCCCCCACCTGCCTTCAGCCCTCTAATGCTGCCCTCCATGGTTGCTGCTTCCCAGCTAATGCCCCACTTACTGCCTTTTACATGATCGCCTTGGACTATGTGCCCTAGTGAGTAGTGTGACACGTGCTCTGATGGGGACACCATGGGGTCATGGTCCTCTCTTCCACCTACTCGGTGGTGGGAGTGATTGTCCAGCTGGCCCACTCACTCCTCATGCAACCCCTGGGCCTTTGCTTCCACCCGCCAACTAGGAAAGCCCTCTCCAGACCAGCAGGGGAACGGTGAGCTGCCTGGAGGGTCTGTCTCTGTACTTACCCGGGCATCTGTGACCTTGAACTCCCGTAGGATGTACTGAGGCATGTTGTATTCCGCCATAGGATCCACCACAAAGTATTGGTAGCGGGCGGAGCGCTCAGCCGGCCAGTACTGGTGACACTTCTCCTGTTGGGGAAGTGGGTGCTGTGGTCAGCCCTGCCCCCACCCCACCCCGCCTCCAGGGCCCCTAGCCCCGCCCTGCCCTCTATGGTCCCCGGCTCACCCGGCCCATCTCCCTCAGCTTGGTCAGCATCACCACAATGGTTGAGTTGTTCTCCCAGAGCATGCGCCAGAAGTCCTCCGTGGTTTCCGCCAGCGGGCCCTGTGTGGCAATGTAGGCCTTCTGCTGCCTGTGAGGGGGGAGGTGGGGTGGTGGCAGCGGTGAGTCTAGGGCCCCAGGGAGACCCAGGCCCAAGCATCATCTCCCTCCCTATATGGTTCAGCCCCCTAAAGAATCCTGTTCTGCACCTGGAGAAACCACCAGCCTCAGAATCACTCCAGCTTCGTGAGGAAGCTGTGGGACTGTCTGCAGGCCATCTCTGCTTTCCTTCTCCGCCCCCTCCAGGGGCATTAAGTTAATATCCATTGTCTGCTCAGGCCAGGCTCCCCTTTAGGGCTACATATAGCTGCCCATTCCTAGAACACCCTCCTTTGCTCAGGGCTTCTCAACCTTGGTACTACTGACGTTCGGGACTGGATGATTGTGATGGGCCCCTGTTCTGTACCCAGTGGGGTGTCCAGCAGCATCCCTGGCCTCTGCCCACTAGAAAGTGTTAGTTGCTCAGTTGTGTCTCTTTGTGACCCCATGCACTGTAGCCCACCAGGCTCCTCTGTTCATGGGGATTCCCCAGACAAGAATATTGGAGTGGATTGCCATTTCCTCCTCCAGGGGATCTTCCTGATCCAGGGATTGAACCTGAGTCTTCTGCATTGCAGGCAGATTCGTTACCATCTGAGCCACCAAGGAAGCCCTAAATGCCAGTAGTAACCCTCCTCTCGCAACTCCCATTTTGACCATCAGAAACATCCCCAGATACTATGAAGTTTCCCCTGAGGGGCAGAACTGCCCAGATCGATGCTCTTCTCTGAGAGAGGTAGACAGATGTAATCATGTTCCAGCCAGTAGCTATCAGTTAAATGCATATCTAAAGAGTCCCTCCACCTCATCTGTGACTGCATGGGGCTGGCAGAGTCTGTCAAGCTCTCTCCCATGCAGGACTGGAGCCCCAGTAGCGGCCAGGGCCAGGTTTACCTGTAACCATCAATGAAGCTGGCGTTAATGTAGTCGGAGCCCTCCACGCCCCGGATGGGTTGTAGGCAGACCCGGGTGCTCTCGTAGGGCATAATGTTAACCAGGCGGTTCTTGAACTTGTTACAAGGCAGATTGGCACTGATGAAGCGGGATGTGTGGGCTTTGGAGTTGGCCAGCCGCTGTGAAGACGAGGGGACGCCATGAGGACAGCCTCCATCTGGGGACCCAATTTCCCCGGGGCGGGGGCAGGCTGTGTGTTTTCAGCCAGAGGGCTAGCAGGGCCATGGCGGGCAGGGGAACACCAGCCCTTCTACCCTCTGGTCCCCTTAATGGGGGTGGGGGAAGGAAAGAACTCTGGTCTCCTGCTTAGCCCCCTCTCCCCCACCCAACCACAGTATCCTCTACTCCTTCCTCCCCACCCACCTTGAACTCGAGTTCCATGCCAGTGACGTGCTCGCCTGGCTCCACCTGCGTCAGCTTCTGGATGTAGGCATAGAGGCTGCGGGCAGGCACCTCCGTGTTGCCGCAGCCCACGGCCTCCAGCAGGGCCTCGTGGATGAAGCTGTACTGGTCCTCTGTCTGCACCATGTAGTTGCGCTGAGACCGCATGAGCGTCACGTGGCCGTACACGTCCACCGTCTTCTCCGGCTTGATCCGCTCCAGCATGGCATCGATGACGATAAAGCAGCCTGTGCGGCCCACACCCGCGCTGTGCAGATGGAGGGGGCTGTCAGAGGGCATCCAAAGGCCAGGGAGGAATGGGGACAGGGTGCAGAAGGGAGCTGGGAGTGAAGGGGCGGGGGCGGGTACCTGCAGTGGACCACGATGGGGCCCGCGTCCGGCGGGTTGCAGGTCTTGACTCTTCGCAGGAAAGCCAGAAACGGTGTCGGGTACTCGGGCACCCCATGGTCTGGCCACGCCGTGAACTGGAACTGCCGGACCTCTCGTTTCTCACTAGAGCCATTCTGGGGGTGGTGGGGACACTGTTGATCAATGCAGCCCACCACCCATGTGCTGGGGGCCCAAGTTCACGCCTCCAGATCACCATGTCCCTGAGCGCCTGATTTGGGTGCCCAGCTGCTCCAGGGTGTGGGGGATGTCTCCACCTCCAAGTGTTCCCAGCTTCTTCGCACACTGCTCCCCATTTCTCCCTAAACCTGCTCCCCCATCTCAGCTGATGGTGGCGTGGTCCTTTCACGCACTCTGGCCAA
Source organism: Giraffa tippelskirchi (assembly GCF_054371585.1). Taxonomy (NCBI): domain Eukaryota; kingdom Metazoa; phylum Chordata; class Mammalia; order Artiodactyla; family Giraffidae; genus Giraffa; species Giraffa tippelskirchi. The sequence goes on along the minus strand of NC_137280.1, from coordinate 95,297,697 downwards.
AATTTAGGAGTCGCTCTTGACTCCCTTCCCCTGCCTGTCCACATGCAGCATCAGTCAGCACTGCTCACTCGGCTGTCAAAGTCTATCCCAAGCCCGCCCCCTTCTCACTCCTCACTCGCCTCCTCCATGGTGATTACCTTAGTCCAGCTCACCGTCATCCATCCAGACCAGAGCAGTCACCTGTGCCCCCTGGGTGTCCCCACAATCTATTCCCTCCACAGCAGCCAGAGGGCGCTGGTGAGCACCTGAGTCAGGTCTCACCGCTCCTCTGTCCACAGCCCTCCCTGGGCTAAAAGCCAGTCGCCCCTGCCCCTGCAACCCACAAGGTTCTGCACCTCCTCCCATCCCCTCCCTGCCCTCACCTCCTCCCTCACTCTGCTCCAGCCACACAGGACTCCTCACTATTCCCAAAACACCCAGGGCCTTTGCATGTGCTGCGCCCTGCCTGGAATGCTGCCTCCAGATCTCTGCAAAACTCCTTTCCTCACCAACTCCAGGTCCTCCACTACATATTCTGTTCTTCCTTGTTTTACTTTTCTCTTATGTGTAAGATTTTTGGTTGTTTTACATATTTGTTGTCCACGTGTTGTCCACTAGACTGTAAGCCCCACAAGAGTGGTACCTGACACACGGTGTCTGCTTAATGTGTGAATCAGCTGAAAACCCTTACTCACTCTTGTCTTCCTACTCAGGTTTCTGGCACCTGTGCCAGGTACATGCTCTATGTAAGGGCACGTGGCTGGCTGCCAGGGAAACACAGTGGTGCCGGAGCACCTCTCTCTCCCTACGTGACAATAAAAAGTGTCCCCAGTCTTCCAAGGCACTAGAAATAAAAATAAACAAATGGCACCCTAATGAAACTTACAAGCGTTTGCATAGCAAAGGAAACCATAAACAAAACGAAAAGACAGCCTACAGAATGGGAGAAAACACTTGCCAACAATGCAACTGAGGGGCTTAATCTCCAAAATAGATAAAGAACTCATACAGCTCAACAAAAAATTAACAACCCAATTGAATAATGGTCAGAAGATGTAGACATTTCTCCAAAGAAATACATCAAAAACTATAAATTCTAAGGGATGGAGAGGATGCAGAGAAAAGGGGACCCTCTAACACCGTCGGTAGGAATATTAATTGATGCAGCCACCGTGGAGAACAGTATGGAGGTTCCTCAAAAAACTGAAAATAGAACTACATATGATCCAACAATCCCACTCCTCGCCATATATCTGGAAACAAAGCTCCAATAAGATACAGGCACCCCTGTGTCCATAGCAGCACTATTTACAACAGCCAGGACATGGAAACAATATAAATGTCTGTTGACAGATGAATGGATAAAGATGTGGTACAAATATACAATGTACTCAGTTCAGTTCAGTTCAGTTGCTCAGTCATGTTTGACTCTTTGCGACCCCATGAATTGCAGCACGTCAGGCCTCCCTGTCCATCACCAACTCCCAAATACAATGTACTACTCAGCCACAAAAAAGAATAATACAATGCCATTTGAAGCAATATGGATAGGCCTAGAGATCATACTAAGTGAAAAAAGTTAAAGTATCATACAATTAAAAATACCATGATACCACATGATAAAAAGTCAAAGTATATGATAACACTCATGATATATGATATCACATATGCTATCAGATATATGATAACACATCATAGGATAACATATGCAGAATATAAAATTTGACACAAATGAACTTATCTACGAAACCGAAACCGACTCGTGGCTATAGAAACCAGACTTATTGTCAAGGCGGAGGGGGTTGAGGCAGAGCTGGAGTGGGAGGTAGGGGTTAGTAGATGCACGCTATTATATATACAGAACGGATAAACAACAAGGTCCTACTGCACAGCACAAAGAACTACATTCAATATCCTGTGATAAACTATAATGGAAAAGGATGTTAAAAAAAATTATATATACATATAACTCAATCACTTTACTGTACAACAGACGTTAATACAACATTGTAAATCAACTATACTTCAACAAAAATAAAAACATTTAAAGTGCACCCAGACATTGCCAAATGTCCCCTGAATGGCAAAATGCTGCAACCGAGAATCACTGATGTAGAAGGACACACGGAATCATGTGATAGACAGCAGCCATCAGTTAAATAAAGATTCCCTCTACCTCAGCCCCAACTGCCCGCTCTGTCCTCCGTCCAAGACTGGAGGCCCCTCGACTGCATGGCTAAGACCCTGCCATAAACCCAGGCTGGGTGAGGGAAGGGGTCAAGACTGACCCCGGGGTTGGGGGGTGATGGTGGTGAGGGGAGCAGAGGTTCATCGCTAAGTTGGATTCTGCTGGTTTGTCCTGCTGCGGCTGGAGACAAGAGCTGTTCCCCTGAGTCTCGGTGGTCCCATCCATAAAGTGACCACTTGAGAATGCGCCCAGCCCTGGGTCAGTGTGGTTTTTCTTCCATCCAGTGGGGAGTTCCCAGGGCAGAAGCTCATCTTCCTTCTCCACCCACCATCGCCCCCTCCCGCAGCCCCCCAGTCCCAGTCCGGGCCCTACCTTGTGTAGGGAGAACGTCCTCACGCAGAACGTGGCCAGCTCGATGGTGTCCAGGAGCGTGACCTGGATGAAGCCGTAGGTCTCCGTGCCCCTGTTGGGCCAGTACTGGTCGCATTTGATCTGCGCCAGGTGAGAGAGACCAGGTGAGTGTGGGCCGGGGCCAGCTCAGGGCTTGGGGGCCACAGGGGCCAGGCCTCACCCGTGACTTCTCCTCTAGCCGCGTCATCATAACAATGGTGGCCGAGCGCTGCTCCCACACCATACGCCAGAAGTCGCCGAAGGTCTCTGGCAGCGGCCCCTGTGTGGCGATGTATGCGTTCTGCCGCCGGTAGCCATCCACGTAGTTGGCGTTGATATAATCGCTGCCCACGATGCCTAGGCCGGGGGTAGGGGAGAAGCCAGAGATCAGTGGGGGTGCTATCTTTCTAGGCTGGCTCCACCTGGTCCACCGCTTAAAGGAAGCCCTCTGAGACTGCCCCAGTCTATCCCCAAGGAAATCGTGGCACATATACTCCATGGTTTTTCTGCCTCAACGATACTGCCATTTGGAGATAGACTGTTCTATGTTGGGAGCTGTCCTTTGCATTCCAAGGTACTGAGCAGCATCCCTGGCCTCCACCCTTAGGATGCCAACAACACCCCATCCCCCCAAAGCTGTGACAAAAAAAATGTCCCCAGACATTGCCAAATGTCCTGTGTGGTGAAGCTGCGCTGATTAAGAGCTACAGATGTAAAGGATGGATGGAAATCTGTAGTGGACAGCAGCCATCAGTTAAATACAGATCCAAAACTTCTCAATAGCTTCTGGGTAGGGTTGGACCAGGCCTCAGTTTCCCCTACCTATCTCCTAACTAGTCCACTCTGGCCTTGCCCCCCTGGCCAAGAGGAGACATGGGGTCTATGTGTTCCCCATGGAATGAGGACAGGGCAAGGTTGTTGGAGAGGAGCCTGGGACCCCGCACGCTACCTTCAATGGGCTGAAGGATTACACGGGAGTGGTCGTAGGCGATGACGTTGGCATAGCGGTTCTTGGGCTTGTTCACTTCCAGGTTGGAGTGCTCCCACGTGAACTGCTGGCCTGGGTCGATGGACTGTGGGAAGCGGGAGGCGGGAGATGTCAGGGTGGGCGTCTGTGGGCCCCAGGAGGGTGGGAGGTGGGGGAGCTGGCTCACCTCATACTCCTGGGAGAGCTTGAGGCTGTCGTTGGCCTTAAGTCGTTCCGTGTGCTCCGCCATGTCCCCGATGGGGATGGGCGGGTGGCTGAGCATGCCTGCAGGGAGAGCAGACCCGCCCATGTGGCCAGTCACTCGGGGGGCCAGGCTGGGGAGGGGAGGGGGGAGGGGGTGCTCTACGGAGTGAGTCTGCGATGGACGAGCTGCGGGTTAGAGGGGGTGGCGGGGAAGAGGAAGGTTTGGGGTGGGCCCCATGGGGGCGAGGAACCCAGGCCTGCAGGAGGAGCACTAGGTGGAGTCTCCCCCACCCTCCCCAGGCCCCCCGACAACCAGCTGGGGAGGCAGGTGCTGGGGGAGGGTTGCCCCGCAGGACTTCAAGCTCCTAGTGCCTTGTGGCAAGAAGCAGGCAAGTGACACAGAGATGAAGAAGCAGATGTGGCTGGCTGAACCTTCTGGAATATCGTCCCCCTGGTGAGGGCGGGAGGCCTATACCCCCATCTGCCCCCTTGGGAATCGGAGGGACCAAAAAGCCCTCTGCCAGCTGGAGCTGAGGGGCCGGGGAGGGGAGACATGGGGTATGTGTGTGTAGGATGATGGGGTGGGCCTGGGTGTTTCTTCCCCATCTTTAGGCCTGCCAGACTTCTCTCCTGGGGGCCCAGTGGCCATGCACGCGCGCACACACACTCACGCAGCAGCTACCGGGAGGGAGACTGACAGCTGTGCGCCAGCACCCAAGCACCGGTGTTAAATCTACAGGGATTTGCCAAGTCGACTGCTGAAGAGCTGTTGTCCCGAGCCCCTGGGTGCTGCCCCAGGGCCCACGTCTCAGAGCTCTGAGGCTGGTGTCTATTTGACTGGTGGGTCCCCCTGCCTCTCGCCTGTATTTTGACACATACCTGTGCCCTACATCCCTGCTCCTGGCCCCATTCTCTCTCCTCCTGCCTCTCTCTCTCACACACACACACGCAGTCACAACCTGCCACCTTAGGGCCCAGGGGACCAGACCCCTGCCCCCTTCGAGAAGCCAGCGCAGGACAGGTGGGCGGAGAGAGAGGAAGCCGGATGGAGAAACCAAGGATGAAAACAAACAGGAGCGAAAGGAAGCCAAGAACAGAAAGACACCGGAACTAACTTTCAAAGTGAAACCCCGGCTCCCTGAGGGGGCTGCTGAGGCCTGAATCTGCAGAAACAGCAAACAATAAATAAATGAAAACACGCAAAGGAGGGGGCCCACCTCCCCCCACCCCTTGCTGGGTGCGCACACAGTGGTCGACGGACAGATAGATGCAAAGGGCAGAGCAGCTTCAACAAGTGAGGGACACACAGCCACCAGGGCCCCAACCAGAGAACCCACGACAGCGGCTGGGTGTCACTTCAACTGGACACTGGCGAGTCCTGATTTTCAGCTATGACTTTGGAAAGATCTCAAAGCTTTTAGGTTCTTTTATCAAGCTCTCATCCCCGCACCCCGCCACCCCCGACCAACCTGGCCTTGGGTCCCTTGTCGGGGTCAGCAGAGGAGATTTTAGAGGAGAAGCAGGATGGTGGGGGAGAAACTTGGGGGCAGGAGAAGAACATATGGGCCCATGCCATGAGCTTTAAGAAGGATAGAGGCCATCAGTTAAACATACACATTTACCATTCTCATTTGGATGGAAATAGAATTGACATAAGCTAGTCCAGAGACAGAAGAGAGAAGAAGAGAATATAAGGGATGCCATGAGACTTTTCATGATCGCCTGTGGAGGGCTGCAGCCATCAGGTAAATATAAATGATCAAAACCCTCATTTGGAGAAACATGGAACTAACATGACACAGTCCAGAAATAGAAAAGAGAAATATATTAGGAGTAGCATGCAAGACTATACATGAGCCCATCAAAACCCCCATGGTCTCTTATGGAGGACTGCAGCCATCAGTTAAATGTTTAAAAATCTCCATTTGGTTGGAAACAAAAGTTAAAAGGAAGCAGTTCAGAGACAGAAAGTGAAGATCAGGGTGTAGGTAGAGAACAGCAGATGTCACCAGGCTATGAGCTCATAAGCAGAGAACAGCAGCCCTCAGTTAAACTGAAAATCCCTTAATTTGGTTAGAAGCAGCTGGCATGAGCCCATTAAGGGGGGGGGGGTGAGGGAGGCATTGCACATGAAGACGATCAAGGGCAGGGTCCTGATTCAGTTCTCCTACCACGTGTGGTAGGGGACTCAGCAGAATCCTCTTAATCTACAGGGAACTATAAGGAAACCAGGAGAGCATGAGCTTATGCGGCTATAGAGGGGAGAAAGATAGAGTATGGTGGAAGTGGAATTTTTGCTCCTTGCTAGGGGTGCTTCCCCAGGGAGGGTGGAAAAAACCCAAACACCCACCACTAAGTGGCCTTAAGACTAGAGGTGTGAACAGAAGCAGAGCTTTTTCTGCCAGAAGGAATGAGGACTCAGAAAATGTTTGCTTCTGTCTTTGTTTGAAGATGTCCTTTAAGCTCCTGGAGAAGACAGCAGCCACCAGTTGAATGCAGCTTCTCAAAAATCTCCCTAGATTGTAAGCACAATCAACCCCAGGACACTTCCAAGCCCAGAGCCACGTAGGAATTTGGGACTGAAGAACTGCACCAGGCACAGGTCAGTGGGGCCTGACAAGGATCCATCGAGGTGGCTGCTTCATCTCCCACTATGCTACCTCCCTCCCATCAGTGCTGTCCCTGGTGCCCGGGATAAGCACGTACCTGGCGTCTGGAAGTTAATGCGTCTCATTTCCACAGGGTCCTTGGGGTGGTGGGGGGCGAGGTCGGCGTTGTTCAGTAGGCATTTGGTGCGGGGCTCAGAGTCCTTTCGTTTGCTTTGTGCAAGCAGACAGACAGAGATGTGTGACCCAGCTGTATGTGACTCGGGTTCCCACAACCACACACAGACATGTGCAAAGGTTGGAACAACTAGGTTCCTGCTCATCCCGTGGGCAAGGTGCCACCCCAGCCCCTGTCCTCAGCCTCCAAAGGTTAGGACCAGTTCTTACCTATCAGGCTTACTGCTCCCGAAAGCAGACACAGGTGAGAAGGAGGCAAAGAAGACAGGTGAGGGCAGGCTGGCAATCAAGAGCCTGTTCTATGACCGTGGATGGCTTTCTTTCCCCCCTCTGAACCTTGGTCTCCAGAAAATGGGGCTAATCCCTTCCGACTTGGGTCTCAGTTTTCTAAGCTGGGACATGTCCCACGTGACTTCATTTAACAGGACAGAGGGAGTTCCCCCCCGCCCCATCTTGCACAGGACTTAACAGGAGTCAAATCACTGGCCAGGTTGGAATGCCATCCCTGCCACTTCCCAGGCTGTGCGACTTCGATCAAGTAGCTTAACCTCTCTGAGCCCTGTTTTCCCTGTCTAGACCATAGATGGCTTCTGTGACCATTCTCTCAGACAATCTTTCCCTGGATCTTTCCAAACCTCCCACCCTTAGGAAGGCCTCCCTCCTGTCAAGTGGGGACACGCAAGGGGCTCACTTCTTGTAGAGCAAGATGGCAATCACTATGCAGATAATGAAGACCACAGCCAGCACAGGCCCGATCACCCAGATGAGCCCCTCCTCGCCGTCCACGATGGGCTGGGGGTCTGGGTTGTCCAGCTGGAAGGGGTCTGAGAATGGGCTGGCTGCAAATGTCTGCAGAAATGGGGTGGGGGGGACTTCCATCAGTGCACACCGCCCTCACGGTGGTCAAATGGGTCTTCCTCAAACATAAATCTGTGTCTATCCCCTACTCTAAACCCTCCTATGGCTTCCAAGAACACTGACCATGGTGGTCTGGCCCTGGCCAATCTTCACCCTCCCCCTCCTCTGCTCTGTTTCAGCCACTCTTAGGTCCTTTTTGTTGCACCCCAGACCTTCGCACGTGCAAATTCCAGGATGCCTTTTCTTTACTGAACTCCTATGCATCCATCAAAGCCCTAGTTCCAAAGTCCTTTCCTCTAAAAATCCTTCTGCTTGGGATTTCCTCAACCTCAAATCCTTCCCTCTGCTCAGCTCTGACCACAGGAAGCTGGGAGGATCTGCATCTGACTCTGAGGTCAGGGCTCTGGGGACTGAAGCCACTTGGCATTCTGGATGGGGGCAGACACCATTTGGGACTTACGGGCTCACTCTTCTGCAGCACAGCAAGCACAAAGAGGACATATCGGTGGCCAGGCTCCAGGCCCCTGTTGTCAAAGCCTCCATACTGTTTCTGGTCCCCAGGATGGAAGGTGTGTGGCAGCACTGAGAAGCGAGCCGCAATGTAGGGTCGGGGGACCTCCAGCTGACGCGAGTGCCGCAGGCTGCGCCTCTGCAGCCGTGCGATGTCCTGGATCAGCTGTGGGAACAGAGGTGTGGGCTGCTCAGAACCCAGACAGGAGCCACTGGGCTCCTGAAAGCTGGCACGTGTCTGGGCCCTAGCCCCTTACCTCCTCCAGGTCCATATCCTCTGGGCTGCCCAGTGGGGTCAGGAATTGACCACCACGAGATTTGCGCAGTGGCACCATTACAATGAAGTAGTTCCTGGCAGGAGACAAGAGTCACAGGGGGCTGTCTACAGTCATGAGCAAGGGATGCTATTGGGCTGAGTGAGGGCACCACCCCTCTCTGAATCTTCCCTTCCATTCATACCATGGGTATATGGCTCAAGTCACATAGGACTATAATTTCTGATTCAAGCCTCCAGGGTTTTGATCATGTTATACCTTTTGCCTAGAAAGCCTACCCTGTGCAATTATAGTTGACCCTTCAACAACATGGAGGTTGGGGGTGTCAACCTCCAATGCACAGTGGAAACTCCACATGTAAGTACAGTTGGCCTTCTGTATCCATGGTTTTCCATCTATGAATTCAACCAACTGTGGATTGTGTAGTACTGTAGTGTGTACTTGTTGAATAAAAAAAATATGCATATAGGTGGGCCCCTGCAATTCAAACCTGTGCTGTTCAAGGGTTAACTGTATACTTCTCAAATTCCCATATGTTCTTCAAAACCCCAGCTTCCACATCCACACAGTCATGTAACTCTCAATTTCCCCCTGCTTCTCAGAGTACTCCTCTCCTTACTTGGGACTCTTAGCCTTTGTGCTTCTCATTGCCATACCGTGGGACTGAGATTGTCTGTGTCCAGCTCTGTCTCCCCATCAGTCTGAGAACCTAGAACTAGCAGCAGGTCAGGCCTGTAGGGGCGTGAGAGAATGCTGGAGGCCACATTTAGTGGTGACATCTATGAGAGGCACTGGACCTTCAGGGCAACCACATGAAAAGGGGCTGATGTAATCTCTGTTTTACAGACCAGCAAGGAAAGTGGGGTACGGAGAGGTCAAGCAGCAGTCCTCAGTCACACAGCTGACTAGGGGAGGGATGTAAAATCCTGGAGGGGTGGGCTAAGCTTACTGGACAGGCACGGGGCTCTGGCCATCTGGCAGATACACCACGATGAAGCCATCGGAGTCGGGCTTGGGAGTCACGCTGGGCTTTGAGCTGAGCAGGTTGAAGGCAGTCCAGGCTGTGACTGTCTGCTGGAGGCCGCCCAGGCTGCTGCCGCGGTTGGTCAGCACGAAGTTGTAGAAGGTGTTGGGCTTGAGGTGAGTGATGAGCTTCTTGGTGGTGCGGCCATCCACGTCCAACGTGAGCCCATTGTACTGGATCTGTGGGGTGGGCCAGCTCAGCGGAGCTCTGGGCTGAGCCCTGGTCCTCACCGAGCCTGGATCCCAGACTTAGCCCGGACCCTATGATCTGTGACCCCAGACTGAACCTTATTCACAGCTGTAGCCCTAATTCCGAGCCTTGACCCCAAGACTCAATCTCAACCCCAGTCTGAGCTCCAAAACCAGTTGATTCTCAATTCCAGCCGAGTCTCAACTCAAAGTTCCAATCCTTAAAAAGTCCTGATTCCACACTTAGGCTTGACTAGAGACTGAGAGACTGAGCCTCAAATCCTAGCTGATCCCAGGCTAAGCCCCAGTTCTGATCGAACCCTAATATCCCCCACTGAACCACAACCCCTGCTGAGTCCCAACTGTGCCTCCCAATCCTGACTGAGCCCTGAACCCAGGCTGAACCTCAATATCCCACCCAGTTCTGAGTCCAACTGACCCCCTACCCTGACTCCAGACAGCACCCTCACCCTGGTCGAGCCCCGCCCCGCACACACCCTAACCCCCCATCCTAGATGCAACAGGAGGCTGCGCACCTTGTATGGGGTGGGTGAGTTGTAGTTGTCTGGGAATTCCCAGCTGAGCAGGACTGATGTCTTCATTATCATCTTCACCTTGAAGTTCTTGGGCGAGACTGTGCCACACAGCAGCAGGTGGGAGAGAGCAGAGGAGAGATTCCCATGAGTGCTGGGGAGCTGGGCGGGGGTACGGGGTGGGGATGGGGCGGCCCAGGCGCTCCCTGTCGTCCGCTGTGCCCGTGGCCTTACTGCCTGGCCCTGGCCCTGGCCCGGCCCTGCCTGGCCCTGTCCCATGTCCCTGCTGCGGGAGACGGCGCAGCTGCAGAGAGAAGGCGGAGGCGGAGGAGGGGAGGGGGGATGGGGTGGGTGGGGGGGCGGCAGTGGGGGCGGCGGTGCCACCTAGGCATGTCCCACCTTTGCCAAACGCCGGAGCCTCGGGGTCCGGACTCGCCTTGAGCGTCCACGTGGAAGCAGAAAAGTGACCACTTACCTGGGCGGGGGAGAGGGAGGGGGCTGGGGTGGGGGTGGGCACGAGGCCCGGTCCGGCTCTGGTGCGGGGGTCACCGCGCGCCTACCTTGGTCCCGCAGGAACGTCCGGTAGCGGACGGGGGGGCTGTAGGGGCCAGGGCCCCGGCGTGTGTGGGCCCGCACTTGGAGGTCATAGGCCGTGTCGGGCTTGAGGCCCTGCAGCGTGAGCACGTTCTCGGCGCCCGGCTCGGCCGCCGCCGGCAGCTCGGTCTCTCGGGCGGGGCCTAGGGCGCCAGCCTCCCGCACGGCCACTGTGTACTTGACAATGGCCCCGTTGCGCTCGGCGGGCACGGGCGGCAGCCAGCGGAGCAGGACGGTGCCAGCCGTGGCGTTGCCAGCTGCCTCCAGGATCTGCGGGTGGCCACGGGGTGTGTCCTCGGGGATGCTCAAGACCTCGGCCGCCTCCTCGCCCAGGCCACCTCGGCTCCGGGCCGCTAGCCGGAACACATACGTGGTCCCCTTGTGCACGCCCGATGCGGTGTAGTGGTCCTCGGTGGGCGGGAACTCCAGCGTGGCCAGGGGGTGCGAGTCCTCACGGCCGAACTGCAGGCGATAGCCCAGCACCTCATCCTCAGTGGTGCTGGCCGGGGGCTCCCAGCGTGCCAGCAGGCTGCCCTCGGGGGTCTGCTGCACCGACAGGGTGGGGCGGCCCAGCACTGTGGGGGGATACAGGGCAGGCATTAGGGCCAAGAGATCACCCCCCAGCTCTGGAGCACAGCGTGGGGTTGCAATTTTTTGGCCACTTGTGGGATCTTAGTTCCCCAACCAGGTATTGAACTTGGGCCCTCAGCAGTGAAATCACAGAGTCCTAACCACCGAACCACCAGAGAAGTCCCAAGGAACTACAGTTTTTAAAAGCCATCTTGGGAAGGCCGTGCTCAAAAGGAAAAGACTTGAAGAAGGTGAAAGAGGGAGCCACAAGGTCTGGGGGGAACAGTGTTTCAGGCAGAGGGAACAGCCACTGAGGAACAATGAGGAAACAGGGGACTCAGAGGATCCGAGAAAGGAAAACATCCACAGAGGTCACAGCAGGCCCTCATCTATGTATCTCAAGTTAATAAGTCACTCATCTCTTGCCTCCTGCCAGCACCTCTTTAGCATCAATGGAATGGAGGAGGAGTGTCTAAAACCCTGTCTCTGCCCCCACGGTTCTCACAGTTTGGGTAGTAATCAATGCATCAAAGTCCCGAGAAGTTCTGCAGTGCTGAAGCACTATACGTGAAACCAGGTTTCTCTGCTGTAGGACTTCTCAGGGGCTTTAATGGAAGGTGGTATGAACAGTCACACTGTATGCAGCAGGTTCTGCTTAGCAAACATGACTCTAATATAACATCCCTGAGAGAGGCAGGAGAGATATGGGAAGATTCCTGGAGGTGGTAACATAGAAGCTGGATGCTGGACGACAAAGATAGTAGGCAGGTGAAGAGCACAGTAGGGGGCATGGGCCAGCAACAGTGTGAAGGCATGCTGTGTCCAGCTGGGAGGCCTTGAATATCAGGGTCTGTGGTGAGAAGAGATGGAGGCCATGGGGCTCTTCTCTGTTCCTGGAACACAGCAAGCTTGTTCCCCTCTCTGAACCTTTGCCCGGGTTATGTTCTCTGCCTGCAATGCCCTCCCCTTACGTTTTCACGGCTGCCTCTCTCTTCACTCAGCTAATCTTGGCTGGTGAAAAACCAGCCTCTGAGGACTGACAGGAGGAGCCAGAGGGGAAACTAAGGCAGGGCTGCCAGGAGAGGAGGCTTCATGGTACCACAGGGGAGACGGAGACACCACCCTGAAATGACAACCTGCTCGTGGGGATCAGAGCTGGAATGGGGGAAGCACGGCGTGCAGACAGCAGGGCTGGCCACGACTGTTGGCTGGAAAAGGGGTGGGGCGGGTGGCTGGAGAAGGCTTCCCGAGGAGGCAGACTAATCAAAGACCTAAAGGATGTGGAGGAGATGGCCAGTTGGGAGAAGGGTTATCAGCACAGGGGGAACAGGAGGCAGAGGGTGAGAAGTTAGGAATTGCCTGTTTAGGGATGTCCCTGGTGATCCAGGGGCTAAGATTCTATGCTCCCAATGCAGGGGGCCCGGGTTCGAACCCTGGTGGGGGAACTACATCCCACATGCAGCATGTAAGAGTTCACAAGCTGTAACCAAGAGTTCACATGCTGCAAAGAAGACCCAGCACAGCCAAATAAATACATTAAAAAAAAAGAGTAGGGTGTTGAAGGTTTCCATCTGGCTGGAGCTGAATGGGGCTGGACCACGCTGAGTCTGAGTGTCCTCTTGAACAAACCCCACACTTCGCTCTGTTCCTCCCTCCTGGGGCACCCTCCCGCCCTCCCCCACACCATGGGCTCAAGAACTCTGCAAGGATGCTCCGAGGGCAAAGGGGTCGGTGACAGTCTTGTACCTGCTCCTTTGGTCACTACCACCTTGGGTTTGCTGCGAGCGCCATCGCCTTTCATGGTGTAGGCGGCTACCGTGATGGAATAGGCAGTCTCAGGCTGCAAGTTTGTGATGACCATCTCCTGCGGGCAGGGGTGGTGATCAGTGATGCAACCTGGGCTGCCCACCCTCCTCCCCGTGCTAGGGACAAGCCAGGCGGACGCAGGGCCCAGTCCACGGGCAGAGACGTGCACCCAAGCTCATGCCACAGACCTCAACACGTAGCATGTCCATGCTGAGATGAGCACACGTGGCCTGATGACACCTGCCATGGCCCACCTGGCCCAGTGCAATGCCCACCCCTCTGCCCTGGTCCCCAGCTACCACTCTTTCCCACCCAGTCTGTCCTCCCTGCAGTGGCCTCCAGAGGGCGTGTGTGAGCACCTGAGTCAGGTCCCACTCTCTTCTGACTAGGACTCCCAGTTTCCTAGGGGCAAAAGCCCAGTCCCTCCCACCGCCTGCTGCCCACAAAGCCCTGACTGACCTGCCCTGTCCCCTCCCTCGCTCACTCTGCTCTAGCCACATGGGCCTCCTGGCTATTCCTCCTACACACCAGACATGGTCCTGCCCCGAGGCCTTTGCACTGGCTGTCCCACCTGCCTCCACTATGTCCCTTGGAGTGCTAGAGATTCCTTACAACAGCTCTCAAAAGCCAACAGTCAGATATTCAGAAAATCTGCAAGCCAGTTCTTAAAACAGGGTGATGATGGAAAATTAATTATAGAGGCTTCCCTGTTGGCTCAGTGGTAAAGAATCTGCCTGCCAATGCAGGAGACACAGGTTCAATCCCTTGTCATGGAAGATCCTATATGCTGTGGAGCAACTAAGCCCATGCACCACAACTACTAAGCCTGTACTCTAGAGCCCGGGAACTACAACCACTGAGCTCACGTGCCACAACTACTGAAGCCTGAGCGCCCTAGAGCCTGTGCTCTGCAACAAGAGAAGCCACGGTAATGAGAAGCCCATGCTCGCTGCAACAGGAGAAAAGCCTGCACGGCAACAAAGACCCAGCACAGCCAAAAACAATAAATTTTTTAAAAAACTATAAAAAATGAAGTTATATAAATGTACGATCAAATAAATAGTAAAAACAAAGGGAGTAAATACTCAAAACCCATTCCTCCCTAATTATTTTACTGTGTTAACTAATACTTATGCCTTCAAGGTCATTCTTTTTTCAAATTATATCTGAAATTATAACAAGTGTGCAGCAGTATACATATTTTTATACATTCTTTTTCATATTCTTTTCTACTATGGTCCAGGAGCCACTCAGGTAAGACTCGGGCTAGTGAATACCTCCAGGGTCCTCAGCAGGTGCCCATTTACCTGATGCAAAACTGAGGCTACAATCTCCAAGAGGTAACAATATCACAGAATACTGAATAGTTGCCTGTGCTACACATTACGACCCTGTTGTTCACTCACATTCCATCTCTCACATCTGTGTGACAGAAATACCATACAATGATGAGCTACTGCAAACCTGGTCAGTAGCTTGAAATTGACGTGGTAGTAACGTTTACACCATGAAGAAGGGCAAATGCCACACCAGTCACAACTGTGCCCACCCGCCCGCCCATCTGGACTGCTGACTGTTCAAGTCTTTACACCACTGTCTACACCCCGTCCCCACCAGAGCTGTAACCAGACATGCATTTGTGCGTGTTCCAAGTAATATCCCTCTCCCCTGGACCGTGACCCCCCAGGAAGGTGGGCTCAGGGCTGTCCTGGTCACCGCTGTGTCCATGGCACCTAGCACAGATCTACATTAGAGTAGGTGCTCAGTAAATCACTGCTCCTTCAGTGACTGACAGAGCACCCTGACCTTCCCCACAGTCACACGTGTGCCCATGTTTCCACGCATGCACACCCACCAACACGTCAGGCATGCCTGGGAGCTGTGGGGTGGCCCCAGGAGCACAAGGAGGGGGGCCAGGATGCACAAACAGGGGGTCTCCTGCCCCTGAGCCTCAGACATTCAGTACTTCCCAGGGTCTTCGTGGGTTGGAGGGGCTAACCTGGAGCCACGTGGGAACATCCCCCCAAAACTGGGATGGGAGGTGGGGAGTACGAAGCAGAGCCACTGGAATGGGTGAATGTGTCAATCTAACATCGGGCTCAGGGCTCAGAGGAGCCTGTGGCCCCCGTCTTAGTGGCAGAAAGACAGCCCAGAAAGAGGCAACGATTTTCCTAGAGCCACAGAGTCATCCCGACTCTGGCTCAGGGCCTCCACAGAAAGCTTGGAGGGGTAGAAACAGTTGTTCTACAGGCCTCTTGTCCCACCTGGCGCCCAAGGACCACTCCCCCCACACCCCAGAGCCAAAACGATGGGGAGGGGCAGTTAGGCCTGAGAGAAATTTCAAGGTCAGGGAAGGCTAAGCCAAATGACAAAAGAGTCAGGCTGGGTAGGAAAGTGACTGTTCTAATTTCCCAGGCCTGGGTCCATTAAGGGAGGCTGTAAGGTGTAAGGCTGTAAGGGAGGCAATGCTGTGGGAACAGTTGGGAGGGAAGATGTGTGGGAGACCACAGCCGGGAGCCAGCCTGGGGGACGGGGGTGGGGAGGCAAAAGGCCAGCGTTGTCCAAGAGTCACTCAGGTAAGAAGGCTAATGGATACCTCCGGGGTCCCCAGCAGGTGTCCATTTAACTGACGCAAAACCGAGGCTGTACGCTCCAAGAGGTAAACGGGGTGTGCATGGGGGCCCAGGGGAGGAGACCCTTTTACAAGGGGCGTGCAGGGAAGTGTGGACTCACAGCAGTGACAGTGGCTGGGGGGGCACTACTTACATATTCAGCCGTGTCGTCCATCTCCCACTGAGCGGGGAGGCGGCGGCAGGAGAGAGAGGAGGAGGTGAGCGAGGTAGCCAGAGAGAGAAAGAGAAGCAGCGAGAGGGCAGGAGCGCAGGGACCCCCGCCCCGCCCCGCCCCGCCCGGAGCCCCGCCCACCTGGGCGTCGGCCAGCATGATGTCCTTGATGCGCGGCGGCCCTCGGGCCTCTGCGCCCTCCATGCGCACGTAGTGGACCTGGTAGCCGCGGATCTGGCCGTGTTGGCGGCCGGGCGCGGGCGAGCGCCACAGCACGCGAATGGCCGTGGCGTTGAGCGCCTCCGCCTCCACCTTCCGCGGCGGCGCGCTGGGCACTGGCGGGAGGAGGGGAGGGGGGTGGGCGGGGACGTTACTGGGGTGCCCAGCCCTGCCCCGGGCAGCGCCACTGCCCGATGCCAGGGTGACGAGTGTCAGCTGGTTAACCGGGCGCTCTGAGCGCTCCCCACTGGCGAGGAGGGACTACCTCCCTCACACCTCCCACAGCCCGGGGAGTGAGCCCTGATGGTGCACCCTCTTTACAGATTGGCAACTGCAGTTCCCAGAGCCTAGACCACGTGCCCAGGGCCACCAGACATGGCCGGGTCCTTGCATGCCCCATCCTAAGAGCTTTACCCACACTGACTCCACCCTCAGATCACTCCTGCCAGACAGGGGCTCTTATGCTTACTTTACAGATTGGGAAACTGAGGCACAGCGAGTTGACTTAAGGATAGCAGGGTTATTAAGAGACAATGCCGGGATAGGAACCCAGGCAGTTCAGCTGAAGGCTCCTCTACACTCCAGGGTGTAGCCAGCCCACTCCACACTGGGACACTCTCTCAGCCAGCCCCCAAGCTCAGAGCCGTCACCATTCACCTCTCCCCTGATCCCAAGATCTGGCATGAAGAATGGCTTCGTCTCTTCCCCATGCTAATAGGACAAAATGTGGGGCTGCCAACAGAACCTTCCAGGCCAATGGCCCAGAAAGCAACTGGTCCGGGTTTCCTGCAGTTTTAATGGAGGAGCTGCCTGCTTCATTTCCCCCCCATGAACCTCAGCTTCTACTACGTGACTAGCGCCTTACGACTTTCTAGCGTGGCAGCAGTGGGGATATTTACACCACAGAAATTGGCCAGCACTGCAAATCAGTCTCTGACCCCAGGGAGCTGGTGGTTAACCATCCTCAGCATGCCATCTCCTTACTTTCTAGGTGGGATGGCTTAGACCCAAGGAGCTCCAAACCCTGGGTTATCTCAAGACTCTAAAAACTGGGTTTCTGGGGTCCCACGGACCTCTTCATTTTCCTGCCAGTGTTGCTTGCTGTTTCTTACACTCCACTGCCATGGTTTCCACCACCAGACCAAAATACAGGACACTGCCCGCTTAATGTTCCTGGCCCAAGGCTCAGAGAAAATGCAGCCCAGAAGGCCCAGTACGGAGAATTCCAAGATCAAGGAGCCCGGGATGACTTCTCACGTAGCCCTCTCCTGCCTGTATTGTACCTTCTGACCACCAGCCAGCCCAGTTCTCCAGGGACAGAAGGCTCTGCAGCAGGGGCCGGGCTGGGGCCTGGGGGTCGTGGGCCGGGTCGGTACTTACCGTCCTCGTCGGTGCGGACGACCACGGGCGAGCTCTCAGGCCCTGGTCCCACCTCTGTGTGAGCGACGGCCGTGATGCGGTACTCCGTCCACTTGTCCAACGCCTCCAGCAGGATCTGGGTGGTGGTCGGGGGGATGCCGTTCACCTCCTTGGGTTGCGGGTCCTCCGAGCCCAGCGGTCGGTAGCGGACGCTATAGCTCACCAGGGCCCCGTTGTGCGTGTCCGGCGGCGGCGGGCGCCAACTTACCAAAATGGCCGTGGAGCGTGTGCTGACACACTTAACATCTTGAGGGGGGGCTGACGGTTCTATTGGGGTGGGGGGAGAACGTGGGGGGTGGGGAAGGGAGGCGGGATGGGTGGGGAGGGGGGTGGGGAAACAAAAGATGGGAAAGAGAAAATAAAAAAGAAGATGATAACAAACAAAACAGAACCAAACCAAAGAAAAAAGTCGAACCCAAAAGAAGTGGGTGTCAACCAAAGATGAGATGGGCGGGTGGGCGGGGCCGAGGGCGGGGAGGGCTGGCCAAGAAGGCTGTGTTCAGCATAGGGGGCTGTGCTTGGCACACAGTAGGTCTTAGGGAGAGGGGAACCACAGTCCCATAGAGCACACATGTATGCCGTGCACTAGTCAGAGGGGAACAGCAGTGAAAGTCCTATTTACTGGGCACCTACCATGTGCCAGGCATGGCAACAACTGACATAGCAACAAAAGCCCCATTTACTGGGCACCAACTATCTGCCAGTCACAAAATAACAGCAACTCTGTATTTATTTATTCAACACCTACTGTGTGCCAGGGAGAGCACCAGGGATGGAATGGCAGTAAAGGTACTTATCTATTGAAGACCTACTGTGTGCTGAGGACTGCGCCAGTAGAAAAATAAAAGCTTCATTTATTGGGCACTTACTATGTGCCAGGCACAGTGCCAAGGGCTTTGCAGAGTAACAGTAAGAACATCTATTTACTGAGCCTCTGCTACATGCTAGGCACAATGTCAGGGGCTTCACAGAGTTAAAAGTAAGTGTACTTATTTACTGAACACTTACTGTATAGCCAGGCATAGCAGAGGGATAGAATAACAGTAAGTGTACTTATCTACTGAACACCCACTATGTGCTGAGCACTGTGACAAAGGAATAGCAATAAAAGCTTCATTTACTGGACACTATGTGCCAGCTGCCGTGCCAGGTGCCAAAGCAATAAAAGCCCTGTTAATTCAGTCACTACTATGTCAGGGCTTCCCAAGTGGTGCTAGTGGTGGAGAACCTGCCTGCCAATACAGGAGACATAAGAGACACGAGTTCTCTCCCTGGGTCGGGAAGATCCCCTGGTGGGTCGCGTGGCAACCCACTCCAGTATTCTTGCCAGGAAAATCCCATGGACAGAGGAGCCTGGTGGACTACAGTCCAGGGGGTCGCAAAGAGTCGAACCTGACTGAGACTTAGCATGCTAACACTACATTCTAGGCACAGTGCCAAGGGTTTCACCGAACAACAGTTAAAACATGTACTTATTGAACTCCTACTATGTGCCAAGCACCATACCAAGGGCTTTATAGAATAAAAGTAAAATGTTTATTGCACACCTGCTGTGTGCCAGGTACCGTGCCCGAGGAATAGCAAAAGCTCCACTTACTTATATGCTGGGCACAGCACCAACGATGGAATAACAGTAAACACTGGTTTACTGAACACATAATATGTGCCCAGGGAACAGCAGTAAAAGCCCCACTTATTGGGCACCTCCTATGTGCTAGGAGTGTCTCTAAAAACTTCATAGGTTAATAATAGGAGGATCCATTTACTGAACACCTGTACTGCCAGCGACCCTGGAGGGCACCCCAATGGTTACTCCTTGGTCTCACTTGCAAAGAAAACAATGCCTGAGTCTTGAGTACCTACTGTGTGCCAGTTAGCATGGCAGAGGATATGCAGAGTAATAATAAAAGCCCCTGTGTATTAGATGCCTACTGTGATGGCCCGGGGCCAGAGCTCTACAGGTAACACAGCTCATATTTAGCATTTACTGTGTGCCATATTTAGCATCTACTGTGTGCCAAATTTTTAATGATTCATGGTTCTTCTGAGTCCCTACTATGCACTTGATGCTACCCTAAGCCCATTACTGATCAACACTATGTCTTATTTATTGAGCACCTACTATAGGCTGGTCTTTTAACAGCCCTCTGATGATAAACGTAGCTGTTGCCATTTAGGCAGTGCCTACTGCATGCCAGGTCCTATGCTAAGGCCTTTACAGAAAAAGAAAAACAGTTCCCACATATTAAGTACCTACTATGTGCTAGATACTGTATGAAGGACCTTGTAGAACATTCATAGTTCTCATCTCTTAGGCACCTACTATGTGTCAGGCCCTGTTACTACTGGATAACAGTAATAATCTCCACAATTTAAGTACCTACTATGTGTCAAGCACTGTGTTGATGGCCCTATATAAAACCGGTATAGTTCTTATTTATTGAAGACCTACTGTTTATACACACAGTGCCAAGAACCTTGCAGACAACAGCTCTTCGTGTATGGGGCAAAAACTGCCCGACACCATGCTAGGCCTTTCCAGACTGACAGTAGCTTCCATCTGAGCACCTACTATGTGCCCAGCACCAGGCCACTTATCGAGCACTTACTGGATGCCAGCCATTGGCCAAGGGTTTTGCAGAGTGATCATCGTAGCCCCCATGTTTTGAGGACCTACTGTGCACCTGGGACCAGGTTGAGCTTGTAACAAACTATTAATAGTCTCCATTCATGGAGTACCAACTCTGGGCTCAGCACCTTGTCAATCCATATTTAGACTGAAAATAACTGCTGCATTTATGGAGCACCTACTGTGGGCCAGGCAGCTTGTTAAGGGCTTTAATAAACAACAGTGATGCTTCTCACGCATTAAGCACCAACTGTGTGTGTTCAGGGCTTTATGGAATATCAGTAATAGTCTCCATGTGCTGAGCCCCCACTAGGGGCCAGGCCCTGTGTTAAGAGCATTACTAATAAGTCTCACATTCTAAGCATCTTCTGCTCGCCCAGCAGCCTAGGCCTTTTACAGACTCAAAATGTGGCCCACTGATTGTGCCTCATTTAATTCTCACAACCCCTTAGGCGGCCAGAAGTAGCCCCCCCTCCACTCCTACCCCATGTTCCAGGGAAACGGGTTTCAAAGCCCACTGGGTTGCCTGGTATTATCGTTGATTGTGTACCCACTGGGTGCCAGGCCTGGTTTTACAGGTGAGGAAACTGAGGCCCAGAAAAGGCAAGTAGCCTGCCCTTAGGGCATGTGGTAACAGCCAGGACTTGAAAACAGGCTCAGGTGCTGTCCACAGGCTGTTTTGGTTGCAGCTGGGAATTCAGAACTCAGCCAGTGTGTTTATCAGCTCAGGCCAGTTAAGGATGCCTGGAGTCACACCCCCTCAAATGCCCATGACTCTAGAGTCTGCCTCCCCTCATGGGCAGCTCAGAGAGGTCACTGGTCTTGCTTGAGGTCAAGGTACATAGAATCTTCACCAGCTCCAACTATTCATCATATGTGTTTATAGACTTACTCTGTGCATACCCCCTGCCAAGATCTGGGACACAGAGATGAATCAGAGGCCTTTGTCCTCAAAGCCATCAATCAGGCCACCTGAGACCCCAGAGGCCACTCAAATGACTTATTGCAGCCAGAATGACTCTCTGGACTCACTTAAAGAGAAACACTGGAGTTCCTTCCTCCAGAGCTAGACCCTTGGGGGCCCCTTCCCCCATTTCTTGACCAGCCACCCCAACTGAAAGTGCCCAAGGGAGGGGGGAGTCAGGCAGGAGCAGAAAAAACAATCGAGGAATGTGCCGGAAGGAATGGATTCTCTGAGAAAGGGGGAGGAAAAACAAAACCAAAACCATAACAAAAGAAGAAACAACCATGATAGTGATGATGATGAGAAAAACCATAATAAAAGAAAGAAAGACGCCTTCCAGAAAACTCCCAGTCTGGTTACCTACCTTCCACTCTTCAACTGCTAACTTAAAAGACTTTCTTACGAGGGAGGGAATGGCGGAGTGCTGACCTACAAGGCCAGACCGAGCTCTGGGTGGGTCTCCGGCAGCAAGTGGGGCGTGCAGCCCTGCTCCGGCCCCAGTGTGGGCACGCTGCAGTTCCAGGCTGGTGCCGATGAGGCAGGAAGGTGGGATGGTGTCTGGGGAGACCCACGGCTGAGTGGTCTGGCCTCCACCTACCCTTGAGTTCAGCCTAAGAACCCGCACTCCCCGAGGAGGGGGGGGCATACGCCTGGCCCTGCGACTTGGCTGCCAGTTCTCTTTCGCCCCAACCGTCTTGGGGTGCAAAGTGGGGAGTCCCTTCTCCCCCACTCCCTGCCCTGGGCCGCCCCGGAGGTTTGCGTGGATGGGCCAAACCGCTTTCTTGACGACCTTGGCGGCCGCCTCCTTCACAATCCGGCCCAACCTGCGTGACTTCTCGGGAGGGGGCGGGGTGGCGTGGATGGGCAGATGGATGCGCCTGGGGGAGGGGCATGGTTCCGGGTTCCCAGTTCCTTGACAGGCGTGCCTCTCACAGCGGCAGCGGGGTGAAGAGTTTAGGGGGCTGAATTTGGGCTCTGGACTGTCTGCACAGCCCAGCACCAGCACACTGGGCACAGACTAGGGGGTGCACGCAGGGTGGGCCGTTTTTGTGAACTCGCTGGAGACCAGCGTGTACTCACCTTTGCGGCACCTGTGCCGGTCTCTCACGTGGCTGCCCAAGCCACAGGACACCCTCACTGATCGCCTCACGCACAAACACGCCTGTGAGTTGCGGAGCGCTTGGCTGGGCCCCCGTGGGGCGGGGAGGAGGGTAGGGGGCCGGAGGTGATGGAGGAGGGGCGGGGTGCTTTCTCCAAGGCCCGATTCCAGCGGCTCAGACACTCTGGTCGGAGTTGCTGTCTCTCGACTGACCCGTGACCCCCTGTGTGCACACGCCTAGGGGGTGCTTGAAGGTTTGAACACCAAGGCAGCTTCCGGAACATTGGCTTGGGGTAGTACCCCTGTGACTGACTGAACAGGGGGAGGAGAAGGAGGGGGCCACGGCAGGGGCCACCTAGGCCAGACTGAGCAGAGAGGAGGGAGAGAGGGAGGAGGGGGAGGCAGAGAGGTGGTGGGAAGAGGGGCCGGCCCCGGCCCTGAGCTCAGCAGGTGGGAAGGGGTGCGGAGTGTGGTAGGGCCACGGTGTGGCCCAGAGCCAGCTGCAGTGTTCTGTCCAAAAGGTGACTTTCTGTGACAGGGAGGCCGGGCAGGCACAGCGAAGAACTCCAGGAATTCGAGAGCCCTATGTTTTGGATAGCCTTGTACTCCCCCCAGGACCAGGCATCAGTTCTGACTCCCCCCAGCCCGGCCCCCGCCAATGGGGACCCCTGTTTGGGGGCCAAGAAGGGCCATTTGGGGAGGTGGGGTCTTCTCTGCATCCTCTGCTCTCTGGGAAGGGTGGGGTGCACGCTGTGACTGTCTCATGGACCCCTCCAAACGCCTGTGAAATGGGCGCAGTGTGGCCATTATTCCACGAGTCCCAAACCCAGGAGAGGCAGCAGAGAGAGAAGGTGCCATCAGTCAAACTGGCCATGGCTGTCCCCAGGGGAGATGGAGGAACTGGGGCCTGCGGGGTCCACCGGCGAGCCCCTCACTGCAGTGGCAGGGGAACTGGGGCTCAGCGAGGATTCTCGTGTGCGCCCGAGGCGGAGGAGCGAGGTGGGATGGGCCAAGGCGCCCCCCACCCTTGCGCAAGCCCCGCCTGGGTCAGTGCACAGGCGCCGGCCAGGTCCCCCCCGCAGGTCAGGGCGGGGTCCAAGAGACACCTACTGGACTGCAGCGTGCGCTGCCGCACCACCGAGGTGAAGGCGCCCAGGCCCTGTGGGGAGCGCGCCGCCAGGCGAAAAGCATACTCCGTGTTGGGTTTCAGGTCATCCACCACGAAGGCCGTGGCTGGGTCGAAGGTCCTCGCGACCTAGGGGGAGGGGCGAGGAGAGAGACCCGGATGGAGGGGCGGGGTGGAGGGAGAGAGAGAGACAGACAGACAGACAGACATCAGGGATAGACACAGACACAGACCCACAGAGTGATGGAGATGGAGAAAAGAGAGGTGTAAAGGTTAGCAAGGGACAGGGGCAAAGAGAAGGAGGAAGAGAAATATTCAGGCACCGAGCCAGCAAGGCAGGAGAGCCGCCCAGAGCGGGTGCTTGAGGAGGGGAGAGGGGGCGAGTGCCATCCCCTCCCCCACGCCACCCACGCACCTCTCTGCCGTGGTCGCCTTCCCGGTAGAGGAGCTCGTATTTGATGATGCTCTCCTGCCGCGGGGGGCTCCAGGAGAGCCCGATGCTCGTCTCTGACTTGGCCTCGGCCCGGAAGTTCATGGGCTGGCCGGGCACTGCGGGTGAGAGGCAAGAGGGCTGGTATCATCGAGGAGAGGCTGGGGCGGGGGTCCACCAGCATAGAGTACCCAACCTTCGAGGTTCCCAGTCTCCCCCAAAAGAGCTCCCTAAAGCTTAGCACTGCCCTAAAAAGAAGGGTTATGAGGCTCTGGATGCTCCCAGAATGTTCTCCAGTGTTCTCATTTCTCTTCTTTTCCCAGGGACAGCCCCCTGTGGCCTGTTGTTGTCAGCTGCCCGCCCCAACTCCCCCAATCCTCTCTGCTGCCAATGGGAAAACATTTAAAAAATCCCCTTTTCAATGCACCCCAGCATCCACCCTCTCCCCCCAGTTCAACAGAAAACTGCTGGGGCCCTTAACTGGAAATATAGGTCCATCTTGTGTCTGCTCTATGGCAGCAGAATTCCAAACCTCCTGTCCCTTTGCTTGAGCAGTGGCCTGACTCTTCCTGGACTCGAGGTTCCCAAGCCCAGAAACCCATAGAGAGCTGGGGCCCATGCCCCTACATGTTCCACACCCCTAACCCCAGCCCTGTGCCTGCACTGTGAGAGACCTGCATTCGGGACTTTGGGTTAACATACTTCCTGTTATTTCAGTGATCCAGTGGGCATGGATCACTCTAGTGAGAGCAGCAAACTGGGGTTCTCAAATTCAGAGATGGATGAGGGCTGGGCATAACAAAGGAAAGGGAGGCCAGCGGAGGCCACACCCCTTTTCTCAGATGCATCGCTACCAACTGTAGCCCTGGGTGTGGGCTTGCCAGATCGGCTTTTCCAAGGGTAGCCAGAAATCTGGGTTTTCTAGGACACCCTCCTGCATTGTGACGCTAGCGTGAAAATACTTGAAAAAGGCCAAATGAACCACGTGGTGGCTTCCAGGTAAGATGGCCCCCTCTGTGTGCTCAGAGGTGCATCACCGCATGGCTGCCTCCTACTGTTTGGTGGGGCATGGGTTCCAAATCCTTCTGTCCTCCCATCCCCCAGAAGCTGTGCATCACGCGGACAACTCACCTCCCTGCTGAGTCTTGACCTGGATGGGGTCCGAGAGGGGCCCGTCGCCCACGGAGGTAAAGGCCAGCACACGCACCGTGTACGTTTCGTCCTCCAGCAGGCTGCCCACGGTGGTCAGCAGGCTGTCGTCCACGTTGTGCTTCTGCCAGTTGCCCACGGGGTGCTCGGGCTCCATGGTGTAATAGATCCGGTAGCCCCGGATCAGGCCGTTGGGTTCCACCGGCTCCTCCCACTGGATGATCATGGTGGTGGCACTGAGCATGCGGGCCTGCACGTTCCTCGGTGCACTGGCGGGGGCCTGCTCACCGGTGCGGGTGACCACCGACTCGCTGGGTGGACCCTGGCCGATGGAGTTGACGGCCGATACCCAGATCTCGTACTCCGAGTTGGGGCTCAGACCACCGATGCTGTAACGCGTGGTGGTGATATCCTCTTTGATCTGGTATGGCCCATCCTGGCTCTTGGATTTATATTCGATGACGTAGTAGGACACAGGGTCTGGGTTGCCTGAGTCCCATGTGATGGTGATGCTGGTGGCTGTGTTCTCTGTCACCACGGGAGTCCCGGGGGCTTTGGGGAGAGCTGTGGGTGGGAGGCAAGGTCACATGTCAGGCATACTGGCTGTGAACCCTCAAGGCTGTGTAACTTTTAGTCATATGACTGCCCTCTCAGAGCCATCATTTCTTTGGTGGTAACCCCTGTCTTAATGACCCCTAGCCTACCATCTACAGCAAGTATTGGCAAGGTATATGGCTTATGTATTGCTGGTGGCTGCTTCTGTGCTATGAACTACTCAGCTCTGTCATAGTAGCCCAAAAGCTGCCACAAGCCAGTTGTGAGCAAATAGGCAGCTGTCAATAAAACTTTATTTATAAAAACAAGTGGAGGGCCAGATTCAGGCCATGGGCTGTAGTCTGCTGGCCCGTTCCAAAGCTAGAAAAAATATCTGGGGGCACCCTCCTCTGAATTTCACCACAAACTTGAGACATCAAGAGAATCAGTAATCCCTCCCTGCTCCCCAATGCTCCATCTCTCTGAGTTTTGCACAGGCTGTTTCCTTTTCTTAGATGTGTTCTCCATTTATTTTGGCTCATTCCTGTTCAACTTTTAGTCTTCCCCTGATTTAGCTTTCCTGGGAATTGGCACCTTTATTCTGGGGGTCTGAGTGGTGCTCCATGGCTGCTATCACTGCCCTAATCAGCTTGCATCATAACGGCCAGGTTACATGGTATCACCCACTTTGGACTGTGAGCTCAGCAGAACAAGATTGGGTCTCATTCCATGGGACCAGGCCCACAATAATTTGTTATCAGTAAATATCTGTTGACTGTCCTGTTCACAGCCAGGGGTGACTGAAGCCAGAAAAGTAACTCAGAAGTTTTTCCAGCAGTATGCCCCACCTACACCTGAGGTACAGGGATGACTTGCCTCCCCCATGTCCCCTGGCCCCTGCTTACATTTCACCGTGATCTGGGCCACGGCCTCGATGACGCCCAGGCTGGACATGGCCACGCACGTGTAGTTGGCAGAGTCCTTCACATCTGTGAGCTCCAGCACGTTCCGGCCCACGGGCATGTCATCCTCGGGCGTCAGGTCCTCGGCTCCCTGCATCCACTTGACGTATGGCATGGGTGAGCCCACGGCCACGCAGGTGATGTTCACGTTGCCACCTGGCATGATCTCGTGGCTCATGGGCAAGATGGAGAACCGTGGTGCCACGCGGCGGACTGGGGGAGTGGGGTGGGTGGGAGATGCAGCGGGGGTGGGTGGTGGGGGTGGTAGTGGGAGGGAGATGCATGAGGTTGGGGGGGATGGGGAGATGGAATGCAGAGGAGAAAAGAAAGAAAAGCAGGAGGAAAGAAAGAAAGGAAGAAGGAAAGAAAGAAAAAAGAAAAAAAAAAGTGGAAAACAATTTAAATATAAACAGGGCTGTTTCCTTCCCCCCAGTCGAAATTTTTTTTCTTCCAAATGAAAGAAAATAGCAAAAAAAAGAGAAAGAAACAAATTAAAAAAACAAATTCTAACACAAAGAAACCAAAACTTCAAAGGAAGGTAATTTCACAAACAATATATATAGAGAGATATCGATATATAATAAAAGAGACATGAAGCATTATTCCATAGCAACAGGGTTTCAGAGACCAAGGTGGCTGGTCCACAGCACAGTTAGAACACAAAAATTTATCAGCAGTTTCTCATCTTTGCTGACAGACGTGGCTTCAGGGAGCAGCCCCTCTGCCCGCTCAGAGGAACTTCAGAAGATTGGGGCTGTGGGGGTCGGGGGAGGGGGGATGCTCTGGGAAGGTCGGATGGGAGGGGTGAGGGCACAAGAGGTCATGGGAAGCTTTGGGACCAGCAGGCAGAGGGGGCCAGGATGTCGGGACCCCCCATCCCCACTCACTCTGGTGACCCGGGGTCCCCGCCCACTTCCCCAGGGGGGCCCTCCAGGAAAAGATGAGAAACTCTAATGAAATTTTTGTGGTTTTGGGGTATAGAAACCCTTCTTAAAGCTTCTGTCGGATCTGACAAGTTTCCATTGATAGATGCAGCTCTCAGAATCACAAACAGCATGCAAAATAGGTTGGTTGGTTGAGAGAGGTTGAAAGAGAAAGAGAGAGAGAGGAAGGAAGAGGCAGAAAGTAGAAGAGAGAGAAGGTTAATGCGAAGAGGCCTGGATCTCAGGGGCCTTTAGTGGACAGTCATGGGGGGAATCAGAGAGAAGAGAGAGAGAGAGAAAACAGAAAAGAGAGGGAGGGATAGAGAGAGAAAGGAGGGGGAAGGGGCCCACTTCAATGCTGCATATTAATTCTAGCGGATGTGACCCAATGTGACATGTCACATTGTCACATCACAGCCCTGGCAGAATAATAAGTAGGATATTAATAATAATCATAATCATAAACAAGGGAATGAACTTGAACGCTGAGAAACAGGGACATGTCCTGTGCATTTCTTAGCGGGAAAGCGAATGCAGCCTTCTGTCCCAATCTCGCAGACCATGAAGGCGGCAGGATGCATTTCGAGGGGCTCCATTTTCGGAAGCTGAATGGGTTTTTGGGTTGGGTGCATGTGTGGGGTAAGGGGTGGGCACTAATGGGCATCTAAACTGCCAAGGGGCACAGCTGCCCCATGGGAAATGTTGCCCTGCAGGAGAGGGCGGGGAAGGACTTGGGTCAACTGGTAAACCCTTCTAGCTAGATCAAGGTTGTCCCTGGCTTCAGGAAACCACATGGACATGCCCGCAGCTTCGGGTAGGTCAAGGAATCTTGTCTCAAACTGTAGGGATGACTGCCTGGAGGCTCAGCAAGGCTAAAACAGGACCACAAAGTAACTTTCACATGAAACTGGGGTGCTCGTGGTGGAGGGATCTGGCCTGTCCTACAGAGGAGGGGGCTCCAGGAGCAAAGGGAGGCAGCCCCATTTCCTCTCTCTTTGCATGGGTTACAAGCTGAAAAATCTCAAGCCTTGTTCCCTGAATTCCAGCAGGAGGTGAAGAAGAAGGGGAGCTCTGTGGGGGCGGGAGGGAAGGCCAAGAAAGCTGGCAGCCCTTCAGAAAAAGAAGCCCCACGAAAAGTCCAGAGTCACGTTGGAGACAGGATGGAGGAGCTGGAAGGTGTCAGCAGAGGAGAGGAATGGGGGGAGGAGCAGGGAGGGGAGACAGAGGGGCCATGCAGACAGACTAGAGAATGAGGGGCGGTGGGGTAGGGTGCTGATATGGGGGGGGCAGCTTTCTGGCAGGGCTGGGAGGAGGGTGGGGGGAGTTGGGAGGAGAATGGGGGGTCCGGCCAGCCAGCGGACGCGGTCCAGGCCAGCCGCCGGCATCCACAGCGAGGCACGAGTGGGATGCCCAAACGCTGCGTTGTCATGGAAACGGAACACGATGGGGGATGAGCATGGGGGAGCTAATTAATCAAGGACAGAAAACGGCACTGACGTCCAAAACAAAACCAGGAGAAACAAATGAAAAACCAAAGTGGGGTGGGGGGGATAATTCAAAACACCAAACAAAAAACCCCTCTAAAACAAAATACCCAAAAAGCAAGAAGAAAAAAAAAAACATGGAATGGGTGTGGGGCTGAAAATCGGGGTCTGAAAGGAGGAGGGCTGTGGCTTCCCCAGGGAGGTACCCCCCAACCCTGGCAGAACACAGCATCTGGCCTCGCCACCCAGCACCCAAGGGCCTTCGCAAAGGCTCGAGGCAGCCTCAGGGGTGAGAGCCTCACAGGTAAAAGAACCTTTGGAGCAAAACAACCCAGCCACAGGGAGCCCCACTTCTCAGTGACACTCTCCCTGCCGCTTGTTTAGAGCTGAACAGAGACCACATCAGTCTAATCACACAGTTCAAGGCGCTCCCCTCAAGACCTCAGGAAAACCTGCCCAGGCTGTAGTGGGGGGCAGATGAGGTTGCATAGCC
Organism: Giraffa tippelskirchi; assembly: GCF_054371585.1. Classification (NCBI taxonomy): domain Eukaryota; kingdom Metazoa; phylum Chordata; class Mammalia; order Artiodactyla; family Giraffidae; genus Giraffa; species Giraffa tippelskirchi. The sequence continues at coordinate 95,268,613 of NC_137280.1, read as the reverse complement.
CTGTGGCCTTGGGAAGGGCCCCTCATCCTCTGGGAGCCTCAGTTTCCTCCTCTGTGAAATGGAGGCCATCAGTGATATGCTGAGAAGGTCATTAAGTTGACTGGGGCAATGCCCAGCACACAGTGGGTGCTCAGCCTGGGCATGGGGCTGGTGAAGTTCCCTCTGGTCTTCCAGGGTGCTGGAAAGATCAATGAGATGCTTAACATTAAGGAGGTTTCAGGATGAATCAGAGTTGTTTTTTGTTTTTGTTTTTTAAGGAAAGCAAAAGAAGAATATCTATTGAATCCCTCCCAACTGAGAGGCCAATGACCTTGTACCCATTTTGTGGATGAGGCAGTGGAGGCCCAGAGAGGAACTAGGGCTAGCTGGAAGACACAAAGAAAGGAAGTGGTAGGGCCAGAGCTCAAAGCCTGGTATGCCTGATCCCTACCTCCCAGATAAAGTGAGCCTTCTCTTACCATGGTAATTAGCAAGAATTATATAGCCACGTGTCCCTTCTTGGTTCTTTCACACTTGTGTCCTTACCCTCTGGGGATACCAAAGAGGGTAAAAGTACCTCACCTATATACATCTGTCAACTAAATAATCACCAGTTGAACAATATCCAGCAGCCATCATAATAAATGTCCAGAAGCCATCAGTAAAAGGTTTATACCGAAAGGGATTACTGGAACATTAAAGGGAGTAAGAGCTAGCTTTAGGATTTAAAGATTAAATTGGAGCCAGATTTATCCCTGTGTAAAGCTCAACATCACACCCCAAAGACCCTGCTCACATCTGATCTTATCTTAAAATACCTTCCTTTAGGAGTGTCATAATTTGGAAGGTACCTCTAACACTTCTCAGAAGTAGACACAAGGCAAACATCTTGAACATGTAAAAGACTTGCCATACAGGGTTGTTAATTATAAGTCAGTTAAGTGTGGGAGGGCATTTATCAACAAATGTAATTTTGGTGCTCACAAATCCCCAGCATGGCCGGCAGCCATCAATTAAATGGATCTGCCAATATGCTGTAAAGGCTGACACCTAAGACACTTTGCCCACTTGCTTTCTCGCCTACCCCGTTGGTTTCTAAGGGTGTGCTGCAAGAAGAGGGCTGGTTTGTCATGACTTAGGGAAGGACTGTGCCCATGAGCACTAGGTGGCTTAAACCCCCCCCCATGGGGGGGTCCTCATAAGGCCTCTGGGCATCCTCCCAGTTGGCAAGGGCGGGTGGCTGACGCTGTGTTCTGCCCAGTTTGGTGCTGACTCCCACCCACATCATTTTTCCACCCCTGGCTGCAAGCTTGAGGTGCAGGTTAGAGAGTAAGGTGGGCGCGGAACCCACAGGACGGAGTGGCCCCGCGGGACCCCCGCCCCCAATTACCGACCTGAGTGGAGGGTCCAGGCGGGTTATAAGGGGACCACACCAGCCTTGGTCCTCAGCACGCTCCAGCTGGTTCTTGTTTCCAGCTCTTCTCGTCACCGAGTAGCCGGGGGGGTCCCAGTGGGGGGGACCCGCGTGGGTGCGGGGATCAGGAGGGTGGGCGGTGGTGGGGGGGGTGGCGGGTTGGGGGGATGGGTCGCTTCAAACCCCGATTCACATGGAAAAACAACTCAAAAACCATCAAAGCAACCGGGAGACGACCCCTCCCCCAGGCAGGAAGAGGCAGAAACTCAAAAACCAAAAAAAGTGGGGGCGGTGCGGGAGGCGGGGTCCAGGGGAGAAGGGGATGGGAAGGGTGGGAGGGGGAAACTCAAAAGTGAGGTGATCTGATTGAAGCACTAGATAGGGAACTCAACAGTGTCAGACATCTCAACGAGTCAGCAAGCCGCAGCTCCGAGGGGGTGGGGTGGGGGCGGGGGGCTCTGCTGGGCATTTTGGGGTGGGAGAAGCTGCTGGGTGCTCCTCCGGACTCCAAAATGAGGATGGGAAAGGGCGGGGAAGGTGCCAAGAAGTTCTGCAGCCTCCATGGGGTTTACTCAGGCTTAGATTACACCTGTCAGGGGAGGGGGAGGGGGGTCTGAGGCCTAACTCCAAAGCCCCTCCATTGAACCCCAGCCCGTGGCCCAGGGAGGCTGGATACCACTCCATGGCCTGCCCTGTGATCTTTCTCCGCCTCCTGTGCTATCCTGCCTCCCCTCTCCCACCGCCAGCTCCCTCTGCTGCTCAGATAGTGCAAGGCCTGGAGGGACCTGGCTGGACCTCAGGCCCACAGGCTGACCAGCGGCCTTCTGAGCTGGACATTTTACTGCCCTACAGATACTTTTTTATTGGGTTGTTGTTTTTTTTTTGGTACTCTCTGTCTCCCAATATTTTTTTTTCCAGTTCTAGCAAAAAGGGGCATAGTGTCTTGCCAATTGACTAACTCCCCTTGCCCCTTCGCTGCGGCCGCCGGAGACACAGGGCTCTCTGAATGACGAGGTGTAATCTAATGTACCCCTCACCCCCAAAAAACAGAGGAAACAGCAATGCAAAGGGTGTGAGGCAGGCAGCAGGCGAGGGGTGTCTAGAGCTCAGTGTTCCTGCGGAACGGCCCCACCCCCGCCCCCATCCACCATGCCCGAACAGAGAAGCCTGCCTCCCCACCCCTGTAGCCCCTCTCCCCTCGGGGTGACAGTGGGATGAGGAGAAGGGCTGGGTTCTGATCTGCCGCTGCCTACCACCAAGGTCATGTCAGGGACTTTGGGGGGTGGAGGATGAGGTGGGAGGGCATGGCCAGGTGTGACCAGCAGGAACTGGAGGAGCTTGCCAACATCCCCCAGTAGTAGTCTTTGTGGAGATACAGGAGGTCATGGGGAGGGATGATTCCAGGCTCAAAATCTATCTACTCCTGTCTGGAGGCTGCCAGGGGGGAAAAGGGAACACCTGGTGATCATATCTACCAATTATACGGCTTGGGTGGCAGAGATTTAATTTTAAAAACATTTTGCCCCACAAAATGCCATGTTGTGAACTGATCTGAAGGGGCCTGGGGATGGGTTGCAGATAAAGGGTTCTGAAGAACACCTGGAAACTGGGGCAATCTAGAGCTCCCTCTGGCATCAGATACTGAGTCCCTATCTCTTAGTTCAGCATTTGAGAATTAGCATTAAATTATCCCCATCAGGCTCCTTCTAAAATCCTGACAACATCCTAAGTCCCTTGAAGGTGGAAGGTTCTCTCCCACGTCTCTAGCTCTAGCATCTCGCTGTGTCATCAGGTGGGTGGCACACCATTTCACTGGGTCCTGTGCACCAGGGTTAATTATGCTATGTTGCTAGACCAAATGGTAAAGACACCATCTTCAGCCACTCATTCATACCTTAAAGGCCGATGATTTTAAAGAAAATTTACAGCCAGGGAGAACGTAATTCTGAGCTACATCTTCCTTAGGGAAGTTCTGGGATTAGAGCTGCCAGCTGCATTTTAAAAAATGGACCTGGCTTTGACTTTGGGTCCTTTGAATCTCAGCAACTGACTTCAGGAGAAGGGTAAATCTGAATACTCCACCCCCTGGATTACCCAGGGTCAGGAGAAGCTGGAGACTATGAATTGAAGGAAGAGTTAGGTTGAAAGTGGGGATTCCTTGCAACTAATTCCCAGGACTGGTTGCTCTGGCAACACTGTAAATGCTTATAGCTTTCAGGGCAGAACATGCTAGGTGGCTCTTCTCTTCTTCTGAGCTGGTATATATCTGCAAGGGTAGCCTAACACCCAAACTGGGTCACTGGCACTCCCTCCATTTTTTTTTTTTTTTGCCCCCTTCTGACACTCTGGCCACAGAACTTCCTGTGGGAGTGACAGGGAGTAAGAGGAAAGATGTGGATCTGGGGAGACCACTGATCTCATGGGATTCAGGTTGGAGCCAGGAAAAAATGAGACCATGGGCTGAGCTCTGAAAAGCATTAGCAAAGCTTGAGCTCTGAGCAAATGAATTAACTTTTGCCCTCCAATTCTTCCCAAAGCAGTTTCCCGTAAGCCATCTTATTCAAACAGCATATCTGTGAAATAAATGATGGGGAAACTGAGGCCCCCAAAGGGAAATGACCTGCCCAGACCATTTATTTGAACTCTATTTCCCTATTTTTACAACAATCTCCCTTATGATTTCTTACGTGCCACACACAACACAGGGCACCAGACAGACGAATATTAATTTTCTCCATGGACTCCTCCCAACTATTCTGTGAGCTTGGCATACTGATGCTTCTTCCTACTGTTCAGATGAGAAAATAGGGACTCCAAGCAACCAAGTGACCAGCCCAAGGTCATACAGCCAAGGAGGGGCAGAGGCAGGACTTGAATCTGAGTCTCCTCAAATCGAAAGTCTGTGCTCTCACCACCAGTCTAGTCTATACTGCCCCCAATGTCCAAGTGGTCTTCAGAGACCCTCAGCCACCTCTCAGTTTCAATTCACTGCGACCCAGCTTTCATAAAGGAGCTGAGAGATCTCTTTCCTCCACCTTTTGGAGAGTTCTGCCTGGCAGCTCTTACTCTGGATTCAAAAGGACACAGGAAAAATAAATCCCCTATTATTGCATCTAAAATCTTCTTGCCAACTCGGCCCTGAACTTAATCATTGGGAGTTTAGAGAAGGCAGGTGAGGGACAAGTGAGAGGAAAAGGTTACCCCGAACAGGCTAGTCTCAGCTCTCAACTGTCATCTATGTTGGGTAGTCAGCTGGGAGCTAGTGGCTATAAATCTAAATAGGTATTTTATAGGGGGCTTGTTTTCTATTTGGGGTTAGAATGGTGCTCTCAAAGGCTTGCCTTTCCTCAGGGAGGGAAGAGGAGATGGGAGCGAGTGTCTCCAAAGGTTTCAAAAGTGAGAGAAACAGACAGAAGGAGAGCTGAGAGAGAGAGAGAGAGGCAGAGGGAGAGATGGGGAGGCAGAGAGAGGGAGGAAGGGGCTGTGCCCAAAGTTCCCCAGGGTTTTCTCTAGAATTCCACAGTTCTGATGCTTAGGTACTCAGAAAGTGACCATGCTGCATTGCTGGACAAAAGATGCCTGTGACTAGGCTGAGAGTCTGGGAGGTGGTGGGGGAAGCAGCCAACATCATCTATGAGGCAGAGGCATAGCACTAGGGCAGAATGACTGGCCAAATAGTTGGCCAAAGTCTATCATGCTACATTTTCCGAGGGGTGGATCCATATTGGTACCCAGTAAGGATGCAAAAAGTCATCACAACAGCTATCATTCTGAGCACTGACTATGTGCCAAGCATGCATCATTTTGGGAGGATGGTCCATTTATAGGTGGCCACTTCTCATGTTTAGACATGTTGCTCTATTGAACAAGAACTCAACATGCCAGCTGTCCATTCAGCTGTGCTTCCAATGCCTGTTTCTGGGTTGTCTGGGAGGGTGGGAGGTGGTCTCATGCTGAGGCAGAAGGAAGGGAATGTGCCTGCTTAAGCTCCCTTCCAACATGGCCGCCCTGAAGCGCTGAGGCATCAGCTCTGCATAAGAGAGGTAACTGGCCAGTCAGGTCAGACAAACTGGGCTTCTCTCCTCACAGACCTCACCCAAGCTCTGACCTCCCACCATCTGTCTAAGCCACCTCCTTTGTGCCCTTGAGCCCGGGTGGTCACTTTCTGCCCTAGCATCCCAGCTGTGGGACCCTTTCCGCCCTCCTGGATGGTAGCTGGGACAGGAACACTGGCTTTTAAATCACAATGCGTTTGGAAAACAACCACACAACAGCTCAGCCCAAGAAATTGAAACCAAAGAGCACGGAAACACAAGACAGACCCAAAGACCAAACGCTATGATGGGGGAGGGAGCGGGGTAAAGGGGCTGGGAGGGGGAAAAAAAAACGAACCGATCGGTTTTTTCCCCCAAAACGAAACCAAAAATTAATAATTAAATAAAAAGAAGAAAGAAAGGAAAAAAAAACAAACGTAGGAAACCAAAGGAGAAAAACGGAAGACGAGAAACACTCCAACAGAAGGCGTTGGGAATTCACCAAACCGAATCGACAAGAGTGGCATGCAGAGAAATTTTTACATTCTCCCAGCATGCATCAGGCCCAAGTTACCATGACGACGAGGAGTGCAAAAAACTTAGCAACAACATTACCAAAGGATGCATATAGGCGACCACAATGCAAGCATCGCATGTGTGCGGCCGGCCCTAGGCCGGGCTGGGCGCGGCTGAGATTTTCGTGTCTTTCTGGGTTTTTTTTTTGCTCTCGCTTGGAGGTTTTTTGTTTTGTTTTGTTGGCTTTCAGCTCATTATTCACATTCTGTCATTGTTTTTTTAAGTTCATTTTTCTATCATTTTCTGTGTGCATGTCTGCGTGTGTCCGTGTTCCTGTCTGTGTGCGTTTCGCGCGTGCGTGTGTGTGTGTGTGTGTGTGTGTGACTTTCAGAATGTAAAAATGTGGGTAAAGAAAGTAAAAAAGAAAAAAACACACCAACCTTCTCGAAGCTCTGAGGGATGTAAAGGGGGTTTGATGCAGAACACAATGACATGGGGAGAAGAGAAAAAATAGGGGAGATACAGAGAGTAAAAAGAGGACTTCCCAAGGCTAAAAGCTGCAATAGTTTGTTGATTTTTTTCTTTAAACCAAAAAAAAAAATTAAAATTAAAAAACAAAAAGAACAGCAACGACCTTTTCGTCTTTCCTTGACATACACACGATCTACATTTGCCTTCCACGATTTTTTTTTTTTAATTCAATTTTGGAGCGTCTGAGGCCCAGGCAAAGGATGGGAGGCTGGATCCCCTAAAGAAAGGACCACCCCTCCAGGGGGAGGGGCACTGAGGACACAGAAGGCTGGCCCCCCTCCCTGGCTGCACCCTGTTTAGAGGGCCCGCCCCCACCCTGCCCCATACTGTCCTCCTTGAGCCCTGCCAGACTTACAAACCCCCTTCCCAGGTGTTTGCAGAGAAATAAAGCAGGTTAGACAAAGACCAGTTAATTGGAGTCGTGGACGCACTATAACTCACCAGAGGTGCCACGGCAGCAGACCGGAGATGTGGCCCCTGTCCACCCATGCCCCTGGGTCCCCAGCCCCACCCTCCATGCCACCTTCTCCTCAGAGGCGAGATGCAGAACCCAAGGGCGGCCAAGGTGCTGCTTCAGGGCTGGTGGGGGCTGTGTCTGGTGGGGGGGGGAACTGAGGGCCTGAGGGTCTCCCAGTGAGGGAGGAGCTGCATGGCCTCCCAGGTGGAGAACGGTGAGGGGCCTGGTGTGTCAAAGCGGGGAAGGGAGGTCCAAAGAAGGGTGGCTTGGGATAAAGGATATGGAGCCAACCGGGGGCAGCCCCGGGGGATGAACGAGACCCCATTTCCTGGCAGGTAGAAGCTGTTTCCACCACAGATCTGACCAGAAACAGCCACGGGGACACAGGAGATAGAGGAGGCAGCAAATGAGTATTTCCAAAAGGACGGAAGAGAACCAACCCAGAGATGAGATGGGGGTCCACAGAGGCATCTAGGAGCAGGGGTAGCACCCCCACTCGGCACCTTCGAGGAGACACCGAAGGGCTACTCCCAGGCCCTCCTTGGGTTGGGGGGGTTGGTGGTGCCGGGGCAGGGACCCCCGTGCTTCCAGGCGTGACCAAGTGGGAAACTGACAAGCCTCAGCCCAAACCCTGGGACACCTGCCTACAGGAATCCTCCTCTGAGGGTGACCAGGAGAGCACCAGGCTCTGGGGACAACTGAGGCTGTGGGGCCGGCAGGGGCAGCCTTGAAGACCCCTCCCCACCTCTCAGATTGAGGGCACTGGAGGGCGGGGCGGTGAAGCGGGTACGAGGCCACGAGTCTGGAGAAGCGAAGCGAGCACACAGCAAGGGAAGCACCGCACGACACACCACAGAAGCCGACTCGGATAGGCGGGCGGGTGGGCAGGGTGGGGCAGAGGCCTGCAGGCTCCCCCGGCCCTGTAGGCCCACGAGAGACCCCCTCCTTCCGGCCCTGCCCCATTCCCTCCTGCTGCCCCCACCCCAATGTCCTGCAGCTCATGGGACAGCCGTCACCAGGCACCGGGGTGGGGAATTGAAGCTGCCCCTATTTTACAGGCAAGGAAACTGAGGTCCAGAGAGGGACACCGCCTCGCCCAAGGTCCCACAGCCACCACCCAGGGTGGGCCTGCCTGCTGGGGTCTGCAGGGGACAGGGGAGCCCGGAGGCTGTGAGCCCGAGGAGGAAGGGGGACTGGTGGGGCGGGGGGCCCTACCTCGCACATAGAGGTTGGCGGGTGAGGAGTAACGCACACCGGCGCTGTTGGTGGCCACGCACTCATACTTGCCCTGGTCGGTCTCCTCGCTGCTCTCGATCTGCAGGGCTCCTGTGGGAAAAGGGGACAAGGCCTGGCCCATCAGGGGGGACCCTGGCTTGAGGGAATGGTGGGAGGGCTATCCCAGAGTCCCGTCCGGCCTGTCTCTTGGTTGGGCTGGGCCAGAGAGGCAGACAGAAAAGTTAAGTCACCCTAGAAGCCCCTGCTGGGTCAGGGCCTCCCTGGCTACCTGCCTTTCCCCACCCCAATTCTGGCCCGTCCTGAACACACCGCATGCCTGGCCAATCCTCCACCCTCAGCTGGGACCTTGTGAATGACTGCCACGTTGAAGGACAAAGCTGGGGGATGAGGGGAATGTGTGCCAACTGAGGTGCATTTAGCAAAGTACCAAATGATGCTCGCCAGGGGGAAGTGGAGGGCAGGTTGGCGGTCCCAACCCACAGCAACTGCTCCAAAGCCCCTGACACTGAAGTGGTCACCTCCAATGATGTGCCAAGCCTGGGAGGAAGTTTGGGGGAGAATGGATACATGTATATGTATATGGGTGAGTCCCTTTGCTGTCCACCTGGAACCATTAACACTGTTAATCTGCTATACTCCAGTACAAAATAAAATTAAAAAAAAACAAGGTGCCAATTTGGGAGCTGGTGGTCGCTTGTTCATTTCAACCAGTGTGTAAGTAACCGTGGATCTGGGTTCTTCAAGTATGTTTGGAATCACAGGCCTCGAAGCCCAGGGTGCTTGTGAACAGAGACAGGGTTAATTTCTTCAAGGGTGTTTAGATTTCAGAACTGGGTTACCCTCTCCACGAGAGCGAAAGCAAAGGATGCTGAGAGTGATATATTGAGCTGGCCAAAAAGTTCGTTTGGACTTTTTCCATACAATGTAATAGGAAAACCGGAGCAAACTTTTTGGCCAACGCAATACACCAAGTAAGTTTGAAATCAAAGGGCTGGATCCAAGCTTTCTGTACCTGAAATGAACTGAAGAATGAATTTCCCCAGAGACTTACAGTCATCTATGTCAATCAGTCTGAATTCATGGACCTGTTTCAAAACCACGGCCCTAGATTCAGGATCCACAAGTAAATTAATTTTCTAAGTGTGTTTGCAATCATAGACAGAGACCCAAGTCCACGGTGCTCAGAGGTTAACGGGGAGAATTTTCAAGTGTTTGAAATCAGAGGTCTAAAGGAAAACCTCTAATCTGCACAAGTAAAGTTGAGGATGAAATGCCTCCAGTGTGTTTGAAATCATAAAACTGGATTAAAGAATTTGTTGGTCATGAGTCAAAGAATTTGAAGTGGTCAATTTTCTTAACCAGATTTTTTAAAGTTTTTTTTTTTTTTTTAATGTGGACCATTTTTAAAGTCTTTATTGAATTTGTTACAATATTGTTTCTGTTTTAGTTTTTTGGCCATGAGGCATGTGGGATTGTAGCTCCCCAACCAGGGATCAGACCCACACCCCCTGCATTGGAAGGTGAAGTCTTAACCACTGGACCAACAGAGAAGTTCCATCTTAAGCATATTTAAAATCACAAGCCCAAATAAAGGGTCTTGGTGCCCACAAGTAAATGAAACTAGGGCAGATTACCTCCTTCTATATGTCTGAAATCATATGTCTGAAATCAGGTCCAGATGAAAGACTTCACTTCCCATGAACATGTGAAAATGAATGAATCTTGACAGTGTTTGAAAGCACAAGGCCATGGACACTACAGTCTCCCTGGGCAAATGAAAATGTGGCCAAGATTTCCCCAAAGTTATCTGAAATCACAGGTCTGGGAGAAATCTTCATTTCCACAAGTAAATGAAGTCCAATGAACATCTCTAAGTATGTTTGAAATCATGGGCCTTGATTAAATTCTTGAGCACATATGAACAAATAAAAATGAGGCAGAGATTTCCACAGTATGTTTGAAACCAAAGGCCTGGACCAAAGTTTACATTTTCATAAGTTAATTAAACTGTGTGACTATCTGTAAGTTTGTTAGAATCACAGGCCTGGACCCTGTAACTTGTTGCTTATGAGTAACATGAAGATGAGGGAATATCTCCAATATCAATCACAGGTGGTTGATTTTTGTTTTTTTTAACTTTTTTTTTTTTTCTTTTTCTGATCACAGGTTTTGATTAGAGTCCCTGGCACCCGGAACCCAAAAATCCAGTCCATGGTCCCAAATAAACCCCCCTTCTCAGCTTTGTTTGTGGTTGTCCCACACAAGTGGGGGGAACCCACAGATGGGGAAGTTCTCTCTAGGGGCTGTGGATTAGGGTTCTGTCCCTACATAACACTTCCTACCAACCTCAAGGCTCCAGGAAAGCAGGCAAGCAGATACCACTATGGGGGCCCAGAGAGGGCATGGAACCTGCTCCAGGTCACACAGCAATTCATGGCAAAGTCAGCACTAGACTTGGACTCTTCCCTAGGGCTCCCACCCAGGCCTGTTCTAGTCTATTCTTTGGGGCAGCTCCATGGGGCTGCCTTTGAGACTCTCTGCTCCTTCAGAGAGCTGGACCCCTACTGCATCACCCAGATCAAAGCTTCACAGCTGGAAGGCCCTCCTCTACACACCCATTGTATAGATGTGAAAACCAAGGCTAGAGATGGATGAGGGCTGCATACAGAGCAGTCATCGGCGCTCTGGGTGGGCATGGGAGGCACTGCACCTTTCGGAGGACATAACCCCCTATGGCCAGATGACCTGAGGGGCCAACATGGCCTCACTCAGCCCCCAGTCACAGACGGTGACACAGACACAGAGACTGTATGGACACCGGGCAGGGTGAGGAGGAGACATGTGGAGGGGGGCCTGGGGCAGCCCCCTGTGGAGCCTGGGGGGCTGGGCGGGCAGTGAGAGAGACCGTGAGTGGGTGGGTGGGTGGGTGGGTGAGGAAAGAGCCTCTTACCTCGGATCGGAGTGCTTTCTGTAAGGGAAGCAGAGAGAGTCAGGTGAATGTCAGAAGGCAGTCCTGGGGGGCCGCGGGGCCCCAGGGAGGCGGGGCCGGGCCACCTGCCAGGCCTGTCCACTCTGCCCCCAGGACTGGGAGGGGGCCGAAGGAGGCAGCCCTGGGTCTATGGACCCTGCGGGCCCTGTCTAGGAAGGCGAGGCAAGGCTCCCAGGAGGAGGATGGGCACTAAGGGCTTGCCAATCAGGAGGGCTTCCCATAGAAGGCGGGAATCTCTTGGGGAAGGAGGGGCTGAGTCTAGAAGCCCCTGTGGACTGGCCGGAGGGGCGTGGCTCTGCCTCAGGGAGATCCATGGCCTGGCCTGGCCTGGCACTGTCAGCTGCCTTCCTTCCGGGCCGAGGGAGGGAGGTCCATGACCTCCCCTCCTAGATTCCTTCTCGAGAGGGACAGGGAACAATGGGAGTCTTGGGAATCTTGTTAGAAATAGGCTGGGGAGAGGGGTTAGTGCCCCAGGGCTGGGCATTAATAAAGCAAAGGGAAGATGTTACAGACAGGCTAAGTAGGAGGGGCAGGGGAGGGTGGTGAAAGGGGATGGAGGGAAGAAGGAAGGCCTTGCAGCCTCTCTAATTTCCAAAAGGAAAAGAGGAAAAGGACTATGTGTCTCTATGGATTCTGGGGGCTGGGACAGCTCAGGAAACCAGACATGGTGGCCCCCGGTTAGAATTTTGCATCCTCAGGAGTGATATGGGCCCCCTCTCTTTCTCTGTGCTGATGACAGCTGATAACTCTCAATGCCATAGCAGAGAAAACACATCCCTCTCCATCTGGCCCCAATCCATTTTGCAGAGGGGCAAACTGAGGCCCACAGGATCCAAGAATTGTCCCGCCATGAGACAGAGGCAAGGGTGGGCCTTGAACCCAGCTCTTCGGCCTCCCAGCCTGGGGCCCTTCTAGAACTTTTAGGAGGGTCCTATATTATCTCTTAGAAAATCACCAATCTAATGGGGCCACTCCCCCTCTTCATACAGAGGGAGGAGGGGAGAGAAGGAGGAAGGGGAATTTGCCTGAGGCTGTACTTCGGAGAGCAAAAATTTGGGTCAGTGGGAATCTAGGTCAGCTCCTGCTCAGGCTGTTTCACTAAGATTATGGTGACAGAACCCAGAGAGTGAAGGACAGAACTTCCCAAGATGGCCATAATAGGCCATGGTCACTATATTGAGAGGAAGATCACACATGGAGAGAGGGTATTAAAGGTTGGTTTGCCTTCTACTCTGAGGAAGATGAGAAGTTACTATTGTCAGTCAATATCAGTCATTCTCATCTTAGTAAGAATTAGCCCAGCAGTTGGATTCAGGGGCTTCAGGTTGGATGCTAGGAAAAGAGAAAAAGATGCACCCAGTACTAGCCCAGACCGAACATTCCCCCTACATCTAGCCCCTAAATTTCTGTAGCTTCACATTTTCCAGCAGCGTCAAGGCCCAGAAGGGGCTGGCAAGGGGGATGGGGGTGGGTATGTTATGTATGAAGCTCCTGTAAGTCCCTTGTGGTCTTGTCTTTTTTTTCCTCTTTTCCTTTTAGGCTCTTCTCTCTGCAGCCCCCTGGTGCCCAGATGGGGAGGGCCAGGTGGCTGGGGGGGTGGGGGTGGGGAGACGTTAGTAGACATGCCACGTGGAGTGGGTCACAGTTACTGTCACGGTGGCCGTTAGTTTGGGGGAGGGGGTGGGGTAGGGGACACGGAGGGGGGCGTTAGTCGTTGACATGGTGAAGAAATTAAACTTACCAAAGGTTTCTGAACGTTTACAACAGAGGGACAAGAAAAGAGAACAGGAATGTTAACGGGTGGTTATACAGATGCCTCTATCCTCTGGGGATGGGAGGGGATGTTGGAATAATAATTAGATTGATCACAATGTTTTTTTTTTTGGCTGCGCCACGTGGCTTGTGGGATCTTAGTTCCCCGACCAGGGATCAAACTTGTGTCCCCTGCAGTAGAAGCTCAGAGTCTTAACCACTGGATCACCGGGCAAGTTCCTTGATTATGATTTTTAAAGCAGCCGATGTTCACTGAGCTCCTGGTAGGGCCAAGCAGCCTGTCAGGGGCCCCTGACAGGGGCCTTGTTTCATGACGACACTGAGACCCAGAGAGGAGGACATGCCCAAGTGACCAGGCACCTGGGTCCACACTCAATCATTTCATTATATGGTGTGACAATGGTGGAAAGCAGCAGAGAAGCAACTGGGTTCCCAAGGCTGCCACCACTCCTCCAGCTGAACCCCCCAAGCTGCAAATATCCTCAGACAGGTCGGCACCGGGAAGGCTACGTCTCTCCCAGGGCAAGGTCCGCGTCTCTCCACAGAAGAAATTCTGGGCTTAACATCTGCCCCTTTTCAGGTTTTGGGTCTTTGTCGAGGGGAGCAGAAAGTAGGAAATGGGCAAGCAGGACTCCTCAGAAGATGAGGCTGGGCAGTGAGTGGCGGGGGAGGTACGCTGAGAATGATGGAGAGGCTTTCAGGCAAGATTGGCTCCAGGGTGAGGGCCCTCAGAGAAAAGTGAAAGGGAAAAAGGGGGTACACCCACACATGTCTTCAGAACAGACAAAGCACGCAGGAGTGCCTGGGGGCACATCCTGACCACGCTCATGTCTGTGTACACAAGGACCAGCCTGAGACGTGCACATGGGAGGGACTATCACACAGACACACGTTTGGCTGAGATGCACGTGGACAAATTTTGCTCTGGGAGGGGGAGGGCAACCTGTGTGCCGATGGCATGGCCTACATGTTAAGTCAGGACACATGGGGAGCCTGGACACACACACACACAGAGGTTCGTGAAGCAGTGTGACAACAGATACAATGCACACAGAGCTCCCCAGACAGATGGACTCACAGACAGGGGCATGGGACTGCTGTGCTGAGACACAATTGTAAAAGTGCCCAGCCCCAAGGTGGCCCAGGCCCTGTGCTCTGTCCCAAGGCCCCCTTAGCCTGGGTGGACCAACTACTAGTGCCCCATCACATCCTTACTGCCTGTCTTGGAGATGCTCTCTCCTTGCAGCCCTCTATGGCTCCCCATTACACTCCCTGTCTATGCCCTTATCTCCTCTGGAGATGCTCACTGCTTCAGCACTGGAAACACTCTAGCCTTTGCTTTATGCTCCTCTCTGCTCCTACCTGTCTGGACCTCATTACATCCTCACAGGACAAGTCCACTGTTTCAGCTCAGAACACACTCTCCCCCTGTCAGCTTCCATGGCTCCCCAGTACCTCGGCCATGCCCTGTTATACAGCCAGTGCTCAAATGCTGAATGCCTTCCTTCAACACCCTCCACAGTTCCCCATCACCTCTGCCTGTCTGTCCCCCACTGTGCCCCCAATGTGGGGGCACAGGAGATACCTATCCTCCTCCGGCTTTCCATTACCTGCAACTCTCTGTACCCCATTAGGACCCCACTGCTTGGGTACTGGGGACACTCTACCCCAACGGCCTCAGCAGACCCCATCATTGTGCATATCTGAGTCAGCTATGGCTCCACTCAGGCACTGAAGAACTTGCCCCCTAGCACCCACCATAGCTCCCCATTACCCCTGTCAGTCTCCACCTTATTACATCCCCACTGATGCGGCTCCAAAGACACCCTTTCTCCCCTCCACGGCTGCACATCAGCTCTGCCTTTCTGTCCTCCTTCAGTCCCCAGGGCTCGGGCCCTGAGATGCTGCTCTCCCCCTGCCACCCTCTGCGGCTCCCACATCCTTCTGGCCCCCTGCGCTCACCCGATCGCAGCTGCTTGATGCGCCCATTGCTGGCACTGGGGTCCACGGGCAGGAAGTCCTTGAACCAGGTGATCTCAGGGTCGGGGTTACCACTGGCAGCACAGAGCATTGTGGCCGTCCGTGTCCGCTCCACCACCTTCAGCTGGGGGCCCATGTCGATGTTGGGGAAACCAGGGGGCAGCTGGTCCTCTGGGGGGGGCAGGTGATAGGGAAAACAGCAGAGATCCAGTTATTGCACAGCTGTCCCTCCAGGGTGGGGCTTGGGGATGGGCCCTGGGGGCAGCCCTTGCCTGGCTGGGTGATCTCCTGTAGCCTGTTTCCTCCTCTGTCTGCGGGAAACTGTGGTAACTGTTGCGAGGACATCAGGCTAGACTAGTGTCTCTGATCTGGGCCGATCCTGCCCCCCAGGGGACACTGGGCCACATCTGGGGATGTCCATGGTTGTCACTCTCAGCATCAAGTGGGTGGGGGCCAGGGATGCTGCTCAACCCCCCACAGTGCCCAGAACGGCCCTCATGTCAGCAGTGCTGAGGTTACAGAGCCCTTGGGTTACTTCACAGCAGCCCAAGGGAGCTTTTCGAAATGTAAACAGGGCCACACCACCCCGTGCCACCCGCCCCGCTGTAGTCCCCTCCACCCTCCGGAGGAACCCAGGCTCCTTGCCTGGCACTGGCCCCCAGTGGCCTTGGCAGCCCCATCTTGGGCCAGCCTCACTCTTTTCACTCTCTCCATCCAGCCACGCCAGCCACCTTGGTCCCCCAAAGCCGTCAGGCCCCCTCCAGCATCACTCCTTGGTGATGCATCCACATCACCTTGGGCAAAGCTCGCAGTCCCAAGTTATAAACACCCTGGGAAATCCCCCAGTGGTCCAGAGGTTAAGGCTCTGCGCTTCCACTACAAGGGGTGTGGGTTCCATCCCTGGTCGGGGAACTAAGATCCCACATGCTGGCAGTGCGGTCAAAAACTAATAATAAAAAGTAAAACCCTCCCGTACTCAAGAACATCCAAACATCAAACCCCATAGATCACAATGCATCTGTGTCTTTGCAGTGTCCTTACCGCCCCATGTAGGTCCTGGCACACAGTAGGTGCTCAATAAATGAGCTAACGACTCAGCCTCAGTTACTGCCAACCTGTGAGAGGCATGCCTCCTGGCCTCGGTCTCCCTATTCACTGGCTAGCCTCCAGATAAAGGCAGTGGGGGGGAGAAAATACCTCTCCCTGCAGACTTGGTCCCCACATTCTAGTGATAGATAAGAATGTGGTTGACATATACACACTACTACATATAAAACAGATAACAAATAAGGACCTACTGGATAGTACAGGGAACTCTACTCAATACTCTATAATGACCTATATGGGGAAAGAATCTGAAAAAGAGTATATATATGTATTTGTATAACAGATTCACTTTGCTGGTTTTTAGTGTGCATGAGTGTTTAGTCATGTCTGACTCTTTGTAACCCCATGGACTGTAGCCCGCTAGGCTCCTCCATTCATGGGATTCTCCAGGCAAGAATACTGGAATGGGTTGCCATACCCTCCTCCAGGGGATCTTCCCGACCCAGAGATTGAACCTGTGCCTCCTGTGTTGGCAGGAGAATTCTTTACCGCTGAGCCACCTGAAACTAACACAACCGAGGTGACAAGCCGGGTGGCCTCTGTTTGTGTAATCTGCATGTCACACCATGGGCTCCATGGCCTCACTCAGCTGGAGTTGGCACCAGGGAGGGGGGACGCGGCTTCAGGGCCTATTGGCAGGTCCTGCCCCCTCCTGTACACTTTGCCTTCCCCCCTCCAGCACCTGGACTCCTGGTTCCTTTTGCTCTGATCCCTAACACCGCAGCTCCAGTCTGGCCTAGCATCCAATGGACAAAGGGTTCCCTGGAGTGGGTCATACCTCCTCAGCTACAGTTAAAACAGCCACCATCCCCTTGTTACGGGCTGAAATGCACCCCACCCGCATTCACAGGTTGAAACCCTATGAATAGGCTGGATGGCATCACCGACTCAATGGACATGAGTTTGAGCAAGCTCCGGGAGTTGGTAAAGGACAGGGAAGCCTGGCATGCTGCAGTCCATGGCGTCGCCAAGAGTCAGATACCACTTAGCGACTGAACAACAATTCATAGGTTGAAACCCTAACCCCAGGACCTCAGAATTAGACTATATTTAGAGATAAGGCATTTACAGAGATCATTAAATCAAAGGCGGTACTAGTACGACCCTAATCCAACAGGACTGGTGTCCTCCTAAGAAGAGGAGATTAAAACCCATGCACACACAGAGCAGAGATCATATAAAGACGGAGGAGAAGACGGCTGTCTTTGAGCCAAGGAGAGAGGCCTCAGAAGGAACCAATCCTGCTGACACATTGATCTCGGACCTCTAGCCTCCAGGACTATGAACAAAAACGTGTGACATAAGCCGCCCAGATGGTGGTACTTCGTTAGAGCAGCCCTAGCAAACTAACACAGTCTCCGTCCCACCCCAATGAACAAGTGATATAGTGACAAGTGACAAGAAAGTGACTGGACACAGGGCTGATAAGACAGAAGACACAGGCCTGCTTGTCTGTGGCAGGCAGGAATGTGTGCTGGTCCAGTGGAACCAGGGGTGGGGGTGACTTGGGATCATCCACCTGAGACCCCTGAGCCTATACACCAAGGAGGAAGACAGAGGTATTCCCAAGGTGCCAACACTAACAGCAAAAGGCTGGCAATGATCTAAACGTCTGTCAACAGAGATTTATTATACACAGGCCGGGCCATCCACAGGGCAGGTCCCCAAAACAGCAGAAGGAATCACCTTACAGATTCAGAGCAAAGTTCCAGATGTACTGCTAACTGGACAAAGTGAAAGATGTATAGACCAAGGATTGAAAACTATGGCCCTTGAGCCAAGTCTGGCCCCCTGCTTGTTTTTGTTGATAAAGTTTTATTGGCACACAGCCACACCCACTGGTTTCCTCATCATCCCTAGCAGCTGGCCTGAACTGAGAAGTTGCAACAAAGACTCTCTGGCCTGCAGGGTCAAAAATATTTACTCTCTGGCATTTTACAGGAGAAGCTTGCCACTTCCTGGTATAGACAAAGCTGCTATTTGCGTAAAAAGGAAATAACACTCACATATTTGATTACAGATGCCCTGGAGGGAAACAAGGCATGGCGGGGCTATTGGGGGATGGACAGGGGACTGGGGAAGAGGTAGGCAAGAAGACACCATGTGGGGAGAGAATAGAGACCCAAGTACTCGGAGGGTGCAGGAAGCCGAGACTGGGTGAGGAAGAGGTGGGTAGGGACACCATCACCCCATGTCTGCAGTTAAACAGAGCTGTGGTTCCTGTCCAGGCAGGAGTCACTTCATAGAGGAAAACAGCCTGAGTCCCAAATCCTGAGCACTAACTATGTACCAGGTGATGTTAGGTAATTTCCTGTATCCGCCTCTGAGAAGGGATCCATTTCACAGAGGGGGAAGCCGAGGTTCAAACACAGGGCATACCTGCCCTGAGTCATACAGTCCAGTCGCAGCAAGGCTGGAATTCGAATCCAGGCTGGGCTAAATCTAGAGGAAGCTGGATGGGGCCAGTGACTGCAGAACCCCCAAGCCGGGCCTGGACTTGTCGGGTCAGAGGGGCTGGATCCTGGCTGAGCTGCTTCACACCCAGTTCGTTCTTCCTGGGCCCCGAGGCCTGGACCACCTCGCTGCACGGTCCTGATTGGCTACGGATGACGTCACTGGAGGTTCGGGCCAGGATAACCGGGCCTCAATTCTAGGTGCTCAAAGCTGGCCTAGACATGCTGGAGGCTGGGGCTGCCAGGGTCCCTCGGTGCCGACGTTTCCTGCGTGTGCGCACACGGGTGTGCATGTGTGCTCACCCAAATCCCACATGTGTCCACACGTGAGCACTTCCTGGGTGCGTGCAGCCCCGCGGGGGAGGGGCGTGCGTGCCTGTGGGCGGCAGCCAGCCAGGGTAGGGGGTAGGCTGCGGCCGCCTGACGTTACCAAGAGCTCCTAATTAAACAAAAATGTTCATCGAGTACCACATTGTGCTGGATTCCTCGGAGTTTAATTAAAACAACAGCGTGAGAGGCGTGCGCAGCATCCACAATCAGACGGCAGTGGGGGAAGAGAGGTGGGGGGGAGGGCTGGGCCCAGCAGCTCAGACCTTCCCGCTCAGCTGGGGGGGTCCCTGGGGCTCAGAGGAGGCAGGGAGACAGGCCTCCAGGTCAAACGCTCTGGGCTGAGCGCCCAGCCCAAGCACCACGTCTGTTGAGGAGGCCTGAGAACAGAGATGCTGAGGGCCTAGATGGGGGGCAGGGAGCGGAGATGTGTCTTTCCCAGACTCCCAGAGACTGGGCAGTTAATAGATTCACAGCGTGTCCTTTTAACTCTCTGAGCGCTTACAATGGAGGCTGGCACGGTGGGGGGAGAGGACGGCGGGGGGGGGGGGCAGGCGGTGTGTGTACAGCGGGAGCCGGGCTGTTGCGTCTGTGCCCGGGGAAAGGTCAGGGCAAAAATATCTGCTGGGAAGAGGCGGGGCGGGCTGGGGCAGGCGGACTCCTCCCCTCCCCTCCTCCTTCCTCCATCCCCTAGCAGGACCCGCTCCAGGCCCTACACACAATGAAACTATGGGGCCCCTTGTTTGAAAATTACTAGGAATTTCCAGGCGGTAACAGATGAGGGCAGGCACACACCAGGGTCTGGGATCAAGTGGCCCTGTGGCCAATATGACGGCTCCTCCCGGGGCTCCAAGCTGCCAGGGAGGACACTGGGTGACTCCCAACCTGGGAGCCACATGTGGGGACCACTTGCCCCCTAATGGCTGGCAGTGACTTGTACTTTTTTTCCTTTGGGCCACGTGGCATACCAGGATCTTAGTTCCCTGACCAGGAATCGAACCTGTGCCCCCTACAGCTGAAGGGCAAAGTCTTAACCACTAGACTGCCAGAGAAGTCCCAGGTGGCTTACACTTAGAGATCAGAGAAGGTTAGGGTGGTGCTGCAGCTGACAGGCAGAACCCACCCGACAGCTGCACAATGGCTGATGATGGCAGCTGTCCTGTCACAACCAGCACAACAACAACGATGGCAATATCAGATAGGCAGCACCAACCAAATACTTGTTCCCCCCACAGCATCCTGTTGGTCCCTGACTTGTTTTGTCCACTTCTGTGGTTCGTGTAACAATCTCCTGTGGTGAACATCATTATTATCCCACTTTGGAGGTGAGGGAACTGCAGCTCAGAGAGGTTCATTAACTTGCCCAAGGTCACAAAGCTACAGAATGGCAGTGCCAGGATGTGAACTCAAGTTGCAGGCCCCTAGGTTAAATTAATCACCTTGCAAGGGAGAAGGCAGTCGGGAGCAGCTGGTGGGCAGGTGGGAGGCGGGTTTGCAGCAAGACTGTTTGAATGATGCTGTATCACAACAAGGAAGCCATTTCCTGGTGCCCCAGCCCACCGAGGCCAGCAGGCAGTCCACAGGAAGGACCCATGGGATGTGTGGGGACGTGTGGTCAGCTGCTTCTGCCTAGCCAGCTGCTATTTCTCCTTTGTTTCTTTGGGGAGACCACCCCTTATTGACCCTGTCTACATGGGCTGACCCACCCTTGACTTCAGGGAAAACTCTGCCAATCAGAGTATTTCTTCCTCCATCCACGGTGAAAAGCTCAGGGATAGTCATCTGACCCAAGTGGGTCAATGAACAGTCCTGGGTCACTTAGTCCTCTCTTCTGTATACAGGCCCCTGAGTCTGGAGCTAATGCGGAGATCTCACTGAGAATACAGTTGATAGGGAAGAGGACACCCAGAGTCAGAAGATGAACCTTGAGAACATGGTATGAGTTCCTGGATCCAGCTGAACCTGAAGCTGTTCTAATCCACAAACATTTTAATTACATGAACAAATGAATTCTCAGTTTGAGCTGGATGCACCTTTTGTGCTAGTCCCTTAACAGGCTGCTCTTCTTTTCTGCAAAGGCTCAATAAATTCCTACCAGAAGGCTCTAAGACCCAGTGGTATTATGGGCTAAAAAAAGGAGATCAAAGTCCCCCAAAAGTGAAAATCCAAAGCAAGACTTTCATGGATTCCTTTGGTATCTGTCCCCAAAACCAGGCCCCAGGGCCTCCTCCACACACCCTGGGGAGCCCAGTACCTCGGAGGACAGTGAGCTTGGCGTGGACGGTGATCTCCCCGACTGAGTTCTGGGCCACACACTCATACACATTCTCATCTCGGGGTGTCCGGAGTGGCTGGATCCTCAGCACAGCCCCTGCACTCCCATCGAACTCGATCGTCTGTCGTGGGGAGGGGAGAAAGGTCAGGGTGAGGCCGGAGTCCCAGGGGTGATCAAGAGAGGAACTGGGGGCTATACACACGTGTGTATAGGCCCTGTATAGATACTGGAGGCAGAAAACTGGGTCTGTACGAGTAAAGGGTGTTGTGCATACATGGGTTCATGAGACACACACATAAGTCTGGGGACAGGCATGCAAAGGCATGCTGGATGTGGAAACGTGTATGTCTGACCACAGACATGGGCATAGGGTTGCGAATTCCCTTCTATGAGATAAAGGTCCAGAGAGGGAGGGCATTGCTTGAGGCCACACAGCACAAAGGTGGCAGAACAAGTGAGCCTGGCAGGGCCCTCATGGAGCACGTGTCAGGGTGCACCTGCCACGGAGGTGGTGGAAGAAGAGAAGGGTCCCAGATGGGAGAGGGAGCCAGCTCCATGTGGGAATGTTCCTGGGACGGCTTCTGTGGCTGAGCGGCCATGGCCCCCTGGCGGGGGGTGGGACTGGCCCTGGGCTGTCTCCCCTCCCTTCTCTGGCCACTCACCTCAAAGCGCTGTGAATTGACCTTCTTGCCCTTCTTGTTCCAGGTCACCCGTGGCTTGGGATCACCCGTGGCCTGACACACAAAGGAGGCCACGCCCCCTGACACACCGATCTGGTCCTTGGGTTCTTTGATGAACCTGGGGGGCTCTGGGGAGAGAAGAGGAAGAGGGGCTCTGGTGGGCCTGGGCATGTGACCAGGACCCCATGCAGCCATGTAAATGTGCCCTCCAGCCTGCCTGGCCACAGAGGTACCACGTGGGCCCGACATGAGGGCTGGAGAGGAGGAAGGAGAAATGTGCCACTGCTCGCCCTCCATGGGTACCCCGGGGCCTGCCCAGCACCCCCACCTCCCCGCTTCTGGTTACAACAGCCACACACACTCACACATGCACACAGCCTCATGTGGGCACACCCACTCAGATGAAGTGCCACAAAGGAAGGTGCGAGGGGAGACCCCCGAGACTCTAGGGTCCCCAAATTCAGCCCTCAGTGGTGACCAGCCAAACCCTGGAAGGTCCTTGGTCCTAAAATGGCTTGGGAAGAGATAACATGGTCTAATCCCCCGATGGCACATGTGGGGAAACTGAGGCACTGAACAGGGAAGCGGGGGGGTAACCAAGGGATCCGAGGTCAGAACCAGCGCTTGAACCCAAGGCCCCAGCCTCTTCATCCATGGGAGGTGTCCAAACACGAAGGGTTAGAGAAGGAGGCCGAAGCTCAGAACAGGTGACTGGATGCTGCCAGCCACTAGAGCAAGTGCTTATTGAGCACCTATTGTATGCAGATGGTGTACACTCAGAAACATCCAGTTCTTCTGGCAGGGATTTCCCTGATGGTCTAGTGGTTAAGACTCCAAGCTTCCAATGCAGGGGGTGTGGGTTTGATCCCTGATTAGGGAACTAGTATCCCACATGCTGTGCAGTATAGCCCCCTTCAAAAAAAACTTCTTATGATAGCGCTGGGTGGGCAGAGCCACCATAATCCTTATTTCACACACAGGAAAAGTGAAGCAAGCCATCTGCTTGGACACACAGCCAGCCAGGGGCTGAGCAGGGATTTGAATGGGGCTGGCCCTGTCCCCACATCCTCTGTCCCTCATGATGATGTGATGTGCTAAAATCTCCCCAGGTAAGTCTCAAGTGGGAGTTAGGATGTCTTTTATACCTAGACAGCTTCAAGTCTGGGCCTCACTCAGGCTATAGCACCTGGTGAGAGCTATTAACATTGTTCTCTTTTTTTATGGACTTTTCACAGTAACCTTGAATCGCCCAAAGGGATCCTGGATTTCCAGCCACAGTAAAGCTACAAGATAGCCCATAAAATGAATTCAGTTGTTTCTGAGAGTTTTGCCAACTGACTTAAGGGCTGAAACATGCTTAGAAGGTCCTGAAGGGAACAACCCATTATCCAACAAAAGGGGATTATTAAATGAATACGGCCACCCATGAAGTGGAATACTATGTGGCTGTAAAAAAGGGACAAGGATACTTCTGTAATGAGCTACTAGGGAAGGAATGTAAGGTACCCTACAAAATGGACAAAAAAATGAGGGGTAAAATGTGTAGTGAATGTTATTTGTATGATGAGAAAACTGAAAACGGGTGAAGTGTGTTTAAGTGTGTGTGTGTGGGTGTGTGTATAGAACAACACCTGCCTCTGAGAGGAGAAAGCAAGTAGCCAGACTCAGGGGAAGTGAGGCTTTACACCCTGGTACCTGTTTTAGACTGAGAACTATTTGCAGATAAATTGCAATTATTATTTCTGTAAGGTTTGAATAGAAAGGTGAGTAGATTGAAGAAATATATTAAGTAAAAGCTTGGGATCTGAGGCACAGACAACGAACAACTCCAGGTTGAGCAACAACTGGGCCTCATAGGTTCATCTAGAAAATTTTGGCTACTCGGAGTGCTGAGAAGTTCAAAAAGACCTCAGGTTCCAAATCTGGATGCCACAAACCCCAATTTCTACCATCTGTGACTCAGGCCGGGCCTTGAACAAAATACAGAGTCCCTATTCCCGTGGCTTGACTGGCCTCACCTCCCTCATTTCAGGCTGTGCTCCCATTGATATGACCTTGTGAGTCTACACTGGTCATCTCTCTGGAAAATCAGTAGACCCACTGTATGCAGGCATGTGTGGCCTCCTTCAGCTCCTGTGTAGTCTACTGAGGAGGTGACTGTTCATCCCATTACACAGAGAGGACCGTGCAGCTTGAGGGAGGTTAACAAGCTTGTGTGAGTTCACACAGCTCAGACATGACAGCACCGGGCTTTGAACCTGGGTCTCTGACCCAAAGCCCGCATCTTCTGCTCCTCTCACCCCTCCAGGCCCAGAGCCTGACTGACATGTTTTTGCTGCTCCATGCTAAGTAGCCCCGGGCTGGGCCTGCCCCTCCTCCTGGAACGGTAACTGGGGCCATATGTGTCCCCAGCCAAGGTCAGGGGGGAAAGTCACTGCAGTTGGGTCAGGAATCTTGCTTTTGGGAAAAGCCCTCCCTCGGGAGCTGCTGGAAGGAAGGGCAGAAGCCAGCTGCAGGGAGGGAAAAGCATCCAGCTGCCTGTTTACCACTCGGGGCCGGGGACACACCCCAAGGACCCTCCAATCCAGGGAACGAGACTCGACGGGAGCCTGCACTGTCCTTCCTCCTCCTTGCATCTGGCAGCTTCAACCTCTGCTTGGCCAGCACCTCCCCCAGGGAGCCTTCTTGGATTACCACTGGCTGGGTCAGGACCGCCTCTGTCCCCATCCTTCTCTGGGTGCCCCCCTCCATCACAGCCTTGATCACACTGGGCTGAAATACTTGGTTCCGTGCCACCTGGCAGACTGTGTGTGAAATGGACCCCACTCCCGGGGACTCCCTCATACCACCTCTCTGAGCCCGGTGACCCTTGAAAAACTGGGGCTTTGAACCGTGTGCATGCGTGCGTGCTAAGTTGCTTCAGTCATGTCTGACTCCTTTCAACCCTATGGACTGTAGCCCACTAGGCTCCTCTGTCCATGGGATTTCCCAGGCAAGAATACTAGAGTGGGTTGCCATGCCCTCCTCCAGGGGACCTTCCCCACTCAGGGATCAAACTCATATCTCCTACGTCTTTTGCATTGACAGGTGGGTTCTTTACCACTAGCGCCACCTGGGAAGCACTGGAACCCTGATGTTTGCCAAATACTGAGTAATGAAGCTGCCCACTCACTCCCTGGCTCCCCCTCTCTTCAGGGCAGACACCTCTCAGCCTACGTCCAGGCAGTTCTGGGAGCCCAGCCAGCCCAGAAAAGCTTTCTCCGCCTGCTGCATCTCCCATTAGACTAATTCTTGTGGATACTTAAAGTCCCTTATTTGGACAACCCTCCCCTCCTCTTCTTGGCAAAGGGGCTCCAGACACAAGAAAGACACTGGGATATGGCTGCAGCTTATGGCAAGCAAGCGTTCCTTTTGTGCTGGGCCTGTTCTCACACCAGCTCTATTCCGAGGCTCAGAGAGGGTGATTGACTGGCCCCTGCTCACCCAGCTTGTGATGGGCAAGAGCTAAGATTCCAACCTGGTCCCATTTGGTTCCCAAAGCCCTGCACGCTGTACACTTGATACACAGGATTGTGGGTTTTTGGTGACAGAGAGCACCCTGGGTGTTCCCATTTCTTAGATGAAGAGACTGAGGTTCAGAGTGGTGATGCCAACACCACTGGGGGGTTGGGAAGGGCTTGGCTCGATTTCTGTTTTTCCATTTCAGATTCTGCAGAGGAAAATCTGGTGCCAGAGGTAGAGACCCACCCATCCTCCCGTCCCTTCCAATCCAGTCTGGGCCAGCCACACAGCGTTCTGCGAAGGTCCCACAGGACCAAGAGCTGTTTCTGGGGCAGAAACCGCTCCTCTTGGTGGTGGGTGGTGGACATCCCAGCTGCCTGCCTGGGCTCTCTCCCGCTGACAGCCCCCACCAGAGTGGCTCCCTGAGGACCTGGGCTACTCCTTGATGCTGGCAATGCCAATCACGGTGCCCACAGCCCCTCCGCTGACTACCCAGGTGTCAGGGCTCCTGCTGAACAGACCACCTCTTACGGTCAAGATGCCCCAGCTTTGGAGATGGAGACCTGGGTTTCAGTCTAGGCCACTACCAATACCTATAGGGATATAGTAATAACAACTGCAGGGACTTCTCTGGCGGTCCAGTGGTTAAGACTCCACACTTTCAGTGCAGGGGGCATGGGTTCGATCCTCAGTCAGGAAACTAAGACCCCACATGCTGCATAGCCAAATAAATAAATATAAATAATCAGTAAGTGCAGGACTCACTGAGGGAGCAGCCACTGAAGTAGCTTGGCTACATGCCTGGTGCTGATACCCTGGGTCACTCTCCCTGCGTGGTTCACCCGCTGCTCTGGTTCCCTCACCCCACCTCCGTCTGTCCTCCCTTAGCAGCCAGAGGGGACCTGTGAGTATCTGAGTCAGGTCTTGCCCACTCATTCTGCCCACGGCCCTCTGGGTCTCCCATCTCCCATCTCCCAGGGAGCAAAAATTCATGTCTTCCAGTAGCCTGCGAGACCCTGCACAACCTGCCCCACGCCTCCTTGTTCTCCCCTTCACTCACTCTGCTCCAGACACAGGCCTCCTCAGTTCCTCCAACACACCAGGCAGGGTCCTGCTCCAGGGCCTTTGCACAGGCTATGTCCTCTGCCCAGGACACTTTCCACACTCTCCCAACATGAATGGGGCACTCTCCTCAGCTCCTTTAGGACTCTGTTCAGATGCCATCTTCTTGGTGCAGCATAACACCCTCTCACCCATTTAAAATGCAGCCCCCAACCCTCCACTCACAAGCTCATCTCCCCTTCTGTTTGTCTTGCTCCTGGGTGTGTCTACAATCCTGCACACTTGGGGTCTCTCCCTCCTGAGATGATCAGCTCCAAAAGGGGGTGGGATATCTGGTTTGTCCCCTAGGTCTAAACCAGTGCCTGGCACACAGTAGGTGCTTATTAAAAACCCACCGAATGAATGAGAGCACAGAAGCAGCCATAGTCCAACGACAGAGCCAGGATTTGAACCCGGATCAGGAGAGTCTCCAGACTGTGATTTCCACCCCCCTCCTCACCATAGACACTGCGGCCTCAGTTTCCTCATCTGTAAATGGGAACAATCTCAGCCTGAGGTTGGTAATTGTCAGTGGCAAGATGTCAAAGTCACAGATTTATGTCTTATTCCACTAGTGTATGTTAAATTAGTGGTTCTCATGTGTGGGGGTGCCATCAAGAAGATGGGGCCAGGGGTGCTCCACATCCCACAATGCCCAGGACACCCTTCCCCCAGAGAATGCTCTGGCCCTGATGTAAGCAGTACCAAGGGCAGCGGAGACCCTGAGTTAACTAAAAATGCTCAGTACCCTCAGCCTGCCATTCCCACTATGAGGAATGTAGCCCAGAAGACATAGGCCCTAGAAGGTGACTGGCCAGATCATGGCCCAGTTATGTCTGGCCGCTGACCCAGAGGCAATGTGGGGTGATGGGTAGGAACCTGGGCTCTGGCACCAGGCAGGCTGCTTCCTGGCTGTAATGTAACCTCACTGTGCCTCAGCTTCCCTATCTGTACAATGGGGATAGGGAAAAAGCATCCATCTCATCAGATGGTGGTGGTTGATCTGAATGGGTTAGGCATTTATTGTAAAACAATATGAAAATAAGAAAAAGCACAAATGTACAAAGCAGGTGTGTATGTCTCCGGTGTCCTCATCCAGGTGCAATAATTATCATGCTAGTGATAACCCAGGATTGCAGGCATACTATGTGTAGGCAGCATGCGGGGGTTATGGCATGTCTATGTCCTGGGAATGCTGCGAAGTGGATGATGCTGAGTCTCATTCAATCGTGGTGGAAACAGCCACTGAGAGAGGCTGACTTATTGGCCCCAAGTTACACAGGAGGTTGACAGCAAAGTCAGGATTCAAATCCAGCCTAATACCAGATCCCAGTTTTTCTGCTGACTTGACACTTAATGTCCCCATGGGCCTGAATAACACTCCTCTAGGCCCTTAGTGGTGAGACAGACCCTTAATGACACTCCTCTAGGCCCTTAGTTGTGAGACAGACCTTGGCATTGGGCTCAGGACCAACCCTCATCCTTCCCACATTACTTCCACAAACACAGCCTTGCCCATCGCCAAACTATATGAAACTTTTTTTTTTAAACTCCAGGCCTTTCCATGTGATAACACTTTGACCAATAATGCCCTTTCTATAGGCAAACTCCTACACACCCACAAAACCCCAGCTCCAATGTCCTCTCTCCCAAGAAGCCTCCCCTGGCTCCTCCTGGGAAGGTTTGATTGCCTGTGTGTCAACCAACTGGTCACTGGTGTTTCTACTTGTGGCAAGGGAAAGTGAACTCTGTGGCTTCTTCAGAAGTGACTTCAAGTAAGTCCCTGCCTCCTCCTCTAAGCCTTGGTTTCTCTGATGCAAAAATGGGATCGTAATGAAACTAGCTGGATTCTGTGAGGTGGAGGGAGAAGAGGCAGATAAAGTCTGCACTTAGCACTGGTCTGGGTGCAGAGTCGATGCTTCAGAAACCCACATGGTCACCCCTGTTACTATGACTGCTTTTTAATACCATCCTTGCAAGCTGCCTCTGCATCTCACAGGACCCAGCACAAAGCAAGCATTCTACTTGGCCTCGTTCACAGAGCACAAAGGCTCTGCTTGGCAAAACCATGGGCCCCCAGAGAGAGGTGGGGACACGTGTTCACATGCGTACATGCAAACTCAGATGCCCGCACTTACCTTCTGCGGCACAGCCTCCGACCAACAGGACCACGAGGAGGCCCACAGGTCTGATCACAGACGCCACACCATGGCCCCAGGCAGGCGCCATGCTCAGCCGTGACCTGCAACCTTCGACCTCCGACCTCCACCCTGGAGGGGGGGATAGCCCCCGGGGTCCCTCACAGAGAGGCCTCGAGCCAAGTGTCAGACGGGGCAGCGTCTGCAGAGATAAACAAAGGTGCTGTGAGAGGGGAGCAGGGGAGGCCTGCTCCAGGGGGCCTTCGTGGGGGAGGCAGCTGGAGGATCACAGAGGGACAGAGGAGAGTCATGGGGTTCGAGGGTCATGGGGTGATGATGGGGCAGAAAGAGAGCACTGAGCCCCTATGATGAACTTAATGTCTGTGTACTGCCCCCAACAAAATTACGATGTTGAAATCTAACCCTTCGTGTGGATGGTATTAAAGGTCTTTGGGAGGCAATCAGGTCATGTGGTGGAGCCCTCACGAATGGGATTAGTGCCCTTATAATGGGGCTTTCCGGGTGGTTCAGAAGGTAAGAAATCTGCCTGCAACGTGGGAGACCCAGGTTTGATCCCTGGGTCAGGAAGATCCCCTGGAGAAGGGAATGGTTACCCATTCCAGTATTCTTGCCTGGAGAATCCCATGGGTAGAGGAGCCTGGTGGGCTACAGTCCATGGGGTTGCAAAGAGTCAGACATGTCGGAGTGACTAACACTTTCAAAGGGACCCAGAGAGCTCCCTCACTACCCCCACCATGAGGACACAGCTAGAAGAGGATCATCTATGAATCAGGAAGCGGGTTCTCACCAGACACTAGATCTGCCAGCATCTTGATCTTCAGCTTTCGGCCTCCAGAACCGTGAGAAATGAGTGTTGTTTATAATCCGCTCAGTCTATATTTTTTATGTCAGCCTGAATGGACAGAGACACCCCCACCTCTGGCTGGGTCCTGATCCTGCTTAAGCCTCAGCTCCAGCGGAGCCCAGACCCCAGACCTTGGCTGAGCCCCCCGGCCCCAGACTGAGCTCCCACCACCACCCTGCTAGAAATCACTCTGAACATCCAAGTCCTCCCCCTCCCAGGGTGAGCCTGTTGAAGGCCAAGGCTCTGGGTGACACTGCCGATTGTCCCTATAACCAGGACCCTTTGGCCACCAGATGGATTCTCTCTCCCAAACACACCTGCTGTTTCCTGCCCTGCTCCAACACCTATGGCTCCTGTGACCCCCAGAGGAAGCCATTCCTGCTGATCTGCCCCCTCCCTCGGGAGGTGTGGCCACACAGCCCCAGCTCAACCCCACCTCTGAGCCTTTGATACTATGTTCCCTGCCGGGAATGCTGTTTGCCCCCCACCCCAACTGCTGCATGACAGGTCTGTTTCACTGTCGCTTCCTCCGGAAGCCCTCCCTGCCTCTCACAGGTCAGCCCCCACCCCCACGCCACATCCCACGGCTTCAGAGACGACTGAGCTCATCCTCCACGGCATTTATCCCAGTTTGCAAGTCAAATGCGAATGTGTATCGCCAGTGTCTGTTTCTCCCACGGGAATTCAACCTCTGCTAAGGCAGAAGGGTCCTTCTCGGGACCCAAACCCTGGGACAGCCCCCTCCCCAGTGCCCTCCCTAGCCAGGGCACAAGAGAGGGACAGGGAGAGGCCGTGCCCTGGGTGGGTCCAGGCCATGGCCACAAGGATGGGTGCCACGTAATGATGGGGCGGCCCCCGTGATTCTGGCTCCCAAAATACCCAGCTGCGGTCACCTCGCCCAGCCCCAGAGCAGCCCCAGGGGAAGGCTAGGCTGGTGGTGGCCGGGTCATGGTCCAGGGTGGAGAGTGGAGAAGTCAGGATGAGAGGAGTGGGGGCTGGGGGGCTCAACAGGCACACAATTAGACCACAGTGAGACCAGACAGAGATGGAGGCTGCTTGCACACAGTCAGGTCACAGACAGACCTGGACACACAGTCAGATCACAGACAGGGAGACCAGACACCATCACAGATGTACAGTCAGGTGACAGAGATGGGTCTGCATGCATCAGTTCAATTCAGTTGCTCAGTTGTGTCTGACTCTTCCTGTCCATCACCAACTCCCAGAGCTTGCTCAAACTCATGTCCATCGAGTCGGTGATGCCATCCAACCATCTCATCCTCTGTTGTCCCCTTCTCCTCCTGCCCTCCTCCTGTCCCCTTCTTTCCCAGCATCAGGGTCTTTTCTAACGAGTCAGTTCTTTGCATCAGGTGGCCAAAGTATTGGAGCTTTAGCATCAGTCCTTCCAATGAATGTTCAGGATTGATTTCCTTCAGGATTGACTGGTTTGATCTCCTTGCAGTCCAAGGGACTCGCAAGAGTCTTCTCCAACACCACAGTTCAAAAGCATCAATTCTTTGTAGTCAGGCCAATAACACTCACCACAGGCACAGGGACAGGCACAAAATCAGGCTCCAGACACAGGGTTGCAATGGGGCTGACAGCACATATAAACAGTCAGATAAGAGGCAGACACAGGTCCACGCCATGATCACAGATCCACAGCCAGGTGAGACACGTACACACAAGGTCACGGTCACGTAGGCAATATACACACACAGCTGGGTTGTGGGCAAACATGAATATGGAGGCAGATGCGAGCTCCATGGGACATGGCAGGCGAAAACACACAGCCCCCAGAGTCAGATGTGGGCACACAGTGGGGCAACAGAGACAGGCAGTCAGTAGACTGAGTTTGCACTCATCCAGACAACATACACCCAGAAACGCACAGTCAGAGCCCCCCTCATCCACACACAGACAGGCACGCGCACAGTCAGACCACAGACATACACTGCGACCCAACTGGTCTGGGATGCGCAGATGGGGAAATGGAAGCCTGGAGCCAGCCACCTCCCCTGGTAATCCCTCTACAGGCCCTTTAAGAGCAAAAGTAACTGATGGGGATGGTGAAGGCCCTAGCTGGAGAAATGGCCCATGGCCAGCTGCAGCCAGGGTGACCACAGCAGCTGACACCACCCACAGATGCACATAGGCTCAGCCCCATCTGGGGGACAGGGTGGGGCTCTGGCCCAGACCAGTTGGATCGGCAGGTCAGGTCTGCACAGAGCCTCAGGGAAACCAAGGCAGCACAGCAACACAGACTGCCAAACCCAGGGTTGCCAGGTCCCCCTGGCATGGGGGTAAGGTGGGGGTGACCTCCTAGTTCCTGTCTACTCACCTCCAATACAAGTTGGCACAGGTAGGGGTCACTTGCATGAAGGGCCCTGGCCACAACGCTTCCCCCGCCCCCTTTCACGCCCCATGGGAACCAAGGGCAGCCACCTTCTAAACTGGGAGGCCCCTAATTACCCGCTGGGCCCACGCCTTCTCAATGACTGGGCAGGATGGGGCTGATCCAGGCCCAGGCAGGGCCGGGCCATCAGTTCCTGACTCCCCCAAAGAGGCCAGTCCAGCCTGCTGGGAGGGGAGGGGGACAGAGCACTGGGGGCTTTCAAGGCCTGGGGCAGGAATGTGGGTGGGAGAGGATCAGACAGAACACAGAAGGTTCCAAGTTCCAGGGTCTCTCAGGCCCCCCACCTTCCCTGAAGGATCTTGCTATAGCAAAGCCCCTGGCTCTCCCCCTTCCTCTGGCTTCCTGCAAGACCCAGGTGTGGGGGTCTTCTACAAGGGGTCAGGGGAGAAGATAAACAAATCCTGTTGGCTCTGCCTTCAAAGTCTAGTCTGAGTCTGTCTACTTCTTACCCTTTCTTCTGTCTCTATCTGGTCCAGCACCATCATTGCTCACCTGGACCAATGCTGTCACCACCTGCCATGTCTCCTGCTCTGTCTGCCCTCCCCTCGAAGCCAGAGGGCGCCAGTGAGCACCCAAGTCAGGTCACATGCCCCTTCCTTTGGGGGTAAAAGTCCAAGTCCTCCCCACCACTCACAAGGACCTGCAGGACCTCCTCCACCCACCCACCCCACTCACTCCGCTCCAGCCACAGGGGTCCCCCAGCACAGTTCCTCCAACACATCTGCCCCAGGACCTTTGCATGTGCTATGTCCACTGCCTGGACCTTACCACCTCCAGATGTTAATATGAACTCGCCTTCCAATGCAAGAGACGTAAGCGATGTGGGTTCGATTCCTGGGTCGGGAAGATCCCCCAGAGGAGGGCATGGCAATCCACTCCAGTATTCTTGCCTGGAGAATCCCATGGACAGAGAAGTCTGGCGGGCTACAGTACATGGAGTTGCAAAGAGTAGGATACGACGGAAGTGACTTACCACACACACACACGTGATTACTTGGCTGAGAATTAAAGGGGGAAGCAGAATGGGGGTGGGTGTCTCCACAGAAGGGAATAGCATGAAGAAGGGCAAGGAGTAGATGGGGAGAGATTAGGGCAGAGTGGTGGCAAGGAGGCCTCAGGGGCTCTGAGCAGGGGGAAGAGGACGTGGCCAGACTGGCACCACGCCAAGCCTCCTCTATGGCCATCACACATAAAGCAGCCTGGGTCACCAGCCCCACCATGGCTGAGAAAGAGAAACTGAGGTAGGAGTTTGGGGCAGCATGACACAGCGAGATCCCCAAGGTCCTGGAGGATGGCATGGCCATTAAGAAGGGAACAGCCACCCATGAGAGTCACAGGAAATAACCTGTGTGGCCAATGAGCCTGGGCACAGCATGCGGAGGAGGAGAGGAGGGGAGGGAGCGGCCTCTGGACAAGGAACCCAGGGCCCAGGGTGGATTCCTGCCCGCCTCTGTGCCAGGCGCCAAGCTGTCCACCATCCACGCCCAGCAGCTGGGCACCAGTGGGTGCTCAACCTGCACAGATAGGGAAACTGAGGCTCACAGAGGAATGGAGACTCTGCTAAAGCCCCTCAGCTGGGCGGGGCCTTGGTTCCACAGTCCATGTCGACACAGGACTGTGTCCTTCCCTAGCTGCTGTGTGATCTTGGGAAAATGGATGACCCTCTCTGGGCCTGGTGCTGCTGGATGACCTCTAGGGGCTCCCAGGCCTTGCTCAGAGTGGGTGAGCAGGCACCCATTCCAGTCGGGCGCTGGGGCGCAGGTCACGCGATCCTGGAGCCAGCTTTGTGTACCCACGCACAGCAGGGAGCATAAAAGGGTGATTATGACCAGGACTGGGCAGTAAATAGGCTTTGTGTCACCCTCACGAGGCAAGGTCTCCTGGGGGCCTGAGGACTCCCTGCTGCCTCTCCCTGCCCTGCCTCTGGGTCTGGGCCGTCCTCGGGACCAGGGGGCTCATCTGTGCAACCCTGACCCTCAGGGATTTCCCAAAGCCAGGCAGAGGGAAGGCTGGGTAGCTTGTCCCTATTAAGGAAAAGTCCCTCAGGGATGCAGTCTCATGGTTATCACACCCACTCCGCCCCCCCATATCTCTCTGGCTCTGTTGCCTCCTTTCTGGGCCCAGGAACTTTCCTGCAGTCTGGACCCCCTTTCCCAGGGCCTCAGATCCCCTTGAGGGTGGGCCTTCCGGCCTCCCACCTCCAGTCTCTCTGGGTTGCGTCCCCAAAGGGTGAAGCGGGGTCCAAGCTCTGCCTCTGCAGCCCCTGGTGGGCTCCACGTGGCTCCAGCTGAGGCCCCATCCCTCCTGGGGCCTCAATGTCCTCCCAAGGGGAAACAGGGAGTGGGGCAAGGTGAGGCTGGCCCTGCTACCTTCCAGGAATGGGTCAGGAGCAGGGCCCAGGGTTCTGCCTTTAATTGACCATCGGCTTGTATTGAAAGCTGTCCCCAAGGGTCCCTACAGCCAGGAATGGACAGGCAGGGCATCCAGGGAGCCAGGCCCAGTCTCAGAGGGAGTAATGAGTGTCCCCTCCACATGCCCAGCCCTTTCAAGTGCTCCCTGTGCTTCCTTCTGTTTGAGAGAGGAGGAAATTGAGGCTCAGAGAGTGCTAGCCGCACGTTGAGGGTCACACACCAAGGGCTGGGCTAAGATTTGAGGCCAGAGACCGGCTCGCAATCAAGCTCAGAGTCCACACTCCCTGTGGGGCTACATTGCCAGGATGGCTCCTGCCAGCATGTCCCCCACACCGGCTTCATGTGGGAGCCTGGAACACCAAGATCTGGGTGCACCCCTGCCCTGCTCACACCTGCCGGGCTCCCCAGCGCCTCTACTCGGTGTCCTGGGCCTGCCCTGTTCCCTCTTTGCATGGTTCTCAGAACGCACTGCTCTGCCTCGGGCCTCTGGGCCTTTCCTAATACAGGTCTTCTTTCCAGGAGGCCCACTTGTCAACTCATCCTTCAAGCCGTAGCCACAGACCTCCTCATCCCAGGCTGAGATTGGACTTGTCAGGGGACCCATCCTCTGCCCAGTCCTGACCCTCAACCCTGGGGCTGGAAGTAGCTGTGTTGGACTCTGCCCCTCCTCTGCTCTAAAACCTTCCATGGTTTCCATCAAAGTCCATTCAAATCTAGACTCCTAACCTCAGCCACCCAGAATAGCCGACTCCATCACATCACACTGCAAGCGCTGTTTGCCCCGTGGGTGTCCCTACTCATCACCTTCTGGCTCACACAGGGATATTTGTGCACAATGTTCCCTCCACCCAGCACACCTTTTCCTCATTCTCCATCCAACCTCAGCCTTCACACCCATCCTCAGGTCTCAGTGGAGCTGTCACCTCCTCCAGGAAGCCTTCCTGGATACCCCAGGCAGGATCACAGCCCCCTCTGGACTGTCCCAGTACCAGTGTCTCCCATCATAGCTCTACTCCTGTCACAGACCTATCAACCTCCAGGATGGGACTCTTCTCCCCACTCTAGGAATGTGCGTTTATTAGATGCCTACTTAATGCCTGGCTCCATTTGACCCACGCCACTCCTGTGTTCACGTCCTTTTCAGAGAGGGAAACTGAGGCCAGAAGAAGCCACCATGTCAGCCGACATGGGCACAGCCCTGACATTCGCTCTTGGGTGTAGGGAAACTGCTCAAGCATTAAGAGATGGAGGGGAGGCTCAACGAGGGGCAGGCAGGGCTTGGAGGGCTGGGCCAGCCCCCCACAGGGCTGCCCCCTCCCCCAGGAAGCCCCTCTTGGGTAGGAATCTGGGAAGCAGGACTCTCTAGGCAATAAGGGGGGGGGGGTGTCCAACACAGCAGTGCAAAGCAACTATGTTTGTTGTTTTAGTCAGCCAGTCATGTCCAACTCCGCGACCCATGGACTATAGCCCATCAGGCTTCTCTGTCCATGAAAATTCTCAGGTAAGAATACTTGAGTGGGTAGCCATTTCCGTCTCCCGGGGGTCTTCCCAACCCAGGGATCAAACCCAAGTCTCCTATTTGGCAGGTGGATTCTTTACCACTGAGCCACCTGGGAAGCCCCCATAAAGCAACTATACTTCAATAATAAAATTCAAAAATTAAAACAAAACGGGGGGGGGGAGGATCCAGAGGCGTGGTAACTTAGGGACAAGGAGACAGGAATGGAGAGAGGGTCGGTGGGAGCTGATATACTTGCCTGACCCCTCAGTTTATTAAAGCCACCAAGACGCAGAGAATAAATCTGGAGTCCATAGGCCTGAGGGGCGCAGGGACAAACAGACAGAGGAAAACTTTCTGGGAGTTTTGGGGAGTGGCCAAGAGCAGGGATCCCAGCCACTTACGCCCCCACCCCCATCCCATCCCCGAAGTTCTGTCACCTCCTCTGCAGAAAGGAGAGAGTCCCCAGCGGGAAGGATGCCAAAGCCCCCTATCAGAAGCCCGCTATCAGAGCACCCCCTCCGCCCCGGCTGGGAGCGAAGGCTGCCGGGGCCTGGCTCCACCCCCAGGAGGTGGGAGAGGAGGTCGGGCTGGGGGCCAGGCGGGGGAGGGGACCCCACAGATCATAACGGTCTGGAGTTTTCCAAAGTAATAGACCAACCGGTCTGAATGGCGGAGGCGTGCCAGGCAGTGGTGGGCTCAAGGTGTCCCTGGTGGGTAACCAGGCCAGACCACACGCAGCGGGGGTGTGGAGGGAACCCGGAGGGTACCCCCCCCACCGCCCCCGTCTCGGGAGCCTGAGTAGGGACGAAGAAAGAGACAAGGCCCAGCGCAGACTGAGCCTCGAGGTGGAAGGGGGTCCAGACGCACTCACCCTGAGGCTCAGAGATCGGGGCCCGGGCCCCGCGCTGCCTCGGCCGGGCCGGCTGCAGCCCTTCCCTGGGTCCGCCCGGAGCGCCGCGCGCTGCGAGTACTCAGAGAGGCTGAGGCCCAGAGAGCTCGGCCTGGGGGCGGGGCGGGGCGGGACCATGGGCGGAGCCGGCAGGGGGCGGGCCCGGGGAGGGGGCTCCGGAGCAAACCTTGGGCGGGGCCCGGCCGGAAGTAGGGCGGGGGGACCAGTTGGGAGCCAGATCTGCGGGCACTGGAAGCCTCCGTGGATGGGGGTCCTGTGCCCGGAGGCCCCCAAGGAGGGCACCGTGTGCCCCCCTCCCGCAGTGTGCACAAACCCGAGGGGGCGCCCCAAGGGACACAGCTCAAGAACCTCCCTTTTGAAGGCCAGATGCCAGAGGGCGCCCCCTACCCTGCTCCTCTCTCCCTTCCAGGAGCTGATCGTGGCCATAGCAACGGATAAAGGGACTGGATGCTGGACAGGGCGTCAGAGAGGGCGCCCCAAACAGACCCAAATACAGGAGTCGAAGAAGGGGCAGAAAATCCCCTCCCAGTCTGGGTTGGATGGCAGAGGCCGCGCCCCCTACGAACACAGAAGCCCATAGGGTGGGGGAGGGGCGCGGGCACAAAGAGGCTTCCCTCCTGCTGGGAGTCCAGTAGGGGGCTGGGGGTGTTTGGGGGGCGGCGAACGGGAACACTATGGCACAGGCCCCCAACCGAGCCACAACCCTGGGGAGGGGGCGGAGAGCACAGGGCCAGATTGGAAACAGATGGGGCCACCGTGCCAAGCTCGAGACACCCGATCTGGAGGGGGAGGGGAAGACAGGGCAGGGGGGTGGGGAAGGAGGGGGTGGCCCCACCCAGGCAGCCAATCCCGGCCGGCGCTGCTGCCCCAGTGCGGGTTTGAAAACTCCGAGGGAGAGGCCGGGAATTCGGAGGCCCAGTAGGTCCTAGGAGCTTGGGGAAGTGGTCAGGGAGGGGAAAGAAGCCTGACAGAGACCATGGGCCGCTGCAGGGGGCCGGTTCCCCCAGCTGATCCCATTCCAGGAGAATTCCACCACTGATCCCAATGGGTCAGGACGACTCCCACAGCCAGCGTGTATCAAGATCTAAGTATACGCCAGGCCTGGTGACGACTCACATCACCCCACCGTCAATCATCCCCATTTTCCGAAGGGGTTAGGGAGGAACAGAGAGAAATGACCAAGGTCAGGAAGAGCAGGGATTCGAACCAAAGTTTGGGTCCAGCAGCTAAGCACCCTTACCCACGATGCTACAGAAGGCCTGGAGCCAGAAAATGACAAATCACTACAAAGGTAAAGCCCAGGGGTAAACAGCAGAGCTGAGACAGACAGGTCCCAGCCTCTAGAAGCTCACTGCCCAGTGGGACAAAGAACATGGGCTGTGATGGAGGGGTGCACAGGCAGCTGTGGGAGCCCGAGGGCCCCACTGTGGGCCCTTCTGCTAGGGACCTGGACTACTCACTTTCCAAGGTTGCCCATCCATGCCCTGCTAGGTCTACCCCCATCTCTCCCCAGCACCGAATGCACCCTCCCTAGGTGATCTGCCCGTTTTCGGGCCCTGCTTTTGCAAAACAGAGCATATAATTCCACTTCCCCTAGCACTGGGGAGCCATGCATTGGAAAGCCATGCACTGGAGTCTCCAAAACACAGGGCACATAGTAAGCACTCTGAACATCTACAGGCAAACTCTCCACCTGCCCCTTCTATATGGAACACATAGTAGGTGCTGCTAAATGAGAAATACTCTGACACCTCCTCTCCCCATAACCCTGGGAGGCCCATAGCTGATGCTTCATAGAGGTGGGACAGACACCTGGAAACCCAGCACCTTGTGGGAAGCACACAGGAGGTGCTCTGGGTCGACATGGGTGTGGAATCAAGCAGCAGAACCTCCCCCCTACCCCGGTGTGGTAGGGCACACAGTGGGCCCTCAGAGAATGTCCCCAGGAGCATGCTTTGCTTGCATCTACAGGCTGATGGTCCAGGCCAAGGGCTCATGCAGACCCTGGTTTGAATCCACATGACTTCAAGCAAGAACCTGCACCATTCCGGGCCTTGGTTTTCCTGTCCGAAATACAAAGCAGGCACACAACAGGCACCCGATGAATCCACGTCATCAGGCTGGGTGACCTGGGGCAGAAATGCCTGTCTCTGGGCTGCCCAAGCCTCAGGGGATGGTGGCTGTGGACGTGCCACCCCCTCCCAGGAAGGGACTACCCTGTCTGTGCCCTTGCCCGTGTCTCCCTGGAAATGACCTCTTGCTTCCAGGTGAAGGAGGTGACTACAGTGGGGTGGGAACACAGCCACCCCCTAGGTAGAGGTGGAGCCAGACAAGCCCTGCATCTGGCCTCCCTCAGCTGGGAGGCCCTGTCTGCTCAATGCCCTGAACAACCCCCCACCCCTACTTCCATCACAGCTCTGATCATCCCATATGTCAACTGTCTGGACACGGGTCTGTCTCTCCCACCAGACTGTGACCTCAGAGGACAGGGCTGGGTTTGTCTCTGCCTCGATCACAGTGTGTGCCCTGAGTCGGGTCCCCAGCACCCAGCAGGTTCTCAAGCAAACATTTCTGCAACAGCCAGGCTAGGTTCTTACCCAGAAGAGGATCCCCTCCAAGTTCTACATTCTCGCCAAGATGCTACACTGTGAGGTGCCCTCGTCCCAAAGCAGGGGTCTTCATCCACCCTTTTTTTATTTATCCATTTTTAAATTTATTTGGCTATGCCAAATCTTAGTTGCATTATGTGGAATCTTTAGTTGCAGAATGTGGAATCCAGTTCCCTGACCATAGATGGAACCTGGGCCCCTTGCATTGGGAACGTGGTGTCTGAGCCACTGAATCACCAGGAAACTCCCTATCTGCCCTCTTTTTAAAAATGTTTCTTTTTATTTATTTAATGAAT
The DNA here is from genome assembly GCF_054371585.1 of Giraffa tippelskirchi. NCBI lineage: Eukaryota > Metazoa > Chordata > Mammalia > Artiodactyla > Giraffidae > Giraffa > Giraffa tippelskirchi. Next base: position 95,229,114 of record NC_137280.1, on the reverse strand, counting down.
TTATTTGCAGCAGGTCTTAGTTGCAGCACATGGGATCTTAGTTCCCTGACCAGGAATCGAACCCAGGCTGCTTGTATTGTGAGCATGAAGTCTTAGCCACTGGACCACCAGGGAAGTTCCTACGATGTGCCAGGCCTGGCTGGAGGCACTGGAGATGGAGCAGTGACCAAGACTGAGCAGGATCTCTGCCCTCATGATCCTGACGCTCCAGGGCAAGCAGTGGATGAGAAAGGAAAGAAAGAAAATACACTAGGGTAGTTGGTGCTAAGTGCTATGAAGATGAACAAAGTAGGGACTTTCCTGATGGTCCAGTGGTTAAGTCTCCATGCTTCCAATGCAGGGGCCCTGGGTCTAGTTCCCTGTTCTGGAAACTAGGATCCTACATTTGCCTCACGGTGTGGCCAAGTGGAAAAAAAAAGATGGACAAAGTGAGGGAAGAGGGGACATGTGGGGTGGGATGCAGTATTAAATAGGAGGGTCAGGGAGTGGGAAATCAACATTGAACAGTCTAAAAGAAATCAACCCTGAATATTCACTGGAAGGACTGATGCTGAAGCTCCAATACTTTGGCCATTTGATGCAAAGGGCCAACTCACTGGAAAAGACTCTAATGCTGTGAAAGACTGAGGGCAGGAGAAGAAGGGGGCGACAGAGGATGAGATGGTTAGATAGCATCATTTCACCGACACAAAGGACATTAATCTGAGCAAACTCGGGGAGATAGTGAAGGACAGGGAAGCCTGGTGTGCTACAGTCCATGGGGTTGCAAAGTTGGACAGGACTGAGGGAGGGAACAACAAGGAAGGGAGTGGGGAGGTGACATGTGAGTAAGACCCGAAGGAGGTGTTTAAGAGGAGTGATCCAGGCAGTGGGTACAGCACATGCAAAGGCCCTGGGGCAGAACAGTCTCTGGCATGGTGGAGGGACAGCAAAGAGACCCCTGTGGCTGGAGCAGAGTGAGTAAGGAGGAGAGAAGGAGGCAGTGAGGGGAAAAGGGCAGGTTGATGCAGGGCCTTAGGCTACCCTGAAGGAGGTGGGCATGCAGGAGGGCTGTAGGCAGAGGAAAGGTGGGATCTGACTCAGGTATTCCCAGATATCCTGTGGCTACTGCATGGAGGACAGACTGGGGGTGGGGGGGGAGCCGGAGAATCAGGGCAGAGGTGACTGCACTAGTTCAGACAAGCAATGAGGGAATTGATCAGGTAGATGCAGAGAAGTGGGGCAGCAGGGTGGGGTGGGGAGGGGTGTGGGCACATTTTGGATAGATTATGAAGGCAGAGCCAAGGACGTTTTCTAAAGGATTGCAAAGGATAAAGGGGTGCAAGTTAATGAAGGGACTCAGGATGATTACCTTGAGCACTCTGGCCTGAACACGCTGAAGGCTAGAGCTGCCACCTCCGGGAAGCTTCCCTGACTGCTCGGCCCACCCAGTGCCCCTGAGGGCTGACCCCAGGCGGGAGCCCACAAATCAGTTGCTACATCCTCTCTATATACACAGGAGGCCGCTGTCCTTGGGATGCAGCCTGGGGCTAAATCACGTCAGCTCATGCAGCTGGGACATTTGGGGGGTAATTTTTTTTCAAAATAACTTTTCTTCTAATTATAAAATAGGCTCGTGCAGCAGAAAATTAGGGGAAATCAGCATGAAGAAGAAAATAAAAATTGCCCACAATCCACCCCTCTCCTGGAGAAGAACGGTTAGCATGTGGTCATTTTCATTCATTCTTTCCAGAAACACTTACTGAGCACCTACTGTGTGCTGGGTCACTGAGGACACAGCAGTAGGACAAACAGCACCCCCCCATCCCCTTACCCGGCCCCACCCCCGTGGCTCACAGATAAGAGGAAGAGATAGATACGCACCGAGAAACAAACATCATCACTAACATAAGGCCAGAAGTACTGAGAGGTTGGAAAAAGAAAACAAAATGAAGTGTAAGGCTCTAGAAAGATGGAGGGGTCTGGGGAAACCTCTCAGAAAGACCTTGACAGACAAACTGCTATGGGAAAAGAGTTTCAGGCGAGGAGCAGCGAGTACAAAGTCCCTGAGGCTGATTGCCTCTTTCTGGTCTTTCTCAGATGGGTACACAGAGATCACCATTATGAAATCATCTGCCAGGGTCCAGCCCGCAGAGTTTAACAGGTCTTCACTCGTTCTCCAGTATAAACAACAGAAAAGGACCTAGTCAGACCAAGCTGTGACATCCCTCATTTCCAAGAAGAGGGTGAGTCCCTTGGGATGGTCAAAAACCTTTGAGACCTGCCCTGATGTGCCCACCCAGGTAAACCTGCACCCTGGGGACTTCCCTGGTGGCCCAGTGGTTAAGAATCTGCATTGCAATGCAGAGAACGTAGGTTCGACCCCTGGTCTGGGATGATCCCACATATGCTGAGAGCAACTAAGTCCACTCACTTCAGCTACTGAGCCCGCAAGACACTAGAGGAGTCCGTGTGCCGCAACTAAAGATCCTACATGACGCAGCGAAGACCCCGCGTGCTGCAACTAAGACCCGATGTGCTGTGCTAAGTCACCTTGGTCGTGTCTGACCCTTTGTGATCCCCTGGACTATAGCCCACTAGGCTCCTCTGTCCATGGGATTCTCCAAGCAAGAATACTGGAGTGGGTTGCCAAACCCAATGTAGCCATATAAATAAATATTTAAAAAACCCCACAAAACTGCACCCTGGACATTCTCAGGCAGGACCCCCCACTCCCAATCATTTCCCTGACTTCACATTTGGGACCAAAATTTCTGAAAATTTCATTTAAGGGCAACCACCAAACTCCACGCACTTGGCTTTGGGAGCAAGAGAGAAACTGGTTGGGCAGCTTCCTGCTTTCTCAGGCTTTGGGGCTCCCGGGCCCCAGGTTGCCCAATGGGCCCCTCCCCACCCAGCTCAGCATTCATGCCCTGGGGCAGCAAGCGTGTGTCGACCAGCCCGGTGTCCGCCTCACCCACACTGGCATCATGGCCCTGGCGCCGTTTCTGCCTGCCAGTCACACCACAGTGAGCACGCTACCTGCCACAGGTACGCAGCACCTCCTCATCTGCCTTTTTCATCTTCTGGTTGCCCCAGGCCTAACTACCATCCCCTCCTGGAAAAAGCCGGGATGCTTTCAGGTGCAGCTGGGTCCAGCAAACCTGCTCTTCCCTGTGTCCTTCCCTGCTCAGCGGATGGGAGCTCTGTCCTTCCAGAGGCTCGGGCTAGAACCCAGGGACTGACTCTGACTCCTCTCCTTCCCTCACCACCATGTGCTGCTGGTCTGGAAATGCTCTCAAGTCTCTCTCCAGATGCCCTTCCCATCCTGTCTAGCCCTCATCAGTACCCACCTGGACCAGTCACCCCTGTCCTGGTTCCTCAGCTCTACCCTTTACTCCACACAATCTGTCCCCCTCCACAGTAGCAAGAGGGCGCCAGTAAGTACCTGAATCAGCTCCCATTCTTCCTCCGCTCCAACCCTCTAGGCTCCCACCTCCCTCCAGCAAAAGCCCAAGTCCTGCCCAGCTGCCTACAAGGCCCTTCAGGACCTGCCCTGTCCCCTCCCTGCCCTCTCCTCCTCCCTCTCTCCCCCTCGCTCACTCTTCTCCAGCCACGGGCCCCCTCATTGTTCCTCCAACTCCCCAGGCACAGTCCTGCCCCAGGGCCTTTGCACATACTGGTTTCCTCTGTCTGAAACACCCTTCCCCCACATTTTCACAGCTGTTTCCTTCTGTCGACTCAGGTCTTCCTCAAACATTGCATCCTCAGAGAAGAACTGATCACCATGGTTGATCACTGCCACTCAGGTACCACCTCCGTCAGCCTTTATCACATATTCATTCTCTAGCTTTTTTTTTCTTGGGGGGGGCACTTATTTTCATCTGAAATTTATCTACTTCTCATTTACTGTCTAGATTTGTGCTGTCTGATAAGGAACCACCAGTCATATGTGACTAAATTAAAATTTTAAAAAATTAAACAAAATTCAAAAACCAGTTCCTCGGTCACACCAACTGTGTTTCCAGTGTGGTTCGTGGCCACAGGACTGGCACAGACATCACATATTTCTCTCAGCACAAAAAGTTCTGTGGACAGCTCTGCTGGAAGTGGTGGGAACTGGGAGGGTGAGGCCAGGTCAGTTTCAGTCACTGCTGGGTCCTAGTGCCTGGCATGCAGTAGGCACTCAATAAAAGGTTTCTGAATGAAAGAATAAACTAATGGCTAAGAGGCCTTGCAAAGTCTGGAGGGGCTGATGTACAGCACTGGCAGAGGTCAGCAGGTACCATCTACAGCCACAAATCCACACAGCTCAATCTGAACTTGGGTCTACTTGGCTTCCACCCCAAGCACCCTCTGGGGGCTGCTGCTCTGGTCCCGAGGGCAGAAATTTGTGAAAAGCTGCTCCAACCACAGCCAGACTCCACTCTGCAGCCAGGTGCCAATGTGCTGACTCAGTCAGAGGTGGGGGTGGCAGGGGTAGCACCCCTGCCAGGCACCCCATGGCCCACTTTGAACCAGCTCTGGCCGCCTTAATATATCTGGCCACATCCTCATCCTGCCTCTGTACCCGCCAGGTCCCCAGTGGGGATGTGTATGGCATTTCCCCCTCAAATCTTCAGTCTTGTTCCCGACTTTTGCCACATCCCAATAACCCTCATTAAATCTTTCATTCAACTGGCTCATGCCATTCTCTTAAACTAATTTACTTTAGAAACTAAGTCTCTAATGCACAGCTCTAACTGCCTAGCCTTGAAAGCCACCAGAAAATTATTACAATGAAACTACGCGTCGAGTTCTTCCATTTTCCCTGGATACTGTTGCTAAACCCAGCAGCACAAGGGGATTTGGTTATGGAGAGATTGGCAGGTATTGGTTTTAAAGATCACCCTGTACCCGACTGAGACTTTCTTCTTGACCTGTTACTGACTGAAAGTAGAGTTACTGCTGGTCCGTGTAGCTCTGTGCCACCAGATGCTTCCTCCATGGGTCACCCCCAAAAAGCCTCATCCTGGTGGCAGGTCCCTCACTTTCAGACTCACGGCCCAGAGAAGGCAGGAGCCCTAGGTTCTTGTCCCATCTCAGTCCCCAGGGAGCTGTGTGGCCTTTAGCAAGTTCTTGCCCCTCTCTGGGTCTCTGTGTCCCCACCTGTGCAGAGGACAATTGGGTTTTTGGTGCTGGGGACTGATTTTGGTGGGGTCAAGGCCTTTGATGATCAGAGAAACTGAGGCACTGGCCAGAGAGATGCCCAAGACAGGGCTTCATGCAGCATTTGACCGACTTGCCTCATGAGGGTGGGACCCAGCCTTGGTCACTGCTGAAATCCTAGCCATCTATCCTGTACCAGACCCTATTCTGAGTTTTGGGGATGCAGCAGGAACCAGGGCAGACAACCTCCCAGGGTTTCTCTTCTAGGGAGGGAGACAGATGGAGGCAGCCATGCAAAGATGGGGGTGGGGAGGGAATTCTGAGTAGAGGACACAGCACTATAAAGGTCCTGTGGTAGGAATGAATACACTAAGCTCTGGGGAAAGAGAGGGAGATGGGATTAGAGGAGTAAGGTGAGGGGATGTGATGTGAAGAATGAACATATTGTAGCATGAACGATTATCATACTTCCGTAACAATTCTTTCACATATGCATTTAAAGAGCACCTGCTGCATACCAGGCTCCAGGCTGAGCACTAGAGACACAAGATGACCCAAGCAGTCCTGGCCCAGCATTAGGAAGTTCACAGGCTACAGGGGAGGCAGACAGGGGGCTCTGGCAGTTAAGAGACCAGAGATGTGATGAGGAGTGCATCTGGCATGGGGGTGGGGAGGGCTTCTAGGAGGAGGTGATATCTAAGATGTGAAGGAAGAGGGGAACTGGGAGAAGAAATCTAAGTGGCACTGGACTGAATGGGAAGAAGTGGGAATAGGAACCTCGGGCCAAGTCCTACCTCACAGGTGAGAAGCCTGAGGAGCCAGGGGGCTGATGAGGGGGATGGGACGGCAGAGCTGGAGTCCCTGCTTGACCCAGCTATGAGCTCAGGTGTGGGCATGACCTCCCTGGGCAGCTCCCCAAGTTCTCAAGTCCTGGGTGACTGGGAGGCGGGGCAAGGTGACATCTTTAGACAGGGGTTGGGCCCAGGTCCCAACCCCACCCTTCTCCAAGACTTCAGAATGCTCTTTAAGGCTTAGTATGGGGCAAAGCTGAAGTTCCAATAATTTGGCTACCTGATGCAAAGAGCTGAATCATTGGAAAAGACCCTCATGCTGGGCAAGATTGAGGGCAAGAGGAGAAGGGGACGACAGGGGATGAGATGGCTGGATGGCATCACTGACTCAATGGACATGAGTTTGAGCAAACTCTGGGAGATGGTGAAACACAGGGAAGCCTGGCATGCTGCAGTTCATGGGGTCACAAAGAGTCAGACACGACTGAGTGACTGAACAACAAACAACAATGGGGGAAAGCACTCTAGACCAAGCCAGGCACAGAGTAGGCACTCAATGAGCACTCTGGCTCTTACTCCTGGCTCTTCCTGTGGGCCAGGCATCCATGAAGCAGCTCACTGAATCACCTCAAAGACTGGGGTTACTGTTCTCCCCATTTTTCAGTTGGAGGAACTAAGGTCTGGAGGTTGGGCTCATATTCTCACCACTAGAAAGTGGCAGAACTAGGACTTGAACACAGGCTGGTTCTCACCTCCTCCCTTTGCCCCCACCCATCCATCCAGGCCTTGGCTTCCCTTCTTCCTGCCTAACTGGAGGTCACCCAGTCCTGGAATTTGTAGCATCTTGAACCTAGCCCATCTGTGACTTTGTAGCTCACATGTGGGCGGGGATTGGTGGCCTCAGGGAGGCATAAAGATGGACCTCTGGCTCCCAGATATATCAGGTATTATGATTAATAATTAATTATTCCAGGACTTCCCTGGGGGTCCAGTGGCTAAGAATCTGCACTCTCAACGCAGGGGGCCCAGGTTCAACCCCTCCGTTAGGGAACTAGATCCCACGCACCACAACTAAAAATCCTGAAGTGTGACAACTAAGATTCCTATGCAGCCAAAGAAATAAATAAATATTTTTTAAAAATAATTAATTATTCCCCAGCAAGCAGTGCTCATCTGGGAGCCATGATGGAGGGGGTGCAGGCAGGGGTTTGGACTCAGCAATTGTCCCAGGAGATCTCACCTCCGGGCCTTTGCACTCTCCATTCGCCTGCTGGGAACACTCTTTCCTATAAAATCCACCTGTCTCCCTCACCACCTCTGTTCAAATCTCACTTTTTTTTTTTTCTGGCAGGCACTGGGCTCTTAGTTCCCAGGCCAGGGATCGAACCCGCCCCTTGTATTAGAAACACAGAGCCTTAACCACTGGACAACCGGGGAAGTCCCTCTCAAATGTCACTTTTTCAGTGAGGTCTTCAGGGACACTCTTTTGAAAATTCTGCCTCCCACTCTCTGGGCCCTCCCCAGTCCCTTGGAATTTTTCCCCCTTAGAGCAAACCACCACTCTCTGACTTTTTATGTGGGTTTTATCTGTGCTTTGTTTATTCTCCGGCTCCCCAACTGGAGTGATAGCTGCAAGAGGGCAGGAGATTTGTTCTTTCAAATTCCTCCCGCTGAGGACAGGAAGCAGCTGGTGTGTGGCAGATGCAAAGCTTTGTGGACGGGAGAGCCCCTCTTATCTGCTCCTAGAAGCAACCTCCATTGCTGGTTTGTGTCAATCTCTGCATATCTCTCCCAAGCAGTTACAGACCAAAAGTAACACCAGAATACAGAGTGGTTTTTTCTTCTGTGAAATTGTATCATCTTGTATCATTTCCCAGCATTCCTCCTTCTTTCAAAAGACACTGTATCTACTGAGCACACTCATCCCTAGACACTTCCCCTCCTGTGTATAATCTTCCATTACAAGGTTATTACAATCCCCTGTTGATGGACACCTAGGTTGGCTCCACTTTTTATTTCTTCCTCAGTCTCGACCAATGCCTGTGAATCTTTCTGTCCACATCTTCCACATCTCAGTGCAGAGAGATGGGCAGTTGGAGGGTCTGCACCTTCCCTTTGGACCTGCTAACATCACTTCTAGGAGTTTTTCTGAAAAACACATCCCCGTGAAATGGCATGTGTAGAAAATCCTCATGGCAAAAGACTTGAAACAACCTAAGTGCCCAACAATAGGGGATTGGTTAAATAGATAGTGGTGCAAGGGACCAAATAATGCCACAAAAGATTGCCATCTTTTAGTATTATGAGACTAGTATCACAGCTGTGAAAAGGAAGATAGAGCCAGTTGTATAGTTATGAAATCACTTTTAAGATACATTTTTTTTAAGAGAGAGGAAAAACAACCCCAAAGTATGGGACAGCTTTTAAAAGATGCTACCATTTGGTTAAACCAGGGAACATAAATCTACCTGCCTACTGAATGTTCACTGAAGATGTCTAGATAACTGTGCTGTCCAAAACTGTGGCCACGGGCCACATGTGGCTGTTTACATTTAAATGGAATAAAATGGAATAAAATTTAAAAGTTGAGTCTTCATTTGCACTAGCTACATTTCCAATGCTCAACAGCACATGTGGCCAGAGGCTATTTTATTAGAAAGCTATCACCAGAAAGTGTTTCTAAAATTGTACAAAAGTTCTGCTAGACAGTGCTAATACAGAGCAGGGGCCAACAAGCTACAACCCAAGGACCAAATCCGGCCCCCTGGCTGTTTGTGTCAATAAAGCTTTATTGGCACCCAGCCAGCGCCATTCATTCACGTATTGTCTCTGGCTGCTTTCATGCTACAACAGTAGCACTGAACAGTATTGATGGAGACTGCTGAAAAGATTTACTATCTGGTCCTTTACAGAAAAAGTCTACCAACAGCTGTCCTAGCAGGAGACTGGTGGCTACTTCTGGTGAAGGAGAGGGGAGGAGAGCTGCAGATAGGAGGGGAGTGGTGGTAGAGAGACTCTCCCCTGTGTATTCTTCTGTACATCCTCCATTATAGCTCACATGTATGTGTTAGCTGGCCAGAAAATAAAAATAAAAGATGGTGAGAAGTAGCCATGCTGATTTATTCTCCTGCTGATGACGCCCAGGGGTCCCCCTCCCATTTCCAATCTGGAAATCATCAAGCTTCATACATTTTTGCCAAGCGGATGGGCAAGAAATGGATCTTGTTGTTTTAATCTGCATCTCCTGGGCAAGAGATGAGGAATCTTTAAATATGAATACATGCTTATCTACTCATCCATCAGACCTCCAACTCTGAAAAGCCAGGGATCCCGTTGATCTCAGTCACCGTAGCATCCCAGCACCCGCACGGGGCCAGCCAAACAGCTGGAGCCCAATAAATGTGTGCCAAGTGGATGAATGAGGGCCTGAGGGAACAGGGCCCAGGGCTGGGGCTGTATTACAGGCCAGGGATCACTGGGGACAGCAGTGGGCATCGAACACCAAGCCTAGCTCCTCCAAGGCAGGCTCACCAATGGACCCAGGGCAAGCCTGGCTCCCAAGCAGGCCAGAGCTGGCAGCCCCGTGGGCAGGAGCCTGGGGACACCCTTTCTGGGGATGGTGGTGGGGAACCTCGGGCTCCAGGCAGGAGAGAGATTATATATTCATCAGAATCTTAAACAAAAGCCCCGCGGCCGCCTGTCAGCAGGCTCTGGCTTTTATGGTAATCGGCGATGAATTACCCACAATGCCTGGCCAAGCGCAAGTGGTTCTTGGCCCAGATCCTAAACTAATTTTTATATGTTCGTGTGTATATAATTTCGCTCACTCCCTCCAGTCCCACTTCCATCATTAGTGGAAGCATCGGGGGAAGGGTGAGGGGAGGGAGCAGAGGGAACCCTGGATGTAAAAGCAGAGGGTGCTTATCAAGACCCCCCTCCCCTCCCCGGGCTTGCCTGGCACCAGGCCCTGGACTCAGTGCCTGTGGAGGTGGGAGATGAGTGCCAAGCTGGAGCCAAGGGGAGTCTGGAAACCACCAAGAACCAAAGCTGGCAGCCCTGGCGGGTGGAAAACGCCCAGAGAAGAAGAGAGAGGAGCAAGGTGGGGAGGATGTGTGGGCCCAGGAATGCTGAGCCACAGGCTGTGCAGCCTGCATCAAGCGCCCTAACCACTCTGGGCTTCAGCTTCTTGGTGTGTGAACCAGGCCTCCTTTGTATCTTGAACTGGAGGCTTCTAGTGAATATCTGCCTTTCTGCCCCAAGAGCCCCAGTGGAGCTTGGAGCTGGGCAAAGCCCCAGCCCCATCTAAGCCCAAAGGTATAGCTGGCTGTGCTCTAAATGCTTTGTACATATTAACTCATTTCACTGCTGCCTTCTGTTACCATCCCCATTATACAGATGGGGAAACTGAGGCTGAGAAAAGGCTGTGCCACTGGCTTGTTGGTGGCAGGGGACACCAGCCCCACATCACACCCACAGGCTGACTTCGGAGCCACCAGCTCCAGGAGGCCTCCTCCAAAACCTGCAGAGAAGCACTTCCTTTGCTTCTGGAAACCTTAGTGTATGTTAACACAAGGGTCCCCATGTCTGTCCTTCCCCGTCCTTGCAGATGCGCAGGCCAGAGATCTGAGAGTTATCCTCCATTTCTCTCAACCCCACCCTGCACCCACTGCTTGGCCAATCTACCAGCTCTTACAAAAAAAAAAAAACAACTCTCCAGAATCCACCCACTTCTTCCCCCTTCCCTGCCTCCATCTGGTCCAGCCCCATCATTGCTCACCTGGGCAAGCACAGTTACTCCCACCTGGTCCCCAGTGCCCGCAGTGGCAAAAGGGTACCCATGAGCACCTGAGTCAGGCTCTGTTCCCTCCTCTGCTCACAGCCCCTCTACAGGGTTCCCACCTCCCTAGGGGTAATAGCCCAAGTACTGCCAGGGCTCACAAAGCCTGGCACAACCAGCCCTGTCCCCTCCCTGTCCACCCCTCTTCCTCCTTCTCCCTCACTCTGCTCCAGCCACTCAGGCCTCCTTGCTGTTCCTTCAACACACCAGGCATGGTCCTGCCCCAGGGCCTTTGCACAGCAATTCTCTCCCTGTCCTCCAGGGAACAACTTTACCCCAGATCTTCTCATAATTCACTCTCATTTCCTGCTGGTCTTCACTGAAAGATCACCTCCTCAGAGAGACCCTGCCTTGATTCCATAGTTAAAATAGTTCCTTCCTTATCATCCACCCCTTCTCCTGGCTCTGTATTTAATAAATAATCTATTCATTTGTGTATTGGTCTTCTCCCTGCTACACTTGACAGAGGCAGGGCTTTGTCTTCTGTGTTCTTCACCACTCTATTCCCAGCACCTTGGCAGGGCCCAGCACATAGTAGATGTTCAATAAATAGATGAATCTCTAGATTGCCGCCCCACCCCCACCCCCCCGCAGTAGGATTCTGAACCCAGAGGAGGCACTATGATTGTTTTCTCAACACTCAGAAGCTTTTCTTGGGGTCTGAAAGAAAATTTTAGATCTGAAACTGTGGGGGGCTTCTGCAACTAGTCCAGTGGCAGCAGCTAAAGAATAAAAACATCCATTCCACTAAACCATTCAGAAGCCTGCACGCACTCGCTAGTGGCTGAGGCAGAGATTATAGACACTCTGTAGGGTGCCCAGGTGAGATCCAGCAAATACTAAGATGTGCATGCCAGAGGACTTCCCTGGTGGCCCAGTGGTTAAGAATCCACCTTCCAATACAGGGGGCTTCCCAGGTGGTGCAATGGTAAAGATCTGCCTGCCAGTGCAGGAGATGCAAGAGCCGGGGGGTTGATCCCTGGGGGCGGCAAAGTCTCTTGGTGAAGGAAATGGCAAACCACTCCAGTATTCTTGCCTGGGAAATTCCATGGACATAGGAGCCTGGTGGACTACAGTCCATGGCATCGCAGAGTTGGATGCAACTGAGCGCACGCGCACACATTCCAATGCAGGAGACATAGGTTCGATTCCTGGTCGGGGAACTAAGGTCCCACGTGCCATGTGGGCAACTAAGTCTGTATTCTGCAACTACTGAGTCCATGTACCACAATCAGAGAGCCCACATGCCACAACTAAGGAAAACACAACACAGCCCAATAAACAAATGTAAATAATTATTTTTAAAAATGTGAATTCCCCACAGAATCTCTTACTGGTGCTTGAAACCTGTGCATGAAAAGCACTGCAGCTTATCTCACGGGAAAGTGAAAGAGAGGGGTGGATGGGCATGACCATCAGGAGGGGAGTGGGCATGCCAATAGCATAGTACACAGCCCAGAAAAAAGCAGGCGAAGGCTTCATACATACTGCATCTGTGTGAAAAAGAAGAGCACGGAACAGTGGGCATAGGGTGTGTGAACAAGGTTGGAAGAGCCCAAGAGACCTAGCTTTGCTAATGTTGAAATAACAGGACTTCTCTGGTGGTCCAGTGGTTAAGAGTCTGCCTGCCAATGTAAGGGGACATGAGTTCTATGCCTGGTCCAAGAAGATTCCACATGCTGCAGGGCAACTACGTCCGTGCACCACAACTACTAAGCCCACATGCCCTAGAGCCCAGGCTCCACAACAAGAGAAGCCACCACAAAGAGAAACCTGTGCACTGCAAGGAAGAGTAGTCCTTGCTTGCCACAACTAGAGAAAGCCCACGTGCAGCAGAGAGACCCGGAACAGCCACAAAAGAAAGAATAACAGTAATAATAACACTTGTTAATATTTTAAGACACACATCTCACCTAATTCTCTCCCTTTTACAGAGGAGGAAACTGAGTCTCAGAGAGGTCAGGCCACTTACTCAAAGTCACACAGCTTGGAGGTGGCAGAGGGAGGATATGAGTGCAGGTCACCCGGTAGCCCCAGAGCCTGGCCTAGATTGAGGTGACAAAGCTGGCTTGCAGCTCAGCTCAACACCGAGTATACAGTAAGTGTCCCATAAATGCCACGGAGATGCCCAAGGGCAAAGGGAACACAGGCAGAGACCATGCTCAGGCAGAAACAGTGAATTTCCGAGCAGTGGATCAGGTGTTCGCTAGGGAGAAGGGATGAGGGCTTGAGCAATCAATTCGTTTGATCCTGGGAGCCGGGCATTGGGGAGTGAGACGGCTGGCTCTGAAGAGAACAATTGGCTGCCAATCTCATTTCCTCCTGTGACAGAGATGGGCAGGCCTGGCCGGGACTCACGGCTGGCACAAAGCCAGGGCCAGTGGGGACCTCCCCACCTGTCACCCATGATGTGTTCATCAAGAGCGAGGGGAAAGTCATAACCATCCAGGGTGGGAGGCTGGAGGGCTGGTGCAAGGGCTCCTTTTGGGTGGGGAGGGGAGACCCTGGCCCAAAGTCAATGTGGCTCCTGGGAAACCTTTCCTCCTCTCTGTCTCAGCTGAACCAACTCACCATCCAACCCATGCTTACGGAGAATCATACGGCATGAGATCCAAGACCATGAGTTTGACATGAGTTTGGTCCCAGGCTCTGCTCCTTGCTTACTCTGTGACCTTAAGTAAGTCATTTCCCTTCTATGAATCTCTATTTCCCTGTCTGTAAAGTGGAGTCATCATCACCTGGCTTGGCACAACCACCCTAAGCCATGGGTTTTAGATTCAGAGCAACCCAAGTCTGAATCATGGTTTAACCTCCACGCTAGGTGGCCTTGGGCAAGCAGTTTAAGCAATCTGGGTTTGCTTTTGTCTTTCCCAGACTAGGAAAATGGCAACCCATGACAGTCTGCTTTTCAGCTTCCCTGGTGGCTCAGTTGGTAGATTCCACCTGCAATGCAGGAGATGCGGGTTTGATCCCTGGGTTGGGAAGATCCCCTGGAGAATGTAATGGCAACCCAGTCCAGCATTCTTGTCTGGGAAATCTCACGAACAGAGGAGCCTGGCAAGTTACAGTTCATGAGATTGCAAGAGTCAGATACAACTTAGCAACTAAACCACCACCAGTCTGCTTTTCTTCATCTTTAACAAGGAGTTAAAGAGTCCTTGTCTGAGCTCCTGGATCAAGCCATGCCTGAAGATGGTATGTTCTACATCAATTCATTTCCTTTTTTTCAAACTGAAGTCAGTTTGATTTGGGTTTCTCTTCTTTTCAAGCTGCCTGCCCACTGTGCATCTGAGGACAGAGCCTCCTTAGGAGCAGGACACGGAGCTGAGGATAACCTTCAAGGTTATCCCTGCTCAACAGTCAACCTGCTGATGAACTTCAAACAGACCCAAACCTCTGGGTCTCAGGTCTCTCAGAATGCAGATGCTAGAATGCAATACCCACAAGGCATCATCCAGATCTGGGACTGAGGGCAGTGCCTGTTTACTGAGCACCTACCTCGTGTCCGCTAACTGGCTGCCTATTATGGATCCACTGGTCTAACATCTACCACAATCCATTTAGTGAGCACCTACAATGTGCTGGGCCTCATGCAAGACACAGGATTTAACTGCTCCACCTTGAGGGCTCACAGTGACTTCACAAGGGGAGTCTTCGCCCATGCTGTTCTCTCTGCCTAGAACATCATTCCCTCCTATCTCTGCCCAGGTAACTCCTACTCAATCACCACATCTCAGATTAGTTTCCACCCCCTCCAGGAAGCCTTTCCTGACCTCCTCTCCCATTGTTCATTCTTGGAGACTTTTATCTTCTCTCCCTCTTTCTCATCCAAATTCCAGATCTGACGATCTCTGTATTGAATTGAGTTTAAGCTGCATCACTATTTTACGTGTCAGTAAGAAAGAAAAAATGCTACCAATTAAACTGAACATAACTGCTTGCCTTTTTTTTTTTTTTTTTTTGCCATACCAGGCAGCATGCGGGATCTTAGTTCCCCAACCAGGGATTGAACCAATGTCCCCTGCAGTGGAAACACAGAGTCTTAACTACTGGGCCACTAGGGCAGTCCCTAGACACAACTTTCTTATCACACAGAATTATCATTTGACAGCAACTGAATGGGTTTTTTTAGACTTCTTTGGACCATAGACTCAGATCACCTTTCTCTCCTGAACATAAGTGGAAAGTGTAAGTAAAATATATGTACAAGTTTTCCTAAAACACCCCTGGTTCCAAGCCCAGGTCTTCTGAATTGCTTTTCACCCCAGGGCTGCTGATTCAGGGTTTTGCGCATGGCATCTGTCCCTATGCGGCCAGGCTCCAGACAACTAGCGTTTCCCGCGGTTGGCTGCCTCAAGACTTCCCTCTAAGCTTCTGACATCTGCACTAAGGGATCCACGGAAGGCACTGACAATCCACGGAAGGCTCCCATCCACTCTCACGTGGCCCAAGCACTGTGGTTTGTCAACTAACATTTTGGGGGCCACAGTGGTCAAGACAGGGATAACCAGCCTGCCTAAAATGGCCTGGCGCACAGCAGGAGCTAAAAAATTATTGGGATGACAAGCAAAGAGCTGAGTCTGATTTCACCGGAAATGGGCAGTTCAGAGAGGTTGGGCAAAAGCCATAACGTCACACAGCTAAGTAAGGGGTAAGGGCAAATTCAAATCCAGGATACTTGGTTTTGTCCCGGTATATCTGCCAACAGTATTGACAACGTATTTTCCTAAAATGGGGTAGAGTGGGGATTCCAACCAACTTTTTGACTAAGAGAAAGCAAACTCACCCAAGCCTTTAAATGCAAGGGGAAAAAAAAAAGATACAAATGAACTTATTCATAAAAGAGAAACAGACTTACGATACTGAAAAGGAACTTATTGTTACCAAAGGGGAAACAAGGGACAGAGGGATAAAGCACGAGCTTAGAAAGAACATAACAGACACAACTATATATAAGATAGACAACCAACTGTATGGCACAGGGCACTATACTCTATGTTCTTTAATACCCTATATGAGAAAAGGATCTGAAAAAGAATGAATATATGTATACGTATCAAACCAGTCAATCCTAAAGGAAATCAACCCTGAATATTCATTGGAAGGACTCATGCTGAAACTGAAGCTCCAATACTTTTGCCCCCCCGAGAAGAAAAGCCAATTCATTGGAAAAGACCCTGATGCTGGAAAAGACTGAGGCAGGAGAAGAGGGAGGCAAAGGATAAGATAGTTGGATGGCATCTCTGACTCAAGGGACATGAATCTGAACAAACTCTAGGAGATGGTGAAGGACAGGGAAGCCTGGCATGCTGCAGTTCATGGGGTCACAAAGAGTCAGACATGACTTAGTCATTGAACAACAATATGTGTAACTGAATCACTTTACTGTACACTTGAAACTAACACTATACACCAACTATACTCCAATAAAATTTATTATAATTTAAATATACATTATACAGTTATATATATATATATATATATATATAAATCATACAGTTCAGTCGCTCAGTCGTGTCTGTCTCTTTGCAGCTCCATGGACTGCAGCATGCCAGGCTTCTCTGTCCATCACCAACTCCAGACGCTTGCTCAAACTCATGTCCATCAAGTCGGTGATGCCATCCAACCATCTCATCTTCTGTTGTCCCCTTCTCCTCCTGCCCTCAATCCTTCCCAGCATCAGGGTCTTTTCCAATGAGTCGGTTCTTCTCATCAGGTGGCCAAAGTATTGGAGCTTCAGCATCAGTCTCTCCAATGAATATTCAGGACTGATTTCCTTTAGGATTGACTGGATTGATCTCCTTGCAGTCCAAGGGACTCTTTAAGAGTCTTCTCCAACACCACACAGTTCAAAAGCATCAATTGTTCGGCACTCGGCTTTCTTTATGGTCCAACTCTCACATCCATATGTGACTACTGGAAAAACCATAGCTTTGACTAGATGGACCTTTGTTGGCAAAGTAATGTCTCTGTTTTTTAAATTATAATAAATTGGTCAATTTAATATAATTATAATTATATGGGTTTCCCTGGTGGCTCAGACAGTAAAGAATCCATCTGCAATGTGGAAGACCTGGGTTCAATCCCTGGGTTGGGAAGATCCCCTGGAGAATCCCCATGGACAGAGGAGCCTGGAGGGCTATAGTCCATGGAGTCGGAAAGAGTCAGACACGACTGAGTGACTAAGCACAGAACACAAGTAAATTAGAAAGAAGTGACGGCCATGAAGTGCTTAGGGAGCAAGCTGCACCCCAGCCAGGTCACCCAGCCACTGTCCAACATCTAGCTGTTTGACACTGAGCAGATGACCCAGCCTCCCTGGGTCTCAGCTTCTCTGCCTGCCAGAGGGGTATCACAGTCGCCCATGATAGGTCTGCCTTCAAACTCTATCCCAAATCTCCCCACTTCTCCCCTATCCTAGGTCTCCACATGGTTCACCCCATTACCCTGCTTGGACCACCAGTACAGTCTCCTCTGCTCTGCTCCCCCCACCCCACCCCCATGATGTAGCCTCCCCACAGCACCCAGAAACCCAGAAGGCTCCCATGAGCATCTAGGTCAGGTACCCACCTCCCTCCTCTGGGTAAAAGCACAAGTCTGTCCTGCCCAAAGGTCCTGCCCACCCTGCCCCCACCTGTCCCTCCCTGCCCTCCCCTCCTCTCTGGCCCCCAGGCTCACTCTGCTCCAGACACATGGGCCTCCTCACTGTTCCTCCAACACCTCAGGCACATTCTTGCCCCAGGTACTTTGCACAGGCTGCGCTCGCTCCCCAGATCATTCTCTCTCCCACACATCCACTTGGCTCCCTCCCTTACCTCCATCAGGGTTTTACTCAAGTTGTCAACCCCTCAATAAAAAGCCATCCCAATGACTTCACTTAAAATGACAGCCCTGGGACTTCCCTAGTGGTCCAGTGGTTAACACCCTTAGTGGTTAAGTGCCCCTTCCACTGCAGGGGCCACAGGTTCAATCTGTGGTTGGGATATTAAGATCCTGCTTGCCACTCAGAGCAGCCAAGAATAAATAAATAAAAAAATAAAATAATGACAGCCTTCATCCCTTCACTCACATATCCCTTTTCCTCTTTTATTCTGTTCTCTTATCACCACCTGACATGACACATCGTTTGCTTATTATCTCTTCCTGATCACAACCTGAGTGCCACAGAAGCACGCACTTCCTCCCGGCAGGGCCCCAGCAGAGAGCCCGGCACACAGTAGGTGCCCGGATGACACGGCACAGATGTGGGGGTGGCTGTAGCCACAGCTGAACCAGCTATCCATCGGGCCTCTGGGGCTGGCTGGGAGCGGAAGCCTCCACGCCTCCTCCAGGCCCCTTCCTGTCCCCATTTCTGAGCCATCCCTGGACTCTGCCCTCTGCCCCCTTTCCTGAGTCTCCAGCCAACACCTGCTGAGAAAACGCAGGAAGCAGGGGCGGCCTCCGTGGTGCCTGTGGCCTGGGCAGGGCATGTTCCTCCGGACAGCTTAATCCCTGCCCGGGTGGGAGGGAGGCCCCAGAGGTGGAGCCAGGATCTTCCAGCCAAAGAAACAGACCATCTCTCTGATCCTGCTCCCAGGAAGAGGTGCCATGCTGGAAGGTGCCTGATAACTATTTAGGGAGTAGATATATTATTATTATTGTTATTGTTATTATTATTTCAGCCACATGGCAAGTGGGATCTTAGTTCCCTGACCAGGGATCAAACCCACACCCCCTGCATTAGAACCCCAGTTTTAACCGCTGGACCACCAGGAAAGTCCTAGATGTATTAATGACGGCCACTGTGTCATCCTTACTCTGAGCCCAACAGTAAGGCTTCGCTCTTAGTAACTCATCAGATCCTCCCAAGGATCCTGGGAAGATGAGGGTCATCATTTCCCCTATTGTACAAATAAGGACACTGAGGCCAGGAGGTGACATCAGAGCAGGTGAGCAACACAGCTGGGACTCAAACCCAGGCCCGTCTAGTTGTGAACCACTAATCGACATGGTCTCAAAGCATAAAACATGGCAGGAAAACATCAGCAACATCTACAGAGCATTTGCTGTGTCCTCAGCCCAAGGTGGAAGGGGGAAAACAGCATGGGTGCCTCATCTCCTGGTCACCTGCCCACAATCTGTTGATATGGGCCCATTCTATGATGAGGAAAACTAAGTCTGCAAAGGAGGAAGTGATTTCCTGAAGGTTCCCAGAAGTGGCAGTGCCCAAAGCTGGTGCTAAATTCACTCCATCCTTCCCTGGGATGGGTCATGGAGCTTTTTCAGAGATGACTCACCTGCTATGAGGCTGGCTCATACCTCAAGAACACCCACTGTGTGATCCGGGCCCCAAGTGGAAAACCCTCAGGGGTATCATTTCTAGGTGGGTAAACTGAGGCTTCAAGAATTTCAGCCGTGTACCTGAAGTCTTGAGATGTTCACTGACTGGTGAGTCGAGGCTCAGAGACGTTCCTCCACGTGCCCAAGGCCACACAGCCAGCAAGAGGCGGCACCAGGACTCAAACTCAGGGCTTCCCAACCAGACTTGGAACTGTGGGCTGGCATGAGCCTGCAGTGGAAACTCTCAGCTCTGCAAACCAGATGCTCCGTGGCCATGATGGAGTATCCACGGGGACAAACATTGCAAAACCCCAAATGACAAGTGTTGGGATGGAAACAGCCTTGTGCGTGGCTGGGCTGCTTCAGGCGTAAAAAATGAGCAGGGGGAGGATATCTAACACCAACTGTATTTTTAAAAATCCCACAGCAATAAGGAGGCTGGCCCGTCAGCACGGCGTCACGTCCGTGGGCATGCAGAAGCCCAGAACGCAAGGACGCGGCTATTTTAAAGGGGCTATTTCTGGAGGCCGAGGTGAGAACGCGGGGGCGAGAGGAAGGATCAGGAGCAGCCGCTGAGCGGCCCGAACTGGCCGACTGTGGGGTGGGGGGACACAAACAAGTGAAAAGGGAGGACTCGGGAGCCACCTGCTTAGTTGGTGCCAATGCAGGCACTGGCACAAGCCAGCTGGAAGACCTGAGGCGTCTCAGAGCCCCATTTCTTGCCTGGTGAATGGAGACCTGTGTGTGCAAAACTCTCAGGGGGCCCTACTGTGCATAAGTGCTGCTGTGGACATAGTAGAGGAGACAGGAAGAGAGGAGGTAGATGGTAAGAGGCATATGAAGTAGAGATGGCAACAGTGCTGCCAGTAAAAGCAGAGCCAGAGCGGGAAAGATGGGGAGCCAGGTGGAGAGGCGAATTTTGCAATTAACAACCTTACAAGTTATTTCACAAATAATAACTTTGCAAACCTCAATAGAGATTGGGAGGAAGCCTCACTTAAAAATGAGCAGAGACCTAAGGAGAGAAAGAAGAAAAGTGCTTTGTCCCGAGGCTCACCTACTGATGCTATTAGGATCAAGTTGGGCTGTAGGTGTCAAAAAAACCCACAAAAACTCACTGGAGAGGCCTACTTTCTCTCTTCACATAAAGGAAGCTCCCAGGTGGGTCTCTCAGGGCTATTTTGCCCACCCCTTATCATCAGGGTCCAGGCTCCTTCCATCTCTGATCTCCCATTCTTAGGCATGAACCTGCCTCACAGTTCAAAATGGCTGCCTGGTTGCCTACCATCACCTCCACATTCCAATTGGGGAGGGAAGTAGGGTAGAAGGAAGCATGTGCTACCTCCCTTTGAAGACATTTCCAGGAAATTCTGTTCATTTATCCCACTGGTCAGAACTGAATCATGTAGCACAGACAGCTACAAGGTATACCCAGAAATGTTTGGGTTTTTTTTCCACCAGGTAGCTATGTACCCCCAAAAGTCAAAGGGTTCAACTGCTGTGGAGGAGAAAGAAGGGGTTTTGAGAGACTTTCCCCCACCACAAACATGAAACCCTCCACTCCAGGATGCTTTTCACTCATCCCAGGCTCCGCCTCCCCAAAGACCCCAAGGTTGCAAACTTCGGCTGCAGCTCAAGTTCAGGCTCCGTGTTTCAGGGGCCGTCTGGAAGGCAGGGCCCCACCTGTGGTCCACCCTTGCTAAGCACTCAGGCCCAAGGCACCAGGCATTTCCCGTCCCACTTCGTGCCTGCCTGGTGAGGCTGCCCAGCCAATTTATCTCCTTCTCCTCAGTAAACAACTGTCAGGGAAAATAAATAGTTTTTAATAGGCTCATTAATTGAATTCAGGGAGAAATAACCTTCTCCCGAGGCTGTTGAGAAGGAACACTCAGACACACAGAAGAGAGTCCCAGGACCCTGGTGTGAAGGTAGAGACCCCCAAACAGTCATAGCCGTGTGCAGCCACATGGACTCCACCAGTAAGGGGGCCCTTCCCCTCCCGGGCTTTTTCCAGCCTCAAGGCTGGAAGTCTCCGGTGGGTGCTAACTGGGCTTTAACGCCTCAGTAGCCCTTGGCCTCTGCTCTAAGCCTGTGGCGGCAGCAGAATGATTTAATGTCATTTTCTTTCTCTCTCTCTCTCTTTTTTTTTGCTCTCATTATATTTATTTTAAAGGTTCTGCCTTCTTATGTCAAGGACATATCAGGTTGCCCATTGATGAGAGTAAGACAAATTTTTCTCCTTTAAGTTTTCAAAGAGGGACTTCCCTGGTGGTCCAGTGGGTGAGACTCCACGCTCCCAATGCAGGGGGTAAGCTGGGTTCGATCCCTGCTCAGGGAACTAGATTCCACGTGCTTTAACAAAGATCCCACGTGCCATAACCAAGACCTGGTGAAGCTAAATAAATAAAGTGGTTTTTTTTTTAAGTTTTCAGAGAGAATGGGTTTTCAAGAAAACTACCAAGTCTCCCTGATGGGGTGTCCCAGGTGGCTCAGACAGTAAAGAATCTGTCTGCAATGCAGGAGACCTGGGTTCGATCCCTGGATTGGGAAGATCCCCTGCAAAAGGAAATGGCAACCCACTCCAGTATTCTTGCCTGGGAAATCCCATGGACAGAGGAGCCTGGCGGGCTACAGTCCATGGGGTCGCAAAGAGTCGGACATGACTGAGCAACTAACACATACACACAGCAAGTCTCTAGGAGGACCAGGGAGGTGGGGGCAAAAGGCACACATCTGGGTGGTATCTCAAAGAGCTCTGGATAGGGAATCTAGAGAGGTCACTGCACCTCATTGGGTGATTGTGGCACAGAACTGACCCCCCCAAAAAATCCACCTAGGGCTCTGGCCACATAGATGTGACTTGGTTTCCCCATTGTGGCTCAGTGGTCCTGAGGTGGGCCTCCTGCCACCATGGATCACAGCACCGGCATGGCCTGTGGTTCTGTCTGCCTGGGGCTGGTCCCCAGCTCCTGGCGGCACTGCAGCAAGAGACTCAACCCTGCTGGGAGAAGCCAGACTTGAGCCCAATTGCTCCCAGGACTCCCAAACCTTTTGCCCCCCTCCAAAGCTCCGTTTGCGGGTTCCCTGATGTGCCCGGAGAAGGCATTCATCACCATACTGTGTCTTAAGACATTTAGCCTGTTACATCTTCAATGTGCCAGCACATTCCAAGCAGACTCGGTACAGACCATTCTAATCATTCAAAACAGTCTTGTTCCCCTTTTACAGACAAGGAGACTGAGGTTCAGTCAGGAGACTCCAGGGGCCCAGAGTCATGCTCTGCAGAAGGCCAAGGCTTGAATGCAGATTCTACAAATGCCAAATGTGATCCCCCACAGAAAGCCCGGCCCATTCCTAGGGGCATCTCAATGACTTCTCTACCTATCTGGCTGAATGTTGTTGCTCAGTCGCTTAGTCGTGTCTGACTCTTTGCAACCCCATGAACTGCAGCACATCAGGCTTCCCTGTCCTTCACCATCTCCTGGAGTTTGCTCTGGCTAAACGGACAGGGTGCCAATGAACAGCAGGGTTAGTGGAATCTTAAAACCTCCTGGCCCAGCTACTATGCCCTCTGGGGATCCCCTGTGTTCCTCTGGGTTTCTCATCTTCTCAAGAGATAGGAAACCTCCTGGACTGTTTCAGGGTTCCCTGACCCCATGACACTTGGTCCTCAGGGGCCCTGGCTCTCAACAGCCATTCATCATAGCTTCTGCATCAGACAGCTCAGGTATGAGGCGATTCAGAGAGGGCAAGCGAGTGGCTGAAGTCACACAGCACCTCCAGTGGGGTCGTGGGTCTCCTAGCAGCCCTGCCCAGGGCAGAGGGAGCTGAGCCAGGGCATTTGAGCTGCTGATGTGGGGTTTTCCCAGCCATGACCCATCTAATCTGGACAATTAGACACACTGGTTCTAGCGCAGGAGGGCAACTTTCAAAAGCCTGGCAGGATGGTCTTGTGGGAGGGAGCCTGGTGGAGCTCCCATCCTGAAAAGGGGGTCAGATGGGCTGTAAAACAGCAGCTAAAAAGTGAGATATTGACCAAAAAGTTTGTTCGGGTTTTTTTTGTAAGGTGTTACAGAAAAACCTGAATGAACCTTTTTTGGCCAGGCCAATAAAAAGACTACTGGGGAACACTGGCCGGATGGGGTTGGCCCAGCCAGAAATGGAATGCCCAGCAGAGGAAACAGCGAGGACAAAGGCCTGGAGGTAGAAAGAGAAGAAAGGTCAGCGTGGCCGATGCAGAATGAGTGAGAAGGGAGAGGGTAGAGAAGCTGGCAGGGGACTGTATGGCAAGAAGCGTTTGGGCACACCATCCAGAGAGGCAAAGCAAGTTGCCTGAAGTCACAGTAAGAGGCAAAGATGGACCTTGAACCCAGACCAGCTGACAATGACGCCCCTTCATCTGCGACCAACCTTCTGGCTACATAACTGTCACCTGCAAAATGAAACTGCAGAGCCTTCTTCTGCAAAAATTATTAATCATTTCAAGAAAGCAACAGCAGATCATTCAACCAAGTACAGACCCTCTATGAGCACAAAAATGCACACAGACAACCCTGGGAAAAGACTCCAGCGAGCCAGTTCCTCGTCCTTACCCTGTGCCTCAGATGCCCCCATCTGCCACCTCTCGGAGCTGTTCTAAGGATGAAAGGAGAAAGTTCAGTGAAGCTTGAGCCCTGGGTCAGACAAGCAGTGTAGACTCCACAACCGGGGACCTCACGTAATACTGGGTTATTTCCCCTCTGTTGTAACTGTTTGGGAAATTGTGGATGTGGGGTTCCATTCATATCTCCCCCAGTGGTTTGTGAAGACAGGTGGAGGTGAGAGGAGGGGAGGTGAAGCCACAGTCATTTAGTCCCTGCTTGTTTTCCCAGGTGGCGCTAGTGGTAAAGAAGAATCCGCTTGCCTATGCAGGGCACGCAAGAGACTTGGGTTTGATCTCTGGTTGGGAAGAAGCACTGGAGGAGGAAATAGCAGCCCATTCCAGTATTCTTGCCTGGAAAAATCCCATGGACAGAGGAGCCTGGTGGGCTACAGTCCATGGAGTTGGAAAGAGTCAGACATAACTGAAGCACACACACACACATGTGTACCCTGGGTGCCAGACCCCATATCCACATGATGGTGTTTAATTCCTGATGCAGCAGGCAGGACATGTCCCCATTTCCTGGATGAGAAAACTGAGGCTGGGGGAAGGAAGAAGGGGTGACCTCACACAGCCAGGGAGGGCCTGTATCAGGATTCGAACTTAGCACTCTGGCCTCCAAAAACTAGATAGGGAAAAGAGGAAAGACCTAGCCATGGCAGCCCCTTGGTGTCCCAGATCCACCACTATCTCCGGAAAACCCCAGGAACCCATGCATCAGGGGCAGTTTCCCGCTTGCGATGATCAACTGGGCCATGGGGGCCGGGACAGGTGGGCTGCGGGAACCCGTTTGGGATCTCAGCGTTCGAGTCCAGGAAGGCAGTGCAGGGCACGGGAGGTGGATGTTCACAGATAAGCCCATAATACCCCAGCTGCCTGATTTCTCTCACCACCTGGGCTGTGGAGCACATAGCAGGTTTTCGACAGCTCAGCGTGACTGACATCTAGAACCCAGTCATTCTCTGTTGCAGGGGGTAGGGGTGGGGGGCATCCCAGGCGCTGTGGGGTGTGGAGCAGCATCCCTGCCCTGGCCACTGGATGCCAGGAGCATCCCCTAGTTGTGATGACCACAGATGTCACCAGACTTCACCCTGTGTCCCCCCGGGGTGGGGGGAGCAAAATCACCCCAGGCTGAGAACCACTGCAGCGAACTCCACAGATAACACAGGCGATCCAGTGGCCCAGCCCCGAGAACAAATAGGTACGTTCCAGAAAAGACAAGGGGAGAGGAACAGGTCCTGCGGCTAGCAGGTAATTCACAGCATTGCCTCACGGGACCAGCCAGCACAGCATTTAATTTCAGTCAAGTTTATCATTATGACCAATATTATCAGAGCCAATGTTTATCGAGCATGGCCCGCTGGCCCAGGCCCGGTTTTCAGCCCTCCCCGGGAGGAACAGCACCACTACCTTCAAATAACCCCTCCAGGTGGCTGCGAATCTTCAGCCCATTTCACAGTCCAGGAGACTGAGGCCTGGGGATGGCAGGTGAGGGGTTGAGCCCATGCAAGCAGCAAATGGAGATGTTGCAAGGAAAAGAATGATCCGAGAATGGAAAAATAGGGCAATTTCATGTAAAAAAAAAAAAATCTAGATTTCTGGTTTTTCTTGGAGAACCAGGAAGACCAGGGTTGGGGGGGTTCTGTCCAGTGCCCCCTTAGCATGACCTCTCCAGCCCTGATGGGCCTTGGGGTTTAAGAATGGCGTTTCTGGATTTCCCTGGTAGTCCAGGGGTTAAGACCCCGAGCTTTCACTGCAGGGGGCAAGGGTTCGATCCCTGGTTGGGGAAGATCCTGCATGCCATGCAGTGCAGCCAAAAAAAAAAAGACAATGAAGTTTCTGCCAAGTCTTCCTGCCTCGGTCTTCTTCTCTAGACCAGTGTGAAGAGACCCTGCCCAGCTTCTAGTAGGAGGCTCAGCCCAGCAGTCACACAAGCAAGGTTGGTGTGGCTGTGCGGCTTTGGGCAAGTCCCCCTGCCTCTCTGGGCCTCAGCCTGAGAGCTGTTCCTGGAGGTGTTTCCAGAGTTCCCAGATCTCCACTAGCAATGATCTTTGCACCCAAGCTCTGGAGGGCTTTCAGCAAACTCTAGCTGCATGTGTGGAAAATGCCATGTGAGCTCCTCAGGGTCAGGACCCTACGAGGTCACCTACCTCTCTCTTCCGCTTCCCTCATCTCCTGCCACACAGCGTCACATGCCTGCCTTCTCAGCTTTGCACCTGGTGTTCCTAATACCTGTTCAACTCAGAAAGCCCCCTTCCACTCGCAGACAAAATAGGGGCGCTGTGACCTGCTGGGGGCCACTGGATTTCCAATCTCCACAGAACAGTACTGCAGCCAGTCTTTTTCTTATTTATGTACTCACTGTCTCTCCCAAGAAACTATAGGGTCCAAGGGATGGAGGGCCGAGCCCGCCTTGTTTACTGCTGTATCCCCTAAATTCTATTTTCATTTGCTTTTATTTACAAAAAGAAAGCAAGTGAAAGAACGCACCAAGTGCTTTCAGTCTACCAGCACATATTCGTTCATAAGTGAAGCAAAGGTCCCATTTTACAGATGAGGACCCTGAGGCACATGGTGGCTTCACACCCAGTCCAAGGCTCCTCAACAGGTCTACATCAATAGTCTGAGGTCCCACAGTTGGTGAGCAGCAGAGCTGGGATTTGAACCTAGGGTCTGGCTCTCAAATTCTCTGGCCACCAGTAGTCAACAAATACTGATTGAATGAATGAACGATTGAATGAATTGGCAAATGAATGAATGAAGGCTGGCACACCAAGCTGATAAACTTGAGCAACTCTCAGCAGAGCTGAAGCCAAAGCTGAGCCCGCACAGCCCTGAATCCTCAGGGATCTCCCCCAAGGCACTCACCTAGATTCACTACAGACTCTGGAAGTCAGAGGGCCACTGCCTGGGGTCTTAGGAGCGCCCAGATCCCCGAGGCAGCCACCTGCCCTCCCTGTCTGCCTCTCCTGGCCTCCCATGGCTCAGATCCTGCCAGGTGCCTGGCCCAATCCTGCTGCAGATATGGGGCAGCCTTGATTAGGCAGCCAGTGATGGGGAACGCCCCAGTTTGCAATGGCTGAGTCATCCTGACATTGTTCCCATGCTGGACCCCATGAGGGGATAAGGGTTCCGGGGGTGGGAAGGATGCTGCTGGGGAGCCCCCACCAGGCAGATCTGGCTACATATTGACACATCACTTAACACACATTGACTCGTTTGATTCTCCTAACAACCCTACAAGGTGGAGAGCATCACCTCTCCACTTTACAGATGTGAAAAAGGAAGCACAGAGAGGTTGAGCAAATTGCCCCAGATCACACAGCCAGCAAGTGGCAGAGATGTAATTTGAACTCAAGCTACCTCAGAACAGAGTCCATACTCTGAGGAAGGCAGCTGGGGGCCTTGGGGTCTCCACAGTGACTCTCCAGTGAACCCTGCAGGGGAATGGTCATCAAAGCTACTTCTCTGACAATGGGGCAGCTAGAGCCCCCCAACTCCTTCCCAGGAGTTAAGACTTCAGGTTCTGGCAGCTGCTGGTCCTGGGTAAGATTTCCAGTTCTCTCACATGTGGGCTGTGTGACCTGAGGCCGGTGGAGACCTCTCTTTGTGCCTCAGTTTTCCTGTCTGTGAAATGGGGTTCCCAGCACGCTCCTAAGGTACTTACTCAGCATGGGACCTGGAATAGGCGCCAGCTCCAAATAAGTCAGATCAGCTATTGTTATTCCCCAACATCCCCTCATTTGCTGATCATGGGGTTAATTATAAGTGGCGTTAAATTATACACACACAGACGCATCCACCTCCCTTTCCCAGAACCCCTGAATTTTCACCAGCACTCAATTACCCACGCAACAGCATGGCAATAGAGCATCTTCCTGGCTTCTCTCCACCTGGCCCGCCTCCATCTGAGGGTCCCAGCCCTCTATGACAGAGGCCAAGACACCACTCGGGGGCCGAGGCCGTCATAGGATGAATGCAGCCAGCGACGGCCACGTCCAAGAGCCGAGGCAGCCTGTTTACCCACAATATCTCCTGTCGGGGCTTGCCATAAGGCAGGCTGCGATTGCTCTCTGATCTTAGGGACGAAGGAGCACAGAGAAGTCAACCAACCAGCCCAAGTATGCACAGCAGGGTGGGTGCTGGAAGTCAGGAGCCCCTGAAAGTGTTTGTCGCTCAGTCAGGTCCAACTTTGCGACTCCATGGACCGTAGCCCGATAGGCTCCTCGCTCCATGAAATTGTCCAGGCAAGAATGCTGGAGTGGGTTGCCATTCCCTTCTCCGGGGGATCTTCCCAACTCAGGGATCGATCCTAGGTCTCCTGTATTGCAGGCAGATTCTTTACCATGTAAGCCATCAGGGAAGCCCCACGACCCCCTGAGCCAGAGGCATTTCCTCCTTTTGCAAGAGATGAGGCTCCTACATGGAGAGGTTAAGTAACAGAGACAATGCCACACAGAGAGGGAGAGGGAGAGGGAGAAAGGGGACAACTGGGAAACCAAAAATTGGGATTTTTCCGTTTTCCTAGGAGGGTTAGGGCCTGGCCTTCCAACAAGGGACTAATGTAACAGTAAAGATTTCCAAAAAAAAAAAATCAAAAACGATAAAACCTCAAAAGCCACAGGGGCCATCCAGGGAGTTCTGGACAAAATCTGCTCCTTCAAAAACAGGATATTTATGGGAGCGGGGTCACTGTGACCCAGAAACCTGAGTTCCAAGCCCCTGGATCAGGGGAGAATGCATGGGAACATGAGGGTGCAGGGATCCTAAAAAAAAACAAACAAAAAACCTGGGTGTGTTTTCAGGTATGGAATCCTTTTGGCCTCCGCAGGACTGGGGGAACCGAAATGGGATTCCATAGCCAGCCCAGAATAGCAGCAACCCCTAGGTCCACCCCCGCCAGACCCGGGGGAGGGGTGGGGGGAGAGGTAGGGCAGTTCCCCAGACCAGGGAAGAGAGACAAAAATAAAGCAACACAGAAAGTCGGGGCCTGTCCGTGAGTCACTCCCACCCGCTCGTTAATTTTTGCCTTTGCACAAGTGTAAGCCAATTGGTTTTCTCATGTTCCCCACGCACAACCCCCCACCCCAACACTTCTGAAATATCAGCCAGAGACAAGACAGAAATGGTACGGCGGGGTTCTTTGTTTTTTCTTCCTTTGTGTGTGTGTGTGCCTTTTCTTTCCTTAAAGAAAAAAGAGAGAAGGGAGCAGGGGCGAATCCGAATACCACACTCAAAACTCGTAAGCGTCTAGAAGCCCAGAGGGGATGGCATATTGGACCGCAGGGTTCAAAGACCCAGGTGTCACCACTTCCTATACATCTCAAGCTATGATCTGCCTGGGTCCAGGCTATTTGTCCTGGTGATGGGGTGACACGCACTTGAAACCATCCCCTGCCCCATCCAGCACTCCACTTTCTCCAGCCGCAAGCCAGGACCTTTCTGGTTCCAGGTAGAAGTCAGATCAAATTTTCTAAACCATCTGAAAAACCCTTGTTCTCCCCAGCGCAGTGGTGCGACTTTTCTTCTCTCCACAGCCCCACATAGGGTTTTGTTGGCTTGGCACCTGGATCTTGTCACCTGTCCCCACTCTGAGCCTCCTGCCTGGTGGGCAGCTGGGGTCTCTCCAACATACCCCCTCCACCGCCGCCGGCTGAGCATCTTTTGTGGTGGGGAAGGACAGAGCAAGGGCAAGACAGGGGCACCTCCTCCCTGTAAATTCTGGGAAACAGGACGCCCGCCCACGGAGGGTGTGCCAGAAGGCTGTTCTGGGTGCAGAGGAAAGCAGGGTGGTGTCTCCGAGCCCCTGGCCAGGCCCCCTGCCTCTCTCCAGAAGCACAAGCCCTCCCCCCTCCCCCCAGAGGGGACACCACAGCCCACAAGGAGCCTGCCGGGCCACTGCACTTCCCAAGAACCTTCCTCTGGCTCCGGATGCCTCTACAAATGGAACCTAATGCAGTCGGGGTTGTGAAGAGGGGTAGGGGGGTGGGAATTGCTTTCAGCTGAAAACGTTAAGCTTTGTCAATTATCCCCTAAACCCGCCAGGTTTATAAATATCTGTCTTTATTTTTAGGGTTTTCCTCTCCATCCTGAACTCTATCGGCACCCCCCACCCCCGATCCCACCTGCCCCCTCCAAGCAGCGGCTGCACTAAAGTCACAGGAAGCAGGTGAAACTTGGGGCTGTTGGGGGCTGCATCTCGGAGCCACGTAGGCCCTACCCGATCCTTCCCTGCCTGGCCACCTCTCTGACCATCCTTCAGGCTGGAGTAATCAGCACAGCCACAGGTCTCCCGGCGCCTGGCTCCTAGGAGCAGCAGTTGGAGATGCGCGGTGCTCCAACACCTGTGACGGGCTGTTCCGTGCCCACCCAGACGGCAGAAGGGGAAACTGAGTCATCCATGGAAAGCCGTCTGCTGAGGAGAGGTGGAGCTGTCCCCTAGACCGATCCCAATCTAGGGGAGGTCAGGCAGACCCCCACGCTCTCAGCGGCCCAAAGAAAATGGACACACAGTCATGGCTCCAGAATTGTCCCCCCTAGATGCCACCACTAAACTCCTGACATCCAGGAGCTTCTCCCCTTCCACCTGCTCTGACAACTCAGCCCAGAGCCGCCGCTCTGGTGCCGGGATAAAAATGCCTCAGGTGTCTGAATGGGGCCCCCAGACAGGCAAAGATGCCCGGGATCCCCCAGGGAAGCAGGGGAAAAAGAAAGGCGCTAGGAATGATCCAAGGAGCTAGAAACAGAGGCATGGTCAGTGGGTGACGATTCCTGTGCAGGCAGCAAGCAGGCACCTGGCTGGCAGTGCCCTCCCTCTGTGCCCACCTCAAGGCACGGGACCATGGGGGAGGAGGGTTCACCCCAAGGATGCCGGCCTGCACCCCAGCAGCACCCTCCAATGCCATACCCCAGTCACATCAGAATGACCCATGCCTCTGCCCCACTCCCCCCTCCCCCGCAGAGAATGGGGAGTGGGCCAGGCCTGGCCTCTCCTGGCAGGACGGGTACTGACATGACAGCACCAGCCCTCTTCACCCCCTGGAGGGCCGATGTCATCGACTGGGTGGCAAGAATAGAAAAGCGCATGAGCTCACCAGGCAGGCTGGGTCTCCCTCGACGTTTTGTTTGCCTGAGCCCAATTATACCAACTCTCAGGACAATCGCAGATGGCTGCCCCCAGGGGGCTGGGGGGACCAGGGCCCCACACAGAAGTGCACAGTCACGTTGAAGGTGTCCCCCGGGCCCAGGGAATGGGGCAAGATGAAGCTTTCTGGAGCGGGGGGAAGAAGGGAGACAGGACAGCAGGCATCCGGAGATGCCCCCTCAGAGGGCATTGCGGGGGAGTGGGGATGGGGATCCAGCCAGAGACCCAGGCCCAAGTTGGTGGGCTCTGAGATTGGCAGGGGGCGGAAAGCAGCCGCCCCCAGTCCCAGCTGCCTTCCTTCCGTAGCCAAAGTATCAGCTGGCAGAGGAATAACAGAGCTGAAGGACAGAAGGCAGGCGAGATTGGCAGGGGGAGGGGGCACAAAGGAAGGGGACCCTGGGTGGGGGAGGGGCGTTATGCAAATGGCAGAATCGACCCAGTCCCTCGGCCATTAATAAAAGCTCCAGCAGCAGCTGCTATCGGCAGGAGTAGAGGCGCGGGCTGGCTGGCTCTTCTCACGGGTGCAAGAGGGTGAAGCAGGGCGCCCCAAACAAAAGGGACCCTCGCCCCCCGCTGCACCCCGGAACAGCAACAGTGGGGAACACTGATGGAAGGCCAGAACCCCAACTGCCAAAGTCCAGCGGGGGAGACCACCGGGGGCCCAGAGCGGGTGGGACCCCGACCTCAACACCCTCGAGGACCCTGCGGCTTTGTCCCTTCTCCGAGTCCTAATGCCCAGCCTGAACGCCTCAGACACCTCCCTCCCCAATTCACGGAGCTGTTGGCTAGGTTGGTTTTTCAGGGGTCTGGCGGGAGACAGAAGGGCTCCACGCTCAGAATGAGGACTCCCACAGATGGAGATGGGGGGAACAAGGGAATCCCAGCTGAGCCCGAAAAGGGGAAGGGAGGCACCACCCCCCAGATGGAAACGCTGGAGAGGTTCGTACGTTTGGGGGATGAGGACCCAAGGGGGTGGCTAAATTTGAGGAAGGACTGCAGAGGAAACACATTCCGAAAAGCTGCATATTTACGGAGCTACTAGAGGAAGGTCTGAAATCGGGGAAAGGATCACATAAGAGGAGATTCCAGATTGGGGGCGGGGGGTGGTGTGTGGCTGACAAAAAAAAAAAAAAGATTCCACTTGGGGTTAGGGGCGATTCTCTGATTTGAGAATTTCAGAGAGAAAGCAGTTGAAGGGGGGGTTCTCTGATTTACGGGGAGTTTCGTGGGGGTAAGCATCCAGGATTTGTGGACAGGTGGAATCCTAAATGTAGCAGTGTTTCCATAAGGAGCGGTGAACTTGGCCGTAACTCGGTCGAAACCCTCGCGCCCAGAGTACAGGCGCTCTAACTCGGGGGGGAGGGCTTCCCTCTGGGTAAGGGGCCCCCGCGCCCCCTTCAACCTGGTTCCGACGGCTCCGCCCCCAGGGATGACGTCACCGCCCCTCCTCCCAGCCCCCAAGGGGGCTCCCAGGGCGTGCAGAACCCGCGAGGCTGGCAGCCGAAGGGGCGGCTTCCCCATTCCCGGGATCCCCACGGGGCCCCCAGCTCCTAGGGGAGGTCGGGCGCCCAGCACGCGCGCCCGCCCGCCCGTCCGCAAGGGTCCCTGGGGCTGGGGGCTGAGTCTTGCCCCACTTGGGGGATCTGAGAGGGGGCGCTGGGTCCGCAAAAGGGTGGGGCAAGACAAGGTAGCGGAGGGCCACCCCCCACCAAAGGATAGATGAGACCGAGAGGGCGCTAGGGGGAGACAGCATTGAGTAGGGGGGTCTCTAAGGGAGGGGGATTAAAGAGCGAAGGCGGCGGGCACAGCAGCCGCCCTGGGCGCACAGTCCAGTCGGTGCCCCCCTCGCTCTCACCTGGAGGCACCTGTCCCGGGCTTGTCTCCACTCCGGGGCGCCCGCGCGCCCCCCATCCCCAGCACAGCGCCCCCTGCCTCTGGGACCCGCCCGGGGAGCCTGGCTGGGCGCCTCCGGGGCCAGCACCCCCTCCGCACACACGCGCGTCCTCCCTCCGCGCCTTTGCCCCGCCCGCAGCCCGGGGTGGTGCAGCCGGCGGCGCTGGGCAGCTTCCAACGCCGCGCTCCGGGCGAGTCCAACCCAGCCCCCTCCTCGCCGCGAAGCCCCCAGCCCCGCCCGCCGAGCCCCTTCCCCCGCGGCCCGTTCCCGCCCCGGCCCAGCCCCTCAGGGGCATTGTTCGGACGCAGCCCGCCCGGCGCAGCGGCTGGGCGTGCAGCCGGCTGCAGCGGAGCATCCTCCGAGCACAATGGCCGTACAGGCTTCCCCGGCACAAAGCCGGCGCGCTGCCCACTCCGCCGTCTCCAAGACCCCCACTGGAGCGCCTGCATTTCTTTGAATCGAATTCATGATTATTTCCTTTACCTGGAGGCTGGCTGGGCTGGGCTCCCCCGGCTCTGCCCCGCTTCACATCCTGGCTGTTGCATGGGATTCGAGCGGAGCCCGAGCGCCAGCGGCTCGCGGCGTGCGCGCGCCGGCCGGGCTGCCGGGCGGGCGGCGCGAGGACACTCACTGCGGCTCGCGCTCCCCTCGCGCCGGCTCGCGCGCCCCCCCAGCCGGTGACGTCATCCCTTCCGCCACCGCCGCCGCCGCTGCCGGCCGGGGGCGGGGCCCGCTATGGCGCGTCACTGCGCAGACGCACAGCCGCCACGCCCCTCGGCCAATGAGGCGGCTTGGCGGAGGCACGTGGCCCGGGGCACTTAAAGGGCTGTAGGAGCACGTGGGGGTGTGGGGCTTCGAGGGACACGTGGGTAGCAGCGTCAGCAACAGGGACCCCTCTGGCTTCTGGTCCCCCCCCCGATAGCCCCAGGGTACTTGGCACAAAGGTCATGGTGCTTGCCATCCCCTGCTCTAGACTCTGCCCTGGTTTCCCAGTGCCCTCTGTATAAAATCCAACCTCTTCTATGAGACCCACTTCTCCGCACTGGCACCCACCACCCTATTCCAGGTGTCCATGCTTAAGCCAAGCCAGCATCTTACAGTTCTTCCAGTCTACTCACTCCTGACAAGATCTTGCTCCTGCTGTTCCTTCACCTGGCATAGTCTTCCCCGCGGCACACCCGGCCCCGGGGATCTTTCTGGGGCTTCCAGGTGGCGCTAGTGGCAAGAAAAAAAAAACCGCCTGCCAATGCAGGAGATGTAAACAGATGAGGGTTAGATCCCTGGGTTGGGAAAATGTAAACAGATGAGGGTTAGATCCCTGGGTTGGGAGGAGGACATGGCAATCCACTCCAGTATTCTTGCCTGGAGAATCCCTTGGATAAAGGAGTCTGGTGGGTTACACGCCATAGGATGGCAAAGCATCGGACAGGACTGAGGCGACTTAGCACAACATCTTCCCCATTTCTTCTCTCCCATCTCTGTTCAACCGGCAGCACCTGGAAGAAGCCCTCCTTGACCATGGCCCAGCCACCCTAAGCTCCATTATCTATGCCATCATCCTGATTTTATTCTGATCATGCTAGGGTGTGCCTCCATGGGGCCTGGAGATCCTAGCTTATTGATTGCATGAATGAGAGAACATTTCCTGCAGAGTAAGCACTTACCAAACCTCTCACCTAATTACCATCACCTGCTGCCCTTGAGGCAGGGCAAACCACAGTAGGAACCCCAGCTCAAACACTGGCTTGCTGTGTGGGGCCCTATCTCAGCTTTTCAGCTGCAAAATGTGTTTGCCCCACCTCCCTGGGTCTCAGTTTCCCATCTGTGAAATGGAGCAAGGTGGCCATTGCTCACAAGAGACTGTAAGGATGAAGTGTGATAGGGTGCCCACCTGGCCCATAGTTGGCACTTGAAAATGGGACAGTGAGGGAAAAAAGACAGAAAGAAAAAAGGGAAAGATTACCATGGAGGGCTGGAGGGCTCAAAGATGCCAAACAAGATTGTGCATCAAATGACTGTGTTCTGAACCCGTTGGAAGCATTTTATTTCATCAAGGTATGTGTTTGAAGAGGGCCTCATGCCCATAAAAGGACTCAAGTTTAGAATTCGGGGAGTTTTTCCTCCCAAATCATTGATTCATTCATTCCTGGCCAAAGATGCAGATATAAACAAAAGGCATTAACCCAGGGAACAAAACAAGAAGGCGGAAGTCATAAATAGGAGACAAGAGAGGAGAGGATGAATAATTAAACAAGGAACCTAAATTAAGCCTGGAGTTTCCCAGCGGCCAGTGCAGGTTTGCAGAACTTATTTGTCCTCCTTCCTGGCAGTGTGACCCTGACCTAGCCACTGACAATCTGACCTTGGTTTTCTTATCCAAGCAATGGAGACACAACTGCCTCTTGAATCAAATGGGATGATCTGTGCACAAACGCTTAGCTGATCTGAAATACACAGTAGGTGCTCAAGCCCTGTATACTCAATGGAGGTATACTTCTGGCTCTGGAGGGGCTGGACATGGCATGAGCCACACTTAGCCCTGCCACCTAGAAGGTGAAGGACTTTGAAAAAGCCCCTTTCAGCCTCACTGCTACCATTGTCGGAAAGGGTACAACCTCATCTACTTCTGAGAGTTCTTGTGAGCAGGCAAGGAAAACAGTTGCAAAACATGGTACAGTGTGTGCTCAGGACACCAAACCATTCAAGCCATCAATCTGTGTGCCAGGCTGTTTCTAGGGCTGGGGCACAGAAAGAAACAAAACAGGCTAAAAAATTCCTGTCCTCTAAGAATTGATTCCAGGGAAGGACACAGACAATATCTCACTTGGGATAAAAACACAAGCCTTCCTTGCAGCCCAAAAGGTACTCCACTGCCTACCCCCATCACCTCCCTGCTCTCACCGCCTCTATCTGCTCCCCCCCAACCCTTGCTCACTCCAGTACACCTGTGCCAGCCACCTCACTGTTCCTTGCAAATATCAGGCACAGTCCAGCCTCAGGGCCTTTGCACTGGCTGTTCCCTTTTCCTAGAATGCTGTTCCCAAGGCTGGCTCCTCATCCTTCAAAACTCTGAGAGACCCTCCCTGACCATCCTGCCAAAGTTTATCTTCATCTTGGTACCAGATTATTTATTATGATTTGGAGTGATTACTATTTGGGGGAAGTTTGTTTGTTTTCTGTCTCCCCACTTTGTGCCTCAGTTTGCCCATCTGCCAATGCAGTATAGTAGAGTCTCTTATCTCCTCCAGTTTTGGGAGGGTGAAATGAGTTACTTCATCTAGATTCTAGAAGGGATTGCTTGGTAAATGTGACTACTGTAAATGGGAAAGCCAGGATGACTAGCCAGGTGATCATAAAAATCCATACAAGGGGAACAGAACAGAAGATTCTAGTCTGATATTATTGCCAGCCCTGGAATATAGACAAGTGTCAGAGGGCATTAAAGATCCAGTAACCAAGATTTCCTGCAAGCCAAAGCTTGAAGAGAAAATAGGAGAGAATATTCTCCCTTGGGGCATGGCTTAAGCCTCAGAGCTCCACAAGGTGGAAAATACTAGAATTGGGAGGTGGGGCATGGTAGGTTCTGAGTCTCTTGTGTCTGCCAACCCAGGGACTGGCAAGCTGTGGAGGTGACTCATGGTTTGTGGAGTGAATCGTTCAGTCATTGAGCATAGCCACTTTGTGCAGGGGAGTGGTGGGCTCTCTCCATTTTTCCCTCCTCCTCCCTCTCTGCCAACACAACCTCCAATCCAGCATCTCCCAGAACCTGATAATTAGCTTTGTTTTGTTTTTATTGAGACAACTCCAGAGGAACCATCAACTGCCCATCACGGCATGTACAGGACTCCTCCTGCCAAGTTCACAGAACCCAGCCTTGAATTCTTGAAAGCCACTTCCAAAACATCTCCCCCACAACTCTGCCCTATGCCAGAGTCCACTGTCTTTGTACATTCCTTCAAGTTAAACATTTCCCTCTCTGTCTCTACCCAAGTTCACTTCAAATGCCAAAGAGAAAAGGGACAGATGGAAACACCTCATTGGCTGACAGCTTGCTCTTTTCTGCATTCAATGTGGGGCTCCCTTGGGGGTCACCCTGAGTTAGCTTATCAGGTAATCAT
Source organism: Giraffa tippelskirchi (assembly GCF_054371585.1). Taxonomy (NCBI): domain Eukaryota; kingdom Metazoa; phylum Chordata; class Mammalia; order Artiodactyla; family Giraffidae; genus Giraffa; species Giraffa tippelskirchi. Next base: position 95,192,242 of record NC_137280.1, on the reverse strand, counting down.
CAGGACTCGGGAGTCAGAGAGACATGGCTTCAAATCCTGGCTGTGACATTTAAAATTCAACATCCCTTCAGGATAAAATACTCAGCAAACTAGGCAGAGAGGGTACTTCCTTGACCTGATAAAGGATGTCAACCGGCAACATCATACTTAATGATGAAAGACTGAATGATGTCCCTCTAATCCCTCTAAGATCAAGAACAAGACAGTGATGTCCCTGCTCATAAGTCCTATTCAACACTGTACCAGAGGTTATAGCCAGATAGTTAGGCAAGAGGACAGGCATCCAGATGGGAAATGAAGAATTAAAACAATCTCTATTTGCACATCATTTTGTAGATAGAAAATCCTAAGGAATCAACTTTAAAAAAAAACTGTTAAAACTAGTAAACAAGTTCAGCAAGGCTGCAGCATACATGATCAATACACTAAATCCATTGTATTTCCTAAGCAGTGGCAATAAACAAGAAAAAGGAAATCAAGAAACCAATTCCATTTGCAACATATCAAAAAGAATAAAATACTTAGAGATACATTTACTGAGAAATGCAAAACTTATACTATGAAAACAAGGTGGTGCTGGAAGAAATTAAAGAAGACCTAAATAAATGACAAAACATCCCATGTTCATGGATTGGAAGACTTAATACTGCTAAGATGGCAATATTCCCCAAATTGACCTATAGGTTCAACCCAATCCTTATCAAAATCCCATTTGACTTCTTTGCAGAAATTGACAAGCTGATTCTAAAATTCATATGGGAGTTAGAGGGACCCAGAATAGCCAAAACAATCTTGAAAAAGAACAAAGTTGAGGGGCTCACACTTCTCAATTTCAAAACTTATTGCAAAGTTATAGGCATCAAAACAGTGTGGTCTTGGGGTTAAGACTCTGCACTTCCAATGCAGGGGGCATGTGTTTGATCCTGGATCTGGGAACTAGTTCCCACATGCCACAACTAAGAGTTCACTTGCTGCAACTAAAGATCCCACATGCCACAGCTAAAGAGCTCATGTGCTGCAACAAAGACTGAAGATCCCATGTGCCACAATTAAGACTCATCATAGCCAAAACAAACAGAAATTTAAAAATATTAAAAAATAAAATAAAAATAATAAAACATTAGGGACTTCCCTGGTGGTCCAGTGGTTAAGACTCTGCACTTCAACTGCAAGGGATGCAGGTTTGATTCCAGGTCAGGGAACTAAGATCCCACATGCCACAATGTACAACCAAAATAAATAAATAAATAAAATAAAATTTAAAAGACATTAAACAAACCCTTGGCTGTGCCACCCCTGACTTACATGACTCTAAGCAAACCATGTGTCTCTTTGTTATTCTCAGTTTCTTTGCCCTGAAAATCAGGTATAATTAGACCAACCCCTCTCAGGCTTTCTGTGAAGGTCAAATAAGCCATGTCACAGGTAATTATTTGAGGAAGTATAAAGAAATGAATCCAAGTATCCAAGAGAAGGGAACAAGCATGAATTAACCAGGTATGACCCAACTGGGGAATAGTATACAGCAATGAAAAAGGATAGGTAGCATGGACTCATGAGGAAGGATCTATAGGATAATTTGATCTTGATAAATGCCTGTGGAGAGCTCTGATTATCATGTTCCACCTTCTATGTTTTCAGCTTATAAGGAAATAAGCTGAAATGAGCTCATTTAAAATAAGCAAATGCATATATTTGCACATCTATAAACCCAGGTCACCACCACCATCCAAAAGAAACAAGTGGTGGGATGGATGGGCTACTCAGATAATTCTCTTAAAATGGCATTTTTCTCTTTGTGGTGACAAGTTCTGAATCTTGATGGTGGTTGTGTTTACACAAATCTGAACGTGTGATAAAATCGTAAAGAGTACATGCACACCACACACACACACACACACACACACACACACACAAACCTGAAAAGTATGGAAGAGATCAGTGGATTGTAGAATGTCAGTTTCCTGATTTTGAAAACATTCTGTAATTATGGAAGATGTGATCACTTGGGGAACCTGGGGAAAGGGTACATGGACCTATTTGTACTATCTTTACAACTCCCTGGGAATCTATAACCATTTCAAAATAAAATGCTTTTCAAGGAGCATATTGGGAGGCTGAGGTGTGGTATGTGTGTCCTGTCTGTTCCCCCTGGCTGGACGTGGATGTTGCTTTTTATTTTGGGTGCCCACAGACAATGCTATGCTAAACAGTTCGACTGTCATCTATCCACACAAGCTGCTTTCCCTAACTCTCCAAACCCAGCCATTCTCTATTTAAGCTCTTATAGATGGTTAGTGGGGCTTCTCAGGTGGCTTGATGGTAAAGAAGCTGCCTGCCAAGCAGGAGACTCGGATTTGATCCCTGGGTCAGGAAGATCCCCTGGAGGAGGGCATGGCAACTCACTCCAGTATTCTTTCCTGGGAAACACCATGGACAGAGGAGTCTGGTAAGGCTATACTTAGCACACACGCGTGCATACACCTGGGGACTCAATGATAATCTTCAAATCTGGCATCTGTTACCTCCTATCTGATACAGATGGGGCCTCTTGACTTACTGATTTTAAGGGACAGAGGATGTTCCACCAGATGGGGGCTCTGCTGAGTCAGGGACCTTGGGACACACCTAGATTCACCATCCAGACCCCCTGCCTCAGCTCCAAGCCAGGGGCTTCCTACCACCATCACCATGGGTCCCCAGGTGTGGCATCCAGATGTCTGGGAGGCCCCAGGGGGATTTTAAATTCTACAATCACAGCATGAAACACCACGGTATCCGGCCGGCCAAAGCTATTCACATCTCGGTTTTCTTTTCCAGGAGAAAGTCTTGGGTGGTGCTAGTTGAGTCATAAATGCATGCCTGCTCACATCCTCTCAACACTTTTTCCAAGAAGGAAAGAGTTGGCCCAACTTGGGGTCTGAGAATGGTGGTCACAGTTCAGATCGGATCATTGCTCTGGATTTTGTTAATTTCATGGCTGGGTCTTCATCTTTTTTCTTTGTGTATTCTGGCCTTACTTATTCACTGGACTTATTACTTTGATTTGCCTTTGTGTATTCACTTCACTTGCATCCAGGTCTAATGTTTGAGAGGTGTGGTCTAATGTTTCTTTTTTAAAAAGAAATTTGGTTTTGTTGTTTTAGTTGCTAAGTCATACTCAACTCTTTGAGACACCATGGACTGTAGCCTGCCAGCCTCCTTGGTCCGTGGATTTCCCAGGCAAGAATACTGGAGTGGGTTGCCTTTTCCTTCTCTACGGGATCTTCCTGACCCAGAGATTGAACACACATCTCCTGCTTGGCAGGTGGATTCTTTACCACTGAGCCACCACGGAAGCCCTGAAATTTGGTTACCTAGAAGCAAACAAGTGGCCGTAGAGAAAACATGAAGTGGAATTCCTTGGCTTCCACTGCATGGGGGAAAGGGCGTGGTTTTGGTCCCCAATTGGGGAACTAAGATCCCACATGCTACAGGGCAAAACAAAAGAAAGGAAGGAAGAAAGAAAACATGAACTAATCAAAGGTCAAGCACTACTCACTATGGATGTTTGAAGAGGACTGAGTCCAGGGCTTCCCAAGTGGCTCAGTGGTAAAGAACCTGCCTGTCAATGCAGGAGATGCAGGTTCAATCCCTGGGTTGGGAATATTCCCTAGAGAAGGAAATAGCAACCTGCTCCAGTACTTTTGCCGGGAAAATCCCACGGACAGAGGAGCCTGGCAAGCTACAGCCCACGGGGCTGCAAAAGAGACAGACATGACTTAGCAACTAAAACAAACAACAGTAAAGTCCAGTGCAGATTGGATTATCTCCATGAAACTCAGTGATGCCCAAGCATCATGTGCCTCCCTGACACCTATTTTACAGATGAGGAAACTGAGGCTCCAGGAGGTGATATCACTGGCTTAGGGACAAGTATGGAACCAAGATCAGCCTGACTGCAAAGGCTATATTCTTTCCTTTTCCCAGTGATCCTCCCTCCGGATGTTTCCCAGGCTGGTCCCACCTCCTGGCGTGCCTTCTTGGCACCCTGCAGTTTTGCCAACTCCTGCCCTCCACGTGCAGGAGGCCGTCCTGATTCTTACAGCCCCAAATCACTCTGAAAGCTGAGTGCTCATTAACCCATGTCATGAAGCCACACACACTCTGGGGCTTGCTGAATACCTGTGGACTGTGTGGGACCATCCCTGTGTGTGAAAAGGGTTAACTTACTCCATTTGCATACCATGCCCACATGCATTTTGGGAGCAGACTACAGCATTGCTGCCTGGGCTTGATGCGGGGAGGGTAGTTCCTAGAGCACTGGGAGAGGTGAATGAAGGGCTTCTTCTGGGCAGAGCTAGCAGGATCTGAGCAGGGGAGGGGGTGGGGGAGGGTGTATAGGCAGCAGGGAGGCACAGATCACCCTAACTGCTGGGGTGGCGTAGTCAGAAGGACATTCCTTCTTCCCATAATAAACTAACCAGAGAGGTGCAGGCAACCGGAGATGGGATTCCACTCCCCCGCCCACCCCTGCAACCACAGGAGCTGTCCTCAGTTTACCAAACTGCAGGTTGGGCATATGGTACCTTCTTCCAAAAATTGAAGTGGTGCCGAAATTCAACCCAGCCTGGGTTAACCACCGTGTAATTTTAATCCTGTGCATAGTAGGCACTTAACAGATGTCATAGTGTTGACTGTTCACACCTCTCAAGGAAACCAGGCCTTGGAGAGGGTATGTGGCTTAGCCAGGACACACAGTGGAGAGGACACACAGGGGACATAGACGTCCCAGCAGGGCTGGAGCCTAGTCCTCTCTCCCCTACCCTTGCTGGCTCCCACCCGACCACGAGTGGGATCGTCCTGGCAGCAGAGATGTGGTGCAGGATAAAATGGGAAGTGCTAAATAAATCCGCTTGCCTGGCGTCCCACTTACCCGTGGAGCGCCTCTCCTGGTGCGTGGCACTCTGGGACTCTGCGGGAGGGTGGGTGGCGCTTTTCCTGTGCCCATGAAACTCAGGGAGGCTGTAGCATTTCAGACACTGCTCACAGGTCCCCAGGCTATGGTCACCGCCCTTGCCCCCCAATGTTGTTGTGACTTTCCTGAACTGAAAGAAACTGAAAGACTGGGACATTTCTGAGCTGGGAGCAGGCTGCCTGCTGAGGGATAGGGGAGAGTCGCTGATACAGGATGACAGAATCCATCTGATGAGCACCTACTATGTGCTAGGCTGTGGCTGAGAGTGTCCCATGTCACCAAGTGCCAGGAATCATTATCATCCTGGAGTAAGATGAATGACTTCTGCCCGTTTCACAGGGGAGCATATTGAGGCTCAGAGAGGGAAAGGATGTCCTAGCATTCACATAACTTGAGACAGGAAGGGCTGGGTTAAGAGTCCCAAGTGTATGATTAAATTTTTGGCCATGCTGGATGGCATGAAGGATCTTAGTTCCCTGACCAGGGATCGAACCCTCACCCTCTGCAGTGGAAGCATGGAATCTTAACCACTGGACAACCAGGGAAGTCCCAAGGCCCCAGATTTGACTCAGGTCATAGTTTATTCATGCACCTGAAACGTACATATTGGGCACCTACTGTGCCAGAGAGGGAACAAAATAAGTGACAATCTCGGGCTGAGTTTTTAACGGAAGAAATGAACATAAAACCAGATAAATAAATGTATGGTGGGAAGCAGTAAGGATGGAAAAGTAAGCAGGAGAGGGGAAGGGCTAGGGGTGCAATTTTAAGTCAGCTGCTAAAGGAAGGCCATGCTGTGATGAACAAACGTCTGAACGCCTCGGATAAAGAACATCCTGAGCAAAGGGAACAGTCAGTGCAATGGCCCTGGGGCAGGACCGGGCCTGGAGTGAGGGGGAGAGAAGGAGGAGGAGAGGGCAGGGAGGGGAAGGGGCAGGTCCAGGGATGGGGTCGTGGAGGACTCAGGCTTTACCTGGAGGGGGGCGGGGGCCAGGAGGGCTGTGGGCAGAGGAAGGGGCGGGGCCTGACTCATGTGCTCACGGGCTCCCTCTGGCTGTTGTAGGGAGAAAAGACTGTGAAGGGTGAGGGTAGGAGGGAGCTGGGGGACCAAGGGAAGGGAAGGTGATTGTGCCGGTCCAGGTGAGTGATGATGCTGGGGGTGGGGGCAGGTCAGGGTGCAGGCAGCTTAGGAGGAGAAATAACCAGATGGGAGACAGACTGAGGAGACAGACTGACCCTTGGCCATGCTTCCCTTGCAGTCTTTCTGGGGCCTAGGGAACCTGCAGGGACTGGATAGGGACACATTTGTATTATCAACCCAGATAATAGAGGACTAGGGTTAGGGTAAGGCTCCTGTGGCTGCTGCCCCAGGTGTTGTGGAGGTGTGCCCTGCCTGGGGCAGGGCAGCCTCAGTAACCAAGCACCTGCTCCACCATGAGCTCTTGAATAAGAATCCTCAGAGGCTGAACCGGAGACAACAATGATGTCACTTCTAGAGGCCCACTGCCTGCTAGAAGCCACTCTCAATGCGTGCTGAGGCCCCGGTGATAACCACAGTGCCCCCAGTGACCGGGGCTGGAGATCTCACCAGAAATGGCATTTCCTGAGTACACTCTGTTCCAGACTCCATTCCCTGCCCTTTCTGGTGATCCTTCGAAGCCCTGGGAGGTGTGTGCTGATACTGCTCCCACTTTGCTAGTGAGGCATAGAGAGGCTGAACGCAGCCAGGCTTCACTGAGTCAAACTGAACCAAGGCTGCCCTGATGTCTTGGGTTAAAGGTCCCCTCTGCCCTTGCACTCAGGCTCTTGAGTAGCCTGGAAAGTCAGTAGATTTCCGAGAGCAGAAACTCCCCCTGACACAGGCCAGCCTTGCATGCTCTCAGTGATGGGACCCTCACTTCCTGTATGAGAGAGCTGCCTTGCTTTGGGGTAACACCAAGAGTGAATTTTTTCCTTTAATCCATCTGATCTCTGTCCTCTGCCTTTAACCTCCCTCCTTGGGCCCAGGTCCTGCTCTCTGGGGACTGCTCAGAATATGTGTCCCTCTTCCCCCTCCTTCTCCTCCGTCCTCCCACCTTCCCCACTTCCTCTCCTCCACCCCCAAGTAGCCTTTCAACTTTTACTCTAAGGAGCAGAATTGGAGAATAGATGGGTCCCAGCGTTTAGAGTCAGACACACCTGCCTCTTGGCAGTTCTGTGGCCCTGGGCAAGTCATGTTATACCTTGGAGCCTCTGTTTCCTCATCTGTAAAAAAAGAAGGCAACATACCCTATCCTGGTTAACCCTATGGTCCCCATGCCCAGCTCAGAGTGTGGCAAAGAGCATATGTTCAATAAACATTTGTCAAATAAATGCTGTTCCTTTCAACTGTTGGTCCACTACTTACTGCTTGCATGCTCCAAATCTGACCTTTCTTAAGAACATCCCTGGACTCCCCAGAGTAAGCCCCTCCCCAGGACCCAGCCAACCTCTCTCTGCTCTGTCCACACCCTCTCCACCACAAGGAGATCCTTCCTGACTCAAGGCCTTTGCGTATGTTGTTCCCTCTGTCAAGCATGCTCTTCCTTGTGCTTGGTTTATCATCCTCTCTACGGCAGCTGAGAAGTCCTCCACTCAACTCCCTCCCTTCTCAGTTTGCATTTAAATCATTAACTGTGATGGTTAATTATGTAATTAACTGCTTAACATCTGTCTTCCCACATATCCTGCCACAACAGCAGGACTTTTCAACTGCTTGTAGCCACAGCACCTTGGACAGCACCTGACACATACTAAGTGCTTGATAAATGCTTGTGAATGAAAACAATGAAGGACTTGGGTTATACACCATTTTGCCTGTTTCTTCCCTATGTTCCAGTTTACCAGAGGGTTTCTTTTTTTTTAATTGAATACATTCCTCTTAGTGAGGCTGCAAAGAGAGAAACAGTACCATCACCTCCCTGCTTTTACACTTCGTACTCCTCTTAATACAATAAAAAATGTTTTCACTTTTTTTTTTTTTTCCTTTTTCAGCTTTTCTCATTCAGGAGCGGAAAATGTTAAAATGTGTTGATGCAGTCAGAAGTGTTTTAAGCCTTCAGACAATTCAGACTTGAGAATCAAGTGATGGCGGAAGAGCTAAAAAAAATACATTCTTGCATATTAGCAGGAGAAAGAAAATGCCATTTCAATAAGATCAAGGCTCGTTAATGCTGGAATGTAAAGATAGACACTTCCTGTCCTCAACACACAAACTTTACCCACAGCTGTGGGTGCCGGGCCCTCCACAACGGCTGGGGCAGGGCGGCCACAAAGAGACTGTAATTGCTCCGGAGTTGAAGCCCTACATGTTCCCGGAGCCATGCCAAGATTGAGTGAAGGTCACAGAGGATGTGAGATGCTGTGGGGAAGGAACTGTCCTTGGAACCCTCCCAGGACGTAAGAAGGGGAGGGGCTCATCCCTCAGGAGAAGGGATTCTCATGCCCTGTTGCCTGTTACCTGTGGGGTCTTGTCTCTGTCAGGTCTTGCACAGATGTTAACCCTCCTGGGGAGGGAGGTTTGTAGTGTACACCCAAATGCCCACTATGTGACCTTGGGTACACTGCACACCCTCTTTGTGCCTCAGTTACCCTCTCTGCCAAGTACAGATCATATTTTACTATTAAACATTTAATATTGGCTATGATTATTTGCTGCTATCAGTAGCTCTTCTTACTGTTTTTGTTGTTGTTCTAAAATACCTATCTGAGGAATTTGCCCAGCCCACGGCCTTTTCCTGAGAATTGCTCCTACCCATTCTTCCCACTTGAGGCTTCCCTGGTAGCTCAGTGGTAAAAAATCTGCCTGTCAATGCAAGAGACATGGGTTCGATCCCTGGGTCAGGAAGATGCCCTGGAGGAGGAAACGGCAACCCAGTATTCTTGCCCGGGAAATCCCATGGACAGAGGAGCCTGGTGGGCTACAGTCCATAAGGGTTGCACGTAGGTAAGCTCATCCCACTCACACATTCTGCCTCATTCACAGTGTGACCCCACCCTCCTGTTTTAAAAGATTGGACCATGGAGGTAGGCTGAACCTATCAGATTCTTTCCTCTGGGAGTTTGAAGTGAGAGTCCCAAAGCACATAGAACACACCCCTGCCTTAGGGGAGGGACAAGCAAACTGCAGAATAAAGATGATCATTGCAGATCTGACAATTGCTACAAAGACATAAAAGCAGGAATAGCAAGGGGAAAAGCAGGGCAAGGAGTTTGGATTTCATCCTTGGGGCAATGAGAAGAAACTGAAGGGATTTTTAGCTGGAAAGGGATTCCACCTGTGGCTTAAGAATGTCAATCTGGAAGATGAAGAAGCAACATTTCCTGAAAAAACCCAACCTGAGTTTATCCCACAACCCCGACTGCATATCTGCTCATGGGTGGGGGAGTTGCTGCCTGGGGTCTGTGTTAAGAAGGCTTCTGAGGCTGAGTGCCAGTTCTGCAGGGAAAGGAGTGCTGCAATCTGTTGGTGATGCCTGGATCCTGCCTCCCCTTGTGATAGAGGGTCCTAACCTCCCCCTGTTATTGGTTAGTGATGTCTGTCATAGGCAACCGAACAGGGTACGGTGGTTTGTATGTTACATATTTGCTGTCCAGGGTTAAAAGGCTGTTTCTGCTCAAAGAAAATTCTCCACACCCTCCTGGGAAGGACAGTAGGAAAGACTCTGGACCAAGACAGACAGGGTTCAAATTTTGGCCAGACTACTTCCTCCCTGTGCGACTTTGGGCAAGTTGCTTTCTGACTCTGAGCTTCATTGATTCCTCTGCAAAGAAGGAACAGAAATCTTGCCCTATGGATTTATTCTATGGATTGTATGAGGGGCCATGTGTGACATGCCTGCTGTGCAGTAGGACTTGGCCGTGGTGGACATCGGCCTCTCCAGGTGCCCCTCGCTGTTGCTCAGGTTCTGAAGCCAAATCCATTTTATTTCCAGACCCAGCCCCAGGGTGGGTTCCAACTCTGTCCTCCAGACCTTGGCAGATACCCTCAGCTGCATCTTGCACCTGGGTTCTGTCCCCAGAACTACCAGAGCCTTGGCATCCACCACCCACAGACATGCCCCCACCTGGTGATGGCGCGCATGAAACCAAGTGGGCACAAGGACAGATGGCCTGGGGCTCTCATGGAGGCAGGGGTCGGGGGGTGGGGAGAGAGGTTCCCACACCTGGTCTTCACTGGCTTCCCCCCAACCTGGGCCCACCAGGGAGGGTGCTTCTTGCCAACTGGAGGGGGGTCTATCCCTATGTCTGGCTGCCTCCCAGCTCTTGGCCTGGTGTCCCGCCATCAGCATTTATGTCTGCAGGTGGCTGGGACTGCCTGCTCTGTTACTTGGCACAGACTGGAGGGATCTTGGGATACTGTGATGGGGTGGAGTGGTGTGGGGGGAAAGGCATCACAAATGCATATTGCTGGGGCCTGGCCCAAGGGTGACTGTGGAAGGTGGTAAATGTGAGGGAGGAGACGGTTCCACCAACCTAGGGACCAGGAAGCAGCCCCTCCTAGCTCCCTCCCCACCCTCATCCTGGCCCCTTGACTCCCACCCCAGCACTCCATCCCCCACTCAGCAGGCAGAGGGACATTGAAAAACACAAACCCTCACGCTTTCATGGTGGTCAGTGGTTGAGAATCCTCCTGTCAATGTAGAGGACAAAGATTCAATCCCTGGTCCAGGAAGATCCCACATGCCTTGAGGCAACTAAGCCTGGGCGCCACAACCACTGAAGCCCACGCGCCTTAGAGGCTATGCTCCACAACAAGAGAAGTCACTGCAAGGAGAAGCCCAAGCACTGCAACTAGAGAAAGCCAGCGTGCAGCAACGAAGAGCCAGCACAGCCCCAAATAAATCAACTAATTCATTATAAACACACACACACACAGACCCTCTCCTCTCCCTCCTCTGCTTATATTCTTCTGTGGCTGCTTTTGCCCTCAGATTAAATCCAACTGCACCACCCAGGAGCGCCTGAGCTATTCTCTTCCTCTTCATTCCCCTCCCCCGTCTGACCCCCTTTCTAGGCTAAACTCAGAGCCTCTGGACCTGCTTCATGTCCCAACACAGACCATTCTTGGTCTCACCTCCAGGTCTTTGCACGTGCTGTTCCTTCTGCCCCAAATGCTTTTCCCCTCCCTTCACCTGGCCGACTCATTCACCTTCAAGTCTCAGCTTCAAAGTCATCTCTTCAAGGAAGCCCCCTTTGATGACGTCCCCTCACTGAGGCTCCCTGTGCATCCACCACTGAAGCTCCAATCACCTGTTGGAGCCACCTGCGGCTCCTCCCATGCATCATAATGAAATTCCCACCCATCCAGGGAGTGACCTCCATGAGCATTCCCGTCACTCAGGTACCAGAACACAGGCCTGCCCGCCCAGCTTGGGCTCAAAACCCAGCTATGCCACCCATGTACGATGTGACTTTGGATCAGTGACCCCACTTGTCTTGGATCCTGTTCACTCGTCTGCAGATAGTGGCTGCAGATGGTGCTTGTTCAATGAGAGATTCAAGAACGAATGAATGAGTGAATTGTGCTTGTCAGCGTATTTCACACACACTGGCAGTCAAAAGAGTCCCTTTAAAACCTGAATCAGGGACTTCCCTGGTGGTCCAGTGGTTAAGAATTCTACTTGCCAGGGGTTATGGATGTGGAGCCCTGTACCAAGGTCACAGGGCAAAAATCTCTGGAACTGACCAAGCCCCATCGCAACTGTTGCCATGAGCTTCTAGATCCAAACTGGCCAGTTCTCTGACCCCATATTAGGTAAAATACTCACCCACCCTATGCATCCTAACTGATCACCTAATGCCACCATTCCAGCCTGTCTTGAGGCTATAAAAATTGGCTACTAGCCTGCAAAAGGGTTCGGCTCTCCCTTGAGCCAGCCCATGGTTCTAACAGCATCTCCCACTTTAGTAAATTTTACTCTCTTCTCATTCTGCCTCATGTCTAGAAATTCTTTTGCAACCTGCAGACAGACCACGACAACAGGTTTGATCCCTGCTAAGGGAACTAAGCAGGGATGCACATGCATGCACCACAACTACTGAGCCTGTGCTCCACAACAAGAGAAGCCACTGCAATGAGAAGCCCATGCACTGCAGCAAAGACCCAGTGCAGACCAAAGCAAAGAAACAAACAAACTTAAATCAGCAGATTTGATCACCCCTGTACCAAACCCTTCGGCAGGTCCAGCGCCTTCTCAATAAAGTCCACATTCCTCCCCTGCACCACCTCCTGCCTCTCTCCCTCTCCCTCACTCTGATCCAGGCACTCAGGCCTCCTCACTGTTCCTCCAACACACCAGGTGCAGTCCTGCCCCCAGGGCCTTTGCACATGCTGTGCTTACTGCCTGACACACTATTCCCCAAACTCGTCTCATTACTGAGCCCTCAACCTAAATGTCACCTCCCCCTAGAAGCCTTCCCTGATCACCCTATCTGAGCACATCTTGATCATTCACCACCTCTATTCATTCTCTTCCTAGCTCCAATCCTCATATGGAAAAATTCCTGCACTTGTCAGGGATGACTTACCTGTTCAACGTCCGTCTCTCCTGCTACAGCCATGTCACCCTGGGCAAACCTCTGCTTTCCTCTGAGCCTCAGTTTGTTCATCTGTCAAACTGGCGTATGAGCCATCCAGGTGGTAAGCCCACAGTTGGTGATCTTGTTCCCTGCTGTGTGCCAGCACCTAGAACAGTGCCAAAAAAATGAATGGATGGATGAACAAACAATGAACACATTCACTCACTCTCTCAGGGCCCAGTTTCATCCTGCTTGGCCCCTCTCTGGCTGCCTCTCCGAGCTCTGTCTCTCTGAGGCCAATAAACTGGGTTTAGGTGAAGGGGTGCAGGGTACAGATATTACGGGGGCCTTCATGTCCCCCATATGTGTCCCTGCTCCTGCCTGTAAAGGCAGGCAGATGGGCTCATAACATCTACTGACTCTCAGCCATGACATCTCCATCTGGACGCATGCCCTGCCCACTCATCAGAGGACCTGCGTGGGAGTGCGTGCACAGCTGCCTCATGTGTGGCCAGGACCGCGTGGCCACCTGGGCTGGCGTCACCCCTGCAAATACCAACCCTCATCCCCCTTGCCACATTTCTCCTCCTGCCACTCTACATTCAATCAGCTGGCCGCCTCTTGGCTGCAAGTTTCAAAAGCTGAGACATTGGAGGGAGGGAGGGAGGGAGGGAGGAGAGTGAGGTGCCTCGGAACACCCCAGGAGGAGTCATGTTAACTGAGCACTTACTATGTCCCGAGCCCTGTTCCAAGGTCTTTATTGAAGTTTGCACATCTAATTTGCTCACAGTCCTGAGGTAGAAAGTCTGTATTATCAACCTCATATTATAGGTGGGAAAACCGACGTACCAAGAGACAATGTAACTGGCCAAAGGCACAGAGCTGGGAAGCTTGTTTGATCGCATCAGTGTCTCCAGGAGCAGAAAGAACATGGAAAGCATCCTATGTGTCTATCCACAGGGACCAGTTACAACAGTCTGTTTCATATTCCAAAGAATTGCAAACAGGCGTTCTGACAAAAACTTGTACACGCGTATTCATAGCAGTATGATTCATGCTAAGCCAAAAGGCGGAAACGACCCAATTGTCCGTCGACAGGTGAAGGATAAACAAAATGTGGTCCATCCATACAGTGGAATATTATTCATCTTTAAAAAAAAAAAGGAAATTCTGACACATGCTACGATACAGATGAACCACGAAAATACTATAAATAAAATAAGCCAGACGCAAAAAGATAAATACTGTCTGTTTCCACTTGCAGGAGGTCCCTAAAAGAGTTTCTGATCCATAGAGACGGGAAGTAGATGGTGCGGGCCAGGGGCTGGGGGAAGGGATGGTGAGTCAGTGCTTAATGGGGACAGTTTCAGTTTGGGAAAGATGAGAAAGTTCTGGAGATGGATGGTGGGCATGGTTGCATGGCAGTGTGAATGTACTTAATGCCACTGAATTATACACTTAAAAATGGTTAAAACTGTAAATTTTGTTATACATATTTTATCATATATATTTTTTAATTTCAGAAGAAATGAAGCACGGATACATTGTACAATGTGGATAAACCTTGAAAACCTTATGTTCATTGAAAGAAGCCAGACATAAAAGACCACATGTTGTAGGATTCCATTTATATGAATCCAGGCAAATCCAGAGAGTCAGAGAATGGGTTTGTGGTTGCCAGGGGCTGGGGGAGGGGAAGGAAGAGTGATCACTAATGGGGATGGGGTTGCTTTTTGGGGTGATAGGAAAGTTCTGGAAATAAGCAAGGGAGATGATTGAACAACCTTATGAATATACTTACTGCCACTGAACTGTGCATTTTAAAATGCACACTTAAGTGTTTAAAATGGTAAATTTTATACTACGTCTATTTTACCCCAATAAAAGAAAGAAAAAAAAAAACAGTCTGGTTTATTCTCTCAGTGGAGCAGTCGGCAGGTGTATAAATAGTGAGAATCCATGTGCCCATAAGAAATGATCTCAAAGGTATATTGCTAAGCATTAGCAAAGAAAGTGCAGGATATTGTTTGAGTACATACACTTGTGTGTGAAAAAAAAATTGAGAAGGGAAGAAAAATATACCCACAGGTGCTTTTGTGTACACATACCATCCCTGGAAGGAACACAGGGACAACGCTGGCTGCCTCAGGATGGACCCTGGTAGGGAGATTTTTCCCTTTGTGAACTCTTTTGTATTTCGAAAGGCAAAAAAGCATGATGGCTAAAAGCCCAGCTCTATCTTTGTCCAGCTGTGTGACCTTGGGCAAGTCACTTAAACTCTCTGTGCCTCAGCGGCCTCACCTATAAAACAGGAAAGATGACACCAACCTTAGAGGGCTGTTTGGACAAAGACATGTTTCCGTGGTGGCTCAGATGGTAAAGAGTCTGCCTGCAATGTGGGAGACCTGGGTTCGATCCCTGGGTCGGGAAGATCCCCTAGAGAAGGGAATGGCAACCCACTTCAGTATTCTTGCCAGGAGAATCCCAAGGACAGAGGAGCCTGGCGGGCTACAGTCCATAGAGTTGCAGAGTCGGACATGACTAAGCAACTAACACTTTCACTTTTTCATGACAAATTAACACCCATCAGATGCTGAAAATAGGCCTTCACATGAGGCAGGTGCCTTTTAAGCAATGCTCTTGACTTCTAGAGGGCTTCCCAGGTGGCACTAATGGCAAAGAATCTGCCTGCCAATACAAGAGACTTTAAAAACCATGAGTTCAATCCATGGATTGGGAAGATCCCCTGGAGAAAGAAATGGCAACCTGCTCCAGTATTCTTGCCTGGAGAATCCCATGGACAGAGGAGCCTGGTGGGCTACAGTCCATGGGGTGGCAAAGAGTCAGACGTGACTGAAGTGACTTAGCAGCACATCTTGACTTCTATACCGTATTTCATCTTTATCTAAACAAACAAATATCTAAGACTAAATTTTTAAAACATTGAGTGGACGGTGCATGGAGAGTGCTGAGCACCTGGCGCCCAGCCCGTGCTTGGCATCTGTAATCCGTGAGCTGGTGAGCTCACCCTTTCCTTCTCCTCCCCTCCCCCACCCACATCCCCCATGGACTCAGCCTCACTGCAAATGATGCAACCTGGGGAAACCGAGTCCCTCTGGCCACAGATGTTCCCACAACACCTTGCCTGCATGAGGGCGGCGGGGGTGTGGGGGGGGTGCAGGCAGGGAGGACCCTCCTGGCATTTAGTTCTCAGGGGAGGGTGGAGGGTGAGAACCGGCTCCTATTTGCCTTTAATTAGCATCTCGAAGGAGCCAGTTGCCATGACTTCGGGAGGAAGTCTCTGGCTGAGGTGGAGCCTGGCCGGGTGCCCCAGGAGGGACCTCATTCCTTCCCCAGGGGCTGATCTGGCTCACCCTCAGGCTCTGGACT
The DNA here is from genome assembly GCF_054371585.1 of Giraffa tippelskirchi. Classification (NCBI taxonomy): domain Eukaryota; kingdom Metazoa; phylum Chordata; class Mammalia; order Artiodactyla; family Giraffidae; genus Giraffa; species Giraffa tippelskirchi. The sequence goes on along the minus strand of NC_137280.1, from coordinate 95,176,356 downwards.
CAGGCCGGTGTGGATCTGCATCCAGCCTTTCTTCACACCCTGTGACCTGTTCCTCTTCTGTGAATTAAGACTACGAAAAAAACAAAACTCCAATTTTGAGCTGTTGGGGGAATTTAACAGGAAGCAAAATGCCCAGCTCCGGGTTAGGAGATCTAACGATTATTCTTATATCATTGGGAGAAAGTGATTTTCAATATGATCCCACTTAGGATCCCCAGACCGTTTCTATGCATAGAAAAATGTCAGCAGAGGTTATGTGCTGGGACTGTAATATAAATAATAATAGCTGGTACTTATTAAGCATCTACTGTATGCTAAGTGCTTTAGCCAGGGGTCCTCAACCTGCTCCAATGCACCGGCCACCTGATGTGAAGAGCCGACTCATTGGAAAAGACTGATGCTGGGATAGATTGAGGGCGAAAGGAGAAGGGGGCAGCACAGGATAAGATGGTTAGATGGCATTATTGACTCACTGGACATGAATCTGAGCAAACTCTGGGAGATAGTGAAAGACAGGGAAGCCTGGTGTACTGCAGTCCATGGGGCTGCAAAGAGTCAGATACAACTTAGCGAATGAACAACAACGACATGCATTCTTCTCTCTCCCCAACCCCACGTTTAACCCCATGGACTCAGATATGGTCTTCCATCATTGACCACCAGATTTACATCTTCAAAAGGCATCTCTCCCCCTAACTCCTAATATCCAGCTGGCCCCCGACATCTCCATGTGGGAACCTGATAACACATCAAAGTCAAATCTTGATTCTCACCCTCTCACACACAATCTCATTCCTCCCTCATCCTTCCGTCTCAGCTGATGGCAGCTCCAACCATCCAGGTGCTCAATTCAGACACGCTAGCATCATCCTCAGCTTTCCTCTTTCCCCCACACCTCACAGCCCATCCATTAGAAAACTGCCTTGGCTCTGCATCCACAATCTACTCAGAGAGTGTCCACTTCTCCATCTTCTATATCCTCTGGTCCAGCTCCATCACTGGCACCTTGGACCAGCGCAGTTGCCTCCACCCTAGTTCCTCTCCTTCCTATCCTTGCTGCCCAGTCTGTCCTGCCCATATCAGCCACGAGAGAGCGCCCATGAGCACCTGAGTCAGGCCCCATCCCTTGTCTGCCTACAGCCCTCCAGGGCTCCCACCTCCCTTGGGGTAATAGCCCCAAATCTGTCCTGCATGACCTGCTCCAGTCCCATCCCTACCCTCACTTCCTCCCTCTCTCTCCCTGCTCCAGCCACATGGGCCTCCTCGCTGTTCCTCCAACAGGTCAGGGCATGGAGCTGCCCCAGGACATTTTCATAGGCTGTGCCCTCTGTGGCCGCTTCAAATGCCTTTGATCTCTACTCAAATGCCAACCTCTGCCTGAACCCTGCCCTGAACATCTTGTTTAAGATTGACCTTCCCACACATCTTCATCTTCTTTTGTGGCTTGATTTTGTTTTCCTTTGCTCTCACCCTCCACACATTTTACCAGTTTATTTTTTAATGTACAGTATCAGCTCTTGGAAACCGAGACCTTCATTCTGTCCTGTTCACCACTTCTTCCCAGAACCTAGGACAGCATCTGACACACATTTAATATTTGTGGAATAATTAAATGCTTAAGGAAAGTCCCTAAACCATTGGATAAGCGAGAACCTACTATTGCCAGACCCTGGAAGATCTGTCCAGGAAAAAAAAAAATTACAATTAGGATGGGCTCAATCCCTGGATCACAAAGATCCCCTGGAGGAGGAAATGGCAACCCACTCCAGTATTCTTGCCTGGAGAATCCCGTGGACAGAGGAGCCTGGCGGGCTATAGTCCGTGGGGTCACAAAGAGTCGGACATGCTTGAGCGACTGAGCACGCACACACACGGGTAACCCGTGAAAAGACCGTGTCTCTAACCAGGGCAGACCAGACTTTTCTGACCTCAGCCCCAAAGTGTGGCGACAACAAAATAAAAGGGAATATCTTCCCTGCCAGGTCTCCCTGGGGGCTGTGATGATGAGCCTGCCATCCCATGAACTTGGCCCTCCACCTTTGGCCTCTGCTCTTCCCCTCACATCTTGAGTTTCTGACTCGGAGGACATTTTCTCTTCTGAGTGCATTCACAGAAGCCTCTCGCACTCTGGGCCAGCAGCACGTGAGCCTGGGAAGAAAACGTAAAGGTCAACGTCTATAATTGAATTTCATCCCACCCCCCCACCCCCAGATAAAAATAGCATCTTTGTAATCGCTTAAATGGTTCTGAGGAAAGGAAGGAGAGAGAGAGAAAAGGGGAGAAGTACCTGCAAGTTGAAAAATTACAGGCTCTGGTCTCAAGTCCACCTGAGCACCAACTACCTCTCACTGAGTGTCTTCCCTCATAACCTGGTGTGTGTATGTGTACACACACACACCCCTGATCACAGGCAACTCCAATTGATGATGATTGAGTGCTAAACTGAGGTCAGGCACTCTGCCTGGAGATGGGGGGCTGGGATCAGAGGTTCACCCGAATGAGTGGCCCCCACATGGAGGACCCTAGTGGTTGACATGCGGCTGGCGGTGGTGGTGGGGGGACTTGTCTTGTGCCCTCTGCTCTGAGCCTGGGTTTCTCCTCCCTCCACACAGGTATGGGACTCTGTTTTCTCTCTGCCCTTCTAGGGAGAACATCCCTGATACCATTGAGTCTGGGCCCCACATTCTGTCCCCCCCCCCACCGATGCCTTCCTCAAATTCCCCCCTCCCACTCCATCCTGTTTGTGGTCTGGGGGAGGGGAATAGGGGGAGAGGTATGGGCCACTGAAATAAATTTCCTCCCTATTAATTTTCAGCACAGGAAGATTTACCATTATCTCCTCTCGCCTTTCTGCAGAGTTGACATTGAGTCAAAGAACCTTCCTCCTGGCCAGGCAGAGGGGTGTCACGGGCCTCCTCCCCTGGAGCCTCTCCCTTTGCTCCCCTCTCCAGACCTCAAGTTCTCCACTTGGGTGGGTCAATCTCCTAGACCAAACCTGTTTCCTCACCTGGCCTGGTTATTTCACGTGTATATTCAGTCACATAAAGAAGGTACCATAAATGGCAGCATGCTGGGTTGAAAATAATCCAGTAAGTATTTACCAAGCCCCTACTGTGTGCTGGGCTGTCCTGGGCACCAGAGACGCTGCAGAGACACAGACATCACAGATGAAACATCCTGCCCTGGCTTCAGCAATTAATCAAATTGAATTTGTAATGAGGGCAGAAGCAAACCAGGTGTAGCCAGATCATGTGCCCACGTGCATAGGGGAAGAAAAGACTGAAAGGAAAACCATCAAAATAGTAACATATAATAGTAACATATAACCTACCTAATAATAGGTTATGGGGGGAGGGGGGCTAGGATATCTGAGGACTGGGTAATCTGCATCAAAAGGGTACTTCCCAAATCTCAGGACGCTTATGTGAATTTCACCTTAATAAAAATTAAAAGAAGAAAAGCAAAGAGAGAGCAGCCCTGGAGTTAACGGATGATGTGAAATTGTCTAGATAAAAATCTCAGACTAGGAGCTTCACAGGAGGAAATCCTGGGTACATCTGAGGATCCATAATCAACAAGTGAACAATACATTTCTAAGGACAGAAAAGAAATAGGGTCATCTCATTCAGTGGAGTCACTACCAGGAAGGATTTAATCACCCAGCATTTTGTATCAAGAATCTCCACCATGACACTTTGCTAAAAGGATGTGTCCATTTCTTACCATTTTTCTTTCTGCTATTTGTATGTAAAAATTTACTTACATAAAGAGGCTTATACCACTATTTCCAATAAAGTTGTTTTTAATTAGTAAAAGAGAAGGAAAATAAAAAAGAAGGAAAGAGAAAGAAAAAGAGGGAGGGAGAGAGGAAGAAAAGAAAGAACTTATATATCTGACCTCTTATTAGTTGTTCCAGGACATTTTCCCAAGAAAATAGTTGTGGATGGGAACATACAAGTAGCTACCAGGGTGTTATTTCCTGGTCTATAATAGCAACACATTAGATACAACCTAAATGCTTAACAATAGAGGATGAATTTGAAAAAAACACTATGTTGCCATGAAACAAATTACAATTGTATAATTGCATAGAAAAAAAGACTAAAAGGAAGCACACTTAGAAGTTGGCACCCTGGGCAAGATAACAGCCAAGCTTTATATCTTCTTTTTAGTATATTGAGATTTTCTAAATTTCCTGCAGTGAACGATGTTCCTTTTGTGGTCAGAGCGAGGATAAACAACATCAGTACATCCTTGTTCTTAAAGAAAGTAGAGGGAGAAAGGAAGTCTGGGTAAAGCTGGGGTGTGGGGGATGGTCCTGACTCCATCATTATCTGCTGTATCACTAATACGCCATGATATTGGTTTTCTCACCTGTAGAATGGAAATAATGAGATCTACACGACCACAGGGGTTTCAGGACAAGGACCTGACAAGCCCAGCCAAGGACAGCATTATTGACCCTCATCAGAAACTGTCATCTCTTGTCTTCAGACCACCCCAGCCCCCTCTGGCTTCCTGGCCTCCATCTCTGGCCCTGGTGGCCCAAGAGAGTTTTCTGAAAGAAGTCATAGATGAAACCTCTTCCCTTCCCTGTTCAGAGACCATCCTCTAGTCTACAAAGCAGATACAGTATCATCAATTCCATTTGACAAATGAGGAAACCGAGGCTTGAGGATGCTTGAGCCCCTTTCTGGGCTCTCTGATCCCAAGGTCACCCAGCTATTGAGAAGCAGATCCAGGACTTGAACCCAGGATGGTCTAGCTCTCAAGGCTATGTGCCTAACCACTGCACCACACAACTTGTCCTCATCCCCTTCCTGCCCTCCTCTCCTCCCCTCTCCCCCTTGCTCACTCTGCTCCAGCCACACAGGCCACCATTTCCCCAACACGCCACACCTGGTCCTGCCTCAGGAAAATCGAACCAGAATGAGATTCTACTTTGCATTGATCAGATTGGGAGAGAATTGGAAAATATTGGATGAAGTCAAGTATTGATGGGGGTGAGGAGAATGGGACTCATATACAGCAGATGTGCAGCCTGACTGTATAGCCTGACTGTATTAAGGAAAACCCCAGAGCAGCAACTCCAGCCCTCGGCCATTAACCCAGAGAACCATCTGCATGTGTGTGCAAAGACTTATGTTCAAAGGTGTGCCCTGGGACTTCCCTGGCAGTCCAGTGGTTAACAATCCACCTACCAATGCAGGCGACATGGGTTTGATCCCTTGTCCGGGAAGATCCCACATGCTGTAGAGCAACTAAGCCCATGCACTGCAACTACTGAGCCCAAGTGCTACAACCACTGAAGCCTGCACACCTAGAGCCCAAGGTCCGCCACAAGAGAAGTCACCGCAATGAGAAGCCTGCGCACTGCAACTAGAGAGTAGCCCCTGCTTGCCGCAACTAGAGAAAGTCTGTACTCAGTAGCGAAGACCCAGCCAGCACAGCCAAAAATTAAAGACAAAAGTGTGCTCTGTCAAGTTGGTGACATATGTCTAGCAGGTGGGGATGTGGTAGATAAACCATGGAATATGCATCTTATGGAAATGTATGCAGCCATTAGAAAAAGAGAGAGGCTGATCCACGTGTCCTGACCTGGTGAGGTCTCTGAGATGAAGGTCATTTGGTCCTACCATTGGGATACTGTCTGTCCTGGGAATAGTGATTCATTTAGAGAGCGCTAACTAGCTGTCTGGCACTGTGCAAGCCACACTGTATGAATTATTTCATTAGCTGCTCCCATTTTACAGATGGGAAATGGAGGCCCAGAGAGATTCAGCAACTGACCCACGGTCGCACAGCCAGTGCATAGCAGAGCTGGGAATTAAACACGAGTTCTCTGATGCCCACCTCTGTGTTCTTACCCTCTCTGCTCCTTGTGTCATTCATTCATTCAACAAACACTGATGATCACTGTATGCCTGGCCCTGTTCTAAACACCAGAGACCCAGCAGAGAACAGGAGTGACAATATCTCCCACTTTCTTGGAGCTGCTGGAAGCTGGAGAGAGAGAATATGCCAGTGAACAAAAAGTGATCATTCCAAATAGTGATAAATGACAGGCAGTACTGAAACAGGGTGATATGGGAAAAAAGTGATGGTGTAAGGGGATGCAACTTTAGCTGGGATGATCAGGGCTAGCCCCTCAGAGAAAGTGACATTGAATTGAGACCTGAATGATGAGAGAGAGAAAGCTATGGGGACATGTGAAAGAAAGGTGTCCCAAACAGAGGGTATATATAGCCTGTGCAAAGGTCCTGAGGCAGGATGGTGCCTGGTTTGTTGCAGGAACAGTGACGAGGTCCCTGTGGAGTGAGTGAAGGGGAGAAAGGGAGGAGGAGAGAACAGAGAGGGAACAGGGAAGATTGTGCAGGGTCTTGTGAGCCTTGGGAAGGACTTGGGCCTTTACCCCAGGGAGGTGGGAGCCCTGGAGGCCTGTGGATAGGGTAGAGAGGATCTGATTCAGGTGCTCACGGGCGCCCTCTGGTCGCTGCTGCAGGGAGGACAGACCATAGTGGGCATGGTGAGCAGGAGCCAGACCTACTGGTTCAGGTGGGTGATGAAGGGGCTGGACCCAAGTGGATGCAGAAGATGCTAAAATGGTTATAAACATTCCAGCTTCACCCACCACTACCTTGAGTGGTTTATCCTCAAGGACAGATGGCACATTTCTCCCCACTGATTTGACTGTTTAGTTGTTCAGTTGTGTTCAACTCTTTTGCAGCCCCATGGACTGTAGCCCACCAGCTCCTCTGTCCATGGGATTCTCCAGGCAAGAATATTGGCGTGGGTTACCATTTCTTCCTGACCCAGGGATTAAATCCGTGTCTCCTGCATTGGCAGGCAGACTGTTTACCCCTGAGAGCCTTCTCCCCATTACCATCCGCTTTAGAGAATACCCATGATCAGCTGCGGAGAAGGCAATGGCACCCCACTCCAGTACTCTTTTGCCTGGAAAATCCCATGGATGGAGGAGCCTGGCAGGCTTCAGTCCATGGGGTCGCTAAGAGTCGGACACGACTGAGTGACTTCACTTTCACTTTTCACTTTCATGCATTGGAGAAGGAACTGGCAACTCACTCCAGTGTTCTTGCCTGGAGAATCCCAGGGATGGGGGAGCCTGGTGGGCTGCCGTCTATGGGGTCACACAGAGTTGGACACGACTGAAGCGACTTAGCAGCAGCAGCAGCAGCATGATCAGCTGCAGCTGCCAGACCCTCCCAGCCAGCAGTGCCCTCTGGGGACCAGAGACACACAACATACTCCCCAGGCCATACCGCAGGCGTGATGCAGGGCCAGACCTCAGGCCCCCCCGTGCCACCTTTCTGCTGGCTCAGCTGTGCTCTGCCTGCCTCTTCCAGGGGCAAAGATTAGGAGTTTGTTTACCAGTATTATTTTTTATTGATTTTTAAACAAGTGCTCAGCAAAAAAGACACACTTGGCTCAGCTGCTTCCATGATATCTAAATGATTCATTTAAGCGATCCTGGTTGTGCGGGCCACTGGGTGCTAAAAGCTTGCAGTTTGATCTTTTTCGATTGTTTTTTTTTTTTCTAAGCTGTCATACCGGGTGACCAACTTGTCCTGATTTGCCCAAAACTTCCCTGGTTTTAACACTGAAACCAGGATGATCAATCATCTTAGTCTGATGGGAAAACCGTGTGAAAAACACACACATTGTGGTTAGCTGGGATGGAGGGGTCCTCAAATGGGGTTGATGACAGTTCCTGTCTCATTAGCTTTGGTGAGGGGTGGTTGTGACAATAAGCATCCTGGTTTTGTTTGGGGCTCTGTAATAAGGCATTGTCCTGTAGTTATAGTTTAACCTTCCACTTGGATCTGAGCTTCCTAATGGCAAAAGGGAAATGAGAAACATAATTTTTTTGGGGGGGAGCATATCGTGTAGCTTGCAGGACCTTAGTTCCCCAATCAGGGATCGAACCCAGGTCCCAGTAGTGAAACTGCGAAATTCTAACCCTTGGACTACTAGAGAATTACCCAGAAACAATTTTTTTTCCTAAAAAAAAAAGTCCTAGTACACAGCAAACACTCAATAAAACTCTAGCTCTTACAGGGCTGGTGAAGGAATCAGGGTTTCTCATAAAGGCACCTATTTGGGGGAGAAGATATGTCAGCTCCTTCTAAATTATATGGCCCCACCATCTACTTGTTGTCTCTATGGATCTGATTCCTGCCTAATGACAAATAAAAATCGCAGGTTCTGAAGTTAACCCACAAATCAGGCGGACACAAATACGTGTCCACGTGCTTTATTTTCCATAATTCATTTTAATTTCTGATTTAGGAACCTTCTCCTGCTTCTTCTAGTATCAGTTCTTCTTCGGGGTGTGCATTCGCTGAAGCCATGCTCCCTCCCTGGGTCTTCTCCAGGGCCAGGAAGGGGCACACCCAATGAGGTCCTTAGCTGTTCATCAGCCTACACAATTGACCTCACCGTCCTTCCCAGCCTCCCTCAATTCAGAGTGATAAACAGGATTATATTATAACTGGAAACTTCTATACATAAAAAGACACCAAAACCAGATTAAAAGGAAGTGACAAAACAGTACAGTGCTCTGTCAAAAATTAAACATAAAATTACCATTTGATTTAGTAATTCCACCTGTGGGTTGAACCAAAAAATTTGAGGGACTTACCTGGAAGGACTGACACTGAAGCTGAAGCTCCAGTCCTCTGGTCACTTGATGTGAAGAGTCAGCTCCTTGGAAAAGACTCTGATGCTGGGAAAGATTGAGGGCAGGAGGAGAAGAGGGTGACAGAGGATGAGATGGTTGGATGGATGGCATCACCAACTCAATGGACACGAGTTTGAGCAAGCTCTGGGGTAGTGAAGGACAGGGAAGCCTGGCACACTGCAGTCCATGGGGTTGCAAAGAGACAGACATGACTTAGTGACTGAGCAACAACCTGGAGGTGCAGTGGTTAAGACCGTGCTTTCACTGCAGGGGCCGTGGCTTTGATCCCTGGTTGGGGTTCTAAGATCCCACATCCCATATGCCAGGTGGCGTGGCCAAAACAACAAACAAACAAATATTTGAAAGCAAGGACTCAGAGACCTACTTGTACACCTGCGCTCACAGCAGCATTATTCACAGGAAACAAACCAAGTGTCTGTCGACAGTTGACAGATAAACAAATTAGGGTCCATCCATACAATGCAGTGTTATTCAATCTTTAAAACGGAAGGAGATTCTGACACCCACTGCAACACGGATGAAGCCTTAGGACATGATGCTTGGTGAAATCAGCAGGACACAAAAGGACAAACACTGTCTGGTTCCACTCACAGGAGGTCCCTGGAGGAGTCAGATCCACAGAGACAGGAAGTAGATGGTGGGGGCCTGGGGCTGGGAGAGAGGGAGGGAGAGAGGTATTTAATAACGGCCCCTCCCTGCCCTCACTTCCCACTCTCTACCTTGTTCTCTCCCCTCCAGCCACCCAGCCTCCTCACTGTTTATTATTATTGTCATTGTTAAAACTCATCTATTTATTTTATTGTGGTAAAATATACATAACATAAAATTTACCATTGTAACCACTTTCAGTGGCGTTAAGCACATTCACATTTTTGAGCAAGCATCCCCACCATCATCTCCAGAACTTTCTCATCTTCCCAAACAGAAACTCTGTCCCCATGAAACACTCACTCCCCACCCCCCTCCCACAGCCCCTGGCTCCACCGTCTACTTCCTGTCTCTATGGATCTGACCCCTGTAGGGACCTCCTGTGAATGGAATCAGACAGTGTGTGTCCTTCTGTATCTGGCTTATTTTATTGAATATAATGTTCTCAAGGTTCATCCATGTTGTAGCAGGTGTCAGAATCTCCTTCCTTTTTAAGGCTGAAACATATTTCATTGGATGGATGGACCACAATTGGTTTCTTCATCATCTCTCTGGGGACATTTGGGTTGTTTCCACCTTTTGGCTACTGTGTGAATCATGCTATGAACAAGGGTGTAAAAGTATCTGTTTGAGTTCCTGCTTTCAATTATTTGGGGTATATATCCTCACTGTTCCTTTTTTTTCTTTATATAAAATTTTACTTATTTTTTTGGCTGTGCTGGGTCTTGGTTGCTGCGTGTGCTTTTCTCTAGTTGCAGCAAGTATGGGCTGCCTTCTAGTTGTGCTCAGACTTCTCATTGTGGTGGTTTCGCTTAATGTGGAGCATGGGCTCTAGGGTGCACGGACTTCAGTAGTTGCAGCTCGTGGGCTCTAGAGCACAGGCTCAACAGCTGTGACGCACAGGCTTAGTCACTCCATGGCATGTGGGATCTTCCTGAATCAGGGATTGAACCTGCGTCTCCTGCATTGGCAGGATTCTTTACTACTGAGCCACCAGGGAAGCCCCTCACTGTTTTTTGAACATACCAGGAACAGTCCTACCTCAGGAGCTTTGCACTGGTTGTGCCCTCCACCTGGAGTGACCTCTCCCAGATCTTTCCATGGCTGATTCCTTCTCATCTAGCTCTGGAAGCCTTAGGCTGATCCAGCCATTGCTCACCATGAGGACACTGGCAACCTGGCTGCTCAGAGAAATCTCCACTGCTCTCCACCCAGAGAAATCTTGCTCTGAATAGAATAACTCCTATTTTATCAAGCTTCTCTGCATATATGTTTGAATCCTTCTACATCCCTGCTTTGGAGCCCAGACACAGTCCTGGGGAAAACATGAGAAACATTTCAGTGGATGACAGTCATGAGAACAATGATACACGATGTTAATTAACAATTATAGAACAGTCGTTGGGTATCACATACTACTTTGTGCTGGGCAGGTGGCTAAGAGCTTTGTGTGTGACATCTTATTGAATCTGGAGAGATGGATATGGTAATTGCACCCATTTTACAGATGAGGAAGCTGAGGCTCAGCCAGCAGAAAACACTTGCCCAAAATGACATTACTAAGACTCAAACTCAGGTCTGTTTCCTCCATTGATCCCAGCTTCATGGTCCCCAAGGAACATAAAATTAAGGGCAGATCCACACGTGGTGAGTTACAAGGTCTGGGAAAGGGTGACAGCATCACTCTGGCCACCTCTGTATCGTCTGCAGTAACTTTCACCCCACTAGATCTCCCAGCTTCTGTATCCATCATTTGATTTATCTCTTCATCACGGTGCCATTGAACTGGGTCGTTAATATCTTTAATTTTTTTTTTTTACTTATTTATTTGGCTGTGCCGGGTGTTAGTTGTGGCGTGTGGGATTTTTTTTTTTTTTTTTTTTTTTACTGTGCTGGGTCTTCATTGCTGTGAGGGTTTTTCTCTAGTTCCGATGAGCACGGGCTACTCTCTAGTTGCCTTGCATGGGCTTCTCATTGCAGTGGCTTTCCTTGTTGTAGAGCATGGGCTCTAGGGCAGATGGACTTTAGCAGTTGCAGCTAGTGGGCTCTAGAGAGCAGGTTGAATTGTGTGCACATGGGTTTAGTTGCTCCATGGCATGTGGGATCTTCCTGGACCAGGGATTGAACCCGAGTCGTCTGCATTGGCAGGTAGATTCTTTACCACTAAGCCACTAGAGAAGTCCCCATGTGGAATTTTTAGTTGCAGCATACAAACTCTTAGTTGCGATATGTGGGATCTAGTTCCCTGACCAGGGATTGAACTTGGGCCCCCTGCACTGAAAGTGTAGAGTCGTAGCCACTGGACGACCAGGGAAGTTCCCGGGTGGTTAATATCTTGCACCATCCAGGACTTGGTAAAGAGCATCTCCCAGCAGGATGCCTTGCTGCTGTTTGTAACAATGATGCTTTTGTGTGACATCATCTGTGTGGACTCAGTCAACCCACTAGGGCAGGCACTATGCATATCCCCATTTTACAGATGAGAAGAATGAGGCTTAGCAAGGGGAAGTGTCTTGCTCCATGTCCTGCAGGAAGATTTGAGTCTGGACAGTCAGACTCTGGTCCCCAAGACTGTACCACCTGGCTTTGTTCCTGGCTGCATGGTGGCATTTTGCTTTATTATTTCCCGAGTGCCCCGTTAATCGTCTGAACAAAGCGATTACCACAGCTTTTATATATGGCCCTATGTCTAATTGTCCAGACCATGGAACCAGTGACTCAAAACCTCCCTCCCTAATTGTCTTTCCTGCACAATTAGTACCTCGTTATATATGGTTCTGTGGTTGCCTGCATTTCTGCAGTCTACCAGCCTTGCTGCTAATCATCTGGACTCTGTAATTAATGCCCTATACTAGACCATCTTCTCTTCTCTGTGTAATTAGAGCTATACTCATTTCTGGGGTGAGGGTTGGCAGTGTTCAGAAGAGAAAAATGCAGCCCCTGCCCACAGGAAAGTCATTGTCTATTTGGAAAGGCAACAAGCAAATGCAGAATTTGCTTTCTGCTTGTGGGAGCTACAAATACTGGTTATAGAGTGGTAAATAGATCAAAGTTTCCCTCTGATGGAGGAAGGGCAATGGAGATTGGGTCATGCAGGATGAATAGGAGTTTGTGAGATGGAAGCGAATTCCAAGCAGAAGGAATAGCATGTGCAAAGGTTTAGATGTTGAAAGAGCTGGGAATTTGGGGAGGGAGGCAGTGAGAATTAGTGAAACAGGCAGGCTTGACTGTGGAATTATGGCAGGAGAGAATTTAGGAAGAACAAGAAAGACTTAACAGGGGTCCTATATGGAGATATTGAAGAGCATGTTGAGGACTTAGATTTTATCCCCTGGGTATCTATGAAAGGGTTTGAGCAGAAGAGAGATTTGATCAGGTTTAATTTTTAAAAAATATTGCAGTTACTGTAGGGAGAATAAATTGGAAGGGAAGAGAAATGGAGGCCATGAGACCAGGAAACAGGTGGCTTCTGTTGTCCAGAGGTAAAATTGAGGTGGAACTGAGTGGATCAGAGGCTGTGGGGATGGAAGGGAGTGGATGGATAAGAGAGAGATTTAGAGGATAGAATGAGCAAGATGTGGAAACTGACAGGTGATGGGTGAGGATGTGGGAGGAAGGGCAGTGGATGCCCAGGTCTTTGATCAAAGGGTATGCAAGGGAGGTTGATGGGGCCATTCCCAAGTAAAGAATAAGAAGGTCTGTAATGAAGATTCTAAGTTCCATTTGAGTCCTACCTGAGGAGGGACATACTGGCCATCCTGGTCTGGAGCACAGAAAGCTGCTCAGGGTTTGGGATCTGATTTGGCAGGAATCTCCAAAGCTGTGGGAGTGGATGAATTCACCAAGAGGGAGAGCAGAGATCTGGAAGCAAGAAACCAGCAATTGCTGTTATAAGCCCCTGAGATTGCAGGGTGGGGAATGTTTGTTATGTGGCACTCTCACAGCATTAGCCAACTGCTACAAGTCTCCAGAAACAGATTCTGGAGCCCTCCAAGGTCAGACCCCTTTTGTTAGATGTGGAAACATAGCCCATCTGGAGATGCTCCATGTACACATCTCAAAAATCCCCAGCTAGACAAGAATCCAGCCTCCTGCAGCTGCTCCCTGAATTAAGAAACTCGAGGGGTTCCAATAGGTTCTGTGGTAAATTACCCATGAAAGTACCAGGGAAAACCTCACTTGGCGGGGGGGCGGAGGGGGAGAAGAAGATCCGTGATGATATATCTACAGGAGGAGAAAAAAAAAGATTTGGGAGCTCAGTGGTGGAATGTTCTATAAGAACCTTTTAAAAGCAAACACAGGAGACATGAGCAGTTTTTAAAATGACAGACAATACAATGGAAGATAATATATTTAAAACCCATATCAACTGTTAACAGACCATAAAAATACAGCTACATTAATCTGAGCTGTCTGTCACGGGCTCTCTGAGCAGCTGTGTGATTTTATAGTTTCGCTCCTGGAGGTTTCCTTGACACTTTCACAAATACATCTCAATTTATTTAGATAAGGACAATAGAAATATTGCACTTTTTTTTCTTTCTTCCTTCCCCTCTTCTTCCTCCATCACCTCCCTGAACAGCTGACAGATCTGACAGAGCTGGCCTAGCAGAGCTTTTTCAAATTTAAAAAAAAAAAAAATTTTTTTTTTTTTTTACTTGGAGAAAAGTTCCTATTGAGGGTTCTAGGGCCCCAGAGTTTCAGGGTGGCGGGGAAAGGCTAAGTTGGTGCCTTTGTTGCTGTGTGTCTGCAGGCAAATGCCTTACCTTCTCTGAGGCCTGTTGGCAAAGATCCTACACACACCTGCTCCTCCTCCCCACACCTGGATAAATCACACTTACCATCACCACCACCTCCACCACTACAGTTGCTACTCACCTCCTATCTCTCATCTCCTTCTCTCCCCTGGTTCACTAGTACCTATTACAAAGGTCCCCTTGCTCTTTTGCCTACCTGCCAGGCACGATCCTGTCCCACAGCCTTTACACTTGTTGTTCCCTCCATCTCGAAGGACCTCGCCTCATTCTTCCCACAGCTGCCTCTTCTTCCTGTTTCAGTTTAATGCCACCTCCTCCCGGAACCTCTCCCTGACTACTCCCAACTAAAGAAGCTTCCTTGTCCTTTCTTTCGCATCAGATCATGTTCTGTATCCCTCCCAGGACTTACATTCCTTGAAAATAGTTTGTTTGCCCATACACTAGTTTATTGCCTGTCTTCTACACCAGTCTGAGCTCCCTGAGGTCAAGGGTCAATCAGTTGGTTGTTTGGTTTACTTTTGTTGGTCTGTTTCAGCCACCGATAACTTCTTGGTGCTTGGAACAGGGCTTGGTATACCAAGTATACCAAGTATGCTTGGTATACCTAATGCATACAGTAGGTGCTCAATACATACTTGTTGAGGGATTGAATGAAATGGGGAGTGAATAGGCCACTCTGGGTTGGGAATGGTGGAGCAACGCCTTGGAGGTAGAATTTGCCATTGGAAGTTGTGAGCCCCGAGCATCTGGAATGGGACCCCAGCCTTCCCTTCTTCCGGGAAGTGATTCATATCTGACGGTTTAAGACAGCAAGTCCAGGGACTTCCCTGGTAGTCCAGTGGCTAAAACTCCAAGCTTCTAATGCAGGGGGCCCAGTTTTCATCCCTAGTCAGGAAAACTGTATCTTGCATGCCACAAGGAAGATCAAAGGTCCTCATGTGCCACAACTAAGGCCTGGTGCAGCCAAAAAAAACCCCAAAAACCCCAAATCCAGCACCATGCCAAACACTCTGGGTTCTGCTGCCCACAAACACCCTCCCCATGAGTGCTGGCGACACCATCCTTGTCAAACAAGTGTCCTCCTCTTAGGCTCCCTCACCACCACCTCCCCTGATGGCTCAGGTGATAAAGAATCTGCCTGCAATTCAGGAGACATGAGTTCAATCCCAAGGTCAGGAAGATCCCCTGGAGGAGGGAATGGCAACCCAATCCAGTATTCTTGGCTGGAGAATCCTATGGACAGAAGAGCCTGGTGGGCTACAGTCCATGGGGTCACAAAGAGCCGGATACAACTGAGCAACTAACACTAACACACCTCCTCCCCTATCTGAGGCATCCTAGATGTCGTCACTGCTGCAGATGAAACCCACTTGATGCCGGGGAAGGCCCAGCACAGATGTCCCCAGGATGAAACATCTGGGCCACATATTGCAGCAGCTGGCAGGAGCTGGGACACCACCAGGCAGGCAGACATCTCTGGGAGGCTAGGTGGCCCTGAGTCGCCTCCGGGTCCCACCATCTGTCTGCAGCCAAAACCTGTCTGATGATTTCTCTGGGCTGGGGAGGAAAGGGTCCCAGAGCTGACTGCCATCCCTAATTCTTTCATCCCCTCCCTCCTCATTTCCTCCCATCAGTGAATGATAGTCTCTCAGTCGTGTCCAACTCTTTGCGACCCCATGGACTGTAGCCTCCCAGGCTCTTCTGTCCATGGAAATCTCCAGCCAAGAATACTGGAGCGGGGAGCCATTCCCTTATCCA
The DNA here is from genome assembly GCF_054371585.1 of Giraffa tippelskirchi. Classification (NCBI taxonomy): domain Eukaryota; kingdom Metazoa; phylum Chordata; class Mammalia; order Artiodactyla; family Giraffidae; genus Giraffa; species Giraffa tippelskirchi. The sequence goes on along the minus strand of NC_137280.1, from coordinate 95,160,474 downwards.
GGGGATCTTTCTGACCCAGGGAATGAACCTGGGTTTCCTGCATTGCAGGCAGATTCTTTACCCTCTGAGCTACCAGGGAATCTTAAGTCCGGGGCATTATCTCCAAATGATAACCTGAATCCAAGCACATCACTCCATCCCACTCCTTCTGCCTCTGCTGAGGCCCAGCCACCATCATTGCTCATTTGGACCAGTGCAGTAGCATCCCTGTGGTTTAGTCCCAGCTATTTCCCTGCCCTTGTCTCCTCTTACTCTGTGCCAGCCACACCGGCCTCCCTGCTGGGCTCAGAATACACCAGGAATGGTCTGGCCTCAAAGTCTTTGCCCATGCTATTCCCTCTGCCTGGAACATTCTTCTCAGATCTCCCCATGGCCAGCTCCTCCTCATCCTCCAAGTCTCTGCTCAAATATCACCTCCTCCAAGAAGCCCTCCCAATTTCCCTTGCCTAGTCAATCTTAGTTAGATTAGGCTGCTACAACAGAATGCCATAGACTGGGTGCTCATAAACAAGACATTTACTTCTCACAGTTCTGGAAGCTAGCAGTCCAAGATCAAGATGCAGGCAGAGAGACTGCACTGGTGGTCTAGTGGCTAAGACTCTGTGCTCCCAATGCAGGGGGTCCAGGTTCAATCCCTGGTCAAGGAACTAGATTGCACATGCTGCAACTAAGAGTTTGCATGCCACAACTAAAGATTCTGCGTGCTGAACTAAGGAATCTGCATGCCACAATGAAGATCGAAGATATCCTGTGCCACAACTAAGACCCGGTGCAGCCAAATAAATAAATATTTTTTTAAAAAAAGACACTGGCAGATTTGGTGCCTTCTGAGGATGTGCTTCCTGTTCCATAAAAACAGTCATCTTCTCACTGTGTCCTCACATGGCAGAAAGGGTAAGGGGGTGAGCTGGGGTCTCGTGTATAAGGGCGTGCATACATGTTAAGTCGCTTCAGTGGTGTCCGACTCTTTGTGACCCTATGGACTGCAGCCCACCAGGCTCCTCTGCCTGGGATTCTCCAGGCAAGAATACTGGAGTGGGTTGCCATTTCCTCCTCCAGGGGATCTTCCTGACCCAGGGATCAAACCCTTGTCTCCTATGTCTCCTGCACTGGCAGGCAGGTTCTTTGCCACTAGCACCACCTGGGAAGCCTAGTATAAGGGCACTAATCTCATTCATAAGGACTCCACCCTTATGATCTAAGCACCTCCCAGAGTCCCCACCTCCTCGTACTATCACATTAGGGATTAGGTTTCAACATATGAGTTTGGACAGGAAATAAACATACAGCCTATAGCAGTCTGTGCGTCCTCCCTAACCCTCCATCTCTTCCATGCTCCTCTCATTCCATGGGTTACCTGCCTTCTACCCAGTACTCTCCTCTCTTTGCCTGGAAAACTACTGCTCACGCTCTGAGCCCTAGTTCCTTCCAATCCCCCAGCCCCCTGGGTTCCCTCTCCTTGACCCTAAGGGGCTGGGTGAGTCTGTGTCCAGATCTGCATCCCTGCCATCCTGGGGTCCCTTGGGGACATCTCAGCACAGGGCTGGACACACAGGGGCTGTCATAAAGTATCTGCTGCCCTGTTGCTTTTCTTCCTCAGACCCCTCTCAGCCTGGGTGTCTTTCTAGAATTTCCACGGATCAGGAGTCTGGCTACAGAGTCTGTTTGAAAGGGATGCAATGGCTGGGGGTCGGGGACCATCTTGAGTGTGGGTTTGCACAGTGCACCCACTTCTTAAACGTGGGTTTTCAGTTTCCTTGGAGTGGCTCCACGGTCCCTGATGGAGATTGTAGAAGGGTCTGAAGCCCTGCAAACCACCCTTTGGCAGTGCCCATCTTCCCCTCTGGCTACCCAATGTCCCACACCCCTCTTGGCACCGCTCTCTTAGTCTCAGACCCCTGCCCCATCACCAGTGGTAGATGGCACCTTGGGACATCCAATCACATTATCAGAGGCATTAAAGAGCCTAGTGGTGAAAACTGTTGACCCTGGAGCCAGGTAGCCCGAGTTTAAATCCCAGGTTTCCACTTGTACTCATTCTGTGTGACATTGGGAAAAGTATTTGCCCTCTCTGAGCCTCAGTTTCCCCATCTCTAAAATGGGGGTAATGACATCTACTTCTTAACCTGTTAGAAGGATTAACTGAGTTTCTATGCTGTTTATTTCTGGGGTGTTAGTTCCCTAACCAGGGACTGAATCTGAGCCCCCTGCAGTGGAAGCATGGAGTCTTAAAGACTGGACCCCCAGGGAAGTCTCTGTGCTGTTTATTCTAAAACAGAGCTGGGCACATGGGAATTGTCCTAAGAAGTGCTAGTTGCTGTTATTATTAGTATTATTTAATTTATTATTATTTTTTAATTTATTTCTCAAATCCCCCAGGGCCCAGTGCCAGCCATGATCTCCCCTGCTCCTGAGTACAGGGTCCTGGCTCTCAGCCCCTCCCCTGTGCAGAGCAGCCACCTGTGCCAAGAGAAGATTCTAGAAGAAGGGGGAGGGGCTGCCTGGTGGCTCTTCTCCTCTCACGTTTGCAGAGCGAGCTCAGTGCGCGCTGACTTTGAACAGAGGTTTTTCTTGGGGACTTTGGGGGTTTAGCAAGGAGGGGCTAAAGGTCCCAGCCCCACCCAGGTGGCTCCTGATATTCTCAGCAGCCCCAGGGATGAGTGAGTTATAAATCAACATCTCACAGGGGACAGCCGCTTCGCGAGCCTGGGGACCTCGAAGAAATGCAGCTCCAGGCCCTAGCAGTGACCCTGGGGGTGACCTTTGCCTGCCGGCTCATCCAACCAATGAGAAAGCCCGCTACGGGTGCCTGGAAACCGTTTCCATGACACCCAGAAGCCGCGGTGCCTGGATGGGCCTGGTCCGAGGGTGAGGGGCTGGCGGGTGCGGGGGGGGGGGGGGCAGGAATGCTTGCAGATAACCATGGCAACGCCAGCAGCTGCGGGAGGCAGCCCCAGCTGGCACGGAGGCGCCTGCCCGCTGGATCCCAGTGCTGCCACCGCTCCCAGGGCCCTCCTCCTGGCACGAGCAGGGACACTGAGGCCCAGAGACACCTGTCACCCACTCTAGGGTGCCTTTTGGAGATGGAAATTGCACCCTGCCTGTGTCAACATGAGTTGCCTCAGAGGAAAGGGTGGGGCTTTGGGAGGCAAAGCAGAGACCCTGCAGGCTTGGCCAGGGGCAATCTGGGAGGGCTTTCTGAAAGAGGTGAGCATTTCCCAAGCATCACTGGTTGTTGCCACGTCAGCACACACCTGTTCCACGATTGATTTGATATCTGCCTTCCACTGACTCACGTCTTCTCAAGTAAGTTTATTTAAAAACAGTCTCTCCTTTCCTCCTGCAAATGGAAAGCTGGTTGCACCTGCCCAAATACAAGGTGGGTGGCAGAACACACTGGATGGAAATAAAACACAGTTATTCCATCTAGTGAGGAGGAGTCACTGCCCGCTCAAGGCTGGGAGCCCGCAGCCTGCTCTCACTTTGTTTACAAGAGGATGTATGAGAGAAAAGGGTTAAAAACAAACAAACAAACAAACAAAAAACAGAGCTCTCAGCACTCTCTCCTTTGCATCATCAGAGGTAATGAAAGATTGGGAAACAACTCATTTTTCCCCATGCGAATTAATGATATTGATGGAAGGATCCAGAATTGCTCTGGGCTGCATCACTGAGGGGAATCCTGCCCTGCTGATTGAGGATTTGGTTAGGTGGAAAGGAAGGGTGTCTGAGGCAGGGATGTACAGCATAGGCAAAGGCTTGGAGGAAGGATTCTTGAGGAGAGGGTGCAGTTGTGAGAGAATTTCTCCCTAGGCTAGAAGGAACAGTGTCTTCTGGCCTTGTGATGTTTTCCAACAGAGGTGGGTAGGAAAGCAAATGAATCTTTGGTCCAAGAGGGAGGGGGCTTGGGGCTCTGGGTTCTGAGAGAGTACTGTAAGGGGCTGTCTGGGAGGAGGAAGTGTTATGTGGGTGATGATTCCTGGAAGCAGCAGAAAGGGAGGGGAGAGGTATACTGGTAAGAGAAGGGGCCAATATGGGGGCATCAGTGAGCAGTGACTACTGTGAGCATCTGGGACCCAATCTTGCTGGGGACATCTGTAATATCATGTAGAGGAATCCTCAGAGTGGTTCCATTTGTACATTAAAGGCTCTGACAAGTCCTGCAAAAGAGACACCTGTTGAATGGTTTTCCAGATGAGCCTGGATATCAACTTTTTATCCACAGCAGTTTTCTGGACACATTTTTTGAGGCATCAATCATACCTCTGCCTTCTCTGGCCTCCTCTTTTTTTTTTTGGCCACATGAACTCTTCCTTGAAGTGCACTGACTTTCCATAGTTGTGGCATGCACAGGCTTCTCCAGTTACAGCACATGGGCTCCAGAGCATGCAGACTCAGTAGCTGCGGCATGCCAGCTCTCTAGTTGTGGTATGCAGTTTTAGTTGCCTCACTGCATCTGGGATCTTAATTCTCCAATCAGGGATTGAACCCATGTCCTCTGCACTGGAAGGCAGATTGTTAACCACTTGACCACCAGGGAAGTCCCTCTTGGCCTCCTCTTATATCTAGGTTGTGATGTGAGACAGACAATAAAATTAATACAATTATTATTCTTTCCCCAAGAGAACATGTACTGGCTTCTGTATCTGAAAAGTCCAAAGTTCTCTTCTTCCAGGTATGGCTAGATCAAGGCACTGAGCTAATGATACTGATGCTATTTTTAAAACATACACCTTTGAGGCACAATTGACATGCAATTTGGCCAACACAAACCCATTTGTGATGGGTTATGACATATGTTTATGTCCATGAAACCATTACCACAATCAAAATAATAAATTTCATCCCCCAAAGTTGCCTTGTGTCCTTTTATAATGTTGGCCCAACACATGAAGAAAGGCTGCCACTGGGATAGGGCATGGAGTTTGAGAGATGAAACCTGTTGCCTTGGCTCTGTTTTGGTTGTGAGCAATGGAAATTAAACAGTTCTGGAGGGGAAACAGGGCTTCCCTGATGGTTCAGTTGGTAAAGAATCCGCCTGCAATGCAGGAGACCCTGGTTCAATTCCTGGGTCGGGAAGATCTGCTGGAGAAGGGATAGGCTACCCACTCCAGTATTCTTGGGCTTCCCTTGTGGCTCAGTTGGTAAAGAATCTGCCCTCAATGCGGGAGACCTGGGTTCATTCCCTTGGTTGGGAAGATCCCCAGGAGAAGGGAAAGGCTGCCCACTCCAGTATTCTGGCCTGGAGAATTTCATGGACTGTACAGCCCATGGGGTTGCAAAGAGTTGGACATGACAGCAATTTTCACTTTAACTTGGGGGGGGGGAGACCATATAAACAGATTCCAGCAACTGAAAATTCCAGGGTCCAGCTTCAGGCATAGCTGGATCCAGGAGCTGAGCTGATGTTATTGGAGGTCTATTTCAGTGTCTCAGTTTGACTTTCCTCTGGGTGAGCTTCATTCACAGGCCCCCATTCATAGAGTCAAAAGATCCCCCAAACTCCAGGTTTATTTCTCTTCCCAGTCAGCCTGGCAAGCAGAAATGAAAACCCTCCTGCCTAGGGGTTCCAGCAAAGACCATGGCTAATTCTGATCGGCTTGACTCAGGTCACATGGCCACCTCTGAACTAATCACTGTGGCTGAGGGATGTGATAGTCCCACTAACCAGCTCACTGTAAACCAAGAAATATATTGGGGTGGGTTCAGACTGGGAGTGAGGAGCAGGCTCCCCCACCCCCGAAGCAGAGCCAGAATTTGTCACTGGCCAATGCAGGGGATATGGGTTCGATCCCTGGTCTAGGAAGATTCCACATGCCGTGGGACAACTAAGTCTGTGCACCATGACTCCTGAGCCCGAGAAGCCACAACTACTGAAGCCTGAGAGCCCTAGAGCCTGTGCTCCAGAAGAGAAGTCACTGTGATGAGAAGCCTGTGCAAACTGCAACAAAGAGTAGCTCCCGTTCACCACAACTAGAGAAAGCCCGCGTGCAGCAACAAAAACCCAGTGCAGCCAAAAATAAATCTTAATAAATAGAATAAATTAATTTCATTATAATAGGCTGTATGACATTAGGAAAATGGCTTGCTCTCTCTGGTCTGTTTCCCATCCATAAAAAAAAACCTATGGGGAGGCCATGATTGAGTCCTTGAGTTGTGGGGCTGCAAGGTGTCTGGAATACCCAGGAGCCTGGAGAGGACCCTCCCTCCCTCCCACCTCTCTCCTGGGACTCCATGGATTGCTGAATCCTTACTATTATCCAGGCCTGATAACATGGATCCACAGCAAGGGCCACCCCAGTCTCAGCCCATCCTAGAGTAAAATTCATAGACAACATAACTGACCAACACATGTAATTTCAAAAAACATAACTTGCTGGTTATAATATAAAGGAGAAATAAAAAGAAAGCTCTTTTCCATAAAATTCTATGTATTTCAATATGTAAATGTTGCAGCACAACCATGATAAAAGATTCGACAAAGCCGTCAGAAGCCTCCACCTGATGGGCCCCATCATTGCTTCTCTGCACCAGGGCAGTTACCTCCACCTTGGTCCCCAGGCTCCCTCCTTGGCTCCCCACAGTCTGTCCTCCCTGCAGCCACCAGATGAGCCCCGTGAGCACCTGAATCAGGTACCTCCCCAGGTCCTCTGCCCACAGCCCTCCAGGGTCCTACCTCCCTTGGGGTAAAAGCCCAAGTCCTCCCCTGAACTTCCAAAACTGTGGCTCTGCCCTGTCACCTCCCTGCCCTCCCCTCCTCCCTCTCTCCCCCTCCCTCACTCTGCTCCAGCCACGTGGGCTTCCTCATTGTTCCAACACACCAGGCCCAGTCCTGCCCCAGGGCCTTTGCACAGGCTGTGCCGTCAACCTAGCCAGCTTTTCTCCCAGACATTCCTATGTCTGATTTCTCCTCACCCCTGAAGTCTCAGCTCAAATGCCACTTTTTTTCACCTCCTCCTTGACCTTCAGTTAAATGCTCCCCAGCCTCCCTCTTTCACTCCCTATCACATCCCTCCCTTTGCTTATCTTCTCCGAATAAGGCTTTCTGATTTTTCTTTAATTCTGTTAATTCTTTGTTACCTGATCCCAGGAGCCCTACAATAGCACATGCAGTATTCAATAAATGAATTCATTCAGTGAATGTTTAAATGAGTCCATCATCTCATGCCCATTTTCTGGATGAGGAAGCTGAGGCATGGAGAGGTGAGTTTGCCTGGAGGGAGAACCAGGTTTGAGACACTTCAACTCTCAACTCTGATACTGAAACCCTGGTGTTCCCTAAGGACCCAGATCATGAGTAGAAAGGAGGCGAGAGCGACAGTGAAGGAGTTAAACCTCCACCATCACCCATCCCCCCAACTTCAGTCACCAGGCCTGGGTCACTTTGTGCCGAATTCACACATACACACGCGGGTTTCTGGCTCCTTTGGCTCACGCGTCCCACCCCCAGGGGGAAGCATATTCGTCTCCATGGCAACCGTGTTGTCTCCCGTCTGACTGGGGCTGAATGACAGCATTGGGCCAGATGAAGTCACTTACCACCCACACAGGAGAGATAGAAGCTGGCCCAGAAGTGCCAAGAGCAGGGACAGACTCAGAGGTCCACTTCACCACCAGCAGACTGGAGCTGGGGGAACAAACCTGTCCGCAGCCCATCATTCCACCATCACAGCTCCGTGCCTTGGTGTCTTAAGCACTTTGGTGGCCCTGGGGCTTCAGAGAGAGCTCAGATCTCAGGTGTGCAGGATCTAGCGCCCTGGAGAGATTGCATCTGATCCATCTTTGTAACTCCTACTCCTGGCACTGAGCCTGGCACACAGTAGGTGTTCAATAAATGCTTGAGAAGGAAAGGAGGGAGAAACAGAGGAAGGGGATTGTTGGCCAGAGCCCTTAAGTTCTTACCTAACAGTTTAGATTTCTTCCAGGATTTTTTCCTATCAGCCAGCACTTCTCTTATCAGTTAACCTTTTAGTTATCAGCTCACGCCTTAGTTATCAGCTCACACTTTAGTGATCAGCTAACACCTCAGCTATTATCTGTGTCAGAAATATTCAGGGAAAGCTGAAGAATGGGCAACTGAGCCTCAGAAAACAGGTTTGTTTTTTTTTTTCCCCTCCAATCCCTTCCTCCCCTCCCCACCAATTCCCAGCAGGGAGAGAGAGTTGATTGGTTTTGCAGGAAGCTGGGGAAGGGAAGTTCTGAAACCAAAGCTTCTACTCCAGTATTCTTGTCTGGGAAATCTCATATACAGAGTAGCTTGGTGGGCTACAGTCCATGGGGCTGCAAAGAGTTGGACATGACTTAATGACTAAACAACTACCACCACTGTCTTTACAATTGGAAGGAAAAAATCAAACAACAACAACAAAGGGTATCATAAGGTGAAAAACGTGGGCTCAGTTCTTAAGGAAGGATTTTCATACCAGTGGAACTATCCAAAACCTGGATGGGCTGCCTTAAGCAGTAATGAGGTCCCCATCACAGGAGGTAGTCAAGTTGAGCTAGAGAACCATGCTTAGGAAGACACAGAGGGAATCGGAGACAGATTCCAAGAGTGCTGTCTTTTTGATTCTAAGATTTGGTGACAGTTCTAAGATTCTGTGCCTAAGATTCAGCAGCAAACCCCAAGTTTCCACAATGATAGAGGTCTGGGCGGTCATTCTGGAATCTTCTGATTCATCACACAATTCATCGATTCCACAAACAACAACTGGCCACATGCTGTGAGCCAGGCCTTGTTCTAGGAGCTGGGGACAGAGCAGGGACCTAAAACAGTCAATACCTGACAGTCTTGGGTGGAGACAGGCAAGAAACAGTTAAACCAATGGATTATAATCTATCCAGCCAATAAATTCACAGTGGGAGAAAAATAGATCAGGGAGGAGGGACTCTGGAAGTAACCAGTGGAGGGAAATACTAGCTAATACGGTGATGGTGACACTTGAGCTGAGACCTGAAAAAGATGAAGGAAAGAGACTTCATGTGAACAAAGCGTGTTCCAAACAGAAGAAACAGTCGGGACAAAGAACCTGAGGCATGAACATGCTCAGCATGTTTGAAAAACAACGAGGAAATGATGGAGGAGAGTTGGAGGTAAGGCAGACGCACCTGAGGAGGTGCCATCTGAGCTGAAAAGAAGCTATGCCTCCCAAAGCCAGGGGCTTTCCAAATACAGCGGACAGCATATGCAAGGGTCCTGGGAAATGAATGAGCTTGAAGAGAGAGAGAGAAAGGAAAGGACACAAACACTTACAAGCAGAGACAGAGAGACTGTGAAACAGAAAGACAGATGGAGAAACTGAGAGAGAGACAGGCAGAGAAGAGTCTTCCATTGACAGGTGTTCTGGGTTGGATTTCGTTCTTCCCAAGTTCATATGTTGAAGGTCATAACCCCAAGACCTCACAATGTAATCTTATTTGGAAATAGATTAAGGTGAGGTTATACTGGTGAATCGGAGTGCAGGGAGAAATATCAACAACATCAGATATGCAGATGATACCACTCTAATGGTAAAAAGTGAAGAGGAACTAAAAAGCCTCTTGATGACGGTGAAAGAGGAGAGTGAAAAAGCTGGTTTAAAACTCAGCATTCAAAAACCTAAGATCATGGCATCTGGTCCCATCACTTCCTGGCAAATAGTTGGGGAAAAGGTGGAAGCAGTGGCAGATTTTATTTTCTTGGGCTCCAAAATCATTGTAAATGGTACCTGCAACCATGAAATTAAAAGCTATGACAAACCTAGACAGCCTATTAAAAAGCAAAGATATCATTTTGCCAACAAAGGTCTGCACAGTCAAGGCAGTGGTTTTTCCAGTAGTCATGTATGGATGTGAGAGTTGGACCATAAAGAAGACTGAGCATGGAAGAATTGATGCTTTCAAATTGTGGTGCTGGAGAAGACTCTTGAGCATTCCTTGGACAGCAAGAAGATCAAACCAGTCAATCCTAAAGGAAATCAACCCTGAAGATTCATTGGAAGGACTGATGCTGAAGCTGAAGCTCCAATCCTTTGGCCATCTGATGCGAAGAGCCAACTTATTGGAAAAGACTCTGATGCTAGGAATGATTGAAGGTAAAAGGAGAAGAGGGTGACAGAGGATGAGATGGTTAGATAACATTACTGACTCAATGCAATGCATTTGAACAAACTCCAGGTGATAGTGAAGGACGGGGAAGTTTGGCGTGCCACAGTCCATGGGGTCACAAAGAGTCGGACATGACTTAGTGACTGAACAGTAACAACGTACTGGTGAAGAGTGGGTCCCTAATTCAATATGATTAGTGTCCTTATAAAAGAGGGACGTTTGGACAGTCATGCATACAAGGAGAAAGCTTTGTGAAGATGAAGACAGTCACCTACAAGCCAAGGAGAGAGACATGGGACACATCCTTCCCTCAGGGCCCTCACAAGGGACCAAGCCAGCCAACACCTTAATCTCAGACTTACAGTGCCCAGAAATGTGACAATACTTGTCGTCTGTTTAAGCCCCCAGTCTGTGGTAATTTGTTACAGCAGCCACTGGAAACTAGTACTCTGTGTGAGCCAATGAGTTAACAAATGACTGCATTTGGAAAGTCAGGGACTGTTCTGCAAAGCTTGATTCTGCCTTGGTCAACCTCACTCAGATTGGAGGGAATTTCCAGTTCAGGAGTTCAAATGTCATGCTTGTTTCTCCAGGAGATGATAGGTCTAAAGATGACCTGTTATGCCCAAAACCTTTCTTTTTTAAAAAAATTATTTATTTGGCTGGTTCAGGTCTTAGTTGCAACATGCAGGATCTTTGCTGCATCATGTGGGATCTTTCATCGCAGCACATGGACTCTCTAGTTGTGGTGTGCAGGATTAGTTTCTCTGCAGCATGTGGGATCCTAGTTCTACGACCAGGGATCAAACCAGTATTCCCTGCATTGCAGGGTGGATTCCTAATCACTGGACCACCAGGGAAGTCCCTGTTCAGAACCTTTCTATGATTCGTTGCAGAGCACCCTCCCCGTGGACCCCCTTCCCAAAGTAGGAACTCTTTTTTTTTTTTTTTAAACAGAAGAGGAAACGGGCTCATAGAGGGCACTGTGGCAGGCAACTTATTAATACAAATATGTTCCCAGGAACTTTTGCCTTGGTCTTCCTCTCCTGGTGTAATCCTCTTCCCTTGCTTCAAATGAATAGAATACCACAAAAACAATGGATGGCGTTTTCAGGGTTGGGTTATAAAAAAAACTGTGGCATCCATCTTGCTGGACTCTCTCTACTGACTCTTTCTGTTTTGAAGAAGCAAGCTGCTGTGGTAGGGAGGCACCAGTGGCAAGTAACTGCGAGTGGCCTCCAGCCAACAGCCAGTAAGGAACTGAGGCTCTCCTCCTAACAACCTATAAGGAACTGAATAATGCTGACAACCATGGGAGCTTGGAAGTGGATCCTGCCCTGGTCAAACATTCAGATGAGACATCATCCCTAACTGATACTTTGTTACAGCCTGAAGCATAGGACTCTGTTCAGCCATGCCCAGATTTCTGATCCACAGAAATTGAGATAGTAAATGTCATTTTAAGCCATAAAGTTTTGGAGAATAATTTGTTATGCAGCAACAGCTAACAAATACAGACAATCCTTAACCTAGGTCATAAAGTAGGAAATAGCAGCAGAATTTGAACCCAGGACTGCACAGAGACATGTCCAGTCCCTTGCTCTCAACAAAGACCAACTGACCCCTAGATTTGCTTTGTGAGTTGTGCTTTGGGCTCCCCCACCCCCCAAAATACATGGTTTCAGGATCCATTTGTTTGAAAATTCCCTTGCTTCTTTTGCTTTCTTTCTGTTCCTCAAATTCACCAAAGTGTTCTCTGACCCCAGGGTCTGTGTACTGGCTGTGACCTCTGCTACAGCTTCCTCCCTTTGCCTTGCTCCATGACTAGCTTTAGGTCACAGCTCAAATGTCATCTCCTCAGAGAGAGCCTCTCCAATTTCCCCCTGCCCTAACTAAAGTCACCTGTTCATCTTTCCCTAGCACATTAGCTCCTTTTATTTTTCCACAGAATTCTCATGAGAAAGTATTTCAGAAAAAAGTAACTGTTTTTGCTGTTTATCAGCTGTCTGCTTCACATGGCAGGAATTTTGGTCTGCTTTAGTCACTGGTGTGCCCCCAATGCCCAGCACAGGGTCAAGCACACAGTAAATGCTGGAGTAAGCCAACAGGTGGCTGGTCTGGGACCTTGCATACATGCCTTCACAGGTCTGAGACTCAAATTGCCTATCGATGAAAGGGGGCAACCATCCTCCCACACAGAGATGACTGCTGACACTGGGAACAGGTGAGTGAGAATGCCCAGTGGGGTCACAGACCCCCAGAGCTGTCCTCTCCAGGTCACACGGGCATGTCACTGTCCATGGTGCTGAGCAGTGCAGGTGTGGGCATCTCCTAGTGTAGCTCTTTGAAAAGGAGTCTACACAGTACACATAGTCCAGGGTGTAGAATCTGGGGTGTCAGGAACCCACATGGTTCTTTCATGGAACTCCCACCCCAGCTGCTATCTCTGTGACCTCTTGTGGGAGGAGCCTCTCCCACTGGGGACCCTGATCTCCTAAGCCCCATCTGGCCCCAGCCTTGGTTCTATCAACCTAAGTGACAATTCAAGGGATCCTGAGTTGATAGCAGTAACTTCAACTTCTCAGTCTCTTTCTGACTCTATGCATCTCTGTCTCTTCTGTGTTGCTGTGTCTCTCTATCTCTCTCTCCTCTGTCTACTCATGTCTCTTTTTGTCTCTATCTCTTCCCCCACAAATCCCCACATTCTGGAGGCTCCAAGCCCTTCATGCTATCTGCAATGGGCTCAACGTTCTCCAGCTACCTGGGAAGGGGATGTGGAAGAAACAAAGTGAAGACTTCCACCTCTCTCCCTGTCTGCGTATCAGCCAATATATGCTGCAGAGCATGGGGGCATAAACAGTCATCATCCTGTCCCAGTCCCAACACCACCTCCAGTTACCCTTGTGTCTCAGTATCCATCTATACAGTGATGTGATTGGTAGATGATCTCTCAGCACCTCCCAAGGGCCACTCCCTGCTCCCCACATAAAAAAAAATCTCATTAGTCCCCAAACACCTGGAAGCAGAACATGAGGTGTGTGAATAATTTATTTTGTGAGTCATTTTAATATTTTATAATTGTGATGAGCTGTTTGGCTTTATGGATGTGTTTGGGTGTCATTAAGACAGAGCCAGAGATGGGCACTGCCACTGCAGTATCTCTAAATCAGCCAAGGTGACCTGTCTCCATGGTGGGGCAAATAGTGGGGGAGCCAGGCTAGAGGAAGGAGGCAGTCTTGAGGATATTGATGCAGATCGGGTGTCACCAGTGGTTAGTGGGCTCAGCTGTACTGAGACTGCAGCTACAGATCAGCCTCATCTGCTTTTTCCATTCATTCATTCATCCCCTCAAACACTCACTTTTTCAAACTCTGCAAGGACTGAATGTTTGTATCTTCTCCCATCCCCAATTCATATGTTGAAACTCTGACCTCCAATGGGATGGCATTGGGAGGTGGAGACTTTGGGAAGTAATTAGGGTTACATGAGGTCCCAAGGTGGGGCTCCCATAATAGGATTAGTGCCCTTTTAAGAAGGGGAGACTAGGGACTTCCCTTGCAGTCCAGTGATTAAGAATCTGCCTTCCAGTGCAGGGGATACAGGTTCGATCCCTGGCTGGGCAACTAAACCCACGAGCTGCAACTACTGAGCCCTCTCACTCTAGAACCCATGTACTGTAACTAAGACCCAACACAATCAAATAAATAAAGGCTGGAGCCTGGGGTTTGCACTAAAAATTCTCAGTTTGCCCATCCTCCTCTCCAGAGTCACTCTTAATTCTTTCTCATCCTTGCCCATGCCTTTGGAGAGGCTCATCTGCATAGACATAATCCATGATCTCCCATTGGCCAGATCCTGTCAGGTTTAAGCAATGGGAAGCAGATGTAGGTGATCAGAGAAAGAGACTGGGGTATTTGTTCTCCCAGCTCCTGTTTTGCTGTACTACTGCTGAGCACCTGAGCTCCTTGCAAGCCTATCTCCCACTGGATCCCAGCAACTACATTCTTTCTTCATGCACTCAGACCTACATGTGAGGAACAGCTCTCCGTGGTTGCAGCCCCCGATGCTACACTATGCCCTGAGGGTTTCCCATCATCCTGCTTATACCTCTGTAAACAATCCTTTATTAACTGTTCCTTTAACAACACTGGGTGTCTGTCCATTTTCTCCAGGACTGTAAATGATTCAGTTATGGGACATTAAGCATCTGAGTCCTTTTCTATAGGGTTAGAGCCTTATATGGCAAGCCTTAAAATTACTGTAAACAAGCAGGGCCCCATGGGGCCTTCCTAGAAGAGCTCCCTCCCACACCATGTCCTCCACCTGCCCCTTGTCTGCAGAAAAACTTTAGCTTCCTAGGCCTTCCCCAAGTTCCAAATCATAAATTTAATGAGAAAAGAGAAAATGTAGAAAGGAAAACAGTTAAAACAGAAATAAGGATGTGAGTGCTAAGTCGTTTCAGTCGTGTCCAACTCTGTATGAGCCTATGGACTATAGCCCTCCAGGCTCCTCTGTCCATGGGGATTCTCCAGGCAAGAATACTGGAGTGGGTTGCCATGCCCTCCTCCAGGGGATCTTTCCAACCCAGGGATCAAACCCACGTCTCTTATGTTTCCTGCATTGGCAAGCAGGTTCTTTACCTTTACCACCACTTGGGCCTTAGCTTCCTAGGTCTTCCCCAAGTTCCAAAGCATAAATTTAATCAGAGAAGTGAGAAAATGCAGAAATAAGGGAAAACAGTTAAACAAGACAGAAATATGAATAGTTCAGCCATTAAAGTCAAGGACCTTTAGTTCCCCCTCAAGGGCTATAGATAATATTCTTAGTCATGTCTTTTGAAATGTTTTGCAGATACTGAAACCCCCACCAGGTGGAAGAAGTTAACTGCATGCTGCTTACAAGTATGTAGACCCCAGACTGGTTGGAACCAGGAGGTTGATGATGTTGACTCCAGACTAGCTCACCAGCAACCAATCAGAAGAATGTCCACCCGCTGATCATACACCCCACAATCCCCCTCCTTCACCCTGTGGCCGTTCCCTTACAGTCTTTGAGGAAATTGAGTCTTTTAAGCACTAGCCACCTGGACTCCTTGCTTGGCGTCCTGCAGTAAATGCTGCACTTTCCGTCACTGCTACTCTCTGTCAGTAGATTGGCTTTACTGCATGTGGGCAAGCAGACCCAAGTTTTCATTCGGTAACATTATCAAACAACAAGCCCCTGGAATTGGAATCTTGGGACAGCCCCAAGAATCCTAAGCAGTGGTATTTCCAGTGTGGTTAATAGCCTAGACACTAAACCACAGAAATCCAGGACAATGAGCCCCCAGAAGGAAGTAATTCTGGAAGACTTTTTACCATGACATCCTCAGGCAGAGGATGAGATGGTTCCAGCAGCATCACCGACTCAATGGACATGAATTTGAGCAAAGTCTGGAAGATTATGGAGGACAGAGGAGCCTGGCATGCTGCACACTATGGGGTCACAAAGAGTCAGACACAACTGAACAACTGAATGACAACAACCTCAGGTAATGGACAACATGATAGAGAGGGGCTGGCATCCATCCAAAAACCCATGCCCCCACCTCCCATAGTGTGGAGCTCTGTTCCCACCCCCTACCCACACTGGAAAAGGCAGCCCAGCTGGGGACATCATTCCCAAACACCCTTGCAGTAGGTGTGGTCATGTGATCTGGCCAATGAGCCATGAGTGGAAGTGATGAGCATTAGTCCTGAGTGGTAGTCAGTCTTGGTTTTCTATTGCTGCTATAGCAAATTATCACAAACCCAGTGGCTTAAAACAACACAAAGTTATTATTTCAGGATTCTGGAGTTAGAACTGTAACAAGCTTCTGAAGGGCTGTGTTCTTTCTGGAAGCTCCAGGGAACAACAGGTTTCCTTGCCTTTTTCCAGCTTCGGGGGGCTGCTTCTAATTCTGTGCTCATTGTCCTCCACCACTCTGACCTCTCCTTCTGACTTTACTTTCTGACCCTCCAGTTTCACTCTTAGAAGGACCCTTGGGATTACAGCAGACCCACCCAGATAATCCAGGATCATCGCCTCATCTCAAGATCTTTAATCACATCTACAAGATCATTTTGCCATGTAGGGTAATACGTTCACAGGTTTTAGGGATTAGGACATGGCCTTTGAAGGGCCATTATTCAGCCTACAATAGGGTCTTTAAGAAACAAGTATTTTTAATGCCATTTGCAGCAACATGGATGTATGTAGAGATTATTATATTAAGCGAAGTAAGCCAGAAAGACAAAGACAAAGACGATATGATTAGCACTTATATGTGGAATCTAAAGTACAATAAAAAGGACTTCCCTGGTGGCCCAGTGGTTAAATCTCAGCACTTCCATTGCAGGGGGCACAGGTTCAATCCCTGGTAGGGGAACTAAGATTCTGCAGGAAGTAGATAAAATACAGCACAAATGAATGCATATACGAAACAGAAACAGATTCACAGACAAGGAGGAAGGGGTGGAGAAGGGTGGGAAGGGGATGGAAAGGGGGTGGGGGAGGGAATAATTGGCAGTTTGGGATTAAACAGATGCAAACTAGTGTGAACAGGATGGATAAACAAGATGTTACTGTATAGCAGAGGGAACTATATTTAATATCCTGTGATAAACTACAATGAAAAAGAATATGAAAAAGAATATATATGTATATTCTTTATATATATATGAAAATATATATATACAACTGAATCACATTGCTCTACAGCAGAAATTAACACTGTAAATCAACCATACTCCATAATTTTTTTTTTTTTAAGCAGGGATTTCTTGCCTATACTCTCATTCCCATCTATGAACTGGAAAAGCTGGCCACTGAAGTCCTGGGAGAGGGCAGAGACCCAGGATAGAAGAAGGTTACAATCCCACCAGCAAAACATGAGAACCACAACTTCTCTACATACTCTCCAACACTTGCTTTGGCCTGTCTTTTTGATTCTAGCCAGAATGTGACTATGCTTAGAGACAGGGTCTTTAAAGAGGTAATTAAGGCCAAATGAGGTCACATAGGTGGGCTCTAGTCCAGTATGACTGGTATCCTTTTAAGAGGAAATTGGGACACAGAGACACGCTGAGTAAAGTCCATGTGAGGACACAGGAAGAAGGTGACCATCTGCAAGCCAAGGAGAAAGGGCTCAGAGGGAACCAACCCTCCTGACACTTTGATCTTGGACTTACAGCCTCCAGGACTGTGGGAAGATACATTTCTGTTGCTTGAGCCCCTGGGGTCTCTAGCATTTTGTTATAGCAGCTGAACGAACTCACACAGTTTCCTTATCTCTTCCAGCATCTGGTGGCTGCCGGCATTCCCTGACTTGTGGCTACATCACTCCAATCTCTGCCTTGGTGGTCACACTGCCTTCTCTTCTTCCATAGGTAGTCAAATCTCTACTTCTCTCTTACAAAGGCGGACGTGATTGCATTTAGTGCCTACCTGGATGGTCCAGGATAATCTCAACACAGGACCCTAAATTTAATCACACCTGCAAAGACCTCTTGTGTGTGGGTATGCTTGTGTGTGTATGTGTATGTGTGTGTGTGTGTGTGTGTATAGGTACACCAAAGTAGGCAACATTCACAGATTCCAGAGATTAAGACCTGTGTCTTTGGGGGGTACCATTATTTATCCTCCCACAGTCATATAAATGGAATAAAACAGTATGCAGTCTTCCACGTCTGGCTTCTTGCACTCAGCATAATGCCTTTGGGAATCACCCAATTTGTTGCATGTGTCAATGCAACACTGAGTAGTATACCACAGTATGGATGGACCACTGTCTGTTGATATGTTCATCATCTGAATGGCATTCTTGTTGTATCTATTTTAAGCAATTTTGAGTTGTTGTTTTTCTGTCACTAGGTTGTGTCTGACTCTTTGTGACCCCATGAGCTGCAGGACACCAGGCTTCCCTGTCCTTCACCATCTCCCAGAGTTTGCTCAAATTCATATCCATTGAGTCAGTGATGCTATCTAACCATCTCATCCTTTTCCACCTTCTTCTCCTTTTGCCTTCAATATTTCCCAACATCCAGGGTCTTTTCCAAAGAAGTCAGCTCTTTGCATCAGGTGGCCATAGTATCGGAGCTTCAGCCTCAGTCCTTTCAATGAATATTCTGGGTTGATTTCCTTTAGGATTGACTGGTTTGATCTTGTAATCCAAGGGATTCTCAAGAATCTTCCCCACTGGAGGAGGGAATGGCAAACTACTTCAATATTCTTGCCAAGAGGACCCCATGAACAGTATGATTTTGAGTAAAGCTGCTCCAAACATTCACACACAGGTTTTTGTATGAACGTTAAGTTTTCATGTCATGTAGGTAATTCGTTTCACTTGGAATGTGATCTTTGGGTCACACGGTAAATGCTCAACTTTACAAGAAACTGTCAAGTGGTTTTCCAGAGTGGCTGAGCCAATTCCTCATGAGTACTGAGGGATGACTTATATGATTTGTAAGTATTTTCTCCCATTCAGGAGGTTGCCTTTTCATTTTGTTGGTTGCCTTTGCTGTGGAAAAGCATTTTAGTTTGATATAGTACTA
Organism: Giraffa tippelskirchi; assembly: GCF_054371585.1. Classification (NCBI taxonomy): domain Eukaryota; kingdom Metazoa; phylum Chordata; class Mammalia; order Artiodactyla; family Giraffidae; genus Giraffa; species Giraffa tippelskirchi. The sequence goes on along the minus strand of NC_137280.1, from coordinate 95,141,818 downwards.
CTTGTTGATTTTTGCTTTTGTTGTCAAATCAAAAAGTCATCACAATGACTGATGTTAAGGAGCATACCACCTGTTTTCTTCTGGGAGTTTTATGGTTCCAAGTTTTATGTTCCAGTCCTTAATCCATTTTGAGTTAATTTTTCTGTATAATATAAAATATTGGTCTAGTGTCATTCTTTTACAGGTGGCTGTCCAGTTTTCTCAACACCATTTATTGAAGAGACTGTCCTTTCTCTATTGTATATTCTTGGCACCTTTGTTGTAATTTAATTAACCATATATGCATGGGTTTATTTCTGGGTTTTATTTGCTCCATTGAGCTATGTCTGTTTTTATGCCAATACCATACTGTTTTGACTACTATAGCTTTGTAATATAGTTTGATATCAGGGCATGTGATACCTCTACAGGTGCTTGCATGCATGCTAAGTCGCTTTAGTTGTGTCCAACTCTGTGCGACTCTATGGACTGTAGCCCGTCAGGCTCCTCTGTCCACAGGATTCTCCAGGCAAGAATACTGGAGTGGGTTGCCATTTCCTCCTCTACATTTATATGAACATAAATTTTCATTCCTCTGGGATAAATTCCCCAAACATGCAATTGTTGGGTCATAGAGTAAGTGTATGTTTAGCTTTGTTAAAAAGCAAAATTCAGCACACAAAACTCTGCCAAACTCTTTTCCAGAGTGACTGTCATTTTACATTCCTACCAAGAATGTATGAGTGATTCAGTTTCTCTGTATCTTCATCAGCATTTGGAGCTATCACTATTTTTTATTTTATCCATTTTGACAGGTGTGTAGTGATATGCCAACTGTGTTTTTAATTTGCATTTCCCCAGAGGCTAATTGATGTTGAACATCTTTTCATGTTCTTATTTGCCATCTGTACATCCTCTTCAGTGAAATGTTTGTTTCTGTCTCTGTCCATTTTTTAAAACTTGGTTGTTTATTTTCTTACTGTAGAGCTGTCAGAGTCCTTTATACATTTTAGACACACATCCTTTGTGTGACATTTGCAAGCACCTTCTCCTGGTCTGTGGCTTGTCTTTTCCACAGTGTCTTTTACAGAGCAAAAGTTATTAATTTTGATGAAGTACAGTTTATCTATATTTTCTTTTATGGATCATCCTTTGCTGTCATGTTTAGTCTTTTCCTAATGCCAGGTCTTGATTTCCTCCTATGTTCTTGTGTCAACGTTTTACATTTTACATGTAGATCTACAATCCATTTTGAATTCTGTTCTGCGTGTGATATATAGCCTGAAAGAGTTTTGTATATCCTGGGGACCTTAACAAACCAGTGAAGGGTTTTGAGTCAGAGGAGATATAGATGGAAAAAGAGCTTAGGCAAGTAGAGTCACTTAGCTCATGACAGCCCTGCTCTGAGCATCGGTTTCCCCCATCAGTAAACAAACGGACCAAACCAGAGGATCTCTAAGGTAGTGGTAATTTAAATGAGGCCACATCGCTGGATATGTGACTCTGTACTTCCCAGGCCTCCAGAATGTGCCTGAAAGTGGGTCTCGGAGCTCAGATTGTTAGAGTCACCTGAAGGGAAAGTGACTCAGTGGGGCGGAGCAGAATTCCAGACGACCGTGGCTCCTTTCTGCAGGGATGGCAAAATCAGGTCATTTTTCAATTCCAGTCATTCTCCTTCATACATAAAATGTGCCAAGAGCCACTTTCCCAAAAATCTAAATTGAAAGTAAATAGCACGGGGACAATTCTCGGTGATAAAACTGCCGATTCTGGAGCTTCTTGGGATAATATTTATTCTCCCCTCTCACTAATGGCTCCAGCCGCCTCCCCAGGTTATTAAAGTAATGGGTTTGCTTAACCTGACTGAGGCCGCATCCCACCTGGGGCTGATTGGACCCCATGTGGAGCTCCCCACCGCCCCCTCCGATGGACAATTATATTAACCGCTGCTGGTTTGCAATTACTATAAATCAGAAAGCGCGGCGGCCTGGGTTTGTTTTTCTTTATTGAAAATATTTAAACTTCATGCATTGTAAATGTCACTGGTCTAGATTTAGTTTAACTCTTTCTTTAAGACTTGGTGGCTTGGCTCTCAGGGGACCTTCTGGGAGTAGTACTAGGATCATCCCCATTTTCCAGATGAGAAAGTGGAGGTGCACTGAGGTTTTCTTATTCTTCTTTTAGAGCTCAATGGAGTTATATTCTTTGAGGTAAAATTAGAACACAAGTCTCCAGGAAACACTGAGATGATTTGTCATCTCAGGGACAACCACCACCAATGTTGAGAGGGTAGGTCCTTCCAGAATGATTTTCTATGCATAAATATTCACTCATGCACAAATATTCACTCATACACCAAATGTTTTTTGAACTCTAACTGTGTGCTGGGTACTGTTTTGGGGGCTGAGAATACAATAAGAAACAAAAGAGACTTCTAAGAAGACCATTCTGGGCAGAGGGAACAATCCATGCAAAGGCCATGAAGCTGGTCCATGCCTGGAATGTTGGAGGAACAGCGAGGCTGGAGCTAGTAAGCATGTTAGGCAACCACTGACTGAAACTGCCCACCTTGGCCAGGCACAGTGATAACCACTTGCCTGAGTCGTCTCACAACAGGAGGTCCCGATAAGAAACATGGTGCTGCCCCTGAAAACTAATCAGAAGATTTCCAGAGGGGCCGAAAGGAGGGAGGAGATGCCAGCCCATAATATATCCTACCAATTCTCTCTGAATCCTTTGTGCTGGAATCCATCCTGGCTGAGATGCATGCACCACCCAGACCCTGAGTCAGACCAAATATGGGCCAAGAAGGATGACTGGCCAGAGACAATGCTGAAACTAATCTCATCACCATAAAACCTGAGACTGCGAGCCATGTGGCAGAGCAGTTCTCCTGGGCTCCCTTACCCTTCCGCTCTCCGCCCAGGGTGCCTCCTTCCCAACAAAGTCCCTTGCTTTGTCAGCATGTGTGTCTCCTTGGACAATTCATTTCTGAGACAAGAACACACTCTTGAGCCCTGGGGTGCGGGGGTGAGAGATGAGGGCAAGAAGGTAAGCAGAGAGCATGAGGAGCAGGCTCAGGAAAAAAGGGAAAACTTACTGTAATTCTTTTTTAAGTATTTCTTTTTTAAAAAAATTACTTTATTATTCTTATTGTTTTTAATTTATTTTTTGGCCATGTCACACGGCATGTGGGATCTCAGTTCCCTGACAAGGGATCAAACCTGCTCCCCCTGCTTTGGGAGCATGGAGTCTTAACCACTTGACCACCTGGGAAAGCCCAAGAACTTAATGTAATTCTTAAAGGTGAAAAGCCAAGGTTTGCTGGGGATGTGGGGTGAGAGGGTGACTCCAAAATCCTGGCTAAGCAGCTCCAAGGATGAGGCCACCTTCTTCCAAGATGGGGAATGGAGGAGGAGCAGGTTTGGGAGATGGTGGGGATACAGGATGGTCCAGTTGAGCAAGACCCCCCAGGAGCCTCCCATGTAGAGACTTCGAGGGGCAGCTGAACCCAGAGTCTGGCACTCTGGGGAGACGTGGGCTAAAGATAGGGGACCATCAGGGCAGGCACAGTCAGGGTTCCAGTCCTGAGAGTGGACGAGACTTACCCGGGCGGGAGTGTGAGTTGGGGGAGGGGAGACTGAGGAATTTGAGGGTGGTCCCTGAGAAGTCCCAGAAAGTCAGGGACCACTCCTGAGAAGTCCCAGGGTCAGACTCTGCCTGAAGGGGTATGAAGAGAATGAAGCAGGTTGTCACTGACCATGAGGACAGTGACATCAGTGGTGGAGGACAGGGAAAATGTGAGAAACTGATTGGAAAAGGCTGGGGAGAGAAAGAGACAGAAGTGGAGACAGCCAGCATAGACAACTCTCTCAAGGGACTTTGCTGTCCAAAGAGGCAAAGATTGGACTTCTCTGGTGATCCAGTAGGTAAGACTTCAGCTTCCAATACAGGGGGTGAGGATTTGATCCCTGGTCAGGGAGCTAAGGGGGCTTCCTTGGTGACTCAGATAGTAAAGATTCTGCTGACAATGCAGGAGACCCGAGTTCAGTCCCTGGGTCAGAAAGATCCCCTGGAGAAGGAAGTGGCTTCCCACTCCAGTATTCTTGCCTGGAGAATCCCACGGACAGAGGAGCCAGGTGGGCTACAGTCCATGGGGTCACAAAGAGTCAGACATGACTGAGTGACTAAGCACGGTTGCTCGCACACACGGGGAGCTAAGATTCCACATGCCACGAGGCCAAAAGAAAAAAAAAAATTAGTTCATTAAACAGAACTAATATTGTAAAAAAATTCAAAACTTTAAAAATGGTCTACACTTAAAAAAGAAAGAAAGAAAAGGCAAAGAGATGAGAGGCAGCCAGAGGGGTTGGGGGTTGAATTTTTTCTGATGATGTGATGGAAGAGACAGGGACCATTTCTGGAGCCGTGTCCTGGAGTGAGAACCCCTACCTGCCCCACATGGGGCTCATGGAGCCTCAGCAGCCTCATCTGCAAAATGGGCACCAGAACAGAGGCCACCTCTGGGGTTGCTGGCCCCAGCGTGGTCAAGGTGTCCAGCTGAGGTCTAGACTGGCCGCAAGCCTCTCTCCCCTGGGCTGCGTCTGGGAACTGGTCGCCCCCAGCCTGGGACCTTGACTGCCTCGGTGCCCCCCCACCCACCCCCACCCCACCCCACCCCACCCCACCCCACCCCACCCCACCCCAAAGACAGCATGCAAGATCCCCCACCAAGAAAGGGCCCCACAAGTCAAAGTGCTTTTTCAAAAATAAATAGCCTGATTAGCATAAGGTATGCAAATGTATGCTAATGTGACAACTATTAAAAGATTCCAAATGTCATCGAGGGAAAACACACACCGGTCTGGGGCTGGGAGAGTGGGGGATGGGAGAAGAGGACGTAGCCCGGACTCTGGGGGAAGGTCAGGGTGCTCAGCCCCACTCTTAAGGGGCTCCACACACGTGCATTATTCCAGGGTGGATCACGTCTTGTCCTGAGAAGACCCTCAGAGCTTTCTATGAATCCTCTCGAAGTCTGTCCACCAAGTGCTTGAAAAACTTAGGGTGACAGTGACTTTCATTCCACAAATGAGCTCAGGCTTAGTACTCCCTAGGAGAAGGACACTGCCTAGGTGATGGATCCCAGAATCTTTGCTGAGAATAGGTAAAAAATAGTCTCTTCCACAACAAAACACCCCCAGATCTCCCAAGAGATGTTTGCTGCCCATAACAAATCAACGCGTAGCTTACCTCACTTTAGGAGTCAGTTTCCATCCCCAGCTTGTTTTCTGAGTCAGGAAGACAAAATACGAGCGAGGCATGGGAGAGACGTAGTCCCAGGGTCAAGCAACTGTGTCTTCTCATCTAATCACCAAAACTATTTAAAGGATTTTCAGAGGGAGAAAACCGAGCATCAGAGAGGTGAAGCAACTTGTTCTGGGTCACATAGCAACTGTCAGGCTGCTGGAGCCTCAGTTTCTCAAATTTCAAGGTCCATCCAACACCACCTTCCTACCACCCCTGCTGTTATTTCCTGGATATTTTCCTTTAAATGGACTCAACTTCTTAAAATCTGAGATCTCTTTAAAAGGAAATTGTTTGTCATGACCGTAAATGAAAAGCCAGCATCACTGACTGTAAGTAGAAACTAACTCAATGAAAACCAAATCATATTATTAATTTCTGACCAGAGACGATTGTCTCCGAGGCTCTGAGCTGGCCGGCTTTCTCCTTTCATCCAGAAGGGAGATTCTCAGGTGTGAGAGAGGTGTTAAAGACTGATTAGCATCCAAAGAAGATTTTTTTCTTCAAAAAGAAGTGAAAACAAGAGCTCTCTCATTACGAGATTCTGTGGTACTTATTGAGGTTTTTATGTGTCACCTAAAACCATCTCCTGGCCACCAGATTGGTGTCCACCTACTTGAAAGGCAGGAACACTGTTCCAGTACTCTAGGACTTTATTTATGGCCAGGGATCCATTTGGGGATTCATACTCTCAGCATCCACAGTCATACTGGTGTAACAGAGAGATGGAGAAGAGATGGTTTCACTCATATATAGGGCCACCCATCCACCCATCACCTCCCCATCCATTCATCCACCTACCCCACATCCACTCACTCATTCATTCATACATCCAAAGTGAAAGTCGCTCAGTCATATCTGACTTTGTGTGACCCCATGGACTGTAGCCTGCCAGGCTCCTGTCTGTGGGATTCTCCAGGCAAGAATACTGGAGTGAGTTGCCACTCCCTTCTCCAGGGGATCTTCCCAAACCAAGGATCGAACCCAGGTCTCCTGATCCGTTCATCCACCCATCCATCATCTAGCCACCACCTACTCACCCCATACCCACCCACCTATTCATTTATCTATCGATCCAACCACCCACCCACTCATCCATCTATCCACCCACCCCATCCACCCCCTCACCTATTTACCATCCACCCACCACCCATCATTCAATCACTCATCCACCCACCAACCCACCACCCACCCATCCATCCATCCATCTATCCATCCACCCATAACTACTCACCCCATATCCACTTTCCAATTCATCAGTCCATCCATCCACTTATCTATCCATCAATCCATCCATCATCTATCCACCCATTCATTCACCCCCTTATCCCACCTAGCCATCCATTCACCCATTTAGTAAATACATATCCAGCACCTACTATGTGCCACGCACTATTCCAGGATATGTGGACACAGTTGTGACCAAGACACATTTGGTCCCCCCCCTCTTGGAACTTCTCAACCATCTCTTGAGCAACATCATGAAGTAGAGTGGAGAATTTCTCTGCCCCCCTTTTTTAAAAGTGGTTAGGGTCATTCTGGTGGATGGACATTTGTGGATTTTCTCAATCTGCATTCACCCCTCAACTCCCACTTTTAGGAGGCAGCAGTACCCTGGGTTTGCTGCTGCCTGGAGTGGGAGGTCATCGTTCAGTTGCTAAGTCATGTCTGACTCTTTGCGACCCTGTGGACTGCAGCTCCTCTGTCCTCCACTATCTCTTGGAGTTTGCTCAAATTGATGTCCATTGAGTCAGTGATGCTATCTAAACATCTCATCCTCTGCTGCCTCTCTACCACATATTTAGAAACTGTTAGACCCTTTGCCAACCCATGTCCTCTTCATTCTGGGCACACAGCAAGACTACATTTCCCAGGATCCCTTGCAGTTGGGGTAGCCATGTGATTGAATTTAGTCAATGGAATGTCGGCAGAAGTGATGTACCCTTCACTTCCAGTCCTAGCCATGCTCTTTCCACACTGATGATGGAGGAGCCACAAGACAAAAAGGGTTGGCTGGTCCCTGAGTCACCGGATGGACAAAAGCTGCCTGCCAATCAGGAACACCTGTTTGCACTTTACACGTACAACAGATTCCTGTTGCATCAAGTCACTGAGATTTACCAGTTTATTACAGCAAGGAGTATTATCTTCACCAACCCACACCTTTCCCACTTCCCAATACTGTGGTTTAATTGGCCCCACCCCAGCTCTGGGTAGGGCTTAGGCGACTTCAGCCAATCGCTGAATCTTTTTCCTACTAATCTCCTGATTGGATCAGCCATGGTCACATGGTCAAAGGATGCAGATGGAGAGATCCGATGGGTTTCTAGGGGCCACCATACTGGGAGTGCTGAGACCACTGAGCCCAGTGAACCAAACCAGAGACCTGAGCTTCTAACATTTGCTCCTGGGAGAGAAAAAATAGTTGTGTTTTTCATTTTTAATGTCCTGGCCTTTCTCATGGATGGTTCAAATGCAGAAACTTGTTTCCCCAGGTTTAACCACTTTGATGATTCCCAGACCCCCATCTCCAACCAGATTTGGCTCCAGTGCTCTAGCTAGTTCTTCTGAAGCCTCCGTTTGGATGTCCACTGAACACAGCCTACCCAACACCCAATACCTCACTCTACTCCCTTCACCCATTCCTCTTTCTGTGCCCTATCTCACCGGAGACCCCAGTATTTTTCTGGTAAGCTGGAAACAAGACTCACCATCTCAATTTCCTGTCCCTGCCCCCAATTCCACACTCACCAAGTCTTATTGATTTTACCATTATTGTCTCCAGTTCACCCTGTCTCTATCCCCACATACCTAGTTCAGACAAACTCCAACTCCTGCAATAGCCTCCTTGATGGCCTCTTAACATCCACACAGCAACCAGAAAGATCGATCATAAGTATAAATCTGACCCTTCCCCTCTCTCCCTCCATAGCGCTCTATGGCTCCCCAGTGCCCTCTGGAAAAATTCTAAATTATTTTTCAAAATTCCTCCTAGTCTACCACTCCATTCTTCCCTGCTTCATCCCTACTCCTCCTCATTCATCTAACACCTATTTGTCTTTAGATGTCAACCCTCCAGAAAGCTTGCCTTGATACCTACACAGGGCTGAGAGAGGTGTCTCCTCTGTGTTTTCACCAATGCCTGAGCTTACCCCATCACAGGTCTGACCACCCGGTGCTGTAACTGCCTGATTAATCTGTCCTTAAATTCCAGGAGGACAAGGACTGAGTCTGCCTTGTCCATCACTGTCCCCAGCACCTAACACAACACCTGGCATCTGGCAGGGGTTTAATACAGTTTTTTTAATGACCGAATGGAAGGAGGAAACAGACATTATGAATGCCACTTGGCAAAGTAGATGCTGCGGGTGCCCCACCCACATGCCCCCACCATCCACATTTGGTACCAGCTAACAGCATCCTTCAGCAGTCACCTGCCTCTCCCTAGTCGAAGCTTCCTCAACCTAGGTGAGGGGCAGGTGGGAAATGCCAGGGAGTTGATGCCTCCAGAAGCAGCGTTTGGCTAGTGATGGACAGGGGCTGATGCATAAATAACCCCAGCTCCTTGCCCCTTGGACAGCTCTATGCTGTTTCCAGTGGGTCCCCAGTGGGACTGAGCCTTGGTCACCCTGGACAGTCACCTGTTCCTGAGCACTGCCCTGTTTCCTTCCCTCCTTTATATCCCCAAGTGTCTCCAGGGGCTTCCTGGGGATCACCTCCTACGTAAACTACCTGTCCCCAAACTCTCATTTCAGAGGCTGCTTCCAGAGAGCCCAGCCTGAAACAGTGCAATAAAAATCTCTCAACCCTCTAACCTGGTTGCCAACACTTCCAGGAGAACTTTGACGTGCTTTGGAGGAAGGAAAAAAAACAACAAAAATGCATCGCTTCTAGTTCTCTGTCAGCCGTAGGCTTGCTGTCTCCATGCACAGACTGCAACATTTTCAGTTGTGTATTAATTGTGTGTGTGTGTTTTTTTCCTGAGAACAAGATGCTCTCCTGCAATGTGTGTGTGCGTGTTTAATGACTTTCTCATTTTGAGATCAGGCCAGATAGCTTTTTGAAGAAAATCTGCCCAGATCGTGGAACATATAGAAAATTCTCTTGGCTTAATAGCACTCCCACCCGCCTGCCCATCCATCACGGACACACCACAGAATGAAAAACAACCACATTGATTGGATCTATTTCTAATTGACAGCCTAAGATACTGCTTGAAATCTGCCATTAGCTGGGAGAAGCTGGAAGTGGCTTTGCCTTGTTTCCCAAGGGCAGAGGTCTATGGGAGAAGAGAGTGAATCATGGCAGCTGTCAGCAAGCATTTATGGAGCACCTGCTGTGTGCAGCATCCCAGGCTGGTTGCTGAGGACACAGCAGTGACTAAGACAGATCCAGCCCAGTCTTTGCTGTGTCAGAGACAGATGGGTTGCTCGTGGCCCCATGATGAGGGGGATGCTAAGGCAGCTCTGGGTGCACAGAGTTGATGCCTGATCCAGCCTGGGATCAGGGAGGGCTTCCTGGAGTCACAAAAAACTGAGAGCTGAAGGCTGAGGAGGGGTTAGATGTCAAACCAGAATAAAAATAGGCACGAGTGCATCAGGAGCGAGGAACAGCACATGCAAAAGTCCAGGGGCAGGTGAAGGTAATTTGGTGTGGCCAAAGTGAAAGGTTGCTGCTGCGAGCTGTAAACAATGCCAGGATTCGTGGCCTCTGGAGGAAAGGAATTCAATCCAGGGCCAGAGACAAGGCTCGATCACTCAGAGCTTTTGTGTAGCAAAGTTTTATCAAAATACAAAAAGAGACAGAGAAAGCTTCTGACATAGAAGGATGGAAAAGTAGTGAGAGAGGAGGAGGAAAGGAGGAGGAAGACAGCAGTGCTTGGAGGATGATGGGAAAGTGTTTCAAATTTCCTGTGAACAATAGGGAGCCATGGAAGAATTTAGAACAAGGGAGTGAGTGACATTTGATAAGTTATTTTAGCACAGAGTTATCATATGACCCAGCAATCCTGGTCTTAGGCACATCCCCAAAGGAGTTGAAAGCAGGGACTCAGATAAATATTTGCACATCCATGTTCACAGCAACATGGTTCATAGTAGCCAAAAGGTGGAAGCAACCCAAGTCTCCATTGGCAGATGGATGGAAAAACAAAATGTGGTCTGTCCATACGATGGAATATAACTGGCCTGAAAAAAGGATGACGTCCTGATACATGGTTCAATGTGGATGAACCTTGAAAACAGTATGCTCAGTTAAACAGGCCTTTTTCCACAAAAGGACAAATACTATCTGATTCCACTTCTAGGAGGTACTTAGTATTTAGAACAGACAAATTCATAGAGACAGTAGGTAGATTCTTTACCATCTGAGCCACCACAGAAGCCCACGAAGATTTGGACATGACTTGACTTGACGACTGAACAACAACAAGTAGGTAGATTAAATGTTACCAGGGACTTCCCTGGTGGCCCAGTGGCTAAGACTACATGCTCCCAATGCAGGGAGCCCAGGTTCCACACCTGGTTGGAGAACAGGATCCCACATGTCACAACTAGAGACCCTGTATGCCACAACTCAAGAACTCACACACCACAACAAAGACTGAAGATCCTGCCTTCTGCAACTTAGACCTGATGCAGTCAAAATACAGAAATAAAAATATTTAGAAACAAAAAATAAATGTTTCCAGGGGCTGTGGAAGGAAGGATGGAGAGTTATTACTTAGTGGGTACAGTTTCTGCTTAGGGTGACAAAATTGAGGGAAATAATAAAATGTTTGTGATGATTATACAACATGGTGAATATATTTAATGCCACTGAATTGGACAGTAGTGAAAACGAACAATTTTATGTTACGTCTACTTGACCACAATTTTTAAAAAGTTAACAACATAAGGAACTTCCCTGGTGGTCCAGTGGCTAAGACTCCACACCTCCAATGCAGGGAACCCAGGTTCTATCCCTGGTCGGGGAACTAGATCCCACATGTCATAACTAAGACTCAGCACAGTCAAATAAATAAACAAACAAACAAAAGTTAACAATATAAGAAGACAAAAATCACTGGGGCCACTGTGGGAGACTTAGGATGAAGCAATAAGTCTGGGCAGACAATGATGAGGGTCCAGGCCAGTGTGCAGGCAGGAGAGATGAGAAGGATGGGGGCGTGGTTTGGAGGCAGGGCTAACAGAATGCTAGGGAGAGGGGAGATGTCAGCTTCTGTTGGCCCCATCTCCAAGGATGGCCCTTGCAGGCAACTGGGCTTATTGTACCCATTCTCCAGAGGCCCAGGTACTCCACCTTACCTGAAAAACCCCTGACCTCTCTCCCTCCAAATCCCACCCTTCATGGCCCAGTCTGGGGAGTCCCCAGGCAAGGAGTCCCATATGGGAATGAACACTACCTCCTTGGTGCAAAGATCAAGGCAAAGCTGGGTAAAAACACTCCATCTCCTCGCCGATTCCTCCACCCACCTTCGCTTACAAGGTACAGATGTAATACCTGCATTTAAATTCAATTAAGCCAGATTCAGTTCTGTGCCTGGAATACATTACCCAGCCAGAGACAGCAGGGGGGGAGAAAAAAGACAGGAAAAAAAACACACACAAAACACAACACAGACCTATTTAGAGATTTCCCTCTAAATGGATTTTAATTCTCTCGATTTATCAGAGGCCAGAGGAGCTGCTGACAGCCGGCGTTTGTTCAGCATCTGGGAACCCAGTTTCAGCCAGGAGGAGGGATGAGGAGAGGCTCTGCTTCTGGTCTGATATCTGCTCCCAGTGGGGAGGAGCTGGGGGGTGTGGAGCATCTGGGGTCAGCCAGACCCAGGTTCCAGTCCCTGATTTGCCACTCACTGGTGGCCATATGCCCTGGAGCCAAGTATGGCATCCTCCCTGGGCCTTAGTGTTATTGTTCAGTTGCTAAGTCATGTCCCACTCTCTCCGACCACATGGACTGCAGTACAATAGAGGCTCCCATGTCCTTCACCATCTCCCAGAGTTTGCTCAAATTCATGTCCACTGAGTCGGTGATGCCATCCGAAATCATCTCATCCTCTGTCGCCCCCTTCTCCTGCTCTCAGTCTTTCCCCGCATCAGGATCTTTTCCAATGAGTCAGCTCTTCACATCAGGTGGCCGAAGTATTAGAACTTCAGCTTCAGCATCAGTCCTTCCAATGAATATGCAGGACTGGTTTCCTTTAGGATTGACTAGTTTGATCTCCTTGCTGTCCAAGTGTACTCATCTGTAAAATGGGGACAGGGACTGTGCTTGTCTCCAAAGATGGGGGAACAACTGATTAGCCAAGAGGATTCGAGTGAGGCAAGAATTCTGGATATAGACAGGATCGCACAGGACTAGATTCGTTTTTGGAAGCCCCACCCTTCCCTCTAGCAAAACTTATCCTTCTGGAACTTCCCTCGTGGTCCAGTGGTTAGGAATCTGCCTACCAATGCAGGGGACATGAGTTCGATCCTTGGTCCAGGAAGATATCACATGCCATGAGGCAACTAAGCCCGTCTGCCACAACTACTGAAGCTCACGTGCTCTGCGCCCTAGAGCCCGTACTCTACCACAAGGGAAGCCACCCCAATGAGAAGCCTGTGCATCAGGATGAGTAGCCCCTGGCTGCCACAACTAAGAAAGCCCGTGTACAATGAAGATGCAGTGCAGCCAAAATAAAAAATTTTTTCCAGTATCTGCCCTGTGTCCCACTTCATCAGGGAAAGCTCGGACAAATCCAAGATGCTCTAGATTATGATGACATGGCTGCAGAAACCACTCTTGCCTCTCGAGAAGCCCACATTTGGCCTTGGCCTTCACAGACACCCCCTTACCCCATAGTGTGGCCCACCTGAGTAGGGCAGATGCCCCCAAATTCACAGTCCTGAGACCAACACCCCCTAGCTTAACCTTCAGCTTCCCACTTCACAGATGGGAAAACAGAGGCTCAGGAAAGAGAATGGGCCATCCTGAATCCTCAGAGCCAAGAGCTGTCCCCAGGAGTTCTGGGTCCTAACCCAATTGGGTCCAGATTCACCTTCAGACCTTGGAGAAGGGGTCTCAGTCTTGCCATCTGTCCAGGAGGAGGAAGAAGGGAAGGCCCTTTTGGGTCATTCAAGGTCTGCTGTGCTAAAAGGATCACGTGTAGGTTTAATCAAAGGGTGTTGGGACACCCCTCCTCCCACCGCCCCCGGGAGGACCTTTGTTTTCCTAAGAGCCTGCTCATCAGTAATCTGATCTTCGAATTGGAATCCAGAGTTTTTGGACCAAGTGTGTCCTGGCTACAGAGGGACCTCCTCTCTTGGGTTCTGGCCTTTCCACCGGGGGCCTTGTACTTGGCTCCTTGGAAAGGCGACTTCAACCCTGGGAGGTCTCTTGGAATTTCAGACACAGCCCCTGGCCTAGCCCTGCCCTGGAAGGGCTATTGAAGAGGGCAGGAAATGTAAAGAGTACACTGATCTCAGGATCAGAGGAGGAAAATTGAAAGAAAAAGATAAAATACAATTACCGTTGAGGGGGGGCAAAAATGTGGGCTTCTGAGGATTAAAATATTCTAAATTTGATCTTATGGTGGCTACATAAGTTTATACCCATGTATTGATGTCACAGGCCTCACACCTAAGGCTAGTTAGTATACTGTGGGACTTCCCTGGTGGTCCAGTGATTATGAATCCGTGCTTCCACTGTAGGGGACACAGGTTCGAACCCTGGTCAGGGAACTAAGATCCCCTACATTGTGCAGTAAGGCCAAAAATAAATAAATAAATAAAAGACTAGTACACTATAGAAGGTTCACTGGACACAGGGAGAAAGATTGAGAGATTGGCAAAGACAGAGACAGACAGCAACCTAAATGAAGACAGAAAGAGATGGAAGCAGAAACTGAGTCAGAGATAGATAGGGGGAGAGAGGGAGAGAGACAGACATCAAGAAAAGAGAGAGAGAGAAAGGGAGAAGGGGGGGAAATGAAAGAAAGCCAAAGCAGAGGGGGGGAAAAGGAGGTGGAAACAGGCAAACCACCCAAGAGGGGAAGGGAGGCCAGGAAGCCAGGAGCTGTCACGCTCGAACATGTCCTTAATTGTAATTACATGGGAACATTCAGTTTGTAGATGCTGCAGAAATGGAAACGCTGCACCCCTCCCATTAATCTAATGGCTGTTAGTCAATCACTCTTCAAAGGGACTCAGGCTGTGACTACTAGGGGGTGGCCTGTCGGGAGCAGATCAGAGGAGGAGGTTTTAAACTAATGATGCCCTTAGAGAGAGCCTGATGGGTGGTTCTGGGGAGAACAAAACTTCTGCAAACGTCTTGGCTGGTAAAGGTCAGAGCCTTGCAAGCAGCTACCAGCTCGCCTGGAGTCAGGGACTGGCTGGCGAGCAGGAATCCTAATCTGCAAGGCTGGGTCAGGGGAGATACAGTGTATCCAAAAGGGATCAGGTGATTTTTTTTAACTCACCCTAGGTGGTAGGAGAAAGCTTCCTAGATGGGCTGATGGGAGGCTAGTGTTATTCAGCCGCTCAGTCCTGTCGGACTCTTCATGACCCCGTGGAGTATAGCCTGCCAGGCTCCTCTGTCCATGGGACTTCCCAAGAAAGAATACAGGAGTGGGTTGCCATTTCCTTCTCTAAAACAGGGCTTAAGTGTGTGTAATGAGCCCAGCAAGCAAAAAAAGGAAGGGAGAAGGTCCTTCCGAGTAGAGAGAACAGCTTGTGGAAAGGTTAAGAAGGAAATATGTGGGCAACGTTGAGTGTGACTGTGAGGGGTGAGCTGGAGAGTCTGCAGAGACCAGGCCACAACAGGACCTTATAAAACATGCTGAGGGAGAGGAAAGGGGGGAGGGATGGTATAGAGGTGGGGGATGAAGGCATAAAAACTATCACATATAAAATAAACTACAAGGAGAGCTTCCCGGATGACCCAGGGGTTAAGAATCTGCCTGCCAGCGTAGGGGACATGGGTTTGATCTCTGCTTTGGGAAGATCCCATGTGCCTCAGAGCAACTAAACCCCTGCGTCACAACTACTGAAGCCTATGCACCCTAGAGCCCACACTCTGCAACAAGAGAAGCCACCACAATGAGAAGTTTGCATACCACAACTAGAGAGAAGCCCCTGCTCATCACAGAGAAAGCTGGCACTCAGCAATGAAGATCCAGTGTGGTCACAATTAATTACTTAAATTTTTTTTAAAAAAATTAACAAAATAAATAAACTACAAGGACATATTGTACAACACTGGGAATATAGCCATGACTATAAATGGAGTACAACCTTTGTGAATCACTATATGGTACACCTGTAACATATAATATTGTACATCAACTGTACCTCAAAATCTTTTTTAAAAAAATACTGATTTCGGTTCTACTTTATTCTGTTTCTTTACCAAACAAATTTACCTGCAGTTTGAAAACTACTGGTTCAGAGTTCTGCATGATGAAATATTGTACAATGAAAATATCAATATTAGCTAAGATTTTAACTGGACAAAAGCGACTGATTTATCCAGAAGGCTTGCTGATAATGTGGTAATAAAATTCATAGCATGCTCCAGTCACAAGAAAAAAATTAAAAAAATAAAAATACTGAGATTTTGTGGTTCAGAGGGTAATGGGGAGCCACTGAAGGCTTGTGGTAGATAGATGGACACAAGTTCAGATTTCTATTATATATATATAAATTATACTACATATTCATTTATATATATAAATTATACTATATACATTTATTTATATTTTTTCTGGCCACACTGCACCGTTTGAGGGATCTTAGTTCCCTGACCCCAGGGATCAAACCAGGGCCCACGGCAGTTAAAGTGCTGAGTCCTAACCACCAGACCACCAGGGAATTCCCCAAATTTATAATTTTAAAAAGATATCCTTGTCTATGGAGGCAGATTTGGGCATCAATCATAACATCTTTGGGCTTCCCTGCTGGTTCAGATGGTAAAGAATCTGTCTGCAATGCAAAAGGCTCAGGTTCGATCCCTGGGTCAGGCAGATTTCCCTGGGGAAGGGAATGGCAACCCACTGCAGTATGCTTGCCTGGAGAATCCCATGGACAGAGGAGCCTGGTGGGCTACAGTCCATGGGGGTCATAAAGAGTTGGAAACGACCAGAGACTAACACTTTCACTTTCATAACATCTTTTACTCGCATAAAGAAAGTGAGCTTCCTGACCATGAGGTATGCAAGATAAGCCTCCACTAGTGGCCCCGGGATGTGGCAGATTTTAGCATCAAGCCGAGGCTGGAGTTTCAGAGTTGGGGGTCTCAGCTCTGAGGGTGGTGATCTCAGGTGGCCTCAACCTGCAATGGCTTGGAGTGGGTCTTGGGTTCCCAGCCAGAAACTGGACTGGGTCAAGGAGGTAAAAGCCCTGAATCCTAGCCGCTAGATCAGTGGTCAGTAACAAGGGCCCTGCCCCTTTGGCTTTGCAGAGAAGAATCTCTACAGAGACAGAAAGTAGTGCAGCAAGTTAAGTACTTATTAAGAGGAAAAATGAATTTAAAAGAAAATGCTTGCTCCTTGGAAGAAAAGCTATGACCAATCTAGACAGCAAATTAAAGAGCAGAGACATTACTTTGCCAACAAAGATCCATTTAGTCAAAGCTAGGGTTTTTCCAGTAGTCATGTATGGATGTGAGAGTTGGACTAAAGAAAGCTGAGCACCAAAGAATTGATGCTTTTGAACTGTGGTGTTGGAGAAGACTCTTGAGAGTCCCTTACAAAGTAAGGAGATCAAACCAGTCAATCCTAAAGGAAACCAGTCCTGAATATTCATTGGAAGGACTGATGCTGAAGCTGAAACTCCAATACTTAGGCTACCTGATGTGAAAACGGACTCATTGGAAAAGACCCTGATGCTAGGAAAGATTGAAGGCGGGAGGAGAAGGGGATGACAGAGGATGAGATGGTTGGATGGCATCACCGACCCGATGGACATGAATTTGAGTAAGCTCCGGGAGTTGGTGATGGACAGGGAAGCCTGGAATGCTGCAGTCCATGGGGTTGCAAAGAGTTGAACATGACTCAGTGACTGAACTGAACTGAGCTGAAGAGGAAAAAGAGTACAGTACATGTGCATAGACACACAGGCAAACTCGGAGAGAGTCACTGAGTTGCGCCCTCACAGTGGTTTGAGTTACTTTTATGGGGCATTTCTTCTGGGTTTCATTTGGCCAATCATTTTGATTTGCCTGGTTCACAGTCCATACTTGGTGCATCTCAGGAGCCTCCCATGTGTGCGCATGCATCTCTTAGCCAACATGGATTCTACCACAAAGGCTTGTGGTGTCAAAGGACTTTTGACATAATTCCCCTTTGGCCTCCAAGGAGCCTTTCTGTGCATGTGTGGTCAGGGAAGTCTCCTGACTTCGAGAATGAGCAGTATGAGGTCTGGGCAGGGCCCAGCCTCCTTGCCTTAATTGTCCTGCTATTCTCATCTTGGTCAATGGATTGACCATAAGGGTTATTCTTGTTTCAGTCCATTGGATTGAATCTCCAATTGCTTTACCTTGGGGAGGCCCATCTACGTCCTGCCTCAGTAGGAGGGTCCTGCAGAGAGGGGTTCGACTTGTAACTAATCTCACTTGGGGCCACACATGGACACACAGTTGTGGGGGCGGTGGATGAGTCATAAATGCCTGGATAGGAGGCTTGAGTCAGCACCCAGTACATACCTCCTCTCCCCATCCCACCCTGCCTTGCTACGCTTAGCCAGGGGTGACTCACTCATTCACTTGGCCTTAAGTATGGAGG
Source organism: Giraffa tippelskirchi (assembly GCF_054371585.1). Taxonomy (NCBI): domain Eukaryota; kingdom Metazoa; phylum Chordata; class Mammalia; order Artiodactyla; family Giraffidae; genus Giraffa; species Giraffa tippelskirchi. The sequence continues at coordinate 95,123,775 of NC_137280.1, read as the reverse complement.
TCTAATGGGAGTGGAGGAGGATAAGGCCACCCAATCACCCTGCTACAAGTCACCACTCCTGCTCACTGAGTGCCTGCAGGGGGCCAAGTGGTATGCAGGAACCAAAACTCCAGCTTCCCCAAACTCAGTGCTTCTGAAATGAAATCTGTGGGCTTCAAAATATACCTCAAACTCATCCACTTCTCACTTTCTCCCTGGTCTGCCTCCATCCTCACTCACCGGGATCAGCACAGTTCCCTCCTTCCTGGCCCCACAGCTCCTGCCATGGTCCCCCACAGCCTGTTCTTCCCAAAGCAGCCAGAGGGTACCTGTGTGCACCTGAGTCAGGTCCTGCTTCTCCTCTGCCCACAGCTCTCTAGGGCTCCCACCTTCCTTAGGGTAAAAGCCCAAGTCCTCTGGTAGCTCACAAGGCCCTGTACAACCTGCCCCATCCCCTATCTGCCTTCCCCTTCTCCCTTTCCCCTCTGCTTGCTCTGTCCAGTCACCTGAGCCTCTTCACTATTCCTCCCATATGCCATGCATGGTTGTTGCCCCAGGACCTTTGCACTGGCCATTCCCTCTGCCAGAAATGCAATTCCCCCATCTTTTTTTTTTTTTTTTTTTGGCCACATCATGTGGCTTACAGGATTAGTTGCCCTGACCAGGGATTGAACCCAGGCCACGGCAGTGAAAGCTCCGAGTCCTAACCACTGGAGCACCAGTGAACTCCCTCCCCCAATCTTCTGATAGCTTGTTTCTATTCTATCTAAACATCACCTCCTTAGGCAAACCTTCTTTTTTAAAAAAAATTTTGTCTATTTATTTTGGGCTGTGCTGGGTCTTCATTGTTACACACAGGGGCTACCCTCTCATTGCTGTGTGCAGTCTTCTCATTGCGGTGGCTTCTCTTGTTGCAGAGCACAGGCCCTAGGGCACATAGGCTTCAGTAGTTGTGGCATGGAGACTCAATTGTTGCAGCCTGCAGGCTCTACAGCACAGGCTCAGCAGTTGTGGTGCAGGGGATTAGTTGCCTCAAGGTGCGTGGAATCTTCCCAGGCCAGGGATTGAACCCATGTCCCCTGCATTGGCAAGTGGATTCTTAAACACTGGTGCATCCTAAGTCCCTTCAGTCACGTCTGACTCTTTGCAACCCCATAGACGGTAGCCTGCCAGGCTCCTCTGTCCATGGGATTCTCCAGGCATGAATACTGGAGTTGGGATTCCAATCCAGGGATCCAACCCGTGTCTCTTGTGTTTCCTGCATTGGCAGGCAGGTTTTTTACCATTAGTGCCGCCTGGGAAGCCCACTGCTCTTAAACACTGGACCACCAAGGAAATCCTGCCTTCCTTCATTTTGGTCTACAAGAACATCCAGCTCACTCTCCTTCCACTTTCCCCTCTTTGTTTTACTTTCCTCACAGCATTGCAGTCCTCTGAAATGGATGTTCTTCTGTTTATGTTCATTTTCCTCCTCAGACCTTAAGGTCCAGGTAGCTGGGCCCAGGCTTGCCTCAGTCCCTCCTGTCTCCATGGTACCCAGTGCAGGTCCTGGTACACAGTTAGTGCTGAATATGTGCTTGTTGGCTGACTGAATGGATCTTCGCAGCATCTCCCCAGATGTGGGGACTCTTATGGACCCCTATTTCACACAGGGGGAAACTGAGGCTCAGAGAAATTCAACCTGAAACTTGCAGGGCTGTTTGTGGCTGGAGGGTGCGCCCTGGGACTCTGCGGGATGAATGGTGGTGTCTCAGGCACAGAGGAGCACGTTGAGGGCCTATTTGACGGGGTGGGGGTGGAGTCTGACCACGCAGCCTTGGGGACACTGTGTGTGTGTGTGTGTGTGTCTGTGTGTGTGTCTGTGTGTGTGTATGAGGGAGAGGGCTCCTCACCTGGGGAGAGGCTTCTAATATAGCGGTGGGGGAACTCTCTCTTTCCCCTTTCACCTCCCCCCTAAAATAAGCTCAGGATGTCCAAGCAAGGGGACCCTCGTGGGGAGCGACATGGAGTAGAGGGCTGCATGCTTATTATAAAGACCCACTCACAGCCCCACAGACACTCCAGATTCCTCTTCCATGCGCTCCCTCCCCCCCTCCTCTCCCCTCCCCTGTCTCTCTTTCTCGTTTCTCCTCCATCAAGACCCTCCCCGCTGGCCCCAGCAACCGCATCCCGGTCTCCCAGAGCTTGCTCCCGACTCCCGCCCACAGGAGCCCCCAGCCAATGGCCGCGCTTCCTGATGAGGTAATGCGTTCCTTCCGCGTTCCCATTGGCCAGCCTGGAGCCGTGCTCTTGTCCAGCTCCCAAGAAAACTCAGACCTTGTGAGGCATGGTGGGCCGGTCCCTGGAGCCTCTGAGCACCTGCTCTCCCCTCCTGACTGTGGGACACCCCTCCAATTGCCCCTGCCCCTCCCTGGGCTCAAGCCCTAGAGAAAAGAGGAAGGCTGGACTTAGAGACCCCTGCCCCCTTCCCTCTGCTTCCAGGGGCGCCCAATCCTCGGGTCTGCGCAGGAAAGATAGAAGACCCTCGCCCAGCCCCTAGCAATCGAAAGACCCCAGGGCTTTGATTGATCTTTCAGGACAACTGCACATTAATTGAGCGCCCACTGTATGCCAGCCTGGGACCCACTGGGGATACTGCAGGGTTGAAATCGTTCCCAGGTCCCTTCCCTCTTGGGCTCACAGAATAACGGAGATTGGGGACAGACCACCGGAGAGCCCCCACTCCTTCCCCCTCTAGCCCATGCGGCAGCAGCGTGATGGCAGAAAGAGTAGGCAGGGGCTGGCGGTTTCCTGGCAAGCCAGGCTGTACTGTCAGCGCTGCCAAGCCGGGCGGGGATGGCAGAGGCAGCGAGGGGGAGGCAGGGGGGCCTCCCCTCTTAATTATCTTGTTCACTTGTTTATTTACTGGGAGCTCGGGCGCGTTGGGGGCCGTGCCTTCCTGTTCACTGTGTATTCATTCAACAAACATTTATTCGACTGCGCCCCTGCTCTGACCACTGGTTCTTGTTTTATGTACTTCCTCCTTAATCCCTCTCCCCTCCCCGAACCATTCTAATAGGCTTTTTTTTTTTTTTAATTGTGAGCGTTCTAAAGACGACATAAGGTTGTTTCGTTTGCCCGTGTCTCTTTTTTCTTAACTTTCCTTTTGAGATGGAAAGTGCAAATCTTAGCTGGATAGCGGATGCATTTTTGCCCAAGCGTAGATTCACCACCACCCGGCGTCCCCCATAGAAGCCAGTGGTCAGAGAAAGAGACAGAACCAGGGGCCGGGTTAGGGAGACTGCAGTGGAGGTGAGTCTAACAAATGCAAGGTCAAATCTTGTCTTTATTTGAAATTTTGATATTTTGCTCATTCTAGATTTTGGAGGGCTTTAATTTTGGTTTTTCCAAATATTGCAGTCAAATGTTATTTCCCTGGAGTGCTTTTACAATGCTCCCTTGAATTTTGTCGCTCAGGACTGTGCCTCCTTCAGATTATTCTAGTTCTGACCCTATATAGAACATTCCAGGGCTTCCTTGGTGGCTCAGTGGTAAAGAATCCACCTGCCATGGGTTCGATCCCTGGGCCGGGAAGATCCCACATGCTGAGGAGCAACTAAGCCTGTGTGCTGCAATTACTGACCCTGCACTCTGGAGCCTAGGAGCTGCAACTACTGACCCCACTTGCCACAACTACTGAAGGCCAAGTGCCCTAGAGCCTGTGCTCCGTAACAAGAGAAGTCACCACAATGAGAAGCCTTTGCAACGCAACTAGAGAGGAGCCTGCACAGCAAGGAAGACCCAGCACATCTGAAAACAAATAAATAAATAAAATTTATTATTTTAAAAATGCTTCATTAACACTCCACCACCTGGAAGGCTTGGGTTAGGTGGCCGCTCCCAATGGATGCCCTCCTCCCTCCAGGGAACTTTCTACTCTCCATCATCACAGTTTAGTTTGCCTGACTTTAACATTGCTATAAATAGAATTGTCCAGGACGCAGTCTTTGGAATGTGGCTTCTTTCACTGCATAATGCTTTTGAGGTGCATCCAAGATGTTCCCTGTGTCAAGTTCATTCCTTTTCACTGCTGTCTTATTCCGGTGTACGGATGGACCGAAGTTTGTTTATCTACAAACTCACGGGCATTGGGGTTGTTTCCTGTGTTTGGCAATTTCAAATAAAACTGCTGTGATCATTGTGACACACGTCTTCCTGTGGACACATGCTTTTCATTTCTCCTGGGCAAACACCCAGGAGTAGGGTGTCTGGGTCATACGGTAGGTGTGTATTTAACTTTTTAACAAACTGCCAGTTTTCCAGGCTGGCCATTTTGCATTCCTACCAGCAGCAGAGGAAAACACCCACAAGCCCACGTATGGGGCATTCATTCATATTTTTGGTGTCTTTATCGAGGGGTCATTTAAGTATACAGTTCGATGAGTTTTAACAAATACAGACACCTGTGTAACTGCCACCTCAATGGAACAGATGTATATCCATCACCTTAGAAAGCTCCCGAGAAATGAGTCTTTAATTTACAAAGAGCGGGGAGGGCAGGAGCGTGAAAGATCTCTTTTTTTCTTGTTTTCTGAGCTTTCTGCTTTGTTTTGAAGTTCTACCCATGTGCCTTAAAGTGAACATCTTTGCCAATAATAATTTTCTCAGAGATGAGGGTGCCCATAATCTTATTTCTCCTGAGCCTTCTCTAGTTTATTTCAGTATTATTTTAAAAATTGAACAAAGAGCTAGTGACTTCATAACCTATATGGGAAAAGAATCTGAAAAAGAATGGATATGTGTATGGGTGTAACTGAATCACTCTGCTGTACACCAGAAACTAACATTGTAAATCAACTATACTCCAACATAAAATAAAAATTAAATAAAAAAAAATAGCTAGAGGGATTTCCCTGGTGGTCCAGTGGTTAAGACTCTGTACTCTCAATGCAGCGTGTCCAGGTTCCATCCCTGGTCAGGGAATTATATCCCCACATGCCACAACTAAGAGTTTGCATGACGCACCTAGAGATCCCTCATGCAACCAAGACTCAGCGGAGCCAAATAAGTTTTAAAAATAAATAAATAAAAATTTTAAATGGATATATGTATATGTATAACTGAATCACTTAGCTGAACACCTGAAACTAACACAACATTGTATAAATCAACTATACACCCAATATAAAATAAAAATTAAATTTAAAAAAAGCTAGTGACACCTTGTTGTAGCCTAGTGACATTCCAAACACTTTGTAGCTATTAAATATAATAACTAAAGTTATTTAATCCTCTCCCCCAGCAGCATCACAAATTAGACAGTTATCATCCCCATTTTAGAGATGGGAAAACTAAATTACAGAAAGGTGATACCCCTTACTCCCCTCCCAGAGTTCCAAAGTGGGTAGAACTGAGATTTGAACCAGGCCCTATGGCACCCTGGGCTCCCGATCACCACACATGCTGCCTCCATGTTCCTGGCAGGTAAAAGCAACCAACAAACATCCCCCACAGGCCCATACTCCCTCTCCTACAATTCCAATGCCTAAAAACACCCAAAATAGAAACTTTCCATTGGGATGATGCTAAAACTCATTGGGAATCAAGAGTTAATAGCCTTTGGGAATTCCCTGGTGGTCCGGTGGTTAGAACTCCACTGCAGGGGGCACAGGTTTGATCCCTGCTCAGGAAAATAAGTACGCGCATGCTGCAAGATGTGGACAATTAAGAAAAAAAGTTAACGGACTTTGGTTTTTACGAAGCTTTATTTATCCCATTTATCGTATATGTGTTTTCTTCCTATTGCTACTGTGTTCTATTGGGAGGGGAGAACAGGCTGCCTCAGGCCCTGCTGGAGGGTGTTATTTGTATATGCTGAGTGTGTGCATGCATGCTCAGTCTCTTATGTTGTGACTCTTTGCAACAACATGGACGATAGCCCGCCAGGCTCCTCCATCCATGGGATTTCCCAGGCAAAAATACTGAAGTGGATTGCCATTTCCTCCTCCATGGGATCTTCCTGACCCAGGGATCAAACCCATATCTCCTGTGTCTCCTGCATTGTAGGTGGATTCTTTACTGGCTGAGCCATTAAGGCGGTGATACCTAAAGGAGAAGAAAGCGGTGGTAGGGGAGGGACGACATGGTATTCCCATCTGAAAGCAGAAAGCACAGCTTGTGCAAAGGCCCTGAGGTGCTTCAAGGGCCTGAACACTGTCCTGTGGGCCTTCAAAATATCCTAGGAGGGGCAGGAACACAGGGGTTCATGCTGGCTTTCCTGCCTGCCTGGGGAGGCTCCCATACCATCCTCTGACCCCAGGATGCTGTGGCTTGAGTCTCTGCAGCCCAAGGGCATCCAGAGGGCACATTGCTGGTCTCCCCTGGGTTCTCCTGGAGGCTCAACCCTGCAGGTGTCAGAATCTGATTATGTCCTGACAGGTAAGCACACCATTCACCCCTAACCTGAATGCTGAGGAGACCCCTCTGCCCAGGAGTGCAGAGGCTCTGGCTCACTCCATTCACCCCCACTCCCTGTGTCTGTGCGTGCTAAGTGACTTCAGTCGTGTCCGACTCTTTGCGACTCCATGGACTGTAGCCCGCAGTCTCCTCTGCCCGTGGGATTCTCCAGGCAAGAATACTGGAGTGGGTTGCTGTGCCCTCCTCCAGGGGATCTTCCCGACCCAGGTATTGAACTCGCATCTGTTACATCTCTAGCATTGACTCCCTGGGTCTTGGCAATTGATTTGAGGATGAAGACTTTTTTTTTTTTGAAAAGGTTTCACTCTGTGCAAATCTGCCATATTTGTGGATCAGCTTCCGGGTCAAAGATCTGGGAGTCCACTGCTGTTTTATTTCCCTTTCTCTCACCCTCCACTTCTATAAGGTATACAAATTATCCACACTTATCCAAAGGGAAACACTCCAAGACCCTCAGTGGATGCCTGTAACCTCAGATAGTACCAAATCTTACTATGGTTTTTCCTATACCTATAGGGCTTTCCTTGTAGCTCCGTGGTAAAGAACCTGCCTACCAATGCAGGAGACCCAGGTTCGATCCCTGGGTTGGGAAGATGTCTTGGAGAAGGAAATGGCAACCCACTCCAGTATTCTTGCCTGGGAAATTCCATGGACAGAGGAGCATGGAGGGCTACAATCTACAGGGTCACAAAAGAGTCAGACACGAGACTAAACAAACAACGACAACAATATACCTGTGATAAAGCTTTTTAATACAATTTTTAAAGGCTACACTCCACTTACAGTTATTACAAAATATCGGCTATTGATAAATTAGGCACGGTTAGAGAATGCACAAGTTGCCGGCATCACTAGGCTTGTGCTTTGCAGCCATTGTGAAGTGGTGGCTCAGAGGGTAAAGCGTCTGCCTGCAATGCAGGAGACCCGGGTCCGATCCCTGTTTCGGGAAGATCCCCTGGAGAAGGAAATGGCAACCCACTCCAGTATTCTTGCCTGGAGAATCCCATGGACAGAGGAGCCTGGTAGGCTACAGTCCACGGGGTCGCAAAGTCAGAAACGACTGAGCAACTTCACTTTCACTTTAACACAAGCCCTGCGGTAATGCAATAGTCGACCTGATTACTGAGACACCTACTAAACCACGTGCAGGCAAGAGACACTAAACAAAGCAATGATTCAAGCCCTGGGTGGGGGACTACCCTGGTTGCCCAGGGGCTAAGACTCTGTGCTCCCAATGCAGGGGGTATGGGTTCGATCCCTGGTCAGGGAACTAGATCCCACAAGTCACAGCTAAAAGATCCTGAATACCGAAGACCTGCTGCAGCCTAATAAATAAACATTTTTAAAAAGCTCGGGGTGGGACAGAGTGGAACTGTGCAAGATTTCACCACATTGCTCGGAATGGCAGCAATTTGAAACTTATGAATTGTTGACTTCTGGAACTTTCCATTTAATATTGTTGGACCTGGATTTGACAGCAGGTCACTGAAACAACAGAAAGCAAAGCTGTAGATTAGGTGGAACTATGGTGTCAGCCAATCCTGTCATCTGTGCCGGCATCATGGATACCAAATTGGCCCACTCCCACCCCCTCCTCTGGCTATACCTGGTCCAGACCCCATCATGAGTGGTCCAGCCTCAGGGCCTTTGCACTGGCTGTCCCCTCTCCCTGAATGCACTTCCCCCAGCTGTAATAACATCATATATTTCCTTTGCTTTTAAAAATGTATGTTAAGAATGTTAAGAGACTTCTCTGGCGGTCCAGTGGATGAGGCTCCACACTCCCAATGCAGGAGGCATGGGTTTGATCCTTTGTCAGTGAACTAAGATCCAGCATACTATGCAGCACAGCCAAAAAAATTAAAATCAAGGATGTGAGTTCCAAGAAAGCAGTGACTGTGCATACCACCTCTTCGCACAGTTTCTGGCATGCAATTGTTGTCGTTGTTCAGTCTCTCAGTCGTGTCCAACTCTTTGTGACCCCATGGACTGCAGCACACCAGGCTTCCCTGTCCTTCACTATCTCCCAGAGTTTGCTCAAACTCATGTCCGTTGAATCGGAGATGCCATCTAACCATCTTGTCCTCTGTCGTCCCCTTCTCTTGCCCTCAATCTTTTCCAGCATCAGGGTCTTTTCCAATGAGTTGCCTCTTCGTATCAGGTGGCCAAAGTATTGGTTCTTCAGCTTCAGCATCACTGCTTCCAATGAATATTCAGAGTTGATTTCCTTTAGGATTGACTGGTTTGATATCCTTGCAGTCCAAGGGACCCTCAAGAGTTTCTTCTCCAGCACCACAATTTGAAAGCAAAAATTCTTTGATTCTCAGCCTTCTTTATGGTCCAACTCTTCACATTTGTACATGACTACTGGAAAAACCATAGCTTTGACTATACAGACCTTTGTCAGCAAAGTAATGTGGCATGCAATAGATGCTCAATAAAATCTCCTTCACAATGAAAGGTGTTAATGCATGGTACCTCAGAAAACAGCCTGGTTGTATTCCCAGGTCTCGGATGGGAGCGTTTGGCCATAGACACCGATAGAGATTTAGAAAAGGAAAAAAAAAAAAAAGCCTCCAAATTTTGGTTGCCTCTCTCTGCCTTTAATTATTTTGTCGACAAGGCTCACAATTCAGCAAGTCAAGGTGGCATTTGAGAGGGACGGTTCCCTTTAGCGTAGCTGACAGCTAATTTGTGGGAAGTTTAATTACAGGCGGCGTTAATTAACTGGCAGAGCGCTGGGCGAGGAAGGCAGCCATCTGTTCCTAAAAGCCTCCTCCCCTCCTAGGCCTGGCTGGGAGGCTGGGAGGGGTGGGCTAGGAAGGGGACAGGGCGTGGGGAGGAGGCGGAGACAGAGGAGGAAGAAAGGAGGGTCAGGGGATGAATCAGAGCCTTGTTGCCCCCCCCTTCCAGATGCCATCTGGGCTGAAATCTTGGTGGACAGCCTCCTTGTAGCCTCCATGATTCTGCAGCTGCCTCCAGTGGCTGCTGGGAGTGGCAGTAACAGTTCCCTGAATCTGCTCCTCACTGGTTGTATCATTAGGAGCAGAGGGTGCAGAATAGAGGAGGTGAAAAACACACTGACCTCAGGCCTCCTTGGAGTGGTTTGGCATCCACCAAAGGAGGCTAGGAGGAGGAGCTGGGTTGGAGCCAGGGGTGAGGGATGTCCTAATCAACCTGGCCTGGGAGTGGGGGGAATCACTCTGCCTTCTCATCCCACCATTTACCCAGCTTCGTCCTTTCTGAGCTGTTTGCACTTAGGCAAGTCATTTAACCTCTCTGGGCCTCAGTTTTCTCATCTGGAAAATAGGATTGAGTATGCACATGTGCGTGCTAAGTCACCTCAGTCGTACCCGACTCTGTGCAACCCTATGGACTGCAGCCTCCCAGGCTCCTCTGTCCATAGGATTCTCCAGGCAAGACTACTGGGGTGGGTTGCCTTGCCCTCTTCCAGGAGATCTTCCCAACCCAGGAATTGAATCCATGTCTCTTATGTCTCCCGCACTGGCAGGCAGGTTCTTTACAGCTGAGCCACCAGGGAAGCTCCAGGATTGAGTAAAATAGGAGCTAATTCCATTTGTCTTTCTAGAATAGTTGAGCCCAAGCATTTTCAGGCTGCAGAAGAGAGCTTTGGTATGGACTTGAAGTGTCATTCACTAGTCATTACTAAAAATGCATATGTAGGGACTTCCCTGGCAGTCCAGTGGTGAAGACTCTGTATTTTCACTGCAGGGGGCACATGTTCAATCCCTGGTCAGGGAACCAAGACCCCACATGCTGTGCCATGTGACAAATAATAATTAAAAAAAAAACTTTTTGTTAAAAATGCATATGCATATTGAGGAGGGCTGTGTGTCCAATAGGGCTTCCCAGGTGATGTTAGTGTTAAAGGACCAACCAACCACTGCAGGCGATGTAAGAGACGTGGATTGGATCCCTAGGTTGGGAAGATACCCTTGAGGGGGGCATGGCAGCCCACTCCAGTATTCTTGCCTGGAGAATCCCATGGACAGAGGAGCCTGGCGGGCTATGGTCCATAGGGTTGTAAAGAGCTGGACACGACTGAAATGACTTAGCATGCACACACGTATGTCCAATAAGGTTGAGAGCCTGTGTGCCTTGTAGGACTCTGAGTCTGCATGTGCTGTTCCCTCCTCCTGGAACACCCTTCCCATCCCAGCCCAGTTGCTTCCATTCTCTCCTTCAGGTCTTGAGGTAGATGCCCTCTCCCAGAGAAGCCTTCTCTGACCCTCTAGGCTAGGTCAAGTGCCCCTGTGGCCCCTCACAGCACCAGTGTTTCCCCCTTCACAGCCCTGGTCCCCTGCCACTGCTTTGTCATGGCCCACCCCTCCCACTAGACTGGGAGTCCCAGGCAGGTGGGGACTGGGTCTGTCTGGGTCACTGCTGCATCTAGTGTGCCCAGAACAGGCTTGAACAAGCAGGTAGCAGCACAAATTGTTGTACAGACAAGACAGCTGGAGCTGATTTCCACACATGGGGAGGCAGTGGCCAGTGGAATTCAGAATTCAAAGTTAGAGCCATATAAAAGAGAGGACTGAGACTTCCCTGGTGGTGCAGTGGCTAAGATTCTGAGTCCCACTGCAGAGCTTGGGTTCAACCCCTGTTCAGGGAAGTATATCCCACATGCCACAACTAAAGATCCTGCCTGCCACAACTAAGACCTGATGCAGCTAGATAAGTAAATAAGAAATATTTTAAAATAAAACACAAAAGTGGAGAGGACTGTCTCAGGTGCAGAAGTATGCTTCCTGGCACTACTGGCTCAGTCAGATTCCAGGAGAGTGGCCCTGAGCAGGCCACATCCTCTTTCTCAGACTCAGTTTGTTCCTCTGGGAAATGGGGGTATGCACAGGAACCTGGCTCTGGATGCCAGGAGTCAGTGCAGAAAAGAGCCTGACCCAGCATCCACCATGCTGTGCATGCTCTGAAGTCGTGCAGGAGGCTACACTTTCCCTAAGTCCACCCCCATCCCTGAGGTTGTCCATCCTCTGAGCCTCAGCTTCCCCATTTGGCCACATTCCCCAAAAGAATTGATGCTTTCGAATTGTGGTGCTGGAGAAAGACTCTTGAGAGTCCCTTGGACTGCAAGGAGATCAAACCAGTCAATCCTAAAGGAAATCAACCCTGAATACTCATTGGAAGTACTGATGCTGAAGCCAAAGCTCTAATACTTTGGCCACCTGATGCAAAGAGCCGATTCATTAGAAAAGACCCTGATGCTGGGAAAGATTGAGGGCATCAGGACACGGGAGCCTGGTGTGCTGCAGCCCATGGGGTCACAAAGAGTCAGACACAGCTGAGCGACTGAACAACCACCACCCCTTATACACACACAACCAGAGTACTTCCTGGATGGACAAGGGGCAGCCTCTGCTGATGAGCCCCTAAATCAGCCGTCAGATGGGGCTGGCACAGGCTGGCCTCACTAAGCTGGCAGTCCTTGGCAGCATCCAACTTTCCCGGAGGCAGCTGGAGAGGAGCCCAGACTTGGCTGCTGGGGCACCAAGGAGGCTGGGATGACACTGAGGCCCCTTCTCAGAGGACGTTGGACCTGACTGGGGGCAGGGAGCACTGTGTGCACTTATTAAGCACCTACTGGATGCCAAACTAGGCTGCTTGGGGCCTTTGCCCATGCTATTCCAGCTGCCAGAATTACTTCTCCTTTTCATGGTGTTGATTCCTGCCCTTTCTGCTCTGAACTAGAAGACGCTGCCTCCAGAAAGCCTCCCAGATTTTCTGGGTTAGGGAAGACACCTCCCTTTGGGTCAACACAGTATCTGTGATTCCCCCACAGTTCTGATCACCTGATTTTATAGCTGGGTTATGGGCAGGTCACTCAGTCAATCGACAGATACTGACAAAGTGCTTAGGAGGTGTGAGGCACCTGTACGTGGTTGGCAAACCGCTCAGGGCAGGTACTGTTATGGTTCCCATGTTACAGATGGGAAAATTGAGGCTCGGGGAGGTTTAATGGTGGAAAGAAGCTATAAGACTTGGGGCCTGGAGCACAGTAGGGCCTCAGTAAGAGCTGGGTTTCATCCCTAGTGAGTTCATTCCCTCTGCTGGCATGATCGTGAGAAAAGTCAACTGTCTGGTGAACCAGGAGGTGCCGGCTCTGCTGTGGTGCCTGTGACCTTGAAGGAGGCTCAATCTTAGAGGTGCAGGGATTCATTCATTCATTCACTTATTCAACAAACATGTATTGGGTAGTTCTTTGGGCCACAAATGTGTTCAAGTGACAGGCATGCTGGCCACCTCTGATATCTGTGCTTTCTTCCATTGTAACAGAACCCCTGGTTTTCAGCTGGACCATTGGCCATTCAGAATAGACTACATTTCCCAGCATCCTTTCAGGCAAGTGTAGCCATATGACTGAGTTCTGGCCAATAGAGTATAAGCAAAACTGGTGTATGGGATTTCTAGGAAGTGTCCTTAAAGAGAAAGGGTAAGCTCTTCCTCCTCATTGACTGGAATGCAGATGTGATGGCTAGAGCTCAAGCAGCTACTATGCTCTATGAGGAGAAGGGCACTTGCTGAGGAGGTGGGACAATAAGACAAAGGGAACCTGGGGCCTCTACACTGTGGAGCCTCCATGTTATCCCTGGACTGACTACTCAAGTTCATGAGAAATAGCTCTCTGTGTTTAAGCTGCTCTGATGGGGTCTCAGGTCCCATTGCTAACTCCAAGCTGACTGCTACACACGTCACTCTGTCTCCACTTCTCCATCCTCATCCCAGTCCATGTCTTCTGGACAGAGAGGCCTGCTCCTTCTTGGCAGCTCTGGACTTTGACGGCCACCCAGAGTGACCAAGGCAGTGTTCTCTGGATACTGTGGCCTCCATTTGTGGCCTTAGGGCCAGTGGGCTAGGAGAAAAGCCCCTTAAACACTGTGTAGGAGGTCTTTACCATCTCCCCGGGATAACTGTGCAAGGACCTCAGCCCACCTCTCTGCGCCCCACCCCACTCACACACACACACCAGAGCCATGACCAAGAGCCCACTCTTTGCCATCATCCATCCAAGAACAGACTCCCTTTTTTCTGAACTACTTTGGAGGTTCCCAGCTAGGTTGCACAGTGCAGACGGCAAGACACAAGTGGCAAACACTCTCGTGGACTTCCCTGGTGGTACAATGGATGAGAATCTGTCTGCCACTGCAGGGGACATGGGTTCAGTCCCTGGTCCCAGAAGATCCCATGTGCCACAAAGCAACTAAGCCCGTGTCCCATAACTGCTGAACCTATGCTCTAGAGCCTGTGCGCCACAACCACCAAGCCCATGTGTTGCAACTACTGAAGCCCGTGAGCCCTAGAGTCTGTGCTCTGCAACAAGAGAAGCCACCACAATGAGAAGCCCACACATCGCAATGAGGAGTAGCCGCTGCTCAACATAACAAGAGAAAGCCTGAGCACAGCAATGAAGACCCAGTACAACCAAAAAAAAAAAAAGTTAAAAAAAAGCCACTCTCATATGTGTGAAAAAGAAGACATTTGACTAAATACAGATATTCACTCATGAAGCCACTAATACCAGACTGCTATGTCCAAATCCTACTATCACCCATATGCTGGGCCCCCTGAGAAATTCTATACAACATTCCCTCTCAGATCTTCCTGATCATGCTTGCCCCAAATTAGCATCCACCCCTTCTTCGTTGCCCAGAAGACCCTCTCATTGACCCAAGTTTCTGAGAAAAGCTTGCACTGGGAGCTGAAGAAACACTGTTATCTATTTACCATCAAATTAAATCACATCCACACTGGTCTCTGAATCCAACTAGAAATTAAAAGAAACTAAAGGAGGCAGAGGTGTACTTAAAATGATATCACGTGTGTGTGTGCTAAGTCACTTCAGTTGTGTCCGACTCTTTGTGATCCCATGGACTGTAGCTCTCCAAGACTCTTCTGTCCATGGGATTCTCTAGGCAAGAATACTAGAGTGGGTTTCCATGCCCTCCTCCAGGGGGATCTTCCTGACCCATGGATTGAACCCACATCTCCTGCATTGGCAGGCAAGTTCTTTACCACCAGTGCCACCTGGGAAGCCTGAAATGATGCCATGGGGACATCCAATTGACAAAACACAGATCAAGGGCATCTCTGCAAGATGAAGGACCCAGTGGTGTCAAATAAATAAACTGCAAGGAAAAATAAAGGGAGAAAGATGGCAGGAGAAGCTCTGGATTAAAAGAGACTTTGGACAGACCTCCTGGTTGTCCAGTGGTTAAAAATCTGCCTTGCAATGCCGGGTATGCAGGTTCAATCCCAGACTGGGGGACTAAGATGCCGTATGCCACGGAGCAACTGAGCCCAAGTGCCATGGTTACTGAAGCCCACAAGCCCTGGAGCCCTCATGCTACAACTAGAGAATCTGTGTGCCTCAGTGAAAGATCCCATGTGATGCAAGGAAGATCTCGCAAAATGCAAGCAAGATCCCAAGTGCCACTGCTAAGATCCAGTGCAGCCAAGTAAGTAAATAATAAATTAAATACTTTTTAAAAGCTACAGAACCAATTTTTAAAAATAAATAAAAAATTAAGGAGACTTAGGAGACCATCAGTGACTCTAGATTCTATCTCGGTCCTGCTTCAAACAGTCTAAAAAACTGTACCATAGTATAATAAATGTACACATTTCCACTTGCTCCCTGGATGAATATTCAACACTATTTAGGAATCATTATACCATCAAGGTGGTGCTAGTGGTAAAGAACCTGTCCGCCAATGCAGGAGACACAAGAAACCTGGGTTAGAAAGATCCCCTGGAGAAGGGAATGACATCCCACTGCAGTATTCTTGCCTAGGAAATCCCATGGAGAGAGGAGCCTGGCATGCTAGTCTATAGGGTCTCAAAGAGTTGGACATGACTGAAGCGACTTAGCACGCATGCACGCATGAGGAATCATTTCATTCTGGACTTGATACTGGAGTTTGTGAGGTCGTTCTTTAAGGGGTCTTATCTTGTAGAGCAGGGTCTCTCCTCTCAGCACTCCGGACAGTCAGATTAGATCATTCTCTGGGGTGAGACCCTCCCAGGGGCTAAGGGGTGTGGAGCAGCATTCCTGGCCCCCACCCACTCGATACCAGGAGGCCCCCAGTCATGATGACCACACATGCCCCCAGACATCACTCAGTGTCCCCAGGGACACAACATCCCCACCACAGTGGAGAACTGCTTTAGAGACACACACTGAAATATTTGTAGGTGAAAAAACATCTGGAATTTACATCAAAATAGCAAGCGAAGGGCTTCCCTGGTGGCTGAGTGGTAATGAATCCACCTGCCAATGCAGTAGACACAGGTTCGATCCCTGATCTGGGAAAACCTCACGTGCCTTGGAGCAAGTAAGCCCATGTGCTACAATTATTGAGCCTATACTCTAGAGCCTGGTAACTGCTACTACCAAGCCCATGTGTGCCAACTACTGAAGCCCATGAGCCCTAGAGCCCGTGCTCTGCACCAAGAGAAGCCACTGCAATGAGAAGCCTACACACCTCAACTAGAGAGTATCCCCTGCTCTCCACAACTAGAGAAAAGCCAGCATAGCAATGAAGACCCAGCGCAGCCAAAAATAAAATAAATTAAAATGTTAAAAAATATTTTTTAAAAAATAGCAAGGAAGGAGGAGAATTAGAGGAGACAAGAATGGCCAGGAGTAGATCAATTGTTGAATCTGAGTGATGGGTACACGTGGGACGATCCCCTGGAGGAGGGCACAGCAACTCACTGCAGTATTCTTGCCTAGAAAATCTCATGGACAGAGGAGCCATGGTCTGTTGGGTCACAAAGAGTCAGGCACAACTGAAGTGACTTAGCACAGCGTGGCACACAAATAAATCACTGAATCTGAGTGATGGGTACACGTGGGGAAAGTTATCGTTTCATTCTTTCTACTTGAGTGTGTTTGACACTTGCCACTATAAGTAGCTGAAATGATGAGGAAATTTCAATTGAACCCGGAGCTGAGTTCGTCATAACCTACTCACGGTGCTCTCAAGGTTGAATCAAGCGTGCTGTGCTGGGGACTTCCTTGGGCGGTCCAGTGGCTAAGACTTTGCTTTCCACTGCAGCGGGGTGTGGCTTTGATGCTTGGTTGGGGAGCCCAGATCCCACATACTTTGTGGCCAAAAAATCAAAACGTTAAAAAGAAAAAATGCTATGCTGATGTAAAATGTCAACATTCAGGAAAAGCTGGGTGAGGGGTCCATGGGAACTGTCCAGAGCCCCTTTGCAATTTTTCTGTAAAGCTAAAATTATTCCAAAGTAACAAGTTTATTTTTTTTAAGGTTTAAATGAAAGCGAATGTTAGGAATCAGGCCCTGTGGACCCAGGATTTGAACTGAGGCATGGTGGCCCCGTCACAGGGCCACGATGGGGATGATGTACATAATGTCCCTGAGAAGACCACACCACCCTCCCACCCCCACATCCCCTCACTCACCCTTGGATGCCAGGAGCCAGCCTTGGGCTCAGCTGGGACTTACCACACGGACGGCATGAGGGACTGGGCAGCCCCAGAGTAGCCAGGGGGAGAATCCACTTTCAAACCCACTTTATTATCTAGTCTCCGGGCTAGAAACATGCCTTCCTTCCACCCCGGCCACCCGGATCTCTACCAGCATGGGGCTGGCGGGTCTCAGTGGGGCTCCGGGGGCCCCTCCAAGGGCGCACTGGCCTCGGCCTCCCCCACAGAGGTGGCACTACAGCGGCGCCGGGAGGTGGCTCGGGTCAGCAGAGCCAGCCTCCGGGAGCGCAGCCGGGCCTGGACAGTGCAGATCAGGGGCTGGCGGCCAGACAGCGAGGGGTCTTCCTCGTCCCTGTGGCTGTCGACGGTGGAGTCAGAGCCGTCCTCCGTGCCGGCCACTGACCGCTTGCACATGGGACAGGCGCGCTGGGCAGCCTGGGAGAACCAGGGGTCGATACACTTGCAGTGGTAGGTATGCGAGCAGGGCAGGACCTTGAGGCGGTCGCCCTCCTCATACTCATCCAGGCAGATGGCGCACAGGTCGTTACACCTGGTAAAGGTGCGCACCTGGGCCCTCTGGCTGGGCCGTGCCTTGACTGCCTGCCCGCTGGCCCGCCGGCTCCAGAGCCAATGCCACAGACGCTGCAGGACAAAGACAGCGCTGGTGAGCAGGGCCAGGGCGCGGCCCAGCACCCAGGAGACAGCCAGCACTGGGTGGCAGTCCAGGTCCGGGCGGGGCGGGTAGTCGGGCAGCAGGACGACGTGGGCCGACTTGTCACAGCGCATGATGACCCGCAGGTCCTGGGAAGCAGCCTCGCCCACGAACACTGAGGGGATGGTGATCTGCTGCCGCAGGTCCTCATACACGTGGGCCATGCGCACCAGGTCGTCGGAGCGCACATTGTGCACAATAGCCGCCTCAAAGCCAGCCCGCTGGGCATGCAGCACCTTGAGGTCGAACGTGCAGTCATATCGGCGGATCAGCACGATGGCGCCCAGGGAGCCATTGCCCGGCCGTGGGCCCTGGATGGGATGGCATGCGTTGGCTGGCTTGGCCTCCATCAGGTAGCCTCGCACGCCCCCGGGGGCCAGGGGCACCCCAAACAGGGCTGGCAGATGCGCAAAGTCCACTGTGCTCGAGTTGCCGTCCAGCACGGCCCGCACCACCGCCTGCGAGGGAGCGAGTAGCCCCAGCAGGATCAGCGAGATCCTGACTGCCCCCAGGGCCACAGCTGGCTGCTGCCGCACCATGGCTGGCCTGTCCTTCTCCGGCTGTGGCCTGGAGCTATGTCCCGCTGGGGACCGCCAATGGGAGGCCCCTGGGCATCTCCAGGGCCTCCCAGAGGGCCCCTGGCTGGGGAGGGAATGGAGGTGAAATTGAAAGGGCGGCTCAGAGGCAGTTGAGCAGAGCAGCGGGGACCCTGGTGGCCCTACACGGAAACGGCTCTTGGGGGCAGCCAGGCTTGCATTCTGTCCTTGAAGGCTGGTCCCAGGAGGAGATGACCTACCCAGGTGGCCTTCCTGTCAGATGACGCTGAGACCAGGAGCCCCCAGGGTTCTAGATGCCCCCAGTCTCTGTGACATCGTCCTGTTACATCCAGTCCCTCCACCCCCTGCCAAGATAGAATTCCTGGGGCTCTGACCTGGGGGCTGGGCAACCTTGGAAAAAACTTCTAGAAGTCTCAGCACATCCCTAGCTCCTGGTCTTCGTCAGGGTAAAGCTCAGGGGTGCCACAAAGTGGTTTGGGAGCCCACGCTCCCTACCATGGCATGGATCCAGCCTTCACACTGACATTCCGCCATCATCATCTCCCCAAGCCTCCTAGAGACCCACTGAAGAAGGGGGTCAATGTTCACCCATTTCAAGATTCCCAGGGGACTTAAGACTTCTTCAGGGCACCCTCTGCCCATGAGATTTTAAAGCCCAAATCCCAGACCTCCTCCCTCCCTCACTTCCCCTTGCTCACTCTGCTCCAGACACACAGGCCTCCTTGATGTTCTTCCGTGAACACACCCAGCACAATCCTGTCCCAGTGCCTTTGCATAGTCTGTGCCCTCAGCCTGGAAGGCCCTTTCTCCCTGTGGCCGGCTTTTTCTTACCCTTCAGGTCTCAATTCTTATGTCCTCAGGGTCTAACTGACTTGACGGGAGGGGAGAGAGAAGTGTAATGTCAGGGCTGGGCTAGCAGGAGCGAGTGGTCCAAGTCCTCATCACCTGGGAGACCAGCAGTCCCCAAACTTTTTGGCACCAGAGACCTGTTTCCAGAGGCTTCCCAGGTGGTGCCTGTGGTAAAGAATCTGCCCACCAGTGCAGGAGATGCAAGAGACATGGGTTTGATCCCTGGGTAAGGAAGATTCCCTGGGGTAGGACATGGCAACCCATTCCAGTATTCCTGCCTGAAGAATCCCATGGACAGAGGAGTCTGGTGGGCTACCGTCCATGGGGTCACAGAGTCAGACACAACTGAGTACACACACACACCACACACACACCTGTTTCATGGAAGAGAAGTTTTCTGTGGACTGGGGGTGGGGGGATGGTTTCAGGATGATTCAAGTGCATTACATTTATTGTGCATTTGATTTTTATTATGATTGCATCAGCTCCACCTCGGATCATCAGACATTAGGTCCCGGAGACCACCTGAACCAGCTTTATTCTCTCAGCTTAGAGCTTCCTCTCTATCTGGGTTTCCAACTGTCCCTCATTCCTCATCCAGAGCACTGGCCATCAGCATCATGCCCCCCCCAACTCTTTATCCCAGATCTCCCACCATGAGCCTGTCACCTGGCTGGGCAGTCTACTCAAGCCCTGAATCATTGCTCTGTCATTAACAAGCTATGTGAGACCAGGTAAGTCACTGAAGCTGTCTGCGCTCTAGTCTCCCGATCTTTCAGATGGGTGTAATGATGAGCAACATGCCTCGTGGGGTCGGTGGTCAGAAAATTAAATGAGATGATGCCTGATTGGCGTTCACCATGTGTGTGTCAGTCCTTCAGTCGTGTCCGACTCTTTGTGACCCCATGGACTGTAGCCCACCAGGCTCCTCTGTCCATGGGATTTCCCAGGCAAGAATACTGGAGTGAGTAGCCATTCCCTTCTCCAGGGGATCTTCCTGACCCAGTGATCGAACCCAGGTCTCCTGCATTGCAGGTAGATTCTTTACCATTTGAGCCCCCAGGGAAGCCCTTAGGGTCTGAATTTTTCATTCTCCCATAACAGACTTGCCTCCAGTTCACAACACTTTCAGTTCATCACCACATGGAAGTCAAGCATATTTCTAAAGTTTAATCCTCTGGTCTCTCCCATGCTCTAAACTCTCTCATGGCTCCCCACTGCCCTCTTGATGAAATCCGAGTTTCTTTCTGTGTCTGACACAGCTCTCCAGGGTCAAGCCCCTGCCAGTCTCCAAAACCTCAATAATTTTCTTTTTATAAATTTTACTATTTTTGGCTGTGCTGGGTCTTCATTGCTTTGCACAGGCTTTCTCTAGTTGTGGTGAGCAAGGGCTACTGTTTGCTGTGCTGGACACACTTCTCATTGCAGTAGCTTCTCTCGTTGCAGAGTATGGGCTCAATGAGGGTGGTCTCCAGTAGTTGTGGCACATGGGCTCAGTAGTTGTGGCTCATGGGCTCTAGAGCACAAGTTCAGTAGTTGTGGCACACAGGCTTAGCTGCTCTGAGGCATGTGGGATCTTCCTGAACCAGGGATTGAACCCATGTCCCCTGCATTGGCAGGCGTATTCTTATCCACTGCGCCACCAGGAAAGCCCCTCAATGCTCTTCAATGCTCCGAATGCATCATGATTTACTAACCTCTAGAACTTTGCAAATGCTGTTCCCTCTGCCAGGAACAGAATTCTCTCTCCGGAACCATATTTCACCAGGCTGGCTGCCTATTCTTTAGGTTGTCTCCGTTGGTCTAATACTTCCCAGAGAGGCCCTCAGCCAATGATAGAGAAGAGACCCAGGAGTCAAACAGGCAGAAGACCATGTGACAACAGGAGGAGAGATTCCAGTGATGTGTCTACTAGCCAAGGAATGTTGAGGGTAGCCAGCAACCACCAGACGCTTGGAGGGAGGTGGGAAACAGATTTTCCCTCTGAGCCAGCAAGAAGGAACAGACCCTGCCAATACCTTGATTTTTTGGACTTCCAGTCTCCACAACTGTGAGGGAGCCCCTGGTCATGGCAGGTGTAGAAATGAATGCACAGTTGGAATCCTTATCCCTGGGGTCCACGTCTGGGTGAGGCCAACCAGACACAAGGTGTCAACACATTGAGACCGAAGGGTGAGGAAGGATGAAGTTGGAGTGAGGGGGTAGAGAAAACATGCTGGGAATGCAAAGGGCATGTGCAAAGGTCCTGCGGTGAGAGTGAGTGAGTGAGTTAGAGTTGAATGTTTGGATATGGCAAGCCGTCAGAGTGGCTAAGAAGAGGGTCTTATTGAAAGATGGGAGAGAGATGGGGGAAGTAAGGGCAGGACCCGACCCAAACCTTGAATGTCGCTGACTTTAGAATTTACACAGAGACTGATGAGGAGCCTTAGAAAAGATCAGAATAGAGACAGGACGTGGTCAGATCACATTTCTCGTTTCTGCTCTCTATATTTCAGCACTGTTTGAATCTTACGATGGGAGTGAATTCACTTATGACGCCTGAAATAAAGAAAGATTTGTGTTTCTGAAAGAACCCTCTGGTTGTTGGATGCAGGGTGGGTTGGAGAGACAAAGAGAGGCGGAGAAGCCACGGAGGCAGCTGGAGAGCCAGGGGAGGGACTGGGGAATGGGACAGAGAGAGGATAACAGGGGATTATAGCCCTGAATGAGTGAGTGGGCAGGAAGGTCAAAAGGGGAGGTGTCCTTGAATGGAGCTGGTCATAGGGGGTGAGGGGCATCACTCTCTAACAATGCCTTCCCCTGGGGCTTACTTGGAGCAAGTTTTGTTTGGTGCCACTGTCTTTAATGTCTTCCTGGCAATGGCTAATTTTCCTAAGATACAGGTCCTTGGCTCAATGGGCACTTTTTTTTTTTTTTACTTTCTGACCACGCCATGCAGCATGTGGGACCCTAGCTCCCCAACCAGGGATTGAACTTGAGGCCCTCTGCATCGCAAGTGCAGAGTCTTAAAGACTGAATTACCAGGGAAGTTCCTTCCCTTCCCCATTGTCGTTTTGAGGCATCATTTTTTCTGTATCTTTGTTTCTTGTGGGTCCCTTCCTTTTGCGGCAAGGGATATAGGTTTTTCATTTATGACTTGACAATCTTTTTAAGGAAAGATAAAATGTCGATCTTTAGGGAGTATTTGGTAAACAAAGGAACAGGCGCATGATAGGGAAAAGTTCAAGACAGAGTTCTCCAAAGACGGGCAGTTAATAAACAGGGTGTATTCATTTGTTAGGGCTGCCATAACAAACTACAGTTAAGTCCCCTACATATGAACTTTCGGGCTGCTAAATTTCAAAGATGCAAACGGGTGTTTGCAGGTCCAATCTCATAGTTTAGTTCACCTGTCTGGTGTACACTGTCACGTGGGAGCATCCTCTACGAGTTGTTGTGCTGTTGTGTACTTTACAGTAGAGAGTACCGAGTACAGCACCTTTATTTCAAGCCCAGAGAGTACAGAGTATAGCACCTTTATTTCAAGCCCAGGATGTCTGGAAGCTTCCCTGGTGGCTCAGTTGGTAAAGTCTGCCCACAATATGGGAGACCCAGGTTGGATCCCTGGGTGGGGAAGATCTCCTGGAGAAGGAAATGGCAACCCACTCCAGTATTCTTGCCTGGAGAATTCCCTGGACAGAGGAGCCTGGTGGGCTACGGTCCATGGGATCACAGAGAATCGGACGAGACTGAGTAACTAACACTTTCACTTTCTGGATGTCCGGAGGCAAGTGTAAAAGCAGTAGCGATGTAGCTGGTACTGCTAAGAAGTGCCAAGAGATAACAATGGAAACAAAAGTGAAAATAATTGAGGGAGTGGAGCAACAAGAGGAAGAAGCAGCTGAAGAACCAAAGGGATTCGCGGCACAGGAGATGGTAAGGGGCTTTCTTTATTTCGGGAAATAAATTATTTCTTTATTTTCTTTATTTCTTTTTTTTGAAGCACAGGACCAAATGCAGAACAGTACACGGAAGCTGCAACAGCCATTCAGATTGCAATCCAGTAGCTACTATGTCATCTATGATGAAGAAAGAAAAAAAAAAAAAAGAGCTACTACCAAGACATCGCTGGATTGTTTTTTCAGGAGGGTAGATAGAGTTGAATCCACAAGGAAGCAGAAGCTGTGCCATCAACGTCAGGCACGAGTGACACTGCAGCCTACCCTCTGTCTCCTATTGCTGACGATCCTTCAGCTCTCCCATCTCCCACCTCCTCTAGCTCCTCCAGTCAGTAATTCTTCTTGCCTCTTCACTCGACGCCTGCCCCTGCGTGCCAGCCATTGTATTGTGCTACTGTACTTTTTAAGCTACTATACTGTAAGATTAAAAATGTTTTATTTTTGGTGTTTGTTTATGTATTATTTGTGTAAAACGTATTACAGTACTACATAGCTGACTGTGTTAGTGAAGTACCTAGGCTAACTTGGGCTTCCCTGGTGGCTCAGACAGTAAAGAATCCACCTGCAATGCAGCAGACCCAGGTTTGATCCCTGGTCAGGAAGATTCCCTGGAGAAGGGAATGGCAACCCACTCCAGTATTCTTGCCTGGAGAATTCCCTGGACAGAGGAGCCTGGTGGGCTATACAGTCCATGGGGTTGCAAAGAGTCGGACACAACTGAATGACTGACACTTTAGGCTAACTTTATTGGACTTACGAGTTCATTGGACTTATGAATGGGCTCTTGGAATGGAACTCATCTGTATGTAGGGGACATATTGAATCAATAGGAGAAATGCTAGAATGCTTGGGTGAATGTGTAAGGAGAAACAGAATGGTTATACACTGCCAAAGACCTCTCTTAAGATATTTACAAATTTGAAAGGTAAGAAGATAATTTTCCGGGGAAGAGGGGAATCACATGTCCTGACCACGTGATCATAACATCACTGCCGATGAGACTCAGCGACTTCTGGAGTCTCCTGACATCCTACACCAAGGAGGAGGTAACATCAGCCCCCTGGGGGATTCTGGGGAGAAACACACAATCCCAGTACCACCATGAGCTGACATCAGACAGACCCTAGTTGAGAGACCTTCTGCAAAATCCTGGCCAGTGTTCTTCACAAATGTCAAGGTCGTGGAAGACATGGAAAGACTGAGGAATTATTCTGGCATGAAGGATGCCAGGCAATGTGATGACAAGATGAAATGAGTGACTCTGGGTGGGGTCCTGGATCAGAAAGGGGACACTCCCAGAAAAAAACTACTGGAACTCAAATGAGGTCTGTAGGTTTGTTTATAATATTCTACCTGTACTAATTCCTGGATTTGATCATCCTACCAGGCAATATATGATGTTAACAGGAGGGGAAGCTGGGTGGAGGATATGTAGGAACTCTGTGCTTCCTGCCACTTGTATTTCTACAACTTTTCTGTAAATCTAAAATCATTCCAGGACTTTCCTGGTGTCCCAGTGGTTAAGAATCTGCCTTCCGGATACAGGGAACATGTGTTCTACCCCTTGTCCGGCAAGATCCCATACGCTGCAAGGCAACTAAGCCCGTGCACCACAACTTGAGAAAGCCCATGGGCAACAACGAAGACCCAGCACAGCCAAAAATAAATAAATGAAAATAATAAAAGAAAATAAAATTATTCTGAAACAAAACATTTTTTAAAAAGAGGCTTAAGGCACTAAAAAGTAGGAGAGGAAGGAGGAGGAAGGAAGAAAGGGGGAGGAGGAACAGCAGGTAGCCCTGAGACAAGGTTTGGGATGCAAGCAATTTATGTGGGAGGTGACACCAGGAAGCCCCAAGAGGAGTCAGGGAGTATGAGAGGGATGGGAGAGAGCCTGTCCGGGGTGCATTCGTGATTAGGTGGCTGTGGTGGGCAGAGGGGGCTCAGTCCCACTGGGGCCTCTGCCGAGCATGAACTGCAAAGTTGAGTGGCTCAAGGGACGAGGGAGCTGGGGTATGTATGCTCCTGCTCCTGCCGGCCATTGGCTGGGGGCTGCTGGAGGGGATGGTATGAACTCTTGAGACACTCCTCGCCTGCCATGAGCAAAGCAGTCTCAGGCAGAGCATCTGGGCTGGGATGCCAGCCAGCAGTGCAGAGAAAATGGTGAAGACCCAGGTTATCTCGGCCAGCCACTAACAGCTGATGGACCTTTAGTCCTGCACTGACTGATATGGCAGCCACCAGAAACCTGGGCTTATTTCAATGCATTAAAATGAAACATTTTAAAAAATTAACATTAAAAACATAAACAACATTAAAAATTTCCTTCCTCACTCATACATGCCACATTTCAACTGTTCTGTAGCCACTTGTGAGAGACCATGTTTGGTGGCACAAGGCTGGAACATTCCATCGGTCACAGAAAGTTCTACTGGACAGCCCTGCATTGGAGGATTTTAAGTGAGAGAGTGGCATAACCGATTGAGGAACTAGCAAATCCCTCTGGCTGCTGAGGGAAAACAGCTGGTTGGGAGTACGACTGGAAGCCAGGAGCCCAGGAAGGAGGCAAGAACAGTCATGCAGGCTGGAGGTGACAGAGGCTCAGACTGGTGCCGTAGCAGTAGGGGAAGTAGCTGCCTGGAAATGGCATCACTGGTGAGTCCTGACTGTTTGGATGTAAGAGGTGAAGGGAGAGGAGGAAGGACAGATGAGATCTGTCTCAGATGTGAGCGGCAGGGAGAGATGGGGTCCCAGGAGGGAAAGTCAGTTCCAGTGCAAATGCTGAGCTTTGTCTCGGTGCCCCTGGGTCTGAGGGGTCAGGCAGAAGTTGGGGCCGGGGGTTGTGGGGGGAGAGTGGGGGGCATCCAGTTGGCAGCTGAACTCTAACGGTGAAAGCCTGGGTACACACAGGAATCTGGGCCCTCGGGCCATCCTGGCCACCAGCCCAGCTGGCAACCGCTGGGCCATGATCTAACTTGTCAGGTGGAAGCCCAGCCCCGTCCCCAGGCTCGAAGGCACAGCTTGCCTAAATGCTAACAAGTTTCGCCTCCAAATGGTGGCGGGTATGCGTGCGTGTGTGTATGTGTGTGTTTAATTCTGGAATGAATTTAATTCTAATTCCACCGACTTTGGGGATGGGAAACAGCTGTCTTAATGAGTTAAACAGTGGGTTTAAAATAGCGAGCATCTGTTCGCCGTCTGAGCTAGCACCCGCTAAGCATCCTCCAAGGCTCTGGGGCTCACAGTCTGGGGGGTTCTGGGGATGGTACAGGACATGGGGTTAGCAGGTCCAAGAAGCAATTTTAAAGCTAGCCCTGCCACAAGGCAAGCTATCTACTCCTGGGACTTCTGGTGTTTCATCTGTAAAAAGCAGGGGCTGTTTGGGATGTCTCCGGTGGTCCAGTGGTTAAAAACCTATGCTCCCACCTGCAGGGGATGTGGGTTCAATCCCTGGTCATGGAACTAAGATCCCACATGCCTCAAGGTGCTGCTAAAGAAAAAATACACAAATATTTTAAAAGTTGGAGCTGTTTATCCACCATGCTGAGCCGTACCTGTGCTAAGACCAACCAGGTACACAGCCGAGGATGGCTCAGGCCAGTCGTGTCGGGGTGACAGACATACCCCCAGAACTCAGAGGCCTCCTGGACCTGAGGCCCGAAACTCTCCGGGTCTCAATTTCCTCATCTATAAATGGAAATAACAACATTACCCAACACAGAGAGTTCTTTAAAAGTTTAGATGAATTAAGAGTTTCCCTGGTGGTTCCATGGTAAAGAATCTGCCTGCCGATGCAGGAGACTCAGGTTTGATCCCTGATTCGGGAAGACCCCACATGCCACAGAGCAACTAAGCCCAAGCACCACAACTATTGAGCCTGAGCTGTAGAGCCTGGGAGCCACAATGACTGAGCCCATGTACCATAACTACTGGAGCCCACACACCCTAGAGCCCATGCTCTATAATAAGAGAAGCCACTGCAGTAAGAAACCCACGCACCACAACTAGAGTAGCCCCCATTCACCACCACTAGAGAAAAACCTGAGCAGCAACAAAGACCCAGCACAGCCCAAAATGAGGTTTAGATGATTTATGACACGTGAAGTGTGTGCTCAGAATCAGGTGACAGTGAGCATTATGTAAATATGTAAAAAGTTTTCTAAGATAAATTAATGTATTGTAGAAATTCAGAGAAGAAAAAGAACTAGAGAGAGGAAATCACTGGGTGATATACACCACAGAGGGGATTGGGTGGAGCCTGTTTAGGCAGGGAAGTCAGGGAGGTCAGGAAGGGCTTCCTGGAGGAGATGACTTTTTCCTTTTTTGGCTGTTCTGGGTCTTTGTTATCCTGTGGGGTGCTCATTGTAGCCCATGGGCTTCTCTAGTTGCAGTATGTGGGATCCATGTTCCCTGACTAGGGATCAAACCCAGGCCCCCTGCATTGGGAACGTGGAGTTTAACCATAAAACACCAGAGAAGTCCTGAGGAGGTGACTTTTGAGCTGAGACCTGAAAGAAGAGGAGGACCTGCCCATGTGCAAGTCAGACATGGAACATTCCAGGCAGAGGCAATGGCAGGTGCAAAGGCCCTGTGGCAGGACCATGTGTGGGTATTCTGCAAACAGCAAGAAGGCTGGCACAGCAGGAAGAAGAATAGGGCCAGAACTGGAATGGATCTGTAGGCTGCATTTTGGAATTTAAGCTTTACCCTGAAGGCACTGGGGAGTCACTGGGGCTTCCAACTCAGGAAGCAGTGAGATATTTTGCAGCCAGAATCACGACTCTCATCTCAGCTTCTGTTTGCATTTACTAAGCACCTACTGGACACCTGGCCCTCATGCAGAATCAGAGCTGCTCACAGCCAAGATGTGAAAGAGACACTAAGATACCACATGCATTTATCCCAGTTTGGCAGAGTGTAGCCCATGGGTGACATTCCTGACACAGACAGCCTGGAATCAAGTCCCAGCTCTGCCACTCCCCAGCCACACAGCCTGTCCTCAACCTCCCTGTCTTGGGACTGAGTTGTCTCCCAGATGTAAATATATGATCCACCCCCAGCTTTGCACGTCCTGTCATCACATTTCCAAAACTTAAACTAACTTCTTAAAATGTGAAATATACACCTACCTGCGTGTGTGCTAAGTAGCTTCAGTCGTGTCCGACTCTTTGTGACCCTATGGACTGTAGCCCGCCAGGTTCCTCCATCCATGGGATTCTCCAGGCAAGAACACTGGAAGGGGTTGCCGTGTCCTCCTCCAGGGGATCTTCCCCACCCAGAGATTGGCAAGTGGGTTCTTTACCATTAGCACCACCTGGGAAGCCCCTAGTGACCCAACAATTCCACTCCTAGGGATTTGCTCAGGAGCAAGATTGAGAGCAAGCTCAAACTGGAAACCACCAAACTGTCCATCAACAGGCAAATGGATAAGCAAACCATGGTCCATGTGAACCAAAGAACATTCCTCAGCTGTGCAGAGAAACGAAGCACTGAGACAGGCAATGACAGGGAAGCCAGAAAGAAGAATGCTACCCAGAAAATGCAAACTAACGCAGGATGACCCAAATCAGACAAGTGATTGCTTAAAAAGGAGCGGGGCTAGAGGTGGGGAAGAGAGGAAGCAGGGAGACGTTACAAAGGGGCCAAGAGAAACTCTGGGGGTGATGTGCACCTGCCAGAAAACACATCCCACTCACATCTTGAGTGTTTGTATTTTCCTGTATGGAAGCTATACCTCACGTGTAAGTAAGAAAGCTATGGTGTTTCCAGTAGTCATGTATGGATGTGAGAGTTGGACCCTAAAGAAAGCTGAGCACCGAAGAATTGATGCTTTTGAACTGTGAGGCTGGAGAAGACTCTTGAGAGTCCCTTGGACAGCAAGGAGATCCAACCAGTCCATCCTAAAGGAAATCAACCCTGGATAGTCATTGAAACGATTGATGCTGACGCTGAAGCTCCAATACTTTGGCCACATGATGGGAAGAGCTGAGTCACTGGAAAATACCCTGATTCTGGGAAAGATTGGGGGCAGGAGGAGAAAGGAACAACAGAGGATGAGATGGTTGGATGGCATCACCGACTCAATGGACACAAGTTTTGAGCAAGCTCCGGGAGATGGTGAAGGACAGGGAGGCCTGGGGTGCTGCAGTCCATGGGGTCACAAAGAGTCGGACATGACTGAGCAACTGAACAACAGCAACGAACAATAAAGCTATAAAGACGAACGAAATAACCAACAAAAACCAAAAAAAAGAAAGGGGGCAAGCACTTGGCCCGGAGTGCAAGGGGCACCAGCCAGGCTGGAAACTTCCTGGGTGGCTGTAATGGGGGAGGAGGAATTTAGGAGAAGTTTCCTGAGGCCACAGTCCAGGGCCACAAGCTTACCCCAGATCCCTGTCCTCCCCACCCTCGCCCTCCACAGCCTCCATCCTGGGAAAGGAGCCTTGCCAGCCTGCACTTCACCCAGGCCCCAGAAAGTAATTTCTTAACGTTTTGCTCTCCGCCAACAAGACACAAGATTAATTACGGCCATAAACACACTAGGCACTACCTAAATATTTCATAGATTTGTGCGTGCACGCGCACACACGCAGTTCTCTTGTTTTTTTATATTTTGTTTTTAAAGGAGGCTGCAAGGGGACACATGGGGGAGTTTGCCCTCCCCTCCCCCTCACCTTCCATCCCCCCATGTCCTCTCCTGTCTTTCTTCATTCCTTCCCCTGCTGGAGGGGTCTCAAGGAGATTGGGAGATTTTGCTCTGGGTTCAGTGGAGGAATGAATTTCCCTGGCTGCCTCTGTGCAAGGTGGCAGCTGGGTCAGGAAGATGTAGGAGGTGGCAATGGGTCTGCGCATGACCTTACACTTGGGAGGAGGGGAACTGGAGGCCCCTATGTCATTACGGAAAGCGTCCATGAGTCCCCCCCCCCTTCCAAAAGGATCAGTCAACACTCATTTATTCATTCAATAGATGTTTCTCGGGGCTGTAGAGTGTGGCAGTTTAGAACACAGACTTGAGATCGGAGCGATCTGGCCCAATTCAGCCTTGAAAATTTCTTGGCTGTGTGATCTGGGGTGACTGTCTTCACCTCTCTGAGTCTGTTTCCCCATTTGCAAGATAGAGAAAATAATAGTATTCTATATCATGGGGCTGCTTCAAAGCTTAAATTAGATCTAAAATCCTTATAATGTTCTCACTGTAGAGCCAGGTATACAGTAGGTGCTCAATCAGTTTAGCTTTCATGAGGAGGGTATATTACTGTTTGTTGAGCTCTGGGCTCTGTCCTGGTAGCTGGGGATGGAGCATCAAAGGAGACCAATGGTTACCACCCACCCCCCATGCTCAGAACTTATTCCTTCTTTTTTCAGCCCTGCACTTTACATACGAAAGCTCAAAGCCATGAAATGGTTTGGTTAGGGACTCCATGCAGGGTATAACTGAAGGAACTCAGAGATGCCCCAGCGACCTCAAGACCTCTTTTTTTGTTGATGGGGAAACTGAAACACAGAGAGGGACAAGGAGGGTTCCCATTCCTTCAACTGTGAGCCCAGCCCCGGGTCTCAAGAGGGAGCCCAGATAATTTCCTATCACATCCTTGCCCATCTTTGGCACTGCAGCATCAAGAGCTGCCTGCTTGCAATTTACCAAATGTGACAGTATCTTGGCCCCAGTGGTCTAGCCTGAGCCAAGACAGACCCAGGATAGACCCAGGCCCCGCCCTCTCAGGGCTCATGTCTGGTGGGGAGAATGGGCAACAAGCAATAAACACTATAAATAATTGTGTGGTGTGTTGGGAAATCAATGCTCTGAAGAGAACAAAGAAGCAGGGAGAAGGTATAGTGTATCAGAGTTGGAGGAGGGTGAAGTTACAAGGGGCTCACAGAAGATGTGGTTTCAGAGCTGACACCTGAGGGGGGTGAGGGACAGAGCCATGTGGGATCTGGGGAACGGCATTCCAGGCAGAGGACACAGTCCATGCAAAGGCCCTGGAGCAGGACCGAGCCTGGTGTGTTGGAGGAACAGTAAGGAGGCACGTGTGTCTGGAGCAGAGTGAGCCAGGGGAGGAAAAGGAGGAGGGCAGGGCAGGGAGGGGAAGGAGCAGGTGAAGAAGGGCCTAGTGGGGCACCGGGAGGACTTGAGTTTTTACCCCAAGGAGGTGGGACCCTGGAGGACCAAGGGTGGAGGAGGGGAGGAGCCTGACAGGTGCTCACAGCACCTTCTGGCGGCTGAGGGGAGGACAGACAGTAAGAGGTAAGAATGGAAACTGAAAGACCTTGGAAGAAAAACCATGACCAACCTAGACAGCATATTAAAAAGCAGAGACATTACTTTGCCAACAAAGGTCCGTCTAGTCAAAGCTATAGTTTTTCCAGTAGTCATGTATGGATGTGAGAGCTGGACTATAAAGAAAGCTAAGTGCCAAAGAAATGATGCTTTTGAACTGTGGTGTTGGAGAAGACTCTTAAGAGTCTTTTGGACTGCAAGGAGATCCAACCAGTCCATCCTAAAGGAAATCAGTCCTGAATATTCGTTGGAAGTACTGATGCTGAAGCCGAAACGCCACGACTTTGGCTACGTGATGTGAAGAACTGACTCATTTGAAAAGACCCTGATGCTGGGAAAGATTGAAAGTGGGAGGAGAAGGGGACAACAGAGGATGAGATGGTTAGATGGCATCACCGACTCAATGGACATGAGTTTGAGTGAACTCTGGGAGTTGGTGATGGACAGGGAGGCCTGGGGTGCTGCAGTCCATGGGGTTGCAAAGAGTCGGACACGACTGAGCGACTGAACTGAACTGAACTGAAAAGGTGAAGGGAGGTAGGGGGTCGGGGAGCTGAGATTTAGCCCAGGTGGCCTGGGAACACATCTCTGAAGAGGTGAACTTTGAGTTCTAAGTGAGTGAGAAAATCTAGGGTTAGAAAGAGCATTCCAGGAAGAGACCACAGCCAATGCAAAGGCTCTGAGGCAGGAACAAATGTGATCTGTGTGACGAACATAATGGAAATGGAGTGAAATGGGGGGAGGGGTCTGGGAGGAGGATAAGATTCTGGACGAGGCAGAGCCCTGTGAGCTCCAGGGAGTTTCTGTTCTATTCTAAGGCAATGGGGATCCGTGTCTTTGAGAAGGGAAGGGGCAGGACAGGATGTATAACGTGGGAGGCAGAATACTATGTCCCCAAAGATGTCCTCATCTTAATGTAACCCATGAATGTGGTCCCTTACATAGTGTGGTGGGGTGAATAGTGTCCTCCCCAAATTCATGTCCACCCAGAACCCCAGAATGGCACCTTATTTGGAAATCACCTTTCAGCAGATGCAATTAGTTAAGGAAAAATGAAATCATCCTGCATCTATGGTGAACCCTAAATTGAATGACTGTTACCTGTATAAAAAAGAATAAAGACTCAGCCATTAAAAAGAACAAAATCATGCCATTTGCAGCAATATAGATGGACCGAGAGATGATCATACTAAGTGAGTCAGAGAAAGAAAAATATCGTATGATATTACCTCTGTGCAGAATCTAAAATAATAATAATACAAACTTATTTACAAAACAGAAATAGACTTAGAGAACAAACATGGTTACAGGGGGGTGGGGGGAGAGAGACAGGGACAGATTGGGAGTTTAGGATTGGCATGTATGCACTGCTTTATTTAAAATAGATAACCAACGAGGACCTACTGTATAGCACACAGAACTCTCCTCAATATTCTGCAATAACCAAAATAGGAAAATAATTTGAAAAAGAATAGATACATGTATACACGTATCATTGAATCACTTTGTAGTATAGCTGAAACACAACACTGTGAATGAACTATGTGAGTGCTCATGTGTGCATGGGTGCTCAGTCACTTTGGTCATGTCTGACTCTTTGTGACCCCATGAACTGTAGCCCGCCAGGCTCCTCTGTCCATGGAATTCTCCAGGCAAGAATACCGGAATGGGTTGCCATGCCCTCCTCCAGGGGGATCTTCCTGACCCCAGGAATCGAACCCATTATCTCCTGCGTCTCCTGCATTGCAGGCAGGTTCTTTACCCACTGAGGCACCTGGGAAACCCCTTAATCAACTATACTCTAATGTAAAATAATGATTAATAAAACAAAAACAAAAAAAAGAAGAGAGCATAGAGACCCAGACAGAAGACCGCCACGTGAAGATGGAGACAGAGACTGGAAGAATGTTCTGCCAAGGAACACCTTGTGTATATTATGTGTATTTCACTACAGTAGAAATATTTTTATATTTAAGAAGCAACACTATGTTGGGGGGTACTGGGTTTTCTTTTGGGGTGATGAAAATGTTTTGGAACTAGAGAGAGGGGATACAATATTGTCCATATGTTAAATGCTGCCAGATTGGCTAATTTTGTGTGATACAAATTTCACCTCAATTTTAAAAAGGAATAATAAAACAAAATAAAATAAAACCCCTTGCTTTGGGTGCCCTGCCTGCTGACTTTCTGACGCAGATGCTTCCAGAGCTTTCTCTGCCTATGTCATAGTCCTGCAGCTTCCCCTTGTTTCTCTGACATCAGTCCACAGCTGCTCACATAGCTGGTTTCATCCTTTTTCACAGCTGTATAATCTCCCCTTATCCAAGGAGCAGGAGTCATCCACCCCTGTGGTGGGCTTCTGGCAGTTTCCAGTTATCTGCCCTTCAGTGCCAAAGTGAAGGTTAGTGGACATCGCTCTCTGTCACTCTGGAACAGGGGCAGAGGCTAAGTTTGTTTTTGTTGTGGGGTGGTGGGGTTTTTTTTTTGGCCACACCAAATGCCTTGTGAGATGTTAGTTTCCCCACCAGGGATCAAACCCACAGTGGAAACTCAGAGTCTTAACCACTGGACCGCCAGGGAAGTGCCGAGTTTGGCTTATTTTGAATTTCACTGGATGCTGCCCACCCTTCCCTCTGTTTCCAGGCTGTTTGTTCCTTATCCTTCTTCCCTCGAGCCAGAGTGGGTGGCCAGGGCTCTCTCCTCCTTGGCCTCCATGCCTCCACTCTGCTCCCCTCCAACTATTTCCTAGAGGGATCTATTTACACATAAAGGGAACTACAACCCTCTCCTGCTCAACATCCTCCCAGGGCTCCTTCAGTTCAGTTCAGTTCAGTCACTCAGTTGTGTCCGACTCTTTGCGACGCCATGGACTGCAGCACCCCAGGCTTCCCTATCCATCACCAACTCCCGGGGTTTACTCAAACTCATGTCCATTGAGTCAGTGATGCCATCCAACCATCTCATCCTCTATTGTCCCCTTCTTCTCCTTCCCTCAATCTTTCCCAGCATCAGGGTCTTTTCCAATGAGTCAGTTCTTCACATCACGTAGCCAAAGTATTGGAGTTTCGGCTTCAGCATCAGTACATCCAACGAATATTCAGGACTGATTTCCTTTAGGATGGACTGGTTGGATCTCCTTGCAGTCCAAAAGACTCTCAAGAGTCTTCTCCAACACCACAGTTCAAAAGCATCAGTTCTTTGGTACTCAGCTTTCTTTATAGTCCAACTCTCATATCCATACATGACTACTGGAAAAACTATAGCTTTGACTAAACAGACCTTTGTTGGCAAAGTAATGTCTCTGCTTTTTAATATGCTGTCTAGGTTGGTCATAGCTTTTCTTCCAAGGAGCAACTGTCTTTTATAATTTCATGGCTGCAGGCACCATCTGCAGTGGTTTTGGAGCCCAAAATACAAAGTCTCTCACTGTTTCCATTGTTTCCCCATATATTTGCCATGAAGTGATGGGACCAGATGCTATCATGATCTTAGTTTTCTGAATGTTGAGTTTTAAGCCAGCTTTATCACTCTCTTCTTTCACTTTCATTAAGAGGCTCTTTAGTTCTTCTTCACTTTCTGCCATAAGTGTGGTGTCATCTGCATATCTGAGGTTATTGATATTTCTCCCGGCAATCTTGATTCCAGCTTGTGCTTCATCCAGCCCAGTGTTTCTCATGATGTACTCTACATATAAGTTAAATAAGCAGGGTGACAATATACAGCCTTGACATACTCATTTCCGGATTTGGAACTCCTTAGTGCCCCTTAACGGAGAAGGCAATGGCACCCCACTCCAGTACTCTTGCCTGGAAAATCCCATGGATGGCGGAGCCTGGTAGGCTGCAGTCCATGGGGTCGCGAAGAGTCAGACATGACTGAGTGACTTCACTTTCACTTTTCACTTTCATGCATTGGAGAAGGAAATGGCAACCCACTCCAGTGTTCTTGCCTGGAGAATCTCAGGGACGGCGGAGCCTGGTGGGCTGCTGTCTATGGGGTCGCACAGAGTCGAACACGACTGAAGCAACTTAGCAGTAGGAGCAGCAGCAGTGCCCCTTGAATAAAATGCAGTCCTCCTCACCGTCAGTCCTCCCCGCAGCAGCCAGAGGGCGCCCTTGAGCACCTGTCAGGCCCCACCCCTCCTCCAATCTTGGCCCTCCAGGGTCCCACCTCTCCCCGGGGTAAAAAGCCCAAGTCCTCCCAGTAACCCACAAGGCTCTGCACCACCTGCCCGGTCCCTCACTGCCCTCCACTCCTCCCTCTGGATCACTCTACTCCACACAAGCTCCTCGCTGTTCCTCCAGCACACCAGGCCAGGTCCTGCCCCAGGGCCTTTGCACGTGCCAGCACCGCTCTGCCTGGAGGGCTCCTCCCATTCATCCCTTTCTCCAGGCAAACTCCTGATTTTTCAAATCACAGCTCTAGCCTCATTTCCTCATTCCAGACTCACTGAGTGGGGAGAGGGAGAAGGGGAGAAAGCAGGCAGAGATGGGAGAGGAGCGGGTGAGGAGTCAGGCTTGGGGAAGGTGAGTTAGAGGCTGAAAAGGATGCTGGGGTGGGAGCTGGGGCAGCTGGTTCCCCTTGCGTGGAGCCCCCACTTTCCCACCAAGGCACTGGCTCTTACACATCAACACTCGCCAGAGACACGGGAAATATTTTCTCTCTGCTGACACTTTTGGCAAAATACAAATCCTCCAGCTTTTTTCCGTGCAAAAAACATGTCCATCAAAACCGTCCCCGCAGTGCCTGCAGGAGAGAGAGGCCGCTGGATTTGGTCCGGGGACTGCGGAAAGAGCTCAGGGAGAGAAATATGTAACGGGCCTCATCATCTCTCTCTGCAGCCAGAGGGCGACATAAAAGCAGTGAGCATAGAAGTAAAATAGTCCGTCCGCCCCATCCCCCTTCCCCATTTGCTGAGTGCTTGGTCAGGGCTGAAAGCTCCACTATCTGTAGTTGCTCCATGGGTTTCCATAATGCCACAGTTGTTATCTCCACTTTTCAGATGAGAAAGCTGAGCCAGAGAGGGGAATACACCTCCCCAAGGTCACACAGCAGAGCCAGGATTTGAATGCATAGGCTACTCTACTTCTCAGGGATGCCAAGAAGAGCTCCTTCCCAGAAGGCAGAAGGGAAGAAACAGGTAACAAAGACCAAAGGATCAGTATATGCAAAGGTTTCAAAGCAGGTTCCATTCAACAGCTCCAGCTGTAGCCAGCAGCCCTCAGTTAAATCAGCCTGTGACTGTGTGGAGCCTAGAGGGAGGTATACAAGTTGGGTCCCTCAGCAACAGTGGTGATGAGGCCAGGGTGTTCCTGGTGTCCCCCAGCTGGCTGGTCATATCTTCCTTGACTGCCTACATTACCTTTGTCACATCCTAGTCCCCACAAACTCCTAAATCAGGGGTGAGTGTGAGAGCAGCAGCTGTGCATTCCTAAGCAAGTTGCTTAACCTCTCTGTGCCAGTTTCCCTGTTGGTTAAAATAGACATAAAAAAAATAATCCCTAACTCCCAATTAAAACCGGGACTGTCCCCCAAACACTTGGCACACAGTAGCTGCTTATAAATGTGGAATATATTTAGGTAAGGGGTTTCTGACCAATGACTGGGGTGGGAGAGGACATCTTCCTCCCTCCCTCCCACCCACCCAACTCAGGGAAAGGTGCGACCTCTAGAAAGCCAGCAGGAAGGAGGCTTTGGTCCTGGAATCCCAGCTGCCGCCTGTTCCCGTGGAGAGGGACTGACTTTTCTAGAACGTTGCCCCTCCTCCCTGTTCCCATCCGGAGCCAGCACTGCCGCATAAATCCCGCTTTACGGCTGTTATTGACGGGGAGCGGGGAGAGCAGCCCTAGCAAGGCCCAATTAATTTTCCCGTCTGGCATCTGTGGCGGGTGAATTTCTGAGCTCCTGGAGGGAGGGGGGCAGAGCCAGCTGGGGATGGGCCAGGCTGAGGACAAGGTCGTGGGCAGGCCAGGGTGTTCTAGATTTTCCCCACCCCAAGGGGCACTGTTCAGGGAGCTCCAGATTCTGGGTCCCAGGCTTTGGTCTGGAAGGTAGGATGGGTGGTTGTTGCTCAGTTACTGTTGTGTCTGACTCTTTTGCGACTCCATGGACTGCAGCCTGCCAGGTTGCCCTGTCCTCCACTATCTCCTGGAGTTTGCTCAAGTTCATGTCCATTGAGTTGGTGATGCCATCCAACCATCTCATTCCTCTGCCACCCTCAACCCTGAATATTCATTGGAAGGACTGATGCTAATAAAGCTGAAGCTCCAATCCTTTGGCCTCCTCATGTGAAGAGCTGACTCACTGGAAAAGACCCTGATGCTGGGAAAGACTGAAGGCAAAGGAGAAGAGGTAGGATACGAGTTATCTCTAAATTCAGAGTGAATGCTTCAATTTTTAACTAGAATGAAAATGAGGGCTTCACCCAAGAGGCCCTTGAGCAAAAACTCACAAGAGGTGAAAGAAGGAGTCATGTAGGTTTCTGTTGAAGCATCTTACCAGCAGAGACCATGGCTGGTACCAATGTCCTGAGGCAGGACCATGCCTGGTGTCTTGAAGGAACAGCCAGGAGGCCCACGTGTCTGGAGCTGAGTAAGCAAGGAGAGGAGGAGCTGAGGGCAGGGAGGGGAAGGGGGCAGGTCCTGCAGGTGGAGCTTGTGGGCCCCGGGGGAGGATTGCGCTTTTACCCCCAGGAAGGTGGGAGCCGTGGAGGGCTGTGGGCAGAGGAGGGGCGGAGCCTGACTCTGGTGCTCACAAGCGCCCTCTGGCTGCTGTGTGGGGAACAGCTGGGGATCTACAGTGAAAAACAAAGCTCAATTGTTAACTTCTGCCAGTCCTGGCGGAGAAGGCAATGGCAACCCACTCCAGTGGGTTCTTGCCTGGAGAATCCCGGGGATGGCGGAGCCTGGTGGGCTGCCGTCTATGGGGTCGCACAGAGTCGGACGTGACTGACGCGACTTAGCAGCAGCAGCAGCAGCCAGTCCTGGGCCCCAAGCTGTGAGCAGGAGGCCTCTTTGCTCTTTAGAAGAAAAATCAGGGGACTTCCCTGAGGCTTCCTAGGTGGCTCAGTGGTAAAGAATCCATCTGTCAATGTAGGAGACGCAGGTTCAATCCCTGGGTCTGGAACGATCCCCTGGAGTACGAAATGGCAACCAGCTCTGGTATTCTTGCCTCAAAAATTCCATGAACAGAGGAGCCTGGTGGGCTATAGTCCATGGGGTGTCCCAAAGAATCTCACACGACTGAGCAGGGAACTAAGATCCTTCATGTCATGATGTGTGGCCAAAATAAATAAATTTTTTTTAAAAAAAGGAAAATTAGTGTATGTACGAAGGTATTAAAGCACTCTTACTGAAACTTTCTGTGATGATAGAAATGGTCTGTATCTGTCATATCTGATGTGGGAACCACTAGGGGTGTGGCTTCTGAGCAGCTAAGGTGTGCACTGAGATGTGTTCAGTGCAACTGTGGGACTACATTTTAATTATTTAAATTTACTTTAAAATTGTGGTAAAATACACATAACATAAAATTTACCATTTTAGCCACTTTTAAGTGCAAGGTTCAGTGGCATTAAGGACATTTACATTATCATGTGACCATCCC
Organism: Giraffa tippelskirchi; assembly: GCF_054371585.1. Taxonomy (NCBI): domain Eukaryota; kingdom Metazoa; phylum Chordata; class Mammalia; order Artiodactyla; family Giraffidae; genus Giraffa; species Giraffa tippelskirchi. The sequence goes on along the minus strand of NC_137280.1, from coordinate 95,084,912 downwards.
TGTCATCCATCTCTTGGACTTCATCAACTTCCCAGACTGAAACCCTGTCCCCACGAAACACTGAAACTCCACCCCTCTCCCAGCCTCTGGCCCCACCACGTATTTCCTGTCTCTATGGATCTGGCTCCTCTAGGTCCTCACCCTAGTGGAATTGTCACTGGCTTATTTCTCTGAGCATATGTCCTCAAGGTTCATCCATGTTTTAGCAGGTGTCAGAATCTTTTTTTTTTTTTTCTTTTCTAATTTTTACAATGTTGTGTTAGTTTTTGCCATACATCACCTCGAATCAGGCATAATTATACATATATCCCCTCTCTCTTGAGCCTCCCTCCCCTCTCCCCATCCCACCCTTCTAGGTCATCACTGAATGCCAGACTGGGCTCCCTGTGTTATACAGCAACTTCTCGTCAGCTATCCGTCTTACACATGAGAGTGTATATATGTTGGTGCTACTTTCTCCATTTACTCTTTTTAAGGTTGAATAACAGTCCATTGTACGGATGGACCACATGTTGTGTATCCATTCATTTGCTGATGGACACTGGGCCTGTACCCTAATGCTGCCGTCAACATGGATGTACAAGTATCTCTTTGATACCATGATTTCCATCAAATTTTACTTTATTTTGATTAATTTAAATTTAAATAGCCACGGGTAACTAGTGGCTACTGTTTTAGACCAATGTGGCTCTAAAAGGATTCCAGGCTCTAAAAGGATTTCAAAACGACTTTAAGAGAATGAATTTTCTCTCTCTTCAGTGTCATTCAATACCCTGTCTGAGCCAACAAATGATGATTTATAATCCACCCACACTTATTACGATCCCACACTACAACCTCTTGTGCAAAGTGGGACACAGCCCAACAGCTCTGGAAATAACAGAAGAACCCATGCCCAGGATGAAGTCTCCTAGGCCTACTGCCTTCTCTGCCCCAGGGGCAGGTGGCCTGGACCCCACAGTTCTAGGGATGGTGGGTGTTATGTCCTTAGCCACCCTTTCTGGCTGTTGCTACCCAGTCAGCTCTGCCTGCAAGAGCCTCAGTGCAGCCACAGCCACACCCCACCCTATGACCCTAAACCTCATTAGAGTGGTACTCACAGAGGCTGGATGGTAAATATGGAGTTCCCTGTATGTTACATGATATGCAGAAGAGCCCTGCAGGAAATGCCTAAGTGACAATGTATCAGTCAGCTATTGCTATGTAACAAAGTACCCACAAACATAGCAGCTTCAAAGAACATAACTACTATCTCACAGTTCCTCTGAGTCAGGAACCCAGGCATGACTTAGCTGCAATTTTGGTGTCCCTGGATCAATAGTTCACCAGAGGCTCAGCTGGGGGAAGGATCAGCTTCTAAGTTCCTGCAGTTGTTGGCAGAACTCATTTCCTCCTGGCTGTAAGCTTGAGGTCCCTGACTCCTTGCTGACTGTCAGCTGGATGTCACTCTCTGCTTTTAGAGGCCACCCACAGTTCCTTGCCACATGATCTCCTCATAGACTATACTCAAAATGTCTGTTTGCCAGTAAGAGAAAAAAAGAATGGCAAGTCTGCTAGCAGGAAAAAAAGTCTTAAATAAGAAGCATAATCACCGAAGTGACATCCTGTCACCTCTGCCAGACTCTATCACTTAGAAACAGGTCACAATACCTACCCACACACAAAGGGAGGGGGCCACACAAAGGCATGGGCATTAGGAGGCAGAAACCATGAGAACCAGCTTAGGGTCTGTCTGCCATGGGAAGCAAGAGAAGCTGCAATGACTCTGGGCCCTGAGGGGTTTCTGGGAGAGAAAGAAGGAAAGGAGAAGGAGCTGAAGGTAAGAGAAGATTGTGAATTGGGAGAAAAACATTACATTCCACACACATTTTTGGTGTCCCTTTTTTGCCCAGTCTTGTATGCAGAAAATACACAGCCTTGAGATCTCTTAGAGCAGTACCAATGCTCCCAGCTTGGTGTCATATCTGCTGTGAAGGGTGAGAGGGATGCATAGGACCCTGGGGGAGCCCAGAGAAGGTCCCTGATCCATGATGGGAGGGTCACCAAAGGTTTCCTTGAGGAGGCAGCCTCAGTGCTAGCCCCCAAGGATGAGACAGAGGCAATGGGTGAGTTGGGGGAGTGTATTGCAACCCACTCCAGTGTTCTTGCCTGGAGAATCCCAGGGATGGCAGAGCCTGGTGGGCTGCCATCTATGGGGTCGCACAGAGTCGGACATGACTGAAGCAACTTAGCAGTAGCAGCAGCAGCATTCTGGGAGGAGAGACTAGCAAGAAGAAAGGCCTGGAAGCCTGAAAGAGAGCAGAGTAGCATGGTCATGGAAAGAGGTGGATGAATGAGCCATCATTTTGCCTCTAAGGGAGGTAATGCCAAACCCATTGTATAGTTAGGGAGACTGAGGCTCAGAGAGGTGAAATTGCTTTCTCTAGGTCACAAAACTGGGAAGAGGAGCAGTCTCATTTGTCAAATGGATATTCGAGGTCCTTTTTTGCTCTCACACCCCATCTCTGAGATCCCCTTTATAACTTCCAGATTAAAAACAATAACAATAGTACTAGCATTTGTTGAGCACTTTCCTATGTGCTAAATACTACTGTAAATGTTCTATATACGTCAAGAGTCAGCCTGCGGTCAAATGATGACCCAACACCTGTTTTTCAGTTTTTTAAATGTTTGGGGAAAAAAATAAAAGGATAATATTTTGAGACACACGAAAATGACATGAAATTCAAATTTCAGTGTCTATAAAGGTTTATCGGCACACAGCCACTCCATTCATTTACAAGTCATCTATGGTTGCTTTGAATAACAATGGCAGAGTGGATTATATGGCCGACAAAGCTGAAAACATTGATCTGACCCTTTACAGTAAAAGTTCCTGCTGTTCATGTATTAACTCCTGGTAACAGCCCTATGAGCTAGATGCTATTGCCTTCCTTGTTTATACATATAGGAAAACTAAGGCACACAGGGCTAAAGGGTTTGCCTAAGGTCACAGTGGATGAGTGGCCAAGCAGGGATTTGAACCCAGTCTGTTAGATTCCCTGTACAGTGCTCTCAGCTCTGCACCAAACCTAGCCATGCCCTCTAACTCAGCTCTTGACACTTGGGGATTGGAAGTATCTGGTTCTAGCTCTTTCTGTCCCCAGTCTGGGGATGGGGTGGCAATCAGCAAGCACCCAGGGCAAGCTTCCTGATTCTACCCACCAGTTGGGACTATCCAATGCGTGCTAAGTCACCCCAATCATGTCCGCCTGTTTGCAACCCCATGGACTGTAGCCCACCAGGCTCCTCTGTCCATAGAATTCTCTAGGCAAGAATATTGGAGTGAGTTTCCATGGCTTCCTCCAGGGGATCTCCCTGACTATCCAGAAAGACAGCCAATTCAGAGCAAATCAATTAAACAAACTCCATGCTGGCTGCTGCCCTGTTTTTCTGACCTCAGCCAAAAGGCTCACATTCTGGCCCCGGCTGACCTGGGCAAAGCTCAGAAGGAGCTGCAGGATCAGGAATCCTTACACAGAACTCTGACCTGGTCCCCTGGGGGCTGTGATATGGTATTGTGTAATCCGATCCCCCTCCCAGGAAGGTAGGGAAAGGGGACTGCATGAACAAACATGGGGAAAGGATACCCGGTGAAAGGAGAGTCTGTTCTGTAGATGATGAGCTTCTCAGTGTGACTGGGAGTGTGAGGGGAGCAGAGGGAAAAGAAGGCTATAATTTGCTCATTTGACCTGTCAATCAAGTGATGAAGGTTGCTGTTTCTTTGTCGCATGCTATTTGAGAGATCTGACACCTGAAAAAGGAGTGTCATATTGCAGGCTCTTCCTGCTGGGCTGAAACCTGAAACAATATGAAGTTAGACATCTTGCTGTAGACTTCTTGTCAGGCCCTCTATGCAGAGCCTGAGAACAGAGCAATGCAAAGAAAGCAGAACAGAGGCAGAAATAAGCTGCTGGATTCAGCCACACCTGAAGCTCATATCCACCTCGTCTTTCCACTTATGACCTGGGCATTTATTTATGTATATGGCTTATGCATCGTAACTAATAATGCTCTCATCTTATATTACCTGATCTTCACCTTCTGGATGATGGAAGATTAGATTATTATTCAGCAAATTCCAACTGATCCCCAAATTCTGCAGGAGAAATATACTTTCCTGACCCACTGATAGTGTGTTGAATCTGAGCTGAGGAACTAAGAAGGACTGCATGCTTCAGCATGCCCTCTTGTGCTATTGCATTTAGCCATGACACAAGTATGTTGTGCTGTGTTGTGCCTGACTCTGTGGCTCCTTGGACTATAGCCTGCCAGGCTCCCTCTGTCCATGGACTTCCCAGGCAAGGATATTGCAACGGGTTGCCATTTCCTACTCCAGGGAAATATGTCTTGAGTAGTCATTAATCCAAAGAAGATAAACACATGGACCAGATCTGGATACAGTTCACAGGTTAGTACTGAGCCCAGCTGACCTACAGAAATGCAAATAAGAAATAAATGCTTGCTGCTGTATGTCAAAGAAATTCTGCGGAAATTTGTCACACAGCAACAGCTGACTATTACACGAGCACATGATAGGATTGCACTTCCTGGCTTCTATGGTTGTTGGATAGGGTGGGGCTATATGACAAGTTCTGGCATACAGACCTGTGACCTGTGTCACTTTCAGGCCAGAGCATTTATTGCTAGTAAGGGACCCTCTAGAGTTCTCTTTCTGACACAGAGGCTCCCTCTTCAGTGAGACACTAAATGTGGTTGGTACTCTTCCAAGTGTGTTGTAACCACGTGATACAGAGCCAACCACAGAAGACTTGGACGCTTCCACGGCACCGACGATGCGATGTGAGTGGCAGTGTTTCTCGGCTCATGCTGATGTCTTCGGAAAGCACTATCTTTCATTTCTTCCCTCCATAGCTTTCTTCACCTTCAAACACCCCCTGCCGTGTACTTATTGAATCCCATGGACTCTGAGATGCCATAAAGAGAAAACCCACCCTTGTTTTATATCCCACTAAGGATGAAAACAGCCCTGCCGATGAAATCACGGCACGGGGGGTGGGAGAAGACATATCCCGATTTCAGAGATGTGAAAAGCAGGGAAGTTGAGCATGTTAGACTCAGTGAAATGTGATGAGTTCACTGTTTCATAACTGTCTCTTCTGCTAGACCCAGGAGGCAGGAAGTTGTTAGTAATGGACATGGTTGAGCTTCTGGTGCTTAAAACAGGGCTTGGTACCCAGAAGGTGCTCAATAAATATTGGTTGAGTGGACAAATGAGTGGATGACCTGGTTGATATGATGCTGAGGAGTTTTCAAGCATGCTCTAGTTTTATCCTCATCATGAAGCAATCTCTGCATTTTATGGAGAAGAAACCAAGGCCCATAAAGGGCTGATGACTTGTCTAAGTCACGTGGTGAGATTCACCTTCTGGCCCCGAGGCCAGACTCCCGCCCCTGCCCGCTGATTCCCCATCAGAGCATCCAGGCCAGCCCAGGGCCAACATCACCCCAACATCTTTCCCCAGAACCTGTTTTGTTAAAACCTAATCATGCCTGCCCGACGAAAAGTCGACATCGAAATTACTGCCGAGCCCTTGACTCGGGGTAATTAAGAGCGTTTTGGGACGCCTTGCTTGATTAAAAGCAGATCATCCGTTCAGAATGAAAATTCAGAAGGCAAATTGCTTTTGTTGCTGCCACGATGCTATTTTAAACCCACGCGGCTTGCGAGCTAATAACGGCCCGTCACTCGTCACTCGGGCTGTCGGCCTGTGCTGGACCCATTTGCATGGTTCTTGACGGCTGTTTACTGTCATCAGCCACTGCACACCCTCACCGATCCTGGCACCCAAGCCTGGAGGGACCGTGTCTGAGCATCAGACCTAGCGGGATCTGGGCTACCCTTGACGTCACCCCCAAACCTGCCCCCCAGTCAGGGGCACCCCTAGATTTGCCTGGTCCCCCACCCCGCCCCCATCCACACTGGCCACCACAAGCCTAACCCTCTCCTGCCTGGATCCCAGCTTCTGCTCCTCCCTGGCTCCCTACCTCCCATCCCAAGTCTTCCCATCCACACCCCCCACAAAGGGCTCCTAAAATCTGATCCAGCTCCTCACTCTCCATCTTCACCCCACTAGCCTCCCCAGACTCTTCCAATCTCAGCTCAAAAGTCACCTTGAACTTCAGGCTGCCAGCTCAGGGACCTTCTCTGGCTCTTTCAGCCGCCTGCACACCCCCATCAGAGTGCTCATCACCCAAGTGGTAACTGTCCGGTCACGTGTCCATTGCCTTGTCTGGACTGTGAGCTCTGGGAGGACAGACTGAGGTCTATGTTGGTCACCACTGTGTCCCCAGCACTCAGGTCAGGCCACTGAGGTTGTTGTTGTTCAGTCACTAAGGTGTGTCCAGCTCTTTGCGACCCCATGGACTGAGGCACTGCAGGCTTCCCTGTCCTTCACTATCTTCCGGAGTTTGCTCAAATTCATGTCCACTGAGTCAGTGATGCTATCTAACCGTCTCATGCTCTGTTGCCCCCTTCTTCTCTTGCCCTCAATCTTTCCCAGCATCAGTGTTTTTTCCAGTGAGTCGGCTCTTCACATCAGGTGGCCAAAGTATTGGAGCTTCAGCTTCAGCATCAGTCTTTTCAATGAATATTCAGGGTTGATTTCTTTTAGGATTCACTGGTTTGATCTCCTTGCGGTCCAAGGGACTCTCAAGAGTCTCCTCCAGCACCACAGTTTGAAAGTACAATTCAAAGGGCACTAAGGAGGGGGAGGTAAATACTGAAGGGATGAATGGGACAAGAAGTGCTAGGTACCCCACGGATCTCAAGACATCAGGCCCTCAAACAGCCCCCCATCTCTGCTCTGAAGCTCACCATCTAGCGGCCTGGAGCCTTCACTCCTGTTGCTTTGACCCCTCTTTCCCCAACCAGGGACGTGAGCCCACAATCAGAGCCTAGCTAGAAGTCGACGCCTTCCCAATTATTTCTCTGTCAAAAGAAGGGCCAGCCCCATAGCCTGACTCCCTCCCCAATGGACAAAGGGTCCAGGTCACAGCAGATGGGAATTCCATCAACCCCCAAGGTAAGGCAGGGGTGTAAGCTCCCCCTCTTCAGAGGCTGATGTCAGAGGTGGGGAGAGGGAGAGTGCAGTTCCAACCAAGGAGTGAGAGCTCCAGTGAGAAGGCCCTCTTGCAGTCTCACCTTGGGTCAGGGGGCAAGCAGTCTCACGAGTCACTTTGTGACCAGCTACGGGGAGCGTCATAATTACAACTTGACAATACTGCCATAAGATTCAGAGGACCAGCGGACAACATCTGTTAACGTTTTGAAACCATGGGCATGTGCTCTGGGAAAGTCACTTCTAAGAATGAATAAGGGAAAGAAAACAGGGACTTCCCTGGTGGTCCAGTGGTTAGGACTCAGCACTTCCATCACAGGGGGCATGCGTTTGATCTCTGGTCCTGGAACTAAGATCCTACAAGCCGTACGTGTCCAGAAAAATAATAATAATAGTGATAGAAAGCTGAGGTTTTCATCTGGGGGCAATCCTGTCCCCCAGGGCATTTATCTGGAGACATCTGGGGGGTGTCACAAGTAAGGGTGCTCTTGGCATTGAGTGGGTGGGGGCCAGGGACCAGCCCAGAGACCCCTCTGCTGTCCCCCTGGTGTCCCCGCAGCTCCCGGGGCAGCTGAGTCCCATGGGTTGGGTCCCTTGAGGATGCAGGAGGCCGTGGCTGAAGCTTAACTTCCCTATTGTGGCCGCTGAAAGGGGAGCAGGTGTTGGCAGCTTTGCTGAGGAGGCCCCTCTCTGCCACATTTGTGCCTCAAGCTGGTCGAATCCTTGCTCGAACTGGCTGAATTCAACTCGCTGAATTCCACAGTCCGCCTTCGCCAGCCACGTTCTTCGCCTGAAAATCCCTCATTCTGCCCGCCCAGCCGGCCCGGAATGCAGCCGTCTTTGTTCATCTTTTCTTGGCCTCCTCTGCCGTTAATCGCTTCCTCCCCGAGCTGCTGCGACAGGGGGGAGAAGGGAGGGCGAGAATAAATAAGTATAAAGGGAAAAAAATAAAAGAGATTCGCCTGATGTTCAGCGGAGGTTTGCATTGAAGGAGATTCTCTCGCCTGGCACTTTGAGATATTGACAAAGACAGGCGGGGCCCTGGGCAGTGCACATTGGGCCCAGGCGCTGCATTGAGATATTCACAAAAACAAATTCATCGGGACTGTCTTTGTGATGGTCTGACTACCAGACGTTCATTAGCTCGTGCCAGGGTGACCGCCTTCAAGGCTCCCTCATCAGGCCCAGAGATGAAAGGAAGGCTGGGGGGTCGTGGGGTGGGGTGGTATGAACCCAAAGTTGAAGCAAGGAGTGGGACACAGAGACCACCTGGGAGCAGAGACCACCTCTCTCTCTTTGACTTGCTGTGTGACCTCGAGGAATCCGCTTGCTGTCTCTGGGCCTTGTCAGTAATTGGACTTTTATGGTCCCTCTGGGGAGAGATGTAGGATCTCAGAGTTACTCAGAGGACACAAGAAGCTTGCCAAAGATGATGCCAGCTGTTTGGAGGTGAGCTCCTGATATAGGGCTCCTCATCAGAAGAAGGAAGAGAGGAAAGGTCCCAGAGACTGTTCAGGGCGTCTAGATGGAGGACGAAAGCCATCATTCCAACATCAACCTGGGGCTGATCTCCAGAGGGCCTCGGGAGACTTGCCTCCCCTCTCTGGCCCTTTTTGATAATAATAATCCATCTTAGGTACGTGGACTAATTCAGTTATTCAGACCAAAATGTTGGCTGAGCTCCTTCTATGTGCTGGTCTGTGCACAGAGTGCTGGGGATACTGCAGTGACCAAGGCAGATGCATCCAGCCCTCCTGGGGCTCACAGATGGTCATATGGCCAGGCAGCTGCAGTCCCAGGGTGATGAGGACTTTGACTGAGGACACAGAAGTGTTGTCAGATATACCCTGAGTAACCTGAGTAATCGGAGACCACTTCCTGGAGCGGGAGGTGTCTGTCCTGCCGGGTCTTCTGAAGTGGTGGCCAGACTTAAAGCCCTCACTAGCTTCATTGCAGGATGTGTGGCCAAGCCTGGCCGAGGTTGTTTCTCTCTGAGGCTCTCCACTACCCAGTGTGACGGGCGATCATTTCTCAGATGAGAAAACGGAGGCTGCTCAGTGGCAAGCATGGCCGAGTCAAGATCACATGGTGAGTGAGGCAGGGTTGGGATCAGAGATCAGAAGACCAACACCCACTGCCCTTCTATACACACACCTTTTACACTGAGACTTTTCGGAATAAAGCAAGCCTTCAGCGATGTTTCCACGGGAAAGGGCTTGTATCTGTGCAAAGGCTGTTTGGAGTTGCCTGATGTATGAGTCTCCTTGACTGCTGTAACCAATGACCATGAACTTCGTGTGACACCTAGTAAAGCCCCACAGATTTATTATCTGACAGTCCTGGAAGTCAGAAGTCCTACGTGTATCTTGTTGGGCTAAAACCAAGGTGTGGGCAGGGCCAATTCCTTCTGGAGGCCCCATGGGAGAATCCGTTTCCTGCCTTTTCCATTTTCTAGAGGCACCCGCAGTTTTTGGCTTGTGGCCGCTTCCTCCATCTTCAAAGTGCTTCACTCCAGCCTCTGCTTCCTTTGTCCCGTCTCCTGGCTCTGACCCTGACCCTCTGCCTCCCTCCTCTAAGGACCTTTAGGAGGGCGCTGGACCACTTAGATAATTCAGACTCATCCTCTACCTCAGGGTCCTTACCTTAATCCCCTCTGCAGAGTCCCTTTTGCCACCCAAGGGGTCAGTGCCACAGGTTTTGGAAATTAGAAGGTTGGCTTCCCTGGTGGTTCAGTGGCTAAGACTCTGAGGTCCCAACGCCGGGGGCCCAGGTTCAATCTGTGGTCAGGAAACTAGATCCCACATGCTGCAACTAAGAGTTTGCATGCTGCAGCTAAAGATCCCACAGGCCACAATGAAGACCCAAGATCCTGAGTGCCACAACTAAGACCCAGCACAGCCCAATGTATATTTTAAAAATAGAAATTAGGAGGGAGATGTGTCTGGGGGACTGTGATTCCGCCTGTCATGCACACCCTGCAGGGGTCACAGCCCAGAGGGGTCAGAATGGAGGATCTGAGCAAAGTCTTGGCATTGGGGGCCTCAGTTTTCCCATCTGTCAATTGGGGATCATTCACAGACCTTGACTCTGAGGGTGGTCGGAAAGTTTGGTTCAAGCATTTAACACTAAATATGGGCTTCCCTGGTGGCTCAGTAGTAAAGAATCTGCCTGCCAATGCAGAAGACATGGGTTCAATCCCTGGGTCAGGAAGATCCCCTGAAGAAGGAAATGGTAACCCACTCCAGCATTCTTACCTGGAGAATGCCATGGACAAAGGAGCCTGGTGGGCTACAGTCCATGGGGTCGCAAAGAGTCAGACACAACTGAGCAACTAAACAATTCAGCAGCAGCCGAGACTGAGCGTGACCACTGGACCCACGGGCATGATACTGGATGTTAAACATGGAGGAAAACTAGCAAAATGCTGATGGGATGGAGCACAGTGGGGCAAGGGAAAGCTTCTCTGAGGAGGGGCCCTGTGAGCCAAGAGCCATACAGAAAAATAGGGAAAGAGTATTTCAGGACGTAGAAACAGCAAGTGCAAAGGCCCTGAAGCAGGTGGGTACTTCGAGTCCTTGAGAATCAAAGAGGAGACAGGAGAGACTGGAGTGGGTTTCCTGGAAGATGTCGGGCTACAAACTGGGTACAGACCAGGAGTCCAGGACTTCCCTGGTGGCTCAGTGCTGAAGCATCTGCCTGCCAATGCAAGAGACTCGGGTTCAATCCCTGATGCTGAAAGATCCCACATGCCTCAGAGCAACTATGCCCATGTGTCACAACTACTAAGCCTGTGCCCTAGAGCCCGGGAACCACAACTATTGAAGCCCACATACCCTAGATCCTGTGCTCCACAACAAGAGAAGCCACCACAATGAGAAGCCCACAGAACACAACAAAGAGTAGCTTCCTGCTCGCTGCAACTAGAGAAAAGTCTGCACAGCAATCGAAGAGCCAGTACAGCCAAAAATCAATATATACAATTATTTTTTAAAAAATATCAGGAGTCTGACCAGCCTAAAGGGAGGGAATGGAGGTCAAAGGCAACTGATGGATAGAATACCACAGCCTGCCTGCATTCGACTCCCAGCTCTGCCAGTCTCGTGCTATGTGACCTTGGGCAAGTCACCTTCCCTTTCTGGGCCTCGTCTCCCCATCTGTCAAACAGGGATAATGGTAATGGCAACAGCACAGACATGTCTGAGGATGAATGTATCAGTGACATGCTCTGGGCTTGGAGCACACAGAGGTCAAAGTCTCACTGACTTCGAGGAAAAGCTCACCCCTTGAAGATCCTACAGCCACTTTTGTCCCAGCCTCGGGTTTTATGTTCTTTGAGGACACATGTCCATGTCCCTAGGCAGAGAGTCTTGCTCTTGTCAGGAAATGGCCATCACCAGAGCTTGACTGTGCTCCCCTCCCACTCCCTCCCCAGGATCCACTCACATGGGGGTTCTGGGGGAGGGGGTGCAGAAGCCCTAATGAGGGGGTAGAATTAACCACAGTGCCATTTGTGGGAGGCACCTTGGTTGTTGCAAACGATGTAATAACAGGAAAAATTGTAGTCCTTCCCAGGGAACAAGAGGGAGCCAATTCGCATCAAGATTTTGTTTCTTATTTTAAGAAAAAGTACAGAGGGACTTCCCTGGTGGTCCAGTGGTTAAGACTCAGTGCTCCCAATGCAGGGGACCTGGGTTCCATCCCTGGTCAGGCAATTAGATAATGGCTACCCACTCCAGTATTCTTGGGGCTTCCCTGGTGATTCAGACAGTGAAGAATCCACCTGCAATGCAGGAGACCAGGATTTGATCCCTGGGTCAGGAAGATCCCGTGCAGAAGGAAATGGCAACCCACTCCGGTATTCTTGCCTGGGAAATCCCATGGATGGAGGAGCCTGGCGGGCTACAGTCCATGGGATCGCAAACAGTCTGACACGACTGAGCAACTAACACACACAGCTGCAACTAAGACGAGGTGCAGCCAAATAAAAACATACATATATAATATTTTTTTTAAAAAGGAAAGAGTGCACAATATAATCCCATTGTTCTTGGGCCTTGGTCCCGGGTTTGAGCCAGAAACTTCGTTTTAAGGAATAATGTCTCTTTGGGCAGGGTCTTCAAACCCCTACCCCCAACCCTGCAAGTCTCATAGGTTTTCTCTCTTTAAGGCACTTCCCACATCTTGTGTTCTGCCGTCATGCGTGGGTCATCCTTCTAGTTTCACCTCTGGGTCTGCCTTGTGCACAGAAGGGACACAGAAATGCTGGTTCAGTGGAACTGAGTTGCTGTGAGGGGGCATGCAGAGGTGGCAGGTGGGGAATCTGACTCCGTGCTGTCCTTCAGGTATTTCTTCCTTCAGGAAATATTTAGCCCACCTGTGCTGGGTGCTGGGAACAAAGAGGAGGGCAAAACAGATTTTTTTTAAGTTTGTCCTTGTGGAAGTATTTGGGCAAGCTGAAAAATAGAAACAGAGTGATGGGAGTTATCTGGGAGGTGCACAGGGCAATGGGACGTGACCCAGTGCGGGGAGGCATCATGGAAGACTTCCTGGAGGAGGTAACACTGAGCAAAGACCTGAAGGATGAGATGGGAGGAGTGAAAAGAAGGGATGTTGGGTGTAGCAAAAGCCTTGGGGTGGGCAGGAAATGTGACTTCTTCGAGCAATTGGAGGGTGCATGAGGGATTCGGGGGACCAGGGAGGAGGTGGAAGTGGGTGGTGAGTGGTGGGTGGTGAGGGCTACAGTCAAAGCACAGTCATGGGGCAGAAAGGAAAGGACAGAGCAGAGAGAGGCTTTGGAGGAGAGAAGAGGCAAGACCTAGGGACTCACAGGCTGTGGTAGGAGGGAAAGTGAGGCAACACAAGGCTGACACCTGGGTCTCCACCTTGGGGATGCAGGCACCGTGGGATGAGCTCAGAGATGAGAAAGCAAGAGGAAAGATGGGTTTGCAGGGAAGATGCTGAGGCTAGACTGGCCAGAGGAGGGAGGCACTGGGAGAGGTCCAGGGAAGCTCAGGGTAGAAGGCAGTCTGGCAGGGGGGTGGGTCTAGACCTGAGTCTGAACGGCTGGCATCAGTGGAGTGCTGCTATTCCCCTTGCCAAGAAAGGGCCTGATGTGTCAGAAGAATATTCTATCCCTCCTGAGTTATTTGTTACCGTCACACGCACAACCTCCTATGAAAAGAAGACCAGTGAGTCTCTCTGGGAAAACAAGATCATTTTTAGCTCCTACATGGCCCTGGCCAGACCCTGGTAACTCCTTCTTGACAAGACCTCCATGCTGAGCCCCAGGATGGCACCCCTCCCATCTTCTAAGGATCACCTGGCTGCACCCCCACGCTGTTCCACCCTTGTCCTGGCTTCCACCCCACACATTGAGAGCTCCAGCCAGAGCTACCCCGTTTCCCTCCCAGCCCCACAGCTGTCTCCACCACTTCCCACCTGCTAGGACCGGGGTGGGGGGTCTGGGAGAGAAACCGCATACCTTTGGTGCCCCCCCTGAGTTTTGGACACCCAGAGGGAGAACAGTCATGATCACATCCAGTAGATATGCAAGAAGAACAACAGTGATTGTCACTGTGTCTGGATTCCAGCCCCTGTGAGCCTTATAGATGTCCCTGGGCCTTCCTTTATTCATTCAACAAACACCAGCCTGGTGCCCCCTTTAACACAGGCTGTGCCCTAACTCCAGGACGAGATGCTAGATCCTGCCCCATTCTGAGCCACAGTTTCCACGTCCATCTCCAGAGGAGGCTGGGCTCTCCCTAGTCCTGATGCTGGATTCTAAACCCAACCCTAAAGTCCCACTACAGAGCCTGGTTTTACTGACCCACGCTGGTTGGGTCAGATCCATAGAGCAGGGTTTCTGCCCTACCTTCACTCCTCAGAGCCCACAGGACTGGAAGTGTCCCGGGGCCCAGGGCAGCGAGTGAGTGGGCTAGGGTTAAGGCCCTAGCAGTGGATGGGCCTCAAACCGCTCTGCTCTTGGAGGCCCTGCCGGGCGCTCCATCTTCTGCCCAGCGGGGGCTGCATTAGCCGCTCAAAACCCATTCGGGGAAATTAGAGCAGAGGCCTCTGTGACAATCACGGGTCATTCTCGTCTCCGGCTACCAGGCTCTCCTGCAGCGATGATAGCCCAGCAGCAGGTCTGGGAGGGGGGACACAGAGGGATTGGGGGGTCCCAGCCGGCCGGCTCCAGCACAAGGCCTTTTCTAAGCCAGCCAGGGAAAGAAGAGTGCAAATCCTGTGAGTTTTAAGGGAGTCGCTTCTCTGCTCCAGCACCTTCAATGGCTCCCAGCTGTCAAAGACTTCAGTCCAAATAGTCCAACCCAATAAATAACAGCAACTCTCAGCAGCACCAGGGGAGCAGCCCACTCAGCCATTTCACCCTATTTCTGCCCACAGGGTTTGTGGGTTCCCTTAAAGTCCTCTAGTCTCAGGGGCTGAAGAGGCAAAGTGGGGTCAGGTTTGCAGTTTATTCAGAAGTAGGGTGAACTTCATCGACTCAGTGGACATGAGTTTGAGCAAACTCTGGGAGATAGTGAAGAAGAGGGAAACCTAGTGGGCTGCAGTCTATGGGATTGCAAAGAGTCAGACATGACTAAGCGACTGAATAACAAGAATGGGTGGGCTTCAGGAATCGTTTGATCTAGTACCTGAACTGGTCATCAAGAATCAAAGTTTACTCTGTCTTCTCACATCTAGTCCCAACATCTTCCACAGACTCCTCAAGCTTTTCCACCCCCCAGGTTTTTGCTCACACCTGCTTGGCCTGCTTCACCCCTCCCCAAACCAATCTTCCACCCATTCCTTGGCCAAAATGTCATGCCCACAGACAGCACAATAGTGCAGTCCCTGGAAAGGGTGGTCAGGAAGTCAGCTGCTATCCAAGCCAAGACTTCTTTGCCCTTCTCAAGGCCTCAGTTTCCCACCTGGAATATGAGAGCCTTGAATCCAAGAATCCTTAAAATCTCTTTGAGCTCTGAGGTTCAGTGAGTCTGGGGCCCCCAGAGGAGGTAGGAGGTAATCACCAGGGATTAGTCCTCTCAGTGACTATTTGGGTCATGATAATAACAGCCAAATTAGTACATGCTTCCTATGAGTAAGGACCACACTAGGTCCTTTGGTCTGTGAGGAGGTGAGGTTTTAATCCTCACCTCCTATATGAAGTAGGTGCTAGTGTTAGCTCCACTTTACAGATGAGAAAACTGAGGCCCAGAGAGATCAACCTCTTGCTGAAGGTCACATAGCTGGCAGGTGATAGAGCCAAGACTTGACACCTATGGATCTCATGCCAGATTCTACAACCTCAGCCCCCATACTACAGCACCTCTGGATATCCTGGCCAAAAGTTCTAGGTTCAGATCTTCAATTCAGGCAACCAGGAGGTGGGTAGAAAGTGGCCTTTTCTTTCATGAATCATCTCCAGGTTTGTAATAGAGTCAGGGTGGTCAGTGGAGTCAGTTTACCTCCTAGGAAGTCCCTCTTTCCACCTTGGTGGCAGATAAACTTCCCTCTCTTTCTGAACCTATGGAAACTCAAGTTCAGAAGAGAAGTAATTCTTCTAAGGTCTCCCAGCCAGACAGTGCTGTGGTGTCTTACATCAGGCAAGATGTGCTGGTTATGTGGTTACAGCAACCCCATGGAGCCAGCCTCCAAGGTGTCCCTTGGTCCTTCTGGAGTCTCTCACACCCTGAATCAGGGCTGACTCATGTGGTTAATGGGACTTCTGAGTCCAAACCATAAAAGACTCTCCAACTTCCTCTTTGCTCTCTCTGGGATCACTCACTATGGGAGAAGCCAACCACCATGTTGTGAGGAGGCTCAAGTAGGGCCATGGAGAGGAACTGCGTCCTCCCACCAATGGCCACAAGAGGGAGCCAGCTTGGAAGTGGCTCCTCTAGCCCCGGTTGAGCCTTCAGATGATGCAGCCCCAGCTGACAACTAGACTGCAATCTTGTGAAACATTCTGAAGAAAAAAAAAATTGGCTAAGCTGTCCCCAGATTCCTGATCCACAAAACCACAAGCAGTAATTATTAGTTTTGAGGCACTAAATTTTCAAGGAATATACACAACCATAGCAACCAGAAAAAATCCCAAAATTGTAGTGGCTGTAAAACAACTAGGGCTTATTTATCACTCACACTATATGCCCAACACAGGTTGGCAAGGAGCCTCTGTGTCTACTGTATGCAGGCATCAAGGCAGGTGGGTGGAGAAAGGTGGTCTTGAAGAGAGAAGATATGCAGAACTGCACAGTTGCTTTTTTTCTTTTTTGGCCATGCCATGCAGCATGTGGGATCTTAGTTGCCTGACTAGAGAACAAACTCATGCTTCCTGCATTGGGAGCTTGGAGTCTTAACCATTGAGCCACTAGGGAAGTCTTCTGCACACTTGCTTTTTAAAAGGATCCCACCTGAGTTTCCCTGGTGGTCCAGTGGTTAAGACTCCTACTTCCAATGTAGGAAACGTGGGTTCAACCTCTATTCAGGGAACTAAGATGCTACATGCCACTCGGCAAAAATTAAATAAATAAAAGGGATTTCACCTGAAAGTTATGCACAAGTCTGTTCACATTTTCTCAGCCAAAGCAATTCATGGTGCCATGACTCACTTCAAAAGTCGTGCATGTTAGTTAGGTTGCTAGGGCTACCATAATGAAGTACTACCAAATGAGTGACTCAAACAAGAGAAATTTACTATCTCATGGTTCTGGAGGCCAGAAGTTTGGGATCAAGGTCCTGCAGGGCCGTGCTCCCTCTGAAGGCTATACGGAAAAGTCTGTTCCAGGCCTCCCTCCTAGCTTTCAGTGGTTTCTTTGCTTGTGGCAGCTGAACCCCAGTCTTCATGTGGCATTTTCCCCGTGTGTGTGTCTCTGTGTCTAAATGTCTCCTTTTCATAAGGACATCATTTATATTGGATTAAGAACCCACCCTACTCCAGGATGACCTCATGTTAATTAATTACATCTGCAATGACCTTATTTCCAGATAAAATCACCTTCCGTGGTTCCAGGGGGTTAGGACTTCAACATGTGAATTTGAGGGCACGGAATCCAATCAGTAACAGCAGAGAAGTGCAGTCGCATCATGTCCCAAGAAGGAGAACTGAAGTCCTGCAAACAGCCTTAGTAACCACAACACACCCATTTACTGAGCACCAACTGTGTGCTAAATCCTTCGCCAGTCTCCCCACATATGCTCCCTTATCCATCTCTCAAACAACCCTGTCAAATGGAAATTCCCGTCTCATTTTATGGTTGTGGAAACTAGGCTCAGAGATCCCAAGACACTTAACCTAACGTCACACAGCAAGCCAGAGACACCACCAGAGAGAAGTCTGTTCCACCAGCTCACCACCCCTCTTCCCACAGAGTTTGTGGGCTTCCTGAATTTCCTCCAGCCTCACCAGTCTGCCAGGTAAAGTGGGGCCATGCTTGGATTTAATGTGGAAGTAGAGTGGACTTCAGGGAGGGTTTGATCCAGTATTATAACAGATAAACAAGCATCCAGATTTATTCTCTCTTTCTTCTGCCATATCCATCCTAAATCTGTTTCTCTTGGGGTTAAAGGGAAGCTGCTGACAGTGACACCTGGGATGGGGTAAGGGGAAAGGAAGAGAGGATAGATTCATGAACTAGGTTGCATTTGAAGCTACCCTGCTCTACTTATTTTCAACATACTAATCATCTATGCCCAATATTAATTTACTGGGCTCATTGTTTTATGTCTCTTTCTCCCCTCACTGGACAGTCAGTTCATAAGGACAGTTTGACTGTTTGGCTCTGTATTAAATCCTAAGGGCCCAAAACAGTGCCCAGCACTTAACAGGTACTCAGTAAATTTCCAGTGAATGAATTAAAAATGCAGGATCATGCTTAAACAAATCACACGTGCCTCTTGGGACTGAAAGCTGAGTTAACCTCCCTGGAGGCATGGAGCATATGACCAGACAAAACTGGGGTTCTGTTAAGTAGCATTCAAAGGGCTGGGTGTATATTTCCCTGACTTCTTTTATGCAAGGCTGCTGGGTCCCTTTCCTAAAGATCCACGTCTTGACAGGTAGCTCTCTCTACACAGCCCTCTGCAAGGTCATCCCCTTACTCCCTCAGATCTCAGGGTTGTGGGGGCTCCCCACTGTTAACAGCCGGGATGCTGCACCAGGTTAAGGTTAGGAATTTCCCTTAAACTCATCATATCTCCAAAAATAGTACCTTTATTCAACTTACCAGAAATTACCCAAATTTGGGATGGCCAGCTATGTCCTGCTGGGACCCTATATCTCTCCATTTTTCTCCTTGCTGTCAGTAAGGAGGTTCCTCCAAAAACTAAACATAGAGTTCCCATATGATCCAGCAATCCCACTCCTGGACATACATCTGGACAAAACTCTAATTAGAAAATGTACATGCACCTCAATGTTCACAGTAGCACAATAGCCAAGACATGGAAGCAACCTAAATATCCATTGACAGATATATGGATAAAGAAGATGTGATATACACCAGTCAGAATGGCTGCTATCCAAAAGTCTACAAGCAATAAATGCTGGAGAGGGTGTGGAAAAAAGGGAACCCTCTTACACTGTTGGTGGGAATGCAAACTAGTACAGCCACTATGGAGAACAGTGTGGAGATTCCTTAAAAAACTGGGAATAGAACTGCCATATGACCCAGCAATCCCACTGCTGGGCATATACACCGAGGAAACCAGAATTGAAAGAGACGCGTGTACCCCAATGTTCATCGCAGCACTGTTTACAATAGCCAGGACATGGAAGCAACCTAGATGTCCATCAGCAGACGAATGGATAAGGAAGCTGTGGTGCATATACACAATGGAATATTACTCAGCCATTAAAAAAAAAATACATTTGAATCGGTTCTACTGAGATGGATGAAACTGGAGCCCATTATACAGAGTGAAGTAAGCCAGAAAGAAAAACAACAATACAGTATACTAATGCATATATATGGAATTTGAAAGATGGTAACGATAACCCTATATGCGAGACAGAATAAGAGACACAGATGCATAGAACAATTTTATGGACTCTGAGGGAGAAGGTGAGGGTGGGACGTTCTGGGAGAATAGCATTGAAACATGTATATTATCATATGTGAAACAGAACACCATTCCATGTTTGATGCATGAGACAAGGGCTCAGGGCCGGGGCAATGGGATGACCCAGAGGGATGGGATGGGGAGGGAGGTGGGTGGGGGGTCCAGGAAGGGGAACACATGTAAACCCATGGCTGATTCATGTCAATGTATGGCAAAAACTATTACAATATTGTAAAGTAATTAGCCCCCAACTAAAATAAATAAATTTATATAAAAAAAAAAAGAAGATGTGATATATAAGGGGCTTCCCAGGTGGCACTAATAGTAAAGAACCCACCTACCAGTGCAGGAGACATAGAGACGTGGTTTAATCCCTGGGTTGGGAAGATCCTCTGAAAGAAGGTATGGCAACCCACTCTAGTATTCTTGCCTGAAAAATTCCATGACAGAGGAGCCTGGTGGGCTACAGTCCATGCAGTTGCAAAGAGTTGGACATGACTGAAGCAACTTAGTGTGTGTGCGTGCACGCGTGTGTACACACACACACACACACACACACACACACACGATGGAATACTACTCAGCCATAAAAAAGAATGAAATAATACCATTTGCAGCAACACAGATGGACCTACAGATTACCATACTAAAGTAAGTCAGAAAGAGAAAGTCAGAAAGGAAGTCAGAAAGAGAAAGACAAAGATCGTATGGTATCATTTATATGTGGAATCTAAAATATGACCCAAATGAACTTATGTATGAAACAGAGACTCACAGATATAGAGAACAGACTTGTGGTTGCCAAGGAGGAGGGGGTGGGGGAGGATGGAGGAGGAGTTTGGGGTTAGCAGATGCAAACTATTATATAAAGAATGGATAAACAACAAGGTCCTACTGTATTCTGTGATAAACCACAATGGAAAAGAATTTTAAAAGTTAAAAATCATTTTTGAGATGGGTGATATCAGCCCCATTTTATAAATTTGAAGATTGAGGACCTGAGGGGGGAATTGTCAGGCTTTCATATGTGGTCTCATCCTTTTCTTGTCTGTCTGACTTCTAGTCTTTTCAGTAAATCCTGTCCTGTCTGCCTTCAAAACCCTTCAGAATATCTCTTCCTCTCTCCTCCTCTATCTTCACCTGGAAGACATCATCATCACCTGCCTGGACCACCTGATCACTTCCCCCTCCACACCCCCAGTCTGTCCTTCCTGCAGCAGCCATTAGAGGGCGCCTGCTCCAATGTCACCTCCTTGCTGAAGCCCCCTGCGGTTAATCTTAAGTGTCAATTACACTGGGCCACAGCGGGTGCCCAGATCTTTGGTTAAATGTTATTTCCGGGTGTGTCTGTGAGGATGTTTTCGGAAGAGAGAAGCATTTGAATCGGCAGACTGAGCATAGCACATGGCCCTCCCCATGGAAGGCCTGAACAGAACAAAAAGATAGAAGCAGGGAGAACTCACTCTCTGCCTGACCACCACAGGAGATGGATATCTGTCTTCTCCTGCCCTCAGACTGGGTCTCCAGCTGGTGGATGGCCCATTACAGGACTTCTTGTTTCTATAATCACATGAACCAAATCCTTATAGTAATAAATCTCTTCCTAGATGTGTGATGTGTGTGTGTGCATGTATATATATACATACACACACACACACACACACACACATATACAGGACTTCTTGTTTCTATAATCACATGAACCAAATCCTTATAGTAATAAATCTCTTCTTAGATGTGTGATGTGTGTGTGCATGTATATATATACATATATATACATACATACACACATACACACACACACACACACACACACACACACACATATATGTATCTCCTATTGGTTCTGTTTCTCTGGAGAAACCAGCCTCTGAACCTGCCTTGTTCTTCCTTTATTTACTCACCAAATCTTCCTCTTCCCCAGCTAGAAATTTTTTTTTCCACACATGGGATCTTAGTTCCCTGACCAGGGATTGAATTTGCTCCCCCTTGCATCAGAAGTGCAGAGTCTTAACCACTGGCCTGCCAGGGGAGTACCCCCCCCAACTAGAATTTAAATCTCCATCTTGGTGGCTGGATCCTCAATACCTACAACAGTGCTTGGCATACAGTAAGTGCTCAATATACGCTGGCTGGATTGAGTCACTGCCTCCAGGATCTCTACAGCCCTGCCGGGAGGCAGGTGAGGAACCGAGAGACCCATGTGATGGTGGGAGAAATTAAACAGAGCCACTTTTCCCTGGACTATTGTGCCATCAGCCACAGACCCGGAACTTGAACCAGGGTCTCTCTGTTACCACAGCAAGCCTGGTTCCTCCAAGCTTTGGAACAACAGGGACACAGGGCTCAGAAGTGAAGAGGGGGAGGGGGAGGGGTCCTCCATGTTGCCCTCCATGTATTAATCCAAAGCAGGGTTTCTCTGCCTTGGTACTGCTGACTTTTGAATCTGGGTTGTTCTCTGTGGGGGGACCATCCTGGACACTGTGGGGATGTGGAGCAGCCTCCCTGGGCCCCCACCCACTCAATGCCAGGAGCATCCCCCAGTGTGACAAGTCCCAATGTCCCCAGACACCACCCAGTGTTCCCTGGAGGTGGGGCAGGATCATCCCTGCCTGGAACCACTGCCTTACAGAACTGGCTCCTTGCCCACCTGCCCTCCTCCCCCACTGCTATATATATGTTCCCGCAGCGCTCACAGGCTGGGTGGGAGACCACGCATCCCAGGATGAGCTCTGCCTGGCAGGCGGGAGGCTTCACCCAGCCTGCCCAGTCTCATCCAGACCCAGGGAAATTGGATTAACTCGCAGAAGCTCGCCAAGACGATCCGTCATGCCATCTGAAGGACAGCGTATTGATCTCTAGGTTGCAAAAAAATTAAATGATATCCCTTTTTGTTATTTAAAACGCTGCTTAAGCAATTCTGTAATGGAACGGCCCGGCCCAGGTCCAGGAACTCCCTGGCCAGCCTCTCCAGATTGGGTGGAGGACGGGAGAATGTGAACGCCGTCCTGTCTTCCCCAGGGTAATTGATGACCCTTGGAGAACAGCTCCATTTTGCCGGCAACTTGCACGGCTTTGATTTATTAAAGACATAACAATTATGAAAATAGCTGATTTATAATCAACTCGCCCAGGGTCCTAATTGATTTCTGGGGCAAAATTTAGAATTGGAGGGACTGACACCTCAAGTTGAGGGCCACCAGCCTCGGGGATGGACTGTGATGGGGGACTGGCAGGGCCAAGAGGAAGATAGGACAGGAAGACAGTGGCCTGAGCTGGACTGCACTGTCATCTTGTGAAGTTTGGGGCTTCTGCTCAGCTTTGCCCGAGATAGTCAAGACCCGATGGACACCACCATTTTCAAATGGCTGAAGTGGTCCCTGGCCCCAGCAGAGGGATGTGTGCCATATTGCCCATAAATCTCTCAGCCTGTCCTGTGTTTGGAGAGCCTGGCACCGTGTCTGTAAATGAATCTGCCCCAGAGTGTCCAGAACCTTCTCTTCCTCTAGACCCCTGTGCTAAGACTACCAAATTTGGCCAGGAAAACAACGGGAGACCCAGTGAAATCTGAGTGTCAAACGAACAGCAGGTGAATTTTAGCATAAGCATACCCCATTCCATATTTAGGACATACGTATACTAGAGAGTTGTTCCTGATTCATCTGAAATTCAAACTTAACTAGGTGTTTTGTGTTTTATCTGACAAGCCTGCTGTGACATTCAAGACCCCAGTTCTCAAGATTCCTACAGGTTCGAAAAGATACGCACCCCAATCAATGTTCATCGCAGCACTATTCACAACAGTCAAGGCATGGAAGCAACCTAAATGTCAATCAACAGATGAATGGATAAAGAAGATGTGGTCTATATATAAAATGGA
This sequence comes from Giraffa tippelskirchi, assembly GCF_054371585.1. Taxonomy (NCBI): domain Eukaryota; kingdom Metazoa; phylum Chordata; class Mammalia; order Artiodactyla; family Giraffidae; genus Giraffa; species Giraffa tippelskirchi. The sequence continues at coordinate 95,061,851 of NC_137280.1, read as the reverse complement.
ATATTATTCAGCCATAAAATGAAATAATGCCATTTGTGGCAGCATGGATGGACCTAGAGATTATCATACTAAGTGAAGTAAACTAGACAAATACCATAGCATATCACTTATATGTGGAATCTAAAAAAAAAAAAAAATGATAAAAGACGTCCCTGGTGACCCAGTGGTTAAGAATCTGCCTGCCAATGCAGGCAACACGGGTTCAGTCCCTGATCTGGGAAGATTCCACATGTTGCAGGGCAACTAAGCCTGTGCTCCACAACTACTGAGCCTTCACTCTACAGCCCGTGCTCTGCAACAAGAGAAGCTACTGCAATGAGAAGGCCTCATTTACTCATCGCAACAGTGAGTAAAGCCTGCTCACCACAATGAAGACCAAAAATAAATAAATAAATAAATAAATAATTTTTTAATGAGATAAAGGAACTTCTTTATAAAACAAAAATAGACTCACAGACATAGAAAACAAACTTATGGTTACCAAAGGGAAGGGGTGGGGGAGGAATAAATTAGGAGTATGAGATTAGCTGATATACACATATCACTATACATAAAATAGGAAAACAACAAGGTCTTCTTGTATAGCACCACAAACTATATTCAATATCAATACATATCAATGTATTTATTATCAATATAATAAATTATAATGAAAAAGAATACATATGTATAACTGAATCACTTTGTTGTACACCAGAAACTAACACAACATTGTAAATCAACTAAGCTTCAATTGAAAAAAAAAATATCTCCCCCCAGGGGCCTATTCACCTAACGGGGAGATTGAGGCAAGAGGATATTTAATATCTGCCCAAGATCGCATGGTGTCTGACTCAAGATTCAAACCGAACCCTGAGGTCTGAGCCGCCCAAGGCCTCCAAGGTCCCACCTTGCTTTTGGAGGGAAGGAACAGCAGATTTTCTTTCTATTCAGAGACAGATTATCCTGGTAGCCAGTCTGCCTTGCTATTGCTGTGTGACCCTGAAAAAAGAGCTTGGCCTCTCTGGGCCTCAGTCTCCAGCACTGGAAAATGGGCGTAATTATGGGGTCTCCACCACAGGGTGGTGGGGAGATGAAAATGGTTTGTGGGTGGCCACAGTGGATGAGCACCTGATACACAGGAGGGGTCATTTGGGTCTCCCCACGTACTAATAAAGACAGAAAGAGATAGAGATAGCAATGGAGGAAGTCAGAGACAGAAAGGCAGAGAGACAGAGAGAGACAGTGACAGAGAGAGGGACGCACTTCATTTGGAGACCGGGTGGACCTGGAGGGTGGGGACTAGGTCTGCAAATCAGAAGGTTCTAACAGTTTCTGTAAGGGGAGGAGAGAGCAGAGCAGGAGCCTGAGGGATGCACGATCCAGAGCTCAGGGGCCGGCAGCTGCCTGTGCCCAGTCTCCGTGACGGCCCTGCTGAGCAGTTTTAAGTGTCGTTAAAGATAAAATAATTTTTCCCTCTCTGAGCCGTGTGATTGACACGGCGATGGGCCCCGCCGACAGGAAGAAGGTCAGGCTTGAATGTAATCAGTTTTTTCCAGAGTGATGCATAAACATGAGGGCACAGCAACTAGGAAAGGGGAAGGAACCTGAGGCTGTCCCCAAACCCTCTGGGCTCAAGCTGCTGAGCATGATGGGACCACAGGGACAGTGAGGGCCAGGGAGACTTCCTGGAGGAGGCATGGCTGCCACTGGGATTGGAAAGGAAGGCATCCCAGGCAGGGAAGACTACAGAAACAGTGGTGTGGAATTTGGACATGTCTCATCATGTATCTTCCTGCCCCCACCTGATCTCAATGCATTAATCCTAACTTCAAACTCCATGGCTTCCAGACACACACTCCACCTCAGGGTTTAAATCCTGGCTCTTCACCTTATTTGCCATGTGATCTCGGGCATGTCACCTCCTCCTCCCAGCCTCAATTTCCTAATCTGTGAAATAAATCACTGTAGGGCTGCCTCACCCAGTGCATATGACAAGAACTCAAAGAAAGGAACAGCAGTATCAATGCTTTTGGCTGCAAGCGACAGGAAAACCCAACTTAACTTGGTCCAACATTAGGAAACATTTTTCATCTTATATAACAGATCACTAAGGTCTTTCCTCAAAAGGCATCTCTTCCAAGAGCCTTCACTCAACAATCCCGGTGCTGACTTTTAATATCCTCCTTTATTTTCCTCTCTAGTACTAGTAATTTCCTTAAAGTATGTATTTGTTCATTATCTGATCCTTCCTTCTCCAAATGTCAACTTCCCAAGGACAAGAATTTTCATCTGTTTTGTTCACAGGTTCCCCATAGCACACAGAAGATGTTCATGAAATGCTTGCTAAATAAATGAATGACCTCTTCATCCAAGGAGGATTTAGTTATTCAAGAACAGAGTCTTGTCTCTTCCTAAGGATATCTACCATGTTGTTCCTCATGGTCCAAACTCATTGCAAAGCACCAACCATCACAATCTGTTCTAGAAGCAGGAAGGAAGAAAGGTGGAAGGACAAAGGAGTCCTTCTCCAGTGGATTGTCTCCTACATGGAGCCTTCCATGAAGACCTTCCCCAAATCTTCTCGGCCAAGACTCACTCACATGGCCACACCTAGCTAGCTAGCTGGGGGTGGAGGTTGGGAAATGGAGTCATTAACAGAGTGGCAGCTGCTTTCAAACTGTGGTTTTGGAGAAGACTCTTGAGAGTCCCTTGGACTACAAGGAAATCAAACCAGTCAATTCTAAATGAAATCAACCCTGAAGATTCATTGAAAGGACTGATACTGAAGCTCCATAACTTTGGCTACCCGATTCCAAGGCCTCACTCATTGGAAAAGATCCTGATGCTGGGAAAGACTGAAGGCAAAAGGAGAAGAGGGCAGCTTAGAATGAAATGGTTAAATACCATCACCAACTCAAGAGACATGAATCTGAGCAAACTCCGGGAGACAGTGAAAGACAGGGGAGCCTGGCGTCCTGCAGTCCATGGGGTCGCAAAGAGCTGGACATGACTTAGCGACTGAACAACAACATTCTTCTTCTACCACCATCTAGCAATCCAGGTGTGGAAAGACCGGAGGATGGACGTTAGAAGACAGGCAACGATGAACACACTCCTGACCCTCACATCTGCTCATGCCAGTGAATACCTATGTTAGTTTTCTCTGGTTCCTATATTTTAACCAATTACCACAAACTCAGTGAAACACAGTAAAACAACACAAACGTATTATCTTACAGTGCTGAAGGTCAGAAGTCCCACGTGGGTCTCACTGAGCTAAAATCAAGGTGTGGGCAGAGCTTGTTCCCAAGAGCGGCTCTAGGGATCCATTTCTTGCCTTTTCCAGCTTCAGGAGGCCTCTGGAATCCTCTGGACCCTGGTCGCTTCTGCCATCTTCACAGCTAGCAATGGCGGCTCAAGTCCTTCACACGCTGCCATCTCTCTACTTCTCCATGTCCCCCGCTGCCTCTTCCACATTTAAGAACTGCACTGGCTCCACCTGGACTTGGCTTCCCTGGTGGCTCAAATGGTAAAGAACCCACCTGCCCGTGCGGGAGACACAGGTTCCATCCTTAGGTGGGGAAGATCCCCCGGAGGAGCGCATGGCAACCCACTCGAGTATTCTTGCCTGAAGAATCCCATGGACAGAGGAGCCTGGGGGGCTATAGTCCACGGCGTTGCACAGACTCCGACCTGCCTGAGCACGCACAGCACGCACACATGGACGCACGCACGCACACATGGACGCACGCACACATGACGTACGCATACATGCACACACAGACGCTCTCTCGTCCACGTGTGTTCATTTGCTCAGCCAAGCCCACCTGTTTGCGACCCCATGGACTGTAGCCCACCAGACTCCACTATCCATGGAAACTTCCAGGCAAGAATACTGGAGTGGGGTGCCATTTCCTCCTCCACTCTCTCTCTCTTAAAATCTCTTAAAGAAAGACTGGCAACCTTCATGCCATGGACAACCTTAATTCCCCTTTACATGTATGTATGGAGGGCTCCCCTTGTGGCTCAGATTGTAAAGAATTCACCTGCAATGCGGGAGACCTGGGTTGGGAAGAGCCCCTGGAGAAGGGAAAGGCTACCCACTCCAGTATTCTGGCCTGGAGAATTCCATGGCCTGTATAGTCCTTGGGGTCGCAAAGAGTCGGACACAACTTGAGCAACTTTCACTTTCTTTTCATGTATGTATGGATTTGCCACATTATGGAGATTACAACCTTCACCCTCCTGGACCTTCACCCTCCTAATCCTCCCCGGCTCCTCCTCACAGCCTCCACAAAAGAGAAAATATCACTGTACTCACTGCCCAGATCAGAACATTCAGACCCCGGAAGACTGAACAGCTTGCCCACAGTGCCTTTAAGTCTTGTAAATTTCAAAAGCTGGAATTCCGACCCAGGTGTGTGTGATTGCAAAGCTCGTGCTTCCTTCAGCCATGATATTGTTTGTAACCACAGCTGTGGCTTGTATTACTACTATCATTGTGGTTATCATTAGGTGAGCTTGCCCAACGCCAGCTCCAGCCTGCCAGGTCCCTGCTGACCCTCTAGAGAAGAGAGTTACAAACAGAGGCACAGGGAGGTTGAAGGACATCCCAAGGTCACCCACTGGGTGACAAAGCCAAAACTTAAGCCCAAGTCTGCCTGGCTAAGAACGACTGCCCTCTTCACCTCTGGGGAGAAAGTTACTGCCTAACAGAGTCCACGGAGAACCCAGCTTTGGTTTTAGGACAGCACCAGGGGCTCATAAGCCCTTTTCTCTTTCTAGTGTGAGGCTGGGGTGGCAGCAGTCATGGGGGATATGGGCCAAGTGCTGAGTCTGCAACATGACATATCTCCGCAAAAGCCACCAGCCACGTGGCCACGGAGGCCCAGGGTTCTGAGGATGATCAATCTCCCCCACCCCATCCCTCTCACTGGCTGCCACCCTCCCACCTCCATCCTGGCTCCCTCTGTCTCTCCCTCTCCCCATCTCTGCCCAGCTTCCTTCATCCTGGAGAAGGCAAGGTTCCAAGGCCATCCAGGCGAGGAAAGTCAGGCCCCCATCATGGAAACACTCAGAGGCAGGATTCACCAGCCAGAGAAAGAACAGTGTGTAGGAGCCCAAATTGCGGGGTCCCTGGATCAGGTCCCCACCTCAGCTCCTCTAAAGCTGAACCAGCTAATTCATCTTGTGTGTGTGCTCAGTCATATACTTCTCTTTGTGACCCCATGGACTGTAGCCCACCAGGCTCCTCTGTCCATGGAATTTTCCCAGCAAGAATACTGGAGCAGTTTGCCATTTTCTACTCCAAGCAATCTTCCTGACCCAGGGATCGAACCCACATTGCTCGCACTGGCAAGCAGATTATTCACCACTAGTGTCACCTGGGAATCCCTAATTCATCTTGCTGTGCCTCAGTTGTCTGCAAAATGGATTTGAGATAAAGACCACATCGTAGAACTGATCTGAGGGTTCTGTGAACTATGACAAGTACTTTGGTTACTGACAGTGGATAAATCCTGTGAGGAGCTAGACGAAATTTCAAGGGAGTCTGGAAAGGCTTCCTGGAAGAGGCAACATTTGATCTGGGCCTTAAAATATGAGGAGACTTTGAAGGGACTGGTGGAAGGGAGAAGGAAGGCCTGGTGAGTGGGGGAGAGAGTTGGGACTTGCTGCAGGTAATAGGGAGCCATTGAAAGTTCTCCAGAAGAGAGAGAGCAGCAATGCAACTATGATTTTAGAAAGATGAACCCAGCAGCAGATCAGCATGGATCTAAAGGCCTAACCCTCAAGGCAGAGCCCATCAGTCACCCACCACCACAGCCTCCCCAGCCAGGGTGCCTGGGGCTGAGTAGTGACTCAATGAGGCACCTGAGGTGTTGGGGAAGAAGATAAATATGTGGATGTTCACAGAGGCACAGAGAGGGTTACTGAAGTGCCCACAGGACAGGCAAGTTCCAGGGCTGGAACTTGAACCCAGGCAGTCTAGCTCCAAGGCCCCTATCATTAAGCCCTCTGCAGAAAGGGCTTCTACCTGCAGTACAAAGGCCCAGCCCTAAAGCAGCTTACTCGGCCACTCTTGTTGCCATCACCTCCCAGATGCTAGAAGCGGATTCCCTCCTCTGTCACCCTCAGCAGCACCTGGACCCCCCAGCCTCCAGGCCCAACCAAAGCATTCTGCAGTTGGGGAGGTTCTGCTGATCTCTCTCTCTCTCTCTCTCTCTCTCTCTCTCACACACACACACACACACACACACACACACACCACTTGCTTGGTGCCCATTACACACACACACACACACACACACACCACTTGCTTGGTGCCCATTATGCACTGAATTACATCTCCCCAAAATTCATATGTTGAAATCCTAACCCCTAGGACCTCAGAATGTGACTGTATTTGGAGATGGGTCTTTAAAGAGGTAATTAAGTTAAAATGAGGTCATTAAGGTGGGTCCTAATCCAATAGGACTGGTGTCCTTATAGGAAGAGATTAGGACACAGACATGTACAGAGGGAGGGCATGTGAGGACACTCGGAGAAGACAGCCGTCTGCGAGCCAAGGAGAAAAAACCATTCCTGCTGACACCTTGTCTCAGACTTGTCTCCAGCATCCAGAACTGTGAGAAAATAAATTTCTGTTGTTTAAGCCACCTCTTCTGTAATGCTTTGTTATGGCAGCCCCAGCAAACTCATACAGTGCACATGACACCAACTTCTCCAGTTTCAGGTCTTCAATAGTCAGGGCTCTTTGGTCTGCAAATGACACAACAAACACTTTGCTTTAAGCAAAAAGAGAGCTATTGTAACAAAAGATATGGCTTCAGGCACAGTTTGATCCAGGTGCTCAAATTGTGATACGATCATCTGCTTTCCTCTCTGTCAGTTCCATTCACCTGGAGATGCTTCCTACATGGTGACTAGATAGCTTCCAGGAAGACCACCTTTCTATTAGCACAGCAACCCCTGAGGAAACGAGCATTATTTCCCCTTTAATTCCAACATATGTTCAGGAGTTCACTCTGATTGGCTAACTTGAGTCATGGTGGGAGGCCCTGAGCTGACACCTGAAGCCAGAGGTTCAGAAACCTGATTGGCCAGCCCTGGGTGTTGTTGTTGTTGTTGTTTGGATTTGGGTTTTCTGTTTGTTTTGGGGGGTGGGTGGGTGGGGTATTTGTTTTTCACCTGTGCTGGATCTTAATTGTGGCATGTGGATTCCAATCCTCATTGAGGCATGAAGCATCTTTAGTTGCATCATGCAAACTCTTAGCTGCAGCATGAGAACTCTTAGTTGTGGCATGCAGGATCTAGTTCCCTGACCAGGACTGGGCCCCCTGAATTGGGAGCTCAGAGTCTTATTCACTGGACCACCAGGGGAGTCCCCAGTCCTGAATGTTCTTGACTGGGCTCCCCCAGAAAGAGACCCTGAGGCAAGGGTAGGGGGTTATTGTGTGGGCAACTGGGACCCCCTGGGAGTCTTTAGGATACTGTGCAGAACATCCCTTGGAGTTATCTCACCAGAAAGACAGGGGAGCTGCAGTATTTATCCACCAACTTCCTATCCATAAAGGCAGAGGGCTGCAATAACTCTCCTGTCATCTGGCTTGGCCTGCCTGTGACTAGGTGAGCTCCAACAGTCACAAAATACCTTCAGAGAAATGGTTTCAGGTGTTCACAGTAAGCAGGATTTGCTCAAGAGAATATGGATGGGGCTGCTGCACTGCCTGGAAAAGCCCATGGACGGAGGAGCCTGGTAGGCTGGGCTGCAGTCCATGGGGTCGCTAAGAGTCGGACACGACTGAGCGACTTCACTTTCACTTTTCACTTTCATGCATTGGAGAAGGCAATGGCAACCCACTCCAGTGTTCTTGCCTGGAGAATCCCAGCGACGGGGGAGCCTGGTGGGCTGCTATCTATGAGGTCGCACAGAGTCAGACAGGACTGAAGTGACTTAGCAGCAGCAGCAGCTGCACTGTCACAGCCTCCCTCCCTGGAGCCCTGCCTGAACCTCATGAACCAAAAGCAAAACAGGAGAGGTCCCCCTAGGACAATCCAAGACACTGTTCCACAAGAAGGAAGGATGCAGAAGAGGCTGAAAAGCCAAAAATGGTCTAAATGGGGCCAGTTTTCCTTCATTCTTTCCCTGAATCTCCTATGTTCCCACTGGCTGCTTCTTGACATTTCCCTCAAATTTTCCAAGACTCCTGAGCCACTTATCAGTCCAAAGAGGATTCTCTCTCTCCATCTCTCTCCCTCTCTCTCTCTTTCTCTCTCTCTCTATGTGTCAAACATTAGAGAAGGGACCAGGTGGCAGGATGGATGGCCATTCCTGCTGTTAGTCCTGTGGCTGCCACAAGGTGGCGCTGCTGAACAATGGTCCTGCGCAGTCTTATCTGCTTTTCCAGATCCCTGCTAAGCCATGGGAGAAGGCAATGGCACCCCACTCCAGCACTCTTGCCTGGACAATCCCATGGACGGAGGAGCCTGGTGGGCTACAGTCCATGGGGTCGCGAAGAGTCGGACACGACTGAGCGACTTCACTTTCACTTTTCACTTTCATGCATTGGAGAAGGCAATGGCAACCCACTCCAGTGTTCTTGCCTGGAGAATCCCAGCGACGGGGGAGCCTGGTGGGCTGTCGTCTATGGGGTCGCACAAAGTCGGACACGACTGAAGCGACTTAGCAGCAGCAGCAGCAGCTAAGCCATGTCCTTGCACCGGACCCAGTGGAACCCCAACTTGGTTCCCCAAGGTTAGAGCCAAATAGCTTACACTCATGAATGAATTCAGGCCTCCATCACCAAGCTAGACACTGGGACACCAGGACAGGGGGAATGAATGAAGCAGAACTTCCAGCCTTCATCACACTCTTTATTAGAACCAACCAGCTTCTTCCCCCAACTCCCCTCCCACTTCCTTTATAACAAAGTCCCTACTGGGACACCACTGAGTGTTCCTTTCCTGCCTTTATATCTCCCTTGGGGCCACCTCGCCCCATCAGAGAGAACCTCAGAAAGGAAGGAAAAGGAATTTCAATTCGTTTCCTCCCATGAGTCCACCTCATCCCCACTGGCCCACTCTACACATCAAAGAGTTTTGGAAGAGGTGTGTTAGTCAGCTACTGCTGTGTAACAAGTTGCCACAAATGCAGCAGCTTAAACCAACAAGCATTTATTATCTTACAGTTTCTGGGGATCAAGAGCCCTGACATTGTTTACCTGGTCCTGCACCCGAGGGTTTCCTGCAAGGCTACAATGGAGGTGCCAGTTGAGGCCATAGTCATCTCTAGATTTGACTGGAACAGGGTCTGTTTCCAAGTTCAACAGGACTTGCACGGTGCTGCTCATTCTCTTGAAGCCCAACTGCCATGCTCATAACCCCAGGTTGGTTTGCCAGAAGAGCATCCCTGGAAGAAAGCCCACTCGTCCCAGCCAACAGCCAGCTGATCCCCAAATGAAAGAGCCCAGCCAAGATCTGCAGAGCTGCCTGCAAGCCCGAGATGAGTGCAGAGGCAGGAATGAGCCTGGTTGTGATTAGAAGAATCACCGGGCTAATCTGCAGACTCGTGAACCAAAATAAACGCTTAGTGCTCTCAGCTGTCGGATTAGGGGCTGGTTTGACAGATCCTATCTGCTACAGCATCGTCATCACCATTCCCCCACGACTGTGAGCATCCACTTAAATATGAAAAAAACGAGGAAAAAGCAGTCAACTGACTCTCTCTAAATAAAGAAGTTCTACTTCACAGAGTTTAGCTGTCTCGACTCTACAAAGGAAATGTGGCTGGCAGCTTTTCCTGATGGAAAAATGTGAAGTTCCACCTCACCAGGCATCCAGTACCCTCCTTTTCCATCCACCTTCCCAGGAAAGCTCAAGAGGGAGTGGAGGTTCTTCCAGGCTTGCAGGCTGAACCAGGGACTGGCCAGGGGCTCTCAGGACCCTTTGGCTGCCCTAATGGGACCCCTCCCTGCCATCCTACTCCTGGCTGCTTGCTAGAAGTTTCCTAAGGATCTGTTAGCCTTTTCTTTCCAAAACCCAAGATCCTGTCAAGAAGAAGGAAGAATCTCTGTTGGATGAGGGTGGCAGAATTGGCTTTGGGAAGCCTCAGACCTCAGCACCGGCAGTTAAGGAGAAACACACACTGTGTTCCAAACTTGGCCTTGACCTTGAGTTTGTCATTGTCCAGGAACAGTTAGTAAATGGATAATATCTCTTCCCCACTCCCCTGACCCGTCCCTAAGTCTCCTGGACCTCCTCCAAGATCTAGCCACTGACAGCACTGCTAAGCCCTGGCTCCAGCACATCCATTCTCATTGGTCAATGCCGCAGACATACCTGGAGCTAAAATATGGTTGATAGCACCCCAGAAAGCAAGGGTTCTCAGCTGAATAGCTCAGTGACCATGTGCAAAAGTTCTAGAATTAGGACTTCCCTGGTGGCGCAGTGGATACAAATCCGCCTGCCAATGCAGGGGACGTGGGTTCAATCCCAGTTCCAAGAAGATTCCACATGTCATGGAGCAACAAAGAGCTGCTCTCTGCAACTAGAGAAAGCCTGTGTGCAGCAACAAAGACATAGTGCAACCAAAAATAAATAGAAAAAAATTTTAATTAAAAAAAACAACCTTAAGAATTAGAGCCATGTAGAAAGCTTAGAAAAAAGGATGGAGTGATGAACATTCCACACTGGAGTCCTATGCAACTGTATAAAAGACAGAAGTCTCCCATGACAGGATCACCAAGATACTTTGTGATGATAACAAAGCAAGAGTCATGGATACAGAGTTTCTGTTTGGGGTGATAAAAAAAAAATTCTGTGGATGGATGGATGGAAGGTGTTGTTGGCTGCCCAGCAATGTGAATTACATAAAGCCACTCAGTCGCACCCTTAACTATGATTCAGATGGTAAATTTTATGTCATGGATGTTTTGCCACAATTGAAAAGCAGGGTAGGGGAAGGAAAGGTTTTGTCTCTTAAGGGGTGATCCCCACTCTGTGCTTCCCACACTGCAGCCCTTCACAATCAGCTTAGAAGCAGTGGCAGGAACCAGTTTAGAGAAACCAAGACACAGAGAGGGTGGGGAATTGCCCAAAACCACACAGCAATGAGGATGCTCAGCCAGAACATAAGAGACTCCAACAGAGCCTGAATGAATAAAACAGTCCCCCAAGATCCCTCTCTAGGGAACAGCTGATTTTGCTTAAGCTTCTGGGGGGTGGCAGGGAAGCCAAATGAGAAGTAAGTTTTGTTTTGTTTTTTTTCCCCTGGTGAGAGCCATGGGAATCCCTCCCTGGAGAGAAGTGCCGGCTGGTAAGTCTCCGATCACAAGATTAGGTGACTTCATTATTGTCTGCAAAGCTCTCAGGAGGGTTAGCGCTTACAGATAATCGCCCGTGATACAGGGCCCTGGAGTCTTCAAGGATTGCTGGCCAAGGTGTCAAGGCCAGGAGGGTGCTTGAAAATGGCCCCATCCATTACCTTCATACAGAGAAGGGGACTCAGGAGCCAAAGGAGCGCGAACCTACCTTTCTTTCAGGAACTGAGCCCTGAAAGAGCTAGAGGTCTGCGTCCAGCCACCTCCCCCTATCTGCCCCCACCACAACAAACCGAGTCTGCTGAATCCTCAGAGCCACTTGGCAGGGTTGGAATGGGGGGTTTTCGCCAAGGTCCAGTGCCAGGGGCAGCCCACACCGTTAACGTGACACAGCCAGACAGGGTTGAGATACTCCCCCATAGCCACCCATGGCAAAACCTGAGTCAAGTCCTCTCTGCCCCCAGCCTTAGTCCTCCTCACAACCCACACAGTCCTGCGCACCTACCCTCACCTCTTCCCTCTGTTCCCCTTGCTCCCTCCAGCCCAGCCCCCTAGCACTTAGCAAATGCTCAGAAAACACACACACACACACACACACACACTTACAAAATGAAAGAACCCAATGCAGAATAAATGGGCACCTTGAATGCCTCTAGACTCTGAAAGGAACTTCTAGTCCAGAGCCTTTGTTTGCATTCCTCTCTGAATGGTAAGTTCACTACCTCCCAAGGCTCCCTTTTCATTTCTGGTTATTAGCAAGGTCCTCTGCAAAATCCAGGCTGAGTTTTGTGCCCTGAAGTGTGTCTGTGTGTGTCTGTGTGTGTTGAGGGATGGAGGAGTGAAATGAGGTCATGAGTGGAAAATCTGGAATTTTTACAGGATGGCCACTGTTTTGAATACTGGGAAAGCCTCCCTGAGGCCCTGGGGGTGAGATTGGTCCAGACCGACTTTCTCTTTCTCGCTCTCTCTCACACACACAATTTGTCTGTTTCTCTCTATTTCTCTCTCTCTCTCTCCTTTTCTCTTTGTGTCTCTGTGTTTCTGTTTCTGGGTCCCGGTGCTGTTCAAAGTCACACAGATACTGACGCAGCTTCTCAGTCCCGAAAGAAAATTGCCGGCCACCCCAGCAGCAGAATAATTGAATCAGTGGGCGGCCAGGATTGAATCAAGTGTGAGGGGGTGAAATGGGGAGGCTGGGGAAGGGGGATGCGCTTAGCGTTGAGCAGCAGGAGTGCAGCCCTGGCGGGGAGAGGGGCCATGAAATCTCAAGAGCAGTTTCCCCCACAACCACCTCCACAACCCACTCTGTTCCACCCAAGACAATTAGCCCTGAAAGAGCTAGAGATCTGTGCCCAGCCACCCTCTGCCCCCCCAACACACAGAGTCTGCTGAATCCTCACAGCCACTTGGCAGGTTGGGATGGGGGTGGTGTCACCAAGGTTCAGTGCCAGAGGCAGCCCACACCATCAACATGGGATTCAATACCATTCATTCATTCCTCCACATAATCCGTTATCCCCCACCCACCCACCCATAGCCCCACGCATCCTTCCATCCATCTCTTACCCCACCCAACCACCCAGCCACCCTCCATCCCCCACCCTGCATGCCCCACTCACTCACCCACCCATTCATTCATCCATTCCCCCACCTACCCACTTACAGGTCAACCATTCAACCAACACTTATTAAGCTTCTGCAGAGCCCTGCCTTTCTGTTCTGGGTCCTTTCTGTGCTGGATAAAAATGACAGCTGAGGACTTCCCTAGAGGTCCAGTGGTTAAGAATCCACCTGTTAGTTTAGGGGACACAGGTTCGATCCCTAGTTCGGGAGGATTCCACATGCCTCGGGGCAACTAAGCCCCTGCGCCACAACTACTGAGTCCTCAAGCTGCAACTACTGAAGCCCATATACTCTACTGCCGACACACAGCAATGAAGACCCAGCACAGCCAAAAATAAACAAATGTTTTTTTAAAAATGACAGCTGAGGCCTCTGCTCAATTGAGGAGCTTAGTGTCTAGCTGGGAAGATGGATGTTAAACAAACAATTGAACCACTCCATCATGGAAATTTTGACAGTTCCTGGAGACACCCTCAGGCTGGGATATAAGATCAAGCCGGTGGGGCTACTTAGGTTGGGGCTGTGGAAGTGCTCCCAGGGGGAACAGTGTGACAGGCAGAAGGAACAGCATAAGCAAAGGAGAAGCCAGTGTCCAATGTCTGGTTCAAGGGCAGGGCACGTGAAGTCAGTCCGGGACAGAAAGTAAGGACCATGGATGAAATGTGGGTTGGAGGGGAAGTTACTGACCCCAGACCGAGTGCTGATGGGACATGTCCCAGGCAGATGGACAGGAATCAAAAGCAGGGGACAGGAAGGCAGAGGAGATGAGCAGGTACAGCCAGAGAAGTGAGAGAGAAACCAGGGGTGGTGAGTGTCAAAGCCGTTTTGCCCAGATGGAGAATTTAAGGTCCAGGGATGGTGGGACCCCACCCCCCGTCCAGTCTCCACCAATGACCACTATGTCCTTTCTTCACGTGGGACAGTTGCAGAGGCTCTGAGGACTTCTGACAGAGAACTTCAATAGCTGGTTTCTTATTTATTTATTTATTTGGCTGTGCCAGGTCTTAGTTACAGCACTCAGGATCTTTGATCTTCATTGCAGCATGAAAACACTTAGTTGCAGCATGTGGGATCTAGTTCCCTGGTCAGGGATCAAACCCAGGCTCCCTGCATTGGGAGCATGGAGTCTTAGCCACTGGACCACCACGGAATTCCTCAGTAGCTGGTTTCTGATCTCAGCCCTGCCAGCCCTCACTGGCCAAGCCACACACCTAATCTAGCAGCCTCCACATTCTCAGCTGTAAAATGGGGACCTTTCAACCATTCCATGAGGCCTTGGGAAAACTCTGAGGCCAAGGTGACCACAGCAAGAAGCTATTGTGTCCTCTCCAGGGGTCCCCAACATCCAGGATCTAATACCTGATATTTGAGGTGGAGCTGATGTAATAGTAATAGAAATAAAGTGCACAATAAATGTAATACACCTGAAACATCCAGAAACCATCCCCCCACCCCATTCCCTGGTCCATGGAAAAATTGTCTTCCACGAAACCGGTCCCTGGTGCCAAAAAGTTGGGGACCACTGCTCTCCACCACAACTAGCATGGCCTCTTGGCCCCTGCATCATTTGCTCATTCATTCAACAAATGTTTATTGAGTACTCAGACACTGTTCTGGGTGCTGAGGATACAGCTGTGAACATAAGAGACTCAGTTCCTCTCTCCTCAAGGAGCTGACATCAAAGTAGAGTAAGACTTGGACTTCCCTGGTGGGTTAGTGGTTAGGACTCTGCACTTTCACTGCAGGGAGTGAGAATCCAATCCCTAGTTGGAGAACTAAGATCCCACATGCCATGAAGCTTGGTAAAAAAAAAAAAAAAAGAAGAGAAAAGTCATGTAAGACAGAGAATGAGATATCAATGCCAAATTCCAGGAGGCAGTGAGAATTCTAAAGCAGAGAAAGAATGGGACAGAAACGGTCAGGGGAAACACCTTATGTCTGGAGTAGTCAGGGAAGGCTTCCCGGAGGAGGTGACATGTTAGTTGAGATTGTGGGAGGAAGTGTTGGTCTGGCCAAGAGTTATTTTTTTAATATGTATTTATTTATTTGGCTGTGCTGGGTCTTAGTTGCAGCATGCAGGATCTTCATTGTGGCAGTGGGATCTAGTGTCTTGACCAGGAATTGAACCCCAGGCCCCCTGTATTGGAAGCTTGGAGTTTTAACCACTGGACCACCAGGGAAGTCCCTGGCCAAGGCTTTTTGGGAAAATGTTTCAGACAGCAGGAATAGCAAGTGAAAAGGCCCTGAGGCAGGACCAAGGGTAGAATTTTAAGAATCAGCTCCATTTTGTGTCTTGAGTGGAGGGAGAGAGAGAAAGGAGTCATGAGCCCTGACCATCCACCCCTGGCATGGCTTGTTTCTCCTCTGTTGCAATCCATACCATGTGCCATGCTATACATTTTTTAAAAATCTTGCTTATTTTCTTTGTCTCCAATTGTCAGCTTTATAAGCATGGGGACTTCTTTCCTCTGGGCTTCCTGTTCCCTGCTCTGCTTCCAGAGGCTAAAACAGTGCCAGACACACAGTAGACAGTCAATGTGAGATGTTGAATGGGTGAGTGAATGAATGAACTGGCATCATTCCCATTGGAAGGGCCATATGGGAAGACAATCAGAGCCTCCGTCCACTTCAAGAGGCCCCTTTAGGAGGTCAGAGCTGAGAGATGTGGGGTCAGGGCCTCCCTTGATTACTGAGATTCTAATTAACTCCAGGGCTGAGAGGGCTGCCCTGCTCGGAGGAATTAGAGATAAGTTAGCATCCAAGTGTTTGAGCAGCAGCTCTAACGGGGGCGGACAGGCGGCTCTTCCTCTCCCCTCACCAGCCAGCTGGCCAGGGAGGCGGGTGCTGAAAGAGGTCATTTGCATAGGCAGGTAATTGGTTTTGCAAATAAATCTGGTTCTTGAAATTTGTAGATTAGCAATAATACGTCTCCAGATGAGAGAGAAAGGTCACGGATGAATAAAACAACAATTAAACTTTCGGGAGATTATTAAACTAAACAGAAGACTGGCACAGGGCGGCTGAGGGAATAGGGAGTGAGGCTGGAAGGTGGAAACGGTCTGGAGTTGTGGGTCGGGGTGGGGCGGGGTGGGGGCATCTGCAGCCCCCAGGCAGCTAACGGATGCTCTTGACTTCCTGCCTCCTGGGAGCACATTCTATATGTCCAGTTCTGGACACAGTGGAATATACCCAGGAGAGTTATTAGGATCCCATTTCTCAGTAGAGAAAACTGAGGTCTGGGGAGGGAGAGGAGATGCCCAAGGCTGCACAAGGCAGGATTCGAACCCAAGACCAGCTTTGTAGTGTCGTGGGTGACAGTGAGCCTCATCTCACAGGGAAAAGGAAGAGAGAGGGTGGACCGCCTCTCTCTGTTGCCTTTTGGCTGTGTAACCAGTATCATCCCTTCACCCTATTGGGGCCTCTGTCTTTCCACACCTCTAAAATCAGGACTGAGAGCATTTTACGTGATTTTAAACTTGCAAATGTTTTTTGTACTTGCGTGGCAATTAAACGTGGCACAGCAGCTAATGGACTGGGCACTGTGTCCAGTGTGATGGGGGTGTCCCTCTTGTCATCCTGGGTTCCTGGCTGCAAGCAACAGAAATTATTCCAGGAAACAGAAGCAGAACCAAAATTTACAGATAACTCTCGGTGTGGAGGGGAAAGCTGGAGAAAGAGGCTCAGCCAGAGAAAGAAGAAATGGGAGCTCAGCAGGTAATGCTACCATATTTGGCCACCCACTAGTTTGTGACCTTGGGTGAATCACCTTTCCTCCTTGAGACCTCAGTTTCCATAGCTTTAAAAGAGGGAATTGTTGTACCTGCTTTAGCCTTGTAATGTAGTCATTCAAAATGTCTCCCGAGCCCTGACTGAGCACCAAGCTCTATCCTGGGCATCAGGAATGCAGCTGTGAGAACAAGAGGCAGAAATCTCTGCTCTTTGAGTTCAAAGCCTAATGAAGGAGACAGACAATGAGCAAAGAAATATGGAAAGTCTCTATTTGGCTTTACAGAGTGCTAAGTGTTAGAGAGGAAACTAGGGCAGGAAAGGTACCCAGAAGGAACAAGAATTTGGAAGGGAGGGCGAGGTACAATTTGGAACAGGATGTGCAAGGAAAGCCTCTGAGAAGGTGAGACTTGAGTAGAGAGCTGAATAGGGGAGAGGACAGGAGAAGTCTGAGGGAAGAGCCTGCCAAGCAGGGGGAACAGCACATGCAAAGGCCCTGGGGCAGGACTGTGCATGGTGTGTTGGAGGAACAGTGAGAGACCTGTGTGTCTGGAGCAGAATGAGCCAGGGGGACAGAGGGAGGAGGTGAAGCAGAGAAGGGATGGGGGCAAGTCCTGACAGTCAAGAGCACCTCCCTGCTAGGGTTGCAGCAACAGTAACATATTCACTCCTCCTTCTCAACCCATTTGGTTATGGGCTGGTCCCCAAATTTCATGCTCTACTTTCTCCTTTAGAAATAGAACCCACCCAGGTTAAAAACTACATTTCCCAGCCACCCTTGAAGCTCAAAGTGACCATTTGACTATGTGGTGGACAATAGGATGTGAGCATAAATGACGTGTGTAACTTCCAGATTGTAACTTTAAACGGTAAGGACAGACCTTCCTCTACCCCTATCCTCCTTCCTTGTCTGCCCTCATCTGGAAGGGGGCTGTGATGTCAGGGGCTAGAGCACCCATTATGGTCCATAAGATGGAAGTTTGGCTGAGGAGGTAGAACGGTAGAAGCCTGGAAACCTGGTGATTGTAGAGCCAGCACCGCAACCTAGGCTGATGCCCAGACTGTGAGGACAGCCTTTATTTAAACCATGGCTTCCTCTTTTAAGTCATGGTCATTGTTCCATAGATCTCAAATAATCAAGAGTTTTGAGCACTGTCACTACCCACATTGCATTCCCCAGACTTCCTCTCTTCTTGCTGACAATTGTTGTGTTGCTCAGTCATGACCAACTGTTTGCAACCCCATGGACTGTAGCCCTGAAAGGCTCCTCTATCCATGGGATTTTGCAAACAAGAATACTGGAGTGGATTGCCATTTTCTTCTTCAGGGGATCTTCCTGACCCAGGGATCAAGCCCATGTCTTCTGCATTGGCAGATTCTTTACTGCTGAGGCACCAGGGAAGACTTAAATTATATATGCCAGGCACTGTGCTTAGAGATTTACAGGTATTATTTCCAAACTTAACTGTGTGCTCAGTCATGTCCAACTCTTCGTGGCCTCATGAACTGTAGCCCACCAGGCTCCTCTGTCCATGGGCTTCTCCACAGCAAGAATACTAAAGCCGGTAGCCATGCCCTCCTCCAGAGGATCTTCCAGACTCAGGGATCAAACCCACTTCTCTTATGTCCCCTGCATTGGCAGATGGGTTCTTTACCACTAGCACCACCTGGGAAGGTGGAAGCTGACACTGCTCTGCTGCAAATCATCCTTCACTCACCCTCCTCCTCCCAGTTTCCCTTTGATTCTGCTCTTGGCCTCCCACAACCAAGCTGTGCCATGACAAATGCGCCACCTTGTGGCCAGCCTGAAAACTGTCCTTCTTGGCTTCTCTGGAAATCCTGAGCATCTGAGGCTGCCCACTGGTTTTCCAACAGACTTAGTTTTATTACAAGATATATTCGTGAATGTCCACCTTTCCCTACATACTCTTCACCTTCATATCTCCCCCTCTCTTCCAAATTATCACAGCTCCACTAAAACTTTTGACCTCTAAGTCCTATGTCTACAGCATTTCTGTAGGGCAAAAGGAGACCAGAGAGGTTGAGTAACATGGAGAGGTCACACAGCTCAGATATCCTGTCCAAAGGGAGCAGAAGAATAAACCTAGTTGAGAGAGGATGGACACTGACCTTCTGGCCTGGGAACAGAGGACAGTGGGAACCCACTGAGTGCCCACCTAGGAAAAGCCTCTATCAGAGCTGGCTAATTTCATTCTTTCGTTCATTCCACAAACATTTATCAGGCAACTGTTGTGTACCAGGTTCTATTTCAGACATCAGGACCAAAACCCATTCATTCTCTCCCTCTCGGCGCTCACAGGTTAGTGTCCGAGCTGTGAGGAAGGAGCCCAGAAGAGGCTCCTGAGCTGGGCAGGAGCCTCAGGCTTCCTGGAGGAGGTGACATGTAAGCTGAGATGCGAAAAATGAGGAGGAA
This sequence comes from Giraffa tippelskirchi, assembly GCF_054371585.1. Taxonomy (NCBI): domain Eukaryota; kingdom Metazoa; phylum Chordata; class Mammalia; order Artiodactyla; family Giraffidae; genus Giraffa; species Giraffa tippelskirchi. Next base: position 95,042,768 of record NC_137280.1, on the reverse strand, counting down.
AAGGAGGGGGATCCACATGAAGGGAACAGCAGGAGCAAAGGCCCAGAGCCCTGAGAGCATCCAGACCAGAGGGAGATGAAGCCAGAGAGGCAATGAGGGTGAAATACCCGGGAAGTGGGAGCAAGGGCAAGGAGGAGCCATGAAGGATTTAGAGCAGGGGAGGAGTGTGACCAAATTCGCCTTTAATGAAGGTCCTGGAGAGGAGGGCCAGGAGGGGCCAAGCCTGGAGGCCAGTCCAGGCCCGACGGGGTGCAGGACCGGGCTGCGCCTCCCGTGTCACATCCCCCTGCAGCCTCGCGCTGCGAGCCCGGACACGAGCAGGAAGGAGAGCCGGGAGGGGTACCTGGCAGTCAAAAGCCCAGCGGCTAATGAGCCTGGTGCGGAGAGGGCTATTTTTAGCAGCCGCTCCTCAGGACGCCTAATCGCTCCGGCCTGCTCCCGCCAGGCTGTCATGGAAACGCTCAGCGCCGCCGCCGGGAGCTGGGTCCCCGGTCCCGACCTGCGCTGCCTGCCCCCCAGCCCCGGGCCAGGACGCGGGCGCCGCCGCCGCCGCCAGGAGGGACCCGCCCTGCCCTCTCGCACCGCCGCTGTGTGACTCAGGCACACTTGGTGCCATCTCTGGGCCTTAGAGGGTGACGCGGGTCAGCATTGGAGCTGGAGGCTGAGCCCCAGGTTCCAATCCCTGCTGAGCTCGCAGCTGGTGGTTGGGGCATGACCTCAGGCTTGTATTGGAGCCTCATCTTTAAAACGGGTACCCCCTCACATGACTGCAAGACCTGGAGGCCTGGATCTTGAAGCTCAGTACCTGGCCCCAGGGCCTTCAGCAAGGCCTGAGCACCTAGTGTATGCCAAGCATTGCCCTAAGCTTTCCAAGCATTCATTTTATTTCTTTAATCCAGAGGCATTTCCCCAGATTGTGATTTTTACTGATGGAGCTGTTGCTACAGAGAGGTTAAGGTCACACAACAGGCACGTGGCGGAGTCAGGATTTGAACCTAGGCCAGCTGGCTCTGGAATTCCAGCACTAAGCCACTCATCAAACTACACATATATTCAAACTGGAATGTGGTGGGGGGTGTGCTTACCCCTCAAGGAAGGCCTCATGCATGGTGGCCTCTCAAGCAGGGGGAACCTGGTTTTCACCACCTACCTTGCTGGACGGGAAGCCAGAGACGAGCAGTTTCACTCTCTCAGGGGACAAATGGAGACATTGAGGCATGGGCAGAGGCAGCAGGTTGTCTGCTGCTGAGCCCTGGAGCATGGGTCTCTCCCACCCACTGGGAAGAGCTTTTATGGGCATGTGGCCCAGGGCAGCCTGCCAGCGACTACACCCAAAGCTATTTTTGGCCGTGTCACTCATTCAAGTTGATGGGGACAGGCTGGGTGTCAGGAAGGAGGGGCCCAAGCTAGGGAAGGGAGAACAAAGCCCTGACTTGGGCCAGGATATGGTGGGGGTGCAGAGCGGGGGAGGGGGAGGATAGACAAGAGCATGCCTCCTGATCTTTTGTGCCTCAGTTTCCCCATCTATAAAATGGGATGTTGACCATCACAGTCCCCACCTCCTAGGGGCTGTCAAGATGAAAAGAATATCCAATGTAGGGTCCAATCCACCTATACTTGCTACCTGGATGTCTTGTTCCATGCGAGTTTTTTTTACACTGGTTTGGATTCTTTAAAATATGTTTAAAACGATATTTACCTTGCTGGCTGTGTCTGTGGGTGCCTCCTTCAGTTTTGCATTGGAGGTGAGTGAGACGCTCATCTCTGTCTGGTGACAATCGTGTAAGTTGCTCAGAACTGCTCTGGGTGCATGGTGAGCACCCAAGGACAGTCCCAAAGAGTGTGGCTAACATTTACAGAGGGCTGAACGCTACAGTGAGGAATATCACGTGATCCCAGGGTCAGGTGCTGGCTGGCTCTGCCCTGGGACCTTAGGCTTTGATGGGCCCAGCTGGAAGATGATGTAAGCACCTGTATGAACCCCAATACTAGTGTCAATTCTGATCCGAGGGACAAAGGGAGGAGGGAAGGAAGGAACCATCCTGAGGCATGCACACAAGGTCCTGAGCTGGAATCCCCATGCCTCCTTCCCGTCATCCTGCAGGGCCCCGTGCCTGCTGTGGGTGCTGCCTCCATCTTCCTCCGAGGATGCACGCTAGGAGGAGGTGACAGAGGGCTGGCCCAGCAGCCCAGAGCTGGGGCCAACAGGAGGCCACAAGCCCCCATCCCCTCATCCTTCCCCAGTCATTCTGGCTGGCTGGAAGGGCTGAAGAGGGGAGGCCAAGGTTACCACGCCCCTCCTCTAGCCTGGCTATAATTAGCCCTGGGATGAATTAAACATGAGGCCAGCCCATCTTGGGCGACATCATTGCTCTGACACTGTAATTGTTCCTGGGCAGGAGGCAGAGGATGAGGCTGCTGTGTGAAGTGAGGGGAGACGGGGAGACACATACCACCCACAGGCACCGGCGTGGTCCACAGGGGTGCCGTGTGCCCACATGTGTGTCCTGGGCACTCAACAGTCAGAGGGCAGCAGTGGCCCTTGGGCCTTGAGAAGGCTGGGGACTCAGGGGACCCAGCTAAAGGGGTGAAGCTGTCAGGTCTGACACCTGCCACCCGGCATCGCATCTTCCTGGGGACCCATTACTCCCGTTTCCTGTTAACATGCCTGAGTTTCCACCATTGAAACTTCTATCAGCTGCTCACACCTGTGTGAGCATGAACACCGCCCCAGGGCAGAGCTCTGGAAGGCGGCAAGGAGAGGCACCCAGATGCGGGGGCTTATGAGGTCAAGAGTCCTCACGCCTGCTCCTTCCTCTCTGGACCTCAGTCTTCTCATCTGTTGTAATGGACCTCTGGTGGCCAGAGGAGGCCTTGGGGTAGGGGGACAGGTGGCAGGCTCTCACTCTGGGGGTCACCTCTCCTGGTCCCAGCCCTGTACCTGCTAAATTAATTCCCTAGACCCTGGACCCCAGGAAATGATGAAATGTCCCCCAAATGAAGCCAGCCAGAAAGCGATGGGCTCCTTTAACTATTTCTTCAGCAGGAGAGGGAGGTCGGAGATGGGGATGAGACAGAGGAGGGGTTGGGAGCTTCAGTGTCCCCAGCCTGAGGGCACACCCTCTCTGTACCCCACTGGGCCCCCTCTCTCTGGCCCCCGCCCCTCAACCACTCATTCTGGCCTCCCCACCTTTGCCCAGGCCAGTTCCCCACACCAGCCCTGCTGTGACCTTGCCTTTCTCACCTTCCATCCAGACTCATTTTCCTTAATATATATATAATTTTATCTACTTATTTATGGCTGTGCTGGGTCTTCATTGCTGTGCAGGCTTTTCTCTAGTTGCAGCAAGCGGGGGCTCCTCTCTAGCTGTGGTGTGAGAGTTTTTCATTGTGATGGCTTCTCTTGTTGCAGAGCACCAGCTCTAGGGCTCATGGGCTTCAGCGGTTTCATTACACGGGCTCAGTAGTTGCGGCTCCTGAGTTCCAGAGCGCAGGCTCAATAGTTGTGGCCCCCTGGGCTCAGTTGCTCCACAGCCTGTGGGATCTTCCCGGATCAGGGATGGAACACATGTCTCCTGCACTGGCAGATGGATTTTTTACCACCGAGCCACCAGAAAAGCCCTCATCTTCCATTCTGAGGAGGAACCCATCCCCGACTCCATCGCCAAGACCAGCCATGTGACCTGAGAAAGGCCAGTTTGCCTGTTGGGGATGGTTTCCCTTCTGGCCAGTTTGGGAGGCAGTTCATGACACAGTGTCAGAGTTTGTCCCCTCCCTGGTGTGTGAGTCAGGTCACTGGCTCTCTCTCAGCCTCAGTTTCCTCCCCTCTAAAATGGGAGGATAATGCTAGTGCTTAGGGGTGAAAGGAGGAACCAAAGAGCCCAGTGTCCCCCCATGACTGATATCTGACCTGAGCTCAGCTATGCAGGGTTCAAAGGAGGACACAGAGGATTCCCAGATGGGCAGGGGATGGGGAGGGCCATGGTAGAGTGGGTGAAGTCTCAGTTTGGGGGTTCACAAAGAAAGCCTCCTGCAGACAAGTGCCCTGTGGTTTTGTGGGTGGGTGTTGTTTTGGTTTGTTTGGTTTTTGTTATTTTTATCTTTTGACTGCACAGGGTCTTTGTTGTGGGCATGCAGCCTTCTCTAGTTGTGGCACGAGGGCTCTAGAGCCCACAGGCTCAGCACTTTGAAGGCTTAGTTGTGGTATGTGGGATCTAGTTCCCTGACCAGGGATTGAACCCAGGCCCCCTGAATTGGGAGCTCAGAGTTTTAGCCACTGGACCCTCAGGGAAGTCCCCTGCCCTGAGTTTTGAAGATAAGGCAGATTCACACAAAGGAAGGAGGGGGCATTCCTGGTGTGGAGAGCAACTGAAGCAAATGCTTGGAGGCAGAAAGCAAAAAGTAGCAAGAAGTGGGCTCAAGTGGAACCTGAAGTGGCTCACAGAACAGCCTGTCAGGGCTTTGCAGGACAAGATCTCAAGTCCCACTCCGGGGTATTCCATGCAGCCCAGAGCACAGATCATAGAGTCAGAAAGCTCCAGCAAAATGAACTTCCAAGGTGGCTCAGCGGTAAAGAATCCACCTACAATGCAGGTAGATGCAGGTTCAATTCCTGGGCTGGGAAGAACCCCTGGAGAAGGAAATAGCAAGTTCTGCACCATCTCCTCTCTGCTCGGCCCCCTCCTTCTAGCAGCCACCCTACCAGAGCTCTTGTGAGGAGAAGGTGAGCTAAGAAGGGTGTATAAGCACTCAGCACAGGCTCGGTACTCACAGTGGTTGCCATGGTTCCAAACAGAACCACGTAGATCACTTTTTAACAGTTATATATTTACTTCAATGTATATCCCCCTAAATTTATATACTATCTACTCTGCTCAAAAAATATATTATCTGTGTTTTCACGATAGGATATAAAGGTGCATTTTTTAAACAAATATATTTTGTTGGAAAAGAATGAGGAGGAGGTATAGAGAAAAAAATGATGGAGTGAATGAGGGAAGCCTGGAGCCGGGAGCCTCTTGAGTAATAGATTTCTCAGCCTGTTCCTGGGCCTAGTAATTAATCCTGAGGGGCTAATTAAGTTCCGGCTTCCACTCCAGCCACTCAGAGGCCTCCTTCCTGGCCTTCCCTCTCCCCTGGGGAGGCCCAGCCTGGCCCACCCCTGCCAGGGCCTCCCTCCTGCAGAACTGCCAGACCCCCAGATCCCTGGTCTTAATCATCTGGAATTAAGGTTTAATCAGAGGCTTTTACTGCAGGGAGGGGAGGCTGGGTGGGAGGGAGGCATCCCAGGTGCAGTAGCGCCTGGAATAGGGTGAGGTGAGTGTGAAGGCTGGAGCCATTGCGGGCAGTCAGAGCCTGTCAATATTTAACACTTAGATACTTTGTTCATTGTAGATGTTTTTGCATTCATTTTGAGTTTTTTTCCTAATGTTACATCAAAATTGTATTTATCCGGATGACTGAGTTTGACAGCACCTCTAAAGTTTCTTTCCCCACTTTTATTGAGAAATAATTGACATACATCAATGCATAAGTTTAAGGCCATGATGGTTCAATTTACACATATTGCAAAATAATCATCACAATAGGCTCAACTCACATCCATCTTCTCATATAGATACAAGAAAGAGAAAAAGAAGAAAAGGATAAAGGGAAATTTTTTTCTCCTTGTGATGAGAACTCTTAGGATTTATTCTCTCTTTCTATTTTCATGGCTTGTGGGATCTTAGTTTCCTGACCAGGGATCAAACCTGAACCCCTTGCAGTGGAAACATGGAGTCTCAATCACCAGACATTCAGGGAAGACCCTGGATTTACTTAGTCTCTTCAGTTCAGTCGCTCAGTCGTGTCCGACTCTTTGCGACCCCATGAACCGCAGCACGCCAGGCCTCCCTGTTTATCACCAACTGCCGGAGTCTACCCAAACCCATGTCCATTGAGTCAGTGATGCCATCCAACTTACTCTCTTAACAAGTTTCTTACATATCATAGTCATCAAGTACATTACATCATTGGTACTTGTTTGTCTTATAACCGGAAGTTCGTATCTTTTGTCTACCTTCCTCCAAGCCTCCTAAGTTTTGTGTGAAGGCCAGTGCTTGCTGTCTTAACCCTAATCCATGTCACGGCTGCTTCATGGCACCAGTAGCTCCTCCCTATCCTGAGCTCATTTGATGCAAGGAGATCCAACCAGTCCATCCTAAAGGAGATGAGTCCTGGGTGTTCATTGGAAGGACTGATGTTGAAGCTGAAACTCCAATACTTTGGCCACTTCATGTGAAGAGTTGACTCATTGGAAAAGACCCTAATGCTGGGAAGGATTGGGGGCAGGAGGAGAAGGGGACGACAGAGGATGAGATGGTTGGATGGCATCACCGACTCGATGGACATGGGTTTGGGTAAACTCCAGGAGTTGGTGATGGACAGGGAGGCCTAGCATGCTGCAATTCATGGGGTCACAAAGAATCGGACACGACTGAGCGACTGAACTGAACTGAACTATGAGAGGATGTCCTACTATTGGACTGATTTTATTGATGAGAAACTGAGGCCCAGAAGGTTAAGTCATTAGGCTCATTGTTGTTGCTGTTTAGTCACTAAGTTGTGTCTGACTCTTTTGCGACCCCAAGGACTGTAGCCCCCCAAGCTCCTCTGTCCATGGGATTCTCCAGGAAAGAATACTGGAATGGGTTGCCATTTCCTTCTCCAGGGGATCTTCCCCACCCAGGGACTGAACCTGCATCTCCTCCATTGGCAGGTGGATTCTTTACCTCTGAGTCACCTGGGAAGTCCATTAGCCTCAACTAAGGGGAGACAGAGGAGGGATTCAAACCCTTGACTCCTGGATCTAGAGACAGTACAACCAGTCTTCCCCAGCCCCTCAGAGCTTTTCCTCTTGTTAAACCCACCACATCCCATCCATCTAGAAGGAAAAGCCCACGCCCTCCCCACCAGGTCCTGCCCTGTCTCCTCCCAGCTGGCGCCCCTCCCTCTCCCCTCCCCCTCACTCTGCTCCCGCCACATGGGCCTCATTACTGTTCCTCCAACACACCAGGCATGGCCCTGCCTCAGGGCCTTTGCACTGCATGTTCCTCTGCCTGGAACGCTCTTCCCCCCATCATCACTCACCTGGACCAGCGCAGTTACCTCCACCCTGGTGTCCTGGCTCCCAAACTCAGCCCCCACAGTCGGCCTCCCAGAAGCAGCCACTGGAGGGCGCCAGTGAGCAGCTGGGTCAGGCCCCGCCCCTCCTCTGCGCACAGCCCTCCAGCGTCCCGCCTCCCTCAGTGTAAAAGCCCAAGTTCTCCCCTCCGCCCCGCAAGGTCCTATACGACCTCCCCCAAGGGCAATGAGATCCGCGGACCGCTGTGGCCTTCCGAAATGGCCTGGCAGAGCCAGGCTTTGCAAACCAGTGCCTTCTGGGCTTCTCCCCCTCGGCCAGCCGCCTCCCAACCTCTAATAAACTCCCGAGAAGTGCTGGGCAGACGCGGCAGTGAGGACACTCTTTATCTGTCCAGATCAGGCCGGCTCGGTGCAGCAGTCAATAATTAATTCTGAATTTCCCCCATTTATCAAAGTGGCAGGAGCCAGAGTGCCTGGAATCCCAATCCCCAGGCTCCGTGCCCTGCAGCCACCTGGAGCTAGACCCAATGGTGGCAGAAACCAGGGTGGGGGACCCTTATGGAGCCTGGGAAGGGAGGGGGTCCTTGGCTCCCACTCCCTTACTCTGGGTTATTAAATGCTGCACGATCCAGCAGTGACCAGACCAGACCTCATCCCAGCCTTCTTGGTGCCCAGAGGCTAGTGGGGAAAATAATACATTGAATTAATAATAATATAAATAATTAATGCTACAAAGGAAGAGAACAGGCTACTTTGTGAATGCAAAACCAAGGGGACACGGTTGTTCAGAGCCTCCCCAAGGAAGTGACATTGAACCTGCAAAGCGGAGAGTGAAAGGTGAGAGGTGGGGAGAGGGTCTTCCAAATTCAGAAACAGCACATGCAAAGGTCCTGTGGCCAGAAAGTTTCTCCCACTCAGAGGTCAGCAAGGTGCTTAAGTAGGACTGGAGCTCACAGCACAAGCGTGAGGTCAGTGCCAGGTCTGGAGCCATCATGGTGAGGCCAACAGCCTTCAGTGGATAGCCAGGGGCATCAGGGGAAGAGGCGGGAAGTTTCTCTGATGTTCCAGGGGATGGCAGTGAGGCTGCTTCCACCCCAAGTGAGTCAGAGAGCAGCCTGGGCAGGTGACTGTGACTTTGTTTTCTTTTTTCTTAGAACTGTTTTTCCATTAGAGGATTCTTTCAAACTCATTTTGGCTTGGGGATGAGTCAGGATCTCTCTGCCTACAGACAGCCCAGGCTGTGCAAGCAGCTTCTGGCCCAGCCACCTTAAATACCTCCCTCCTTGGGAAGGTTTGGAAACTGAGGCCCACAGAGCAACAAGCATCACCCGAGGTCATTCAGAAGAGGACTAGGGGGAAGCTCAGAGGAGGGGTTTCCAGAATCACCGCCTACCCCCCACCCCACACCACCCTGTGGCTTCTGTCTCCTCTGTTGGATCTATAACTCCAAGAGGGCCAACAGCTGGGTGTCCTGGTCACCATGCTGTCCTCAGAGCCCTTCAAATTGGAGGTGCTTCATCCACGATTACAGAATGGGCAGTCCTAGCAGCTTTTGGAAACACCCCAGAGGTGGTGCTCAGAGGATCGGCAGGAAAGGGTTCCTTTCTGATGGTGGATATGAGAGACAGATACAGGAATATGGAGAGAGACAGAGACAGAGAAACTGCCAGAGACATGGCGAGAGATAGAGACAGTGATAGAGACATATAGACTCAGAATGAGATAGTGGAGAGGCAGAGATCAAGAGACACAGAGAGAAAGAAGTGATAAATGGGAGGCAGATACGTGCAGAAGAGACTGAATGGATGAAGACACAGGTGGGGGGCAGGCAGGGAGGCAGCAGGGTCAGGACCACCACTAAATGGTATAGGACACTTTGTGTGAATTTCAGAAAGATTCCCCTTCCTGAGGCCCTCTCAGCCCAGCTGGATGTTTTTGTGCAGTGAACAACCTGCCCCACCATCTAAGGCAGCCAAAGCAAGGTCTGTCTTGGCATCTCCAGCAGCCAGCACAAGACCAGGCACACAGAGCACGCTCAATATATGCCCGCTGAACTAATGGACAAAGTTAGATAATGCCAGAATCCAGTCTGGAGTCCCGGAGAGAGAGAGAGAGGGAGGAAGGAGGAAGGGAGGAAGGCAGAGCAAAACCGAAGTGGGAAGTCCGGGCACCTGCAGTTTCTGGCTGAGCCACGGATGCCTCCTCTGGGAAGCACCTGGGTTTACCTGCTACCCAGGAAAATTCCCCTCCAACTTCTCGGAGCACAAAGTGAGTGGGCAGCCAAGGCGGGAGGTGGCCCCTCCCCCGGACGCCAGGGGCCCCAGCGAGAGATGGTGACTGCCAAGTCTCACCCGAAACTCCTCACAGCCCAGACTTGCTCCTGGGGTGGAGCCAGGATCCTGAGAGGCCCTGAGGGGGGACCGGGCTTCCCCTATTTTCACAGCCCAGAGATGGGAGGGGGCTGGCTTGGGGTCACCCAGAATAGGAGTCAAGGGAAAAGCATTCCTGGAGATGAGTGAAGAGGGAGGAGAAAAGGACGTGCTTAGGGCTGAACTGTCAATGGAGGGTGAAGCTCAAGGCCAAGTTAGGGAGGTTGAACTTGGCTGTGTGTCCAAACACTTAATCTTTTATTCTATACACACTCAGTTCGGTCCCTCTGTACCTAGTCCCAACCTGAGTGATCCTGGGGACCCAGAGGTAACTCCTAACACTGGGAGGACACACAGACCTCTCCGTTCTGTGGCTCAGGAGTGAGTCAGGAGTGATGGAGGCTATAGGACCCAGAGGCCGACTGGGAGAGGGCTGTTGAACCCAGTGGAGGTTGGGCATTAGTGCCAGGAGCTTGAAAATGTAGGAATATGTCAGGTGAAAAAGACCCAAAAGCACATCCTGGGCAGAAAATACAAGTCTGGAGGTGTGTAAATCAGACAAGTGTTCGACTTCCCTGGTGTACAGTGGATAAGAGTCCACCTGCCAATGCAGGGGATATGGTTTCAATCCCTGGGCCAGGAAGATTCCACATGCTGCGGAGCAACTAAGCCAATGTGCCACAGCTACTGAAACCTGTGTGCCTAGAGCTGGTGCTTCACAACAAGAGAAGCCACTGCAGTAAGAAGCCTGTGAAGAGCAGCATCCATTCACCACAACTGGAGAAAGCCTGAGCACAGCCATTAAGACCCAGTGCAACCAAAACCAAAAAATAATAATCAGAAAAGGCTGGAAATGATTCAGAATGTACAATAATGCTGCTGTACACAACAGGGTCAGGGTTGGACCAGAGAGAAAGATCAGACCTCAGACGGATCAGAAATGGCTGCATGAAGAAGGGGGCATGGGAGCTGGGACTTTGAAGGATGAAGTTCAGTTCAGTTCAGTCGCTCAGTCGTGTCCAACTCTTTGCGACCCCATGAACCGCAGCACGCCAGGCCTCCCTGTCCATCACCAACTCCCCGAGTCTACCCAAACCCATGTCCATCGAGTTGGTGATGCCATCCAGCCATCTCATCCTCTGTCGTCCCCTTCTCCTCCTGCCCCCAATCCTTCCCAACATCAGGGTTTTCCAATGAGTCAACTCTTCGCATGAGGTGGCCAAAATATTGGAGTTTCAGCTTCAACATCAGTCCTTCCAATGAACAACCAGGACTGATCTCCTTTAGGATGGACTGGTTGGATCTTCTTGCAGTCCAAGGGACTCTCAAGAGTCTTCTCCAACACCACAGTTCAGAAGCATCAATTCTTTGGCGCTCAGCTTTCTTCACCGTCCAACTCTCACATCCATACGTGACTACTGGAAAAACCATTGCCTTGACTAGACGGGCCTTTGTTGGCAAAGTAATGTCTCTGCTTTTAAATATGCTGTCTAGGTTGGTCATAACCTTCCTTCCAAAGAGTAAGCATCTTTTAATTTCATGGCTGCAATCACCATCAGCAGTGATTTTGGAGCCCAAAAAAATAAAGTCTGACACTGTTTCCACTGTTTCTCCATCTATTTCCCAGGAAGTGATGAGACTAGATCCCATGATCTTAGTTTTCTGAACATTGAGCTTTAAGCCAACTTTTTCACTCTCCTCTTTCACTTTCATCAAGAGGCTCTTTAGTTCTTCTTCGCTTTCTGCCAGAAGGGTGGTGTCATCCACATATCTGAGGTTATTGATATTTCTCCCGGCAATCTTGATTCCAGCTTGTGTTTCTTCCAGCCCAGCATTTCTCATGATGTACTCTGCATATAAGTTAAATAAGCAGGGTGACAATATACAGCCTTGACATACTCCTTTTCCTATTTGGAACCAGTCTGTTGTTCCATGTCCAGTTCTAACTGTTGCTTCCTGACCTGCATACAGGTTTCTCAAGAGACAGGTCAGATGGTCTGGTATTCCCATCTCTTTAAGAATTTTCCACAGTTTATTGTGATCCACACAGTCAAAGGCTTTGGCATAGTCAATAAAGCAGAAATAGATGTTTTTCTGGAACTCTCTTGCTTTTTTGATGATCCAGCGGATGTTGGCAATTTGATCTCTGGTTCCTTTGCCTTTTCTAAAACCAGCGTGAACATCTGGAAGTTCATGGTGCACGTATTGCTGAAGCCTGGCTTGGAGAATTTTGAGCATTACTTTACTAGCATGTGAGATGAGTGCAATTGTGCGGTAGTTCGAGCATTCTTTGGCATTGCCTTTCTTTGGGATTGGAATGAAAACTGACCTTTTCCAGTCCTATGGCCACTGTTGAGTTTTCCAGATTTGCTAGCATATTGAGTGCAGCACTTTCACAGCATCATCTTTCAGGATTTGAAATAGCTCAACTGGAATTCCATCACCTCCACTAGCTTTGTTCGTAGTGATGCTTTCTAAGGCCCACTTGACTTCACATTCCAGGATGTCTGGCTCTAGGTGAGTGATCAGGGTTGATTATCTGGGTTGTGAAGATTTTTTTTGTACAGTTCTTCTGTGTATTCTTGCCGCCTCTTCTTAAGATCTTCTGCTTCTGTTAGGTCCATACCATTGGAGTTTGCAAACAGAAACAGTAAGGCATGCAAACTGAGCAGAGAAGCTGTGGCCCAAATTCAAAGAACATGATGATGGCATAGCAGAAGGAATGACTTGAAGAGTAAGATCAGTAGATGTCAGATTTCTCCAGATCCAAGCAGACTGCCATTCAAGGCCAAGAAACCCAAGGAGAATTCCCCCTGGCTCCTCCAAGCTGTATTAGGCCTGCTCCAACCACTGTTATCTCTCCTCCATGGGTCACAGGTACTGTCCACTTTGGTCCATGACAGCACTTGGCGGGGATGCTTTCCACAAGTGGTGCTGGGATCTCAGGCCAGGCTTGTCCCGCTCTGTGCCTCAGTTTTCTCATCTGGAAAATGGGAATGTCAGAAGCCACTTTTGCTGTTTGTGTTCATCTCAGGACTGGGAGGACTCCAACAAACACTGTGAAGGCAGTAAAGAGATAACAGGAAGAAAGGAAGAGAGAGAGCAATGGAAGGGAAAAGACTTGCACCCCTCCTCCAGGCCAATACCAAGAGACAGGCCCAACATTATTATTTCAGAACACGTGGGGCTGTCGAGGATTAAGAAATGAGTGGTGATTTGCATGCGATTTGCATTCAGTTTGCATACTGTTTGTTAAATGTCAAAAAGGCCTGAAAATGCTTTCTCCCACCCCCACCTCAGCCAAGAAGCAGGAAACTCTTCCCCTTCCTCTATCAAGGACCTGTGCATGGACTGGGGACCCTTCAGTTCAAGGATGGCCAGGGCAGCAGACCCAAGGGGAAAGGGGTGACCTTGGATGCTCCACCTGTAAAATGGGTCATAATCCTCACCATCACTGACTATCCTTTCAGTTGGCAGACTGGAGTAAGTGGAGGCCAGGCACAGACCTTGGGACATAGTGAGAGCCAAGGAATGGAGCTGGGGTGACTATTAAAAGCCCCACTTTCCTGCTGGGCCCTGGGGGTGAGGGGTGGGGAGTAGGCACGTCCCTCAGCGTTTGCGTGACCCTTCGAGGCCAAAACCAGGCAGGAGCAGGGGCCTGGGCTGCCTGGCCCCAGGGGAGGAATGCCAGCCCCGGAGAGGCTTGTCTGAGGGGAGGCGAGCAGAGCCCCGCAGGCCTGGTGTTGTCCCCACCCAGTGGAAGACAAGTCCGATCTGAGCGCTACTCTCCCCATGGCCACAATTTATTATCCACCTGTCCCTACTCTGGGCCCTGCAGCCAACAAAACTCTTAATTAAAACATTATTTCTTCCCAGACTCCTGAGCCTCTGCCCTGTGACGCCAGCACCAAGGGCGTGAATGCAGCCCTCGAGGGTGCATGCGAATGGGTTACCCTGGGCGGTGGGTGGACTACACAGAAGACCCGATGCCTTGCGGCCAAAGATCAGAAATACAACTGAGTTCCCGCTTTCTACTTGGAGGGGCTTTTTTCTTTTCTGTCCCCACACCACAGCTTGTGGGATCTTAATTCCCCAACCAGGGATTGAACCCTGGCCGGAAGCACAGCGGAAGCAGAGTCCTAACCATTGGACCACAGGGAATTCCCCACCCAGAGGGTCTTGTACTCAGAATTCCTACAACACACTGCCTGGAATAGTCTGGATCACCCCCATGATTATCATCAATGTCTCAGCTCTCTGCCATGCACAGACCCCCTCCCCCAACCCCCATCCATTCAACCAGAAGACCCTGTGCTGCAAGTGAAGGATGCCGACAAGGACCGGGCATGGTGCAACTTGTGGAGAGGTTTGGGGGAGGGGCACAGTGCGACACTGGAGTGCTGAGAGGGCTGGGGTACCCCAGTCTCCACCTTCAGTCATTTGAGATTTTGTGAGTAACTGGCCACACCCACCAGCTGAGGCTGTTCACAGTAGAGGGGGATTGTGGTGGCCCCAAAGAGGACAAGGTGCTCACTGGCTGGGAAGAAGGAAATCCAAGACTTCCTGGAGGAGGCTGCAATCCCTGGTGGACTGGAGCTGAAGACAGGGGTGTGAAAAGTGCTTCCAGCAAGGGGCACAGCTTTGGCAGAGGCATACCCAAGAGAATGTTCAAGGCAGGAGCTAGTGATGCCCACAAGCTCCCCTCCTCTCCACTCTATGCTTCTCCACATGTGACATCCTCCAGCTGCCTCCCAAGATGACACTGTGGATTCCCCCTGGGCACTTGAAGCTCCAAGGTGGGAGCCATGGCCTCAGGATCACACAGCACAACTGGAAGGCTGGCTGGCCTGGAGCGGCAATGTCCTCAGTCAGCGTCAAGGACTAGGACTCCATCAGAAAGGTCCCAGGCGGTGGGCAGCAGCTGGGCAGGCCATTGTTTCACCATCTATCCTGGGAGCCCAGAACCTTGGAACAGCAGGAGGGAGGGGATAAGACAATTTCAATCCAGGCCCCAATAAGAGGATGAGAGACCAGCTCTCTGACCAGTCTTCCTTCTTATCTTTCCCCTAATACCTGCCACCAGCTCCTCCCCTTCCATCACCCTGGTAGCCAGGGGAGCTTGGCACTTGGAGCCACCTGGTGGCAGTCACAGGAATTGCAGGCAAAGAGTGCAATTACACCAAACATGCTAACCAAAGCCCCCTCTTTCAACGTTAGGAGGGGGAGTAACAGAACCCAGAGCATATGAGCAATTTGCCCAAGGACACACAGCAAGTCAGGGCAGCATTACTCAGGGCCATGTGTTAGTTCGAAGGGAAGTGAGACATGAGGCCAGTGACCCTACCCCAGCGTCTAGAAGTGTAGGAATATGGAGAGGGGTGATGGTCATCAGAGATGAGTTCCTTCTTGTCTCTGGGCCCCAGTTTACCCATCTATGGTCTCCATAATCTCCAAGTTCCCTTCCATGTCCCAAGTACTAGAGAGACTTACCCTGAGTGAGGTCAAGGCTCCCAGGAGATTCCCCTCCCCATCCCAGCCTACTCCTTCAGCCAGCACCTTTGGTCCCCTCGGCCATGGCTCCACATCCTCCAACCCAGGTTACCTGCAGGAGGGAGACAGAAAGACACAGGTTACAGGCAAATGTAGCCCTCACCTTGGCATATAAGGCCTCCTGGTTTGCTTGGTATCCAGCCAGTGCATCTTTCTGCATCTGCCACGACTCACTTCCTCCCTAGAGATCCTCTCTCTTGCTTCAAGGAGCCACTAGGACTCCAGGAAGATGTTCTGAGCATCCTCTTCCTCACCTCCAGAGATCATACAGTCAATGAACATTTGTTGAGCACCTACTGTGTGCCAGGCACTGAACTGGGGAGACAGCAGTGAATAGGACGGACAACAATGCCCTCATAGAGTTTACAGTCTAGTGGGGGAGATGGGGTGAAAAGAATTAGTAAAATATTAGCAAAAATAATCAATGAAATATAGACAAGTCAGTTCCAGGGAGAAAGATAAAGCAGGTGTTGGTGGGATGCAGTTTAAAACAGGTGGTCAGGGAAAATTACACTGAGGATAAGTGTACAGGATAAGATTACACTGAGGATAATCTATACTGAACTAAGGCCTGAAGGAGCTGAGGGAGGGAAGTGGAAAGCATTCCAGGTAGAGGGAACAGCAGTGCAAAGGTCCTGAGGTAGGACCACGCCTAGAGAGTTGGAGGAACAGCAAGTTGACTCTGTCTTAGTTCGCTGCCACCATCACTCACCATCACCAGACCTCCCTCCTCCACCAGTCTATCCTTCCTGCAGAGGGCACCCGTGAGCACCTGAGTCAGGCCACACCCCTCCTCTGCCCATAGCCCTCCAGGGCTCTCATTTCCCTGGGAGATCAAAGCCCAAGTCCTCCTCATGGCCCACAAGGTCCTGCATGACCTGCCCCAGCTCCTCTTTGCCCTTCCCTCCTCCCTCTCTCCCCCTCGCTCACTCTGCCCCGGACACAGGGGCCTCCTCACTGTTCCTCCAACACACCAGGTCCTGCCCCAGGGCCTTTGCATATGCTGTGCCCTCTGCCTGGAACACCCTCCTGCCTACTCTTGTTCTCTGTTTAATCAGCTCCTTCACATGGTACCCTGAAATGTCACCTTCTCTGAGACACCTCCCCTGGCCACTGTTGATAAGGCAGCAACCCCTCCATCACTCTTGACCTTCCTGCAACTTTCCACAGCCCTTATTACAACCTGATGTTTTATCACATATTTATTTGGTTCCTTGTCTGTCTCTCCCACTAGACTGACTGTGGGCTCCATGAGGACAAGCCTAGTCTGGGTCCCTGCTGAATGCCAGTGCCCAGGACATGACCTGGCATACAGTAGGCAATTAATGAATGCTTGTTGTATATTGAACATTGATTGTGTGGTCATTTGTGCATCATTCAGCTGCTAGGCTTTGTCTGGCCACTGCCAGGAACATCCTCTCCCACCACATCCCCATCTCCTCCTACCCCTGAGACCCTCCCTTGAGAGGTCCTGGAGAGGCAAGCCCTCCTACTGCATCCTGAGGCTTTAGGACTGTCATCTGAGACTACTGCTCTCAAAATATCCCCCAGGGACTTTCCTGATGGTCCATTGGCTAAGACTCTGTGCTCCCAATGCAGGGGGCCTGGGTTCGATCCCTGGTCATGGAACTAGACCCCACATGCTGCAACTAAGAGTTTGCATGCTGCAACTGAAAGATCACACATGTCACAGTGAAAATCAAAGATCTCAAGTGCTGCAACTAAGATCCAGTGCAGTCAAATAAATATTTTTAAAAAGCCACCCCGGGCTTGGTGGATCAAGCCTCTAGGGGCCCAACAAGCATAACCCCCATAAACTTCAAGATTACACAGAAAGTTCCAGGTCCTCCCCCATCCAGCATGTCTATCCTGGGCTCTGGGACCAGCCACTGCCCATCTCCTCCATCTCATTGTCCACCTAACCAAGCGTCAGCCTTCACCATCTCCCAAAGCTGCCCTAGTGCTCTGCATGTGCTGTTCCCATGGCACTTCTTCCCAACCCCCACTCTCCTTGGATTGGGAGACCCACTCATCTCAGGTCACCTTGGCCAGGGGACCTCTCTGGATATCCCCAGATGGCCAGATCAGAGCTTGGGCGGCAAGGGCAGCAGGAGTTTGTGGGGAAGGCAGGGGTAGTGAGGGAAATGGATGAACAAAGAAGGAAGAGAAACATACATACATACATAGAGAAAAACAGCAGAGACAGAAATGAATAGAGACACAGAGAAACAGGATGAGAGATAGACAGAGACAGGAAGAAGGAAAGGAACGGAAATTTAACAGGGACAGCATCCCCCAGAGAGGGATTGACAGAAAACAGAGAGATCAAGAGAAATGCAGGGGAGGCTTCAGAGAGGCAGACAGAGTGAAAAAGAAGAAAGCCTGCAGGGGGAATCGAGCAGTCCTCCTGACCTTTCTTGGCGCCTGGCTCCCTCCATCCTTCCTTCCCAGCGGGTTCCCACAATAACCAGTGCTTGGAGGGGAGAATGGGGGCGGCAAACACAGGGGCGAGAAGGGCCCCTAGTCCACCCTCCCCGGCAACCACCATCCCACTCCACCCCATCCCAGCCAAGCTCTCTCCTCGCCTCCCTTCAGCCTGACCCACTTCCCAACTTCCCACCCCACTGGCGATGCCAGCCAGGCCCTGGGGTGCCCTGCTGTCTTCCCCTAGCACCCCCCAGCCAGGACCCCAGCCAGGCCCAGCAGTGTCCCCCAGGCCCCATCCATCCTGACCCACCTCCTACCCAACCCCGGACGCCAGCCAGGCTCTCAGTTCCTTGCCATCTCTCCCATAGGCCTGACTCACCTCTCGCCTGGGACCCAGCCAGGCCCCCTGTTCTCTCCCCAGCCCTGACCCACCACCTCCCATCTTCCACCCCAACCGGCCCCACCAGTGACCCCCAGGCCCCGTCCATCCTGACCCACCTCCCAACCCATCACTCCAGTTCCCCGTCGTCTCCCCGGAGCCCTGACTCACCCCTCACACGGAACTCCAGCCAGGGCCACCTGACACCACCCGCTACCAGGCCCCCGCCTCAGTTCCCAGGTCGCCGCCCCAGCCCCCAGACACCTGGGGTCGCTGACGAGCAGCAGCACCGAGCCGTCCTGTAGGCGCACGTCGCGCACTGTCTGGTGGTCGTCCAGCCGCCGCGCGTTGTAGTAGAACGTGCGCTTCCAGGAGCTCACTCCCTGGCCCACGAGCTGGGCGCGCAGGTCGCTGAGCGTGTCCCGCGGCCGCACAGTGAGCGGCAGCAGCAGCGCCTCGTCCGCCAGGTGCACCTTGATGTGGTAGCGCTTCCAGCGAGATAGGCCCCGCCGCAGCCCCTCCATGGCCCGCACCGGGCGCTCGGACCGGGCTTGGGGCCCCGCGCGCGCGCGCCCGTCCTCCGCACCCACCCGACCGGCCTGGCCGCCCGCCCCCGCCGCGGCCGCGCCCCGCCCCGCCCTCCCGGGCACGCCCGGCACGCAGGCTGGAGGCCCGGCAAGGGCGGGGCGCGGCGGGAGACTCCCCGGCCCCGCGCCCCGACCCGCAGACGCCCCTCGGTTTAAGCCGAGGTGTTTTAAGTGCCTACTGCGCGCCAGGCCGATGGAGGCGCCCAGGGAACCAGAGAATAAAACGTACAGAAAACAGCCGCATCATGAAGATAACTATGTAAATACACACTGTATCCGATCGTGGAAAGTGCCAGGCAAGGACCAGAGCTCCAGTCTGGCCCCTATTTCAGAGATCAAGATCAAGGGAGGCCCCTCTGTGGAGGTGGCATTTGAATGGAGATCTGACGGAGGAGTGAGCCAGCCACTCCAAAGGTCACAGTCAAGAGTGATTACTGCTTGCTGAGCTGGGGAATAGCCCATGCAAAGGCCCTGGGGCAAGCCCCTGCCTAGTGTCTTGGAGGAACAGTGAGGAGGCCTATGGGGCTGGAGCAGAGTGAGCTAAAGGGAGAGAGGCCGGGTGGGGGGTGGGGTGGGGAGGAATGCAGCAGGTCGTGCAAGGCCTTGAGGGTCCACAAGGAGGACTTGGGCTTTTACCAAGGGAGATGGGAGCCCTGGAGGGAAGTGACTGAGGTTTGTATTTGTCACTCACATATCTGACTCTCATTTAGTCCCTTATTTCCTTGATGATACATTCAACCAGTACTTATTCTGTGTCCAGGCTGGGTGAGTGATGCTGTGCACCAGAGAAATCTCAATTTAGGGATATGCCATCAAGGGTCACCCAACTGAAGGTCAGGGACACAGAGCTGGACACACAGATTCCCAGTGCTATGTGGTCAGGGTTTGAATGGTAGGAGAGACCTCAAGCTGGAAAAGGCCAGTAAGGATAAATGGCTTTCCAAATGGGTGGGCATGGAGCACTAGGGCTTTGGCATATGAGTAGGAGTTCAACACTCCCACCAAGGAGTTACCTGTCCATGATCAACAACTATTTAGTTGTGTGCCTAGTGGGGAGAAGCAAGAGTCAAGGCTTGTGGCCAAAGACGGTCAGGGGAGGCTTGTAAGCAGGAAATCACCTACTCCCAGTTCCATAGTCTTCCCCCACCCTGGCAACCCCTTTCTCAGGCTCCACCAGCCTCTCCAGTCTTACTTATCCAAGCACCCTCTTCCTGAAATTCTTCCTTGATTGCTGCTTGCCCCCATCCATCGCCATACCTGCCAGGACAGGACTGACCAGTTCTGGGTGTCCAGAATGTTGACTTGACCTCAGAGAGGCTGTCTATACTTAGAAGCCAGTTACTGTGGAGCTCCCTGGGGGCTCCTCCTCCAGCAGTGACCAAAAGCTGGGGAGGGAAGCTGAAATCAGAACAGGGCAGTGGACAGATCGAGAGTTCTCAACCCGACTCTGACCCTTGCATGTTTCTTAGGAAGGAACTTAACCTCTCTGGGCCTCAGTGTTGCCATCTGTCCAATGGGATTGTTACAAGGAATGAATTACTGCACGTAAGCACTTGGAAATGTTCATGAAGCATAGTCACCGGCTAATTGGCTATGCTGAGAGAATCATCAAGTGCAATTAAACTCCTCAAGGAAAAGCAAATAAAAACAAAAATAGCAAACAGGAAAGAGAGGGAAAAAAAAACCTGCTCAGTGACAGACGGCCTTCTAAATACTTGATTTTAAAAAAGAAAAGAAAGCTTCCCTTAATTCTCACATGGAACTATTATCTCCCATTAAACAGATGAGTAAAGTGAGACTTGGGCTTCCCAGGTGGAGGTAGTGGTAAAGAACCCGTCTGCTAATGCAGGAGGTGTGGGAGACATGAGTTCAATCCCTGGGTCGGGAAGATCCCCTGAAGAGGGAAATGGCTACCCATTCCAGTATTCTTGCCTGGAAAACCCCAGGGACAGAGGAGCCTGGGGTCTACAGTCCATGGGGTCGTAAAGAGTCAGACACAACTCAGTGACTGAACAACAACAACAAAAAAGTGAGACTCGGAGAGGGTAATTTCCTTGAGGATACACAGTGAAAAATGGCAGAGCCAGGATTTGAACTCTAGCCACCTGGCTTCAGCCATCATGCTATTGTCCACTTTCTATGCAGCTTCTTAGACAACCATCAGATTTCAGATGGAGATTTTAAAGGTGGCTAAGAGCAAATTTAATTGGATGGGGCAAGCAGCAGTGGCCACAGGACTGGAAAAGGTCAATCCTCATCCCAATTCCCAAGAAGGGTAGTACTAAAGAATGTGCTAACCATTGGATAATTGCACTCATCTCCCATGCTAGTAAGGTCATGCTTAAAATCTTGCATGCTAGACTTCAGCATTATGTGAACCAAGAACTTCCAGATGTCCAAGCTGGGTTTAGAAAAAGAAGAGGAACCAGAGATAAAATTGCCAACGTTCACTGGATCGTAGAGAAAGCTAGGAAATTCCAGGAAAACATCTACCTCTGTTTCATGGTCTATGCTAAAGCCTTTGACTGTGTGGGTCATAATAAACTGTGGAAAGCTCTTAAAGAGATGGGACTACCAGACCATCTTACCTGTCTCCTGAGAAACCTGTATGGGGGTCAAGAAGCAACAGTTAGAATCCTGTATGGAACAACTGATTGGTTCAAGATTGAGAAAGGAGTACAACAGGGATGTCTGCTGTCACCCTGTTTGTTTAACTTATATGCTGGACACATCATGAGAAATGCTGGGCTGGATGAGTAACAAGCTGGAATCAAGATAGGTGGGAGAAACATCAACAACCTCAGATATGCCAGTGATACCACTCTAATAGCAGAAGGTGAAGAGGAACTAAAGAGCCTCTTGATGAGGGTAAAGGAGGAGAGTGAAAGAACTGGCTTAAAAGTAAATATTAAAAAAACTAAGATCATGGCATCCAGCCCCATTACTTCACGGCAAATAGAAGGGGAAAAGGTGGAAGTAGTGACAGATTTCCTCTTCTTGGGCTCTAAAATCACTGCGGATGGCGACCACAGCCATGAAATCAGAAGACGATTGCTTCTCGGCAGGAAAGCTGTGACAAACGTAGACAGTGTGTTGAAAAGCAGAGACATTACTCTGCTGACAAAGGTGCGTATAATCAAGGCTATGGTTTTCCCAGTGGTCATGTATGGTTGTGAGAGCTGGTCCGTAAAGAAGGCAGAAAGCCAAAGAATTGATGCTTTTGAACTGTGGCGCTGGAGATGACTCCTGAAAGTCCCTTGGACAGGAAGGAGATCAAACCAGTCAATCTGAAGGGAAATCAATCCTGAATACTCATTGGAAGGGCTGAAGCTGAAGCTCCAGTATTTTGGTCATCTGATGTGAACAACTGACTCACTGGAAAATTCCCTGATACTGGGAAAGATTGAGGGCAAGAGGAGAAGAGGGTGTTAGAGGATGAGATGGGTGGATGGCATCACTGGGAGTTAGGGAAGGAGAGGGAAGCCTAGCAGGCTGCAGTTCATGGGGTTGCAAAGTGTTGGACACAACTGGGCAACTGAAAAACAACAACAACAACAAGAGGAAATTTAATTCCAGATGGATCATCCCCCACCAAGCAAAGAAAGAGAGAGACAGAGACAGAGAAACTGTTAAGCTATTAGAAGAAAACATGGAAGTTTAATAATAATCCCAGTGTGCTGAAGCACATTACACCTTTAATGATTTAAAAGATTAATAACTGACTACATACAAATATAGAATTCCTATACACACACACAAATACTAGAAGGGTCAATAGATTAAGTCAGAGAAACTTTTCCAAGACATGATAGATAATAGAATGATTTCCTTAGTATGTAAAGAGCTTTCAGAAGTCAATGAGGACCAAAAATCCAATAGAAGAGGCAAATGATATGAACAGTTTCTGAAAAGGGAATACAAATGTCTTCTAAGCATATAAAAGGGAGTTCATTCTCCCTTGTCATAAGCTAGATATAAAATAAAACTACCACGAAATACTTAAAAAAAAATTTATCAGATTGCTAATGATGGAAATTTTGATAATTCACCATGTTGCTGGGGTTTGGGGAAAAGAGCAGTCTCATGCACTGGGGGTGCATGTTCTAATCTCTCTGATTATATGTGTGAAATGTTCTAATCTCTCTGATAATAGCTATTAAAATGAGAAACTGCTGTATCTCTTCTGGGAATCTGTCCAGGTGCCCAAGGACAGATTATAGCACAGCACATAGGCTGAGCAATTTACATGTAATCCACAAGGAACTCTGAGGCTGGTCTCACTGAGCAAAGGAGGGAAACTGAGGCCCAGAGGAGGGAGAGAATGAGGGTCCAGAATGCTGGTTGCACTGTCTCAGGCAGGGGTGGGGTGGGGCTGACTTTACCTGTGGCACTGGTCACCACAGCACCAGCCACCTCCCTTGTCAGGCTAACCTCCAAGTTTCAGGCAACACACCTGTTGGTGTGCAGAACAGGTCAGAGCAGAACCAGAGATGCTCAGCTTTAACATATGGAGGCCGAGCCGGCCACGCTGAGCCCTGCAAGTGTGGGTGCCAGTTCCAATTAATTCTGACTTTCTCATTAAGCCGTTAGGAAAAGCCAGGTGGCCGCAGGCGGTAGGCCCTCTGCCTTAGCCTCTGGATTAGAGGGATCATGGTTTCTGCCTCAAGACACTGTATTATCTGTCATGGGCAATTATGGGAGACCCAGGCGGGCAGTGACAAGCTTGGAGAATCCCTGAGTTCTAGAACCTGGGCAGCTCTGAATTGTGGAATCTCTGAAATCGTGGACACCCAGAATCTGAGAGTGCCTGGCATTCTAGATCTCCAGAATAATCTCCCCTCTTCCCGAACATTCTAGAATCCTAGTGGGAATTCTCTGGCGGTCCAGTGGTTAGAACTTCACATTTTCACTGCCAGGGCCTGGGTTCAATCCCTGGTCGGGGAACTCAGATCTCCCAAGCTGCACCATGTGGACAAAAAAATAGAATCCTAGATCCAGGATCCTGAGTGGCAATCAACACATCACTCTGGCTGTCTTGGCAGGGAGAGGAATACATGGGTGGTCACAGGCAGAAGCCCTGTGTGTAGGTGGGGGCCTGCACCCCACCAATACTGCAGGTAGATAGGGAGGGAGAATGCTGTGCTAGCTTGCCCCAACCTGTGACATAGTCACTGAACTTGGCATGGCCAACTTATAGAATCACAAATACTTAGCTTCTTGTGACACAGATTTCTTGGTGAGACTTGTCCCCTTGGATCAGAGGGTCTCTCAAACTGGAAGCCCAGGGGCTGAGTCTGTTTTTTCTGTTGTTTCTGTTGTTGTTTGGTTATTTTGGCCCACATAATGTTTACAAGAACTGGTGAATGAATTTTTCCATATAAGAGCTCCAGTGCATACAGTGGAATACTACTCAGCCATAAAAGGAATGAAATTATGCCATTTTGCAGTGACAATGGATGGACCTAGATGGACCTAGTACGTCACCATACTAAGTGGTGACGTAAGTCAGACAAAGACAAATACCACATGGCATCACTTATATGTGGAATCTAAACTATGCCACAAGTGAACCTATCTACAAAATAGAAACAGACTCACAGACATAGAGCACAGATCTATGGCTGCCAAGTGGGGAGAGGGGATACAGAAGTGATGGAATGGGAGTTTGGGATTAGCAGATGCAAGTTATTATAGAGAATGGATAAGTGACAAGGTTCTACTGAGTAGCATAGGGAACCATAATCAACTATGCATGAACATGCTCAGTTGCTAAGTCATGTCTGACCTTTGGGACTCCACGGACTGTAGCCTCCCAGGCTCCTCTGTCCATGGGATTTTCCAGGCAAGAATACTGGAGTGGGTTGCCATTTCCTCCTCTAGGAGATCTTCCACCCCAGGAAACAAACCCATGCGTCCTACATCTCCTCGAATTGGGCAGGCAGATTCTTTACATCTGAGCCACTTGGGAAGCCCATATTCAACTATATCCTGGGATAAACCATAATGGAAAAGAATATTAAAAAGAAACATGTATAACTGAGTCACTTCACTGTACTGCAGAAATTAACACAACATTGTAAATCAACTATACTTTGATTAAAAAGTTAAAAAAAAAGACACTCTAAGGACTTCCCTGGTGGTCCAGTGGCTGAGACTCGTTTCTCCCAATGCCAAGGGCTGGGGTTTGATCCCTTGTCAGGGAACTAGATCCCACATGCTGCAATGGAAGATTCCACATGATGCAACAAAGATTGAAGATCCCAAAGATCTTACTTAATGTGCTGCAGTAAGAGCCAACACAGCTTTATTTGAGTCTTTAATATGACCCTCAGATCCCTAGTGGTGAGTGGAGAATTTTCAGGGGATCCCACTGACCCATGGGTTAATGGATGTGCTTGTAGTTATAAGGATCAAAGAGATGGTTTCTGAAACTTACTGAGTCCTTAGGCTGTGTGCCAGGCAGTGTTCAAAGAGCTTTACAAACCCTAACTCACTTAATCACTGAACAACAAATCTATGAGGCTGCTATAAATATCAGACCCATTATACAGATGAGGAAACTGAGTCCACAGCATGAAAAGCAGCACAAAGTAAGTGCTTGGGTTTAGCAGAACCTAGAATTTGCTCAGTCACCTCTGTGGACACCCGTTCTTGTCTCTCCAGAGAGCATTGCCTCTGGCATCCCAGGAAATTTTCCTGAATGTTTTGGTTCTCCAATCTTTGGTGACTCCACGCAGAAATGCTGGGAAAGGTGAGGGGAGAGGAGAGTGTGGCAAGTTTCTGGGTGCATGGAAATATCAGACACACAGAGACACCCCCCAGCCTCTGACACATGCACTTACACACACACACTACACACCTTGAGACAAAATGAGACTGAGACTGGCTAGATACACACTCCCAAGATAAAACCAGACACACCCATTTCAAAACACTTGTGCACACACACCCAGACCAATGAAAACACACCCCAAGACAAGCAGTGCTATGCACAGGAGACATGCACAGGGCTTTGGCGTGGGGGTGGCAAGGTTACAGGGACTCTAGACATCCTTGATTCCTGCAAAACCCTGCTCCAGCTTTCATCTCCATCTCCACCCTGGGGTCGGGCCTCCCGCTAATGTGGCAGTGGACCAGTAAGGGAAACGCAGGCAGAGAGAAAGGGACTGGGGCTTGCCGAGAGCCCAGGTAGGGACAACCGTGGGGCAGAGTGTGGCTCTCTGGCACCATCCAGTGGCCACGGGGTGGGGGGGGCAGGGGTCGCAGCAGCCCCTGAGGTTCAATATCTTTGCGTCTCCGGGTCCCTCTGTGTCTTTTGTCTCTATCTGGGTCCGTGAGTGTCTCTCTCTGCGTCTCAGTATGTCTTCTCTGTGCATTGCTGTCTCTTTTTCCTTCTGAGTCTGTTTCTGTTTCTCTGCAGTTCTGTTCCTTCTTCATCTCTCCATCCTTTTTTCTCTCTCTCCCATTCTTCCTGCTCCCCCCTGCCCCAACTCCTCTTCCATGAATTAGCTGCCTCCCTCATTAGCCTGCAGCTGTGACTCAGTCCAGGTTGGGCATGAGCTACCAACCTTATCAGCTCTGCTAGCCAGCATGCTCTTATCGCCTACATTCAGGTCTTTGGAGTGGGGGTGGGGGGACCTCATGCCTGCAGTCTGCAGGGGGTTCCCCCTGCTATTATCTTTGTCCAGATAACTTGGCCATGAGCCCACCTTGGCTTGCCCCTTCCCCAGGACTGGCTGCTGCTAGTTCCCTGGAGACAGAAAGTGCTTGCCTTTCTGGGATAACAGACACCTTTATCCCTACTAGGAGCCTGAGGATCCCCTCAACTGCTGAAGCCTGCCATCCCCACCCCCAGGGCCCCCAAATCGCCTGTGTCTGGTGGCCTGATCCCTGACCCCACTGGGACCTCACAGTGAACCCTCTCACTCTGAACCCTCCTCACTCTGAATCCAAGTCACCCACATTCCTGCTTGCTGGGTTCCTCCCAGATTGCTGCACCCATTCCTTCCCAGGGGCTCCTGCACATTCTGTTCCCTCTCCTGGGATGTCCTTCCAGTCAGCTCCTTCAGGAAGCCAGGCTCATTCCACCTCCTGCTTGAAACACTCCCCATGGGCTCCACTGAGCAGATCTGTCTCGGTCATGGTCACAGCTGTGTCCCTAGCACAGAGCCTGGCACACAGGAAATGTCGTGGAAGCCGCTGCTAAACAGAGGAGCTCTCTCCGGCTTCCCTGGTGACTCAGTGGTAAAGAATCCGCCTGCCAGTGCCAGGAGACCCAGGTTCCATCCCTGCGTACAGAAGATCCCCTGGAGAAGGAAATGGCAACCCACTCCAATATTTTTGCCTGGGAAATCCCATGGACAGAGGAACCTGGCAGGCTACAGTCCATGGGGTTGCAGAGTCTAACACGACTGAGCAACTATGTCGAGCCCAGGTCACCCATCTTGTCTTGCTGGGGGTGTGGGCCTTGACCTAACAGACTGCATTTCACTCTGTGCCCTGTTTTCCCAGGGACAGGGGGCGAGAAGACTTTTTCTGGGCTGCCTGTGAAACTTGCCCTGCTGGGTCTCATTTCTGTAAACATTCGGTCCGCCAGGGCCGGCAGGGTAAGCTTCAGTGTGTTTTATGCGCCTCCCCATGGGGGCCCAGTGCGAAGTTTCTGTGGCTGGCTATGTGGGGTGCCCGGCAGTTTCACGGCTGGCTGGCACGAGGTGGGCCCGACTGTGGGATTGGAGGCAGCCGCGAGGTATCATCGGCGACTGCTGGCACTTAACCCCTCAGCGTGCGGTTTTGAGACACCTGAACAGGGCCCCTTGTTTGAAAACCTGCTAACACAAGGTTATAGATCACAGCTGTGGTGGGCACGGATCCAACCCCCTCCCCAAGACTGCAAGGAGGTGGAAGAAGGCCCCGATTTAGACCTGGCTCTTCTAGAAGAATGGACTGCAACCACAATCACTGGCTAAGCACCCACAGATGCTGGGTCCTGTGCAAAGCACTTTATTTTTGACTATTAAAAAAAATGCTTTTATTTTAGAGACTTCCCTGGTGGTTCAGTCACTAAGACTCCGAGCTCCCAATGCAGGGGGCCGGGTTCAATCCCTGGTCAGGGAACCAGATCCCACATGCCACAGCTAAGAGTTTGCATATACATACTAAGACCTGGTACAACCTAATAAAAGAAAATAATAATAATAATTTTATTTATTTTTGACTGTGCTGGGCCTTGGTTAATGCACAGGCTTTTCCCTAGTTGTGGTGAGTGGGGGCTACTCTTTAGTTGTGGTGCACGGGCTTCTCATTGCGGTGGCTTCTCTTGTTGTGGAGCACAGGCTGTAGAGCGTTGGCTTCTGTAGTTTCTTCTCCCGGGCTCTAGAGCACGGGCTCAATAGTTGTGGCGCAAGGGCTTAGTTGCTCCGAGGCACGTGGGATCTTCCCAGGTCAAGGATCAAACCCATGTCTCCTGCACTGGCAGGCAGATTCTTTACCACTGAGCCACCAGGGAAGCCTGCAAAGCACTTTAAATGCATCAGCTCCTTGCATCCTCAGAAATCCCCCAGTCCGTTTTACAAGGAGAAAACTCAGGGCCTTCCCTGGAGATTCAGTGGTTAAGACTCTGTGCTCCCAATGCAGGGGGCACAGGTTTGATCTCTGGTTGGGGAGGATCTTACATGCTGCGTGGCATGGCCAAAAAAAAAAGAAAACGAGAAAAAACTCAGGTGTTCGAGGTAACTGGTTCCAGGTCATCCAGGTGGCAAAGGGTAGAGCTGGGATAACATTCTCCAGCCTGGCTTGGTCTCACATAAGTCACCCAGCCCTCACGGGGGCCTCTCTGACAGGACCATGGTGAGGAGCCCCTGGAATTCAATTCTCAACAGTCAGCCTCCCAGGGGAGAATGGAGGGAGGGCTTGAATCAGATCAACGGGTCAGTTGGGCCTGGGAACCTGCATTTTAAATAAGCCCCTCCCTGGGAATTCCCCAGAGGTCCAGTGGTTAGAACTCAGCGCTTTTGCTGCCATGGCCCAGGTTCTCCCCAGTCAGGGAACTAAGATCCCACAAGCCACCATGGTGGTGTGACTAAAAAATAAGTAAGCCCATCCCTCCACCCCCAGGTAACTCTTGCTAGAGGTGTTCCTTGGACCTTCCTCAGGAATAGCAGAGGCCTTACTACTGTACATGTCCAAACATTCCAGTGTTCCCTCTCAGTCTCAGTGGAGACGGTCTGCCACCTGGTGTTGATTGAAGACACTATAAGGTTTGGTGTCCCAGTCAGGCATTCTAAGCTAGGAGAATTCTGCCAGGCCCCAGAAGACCCAAAAGGCCAGACCGGGAATGAAAACATGAAGACAGAGGATTTTAAGATTTTTTTTTATGTGGACCATTTTTAAAGTCTTTATTAAATTTGTTACAATATTTCTTTGTTTTATGTTTTGATTTCTTGCCTGTGAGGCATGTGGGATCTCAGCTTAACCAGGGATTGAACCCACACCCCCTGCATTGGAAGACAGAGAGTCTAAACCACTGGACCACCAGGGAAGTGCATAAGATACAGGACTATTGTGTCCTTTCTCTCTTTCTCCTCTCCATAGATTTGATAAGAATTTACTCTCTGTCTACCATGCTGGCTCCTTGGAAGAAAAGCTATGACAAACCTAGACAGCATATTAAAAAAGAGAGACATCACTCTGATGACAAAGGTCTATACAGTCAAAGCTATGGTTTTCCCGGTAGTTATGTATGGATGTGAGAGTTCGACCATGAAGAAGGCTAAGGACCGAAGAATGAATACTTTCAAAATGTGGTGCTGGAGAAGACTCTTGCGAGTCCCTTAGACAGTAAGGAGATCAGACTGCTGCTACTGCTGCTACTGCTGCTACTGCTAAGTCGCTTCAGTCGTGTCCGACTCTGTGCGACCCCATAGCCGGCAGCCCACCAGGCTCCACCGTCCCTGGGATTCTCCAGGCAAGAACACTGGAGTGGGTTGCCATTTCCTTCTCCAGTGCATGAAAGGGAAAAGTGAAAGTGAAGTCGCTCAGTCGTGTCCGACTCCTAGCGACCCCATGGGTCTGCAGCCTACCAGGCTCCTCCACCCATGGGATTTTCCAGGCAAGAGTACTGGAGTGGGGTGCCATTGCCTTCTCCAAGGAGATCAGACTAGTCAATCCTAAAGAACATCAACCCTGACTATTCATTGGAAGGACTGATGCTGAAGCTGAAGCTCCAATACTTTGACCACCTGACGTGAAGAGCTGACTCATTTGAAAGGACCCTGAAGCTGGGGAAGATTGAAGGCAGGAGGAAAAGGGGACGACAGAGAATGAGTTGGTTGGATGGCATCATCGACTCAGTGAACATGAGTTTGAGCAAACTCTGGGAGACAGTGAAGGACAGGGAAGCCTGGTATGCTGCAGTCCATGGGGTCACAGAGAGTTGGACATGACTTAGTGACTGAACAACAACAACCACGTTCTGGGTGTATTAGTTAGACATGGGTGTATTAACCACGTCTTTATTTTCTTGTTTCTGATGCTTTGACATCTGGGGCTTCAGCCCCTCCCAGGGCCAGCTAATTCCCAGAGACAGAAAACAAGTCGCCCTAGGGTGCCTTTCACATGCAAACCAGCCAATTTAGAGCTCACGTCCCAACTCGCTCCTCTCACACTCAGCGTCACTATCGCCCTGCCCTAATCACCCCAGGGTCAGTGCCAGGCAGCTTTCTCTTGCGTTTTGTCATGTCTCTTTGTGACCCTATGGCCGTAGACCACCAGGCTCTTCTCTTCATGGGGCTCTCCAGGCAAGAATACTGGAGTGGGTTGCCCTTTCCTCTGCCAGGGATCTTCCTGAAACAGGAATCAAACCTGGGTCTCCCACATCACCAGCAGATTCTTTACCATCTGAGCCATCAGGCCACAAGCCTGTGGCCACAGGTAGCCACTGTCTCACTTCCTTGGTCAGTACTCACGCCTGTGAAACCCCGCCCCCAACACAGATTCGGTCACATCCCAGTGGGACAGGCAAAATAACGCGCCCCACCCCCACCTCCACCAAAGAGGTCCACATCAGAGATCCCTTCCTGACTGTGATCATGTACCAGGAAGGGAGGGAGACCCTACCAGGGCCCGAGAGTGGGCGCTTGTCTAACATTCAGAAATGAATTGTCTGAGGAGACACAAGGGCTGACAAAGCAAGAGACTTTGTTGGGAAGGGGGCGCCCGAGCGGAAAGCAGCAAATAAAGGAACCCAGGAGAACTGCTCTACCCCGTGCATGGCTCAAAGGCTCAGGGTTAATGGTAATGAGGTTGGTTTCTGAGTTGCCTCTGGCCAGTCATCTTGCTTGGCCCATATTTAGTCTGAGTAACCAGGCTTAGGGCTTCTCTGGTAGCTCGGTGGTAAAGAATCCACCTGCCAATGCAGGAAACGAAAGAGACTCGGGTTCGATCCCTGAATCGGGAAGATCCTCTGGAGGAGGAATTGGCAACTCACACCAGTATTCTTGCCTGGAAAATTCTCTTAACAGAGGAGCCTGGTGGGCTACAGTCCAGGGGGTCACAAAGAGTTGTATACGACTGAGCAACTGAGCGCGCGCACGCGCGCACACACACACCCCGTTCTCCCGGGTGGTGTGCGCATCTCTTGTTCAAGATGGATTCAAGCATGAAGGATTATGGGAGGTTGATAGGACATATTACAGGCTGGCATCTCCTCTCTCCTTTTGGCCCCTCTCGAACTCTTCTGGTTAGTTTTCAGAGGCAGCATCACTTTGCTTTTCAGGACCTACTGTTGCGCGGCAATTCAGGCAAGCAGGCCTGGCCAAGGCTCGTGATTTCGGAAACTGTCCCCTAATAGAGGGAGATGTTACTGTGGAAAAAGGATGAGAAATATGTTGTGTTCCTGGCTCTGAAGCTGGAGGAAGGGGCCAGGAGGCAAGGAATGTGGGCATCTTGGAGAAGCTGGAAAAAGCAGGGAATCAGATCATCAGATCGCTCTCCTAGTGCCTTGGAAAGAAACAGCCCTGCAGGCACCTTGAATTGAAGGACTTCAGGCCTCCAGGCTTTGAGGTGAGAGGTTTATGTGAATTTGTTATGGCAGCCAGAGGAAACATACACCTAATTCTCTTGCAGGTATTATGTGAAACTCTCAAACTGTAAAATCAGTGCAGTCCTGGGAATCCCCTGGTAATGAGTGTTTAGAACTCGGCACACTCATTGCTGAGGCCCCAGGTTTGATCCCTGGTCAGGGAACTAAGATTCCCACAAGCTGCATGCCAAGGCCCACCACCCCCCTACACCAAAAAATCAGCGCAGTACTCTGGGAAGAGGAGATGCTGAGAAACTGGCATCTTGCTGAGCCAATGAGGCCTCTGGCTCATAAGGCTAGACCTGACACAGTCACCCAACAGAATCTGCCCAGCAACCTGGGGTGGAGGCATCATGCCCATTTGAGAAATGAGAACTCTGAGAGCTCCAGAGAGGGTAAGTCACTTTCCCAAGGACACACAGCTGACAAAAGAAGAAGAGCCTGGGATGTGAACCCACCAGCCTCACCATCCTGTGATCTTGTGACCAATGAGGGAGGGATGGGTTAATCTCTGGAGGATGGGGGAGGGGCAGCACTGGGAGGTCTCAGTGGAGACCCTGCCCCTCGATCTGCAAACCAGTGAAAAAGCACCATTTTCCCAGGAACTGACAACTCTGTGCCTGTGTTTTTAAAAACTCAAAAGTCCTTTTCAGAGCATTGCATGTGAAAATATTTAACAAAGAGGAATGTGTGCAAATTTGAGACTGGCAATCATTGTGCAGGCTGGGGAATTCCTGCAAAGTGAGAAAATTTAACCTAGGAGCTGTTTTGAAATGTAATGAAATCTTTATGAATACAGAATTTAGCGGCTGATGGAGCTGACACATTTTTGTAAATGTGGAGACATGTGATAAGGTATTCATTCTGATTTTGCAGTTTTCTCTTTGCATTTTTGGAGCTGATCATTTCTGCCCTCTTTCTCTCTGGGCCTCAGAAAACATTTTATGGGTCTCCTGGAGAGCATGAGTACCTTAGGCCCTATTCCTGTAGGCCTCCCAGTGCCTGTTAACATTTATTGAGCACTTAACATTTTCCAGGAGCTTTATGTCTATTAACTAATTTAATCTTGGCAAAGACCCTCTATGGCAAATACTGTCCTATTCTCAGTTAACAAAGCCAAAACAGACAGGAACTATTAACTCCTATGGGCAGACAGGTAGGTTGGATTCCAAGTCTGTCTCCCAAGCCTACTGCAGTGGATCTCATTCCTATGACACCCAACAGCCCCCACCCTGACCTTTAAAACATTTTTTTTTAAATCGTGGCAAAATATATGTAACACAAAAATTTGCCTTCCTATGGACAGGTGCACACTGCTATATTTAAAGTGGATAACCAACAAAGACCTACTGTATAGCACAGGGAACTCTGCTCAATGTTATATGGCAGCCTGAACAGGAGGGGAGTTTGGGGGAGAATGTAGGAGGGCATGGCAACCCACTCCAGTATTCTTGCCTGGAAAATCCCATGGACAGAGAAGCCCGGTGGGCAACGGTCCATAGAGTCACAGAGTCAGACACAACTGAAGTGACTTAGCATGCATGCATGATTACCTTTATATATATGGCTGAGTCCTTTTGCTGTTTACCTGAAACTATCAAAACATTGTTAATCAGCTATACCCCAATAAAAAATAGAAAGTTTAATTAAAAAATCTTGCCATCCTATACATGTACCTGTGTTCACAGCAACACTATATGCAGTATCTATGACATACAATCAACCTAAATGTCCATCAACAGAGGAATGGATAAAGGTGTGGTACATATATACAATGGAATATTACTCAGCCATAAAAAGAATGAATAATGCCAGTGAAAGCATGAAATAATGCCATTTGCAGCAATATAGGTGGACCTAGACATTATTGTTTTAAGTCAGACAAAAACAAAAATATCATATGATACCACTTATATATGGAATCTAAAATATGATACGAATGTATCTATATAACAGAAATAGATTCACAGACATAGAGAACAGACTTATGGTTGCCAA
Organism: Giraffa tippelskirchi; assembly: GCF_054371585.1. NCBI lineage: Eukaryota > Metazoa > Chordata > Mammalia > Artiodactyla > Giraffidae > Giraffa > Giraffa tippelskirchi. The sequence goes on along the minus strand of NC_137280.1, from coordinate 95,009,258 downwards.
GGGGGAGAGGGACGAGGGAGGGAAGGATTGGGAATCTGGGATTAGCAGATGCAAATTTGTATATATAAGACGGATAAACTACAAGGTTCTACTGTATAGCACAGGGAACTATATTCAATATCCTGTGATAAACCATAATGAAAAAGAATATAACTGAGCGATTAAACAACAACCAACAACAACATTCCACTGTATGGCCGGACCACAATTTGCTTACCCACACTACTAACACACTCATTGGTGGTGGTGGTCAGTCACTTCAACTGTGTCCAACTCTTTGCTACCCACTGGACTGTAGCCCGCCAGGGCCTTCTGTCCATGGAATTCTCCAGGCAAGAATACTGGAGGGGGTTCCCATTTCCTTCTCCAGGGGACCTTCCCCACCCAGAGATCGAATTCCCATCTTCTGTGGCTCCTGCATTGGCAGGCAGATACTTCACCACTAAGCCACCCAGGAAGCCCGAACACACCCATTAGAACGGCTATTATTTAAAACAAGAAACACACTCAGAAAACAAGTGGTGAAGATGGAGACACACTTGGAACTCTCATGCAGGGCTGCTGGGAACGTTAAGATGGGGCAGCCACGATGGAAAACAGCCTGGCAGTTCCTCAAAAGTTAAATGTCTAGAATTACCATAGGAGCCAGGAATTTCACTCCCAGGTATACATTCAGGAGAGTAGAAAACAGGTGTGCAGAGACATCCAGGCACACTCATCTTCAGAGCAGCATGACTCACAGAAGCCAAAAGGCGGAAACAACCTAAGTGTCCCAGATTCTTTTTTTTTTTTTGCGCCACACTGCGCAGCATGCTGGATCTTAGTTCCCCACCCAGGGTTAGAATGAGCACCTCCTACATTTGTAATATGGGATCTTAACCACTGGACTGCCAGGGAAGTCCCTGCAGATTCTTTTTATAACAAGTCTTTTCTTCCACCTCTCTTTTGTCTCCAGAAATAAAAATCAGGGCTAATATGACTTGTGTGCTCCATCGCTTCACTGGTGTCTGACTCTTTGCGATCCCATGGATTGTAGCCTGCCAGGCTCCTCTGTCCAAGGGATTTTCCAGGCAAGAATACCATGGGTTGCCATTTCCTTCTCCAGGGGCTCTTCCTGACCAAGGAATCAAACCCGTGTCTCTTGCGTCTCCTGCATTGGTAGGCAGGTTCTTTACCACTAGTGACACCTGGGAAGCCCATTATGACTTAACATACAGTTAAAAAAACAACAACAACAAAACAGCAGCCCAGCCATATGATGCTCTATCAGATACAAACAGAAGACATAAAAAGCCAATAATGTCTGATAAATACTAACTCAGCCTGTGAATGCTGGGGCACCAGTCCTGGTTACACTGAGCACAAGATGAAATGCTCAGACGCGTGGGCCTATTGAGACAGCTCATCTGAGGCAGAAGCAGCAGGGGGGATGTTTAGACCCTGCAGGTCTGTTCACAGAAATGGTGAACAACTCTTTGTAAGGTTCTGGACTAAATGACAAGCCATTTCCCTCAATTCTCCCAGAAGTTGCGTTCCTGAAAAATCTGTCTATCTTCGAAAACTGTGAACTCTTCCCTGCCAAATTCACATGTTGATGTCCTGGCCCCTAGGGCCTCAGGATGTGACTGTACTTGAAGACAAGACCTGCACAGAGGTTGTTGTTGTTCAGTCACTCACTCGTGTCTGACCCCATGCACCACAGCATGCCAGACTTTCCTGTCCTTCACTATCTCCTGGAGTTTGCTCAAATTCATGTCCACAGAGGTAATCAAGTTAAAATGAGGTCATTAGAGTGGGTGCTAATCCAACATGACTGTGATCTTATAAAAAGGGGAATTCGGACACACATGCACGCATACACACACACACACACACAGGGAGAAGGCTGCGTGAAGGAGGCAGAGAGACATTTACAAGTCAAGAGATGCCAAAGATTAGAAACTTCCCTGGTGGTCCAGTGGTTAAGATTTTGCCTCCTAATGAAGAGGGTGTGGGTTCGATCCCTGATTGGGGAGCTAAGATCCCACATGCCTGCCTCTTTGGACAAAAAAACAAAACATAAAAAACAGTATTGTGTTTTTTTTCCTCCCTGGCTGCTTGAAGATCAGCTGCCATCGTGAATGACACAGTAACTATCTGGACCAGAAGTGCATGACCAACCGACTACTTCAGCAGAAACAAATGGTCATAGATGTTCCTGGAAAGGCAACAGTACCTGAAACAGAAATTTGGGAAAAACTGGCTAGGATGTACCAGACCACACCAGATGTCATCTTAGTATTTGGACTGAGAACCCATTTTGGTGGTGGCTTTGGAATAATTTACGACTCCTTGGATTAGGCGAAGAAAGAGACCAAACACAGGCTTACAAGACATAGCCTAAATGAGAAGAAAAAGACCTCAAGAAAACAGCCAAAGGAACTCAAGAATAGAATGAAGAAAGTCAGGGGGACTGCAAAGGCCAATGTTGGTGCTGGCAAAAAAAAGGAGTCAAGATTCTGCAGTGACTGTATCTGTGGTGACTGTGCAGATTTTTCATGAAAGAGAGAATAAACTAAGACCTTTTACAAAAAAACACACAAAACAGTATTGTAATCAACTCAATAAAGACTTAAAATTAAAAAAAAGATGCCAAAGATTGCCAGCGACCACCAGAGTCTGGCGACCACCAGAGTTGGGGGCTTCACAGGTGGCACTAATGGTAAAGAACCTGCCTGCCAATTCAGGAAACATGAGAGACAGGTTTGATCCCTCGGTCAGGAAGATCCCGTGGAGAAGGGAATGGTTACCCACTCCAGTATTGCCTGGAGAATTCCAAGGACAGAGGAGCCTGGCGAGCTACAGTCGATGGGGACATGGTGTTGCAAAGACTCGGTCATGACTGAGTGACTAAAGCTTTCACTTTCACTGGACTGGATTGGAGTCTGGGAAAGGGCCTGTAACAGGACCCTCTCAACAGCCTTAGAAGAAACCAGCTGTGCTGACACCTTGATTTTGGACTCCTGGCCTCTACAACTGGAAGAGGATAAATGTTTACATCACCTATTCTGTAGTGTATCCAAGTAAAATGGAGCCTGGTGTTAGGCCTGGGTAATGAGGAAGGGGCTTGTCTTTCCTCACAGGCTGTGGGATGATACTGGCCCACACTCTCCACACTTACTGGGGCCCCCTCAGGAGCACCAGTTCTGAACTTTACGAATTGCTCCTGCCCTGTGACAAGATCTGAAAACAGGTGTCACCTCCAGATCCCAACCCCAATCTGGCTTCTCCTGGCCAACTCAGAACCCCCCAGCCCCTAGTTTCCAGACTAGTTTGTGGGGTGAGGAGATGAGGCTCTCTGTGCAGGAGGAAACATGCCACACTGGGCTCCAGTGCATCATGGAGATGGCGTCCTGTCAACTTGTCATTGGAAAATGACTCTAAAAGCCCCGTGGTGAGGGAGGTGTTTATTTGGGCAATTCAGACAGATAGGGACCGCCAGACAGATAGTGGAGGGCCAGCGCTGGCCTGCCTTTCATATGAGCGCTTCAAGGCAAGCTGGGTCAGGTTTTCAGATTGCTCTTTTAAACCCCCCTTCAGGAGTGGGGTTTTAAACCCAGCAGGAACACAGGGGACTCCAGGAGAATTGGCAATTGTTCTGGGACCAGTGGGTGGCTGTCCTAGTTACAGAGGAAGGGGAGGGGAAGGAGGGAATCATGTTCCCAGCAGGCTGCACACAGGTTAACTCATCACTCGCCAGTCCAGACCACACGGGTCCAGGGCTGAGACTCAGGGAAGCAGCTCTCCCTCTCACTCCCAAGCCCTGCACAGGCCCCCCAGGATCAGCCTTACGGTCACCAGGTCATCTCATCCCTGAGAAGAGTGGGGCCAGCGATCCTTCCAGAGACATGCCTCACTGTGGTGTCACACCGCAGGGGCCTGGATGGAGCTGGGAGAAGCTCGTGAACAACCCCTTTGGCCAGTCAGGGGTTTTCAATGAAGTTTGCTGCTGTGAGTGTGCTAAGTCATGTCCAATTCTTTCTGACCCCATGGACTGTAGCCCGCCAGACTCCTCTGTCGATGGGATTTCCCAGTCAAGAATACTGGAGTGGGTTGCCATTTCCTTCTCCGGGGATCTTCCCGACCCAGGGATCGAACCCATGTCTCCTGCATTGCAGGCGAATTCTTTATCACTGAGTTGCCAGAGAAGCCCTTAATGAAGATCACTGCTATTTATAATCACAAATGAGATTTCACCTGTGAACTTGCATTTCCAGGAAAATGGGTGGATCCGGTACCACTGGGTTCGTGCCAAGCAGAGGTTGCCCAACCCCGCCCTTCAGCTAGACCCACAAATTGCACAGAACCGTCAGGTAAAGTGACTGGTCCCAGGGCCCCTGGATGCACACACCCTCCCCGTTGGTGAAGAATTCCTAACTCCTTCCCAGCTCTGCCACCTAAGGGCTCTAGGACTCTTGTGAGCAATGTGACCCCTGCACCCGTTTCCTCCTCTGTAAGATGGGGACAGGGACGTCCCCTTTCACCAGGAGCTGTGAGAATTCAGGAATGTGAGCCGGCCTCTGCTTTCCAAACAGACAGCAATGCCGCTGAGGGCTAACCCTGTTCTCTGCTCTGTAATCACTGATACACATACACAGGTGAGAACCATAAACTTTTATTAATGGAAAAGTGGAATGCCTCATTAACAGAAACCTTGTCTTAAAAATGGCAGAACAAAAACACATTTATTTTAAAAAAAAGTGAATTCACATTGGATTGAGCTACAACACGGTGGCAGGATTTGCTTTTGCTTCTTAAAAGATTCCACAAGTTCAAGGAAACTCTGCTAAGAGTTCAACAGTACATCTGTCCGCCTACCAGGACGCGTGGAGGGGTGGGGTCTAGTAGTGGCGGGTGAAGTGGGGGTACTGGTGGGGGTGGGGGTCTCTGTTGCCCCGGTCCTGGCCAGCCAGTCCGTCGCTGTCGAGGCCTCCGGCAGGCACCACATCACCCTGGGTGTGCCCGCCGTGTGCAAAGCCACCTCGCCTAGGAACAAAGGCACGCGTGTGTTCTCATCGTGTCACCTCGCAGCAGCAGGCTCTGCAGTCTTCAGAGCCCCCTGGCTTTTTCCAGAGGAGAAAATTCACAACCACAGGTTGCCTTCTGGGAAGGACTATTAGTTGCGTAAGTTGTCAAGGGCTGCTATGGGAGTGTCTTCAAAACACTCAACCAGAAAGCTGATTGAGGATGCAGAAAGTGAAAGGAACTGAGGGGCGAGAAGAAATCAATTTTATGGGCAGACAAAACTTACCCTGATATTCCGCCCCGATCTGCCATGTGCCCGGGGCCTGAGGGTGCAGAAAGGCCCCTCTCACCACCTGGAAGAGAAGGAAGAGTCTGCTAACACTCCCTTCTCGGAAGCCCTGGGAAAGCTGGGGGGACCCTGGCTTCCCCTGCCCAGAAGCCCTCCCAGACCTGCAGGCGAGGGTCAGCCCATACCTTGCCACCGCGAGTGTTCCCGGCCTGCTGTGTCCGCGTCCACTGTGCCCGGCCAGGTGCGCTCCTGATGTTCCTCCAGCCTCTGGCTGTGCTCCGACCAGTCACGGCCACCTCTTTGCCAAAACAAAAGGCAGACACACAAAGGTCCCACTATGCCTCCAGGGAGAGGTTGTGGCTGTGGCTGGGAGATCGTGCCCCCCATCAAGAGTTTCTGAGCAAAGTGAGCAAAGAATGGGAAGAGACACTTCCCCAGAGAAAAACACATGTGGCCAGTAAGCACATGAGTAGGTCTTCAGCACAGCTAACGTCACAACCACCTCACCCCTGTCAGGATGGCTACTATTAAAAAGACAGACAATGGTGGCAAGGGCAGAACATGCAGACACAGGGATCCTCACACCGGGCTGCTGGGAATGTGAAATGGTACAGCCTCGTTGGAAAATAGCACAGTGGTCCCTTGAAATGTTAAATGTAGAACGGCCATTTGACCCAGCGATTCCACTCCAAGGTGTCTGAGACCAGTAAACCTGAATTTACACAAAAACTTGTACACCAACCACCAAGAGACCACCAAAGTGTCCATCAACTAACTCATGAACAGATACAAAAAATGTGGTCCCTCCACAAACTGGGAGATTCATCAGCCTGGAAAAGGAGAAAAGCCCTGACATTCTCTGCAACATGGATGCACCTTGAGGACATGCTGCTCACTGAGGGAAGCAGACACAGACAGACAGTGTGTGACTAAACTGATGGGAAACGTCTAGAACAGGCCAATCCAGAGAGAGAGAAAGTGGGTTAGTGGTTGCCAGGGAGATGGGGAGGGTCTGCTGATGGGGGCTTCTTTCGGGGGTGATGTAAATGCTCTGAAATGGGTTGTAGGGATGGAGGCATGGCTCGATGGATCAACTGAAAGCCATCCAACGGTGCACTGTCGACAACGAACTGCACAGTGGGCCCTGAAACAGCCACTTCAGACAGAAACCCTGGGAGCTGACGACCCAGACCCGGCCCCGTGGGCGGGTGCAGCCGCCCGGCCAGCGAGGACGCGGCTCCACAGAGCCTGCTGCCAGAGCATGAGCTCGCCCCTTTACACTGAAGACAGAGTGGCGTAACAACCTGAAAGAACTCGGTGCTAAGCAAGTCACTATCTATCCAACTGGCACCCTAGTCTTTGTAAAAGTAAAGTAAAGTAGCTCAGTCGTGTCCGACTCTTTGCAACCCCATGGACTGTAACCTACCAGGATCCTCTGTCCATGGGATTTTCCAGGCAAGAGTACTGGAGTGGGTTGCCATTTCCTTCTCCAGGGGATCTTCCTGACCCAGGGATCGAACCCAGGTCTCCAGCATTGCAGACAGACGCTTTACCGTCTGAGCCACCAGGGAAGCCTAGTCTTTGATCAACATCCAAAACACCCCTAGAAATGCAGCGGAGACTTCTGGTGATTGTGACACAGCCTGACAAGACACCTAGATAACTCTGGAGCACAGGGCCAAGTGAAGCTTCTCTACTACTGACAGGGGACAAGCCTCAGACAGCCTCAGGGCTAACTGCTTCAGCAGGGGGGTCTGCGATAGGGACCTTCACACCTAGGGCTGACACTGTTCCAGGTGACCTGGCAGGTACATACACGTGGATCACTCTCACAGAAACCAAGCTGGGACCAAGTGAGGGCAATGATACCCCCAGTGAGGCTTGGCATGGCCTGCCTGCTAACCTGGGTGGAGGTGGTGGCCCCCGGCCCTCGCTCATCCTCTTGTCGGAGCCATAGCCGCCCCAGCCGTCTCGGGAGTCGCGGGCGTGGCGCTCTGGTGGTCCTCCATGGCTGTGGCGCTCGTCTGAGTAGTGCTGGAAGGCACAAGAGGGACAGGGCGACTCCAGCCTCACCGTTCCTGGACAGGCTGGTGGCAGGCCCACCCTCTCGGTCTGGTCAACCTGCAGACCCTGCCACACAAGAGGACCTGCCCAGGCCCCTTCTGACACTTCTTGATCCCTTCCTCACTTGAGAACCCCAAGCACCCCTAAAGTTGCATCACTGATGCACACAAAGGACCAGCAGAGGGCCCCCCGGCCCTGTGAGCATGGAAAGTCCCAGGCTCTGGGTTCACCAAGATATCACTCAGACCCATTTCCCTGAAGAGGACAAACACCTGCTCCTTGCTGGTGACAGGAAGCACCCCCTACACCACCAGGGCAGGCCAGCGCCCTCCGACACCCTAGCTCAGTACTGTGGAGGCCTAGAAGCCAGCAATGCTGGTGGGAATGGTTCAGTGCCCCTGGCCAACCAAGTCAGTGCTCTGGAAGCCAGCACATCTTGGGAGCAAGAGAGGCTATGTATTCTTTCACCACCCCCACGTCCCCCACCCCATTTAAACAGCCATGACTCTGATGCTGCCCCCACCATTCTCATGGGGGCGGCATCCGCTCTCCTCTGAGCTGACACCCCAGGGCACCTGCAGGCCCTCAGACAGAGGTACCCACCCCAATACCTGACAAGGATGCCCTAAAACATAGGCTAAATGACCCCCAGCAGGCTGCTAAGCCCCCGTTTGAGACGTCCTGGGTGTCTAGACTGGAAGGCACTCTACATAAGCAGACAATCAATCCTCTTTATTCACTTCCTGTTGAATAAGATGAAGAACAAGCCCTATGTATTTAATGTCCATGTCGACCCACCGCACAGAAGCAGCCACGCTCCCAGCCTGAGGTTTGGCTTTTACTCACCTGCCCATCTCGCTCTCCCATCACTGACCTTGAACCTTCCCTCCTGCAAAACAGAAGTATCTCATTCCAACAGCAGCTGATGGCTCTCTCTGACACTGCTGTGGACCACACGGAAGAGTCCGACAACTGGGGTACTTATCCTCTTTCACCACATGAGAACAGTTAATCGATTGACAGGCCTGAAAAAAGAGCTGCTGGCAGCTCCCTGGGGGTAGGAGTGAAGTCGGAGCCTAAGAAAGTGGGGAGGAAGGTTTTACTGAACTAAAATCCCTCACAGGAGTCTCAGAAGTAGAGATCCAACCCACGAAGCCAATGCTAAATTAATCTGCGGCCTGGTGACAAACTGGGTAATAAGAAAGCCTTGGCGGGTCATAACCTCTGGTATGACCTGACCCATGTGACGAACACATCAGAAACCAAGTCTGGCCATGATTAAACAAATGAGTGGTGTCTCAGCTTGTCTTCACCCCCATTTCCCTTCCCTCATGGAGGAGCTAATGAGCAGTGGAATCGCACAAGGATATGCAGCCTGGGGGAGCGCAATGAGAAACCTAAAGAGAGAATGCTTAAACTGGAAAATCGAGGGCTGCCTTTCTAATAAATGAGATAGTCTTCATTAAAGAGGCACTGGCAAAAATAAAATTACACCCCAGATCCTTAAAACACAAAGCAGGCCTGACAGGGCCACTGCCACATCCTGCAGTCAGCCCCCTTGGTGCAGGCTGGCTCGGGCCCCATGTGGGTCAGTGACCCCTGCAGATGGCTCCAGTGGGTCACAGCCTTTCTCTAAACCACTTCCTCATCTGTAAGAACAAGGAGGCTGGGCCATGCCCTCCCCTCCTCAAAGACCTGTGCTCCAGTCCAACTCCTGCCCAGGGAGAGACAAGAAGGAAGAGTGGCCATGGAGACCCCAGGGAGCTATGCAACCCAGAGCCTGGGGCCTGTCCATCATACGAGGACAGTGCATGAAACACACACCAAGAGGCCATCCCCCTAGTCAAAGCGAAAATGCCCTAAGGGACCACTGATTCCCATGTCCCGCTCAAGGTCTGTCTCTAAAGCAAACGTGTGGCGGTCACTAGGAACCTCCCAGCACGAGAAAAGATGGAGACCCACCCCTGCTGGAAAGGGGCGGGGCACTGACCTGTCAGCTACATGCTCCTGGTACCGGCCCCGGTCACGGTGGTCGAAGTGGTGGAAACGGTGATCAGGCCGAGGGAAGTCCGGGCGGTACCTGTCCTCCATGGCCATGCGCTTTCCTTCTGGCCAATAGGTGTCATCTCGCCTGTTTTTCATTTTAAAAAAGATGCAGATTTCACTTATGAGAGAGAATGAGGGGAAAAAGCAAGAGGGTGGAGGTGGAACACACTACACGGTATCATTTAAAATATCCTACAGGGCTAATCTCTAAACATTCAGTCATTATTGCTTTGATTTGATATATTAAAACTCCCAGACTACCAAAAGGCACCCTGGCATTCTCATTTGACAGTCCTGAAAGAAGAACCACTGTGAACTAATTGTATCACAAGGCTGTTAATACCTTGATCCCCACAAGAGCTCAAATGTAAGTGAAATGAAATATCTGATTCTCCGGAAACAATGTTCCGAGTTACCACATTTTCAACTCGTCGTCTATGGTAACGTGAACTTCCCTCCGTGCTTTTACAGAAGCAAAGGGAATTAGATCGGGTGACAGCAAACTACACACAACTTGGGATGGTCTCCAATTATCTTCTACCTGATTTTTACCAGAAAATTAGGCTCACAGGTGGTGGGGTGATGGTTGACTGTCAGTTAAGCAGCTCAGAGAAGGCAGAGAGCAATAAACCTACTTTCTGAGAGGAAGGCAACCTGCTTTTCCACAGCACTGACTCTGTGCCTCTCACTCCAGGAGGACATGTGAGCCTGAAGGAGATGGCAGGGAACGCGGCCCAACGCATGCCTGCCTGTCTCCTCCCCATTGCTGCTGCTAAGTCGCTTCAGTCGTGTCCGACTCTGTGCGACACCATAGACAGCAGCCCACCAGGCTCCCCTGTCCCTGGGATTCTCCAGGCAAGAACACTGGAGTGGGCTGCCATTTCCTTCCCCAATGCATGAAAGTGAAAAGTGAAAGTGAAGTCGCTCAGTTGCATCTGACTCTTAGCGACCGCATGGACTGCAGCCTACCAGGCTCCTCCGTCCATGGGATTTTCCAGGCAAGAGTACCGGAATAGGGTGCCATTGCCTTCTCTGCTCCTCCCCACTAGACAGTACCAAGCTCCCCCAGGAACCACAGCGCCAAGGAAAGGACTGCCAAGGCGAGAGCATCACCAAGCCTCCAGCAAATGGCAGCTCTGGAGATACTCTACTGGTTGCAGACGTGGCAGCTACGAGCTCTGCCCAGGTGTCCATCTTCAGCATCCCCGACTCCCCACACCAAGGTGGACGCAACCATTCCCCACCCTGGCTGTGGCCTTACCGCCCCATGTCGTAGGGCCTCCTGACCACCGTCCGCCGCTCCTGCTCATAGCGTAGCTGCTCCTGCTGGTGCCGCAGCTCCTCACGCTCCCGCTGGATGCGTTCCTGCTCACGCCGGCGCTCCCGTTCCACACGCTCACGCTCCCGCTCTAGCCGTTCACGCTCCAGGCGCTCCCGCTCCAGGCGCTGCCACTGGCGGTCAAGCTGCTCGCGTTCCCGCTCCAGCCGCGCCTTCTCCTTGCCTTCGTGGAAGGCCTCCAGGCGCTGCTCCCGCTCCCGCTGCTCACGCTCTCTGCAAACACAGGAAGGCCACCCTGACTTTCCCACATGGTGGCACCCGGGCACCGAGGTCTTCGGAGGGAGCCTGGACACGTCAAGCTCCTGGTTGTGACCCGGCTGCCCCCTCACAGGCTCCAACCCGCCCCCTGAATTGCTCTGATCATCCAGAACCCCAAACTCCATCCTTTCCCCTTCTCCAACTAGCAAAACCGGAGTGAGCAGGGAGGGAGGAGGGATGGCGAGTGGACACAGAGCCTCAGGTCCAGACCAGGAGGACCTGCTCAAAGAGCACCAGAATGAAAACACAGGTAAACAAGGGCAGAAAAGTAAAAAAAGCAAAGGATAACTGCTACTCTGAAGTTCCTGAGCAGATAAACCCTGGAGAAATGGATGACAGCCACTCTCCCTGAGAGACAACTCACGCTCTTTTTTGTCACCCCTTCCCTCTCTGAGGGTGTACGACTAACATGGGACATTTTGAAAGGGATGGTGTGGGGACAGTAGAAATCCAGGCACCAGTGAAGGGATCGCAGGTCTTGCCCCTTGGCCACCGCACATAGGATCTGGCGAGGGAGCTAGGGATGCTCCCCTGCTCTCCTCACTCACTCCCAGGGCACCAGGGAAGGCTCTACACCAAGGGAAAGCCAGCTGGAAGGGAAATATCTACAAATGGGTCAAGAAACACTGACTTTCTAAAGCCCACATGCAGAAGCTTAAGTCACACTATTTTAAAAAAGCAAACTGGAGAAGCTGTTGATCCAGTTTGGTGGGGAAGACTGAGGTCTCAACCCCAGAGACCCTCCTGTCAAAGCCACAGGCGGCCTGGGTACGTGTGCTACCTGGACCAGGGCACAACTTCAGCCAGAGGAGATGCTGCTGAGCAGAAACAGGCTTGGATGACTGTGCTGGGACGACCACGTCGTGCAGTGGGCGGGGGGTGGGGTGCAGCACGGACAGCAGGAGGCCAGCAAGCCCAGGCGACTGGCTTGGGAGGAAGGGCAATCCCCCCAAGAAGAGACCCCACTCACCGCCGCCTCTCTGTCTCTCGGATCTCCCGCTCCCGCTGCCTCTGGCGCTCTCGCTCCCTCTGCTCTTTGATTTTATCAAATGACAGGATGTCTCTCTTCTCCTTGCTTTCCGACTTGCGATCCTGACTCTTTGAGCTCTGTTGACCAAAATTGGCTTATTAACGTCAGGGAAATGATGATGACAAACGTACGATGCAAGTGAAGTTAGCATGTCTAGACTAGACTAAGAACCTTGGGTCCCCTGGGGTTTACAGGGAGGCCCCCAGCATGGGTTGTCTTTGCTTTCAAATCTTGCAAAGGGCATTAATGAAAGAGAAGAGGTAGGGTAAAACCTCAGCAAGCAGTTTCTCTGGAATCACAGAGCCAAGCACTCTGCATTATCTACAGCGAAACCAGGCTCCCCGGAGGCACAGGGCAGGCGCACAAGCCACCGTAGCAATCCCTCTGCTCGGTGGGGTCACCCCTCGACTGCTGGTTCAGGCCTCAGGTAGGGGGCCTCAATAAAGAGCAAGCCAAAGGCCCATGAGTGTAAACCAGCACTCCAGATAAAGCAGAGTACTGTGGGCACTTCTGTGCTCTTCCATTTCTGGGAGAAGGCAGGAAACACTGACAAATGACTTCCATTCTGAGGCTCTCCAAGGCTGGGGCTCCCACACTGGCCACAAGCCAGCCTCTCCTGGAGGGTTTCGTGTAACTCAGAACCCAGGGCCTCCTGTGGACCCGCTGCCTCACAATTCCCAGGGAAGGAGCCTGGGACACATTTTTTAAAAAGCTCCTCAGCAGTCTTTTCTTAACTGGCTCACAGAGGGGCAAAACATCAACGAAAAACAAAGCAATCCAAAAGAAAGGAAGTCAAAGGTCATAACCAAACATTTTACTGAAGAGGGGAAAAAAAAGGAGGGGACACAGAGGAGACCCGTCCACGCTCATTACAAGGACAGGTTCACAACCCCAAACACCGCAATTATCTGCGAGGGCAGAATTGGGAGTCTGAGCGCACACTGCAGGTTGGAGAGGGGAAGGACCGACGGCCTGCGTCCCGAGGTACAGATTTCCTCTGCTGGGGAGGGTGGCGTGGCAGTAGCGGGGGGAGAGGTGTCTCACATTGCGCTCCCGGGTCCACAGCCTGCCCTCGTCACTTCTTAGCGGCCTGGCACATGCCAGTGTCCTCCATAACCTTCCTGAAGGGCACTCAATGACCATCTACCACAACAAACAACGTGTCTGCAGCTCTGGATCTGCCAAGTGGCATACCCACAAATGCTACATCCAGAGGGGACGTGGAGACAGCCAAGTGTCTGTCAGCAGGGGACTTGGTCAAAAAGACTGCAGTACATCCACAGCTCAGTAATAGAGCTTTATGAGGAGAAGGACCAACCCCCCCACACAAACACCTGGAGGGAAAAGGACATTCCCCACACACACCTGGATGGATTTCAGGGATACTATGCTGAGGGCAAAGACCAATCTGAAGGTCACGGTTGTATGATTCTCAGGACACCATGCTGGTGACAAAAAGCTGGTTACAGGCTTCCAGCGTTGAGGATGGACTGGTGGGGTGGGACGACGTTACAGGGGTGCCCAGGAGATCTTTGTGCTGAGGGACCAGGTATGCACGTGGACTGAGGTGGCAGGACTCAAGTCTACACTGGTGACAAAGTGTCCTGGTGCTGCCCCCACCTCCACACAGTTAACTGGGACAGAACCACTGGGCAGGTTCCTGGGACCTCTGTACTATCTCTGACAACTTCCTATGAATCTGTAATCACTTCGAAACTTGAACTTAAAAAAAAAGTTAAAAAAAGCCAACCTGTCTCATACATAAAGCTCCACAAGACAGCACAGATGGGCACAGCAGCAAGTCCCAGGAGGCCCAGGCCCCATGGTGTTGTACGTGTACATATGCAAGTGACGGGTGCATTGGCCACTGAGAGGGGCCCATGCAGAGTAGAGGCTTCTGCTTTATCTCGTCTCTTTCTGTACTAGTTGTATTTCTCATCAAGTTTACATTTTTATTTGTTTAACGTCACAGTTATCTGGCTGGTAAGATTATTGGCCTTCCTTGGTTTTTCTCTGTATTTTATGATTCTCCTCAGGGGAACACAGCATTGGGAACTGCTGCTTTATGGACCCCAAGTGCTCATTTCAAAATTAAGCCTCAACATCATAAAGTACTCTTGGGTGAACACTGCTAGCTCTGTACTCACTAAAAGGGCACTGCTCTCCTCGCTAATGTTTTAGTTAGAACCTTCAGCTGGGAAGAAAGGGTTCAGTTTGCCAGAGTAGAAAAAGTAAAACAAGAAGCAATAAACTTGTCCTATGGTGCAGGCCATGTAGGCAACAGAGCTCACTCTCTGATCATGGAAGAGAGGCAGGTGGGCTCAACTTGTCTTTTTGGTTAATTAAAAAAAAACCTAGAAAAACAGCCGCAGAAAATGAGCAGAACCTGCCTTCCAGCCTGACAAGCCCTAGGCCTTGCCCATTCTATCCAGTTCATGAATCAGCTCTCCTAGAAGATGGTATAGAATAATAGGATTGGCAAAGGGCCAACACGTTTATGGGCTGCAAACACAGTTAAGGATTGTTTTAGAGTAAGTTTAAGAACCTAATCCGTGTCTGTGCACAGTCTAGTTATTAATAGCAAAATGTCTCCTGAGTACTTCAAAGAACCTTAACATTTCAAGGGTGAAACGACACTGTTCTCATAACACAAATCAACGTGGTTGTTAAACCATCATTGGAACAGGCCGAACTCAAGAGGGCAGGGGCAATACTCACTCTCTCTTTTGACCTGCTTGTGGTTTTCACACTGATGACAGGCTCCCCTTTGGATTTATCCATCACAACAGTTCGTTCCATTCCTTTGCTTCCTTCAGGAAAAAACACACCGTCTATGAACGCATGTCGACACCCTCCCTCCCCGACCACAGGCGGGCCCCAGGCTGACTGGGGGCTCTGGACATGCTTTCCACGGACTGGTGTGAAGCTCTGGAGCCTTGGTGCCCCGACTCGCCTCTCTGATGTGATAAAAAGTGCTGCTGACATGGCAACATTGGGTGTAAGGTGGCTGGTGTCCCCCGACTGGGCTTTACTCATCTGGGGTTATCTGTTCGAATCTTACAGCGTAAATGAGGATCAAAGTGCATTCTGCAACATGGGTGCAAACATTTGCCACCTGCGGGCTTCCTTCACCCCCACACTGAACCCCAGCAGCTTCAAGGAGAACCCACTCAGACATGTGTTCTGCCCACACATCTTGGGGAGCTCTGCACAACCCAGGGCCCCATATTCCAAGTCAGACAGTGCCTGCAGGCTCATGCGCCCTGCCAGATGGGTGAGCTCCCCTCATTCATCTCCCACAATGAAGGCTTCCAAACTGATTTTCCCTCAACAACACAATTAGCAGGCTCTAACCACCCCAACAGTTAACTGATTTAGGGACATTTATAATACTTGAGGAACATCTTAAAAAACATGCTCCTCTTGAGACTGCTGGCAAATTACCCCAAACACTTGAAATGTAACTTGTAATGTGCTGTACGAAATTCCCAGGCTCCAGATGGCTGGGTTTTGTTTGTTTTATTGGGTGGGGGGGAGGGTGCGCATACTGGTTTTATTTTTTCAACAAAGCACTCTACACACTCATGCAAACCCAAAGGTCAGAGCACAATCAACTTTGATAAAATGACAACAGAGGTGGGGTGCCCCAAGTGTAGCTGCTGCAATGCATGTACATCCTCTGAGGTTTCCGTTTTCTATTTTTTCCTTCTCTCTTTTTTTTAAACTATATCTAGTTTTAACATAAATGCAGGAAAAACTTGATGACAGAAGAGCAGAATCTCATGGAATCAGTCACAGGAACCCAGGACACCTGGCTCTTGCAAATCCCACACTCTATTCTGCCAGAGACTCAGGGAAAGCAAATATCCAGGTCACTGAGCCACCAATAAACACAGACCCTGACCAGGAAAGCTCTAGATCTCTGATGCTGCAGAGCAACTCCCTTTAGCCACTTCATCACCCAGGCTCTGGTGCTCTCAGCGCTTCCTGTACACAGCTCAGCTCAGCAAAGGGCACCTAGTGGGCCCTCGCCCCACACGCCTACTTGCCGCCCTTGCCATCTCATTCCTTCTTGTCAACACATGACAGACTCATCACCTGATTTCGTGACTCTGGACCGATTTTCAGGTCCTGATTTCAGCTCGTTTTCATCTTTCTCTTCCTTTTTAATGTCTTCAGGCTCTTTTTCCTCCTTTTTCTCCATCTTCTCTTCCTTCTTAATGATGGTTCTGTGTACACAGAAACAAAGTTACCACACCTGAGCTCCTGAGAGTCCCACAGGAGCAGGTTATACTTCCACACACAGCAAACCTGTCCGCTGGCAGTCAAGGGGAAGAATTATTTGAAAACCGTGGGAAAGATAATATCCTCTTCAGATACAGCCCCTTCCCACTGAAGTTCCCTGCCACACCTAGAGACCTGCTGGATGACACTAAAGGCTCATAGGGTGTTTTTCCCAAATGCTAAATGCACCAGTACATCAACAGACCCACATGCAGACATAAGAAACATTCCAACTGTATAGAAAAGCCTGTTAAAGACTAATTTCAAATGCTTCCTTTTGTATTTGTGGAACATTATTTTTAACTTTTGTAGGAAAAAAACACTTTTCCCAAAAGCAGAGTGTAAAAACGAATGGAGGTTCAGCACAAGGATGGGTGGTGCCTGCCACATGAAGCTGTGGTTCCCACCCAGACCACCTGCACACTACACTCTGGAGGAGGTACAATGGCATGTGATGTGCCAGCAAACATGAAAACCATTAGCACTATTTCAACTGAAGGCAATTTCTTGCTAAGCAGTCAAATACATCACAGCTGCCATTCAAACATGTCTCCCATACCCTCTACTGGTGTTTGTCTCAGTCCACGCTTACTGAATGCCCACTGCATGCTAGGGTCCAGGCTGGGAAAATCAGGCCCCATGAGGTCTACTAACAGGCACCCCCTGCTCTCTCTTCCCACCAACCAGGCAGAGTGTGGGAAGCCCGAGGAGCCCTCTCCCAGATGCCCCTCAGCTCACCCTTCCTTCCTCCTAAACTTCACGGATGAAGCTGTTATCTTTAATCAGAACCATTCACTGTAAATGCTTGTAATGTACTATTTTCCCTTTAAAACACAAAACACTACAGTAGATACAGCTCCAGTCTGCAGCCGGAGACAGCCACCACGGATGCCTTTACCGTCAATCACGTGGCTCCACCTCTCCTGGCTTTACATGCATGTTCCTATAACCACGATGCCCTCCAGCGATGCTCTAGGTTTCTTAAGACTGACACAGCGGCATGTCCTCGTGCTGCTCTATCACACCTTCCACCCCATGCCCTGCCTGTCAAGCTGTGTAGACACACTGCACAGATGTGGGTCCCTTCATCTGGTGCACCACAGTCCTCTGTTATTCACCTGGTTCTCTTCTGACAGGCTAGAGATTGCTTCCTGGTCACTATGTGACTGCAAGAGAAGTTCCCAGGAAACACCTTTGACATGCTTCTTCCACTCTTTTGGTGTGGGAACCCTCTCCCTCCCAGTAGACCTGAAAAATATCTTGAAAGGAGATCCCTTCTACTTGTTCCAGACTCACATGCCACCTCCTAGACACAAAGGGACTTCTCAGTATCACAAAGTTAAGTAATTTCTTTTCTTTTTTTTTTTTTGGTTGCACTGTGTGTCTTGTGGGATCCTAGTTCCCCAGCCAGGGACTGAACCTGGGCCACTGGCAGTAAAAACACAAGAGTCCTAACCACTGGACCACCAAGGAATTTCCTAAAAAGCAATTTCTAAAACACTAGATGCATATATATACCATAAGTGTCAGCCCTGGGTAGTGGGATTACACTTGACATCTGAGTGCACTTTCTAAATGACAATTTCATAAAAACTCATCCAAGACCAGCCCCCTCTTCAGGAAAAGCTTCTCTATGTTCCTTAGGCTGACTACCAAACCTAGAAATTCTCAAAATGAAAGGTCTCAAACGAAAGGGTGTCCACTGAAGAAAGAGTAAGATTAAAATCAAATTATAAAATGCTCCTAGACCAACTATGTGAGAGCAGTCTGGTTCAAACACCTTAAGCTTGTCATCCAGTTAAGTGCCCCTAAATGGGGAGAAGACCCCCTGCATGCCACAAGCCCGTATCACTCCTTTCCCAGCTGTGCCTCCTTCCACGCAGAGCACAGACCTCACAGCATCATTCCAGTGGCTGTGGAATCCGCCTGACAAGGGCTCACTAATGGTTACACCCTCTTCCTTGCCCCCATGGCTTCCTGTGTTCTACCAGAACCAGTTTCCAGACCACTGACAGGATGTGTCTTCGGAGAAGTTGCCGATAAAATTACCATCTCACCCCTAATACAAAAAAGGCTCACCTGACATGCATTTCTCCAGGGTTTATGAATTCCAATTTGGCTATTTCATTTCCAATGAAGATCGACAAGAACATCTTTAAAAACTAAGTTTAACTTATGAATATAATTTTGCCCCTAAGCATACTTACTTAACCATAAATTTTCTTACATGAAAAAAAAAAGGGGAGAAGAATGGAATTACAGAAGACTGACATTCTCAGCAAAGAATTCAACTTTTAGAGTGTGAGTGGACATAGAAATTAAATTGTGCTGCCAATACAAACTCACGGCAGATACTCTACCTTCTGAGAAAGGCACCCTGTCAGGTACGTCAACAGTCTACCTCCTCAAAAGAGAGAAACCTGTTTTGATAAAAGTATCAACAGGGACTGCCTGCTTTGAAAGATCTGTCCTTGCTTTCATCTTGATTAAAGATGCAAATTACCTCCTTTATAAAAATAGTACCTCAGACCTGCAGTTCCCAAACTATAGTCCAAGGTACACGAAGATGGGTCAACTCATAAGTGCCCTGGGATATTTTAAATTTTGGAAACAAAGAAATATTCGCTATATGTCAGACGCTAGGTGAACTAAGAGCTTTTGGTTACTCATCTCAATATGAAATCAGGCTACACTCCTTTGGGTAACACTGGCTTTGCAAAGCTGGACTTCTGCAGTTACTGTGATAAAATGTAAGAACTGCACAAAAATCAATGTGGATCAGGAAAAGTTCAAGGTTTGCAAGGCTGTGCAACAGCTCAGAATGTCAAGAATGAAGTAAAAATACAGCTGACTCTTAACTTGGGGGATGGGGTGCTGATCCATCACATAGTCGAAAATCAACTTATAACTTCATAATCAGCCCTTCCTATCCACATGGTTCCACATTTGTAGTTTCAATAAACTCCGGCCCCACAGTGCTGCCGTTCTTTACTCCTGAAAAAGCTCCCCGTGTAAGTGGACCCACTCAGTTTAAATCTGCCTTGCCAAAAGGTCTTTCAGTCTGTTATTTGTTTCAATAGATAACTTGTTTGAACATAAATCTTTGTGCTGTGCTCAATCGTGTTTAACTCTTTGCAACCCCATGAACTGCATGTAGCCTGCCAGGCTCCTCTGTCCATGAGAACTTCCAAGCAAGAATAATGGAGTGGTTTGTTATTTCCTCCTCCAGGGGATTTTCCTGACCCAGGGATCAAACCCACATCTCCTATATTGGCAGGCAGATACTTTATCACAGCAAATCACTGGCTCAGCGATTTGAACATGAATATTAAAATGCAAGAACCACCTGAGATTTAAATGAGGAGCTGGTGACCCTGCGGCTGCCACTTGCCGTCCTCCCAAGGGAAAGGTTTTTAAAAAGCACCTTACTTTTCAACTTTGATCTCCACTGAATGATGTCTGTCAACACTAGACAACTTTTCCTTCTTCACTTCACACTCTTTTCTGTCAGACAGCTTTTTCCCAGAAGGTTCGTTTTTGGCCTAAAACACAACATAGATAGAAATGGCTCAGGGACCAGGTCTTCTGGCCTGTGAATCCTGCAAGTTCCAGCAGCAAGGACGGCCTTACCTTCTCAACAGAGATCATCCTTCCGTGAAGCTCAGTTCTGTGGAGATGGCTGATACACTTTGTGGCCTCATCAGATGTTGACATGGTGACAAACCCATAGCACCGGGCCCCAGGACTGCGGGCATTGGTCACCACTTTGGCTCCAACAACCTTCATGAGAAAGGGTACTCTTATTTTCTCGTAAAAATAACCACACTATGTGTCAAAAATTACTAGTAATTAACTGATCATCAGAATTATTTCCACTTGTTTGCACTTTTCTGGAAATTGTTATTCCTTGCAAGGATTTATTAAAGTGCTTCTAATTAATCCTAATCTATCAAAATACGATTGCTTTTGATATAAGATCAGCTCTCACGATGACAATATAAATAAGAAAAGCTACAGACAGATGTCAGTAACCACTTTAGTAACCTCGAGACAAATGAAACTGGAAATACAAGATGCAGCAAAAGAAGTTCTAAAGGGAAAGTTCATTGCAATGAATGCCCACATCAAGACACAAGAAAAATCTCTAATAGACAATGAAAGGAATCAGAATGCAAACTAGTCACATATACCAGATACAGCTAATAAGCCATATATTAAAAACACACAATGCAAAATCAAGTAGATAAAACAGGTACAAGCCACCGCCCCCTGCAAAAAAAACAGGGCACAGAGGAAGATGACAAGATTTAAAGCCCACCATACCAATGCTTGTGTCAAATGTAAATGTTCCCAAAGGACATTTGAAGTGAGGGTTGGGACACACAGAGCCTGAGACATGTGAGCCTGGGCTTCTGGCTCGGACCTCCTCTGACTCAGTTAGTCAATGTGAACAAGTGCACTCCTCTCTCTGGACCTCATTGTATCCAGCTGTAAGATGGTGAGGGGACCCATGCTCCCTAGGGTCCCAGCAGACCATGACATTCATGGTTTTCCACATGGGGGTAGAGAACCACTGCCCAGCCTGCAGAGGGAAGCCCTGATATGTCCAAAGCACCCCATACAGGGCCAGAAGGGACAGAGCCTCTGCTGAGAGGGACATAGATGTCAGTTCTTACACCAGAGATGAAGTTCTGCCTTCTCCCCTCTCCTCAAGGTGAGGGGCTGGGTCATTTGAGCATTCCATCCAACTCATTAGCCATGCCAAGGCATCACTTCTGATCGCAGGTAAGCCCAAGTGAGAACAGACACCACAGAAAGCGCCCAGTTCCCTGTCGGTGCCCCTTCCCCGATTCCTGCCCCCAGCCATCAAGCTCCTTGAAAATCAAGCCTCTGTCTGCACACCCGGTTCCAGGGTGCAGTTCCACCGCAGGGCCTTCCTAAGTTCTGCTGCCCTGGCCCAATGGCCAGGCACACTCAACGCTCAGGTCTTGGCCTAACGTCATATCCTCAGTGACAATCACTGAGTCCACCTTCCAAGTCTAAATTAGGTCTTTCTACCATACAATGATGGCAGGCGGTAATCTTCAATATACTTAAAAATAAATACCTGACATGTTGCAGTAAGTTATTTTCCACCAGATGTAAGACCTACAACAATGCCTTGTTACCTGATTCAGCT
This sequence comes from Giraffa tippelskirchi, assembly GCF_054371585.1. Classification (NCBI taxonomy): domain Eukaryota; kingdom Metazoa; phylum Chordata; class Mammalia; order Artiodactyla; family Giraffidae; genus Giraffa; species Giraffa tippelskirchi. The sequence goes on along the minus strand of NC_137280.1, from coordinate 94,987,765 downwards.
TTACAATCAGTGAAAGTCATTCAGTCGTCTCTTTGAGATCCCATGGACTATACAGTCCATGCAATTTTCCAGGCCAGAATACTGAAGTGGGTAGCCTTTCCCTTCTCCAGTGCAATCTTCCCAATCCAGCGATTGAACCCAGGTCTCCCTCATTGCAGACAGATTCTTTACCAGCTGAGCCACAAGGGAAGCCCAAGAATACTGGAGTGAGCAGCCTATCCCTTCTCCAGCAGATCTTCCCGACCCAGGAATCAAACTAGAGTCTTCTGCATTGCAGGTGGATTCTTTACGAACTGAGTCATCAAGAGAAGCCCAGTGCCTGACTGTAAATAAGTGAATACATAGGTTTTGGCACAGTAGTGTTCTACATTCTTCCAAATGCTTCTTCAGGGTGTCTGCTTCAGTCCCTAACTTCTCATCGAGGAACAAAGCCCTGAGCAAAGGAATGATGACCAGGCAGCCAGGATGGCATAGCAGCGTGGAACCCCTGCCACTTCCTGCTGCTGAGTGGCACCCTGTTGACTTCTCCCACCCACCATGGACCCCCGGGAGACTGCTTCATTAGCTAATTTCAAGACAACAGAATTGTTCTTGAACATTCCTCAGAAGTTTCTGAATTGTAATATTTTCCTCCTGTTGCCGTGACCAGGAGTTGATTTATTTTTAAGCCACTGTCCTGTTCAAACTCTCCAACTATGTACTTAGGATGTTAGAAGATATATGGAGACCAACTCTTCACTTACTGTTAAGGGGAAAAAACTCAGCATGCCGGCTGCCAGTGTTTTTTTCTAGCTGCTCCACGGCACGTGGAATCTTCCCAGATCAGGGATCGAACCTGTGTCCCCTGCATTGGCAGGAAGATTCCTAACCACTAGACCACCAGGGAAGTCCCAGTTTCTAGTTCTGTATTGGCTAAAAGATAGTTTGTTCAAGAGAAGCTGGAAAGCACAGCAGGGACACGGAGACTGTAGTTGTACACACCTTCTCTGAGCAGCGCCTACAAGCTGTCTGCTCTGCCAGTCATCCACTCTCAACCAGGAGACAAGGTTTACTACCCACAACTGGTTAGGTTCCACTCACCTCCGAGTTTTTGTTCTTGTCTATTTCTTTTCCCCCAACTGGAAATGAGAACCAGTATGCCAAGCCCCGGTGGGTGGCAGCACATTAGGGGAGCATACCTTTCCATATTTGCTGAAGAGGTTCTTCAGATCTGTCGCCCGAGTTGTGGAAGACAGTCCACTGACCCACAGATTCCTTCCAGAGCTACTGCTGATTCGACCTGCAGCAGGAGTGAGATGATTATGCTTGGCCCCCTGAGACTGCAGCCCTCTCTTAAACCCTAACGCAATCCAACCTTGATTCCTCTGACTCAAAAACTTAATTACTGCCAACACATGGGACAGAAGGTGAAAAATCTAGATCATAAAAACTGAGTTTTCTTACTCAAGGAATAATCGCAACTATGTCAGTTATAAACTGAAATGGCATTCAACGATCAGCTGATGACCAAAACAGCAGTTTCTAAAATTCTATCATTTTACAGGTAGAAGAATACTTATCCTATAAAAGGACTTTCACCATTCCATAAATGACAATCTCATCAAAGACACATGTTCAGAAGCTCACCAACATTTAAAAATTAGTCTCTCAAGATATGATTAGCTGATTAATTCCCATAATCCATAATAAAACCAAGTACTGGATCCAAATTGTGGATTCCTGCAGACCCTCCCTCCCAAAATAAGGGATCTGTAGGTGACTCCCTGAAATGTAAGTTGAATCATACCTTTTTCATCTTTAACGATTGGCTTTATATCTTTTTCTTCCTTAAAAGAGCTAGAGATAAAAGTTAGTATTACTCGTACAGGAAAAAATGAAAGAGAACTAAATCAAAAGTATGGTATGTGCTAAGACTGAATACCTACCAGAAAATTAGTCAGAAATAAAATTTTAACAGGCACCTTTGCAAGCTTATATTGGAAATCTCACCCCACCCCCAATACAATGTCAGATTCTTAAAAACCAATTCTATTTAGCTGAAGATAACACTTAACAATTTAAGAGCACAACCATAGCAGGTTGAGGAAAACAAAAGGAATTGAAATCACCCATTAAAAATACACAGAGAAATCAAACATTCTTTAGAGGTAAACTACAATAGCATCAGTCTGGCTGGCCAATTGCAGAAACAACAGCTTATGTGTGTCATTAAACGACCAATGAAAAGGAGATAGCGTCTGGTCTAAAACTGAGAAAAAACAAACCTCATTTTCTGATCAGCGCCCTCACTGGCTGAGGACTCTTTAGGAGCCGGAGGGACTTCATTACAAGCTTCAAAAGCAAACTTCTTCACGTCTTCTTTGCTATCCCCGGGGTCCGGGCTTGAGGCTTCCGGGGGCGCTTCCGCGGCCTCCTCGCTACAGGCTTCCGTGTGCTCTGAGGCTTTACTACTCTGCTCAATTGGCTTCTCTAGCCCTACAGGCTCACAGTCCATCCTCTCGTCATCGCCTGTCTGCTCCACGGGCTCCCTTTTCACTACCGCTAACAGGGTGTCTGCCTTGCTCGACTGAGCGTGTGCTGTTGACTCGTTGGCCAAATCTAAATCACCCTCCTCCGGATGGGCGCTGTCAAAAAGGTCCTCTTCCTCCGCAAGTTTTCTGTCTGGCCCCACGCTACTTGTTTCCTGTGCAAATGGCTGCTCCAGCTCGGAACCTTCTTCTTTTACTGGCTCAGATTTACAAGTTTCCCCCAAAATGTCGAGTATTTTCTCATTTTCTACGGATTTAACAGGAATAGAATGGCACAAGGTTTAATTACCAGGGAAATAAAGCAATCACAAATGCGGAACTGGCACGGCAGCCACACTAACACGAAGAGAACTGCTAGCTACACAGAGATTGGAAAACCCGCGGGTACACAAACTTAACACTGGTTACACTACCTGCACTTTGACCGACTGCTAGACTAAGCCTCTATGCTACATGGAAGAGAAAAGGCCCCCACAGATTTAAACACCTACAACCGTGTGGCAGCTTCTCGACAGTCTCGTTCATGTTTTTGTTCAAGTATGGATCTTCTCCTTATTTTTCCAGTGTCCAAGGTGCTGAATCGAACGCGATCACCATTCAAGGACAGCTCGACCTTCAAATTTCTTTGAATTTCTTTTAACAGAACAGTCCAATAGGAAAACCAGAAATTTCCGCCGAAGGAGATAAATGCAGTCCAGAAGGGGAACAACACGTTGGGAATTTTCGTGGAGAAACTCTGGTTCCTCTTCTGGAATTCAGTCACTTCTCAGGCAATCAGTGCCCTGACCACCGCTTTGTCCTACCTTCACTGCATTAATCTAAACGACTGCAGCAAATAATACAAGCTCTGCTTCATGTGTAGAAACACATGGAAGAATCACCGGGGAAGGGGGGGCAGGGGAAGTACTTAAATGCCACTCTACATGGTTAGAGAGATGAAAGTCATCACTACATCTCACTTAACATATCTGACCTTCAGAAACCAGAACAGCACTTCCACAGATCTGGTGATACGAATGGGTTTCCAATCTCTGATCCTTGTACGATCTGGATTGTCCACCATTAAAATAATTCATAAGACCATAGAAAAGCTTAAAATATATAAACAGCTTTAAAAGAAAAGTGGGAAAACTTTCAAACCATAACTGTTGTGTTTCTCTTATCAGTACCTGGCTCCAACAGAGGTTCTTCAATATCCTATTGAGAAAAAGAAAAGACAAAACTCACAGAGCACTTTAATGTTAGCCCGTCCAATCCCCCCTTGCAGTTAGGCCTCTGCAATTGGCAACAACTTCCCCAGTCCAGGCAGATATCACACACATGACTGCTGTAGACATCACACCAGATCTGAGAAAAGTCTCTCTCCCAACACGGAACTTTATGTGTAACTGGAACATGTCAACAAAACCATTTCTCCACCCTGCTGGACAGCTCTCCCTAACTTCACCCTGGACTGAAGACACTAGCTCCTGGGCTTTGGGAGTCTGGCCCACCTATTTCTGCAGCCCTCCACCTTGCTTTGTCCATCCCTGCAACAGGCCCCAGTCTTCTTTACCCCTTCAACTGGCTAACTTGACTGGCTCGCCAGACCTCAACTCTGACAGAGAAACTCCTCTGGGAAGCCCTCTAGTGTTTGTATAACCCAATCACCTGCACTTCTCCCTTCTGGTTACATTCTCGTTGGTCATTAACACCATGCCCACTAGGCTGCAAACCCTGACCCTGAAAATTTAGCTCAACCGCTTATGCTGAGCATCCCACTCAGGACCAAAGTGCAATGGATTGTTTACACACACACACACACACACTCTCTTTCTCTCACTCCTTCTTTTTCACTGTGGAAAATTCATCACTCATGTCAGGTTTCCAGCCATGCAGAACCAGACAGTAACCTACCGGAGGTACTTTGAAGTCCAACGATGAAGCATCCAAAGTGTTCTCGAAGCCTTCCCCATCAATCTGAAAGAAAAAACGCCAAGACTACTTTGAGGAGACAGAATTATGAGTGTCAAGGCCCACACCTCACCACTTTCCAGGCCACCTACAGATCTGTTTTCTTCACGATGCCAAATGCCATCTGCAAGCCCACTGCTGGATCCCAGTGGCTGCCCCTTAGCCACAGGGCGTATGTCCCCAAAGTCCAGTGGCTATCTAAAACTTCAGACAGCACCAGGCCTTAAACACCATGTTTTTCCATACCAACGGACAGGGAGTACATACACTATGGATACACTGGACAAAAAGCATGATTTCTGTCTGTGAGGATGGCACAAGGTTTCTTCATGCTACTCAGAATGGCATGTAATTTAGAACACAAAAATTGTTTATTTCATCTAATATTTTTAGACCCCAGTTGACCATGGGTAACTGAAACCTCAGAAAGCAAAACTGTGGGTAAGAGGGGGACAATGTTACTCTGTTGATCACCTGCCTCCCTGTTTCTAGGCCCGCTCCAGGATCAGGCAGCCCCAGGATCTCTGACAGTGGCTCAAAGCAGCTGGCACTCTGTCAGCACCAACCAACTGAATGAACAAACGAATGAGCAGATTCATTCTCCAGGCAGTTTCCCCACACTGGTGGTCAGCATACACTACCCAGCCTCAGATTTCTGAAGCTGACTCAAAGGGAAAGTGAACTTCACACTCCTCTGATTTCACTTGGAAGCAATTATTTTAAAATAACAGTAACCTGGCACTTTCTCTAGTATACTTTAAAACAAATATTTAACTTGTTTTCTTTTTATTATCTACTATACTAAACAAAGGGTTTCCCTGGTAGTTCAGCTGGTGTAGGATCCACTTGCAATGCAGGAGACCCTGGTTCAATTCCTGGGTCAGGAAGATACCATGGACAAGAGATAGGCTACCCACTCCAGTATTCTTAGGCTTCTCTAGTGGCTTAGATGGTAAAGAATCCGCCTGCAATGCGGGAGACCTGGGTTCAATCTCTGGATTGGGAAGATCCCCTGGAGAAGGGCATGGCAACCTACTCCAGTATTCTTGCCTAGAGAATCCCCATGGACAGGGGAGCCTGGCGGGCTACAGTCCATGGGGTCACATAGAGTCAGACACAATTGAGCGAGTTAGCACAGCACAGCATACTAAAGGAAAACTAGTATCTTAAAGGTTATTAAATTTGAAAGCTAACTTTTTAAGTGAAATACAAAAATATCCCTCCCTAAGTAATTTTTTCTTAGGTTTGAAACTTTTTTTAGGGGGGGGCGGGTGGGAAGGGCAGGTCATACAGAAGCGTGCGGGATCTTAGTTTCCCAATCACATACTGAACCCATGCCCCCTGCTCTAGGAGTAGAGTCCTAACCAATGGACTACCAGGGAAGTCCCAGGTTTGAAACTTATGACCAGGATGTTTCCATTAACCAAGAAGTCAAGTCTATGCTATGGAAATAATTAACACACAAAAGCATTACACTGAGAGAATTAACCAAAGCTAACCTATGTCAAGGTGTGGCAACGTGTGGAATTTGTGACTTTTGACCTTAAAGGTTTAAAGCTCAGTCCTATAAGGGCACTTCTTTTCCAGTCTAAAGCTAGAATGCCTTAAATAAAACCAAACTAAGACAGCTGGGCATGCCAAAGTGGTGAGGTTAAACTGGCAACCAGTTCCAGGAGGACCACCAGGAAATTTTATGCCAAAAAGACAAGTGAAAGCTGGCACTGTGATGTTGCTTAAGAGAATTAAAGTCTTCCCTCAGACACAGGAAGTTTAACAGTGGATCCCTTTAATTGGAGGGATTCTTCTAGGAGACAAAGACTTTTCTTCACTGTATTTCACATCCTTTAATTAACAACTGTCAACTTATACATGGAATACATATTTAAACTATCAACAGAATTATCTGCATGGTGAGATTATGAACTGTTTGTTTTCTTATCTTTCTATAGTTTTTTTAAATCTCTTTTCTTTTCAAAGAAAATACTTTCAACAACAGTGTCAGACTTTTGACTTATGCTAAGAACGTGTCCCCTACCCAATTACAGAAATATTCTCCAACATTACAGAGAAGTTATTCGTTAGTTAACATCTGATCTGTGTTGAGTTTAAATGGATGCAATTTACGCCAAGATTTAGATACCAAATGGTGACTGAGCTGTGTGTTATTTAACCAACCATCAGTGTGTTCCATCTTGGCTGAAGCACACAGAAACAGTGAGGAGCCCCAGGGCTGCAGCGCGTTGCACCGCAACTGCGTTACCTACAGCGTGTCCTGTGAACTGATCCGGGAGCTCCCTCAGCTGCGTGGCCACGTAGTCTTTGCTCTCACAAAGGGATTCAAGGATGCTGTCAGTGCCATCCTCCCCGAAGTCTGGAGCAGTACTGTTCTCAGCCTCGGTTTCTTCTAACACATTAACGTCCATCATGTCAATACTTGGCAAACCCTCCAAACTTGCTTCCATATCCTCCTGTAATGAGGGACGACGAAAGGCATCAACAACCAGGTGGACCGGGACGCAGAGCTCCTGCCGCCCCCTCTGCTGTCATGGCATCTACCTGCCCATCTCTGGAATCTTCTTCCAGGCCATTGTCTTCAGTGCCTTCCTCTTCTGCCTTTTGTTCTAATAACAGAAAAATTGTTCAGTCAGATAGCACTTGGGTTCTGGCCTTTTAATTAGCTTCTGCAGGACAACGCAGCTCAGTCTTGGTGAGAACATGATACAAGGAAGCTGAATGTGCCTGTTCGTCTGTCACGTACAGTTTTGTCTCAACTGGAACATAAGATCTAGAATTTCTGTAATACCATCAAAAGTATTTTGATTCTGCACAAAATATCCAAAGCTTCAAAAGGTTTCCAAACCACTTCAAGCTAACACAAACATCCTCCAACAAAAATGAGCAAAGGATAAAAACAGGCATTTGCCAACGAGTAAATTTAAAAAGTCACGTCCATACAGCACCCAAAGAACTACAACCTAAGAGTGTGTGCTGGACGACAGACCTGTGAGTTCCCCTTCGCTCCACCCACTGCATCAAGCCTCTGGCTTTCTGTCATTCTTCAGCCCAGAAGATTTTTTCTACTCAAGACAAAAGGCAAAGACTACCATAAAGTCTATTTTCATCCTGGGCTCTGTGAACGCAAAAGGACTATTGACAGTGATGCCAGGTATTCCCAATGGGGCTGGAAGGGAAGGAAAGTGGAAACTCTTCGAAGGAAAGTAAAATCTTTGGGCTCCCTATGTTATCAACAGCCTTAAAAATGTACATATCTTTATTCTAGAGTTCCCTTAGGACATGCAAAACTCTATTCTAAAGGGTATATACAAACTAATATACCAAAGAAAAGCAAACCATGGCATGTATGTTTACATGTGGGAGGCCAGTATGGGGGGTCAGTGAGGGTGTGAGCTGTAACAGGGTGATGCCTGGAGACATTTTTGGTGTTATGACTGGCAGTGCTACCGACATGTAGTGGGCAGTGGCGAAGGATGCTGTCCAGCACACAGTAACACAAAGGACAGCACCCTACCACAAAGCTCTCGGTTCAAACTATCAACACCGCCGAGTCTGTAAAATGCTGTGGCATACCACAGTTTTGCAACTTAAGAAACCTCATTTATTTTATAAATGTTTAGCTGATTTACAATGTCGTATTAATTTCTGCTGTAAAATAATTCAGTTATACACATATATATATTCTTTTTCATGTCCTTTCCATTATGGCTTGTTACAGGATACTGAATACAGTTGCCTGTGCTATACAGTAGGACCTTGTTGTTGATCCAACCTATATATATGGTAGTTTGTATCTGCTAATCCCAAACCATCACTCCATCACTCTTACACACCCCACCCTCCACAACCATAACTCTGTTTTTGAGTCTTAAGAAACCTCAATCTTTGATTATAGATGCCAACTGCAATATCCTAAGTATTTCATTTCCCATTATTATCAATGATTACTCAAGAAATGTAGTTTTATTACACACTGTGCTCTTCACATTACTTAATACCCCTCACAATGCTAGCAGGTTTATTATCTGCATTTGACAGAATTTGGTTCTGCTCCAAAGCTGGGACTCAAAAACCGAGCTGTACCACCTCCCATTATATCTGAACTGGGCATATCCTTTTGAAACACACTGTTTAAAATGCTTGATAATTGCACCCAATTTCTCAAGCCTCAAACAGTAGCTTGAAGTGCCCATGAAGAAGGTAAACAGGAGAGAGGCAGACCAAAAAACCTCACCAGAAAGCACCCTAAGTGGGAGTGAGAATGAGATAAACTCTGGGCACACAGGCTGCACCCCAATCCCAAGGGATGGGTCTTGACTAAAAACTGAAGGGTGGGGGAACAGGACAGGGGAATGGCACAGACAATTCAATTTTAATCCCAAATGTAACCTAATTTAGAATGCTGATCTTTCAAAACACACCCAGTTTTCAGCAATTCTGCCCATTTAGATGAGTTGGGGAAAAGGACTCAAGTTCTGACCTGCAACAAGTTCAGCTTCCTTTCACTTTTGAAAGGCAGTGGTTACTCACGAATTCCCAGAATCAGTCCAACTTTGTGGCGGACTCTGGAAACCCATTGGCTGATGCCTACTAATCTCGAGGACCTAATTTCAACCAGGACACCATGAGGACCTAGCACTTCGTATAACTAACCACATGCCCAGATGCCTCTGGAGAACACACTAGCTCTACAACCTGGAGGAGCTGTTCTCTGCCCCAGGATCTTGGGCTTCGGGGACTTCTGTGAAAAAGAAGGGTACCAGTGCCTTCCTAACCCCAACCTGTACTGGTATAAACACTCACTTTATACCAAGAGTAACCATTATCAAGGCTTTCCTGACACAATGCTACCTAACTCCAAGTAGCTTTGAGCTGACCTATGCTTTAACCCATTCAGACATGTATTGGAAGCACTCAACTAAGTTTTTCTAATGATTCAAAGATTCCTTATAGGAGCCAAAATCATTTTGATGAGTAAACCTAACCTCACAATTTAAAATGAGCACCTACACACAAAAAAGTTTAAACTTTCAGCTATTCAAAACCAAACTTTCAGATACGGGTAACTTAACAGCAAAGCACAAACAGGCTATCTGTATGTTTCCTGCTATAGATCCATCCCTCATGATTGGTTTGTTTCAACGGTCCACGTCTACAGCTGAAATACGGACAGTTTCATGAGCAATGAAAAGATACCAGTGTTTTAAACATAACCCCCTTTAAGTGTAACCTAACTCAAAAATTTAACCTTTCAAAACACGTGTGTAAGATTTATACAGTTCACTGAGTTCTGGAAGTCATCCTGCTAGAAAAAGCTGTGAAAAATATAAAGAGAAGTTTTGGAAAATACAAAGTTATTTCTTTTTACTTTCTGAGCAGCTGTATCCCACTGCCTGAAATTAGCACTTCTTTAGGTGAATGGACAGCTGTAAAAACTTTCGTGCAGCACCCTTCAAGACAACAATCCCATCGTATGGGAGTTGCAAATTATACCGTCCTTATCACAGTAAAGTCTGAAAATGAGAACCACTGTTAGTGAGGTTCCCAAGCTTTTGCTGTCAACCGTAAAAAGGAAAGGAGCACTGATACATGTCATACCACGGATAAACCTTAAAAACATGATGCTCCATGAAGGATTCCAGACATGAGAGGATGCCAGACATGAGAGGTCACATGCTGTATGAGTCTACTTACATGAAATGTCTACAATGCGCAAAATCCTTAGAGACAAAACCTCAATTAGATACTGCTGGGGCCAGGGGGATGTGGGAACTGATTGCTAACGGGGGATAGGCGATTCGGGGATAGGCAATTCTTCTTGAGATGAAATCTAGAAAATGTTCTAGAACTAACAGTAGTGATGACATCATAATCTTGTGAATATACTAAAAAGCACAGCATTATACACTTTAAACATGTGAATTTTACAGTATGTGAATTATATTTAGATTTGAAAAAAAAAATCTCACTAGTAAACCAGGCAAATGTTTTCCAACAACCTATTTTGGACCCTAAAGAAGTTGGGTTCTATTGGGTCTCTGCCTGCTGTCATTTTCCTTGATTTAAGTCCTATTTTTTGAACCAGGAAGACAAGCAGGTGCATCTGGTTGCTCAGGTCAGCTGGGGCAGCTTTTAAGAGTGTCCCTTACGCTAGTTCTTTTTTAATCCTAGAAACAAAAGCTGTAATGTTTTTAACTGTTGTTCAGTCACGAAGTCGAGTTCGACTCTTGAGATCCCATGGAATGCAACCTGCCAGGCTCCTCTGTCCATGGGATTTTCTAGGCAAGAATACTGGAGTGGGTTGCCGTTTCCCTCCTCCAAAGGATCTTCCTGAGTCAGGGGTTGAACCCATGTCTCCTGCATGGGCAGGCGGGTTCTTTACTGATGAGCCACCGGTATTTTAATTTTACTTGGCACCTGCAAATCCTCCCCAGCACCCTGACATAGTTATATGTTAGGTGATGGAAAAGCAAGCTGTTAGATGGAAGACAATGAGGGCCAAAGGAGCGCTCCTGACTTGGAGGGCTAGAAGAATGCTAAAAAACCAGTTCTCTATATAAGCTCTCTTGCTGTAGATACCCCAAGCAGCAACAAGTTAAAGTGGATACCTTTCACACATCTCTTTGTCTTCTTGCTTGTGGCTTCTAAGGCAATGCCAATTTCATCAGGATCCTGCCCTTCTTCCTTAACCGCCTGTTGGGAAGAGACAAAGTTGACAACACTGTTAAGAGCTGTGGGGCACACACTGCTCTTCCTCTGTAACAATTTCCCAGCGACAAAGGCAACCCTTTCCTGCAAAAAGCAACTGTTTCTGCCACGTGGGCTGCCAGGTCCCCAGGCAGTAGGTGAATCCAGTACCACTTGGTTCTCTCTGGGCCCTTCACCCAAAAGAGGCTGGGGCTCCACAGTCAGGGTTGGAGTTCCAAAATGGTCCCTAACCTTCACACTGTCTCAACTTTAAGTCAATAACGTTAACAAACAGGCTACACTTGGTCTGGCAGTGGGCAAAGGGCTGAGCACTGCTCAACAGGCCACCTTTGACCCAGGGCAGGGAAGATCACAGAACATCCTGGGTAGTGGGGGAGGTTGGTGGTTCAAGGCAACAGTGTCTTCTTATCCATGCCTGGGGACTCCCTGGTAAATTCACCAGGTTCCTACCCTCACGAGCTTGATTCCATGACAAATGACCACTCGCCATACCCAATTTTGTGTTCAACGCTGCGAAGTGGGACAATGAACACAGGATGGTACGATACAGGAAGTCATGGATTGGAGCAAGTCTTCACTTCGGGGGGTGGGGGGCGGGGCGGAGGCGACATTTCAAGACAGACCCGAAAATGACAACAAAGCGCCAATTCGATGGAGACCTGGGAGAGAAGCCACCAGGTGTAGGGCACGGTGAACGCAAGCGTCCTGGGGCAAAAACAGGCACAGCTCCCCTTCCCGGGCAATGTCAAAGGTTCTTCAATCATCCGCTCCGTAGGGGAGGAAACTGAGGCGCTGGGAGGGGACAGCACCTGTCCAAGGTCACACAACCCTGGGAAAAGTCCAAGGGCTACCCTACGACTAAGATGGGCTTTCAGAACACTGAGATGACTGAATGGAAGGAGGCGACAAGGCACAGAGAGGGGCGGTGTCGGGCCAAGGTCACACAGCCGACCCGCGGTTCCTCACAGTTCGGACCGGAGTTCGCAACGAGAGATGCAGGCCGGGGGCGCCTCGCACTAGGGAGTCGCAGTGACAGGCCCGCGCGGGGGCGTTACTCGGTCTCTGGCGGCACCCCAGGGCCCAGGGCCGCCTCACCTTCTTGAGCCGCTCCATCAGGACGCTCTTGTTGCCGCCGGTGTCCAGGTTCCGCTTCTTCAGCTCCGCCCGCAGGTCGATCACCCGCAGGTCGCTGAGTCGCCGCGTCCCGACCTCTGAGACGCCTGAGACGACAGCGGCCGTGCCAGAACCCGAGTCGCCGGACCCTGCCAGAGTCTCCGCCATCCCGGGTGTGCTGTCCCCGCCAATTACTTCCCAACCGCCGGCGGCTGCAGCGGCTCTGAGCACAAAATGGCGCCGCCAGAGAGGAAAACGCACTCGCTTCCTCCCGCCCCCTTTTCCGGCCGCGCACGCGCACCGCCCGAATAGGCGTTCTTAGCCGCAGTCGGACGTTTGCGCGTCGACCAACCGCAGGCCCACGGCAACAGCGCGCAGGCGCTGTAACAGCTGTACGCATGCGTCTCGGCAGTTCGCGGCGGGAGGCCGGCGAGACGTAAAGCGCCTCGTACCTCACTCACAGGGCTCTCACTACGCATGGGCAGAAGCGGCCCCGGGCGTTGAACCCGGGCCGGGTACGCCTGCGCAGAAGAGAGTAACGCCGAAGCGGTCGGAACCGTTCTCTCACAAGGCGGCGCAAGTTCATCCTGAGAGCTGTGGTAAACCCGGCCCAGGTCTGTGTGAAGTGGTCGGCAGAGCCAGGGCCCCTGGAATGGCGGAGTCTCTGTCCGGCTTAGGCGATTCTGGTACGGCGGGCGCAGCGGCTCTGAGCTCCGCCTCGCCGGAGACCGGGACGCGGCGCCTCACCGACCTTAGGGTGATCGATCTGCGGGCGGAGCTGAAGAAACGGAACCTGGACTCGAGCGGCAACAAGAGCGCTTTGATGGAACGACTTAGAAAGGTAGAGCTGGGGCCCTGGGGGTGGGTAGGAGGTGGGCCGGGGAACCCGAGCGGCCGCGACGAGGGGCCTCCTGGCCTCGGGTCCAGCCCCCCCGGTCCCGTTTGCGGCCTGCTCCGGGCCTCTCCCCGCTTTTCTCAGGCCCGAGCGGGATCGCCGAGCCCCGGCGGGCCCGAGTTCAAAGCCCAGCGCTGCATCGGGGCGAGAACAAGAAAATCTCGACGCGAACGGGGAAAGTTTGAGGTGGCGGGTGACATCGGCCGAGGGCTTGTGTTATTCGCGTCAACCCCTGCTTTTTAGGGCTTCTTTCGGCTGCTTTCATCCCGATCTCTGAGAGTGGACGCGGAACCTGAAATCCTCGCTCCGCCCGGGGAGTCAGGGGACTCGGCCACGGTCACTCGGCCGGGGAGGGGAGGTCGAGATTTGAACCCAGGCCGGGCGACTTTCTGAGTGTGTGCTGGATGCGGGGGCCCCCTCTGGGGAGAGAGATGCTGCTTGATCCGTTAGGCCCTAGAAGTCTAGAATAGGGGGTTAGTTTACGAAGTAACCTTATCAAGAGGGTATTGAGAGCGGGGTTGAGGGGGAATGGCTGGGGGACTCAGCCTGGCAGGAAGAGTGCTACTTATAATAAAGACCAGAAATGAAACTTACAGTTAGACTTGAAGAGAACCTAAGGGCTCTGCCAGTCTCTTGACCCGATCTTGGACGTGAAGGACATTTTAACCCTCTCTTGGTCTGTTTCTCCTTGTGTCCAAAAGAGGAAAATATTAATTCTTAATCGTTAGAGTTAAGGAATATGGCCCAAAATGTGCTTGGCATGCTACCTGTAGCTTATAAACATTCAAAGTGCAATTGCTGTCACAGTTAACTTTTCTCTCTGTATGCACTGTGTGGTATTTGCAGTCTGTGTGTTACTGAACCCTGCCTTGGGGGGTTCTGAGGGATGCGTTCGAAAAGCAGAGTTAAGTGTGCTTTTCTGCTTTCCCTGTTCTGTATGATTCCGGTGGCTTCTTTCTTTCACTGTCTCTTGTCTCCGGACTTCTCTGTGATTTCTAACTAAGCCTTGTCACCTACCCTCTCCCCACCCTACTCCCCCAAGCAGTGCAGTTTGTGACTCATTCCACCCTCTCCTGCCTCCCAAACAACAGAGGATCGGGTTTTTATTTATTAATTGCTGTTTAGAGGAAGTGGGGATTATTTCCTATTATCCAGATAAGGAAACTCAGGCTGGAGAGTGGTGAATTACTTGCTCTGAGTCAGTAGTGCCTTTTAACGAGAGTGTGTGTCTTTCACTATGGACACTAACTCCCTCTAAGCAGACACGGCAGGCAGTTCATCCACAGAAGTGTTTACCTGAAGAAGATGCAAGGAGGGGAGAGTTGGCACCCAGGGACCTGTGATCCATGGGTGTTACTAGCCATGGGGCCTCTTGTCAATAAAGGGAAATTGGTGGGGGGAGTGGGGGTGGGAGGCTTTAGCCATTATTCCCCCAGATAGTCCACAAGCCTTCGATGCTGATAGGGTGGCATTGAACCTTCTGTCGGGCTGTTGACTGAAGCTGGTGTATCTTCCACCAGCATCTCTGAGGGGAAAAATCTGTTCCTTCTTCCTCTCCTCTTCAGTTTCTTAGGGATGTGCTCAAAATGCACAAACATCATTGGCGTATATACCCATCTGCCACCTTACCCGAGCAAGTCTGGAAGTACTGGAGTTCTTCTCTTCTACTTCTATCACCTGTTGTTTTGTCCCTTCTTTGGTTTATTTATTTATTCTTTTAGGAAGAACAAAAGAGGGAAAGGTGGAGGTGACAACACACAAAGTGTAATTTGGCAAGACCTGTAGGGATGACTCATAGCCTATAGTCCCCCCAGGGACAACCCTGTAAACACTACACCTGGACGAGATGACCTGAGGGGCGGACTGGTCCACCTGTCTGGGGTAGTTGTTGTATTCTCCTGCTGGTGGTCCGGAATCTTTTGTCTCCAGAAGGAGTGTAGGGACTTTCTGTTTGAGCCCTCCTTCATGCCAGGGCATAACTCCAAATCTTCTTTCTGACTCTAGCTTCAGAGAGAAGGGAGAGGTTTTCTTGGTACAGGTTAGGTGTGGAGCCCCCCCAAGCCTTATTCTGAACTTAGACTTTACCAAGCTAGAATACTCCTGAGAATCTTTGAGACTTCTGAAACTATTTACAAATAGAACCGTGTTTGAAATGGATTTAAACAGAACATGGGCTCCCAGGACTGTGCAGTAGAGAAAGGGTTTTCAAAAATCTGATTGTGAAGCCTGGTGTCTGG
The DNA here is from genome assembly GCF_054371585.1 of Giraffa tippelskirchi. Classification (NCBI taxonomy): domain Eukaryota; kingdom Metazoa; phylum Chordata; class Mammalia; order Artiodactyla; family Giraffidae; genus Giraffa; species Giraffa tippelskirchi. The sequence continues at coordinate 94,972,316 of NC_137280.1, read as the reverse complement.
GGATATCAGCATTGACAGGCTTGGTCGGTTGATTGCTTGATTGGTTGTTTTGTGGGTTTTTTTTTTTTTTTCCTCCTCTGAGCGCCTCCTTGGTGGCCTACACAGTGCTGAGCATAAGTGGGAGCTAGTCAAATGAAGAACAGGCTCTTGGGATGAGAGGGGGGACTTGCCAAGAGATCCTTATAATTCTCTGTTCAATGAAGCAGGTTCTCTGGTGGTTGAGAGCAAGACCTTAGGAATCCATCAGAGAGATGAGTAAGGGTTGGAGTAATCCGTGTCCCATCCCATGCCATGTCCCATATTCTGTCCAGATGGTGCTAGTGCAGGCATTGAAAAGGGATCAGGGAGAGAGTTGAACAGTACAGTGTTGAGTAACGGCATAGGTAATTTGGCCCAGGAATAGGGTCAATCCGATTGTGGTGATAATTCTAAAAATAAGCTGACTGTTCGATGAGTGCTTGCTTTTTGTGGCTAATAGGAATTCTCATGACAGCTTTCCAGGGTAAGAACTTTAATTAGCCCCTCCTACCAGAGTAAAAAACAAACTCGGAACAATTAAGGAAGCTTGCCTAAGACCAGGCAGCCAAGATACCGTAGAATCAGTCTACCTCTGGGGCCCTTGCTGCAACAGAAAAAAGGAATGAATAGGTGGGGAGAGGCCCTTTCCAGATCAGCCCCTGAAGCTTCTGTGAAAGTCAGGTCTGTGTGCTGCCTTTTTGGGTGAACTTTTCTTTTCCCTTCCCTTTAGGCAATTGAAGATGAGGGAGGTAATCCTGATGAAATTGAAATTACCTCTGAAGGAAACAAGAAGACATCAAAGAGATCCAGCAAAGGTATGGAGGGTGATGTTAGGAACTTCTTTCAAACTGGCTTCCTCTGCTAATGTGCCTGTGGACTGCCCTGTGAATCTTTGATGGACCTTGAATGAAGGTGTGCATTTTCTTTCAAGATCTCTCCAATGTATTTTTGTTTCCGTGGGATTTGGGAAGTCTCAGCATGGAAGAGGTACTGACACCTTTGCTTATTTTCTTCTGTAGGTTTCTCGGCAGCTGTTGCTTATCCAGAGTCTTAACCTTCTTGAGGTAGAGAGTGTTTAGGATTACTTGAGTCTCCTATTGGTCTGACTTGTGGAAAATAGTTTCCCTTTTAAATACCGCCTGGCCAAAGCAGAGTCGTCACTTTTACAGATGTTGCTTTCAAAAACTGCCTATCGCATAAAAGCCGGATTCCACATGGCATTAATGACCCTCACCATTGCCCCAGATGGTCCCTTCCCGGTTCTGCCCCCACCACTTTCCTCTATTACATCCACCTGTAATCAGGTCCCAAACACGTGGTTTACTTCATCCACTCCTCTTCCCCATCTGTCTGCATTTGAGTCCTAGTTCATCAAGAGACAACTTCTGATCTCACCAGTAACAAGTCTTCTCTCCTTGGGTCCTCTGCACTGCTCTGGCCTGAATTTCAGGTTGTTGAGGACAGAAGCTGTGTCTTCCTTGTTTTCCTATTTAGTATTTGCTGATGAATTACTTCCTAATTGAATTCAGTGACATCCAACTACTGTTTTAGGAAAGAATCAGCTAAAACTGGGCATTTGGGCTATCCTGAAAGTTCTCTTGGTAATTGGAGGTTTTGTTGCTCAGGTCCCAAAACAAAATGAAATGCCTTCACCTGGCCCATGGTGAAGACCTGGGTGTGAAATGTCTGAGAGGCAGGCACCAATGTCGACCAGGTTGTGTGGTGTATTAGCTCTGGGAGAAGAGCAGTCAGTGACCTCACTTTGAAATGAAGTCACTGTGTGGTCCACAGTTCATCGTGCATTTTTCAATTTGCCCAAGTCAATGTTTTTTCCAAAGCAGAGTAGTTAAAAAATCAACAGAGAACACAATATTGTAATTATCCTTCAATTAAAAATAAATAAATTAAGGGAAAAAAATCAACAGAGATAGACTATTGTGGGGCAGGGGAGAAGTAGAGTCTATGGAGCTCCTTTTTTGCTTTCTTTTTCTCTTTAACAGAAAAAGAAATCCATGTGTTAAAAGTTTTTAGGAACACAAATAGGCATTAAATAAACGAGGCAATCCATTATTAAGATTATGGACATATTTTCCCAGACTTCTTTTTGTCCACAGCCACCTAAAAAACAAATACAGAAGGATGTTCACACACCTGTGTACTTTTGTCTTTCCTTAAAAAATTGTTCCTACTGCACACAGTATTCTTTACTTTTTTTACTTAGCCTGTAAAGGGCATTTTCAATAGTGCTGAAAATAAAAACTTCATTCTTTTAACAGTGAATAATCATTCTTCGTATGATTGTACCACAGTTGAGCTCCTCAGTCTTACTACTAGACTATTTGTTCCAGTTTTCAGCATGGCTGTGAACCAGAATTACCTCTGCTGAAGGAATATGTTTTTGTTAATTAGAGAAGTAGAATTCTTGGGTCAAAAAATATGTGCATTCTATTTTAAAAATAGTTCTTAACAAATAGTTCTCCGACAGGCTGTACTGTTTAATAACTAGCAACATTAGGGAATGGCAGAGGGTGCCTATTTCTTTAAATTCTCACTTAATGCTGAATATTACGTCTTTTTAATGTTGCCTCATATATAGAAGAAAAGTATTTCATTGTATGAATTTCCCCACAGCTAAAGTTTTTATTTACATTTCTTCACAGGTTAAACAGTTTCTGATAATTGACTGCCTGTATTTTCTGAATTGCTTTTTCATGCCTGTTGCCCATTTTTCTGCTGGGTTGTTAGTCTTACTGACTTTTGATAGTGCTTTCTCTCTATAAAATGTCACAATTGTTTTTTCCCAGTTTGTTATTTGACTTAACTGCTTTGTTGTGTTTTGGTCTTTAAAATTTTAATCTTTAATACAGGCAACGCAATCAACCTATTATAGTTTCTAGATTTTATGAAAGTTGCTCAGTCATGTCCGACTCTCTGCGACTCCATACAGTCCATGGAATTTTCCAGGCCAGAATACTGGAGTGAGTAGCCTTTCCCTTCTCCAGGGCATCTTCCCAACCTAGGGATCGAACCCAGGTCTCCCTCATTGCAGGTGATTCTTTACCAGCTGAGCCACAAGGGAAGCCCAAGAATGCTGGAGTGGGTAGCCTATGCTTTCTCCAGCAGATCTTCCCGGCCCAGGAATTGAACTGGGGTCTCCTGCATTGCAGGTGGATTCTTTACCAACTGAGCTATCAGGAAAGCCCCAAAATAGAGGACAGCACGCCTGAACAGGGGCTTGAACCCTGGACCCTCAGATTAAAAGTCTGATACTCTACCTACTGAGCTATCCAGGCTCCTATTTTAGGAGCTGTCCAAGCGCCTAGATTTTTTCTTGTATATTGAAAGACTGTCCTTTGCTTTAAATTGCTTTTTAAAAAGTCTGCATTGTGGAGTAGTATTTATTGTTTTATTTTGAGTTCGTTTGGAATTTATTTTTGCATATGTGAAGTAGGGGATCAAAATATGTATTTTTTAAAAATACATATTATTTATTTATTTGGCTGTACCAGTCTTAGTTGCAGCATGTAGGATCTAGTTATCTGACCAATGATTGAACCTGCATTGGAAGCGTGGCATGTTAGCCCCTGGACCACCAGAGAAATTCCAATATGGGACATTTCTATTAAATTTCTTGTGCCCTTGCCCCATCAATCATACTACCTACCTATCCCTCAGGGGAAAAAAAAAGTGATTACTTTGACCATAGATGATTAGTTTTGCCTGTTTTAAAACTTCATCTAGAACCATTCAATATAAAGTTGGGCAGGTGCATACCACTTGTGGGAATCTTAGTTCCCTGACCAGGGATTGCACCCAAGCCCTCAGTAGTGAGAACATGGAATTCTAACCACAGGACTGCCGGAGAATTTCCAGTACAAACTCTTTTGTGTCTGGTGTCGTAGCTTGGAGTATTTATATTTTGCAGTTAAGATTTTAGCTGAAAATAGAGAGGTTTTTTTCTTGCCCTGTTTGAACAAATTCAAAATTGTTTGAAATCTGGTTGTTTTAATCAGAATCCTGGAAAGCATGAAAAGTGGAAATATTAGTTGATCAGTGCGACCCCATGGACTGTGGCTGGCCAGGCTTTTCTGTCCATGGGATTTCCCAGGCAAGAATACTGGAGTGGGTAACCATTCTTTTCTCCAGGGGCTCTTCCCCACCCAGGGATCAAACCCCAGTCTCCTGCACTGGCAGGCAGACTAGAAAGCATACCTTAGGTAATTTCAGCATTCCTCCAAGGTAGTTTTACACCAGCACTTTGTCTAGCTCTTTTAGACTCTTTTAAAATAATTAGCAGCAAAGTAATTTAACCAGAAGAGCAAAGTCAGCATGTTTGCTTTTTAAATTATTGCCTGATTCTGTGTTGCGAGCATGCATGCTAAGTCACTTCACTTGTGTTCGACTCTTTGTGACCCCATGGACTGCAGCCCACCAGGCTCCTCTGTCCATGGGATTCTCCAGGCAGGAATACTGGAGTGGGTTCCCATGCCCTCCTCCAGGGTGTCTTCCTGACTCAGGGATCAAACCCACATCTCTTACATCTCCTGTATTCCAGGCGGATTCTTTACCTCTCAACCACTGGGTTATTGGGTTGTTTTTGTTTCTTTTAACATGATATCTCTTCTTTCTTTTTTAAAAATAACTATCTAATACATTTTAATAATTGGCAAAATTTTGAATAGATTCTTCACAAGAAAATATAAATAGCCAATGACCACATCAAAAATTGCTTATCATTAGCTAACAAAGAAATGAAAATTAAAGTGATTGAAATACTAGAAAACAACTGTTTAAAAGATATAAAAAAACAAACTTCCATACCTACTTCCACCTACTGCTGTAGAATATGTAAAATGATACAGCTATTTTGGGAGAAAAATTGGCACATACAAAATTAAAAATTCATCTAAAATGTTAATACAACCCAAATTATTCAGCTCCTGTGTCATTAGCCAAAATAAATGAAAGTGTAGATCCACAAAATAATTTGAACGTGAATGTACAGTATATCTTTTTTTTAGGAGACATAATTTCATGCTTAGAAATGATGCAAGAATAATACAAGAAATTCTCATAAATCCTCACCCAGATTCCCCAGGTGTTGTCATTTTTACATTTGTTTTAACCTTTTCTTTCTCAACGGAGAGAGGGAGGACAGAAGAGAGAGATGGAGGGAGAAAGAAAAGGATAAAACAAGTGTAATATATATTTTTTTCCTTTTCTGCTGAACTACTTGAGAATAAGTTACAAGTACGTGTGCCCCTTTGCCCCTACATTCTATAGTATTTTCCAAAAAGAACACTGCATAACTATATGTGTAGTTATCAAAATCAAGAAGTTAATATTGATATAATACTGTTTTCTGGTCTTATTTAGATTTGGTCACTTGTTCCAATAATGTTCTTCATAACTCAGAAAAAAAACTAGGGTCTTGCATTGTCTTCAGTTATCATGTCTTCTTGATCTCCTTTAATCTGTAACACTTCCCAAGACTTTCTTTGTATTTGTGACAGTACCATTTTTTTTTTTTTAAAGTACAGACCACCTGTTTTGAAACCTGTTTTTCAATTTGGGTTTTATTGGGGACTTTTGCGGGGTGGGGTGGGGTTCCTCTCATGATTAGGTTCAAATTATGCACTTTTGTCAGAAATACCACCGGAGTGTGATTTTTCTGTTACCCTCCTAGGGGCACATCCTGACAGTTTGTGCAAGTGACTTAAGGGTGTTGGTTGGGTTTCTCCACAGAAAAGTTTGTAATTGTGTCTGCAGGGAGGGTACCATATTCTGTGCAGTGCTGCCAAATTTTTTTTTAAGAGAAACTATAAAGAAAAATAAATTTAGCTACTTGAAAGCTGGTGATGGACAGGGAGGCCTGGCATGCTGCAGTCCATGGGATCGCAAAGAGTCGGACACGACTGAGCGACTGAACTGAACTGAAAGTTTTAAGTCTTACTTAATAAAACATACCATAAATAGATACAATTGGGAGAAAATACTGCAATACATTAATATCTAGAAAGCATTAAATATTCCTACAAATTAATAAAGAAAATAGACAATCCAGTAGAGAAAGGACAGAGATGATGAATAGGCAGGTCACAGATGAAAGGAAAACAAACAAGGCCTATATTAAAAAAAATTTCCTTGAAGGAAAGCAAATAAAAAGAAAGAGATAATAATTTTTGCCTATTACACTGGTAAAAATTTACATAATTCTCAATATCCCACATTGACCAGGGGGTGAGGAAATGAGAAGTCATTGGAAATGGTAAATTAACAAAGCTGCTTTCTGGGCAGGGGTGACTAAACTAAGGAACTCGACAGCATGGAATAAATGATGGGGCTGAATCAATGTATAGGGCCAGACTCTTTTCCAAGGCCTTTATTGAGTAACAGAAAGTCTATATGATTCCATACATAACAAGTTCATTTCCATTTGAATGGTATGTGTGTAAATCTGAAAGAAAATGTTTTCAAGGACCGCCAAACTGGTATCAATGGTTACCTGTTAGAAGTGCAATGGAGAGAAGGGAGAATAACTTTGTCATGTATTTATGAGGGTAGGTCTTTATCAGTAAACTGAAATTTACCATGAAGTGGTATGAATCTTTTAATGAGATCAATTCAGTTCAGTCGCTCAGTCGTGTCTGACTCTGCGACCCCATGGACTGCAGCCTGCCGGGCCTCCTTGTCTATCAACAGCTCCCGGAGTTTACTCAAACTCATGTCCATTGAGTCGGTGATGCCATCCAACCATCTCATGCTCTGTCGTCCCTTTCTCCTGCTGCCCTCAATCTTTCCCAGCATCAGGGTCTTTTCAAATGAGTCAGCTCTTTGCATCAGGTGGCCAAAGTATTGGAGTTTCAGCTTCAACATCGGTCCTTCTAATGAACACCCCAGACTGATCTCCTTTAGGATGGACTGATTGGATCTCCTTGCAGTCCAAAGGACTCTCAAGAGTCTTCTCCAACACCACAGTTCAAAAGCATCAATTCTTCGGCTCTCAGCTTTCTTTATAGTCCAACTCTCACATCCATACATGACTACTGGAAAAACCATAGCCTTGACTAGACGGACTTTTGTTGGCAAAGCAATGTCTCTGCTTTTTATATGCTGTCTAGGTTGGTCATAACTTTTCTTCCAAGGAGTAAGCATCTTTTTATTTCATGGCTGCAGTCACCATCTGCAGTGATTTTGGAGCCCCAAAAAATAAAGTCAGCCACTGTTTCCACATCTATTTGCCATGAAGTGATGGGACCAGATGCCATGATCTTAGTTTTCTGAATGTTGAGCTTTAAGCCAACTTTTTCACTCTCCTCTTTCACTTTCATCAAGAGGCTCTTTAGTTCTTCTTCACTTTCTGTCATAAGGGTGGTGTCATCTGCATATCTGAAGTTACTGATATTTCTCCCAGCAATCTTGATTCCAGCCTGTGCTTCATCTAGCCCAGCGTTTCTCATGATGTACTCTGCATACGTTAAATAAGCAGGGTGACAATATACAGCCTTGACATACTTCTTTTGTCTATTTGGAACCAGTCTATTGTTCCATGCCCAGTTCTAACTATTGCTTTCTGACCTGCATACAGATTTCTCAAGAAGCAGGTCAGGTGGTCTGGTATTCCCATCTCTTGAAAAATATTCCACAGTTTATTGTGATCCACACAGTCAAAGGCTTTGGCGTAGTCAATAAAGCAGAAATAGATGTTTTTCTGGAATTCTTCTGCTTTTTCTATGATCCAGCGGATGTTGGCAATTTGATCTCTGGTTCCTCTGCCTTTTCTAAAACCAGCTTGAACATCTGGAAGTTCACAGTTCACATATTGTTGAAGCCTGGCTTGGAGAATTTTGAGCATTACTTTGCTAGTGTGTGAGATGAGTGCAGTTGTGCGGTAGTTTGAGCATTCTTTGGGATTGCCTTTCTTAGGGATTGGAATGAAAACTGACCTTTTCCAGTCCTGTGGCCACTGCTGAGATGTATGTATGAATGTATTTGTGTAATCAAACAAATTTTGAAAAATATTCACCTGCCCACATCCAGCCAGCCACACAGGGTACTGGGGGGTAATCCCAGCAGAAGAGAAGGTTATGGCTGAGAAGAGGTTATAGAGTCAAAAAACATGCAGTCCTGTTGTTTGGAGACTGTGAACGTTGGAGGCCTTTTTACTCTTTGGAGGAAGAATTTGAGGGGTACCTTTTCTCTTAGTACCAAAGACAGTTGCTTTAGTTTTTGCCACAGTGGTATTTCTCATTCACATTAATTTTGGATTCATTGAGACACATTGTTTTTTATGTTTGGAAAGTAGGGTATCTTTCCCAAATAGTGATTGTTGGTTAGCATCCCGATGGGGGTGTGCTTTTCATATTGAAGACTGAATGTTGTTAGGACTGCACATTCTCTTGGCATTGCTTGTTAGGGCATTTCTTACCTGGGAGAATTCTCCCCTGGAAGGGATTCAGGCTGCAGTGTACCTGCACATACTACAGCAGTGTGATCTGGATCTGCCTGATGAAAACCTGCTGCCTTTCTTGTGAAAGGGAGAAAGACAGCAGAAAGGGTGGCAAGTTTCTGGTAGTCTACTTAGATTTTTCCTACTAACTCAGTGGAATTGGGCAAAAGCCAATGTGTATATTCTAGAATGGTATGAATCTGTGGAAATGTTGCTGGTGTATCTTCCTAGCATATTTATTAAGATCACTGGGTTGAGTTCCAGATATTTTTGAAAGTTTAAGGTGTGTTTTGCCATAGGAATATTATACAGTGGTACTGAGATTCCCAGCCAGCCACCAAGACTATTTGCACATAATGTATTGTATACTAGTATTAGTGTCACAATTCCCTGTGTTCCTAAATAAAATATTTCTGAAAACATGAGTGAAATATAGACTATGGAAAAATCAAGTACATATGGTATTAGAAAATTCTCAAGTCTAAATTATGGTATAAATGATTAGGGTTGAGCTTTTTCACTCCCTCTCTCCCCCCACACATTTTACACATTCTATATACAGTTATAAGATTAATCATTAAATATAGGTGGATTAATGTCTAGTTCTTTTATATTACTTGAAAAATACTTAGTGGCCTTAAAAAATTGATCTTCACTTTGGGGGAAAATGATGATATCTCCATATAATGCTGTGAAAGAATATAGAAACCTGTTCACCAAATACTAAGTGCAAAGAGTATAAAATGACAGTGCCATTTTCAAAACCAGCGTATGTGTATGTACGTAGCACAGTATGGAAGGATATCCATGCCCCACTGTATGATAGCTCCACGGCTCACTCTAGATGGTAAAATTCTGAAAGGTTTTTACTTTCTTTTTGCTTTTCTGTGTTTTCCCTTTATGTGATTGTCTCTGGGAAAAAGTTGTTACTTCTGGAAAATGCCTATCATTGATCTCATGCCATAAATTACTCCTTCAGGCCGCAAACCAGAAGAAGAGGGTTTGGAAGATAATGGGCTAGAGGAAAATTCTGGGGATGGACAGGTATGTGAACCTTGTCAGTGATCAGCTCTGTGCATGGACCAATGACCATCATCTGATACTTGTATTTATCTTTGTCACAGGAGGATGTGGAGACCAGTTTGGAGAACTTACAGGTCATCGACATGATGGATATCAGTGTGTTGGATGAAGCAGAGATTGATAATGGGAGCATTGCAGACTGTGTGGAAGATGACAATAACCTCCAGGAGTCCCTATCTGACAGTAGAGAGCTAGTAGAGGGGGAGATGCAAGAGCTTCCGGAGCAACTTCAAGAACATGCTGTAGGTACCTTGGCAGGGTCTCCAGGATATATCCCACATGTAATAATTCCTCAAATAACCTAACAGATGATAAACTTTATATTTGGAATTATGTTCTTTTAATGCCATTTCAGTACATGTTTGGCTCATCCGTTCACATGTAAAAAATTAGATGAGTTTGAAAAGCACACTTTGCTTCATTGAAAAATGGTGTCTTGTGAGGAGTAATTGTATGTGCTCTCCATTTGAATAGTGTAGCATTAAGCATCTTGAGGACACTATTCTAGCTTTCTTATTGTAGGAGATTGCTCTGTGGTGTAACAATTGTGATTCCTTGAAAATACCAAAGCAGCTTGAAAGTTGGTCTTCTGCTGTCATCCTATTGGTACTCTCCTAGTCAATCTTTACTGCTAACTTGACCTTATTTTTAAATGCTTAGCTTTTTTGTGTGTTAGGAAGAAATCCAGGGTATGATGCAATTGTGGTGAATATTATTTATTGAAGTCTGCCAGACAGTAATCATTGTTTCCTTTCATCCTTTTAACCACAGTTTGATATATAGATGCTATTATGTCCATCTTCCAGTTGGGGAAATCAGTGAGTTAAAAGGTTAAAAAAAAAAAAAAAAAAGCTCCAGGCAGCATAAACCTCATATGAGAATAAGAATGAAGGCCAGGGTAATTCCAGAGTTCATCTACAACTCATACACCACATTCCGTCAGTCCTGTTAATTTAGTGGATTATGTTATTTCCTTGAGGATGAATATTTCTCAGGTAGACAAAAAAGGCAATGAAAAATAGAAACCAGGAGGCTTCTTTGTAGGAATTTCTAGGGGTCAGTCCTAGGCAGCACCTCATTTTCATAGCCTCCTCAGTTCTTTTATGGAGTGTCTCCTGAGTGCTATGGGAGGAAGAAGACCACGTGCTCCGCCAGTCCGTCCATCCACGTATGAGATTCCTTGACATGTGTTTGCATTTCTTTTGGAACTGATCCTCAGTACCCTTCACAGTAGCAGACTGTCGTCTTTGAATGGCTGTGGTGGCGGAGAGGGGGACGTGGGTTATTTGGACACAGATAGGGTATGCAGTTGTTTATCTTTTGATGAGTCTCAGCCACTGGCTTCCTAAGAAGGAACACCGAAAACATGAGACTGTGAAACCCTTCCTTAGTGACTGCTTCTTTAAGGCTGTTTTATTCCCTGTGATTAGAAAATAATATATTCAGTAACAAAAACTTGAAAACTCCTAAATGTCTGTCAGTAAAGGTTAAATAACTATGGTTTAGTGGAACCAGTTGTTTAAGAGGTAACAGCATTGACTAGAGGTTGGTCACTTAACTTGCTGTGTGACCTTGGATAATTCACTTAGCCTCTCTGAGCCTCATTTGCAAAAATAGGTTTGGGGAAATCTAAGTAGATGAATGTTTATTGCTAACTTAAAGCAGAAGTCATCAAGCTGGCCAAAAAGTTATTGGAACACAGCCACACTTATTTGTGACAATTGTCTATGGCAGACTTCTGAGAACAATCACAGAGTAGAGTAGTTATGACAGAGACTGTCTAGCTTACAAAGCCTAAAATATTTACTATCTGGCCCTTAACCTTGCTTTAGAGCCTAGTGTATAGCAAACACAGTAGGATTCTTGCTACTATTACTAAGACATTTATTACGACTTCCAGTAATACAATGACTACAATGACTACTCCTGTATACCGTATCAGTGAACTAAGCTTCTTTGTGTGAACTAAAATAATAATCTCCAAGATGGATGCAAAAGTAAGGCAGGAACCAAGATAATGTGCTATTAATCAGGTAGACAGAAAAAGGGGAGATGGTCTTTGACACGAGTGTGTGCCCATGCTCTTAGGAACATGCATAGAATGTCCTGAGATGATTGTGTCAGGGGAAGGAAGGAGTGGTGCAAGGTCTTGGTCATGTAGAAGTAATAACAGTACATGCTCATAAATTATTTGAAAAATATCCTCCCCCCCAAAAATTAACATTCTGGACTTGATAGCAAACAGTAATTTATTGTGTCACACAACAATGATTTTATGAACCCCCTTTCTGTGTTGAGGAATCCCTCGCCTCACTGGACAGAGCCCAGCTCTAAGAATAGAAACTTGGCATACCAGTGATTCTTCCCCTGAAGGTCGGGCAGTGATGGGTCACCTGAGCTTTGCCAGTCCTGTGTCCCTGTCCCCACATTCAGTTTGAAAGTTGATGACGCTAGGAGGCAGGGGTCCCAGAGATGCCATTCCTATGCGGGCCATAGCCACCCCAGGGGCAGCAGTCCCAGCGGTGGAGGCATCCAGTCTTTGGGAAGTCATGTTGGCCATGAAGTCCAAGAACCCCCTCTGCAACGTGATTCTAGACATTGTTCCTGGAAGAGCAGACCCAACCCTGGTGTTCCCATCTACCAGGGGAGCGTATGTACTACCCAGCTGTACTTTTTTGCTTGACTTAGACTATTGTTTTTCTTTGACTTGTATCTTGAGAACCCCCACTGATACCATTTAAGTGGGTCTCCTAGACTGTCTGCAGGTATATGTTTATGTACATTTCTCTCAGGTGAGGTGGAATCACAATGTAATGCTGTTTAGATTCGTGCTCTGTGTTTAGAATGTCACCTTAAATGGCTTTTCACAGCTGTAACTTTTCATTGTATGGATGTACTGTCACATTGCCTTATTATTGATGTCATGAGTTTTGTTCTCCATTTGTTTTACAGGTAGAGGACAAAGAAAGTATAAACAATTTAGACACTTTATCACCTGACTTCACTGTATTACAGGTAAATTGTATGTCTCAGTAATTTTAGAATAAAAGGATAGACTGCAGTTTTTAGAGACTGCTTCCAATATCATATGGCAGTCCCAACTAAAAGTTACTGGAAGGTCTGTTTCCTTTTTTGGCCTCTGTAGAGGGGGCTTTGCTTTCAACTTTCCCCGAATAGAAAGTGTTAGTGAAGAGGGCTCGTTGTCTCGGTGCCCCCACCAGCACCGTGGATCCCTGCAGCTAAGACCCAGGCCATTTGGGAGACTCTTGTTAATATGATGGCTAGGAGGACAGCCTGTGGGATCTGTCCTGGAGGGCCTCCTCTGCAGCAGAAATACTCTTAGGTGAGAAATGAGACTGCAAGGGGGGTACCCTGTCCCCAGGACAGATGAATGGAGCTCAGATGAGGGTGCAGGAGAGTAAGGAAGGCCTAGCACTGCCATCACAGCTGGGAAAGGTGGGTTCTCAGGGTTTCTGGTTCTCCATTGGGGAACTTCTTCTCAGAAAGTACACAGATTTCTCTTGATGACTATAGCATCTTGGCTGTTTGACTGCCAGCTATGTAAAAGTTAAATGTTAGATGAGAACAAATGAGATGTGCACTGACTTTCAGGTGTAGTTTGCATAAATGTGGATTTTGAGTTTGCTTTTACTTTTTCTGTCAGCCTTTGTAGGTGTAAACTGTTGGAATAAACCTGAGTATCTGATTTTCAGGAGAAAGTTTTGTGAGGAAATGAAAATACAATCAGCTTATTCCAGTCCTTGTTTTTTGTTTAAATAATGTCACTTGTGCTGATTAATTGGAAACTATCTTTCAGACAAGATCTTCATTCACTTCTGCCAGGCAGGGGCCAGGTGTGTTATTAGTGAGCCGGAAGCCAGCCTCAAGGAGGGTGCAAATATCAAGAAATCTTGGCAAAACCCAGTTGACGTCTCTCCAGGGTTGATGTCTCCTCAGCTGCAGAGACACAACCTGTTCCTGACTCAGAAAGGAAAGGAGGAGTGGGGCTTGTCATTTTCTTGAGTGTCTCCTCAGTTCAAAGACTCCTATGTATATTGTCTGGTCAGGACAGTACACATAGCCCCTCTCAGAGACAAATGGGAATGTATACATTTCCGTCTAGGGAAAGTTAAGAGAATCGTTCTGCCTAAAATGGTTGTTTCCTTCAGTGTAGAATCCTTAATTCCCAGCATGAAATGGAAAAAAAAGAAAAACTTGATTACAAATGAAACTGTTATGAAAATGACCCATTTCCTAGGGCTCCCGAGAATGGCAGGTCAGTGTCCAGTGGACTGTACCAACCATTCATGTGCGTGTAACTTACATGCTAAGCACCTGTGCTTTCTCACATGCACGAGGAGAAAGGTTGGTTGCCATTCTCCCTGTGTAAACAGAACGATGGGTAGAGGCCTGACTGCTCCAGACTCAATTCTCACACTCATTGCTCAGATCTTGGCTCTGCCGTGTGTCCTTGAGCGAATTTGTCAACCACAGTGTGCCTGACTCCTAATCTGGGAAAAGAAGGATGATACTAATAGAACCATCCTGCTAGGGCTGTGTGCTGCTAAGTCACTTCAGTCGTGTCTGACTCTGTGCGACCCCATAGACGGCAGCCCTCCAGCCTCCCCCGTCCCTGGGATTCTCCAGGCAAGAACACTGGAGTGGGTTGCCATTTCCTTCTCCAACGCATGGAAGTGAAAAGTGAAAGCGAAGTCGCTCAGTTGTGTCCGACCCTTAGCGACCCCATGGACTGCAGCCTACCAGGCTCTCTGTCCATAGGATTTTCCAGGCAAGAGTACTGGAGTGGGTTGCCAGGGCTGTGTGATGATTGGTTAATATACATGTATATAAGGTGGAATTTCTGCCTGGAACCTAGACAGTGCTTAGCAATGTGTGCTAGAGTTCTGGAATATTGTCACTCTTGCACAGGGAATTTAGGTTCCAGGAAGCACATTCCATGCTGAGAGAAAATCCCTTCCTGTAGTTGGGCAGCCTCTCTGTGAGGAGGTGGTCCATGTACTAAATGCTGAGGCATGTGTAGGACTTGGCCTGCTTTGGAGTGAGGTGCAGGTGAGCCTGTTTAGCAGGGAGGTTGGAATAAGGGTAGTAAAACCAAACTGTTGTTGGTGAGGAGTAGCAATGGTGTGACTTCACAGGGGTTCCTGGGGGTTGTTGAGGAATTGGAGCTGGCCTGGTGGGTGGGTGGGTGGAAAGAGATAAGGAGGCATGTGTGATACTGTAGGGATTTGATTGACCAAGTGGGCAGGGACGGTAAGACCACCATGCAAAGTAAGAACAGGAGTCAAGCCACCCGTGCCTTCTTTCCCTCCATCTTTTGTGTTTTTGGAAACTAATGCTATGTTCATTATGTGAAAAACGATTTCTTGATAATGTGTTAGGCATTCTGTTAGAAACTCAACGTAGAAAAATGAAAGCACTGTTCTCTGGGCATATAAAACAATTTAGAAGGACAGACAAGCATGTGACGGGTTTATGACCATTAAAAATGATAATGTTGCCAGGCGCTGGGAAGTGCAGAAGCAGACGACAGTAGTGGTGGACAGCAGTCCCTCTGAGATCAGCCTGGGACATGGGGCCTGGGGCTGAGGTGGATGAAGTGGGGTGGCAGCTCTCCTGCAGTCTCTTGCCCAGAAAAAGCAGGTTCCTCCACCTGTTGCATTTGTGAGATTCCTTGTCTGTATTTTCAAAAATTCTCTTTTTAGTTACTACACTTTGGGGTGTGAATAAATTCTAGGTTTCATCCATCTGGCACAATTTTATTTATGTTTTTTGTTGCAGGAAATTGAAGAGCCGCCCACGGAGCCAGGTACTGTTAAATGAAAAACTTAGCATTGGGGTTTGGAGTCATTCTAATTTTCCACCTTCTCTAATTTGGAATCTTTAATTTTAAAGTTATCTTACTGTAGTATACATTGTTTTAAAGGTTTACGATCCAAAATATACCAGGATCATAGAGATTGGAAACCCAGCCATATCACCAGATCTGTGAAATTGGCTGATTTCTCATTTTGTAAAGCATATTGGTGAGATGAGACTATCTCATGCCTTTTTAAATGAACATGGCACTTAAACAGATATAGAGAGTTCGGATGTCTCTCAAAAGCCAATACCTCTGTACCCCACAAAACAGATCTTGTGATATTGGGCAGTGTGTTAATTTTGTGGTTTTTAATTCAGGCAGTGCAGGCACTGGTAGGGAGATACCTTTTAAAACATTAAGACATAACTGGATTCCAGAAGAAGAAAAAGTTTCTTCATAAGAATTCCAAACAAATACTATTTACTTTCTGGACTACAAACATCTCAGAACACCAATGGAAGAGATTCTGGTTTTCATGTCGGACTGTTCTGTTAAAAGAAATTCAAAGAAATTTGGAAATTGAGCTCTGTTCAGTGAATGGTGATACATTGAGTTAAGCAACTTGGACTTTGGAAGCTAAGTTTGGAAGAGTCATATATACACGCCGACAGAATGAAGACTGTCAAGAATCAGCCAGAAGGTGTTGGGGGTTAAATAAATCTCTGGGATGCTTTTCTCTTCCATGTAGCATAGAGGCTTACTCTAGCAGTCGGTCGGAGTGCAGGTAGTGTAACCAGTGTTAAGTTTGTGTACCCGCGGGTTTTCCAATCTCTGTGTAGCTAGAAGTTCTCTTCTTGTTAGTGTGGCCGCCGTGCCAGTTCCGCATTTGTGATTGCTTTATTTCCCTGGTAATTAAACCTTGTGCCATTCTATTCCTGTTAAATCCGTAGAAAATGAGAAAATACTCGACATTTTGGGGGAAACTTGTAAATCTGAGCCAGTAAAAGAAGAAGGTTCCGAGCTGGAGCAGCCATTTGCACAGGAAACAAGTAGCGTGGGGCCAGACAGAAAACTTGCGGAGGAAGAGGACCTTTTTGACAGCGCCCATCCGGAGGAGGGTGATTTAGATTTGGCCAACGAGTCAACAGCACACGCTCAGTCGAGCAAGGCAGACAGCCTGTTAACGGTAGTGAAAAGGGAGCCCGTGGAGCAGACAGGCGATGACGAGAGGACGGACTGTGAGCCTGTAGGGCTAGAGAAGCCAATTGAGCAGAGTAGTAAAGCCTCAGAGCACACGGAAGCCTGTAGCGAGGAGGCCGCGGAAGCGCCCCCGGAAGCCTCAAGCCCGGACCCCGGGGATAGCAAAGAAGACGTGAAGAAGTTTGCTTTTGAAGCTTGTAATGAAGTCCCTCCGGCTCCTAAAGAGTCCTCAGCCAGTGAGGGCGCTGATCAGAAAATGAGGTTTGTTTTTTCTCAGTTTTAGACCAGACGCTATCTCCTTTTCATTGGTCGTTTAATGACACACATGAGCTGTTTTTCTGCAATTGGCCAGCCAGACTGATGCAATTGTAGTTTACCTCTAAAGAATGTTTGATTTCTCTTTGTTTATTTTAAGCTGATTACATAATCTTTTTTCTTTTCTCAACCTATCATGGTTGTTTTCTTTAATTCTTCCTAATTATCTTTAGCCCAGCAGAATTAATTAACTCCTGTGGGTCTGAAATCTTATGGTTAGGTCAGATTTCCAGTACACGTTTGTAGGGGTGTCATTTTTTTCAGAGCTAAATTTCGGGTAGGTATGCAACCTCAGCACATATTTTATAATTTTGAGTTAGTTTCCTCTCTGCTTCTTCCTTCTGGAGTGACATTGTCTTTTGTCTCTAGTTCTGTCGAAGATGACTCGGATACAAAAAAGCTTTCCAAAGAGAAGGGTAAGTCAGCAGGGTGGCACCCCCGGGAGCGATGGTTCTAGTTGGCTCTAGCCCATCACACACCCATTTATGCCTCACAGGCCTGTGAGCCTGTCTCGAAGCCTTTCTCCATTCTGGCCACCTGCTTCCTCACTCTGCGGGTTCTGGGTTGCAGGGCGGAATTGTCACTTCGATTTGACTTGGACACTTGATTTTGCCAGAGTCCTTCGAGCGCCCCTATCCTGACTTTCCCTCTGATTTGTGAACTTCTTGGACACATTGACACATGCAGATGGAGAAAATGCTTCGAGTTTTCAGATACTGGGGTTTGGTGGGTCCCTGGTATGGTGGATTTATCAACACCAAAGCCCTTTATTAATTTGCCAATTGAGAAGTAGTTTTGCTGGCTGCTCCATACTCATCCTTAATCGGTGTTCAAAGAAGGCCAGAAATTGGGGAGAGGTTGTATCTCAGGCTCCACAGTGACAGCTCCTGTCTTATGTTCCAAAGTCACCTCACTGGGATGGGTGATGCCATCTGGTAGCTGATGGCTACCACAGCCACGGGGCCAATGTGTCCTGACCAGTCGTAGTAAGGGACATTGCCATCGGTTCTGTCCACCTCGTGGGCAGCTCCAGAACTCATGTCAGGACAGCAGGCCGGCCTCCAGCCCCAGCCTTCTCTGTACTGCTGGCCTCTAGAGCAAGTAGGGAGAGTGTCTGGTTTGGAATGACTCGAAGATGTTTAAGACTCAGGATCTTGTCTGTATCTTGTTTTTGACCGGAACTTTCTTTTGAAATAGGTCGTAGCAGTTGTGGAAGGAATTTCTGGGTTAGTGGACTTTCTTCTACCACCAGAGCTACAGATTTGAAGAATCTTTTCAGCAAATACGGGAAGGTAAGACCAGAGGAGGAGACTTGTGAGCTCATGCAGTATGGCCTCTATGTGGCAGATCATTATCCCTGGCAGTGAGGACTTGGAACACCTTGCAGTTCTTTGAACTCGCAGGTGTTTAGGCCTGTGGTGGGTTCACCCCCACTGAAAGAGATGCGAGGCCATTGGGAGTGCCCAGAGCCCACGTCCACTTTGTATTTCTCGTGCTTCACTGGCCCCCAAGCCACCAAGTTGTTTGATAGCTTCCTGAGTCCATTTCTCTGGCTTCCAGCCTTAAACCCATGGAGGGAAGGCTGTGGCATGGGGAGTTTCGGGCAAAGGTGCAGTCTGCATTCTTCTGAGATGGTGGTGATTACAGAACACTGTGAAGCTGTAGAGAGATTTTATGAACAAGACCTCCTGTGGACCTGACCCCTGTGGGCAGCCTTAGGCCCCAGCTCTGCCACACCAGGACTTGTTGCTGGTCCCATGGAAACCTCATTTCCATACGTGGGGCTCATAGAGCTGCAGGAGCCCTGTCTTTGTTCCCTGTTTTCACCCCATCCTGGCTACCTCTGGCTGTGTCTGCCACACCTGCTTGTCTTCCTAT
This sequence comes from Giraffa tippelskirchi, assembly GCF_054371585.1. Taxonomy (NCBI): domain Eukaryota; kingdom Metazoa; phylum Chordata; class Mammalia; order Artiodactyla; family Giraffidae; genus Giraffa; species Giraffa tippelskirchi. The sequence continues at coordinate 94,953,552 of NC_137280.1, read as the reverse complement.
CTCCCTTAGCATGGAAAGGGTAGGCATGATGCCCAGATGGGCAGCCGCCCCCACTCCCCCACACACACTGAGTGCTGCCTTTCCTCCCTCCTTTTTCCACCTCCCCCTTCCTCCCAGTGCTTCTTGGACTCTTCTCCAGATAAGCTGCCACACCCTAACCTCAGTCAGTTTTTGACAAGTCAGACTTAGCAGAGGACTTGGGCCTTCATTCCCTGGATTAAAAAATGATAATGGAGAAAACCAACATCGTTTACCTTGGCTGTTGATGTTGAGGAACTAACAAGGAAAACTAAACTTGACTTAAGACTTAACTTAAAACTAAACTTAAACTTGCTTCTCATAGAAACTCATGAAACCCTGGCCTCTGCAACTCAAGGTAGGGCCCTTCTCTTGATTCTGCAGTGGCCACCAGAGCAGACATCTGCTCTCTGCAGGGAAGTTTCTGTCTGGAACCTGCAGTGTCTTGGGCACACTGCAGGCTTATTCCAGCTTGAATAGAGGACCAGTCCCCTTAGAAGCCTTCCTTTGGGGCTAAGACTCCATGTGGCAAAATGAAGATGAATATCAGTCACTGCTCCTGGCTTCACTGGGACCTCTCCTGAGCTGTGGGCCTTCTGCCATTAAAGGGTGTCCCCAGCGTCAGCTTGCTGCTGTGATTGGGCCAGTTAACTAGCATCTAGCATGTACATCTTAGCATCTAGGATGTATCTGTAGCACCTTAAACATCTCCCAAAATTTTGTTTTGTGAGTAGGGTGGGCTCTGCGTTCCAGAGTACCCTTTGTAAACCTGTCCTATGTCCCTCTCCTTCTGTAGGTGTGTCTTCCTACTTCACTGTCCACCTGACTGACTGCATATGCAGAAACATTCCTTTTCAAGGTTTACATTATTAACGGAATTCTGACAGGATGCTACCTTCTGCTTCACTCTTCTCTGCACCTTGCTGTCATCCTAGTCCTCTAGAGAAACAGCCAGGATGGAGTAGGAGCAGTCAGGCCACAGCATTACCCTCCCCAGCCTTTATGTACCACATGTTGTCCACCTGTTCTCAGTGTCTCTGAGGGGTGGGGTGAACTACCATGAACCACAGTTGGGGACTGTGTAGGGTCTTCGTGTCTGAGCTGTACTTGTGTGTTTTCCTTCAAGGTGGTGGGTGCCAAAGTTGTGACCAATGCCCGGAGTCCTGGAGCTCGCTGCTACGGCTTCGTTACCATGTCCACAGTGGAAGAGGCCACAAAATGCATCAACAACCTGCACAAAACAGAGCTCCATGGAAAGATGATCTCAGTGGAAAAAGTAAGGGGCCATTTTCTTCCCGGGATAAAAAGTAAGGGGCCATTTTCTTCCTGGGATGTGACCATGTTACAAAATAAGTTAATACTCCCAGCTGATTCTTTTTCACCTGATTCTCTTTTTCAGGTGATAAATGAACCTGCTGGGAAGAAAACTTCTCAGAGAAAAGAAGGGGAGAGGAAAAAAGACAAGTCTAGCAATGCTGACAGGTATGTCTTCTCGATGGTATTGTGGCCAAGGTGACCTTTCTCTTGATGTCTCATTCCTCACTTTTCCACTGGTGGGAAAGGCTGTGAGGCTTTCGCCCCCTTACCTTCTGTGCACTTGCTGGAGGATTTTCCCCGCCAGTCCTCAGGTGTCTCGAGTTCCTCTCCTAGGCTGCGTGTTCTCCATCCTGTGGATGCCTCCAAGGCACCCGCGTCCTCACTCGGTGCTCATTGCAGGAGTCTTCGCTGGGTTGTTCCCTCAGTGTTTCATCTCACACATATCTGTATCTGCACGCCATTTATAGATCTGCCAACGTCAAGAGGGAAGAGAAGGCTGACAGAAAAGATGATGCTAAAAAGGGTGAAGACGGGAGTGGAGAGAAGAGTGAAGACCAGGATGATCAGAAACCTGGCTCTTCAGAGCGCTCTCGAGCCACAAAGTCAGGTAGCTGACCAGTGGATGTGAGAGGTTGCATTCTGGCTTCTGTTCCTGGCTGGTGTGGTTAATGAGCAACACAAGCTACATTTGTTTTCCTTGAAGTTGAGTACTTTTCTCTCAATAGGAGGTGTCCCTTCTTACGTGATTCCTTTTTTCCTATAGGAAGCCGAGGAACTGAGCGGACAGTGGTGATGGATAAATCTAAAGGTGTGCCTGTTATCAGCGTCAAAACGTTGGGATCCAAAGAGCGAGTGAGTATTCTTTTCCTGCCTGGGTTATTTATTTCCTTTAACAGTTCTCTGTGTGTTTTAGGGGATTCTTGAGCTTAATTTGAGAAAAGCTGTCTTCTGAAAATGGAGGGGTTTTTTGAACTTTAAAATTGAGAAGGTTTAAAGGCTTTCCTTCATAGTTTTGGTAAGAATTACTGCTCTTTTTTTTTAAGAAAAAAAAAAACTATTTTGAAATTCATTTATGGATGTGATTGGCTTTATTTGCCTGCATCTGGGCATAGCAGTCCATGTTCATTGCCGGCCTGAAGTTTCAGCAGCTCTCCATTGTGCATTCGTAACCCACACTTGCCGGAGCCAGCCTTCCGGCTGCCTCTGCGCCCAATCTCCATCTTACTCATTCCGTGCATTGTCTCCGTGCAGACGCTCCATAGAGCCACAGAATCCACAGAGTGCCCACCTTAGGTTCTTACCACTTCACTCTGTCTGCCGTTTTAGGGTCACGGGCAGCTCTAGATGTTCATAATTCAACTCTTGACAGCCTTACAACTAGGATGGATGTGGGCCCAGGTCCCCAAGACTACCCACATTTCCAGATCTACTCTGGGTCCCGCTGGGCTCCGCACATAGTTGTAGTTAAGCCTAAGGTTGGCTCCAGTGATGCAGGGAGGTCACACAGCCAGGCAGGTGGGGAAAGCCCCAGACAGAGTCTGGAGGGAACTCTCCTGGCTGCCTGTGGTCTCCTTCCCGAGATGGCTCCCCAAACAGGGACAGTGTAGTAGCACAAGGGTCATGCTTCTGCCCAGGGAGCCCTGTTACAGCTTCAGTTCCTAGGCTTTTTACTGGGGGCTGGTCACATTGGTACCCTCTCCTGACTCCCAGAAGGAAAGCAGTTGTTCAGCATAAACTATCGTTTGCATGGTCAGGGCACAGTGAGCCACCTTTGCCAGTTAACTGTTGACTAGGGTACTCTGAATGCCAAGGCCCACCTCATGTTAACCTGTGCTGGCCAGATGCCCAGCCATTTAAGCTCAATGTTATGGATCAGTTACAAGCTGAGAGTTCTATTATGGCATTTCATTATTGCACTGTGTTTCCACCACTGTTTTACTGTGCCAGAGTGTTTTCCCCTTTGTTGTTTTTCTTTAGTTTCTAAGTCATGTCTGACTGTTTGGGACACCATGGGTGGTAGCCCACCAGGCTCCTCTGTCCATGGGATTCTCCAGGCAAGAATACTGGAGTGGGCTGCCATTTCCTTTCCAGGGCATCTTCCCAACCCAGGGATGGAATCTGCATCTACTGCTTTGGCAGGCATTTACCACTGAGACACCTGGGAAGCTGGATTTCCACCCAGGTCTCCCACATTGCAGGCAAATTCTTTACCTACTTTATAATAAATGAGGTAAAATGGCAAAACGGAAATGGCAATGTACATTCAAGGGCTAAGAAGGACCTCAAAAATGAATGTGCTCAACACAAATAAGGAATCCTCAGACATGACAGTAGTGGCCTCCTCAATTGGGCATCACTGTGTGTTTAATATTAAAGAATGTGTTTTGAATGGAAAAGACAAAGTGAAAGGAAGTTTGTTTGTTTTTAATTTATGGATTGTTTCTGAGAAAATCCTGTTTTGTGTGTTGATTACTGAAAGTACTCGATGGGTCCCACTTTAGAATTAAATGGTAATGAGTCTGTGACTCTGTATTTTAGTGAGCCAAGGTGAGGTTCTCTGGAGAGAACACAGTGTTAACCTGATGGTTTCATTCACTCTTCAGCTTCATTTCTGATTTTGTATGCTTGGGCCAGGACACGTTGGATTTCTTCCTACCTTAACTATTCAATGCTTCTTGGTAAACCAGGTGTCCAAGAGTCAGGATCGAAAATCGGGCAGCATAGAGAAGCAGTCTGTTGGTTCCTTTGATAAAGTCAAAGAATCGAAGAAGTCTAAAGAATCAGAGTCATGCAGGTGAGTCAGGATCTAGGAATGTTGGCTGGTTTGGGTGTTGCCCTAGACTGGTGATAACTCTACCCTGGGAGGACTTTTTTCAACCTTTGCTCCTTGGCTTTATCTTCACAGACATCATGTGCACTGGCTTTCTTCCTGTGACTTTTTTTCAAACTATCTTCTCAGGTAGATATTCTCAAGATTCTGGGAGGTAGCAATGACAGGGAGATGGAATGCCTCCCTGGAGCTAGTTAACACAACATACCAAGTTTGCTGCAGAACCTGTCAATAGGGAAAAACAGTGGCACAGACCCAGTCAGAGAACTGAGAGGTCCCACCCTTCAATAAGCCCAATACAAATTCCTCATAATTTTTAAAAACTAAACAGAAATCGTATCAGTATATTGAGCAACAGTTAATGTTTTCTGTCAAAAAAAATTAAAACCATTAGTAAAAATCCTAGTAGAAGAAGAGTAAGAAAAGGGGCATGATATAGAATTTTCTCCTGAACACGCAAAGGCAACAGGCAAAGAAAAAGTGCTGTTTTGGTAAAGAAACTGGCAAATAGTTCACTAGAAATGATGTAATTGGCAAATATATCAGTGTGCATGTGTGGACTTAACATGATAAAAGTAACATTCCCCATAGTGAGACAAGGACAACCTCTCCCCAGAATGGCTTCAGGTCATGTGGCTGGCTCACACCACTGACACAGTGTCAACACAAACTGCTGGCTGCACACAAAATTAAAAATTAAAGCTATCCACATGATGCAAAAGTAAGTGAATTTATGAATTTAAGTTTTTGAAAGGACTGACAATTTATAATGGTGCTGCTGTTGCTGTCACTTCAGTCGTGTCCGACTCTGTGCGACCCCAGAGACGGCAGCCCACCAGGTTCCCCCGTCCCAGGGATTCTCCAGGCAAGAACACTGGAGTGGGTTGCCATTTCCTTCTCCAATGCATGAAAGTGAAAAGTGAAAGTGAAGTCGCTCAGTCGTGTCCGACTCGTTGCGACCCCATGGACTGCAGCCTACCAGGCTCCTCCGTCCATGGGATTTTCCAGGCAAGAGTACTGGAGTGGGTTGCCATTGCCTTCTCCATTATAATGGTGAAGTAGACTAAATTTAAACTTCACTTCAGTGCACTGAGAGACCAAAGAGAAGGTCCAGAGATGTGTGACAGATGGGAGTAAAGATGATTTGAAATAAATAAGGAAAAATTAATTTGATAGCAAGAATGACAGAAGGGGCTTGTTCAGCCTTACCAGGGATCAGGGACATGCAGATGAAAAATGTGGTGAGATTGGTTTTCCATCTGTGGGTTTGATGGGAATTACAGTGGGGGAGACGGTGCTTTTGGTGGTGGGAGAGGCGTGTCCAGGGGCACGTCAGCCTGGAGAGTGGTCCTGAGGTGTTCCAGACCCAGTAACACCACAGCCCCCCACCTGAACCTGTGTGGAAGATAATGGGGGCGGGGCAACCATGTCCCTGAGGCTGGGAACAGCCAGAAGGCTGACATCTGCAAGTGGTCATGTGGACCCCCGCCTCTCCACTCAACGGGCTCCTTCCCAAAAGCATAGTGCACCTGAACAGATGGTGATGTATGGGGTCCAGGACATGGTACCTGAAGCAAGGAAGCCACATAATAAAGCAAGGCAAGATTAGACATTCCTGCTGGTACAATTCTGTGTAAACAAAGAAGAGGATGAACAGATCACCTGGCAGCTGTGCACAGTCAGGAGGAAACCGTGATGGGCACCATCAGTGTCACCTGCAAAAGGACTATCAAGTGTCCCTCGCCTGAAAGGGGGTCCTGCACAGCCTGCTGCCTCCACCAGCGGCTGCCCCTTGCTTGTTGCTACAGGTCTAGGCTCCCCCTTTCCCCATCCCACTCGGGGGCGCTGCCCGCACTGCTGCAGCTCATGGGCCTTTGCAGCCTCTACTCTTCGCCTGCAGGGTGCGAGAGCTCAGTGATCGAGAGCAGTATGCGCAGGCAGAGCTGGAGCGGCAGGAGCACGAGGAGCTGCTATTCGCCCGTGAGAGGCTGGCCTTCCAGAGACGCCTCCTGGGGAAGGAGCGCATGGAGCGGGAGCGGCTGGAGCGCAAGCGCATGCGCGTGGAGCTCCTGCGGCGGCGCCAGCAAGAGCTACACTATGAGCAGGAGCGGAGGCCCTATGATGACGGGCGGTAAGCCACACTGCGCCTCGCTGCCGCCTCTTAGGTGTTCCGTGGCATTTAGAACTGTGCCTTGCTCCCCAGAGCCTTGTTAACACGGGCTTTTTATTTAAAAATAAGCACGAGTATTTGCTACAGCTCAACTTGATACTCTGTACTTTATCTGGAAACCTGAGATGGTTTGAGGTTGATGGAAAAATGGTGAAAATTATGCTTATTAAATCATTAGGTTCGAGTCCAAGTACAGGCCGTCCCACCAGCCCCCCGAGGAAGTTCAGATCCCCAGAGCAGCACATAACACAGGGTGCTGGTCAGGTGATCAGGGACCAAAATGTACCTCCTGGGCACCTTCCATGCTTTGAAATCATTGCAGTGATTTGTGTTGGTTCATTCTATTAATGAGATTGATTTTAATTCCCCAGACATATTGTTGTGTCATACAAATACTAAAACACTAACCACCAGTGTAAAGGCCTGTTTTCAAACCTTGCTGTGAGGAGTCAGGGGCAATTATCCTAGGGTTGATCCTTTGAGAGCTTTTCCACAGGTATGATGACTTGGGGGAGACTGTATGGTTTGTGTGTGTTCCTTTTAATCTGTCCCTGTGTAATATAACATTGAGACTTATGTAAAGGGTCTTTAAGATGTCTTAGGATTTTTGTGCATTTTAAAAAATATTGATGGGAGAGTTTGTTAAGATCATAAAATGTTTTTGAACAGGTACATCCCAAGTGCTACTAAAAGTCCTCTGCACTGGGTGTTTCCTGGGTCAAGTCTGCATGGGGCAACTGTCCTAGTGGACTGGCCGACCCTTGTGGCAGTGAGCAGTTCCCAGAGGGGATCTAACACCCACTTCTCTGATCCCCTTCTGTAAGGAGACCTGAGCTTCTCTGTGGGGGACTTGGGCATGTTGGGTAAGAGAATAGAGCCCTTCCGTCACATCCCATATCACCCCTCCAGGCACTCGCAGCTCAAATGGCAGAGAATGGACTCTATGGATATAGTTAGTTCTCATTCTGTGAAGTGATGGGGCAGTTGGACAGTTGAGGGTTTAGTTTACCAGCTTCCACAGAGGTCGTCCATTAGGAGGGGGAAATGTACGTTGTCCTTTCTTGCTTCCCCTCTAGGCGAGATGATGTTTACTGGCCAGAAGCTAAGCGGGCAGCCCTGGATGAGCGCTACCATTCTGACTTCGACCACCAGGACCGCTTCCACAACTTTGATCACAGGGACCAGAGCTGCTACCTTGATTACTTGCTTGACAGGTCAGCCACTGACCCTGCCCACCTGATGCATGTCTTCTTTGTCCTGGTTCATTCTCTCTCTCTTTTTTAACATGGACCATTTTCAAAGTCTTTATTGAATTTTTACAATATTTACCTTTTGGTTTTTTTGGTCTTGAGGCATGTGGGTGTTAGCTCCCCAACCAAGGAACCCCCACCCCCTTCATTGGAAGGTTAAGCCTTGACTACCAGACTACAGGGACATTCCAGTCCTGGCTCCTTGTTTTGGTCCAAGCTCAATCTTAACGACGAAGAACTCTAGCGGCCCTTCTGGGTACTAGGCTTCTAGGTTGCAAGCGCACTCGAACCAGCAGTTTGTGTGTGAATTACCTGGGTTCAACTCGGGAAATGTCTTCCATTCGGGGTTCTGACTCCCTTTCTCCTTATGCTTCCATTTGAATTCCCTTTTTCAGGAGAGAAGGTTCAAGGTCAATCACGGAAGAAAGAGAAGAACAGGTAAGTTAGGAGCTGTGATTGTAGCCAGTATAGTCGATTCTCTTCAATTCTGTGTATGCCTCCTGGAAACTGAGGCGTAGGGAGGGGACGGCATCTGTCGAAGGTCATACGGCCCTGGGAGCAGTCCTGGGGCCACCCTACGACTACGATGGGCTTTCACCCTACGACTACTCTCCCAACTGGAGAGGAGGCGCCAGGCACAGCGAGGGGCGGTGTCAGTCCTGGGTCTCACAGCCCGGCCCCGCGGTCCCTGACGGTTCGGGCCGGGGAAGTTCCTCAGCCTCTGGCACCACCCTGGGGCCCCGGGCCGCCTCACCTTCTACAGCCGTTCTATCAGGGCACTCATGTTGCCGCCCGTGTCCAGGTTCCGCTTCTTCAGCTCCGCCTGCAGGTCGCTAAGCCGTCGCGTCCCGACTTCCGAGACGAAATTGGCCATTCCAAAGTCGGCGGCCCCTACCAGAGTACCATCCTGAGTGTTTTGTGTCCACCAACTACTCCCCACCGCCGTCAGCTGTAGGTGTTCTGAGCACAAAATGGCGCCGCCTAAGAGGAAAAGGCACTCCATTCCTCCCGCCCCCTTTTTCCGGCCGCGCCTGCGCGACGCCCTGATCAAGCTTAACAGCACTGGCACCAGGCCACAGCCGACAGGCGGTGCGACCGCAGTACGCATGCGTCTCGGCAGTTCGCGGCGAGAGGCCGGCGAGAAGTAGTACGCCGGCGTACGTCCCGCCCAGGGCTCTCAGCACGCATGGGCAGACGCGGCCGGGAGCGTCGAACCCGCGCCGGATACGCCTGCGCAGAGACGAGTCGCACAGGGGCGGCCGGAGCGGTTCCCTCGCAGGCGGCGCCATTTTGTGCTGAAAGCCGAGGTAAACCCGGCCCGGTTCTGTGTGTAGTAGTCTGCGGAGCCAGGGTTCTTGGAATGGCGGAGTCTCTGTCCGGCTTAGGCGATTCTGGTACGGCGGGCGCAGCGGCTCTGAGCTCCGCCTCGTCGGAGACCGGGACGCGGCGCCTGACCGACCTTAGGGTGATCGATCTGCGGGCGGAGCTGAAAAAACGGAACCTGGATTCGAGCGGCAACAAGAGCGCTTTGATGGAACGACTTAGAAAGGTAGAGCTGGGGCCCTGGGGGTGGATGGGAGGTGGGTCGGGGGACCCCGGCGGCCGCTTCGGCTGGCCTCCTGGCCTCGGGGTCTGTTTGCGGCCTGCCCCGGGCCTGTCGTCACTTCTCTCAGGCCCGAGCGGGATCGCCGAGCCCCGGCGGGCCCAAATTCAAAGCCCAGCGCTGCATCGGGGCGAGAACAAGAAAATCTCGACGCGAACGGGGGAAGTTTGAGGTGGCGGGTGACATCGGCCGAGGGCTTGTGTTATTCGCGTCAGCCCCTGTTTTTTAGGGCTTCCTTCGGCTGCTTTCATCCCGATCTCTGAGAGTGGACGCGGAACCTGAAATCCTCGCTCCGCCTGGGGAGTCAGGGGACTCGGCCAAGGTCACTCGGCCGGGGAGGGGAAGGGAGGTCGAGATTTGAACCCAGGCCGGGCGACTTTCTGAGCGTGTGCTGGATGCGGGGTCTCCTCTCGGGAGAGAGATGCTGCTTGATCCGTTAGGGCCTGGAAGTCTAGAATAGGGGGTTAGTTTACGAAGTAACCGTGTCAAAAGGGTATTGGAAGCCGGGTTAGGGGGAATGGCTTAGGGATTTGCCAGTACAGGCTCGGGGACTCAGCCTGGCAGGGAAAGTGCTGTTTGTAATAAAGACCAGAAATGAAACCTACAGTTAGACTTTAGGACCTAAGGCCTCTTCTAGTCTCCGTGACTCGATCTGGAGCGTGGAAGACATTTTAACTCCCTCTAGGCCTGTTTCTCCTTGTGTCCAAAAGAACAGAATTCTTTCGCGTTCGGATTAAGTAAGATAGCATAAAATGTACTTGGCGTGCTGCCTGATACATGTGAACGCTTGAGGGGCAATCGCTGTCACAATTGAGTTTTCTCTCTGTACCACTGTTTGGTGGTGGTGGTTTAGTTGCTAAGTCGTGTCCGGCTCTTGCGATCCCATGGACTGGGCCCACCCGGCTCTTCTGTCCATGGAATTCTCCAGGCAAGAATACTGGAATGGGTTGCCATTTCCTTCTCCAGGGGATCTTCCCGACCCAGGAATGGAACCTGGGACTCCTGCGTTGCAGGCACATGATTTACCAACTGAGCTATGAGGAAAGCCCTAAACTCTTGTAACAACTGGAGGTACCACTGTTTGGTATTTGCAAACTGGGGGTTCTGACCCCTTCTTGCTGGGAGGGATTCTGAGGGATGCCTTTGAAAAGCAGGGAGTTAAGAATTTGTGCTCTTCCGCTTTCCCTGTGCTGTCTGATTCTGTTGGATTCTTTCTTTTACCGTCTCTCAACTCTTGTCCCAGGACTTCTCTGTGATGTCTGAGCCTTGTCACCTATCCTCCCCCCACTTTACTTCCCTAAGCAGTGCAGTTTGTGACTCATTCCACCCTCTGTTGCCTCACAAACAACAGAGGATCGGGGTTTTATTTATTAGTTGCTGTTTAGAGGAAGTGAGGGTAATTTCTTATTATCCAGTTGAGGAAGTTCAGGCTTGAGAGGGATGAGTTATTATGCCCCGAGTCAGTGGGGCATTTGTAACTCGAGTGTGTGTTTCTTTCACTATGGATACTGACTCCCCTCTAAGACAACAGGGCAGGCAGTTCACCACTGAATTGTTCACCTGGAGAGTATGCAAGGAGGGGAGGGTTGGCACCCAGGGACCTGTGATCCGTGTTACTAGCTTCAGGGCCTCCTGTCAACAAAGCCAAATTGGAGGGCTTTAGCCATTATTCCCCCAAATAATCCGCAAGCCTTTGATGCTGATAGAGCACTGACCCTCCCTGTCAGGTTGGTGGTTGAGGCTGGTATGATCTTCCACTAGGGTCTCTGAGAGGAATAATCCATCCATTCTTGCTCTTCTCTTAGGGATGTGCTCAAAATACACAAACACCATCAGCGTATACACTCATCTGCCACTCTTTCCGAGGAAGTGTAGAAGTAACTAGAGTTCTTTTACTTCTGTCACAGAGTGTTTTGTCCCTTTTCTGGTTTATTTATTTTTGTAGAAAAGCAAAACAGGGAAAGGTGGAGGCTACAGAGTCTAATTTGGCAAGGCCTTTAAGGATGACTCATAGCATACAATCCCCCTGGGGATGACCCTGTAAACACTACACCTAGAGACCATCTGAGAGGCAGACTGGTCCACTTTCTGAAGTAGTTGTTTTCTGCTGCTGGTCGTCCAGAATCTTGTCTCCAGGCAGAGGGTAAGGCACCTTCTGTTTGAGCCCTCCTTCATGCCAGGGCATAACTCCAAATCTTCCTTCTGGCTCTGGCTTCAGAGAAGAGAGAGAGATTTTCTTTGTTCCTGGTACAGGTTAGGTGTGGGGCCCCCAAACCTCATTCTGAACTTAGACGTTGCCACGCTAGAATACTCCTGAGAATCTTTGAGACTTCTGAAACTACTTACAAACAAAACAGCATTTAGAACTGATTTAAATAGAACATGGGTTCCCAAGACTATCCAGGAGAGAAAGGGTTTCCGAAAGTTAAAATCTGAGGCCTGGTGTCTAGGGCTATCGGCATTTTCAGGCTCAATACATGTTCTTTTGCTTGTTTGCTTTGTGGGAGTGGGGATTTGTTTGTTTCTTTTCCTCCTGAGTGCCTCCTTAGTGGCCTGCACGGTGCTGAGCGTGCCTGCGAGCTGCTTAACTGAGCAACACGGTCTTGGGATGGGAGGCGGCACTCACTCAAAAATCCTTAGCGTTCTGTGTCCAATGAAGCAGGTCCCCTAGTGGTTGAGAGAGAGACCTTAGGAGTCAGTGATTCGTGAGGGATGAGGTAGTCGGTGTCCCATCCATTGCACAGCCCATATTCTGTCCAGATGGTGCTAATTGAGGCATGGAATCAAGAGGGGATCAGGGAGGGTCTAATAACACATTGCTGAGTGACGTCATAGGTAATTAGCGAGTTTGCCTCTCCCTTTTTGAGTTCTTTTGGACCCAGGATTAGGATCTGTCAGATTGTGGTGATAATGTTAAAATTAAAAATAAGTCAAATGTCTGGTGAGTGCTTGCTTGCTTTAGGTGACTAATAAGAATTTTCATGACAGCTTTCCAGGGTGAGAACTTTAATTAGTCCCTCCTACCAGAGTGAAAAACAAACTCGAAACAGTTAAGTCAGCCTGCCTAAGACCAGGCAGCCAAGTCTACCTCTGGGGCCCTTGCTGCAACAGAAAAAAGGAATGAATAGGTGGGGAGAGGCCCTTCCCAGATCAGCCCCTGAAGCTTCTGTGAAAGTCAGGTCTGTGTGCTGCCTTTTTGGGTGAACTTTTCTTTTCCCTTCCCTTTAGGCAATTGAAGATGAGGGAGGTAATCCTGATGAAATTGAAATTACCTCTGAAGGAAACAAGAAGACATCAAAGAGATCCAGCAAAGGTATGGAGGGTGATGTTAGGAACTTCTTTCAAACTGGCTTCCTCTGCTAATGTGCCTGTGGACTGCCCTGTGAATCTTTGATGGACCTTGAATGAAGGTGTGCATTTTCTTTCAAGATCTCTCCAATGTATTTTTGTTTCCGTGGGATTTGGGAAGTCTCAGCATGGAAGAGGTACTGACACCTTTGCTTATTTTCTTCTGTAGGTTTCTCGGCAGCTGTTGCTTATCCAGAGTCTTAACCTTCTTGAGGTAGAGAGTGTTTAGGATTACTTGAGTCTCCTATTGGTCTGACTTGTGGAAAATAGTTTCCCTTTTAAATACCGCCTGGCCAAAGCAGAGTCGTCACTTTTACAGATGTTGCTTTCAAAAACTGCCTATCGCATAAAAGCCGGATTCCACATGGCATTAATGACCCTCACCATTGCCCCAGATGGTCCCTTCCCGGTTCTGCCCCCACCACTTTCCTCTATTACATCCACCTGTAATCAGGTCCCAAACACGTGGTTTACTTCATCCACTCCTCTTCCCCATCTGTCTGCATTTGAGTCCTAGTTCATCAAGAGACAACTTCTGATCTCACCAGTAACAAGTCTTCTCTCCTTGGGTCCTCTGCACAGCCCTGGCCAGAGTTTCAGTACTGACATCATCCTGCCTTGTGTCCTAATTAGGTTGTTGAGGACAGGATCTGCTTCTTCCGTGTCTTCCTTCGTGGTAGTATTTACTCAATAAATTGAATTCCTAATTGAATTCAGTGACATTCAACTACTGTTTAAGAAATCAGCTAAAACTGGGCAGTTGGGCCATCCTGAAAGTTCTCTAGGTAATTGAAAGTTTTATTGCTCAGGCCCCAAAATGAAATATTTTTATCTGGCCAGTGGTGAAGACCTGGGTGTGAAATGTCTGAGAGGCAGGCACCAATATGGACCATGCTGTGGTATATTAGCTCTGGGAGAATAGCAGTCAGTGTCATCACTTTGGAGTGACGTCACTTGTGTGGTCCACAGTTCATTGTGCATTTTGACTTTGCCTAAGTCGATGTTTTTGCCAAGGCAGAGTACTGAAAAATCAACAGAGAAAGACATTTATTGGGGGGTGTGGGGACAGAGGATATACCCTGTGGAGTTTGTTTGTTTTTGCTTTTAAGAAAAAGAAATCCTTGTGTTAGAGTTTTTAGGAACACAAATATGCATTAAGTAAAGGAGACAATCCATTATTAAAAGTAGGCATATTTTCCCAGACTTTTCTGTGTGTCTACCATTACCTAAAAACAAATGCAAAAAGATATAACCAGAAACCCAGTGTAGTTTTGTCTTTCCATTAAAAAAAAAAAACCCATAGTACACACAACATCCTTTAATTTACTTTTTTCACTTAGCAGGTAAAGGAAATTTTCAATAATGCAGAAAATAAAAAGACCTCATTCTTTTCACAGCTGAGTATATTTGTCCTTCGTACTATAGTTGAGCTCCTCAGTTTTATCACTAAGCTATTTGTTCCGGTTTTCAGCATGTCCATGAGCCAGAGTTACCTCTGCTGAAGGAATATGTTTTTGTTAACTGAGAGAAGTAGAATTCTGGGGTCAAAAGATATGTACATTTATTTTTAAATAAGTTATTAGCAAGTGGCTTTCCAACAGGCTCTACTGGTTAATAACTAGCAACACGGTCAGGTACCTGTTTTCTCAAATTCTTGCTTAATGCTAAATATTATTTTCCTTGTATTTGTCTGAATTTCTCCACAGGTTAAGTGTCCATTTACATTTCTTCACAGATAAGACAATTTCTGATAATTGGCCATCTGTATTTTCTCAATTGCCTTTTCATGCCCTTTGCTGATTTTTATGCTTGTCTTTTGAGAGTGCTCGCTCTGTAAAATGTTGTTTGGTTTTTTTTCCCAGTCTTTCATTTGACTTATGTAGTTTGTTTTGACTTAACTAGTTTGTGATGTTTTGTCTTTCAAGTTTTAATCTTTAATACAGGCAATGCAGTTAACCTGTTTTATTTGGTTTTAGATTTTATGTTGTATTTTAAAAGGCAGTCCTTTGTTTTAAAATTACTTCTTTAAAAAAACTGCATTGCAGAGTAGTATTTATAGTTTTATTTTGAGTTCATTTGGAATTTATTTTTGTATATGATGTGAAGTTAAACAGGGATCAAAATAATGGGAATTTTAAAATATTTATTATTTATTTATTTGGCTGTACCAGGTCCTCATTGCAGCATGTAGGATCTAGTTCCCTGAACAGGGATCGAACCTGAGTCCCCTGCATTGGGAGTGTGGAGTCTTAGCCACTGGACCACCAGGGAAGTCCCAGTGTGATACATTTCTACTAAATTCCTAGTGCTCTTGCCCAGTCATAATCCCTGCTTGTCCCTCCAGAGGAGGGGGCCGCGGAGGATAGTTACTTTGACCATAGATGATTAGTTTTGCCTGTTCTGAAACTTCACGGCAAGTAGACACATTCAAAACAAAAAACTGGGTGTGGGTTTCTGCACTGTGTGGCTTGTGGAATCTTAGTTCTCTGACCAGGGATTGAGCCCAGACCCTAGGCAGTGAGCTCACAGAGTCCTAACCATTGGACTGCCAGGAATTCCCAATGCAAACTTTTCTGTCTGGTTTCTTAGACGCTTGCAGTCATTCTGTTCTGAAGTTTTACAGTACTTTTTCATATTCAATAGGACTACTTTATAAGTTCTCTTGAATTATTTTACAGCTGCCTTATTAAATTGTATTAAGATTTTTACTGAAAATAAGAGTTTCTTCTTTTGTGCTGTTTGAACAAACTCAAAATACTTTGCAATCTGATGATTTTAATCAGAATCTTAGAACACTTCCAAACTAGTTTTACACCTGTACTTTAATAGATCATTTAAGGTAATTTGACTAGAAAACCAAAGTCAGCATGTTTTTGAACAGTCAAATATATTTTATTAATTGGCAAAATTTTAAATAAATACTTCACAAGAGAATATAAATAAATGGCCAGTGACCACATCAAAAACTGTTTACGTTTAGCTATAAAGGAAATGAAAATGATTAGAAATACTAGAAAACAACTATTAAAATGGCAAAGATATAGAAAAACAAACTTCCCATACACTGCTGTGGAGTATATAAAATAATGCAACTATTTTGGGAGAAAAATTGGCACATAAAAGTTAAAAAAATTCAACTGAAATATTAATACATCCCAAATTATTCCGTTCCTGTGTCTTTAGCCAAAATAAATGAAAGCATAGATCCACAAAAACTTTAAACATGAATGTACAGTGTATCTTTTTTTGGGGAGACATAATTTCATGCTTAGAAAAGATAAAAATACAAGAAATTTTCATAAATTCTCACCCAGATTCCCGAAATGCTATCATTTTAATACATTTGTTTTATCCTTTTCTTTCTTGAGAGAGGGAGGGCGGGAGGGGAGGAGGGAGAAAGAAAAGGATAAAACAGAGGTAATACATATTTTTTCCTTTTCCCCTGAACTGTTTCAGAGTAAGTTGCAAGTATGTGCCTCTTTCCCCCTACATACTACAGTATTTTCTAAAAGCAAGGACATTACATAACTACGTAGTTACCAAAATCAAGAAATTAGTATTGATATAATGCTGTTATCTAAGCTTAGAGCTTATTTAATCATTTATTCCAGTAATGTTCTTCATAACTCAGAAGAAAAAATATTCTAGGGTCTTTTGCCTTCAGTTGTCACGGCACATCTTTTTTGGTCTCATTTAATCTACAACAATCCTGAAGCCTTTGTTTGTATTTGTGACATTACCATTTTCTGAAGAGCACAGACCACTTATTTTGAAGCCTGTTTTTCAGTTTGGGTTTATTGGGGGTATTTCTGGTGGGGTTTTTTTTCCCCTTCATGATTAGGTTCAAATCACACACTTCTGTCAGAAATACCACTGGAAGCGTTGTTTTTCTCTGTTGTTATGTGTCCTCCTTAGAGGCACATCCTGGCAATTTGGGCAGGTAACTTGAGGTGGTATTGGTTGGGTTTCTCCACAGGAAAGTTTGTAATTTTATCTATGGGTAGGATACTCTGAGACTTAAAAATACCATCTTTCACCCTCTGAGTTGTTCAGTGGTGATCTTCTCAATTCGTCATTCCATCTATAGTAGTTAGATTTCTGCCATAAGAGGTAGTAGCTTTCACTTCTCCCCCCTTATCAATGTGAACTTAGAGATTCCTATTCAGTAGGTGATAAGCCTTTGTGATTATTATTTATTTTGATGTTCAGATTCTCCCTGTGAGACTCCTGCAAGCTGGCCCCGGTATCTTATTAACATGTTCACATCACTCTTTGAACACTTATTTTCTGGCACAAAAGGGTGTTCCAGTGTCTGTTTGCTTTCTCTGCCCTGCACTGGGAATCAGCCATCTCTTCCAGGTACCCTTCTTCATTTTTGCTCAAGTGAAAGTCGCTCAGTCGTGTCCAGCTCTTTGTGGTCCCATGGACTGGAGCCTGCCAGGCTCCTCCATCCATGGAATTCTCCAGGCCAGAATACTGGACTGGGTGGCCGTTCCCTTCTCCAGGGATTTTCCCAACCCAGGAATGGAACCCAGGTCTCCTGCATTGCAGGCAGATTCTTCACCATCTGAGCCACCAGGGAAGCCCATAGAAGAGAGTGGGTTGCCATGCCTTCCTCCAGGGGATCGTCCCAACCCAGGGCTTGAACCCAGCTCTCGCACATTGCAGGCAGATTCTTTACCCACTGAGACACCAGGGAACCCCAGGACTACTGGAGTGGGTAGCCTATCCCTTCTCCAGGGGATCTTCCCAACCCAGGAAATGAACTGTGGTCTTCTGCATTGCAGGCAAATTCTTTACCAGGGAAGCCCTCTTTGCTGCAGGTGTCAAATTCTTGGCCACTGCTGGGTCTCTGAGGTCCTTTAGTCTTTCATGTACCTCATGAAATTAAATACTAGTGAAGCAATCCAAAACGAGCCAATGACAGCTTGAGAAATGTGGAGGGGTAAGCCAGAAAGAAAAACACCAATACAGTATACTAATGCATATATATGGAATTTGAAAGATGGTAGCGATAACCCTATATGCGAGACAGAATAAGAGACACAGATACATAGAACAGTCTTATGGACTCTGAGGGAGAAGGTGAGGGTGGGACGTTCTGGGAGAATAGCATTGAAACGTGTATTGTCATATGTGAGGCAGAGCACCATTCCATGTTCGATGCATGGGACGGATGCTCAGGGCCGGGGCAGTGGGATGGCCCAGGGGGATGGGATGGGGGGGGTGGGTGGGGGGTCCAGGAGGGGGAACACATGTAGACCCATGGCTGATTCATGTCAATGTATGGCAAAAACTACTACAATATTGTAAAGTAATTAGCCCCCAACTAAAATAAATAAATTTATTTAAAAAAAAAAAGAAATGTGGAGGGAAATGGCTAATATGAACAATGCACTTGCAAAACTTGCTAACTGGTTTTAATTGTTCTGCTTTGTGTTTGACGTGCTAATGAAATATCATTTGCAAGTCAACGACTTAAGCACAGTAATGCCAGAGGACATTAAAAATAGATACAGTATTCTCAATAAGTAAAGCTACAAGGAAATATTTAAGTAGTGTGACATAACTAATTTTGAGAAACTTTTCCTAGATATGATGACTTGATAGCACAAGGTTCTCAATTCCCCTCAAAGTAACCTAAAAGACTCTTTGAGATTTGTCTGTTCTAATATTCATCAAAAAGGAAATACAGAAGAATAACTCAAATGGAATAACTGTTGCATTCTTGCTCTCATTTTAATGGTAGTATATTAAGATTTTCTTAATGAAAGATACCATAAATAGATAAAATTGGGAGAAAATGTTACAGCATATAAACATCCAGAAAGCATTAATATTCCTACGAATTAATAAGAAAATAACCAATTGAGTTCAGAAAAGAGACCTCCCTGGTAGCTCAGATGGTAATGAATCTGCCTGCAATGCAGGAGACCTGGGTTCACTCCCTGGGTTGGGAAGATCCCTGGAGAAGGAAATGACAACCCACTCCAGTATTCTTGCCTGGGAAATCCCATGGACAGAGGAGCCTGGCAGGCTACAGCCCACAGGGTCACAAGAGTCAGACACAACTAAGCAACTAACACTTTCACTGCATTTTCATGAATAGACAGGTCACAGATAAAAGAAAAAACAAACAAGGCCTATATACAAAAAAGAAAAATCCTTGAATGAAAGCAAATAAAAATAATGACAGTATCATTTTTGCCAATTACACTGGTAAACAGGTACATAATTCTCAATATTCCACATTGACAAGGGTGTGAGGAAGTGAGTACTTAGATTGGAGATGGTAAATTAATAAAGCTGCTTTTGGGGCAGGGGTGACCCCACTGTGAAACTAACCATGGAGGTGAGTCAACGTATAGGGCAAGACAATTTTCCAAGGCCTTTATTAACAGAAGCAAGTTACGGAATATATATACAGTATGATTCCTTTACATAACAAGTTCATTCCCATTTGAATGGTACGTGTGTAAATCCACAAGATGTTTTCAAGGGCCACCAAGCTGACAACATTGGTTACCTCTTAGAAGTGCAACGGGGAGAAGGGAAAATAACTTTTTACATGAAATACATGAAAAAGAACTTTTTCGTGTATTTATGAGGGTGGATCTTCTATTGGTAAGCTAAAATTTACTGTGAAGTGGTGAGAATTTTTTAATGAGTGTACTTGTGTGAATGTATTTGTGTAATCAAATTTTTTAAAATACCTGCCCACGTGCAGCCAGCCACACTGGGTCCTGGGGGAATTCCCAGCAGGAGTCTGCGGAGGGGTCTTAACAGTTGAGTCGGTCATTCTCCCTGAAGTAGAAGCTTAATGGGGAGAAGAAATGGAAATCCCAAGCAAGGGGACTGGGAGAAAGTTAGGGAGACAAGAACTGCGAGTCTCCGTGGGCCTGTGGTTTGGAGATTGCGAATATGGGAGACCTTTTTACTCTTTGGAGGAAGAATTTGAGGGGTACCTTTTCTCTTAGTATGTACCAAAAACAGTTGCTTTAGTTTTTGCCACAGTGATATTTCTCATTCACATTAATTTTGGATTCATTGAGACACATTGTTTTTCATCTTGGGAAAGTAGAGTATCTTTCCCCAAATAGTGATTGTTGGTAAGCATCCTGATGGTGGTGTGTTTTCCATATTGAAGACTGAATGTTCTTAGGACTGCACATTCTCTTGACATTGCTTGTTAGGGCATTTCTTACCTGGGAGAATTCTCCCCTGGAAGGGATTCAGGCTGCAGTGTACCTGGGTGTACTGCTTATAGTGAGATCTGGATCTGCCTGATGAAAACCTGCTGCCTTTCTTGTGAAAGGGAGAAAGACAGTAGAAAGGGTGGCAAGTTTTTGGTAGTCTACTTAGATTTTTCCTACTAACAACTCAATGGAATTGGGCAAAAGCCAGTGTGTATATTCTAGAATGGTACGAGCCTGCGGAAATGTTGCTGGTATCTTCCTAGCATATTTATAAAGACCACTAGATTGAGTTCAAGACATTTTTGAAGCTCGAGGCATGTTTTGCCATAGGATACTGAGGTTCCCAGCCAACTACCAAGGCTATTTGCAATTAAAATATTTCTGGGAAAAAAAAAAATTCTGAAAACATAAGTGAAGTTAGAATATAGAAAAATCAAGTAACACATGGTATAAGAAAATTCTAAAGTCTGAATTATGGTACAAGTGATTGTTGTTAATCATTAAGTCGTCCCAACTCTTTGCAACCCCATAGAATGCACCGAATCAGGCTTCCTTGTGCTTCACTATCTCCCAGAGTTTGCTCAAATCCATGTCCAGTGAGTCAGTGATGCTAGCTAACGATCTCATGCTCTGCCGCTCTTTTCCCCTTTTACCCTCA
Source organism: Giraffa tippelskirchi (assembly GCF_054371585.1). Taxonomy (NCBI): domain Eukaryota; kingdom Metazoa; phylum Chordata; class Mammalia; order Artiodactyla; family Giraffidae; genus Giraffa; species Giraffa tippelskirchi. Next base: position 94,933,162 of record NC_137280.1, on the reverse strand, counting down.
ATCTTTACCAGCTTTTCCAGTGAGTTGGCTCTTTGCATCAGGTGGCCAAGGTATTGGAGCTTCAGCTTTAGCATCAATCCTTCCAATGATTATTCAGGGTTGATTTCCTTTAGGATTGACTGGTTTGATCTCCTTGCAGTCCAAGGACATCTCAAGAGTCTTCTCCAGCACCACAATTCGAAAGCATCATTTTTTCGGCCCTCAGTCTGCTTTATGGTGCACCTCTCAGTTCTGTACATGACTACTGGAAAAACCATAGATTTACTAGTTGGACCTTTATGTGCAAAGTGATGTCTTACTAGATAAACACCTAGTAGCCTAAGAAATTCATCTTTAATTTGGAGAAAAATGATGGTGCTTCCCAGGTGGCTCAGTGGTAAAGAATCCACTTGCCAATAGACGCAGACATAGAGGGTCGGGGAGAAGAGGAAAACAGTGAATGAAGGGAGAGAGTAGCATGGAAGCATATACACTAATATGTAAATAGGTGGCCAATGGCAATTTGCTGTATGACTCAGGGAACTCAAACTGAGGCTCTGTAATGACCTAGACGGGAGGGAACATATGTACATGTATGGTTAATTCATGTTAATGTATGATAGAAATCAAACCAATATTGTAAAGCAATCATCAGTCAATTAATAAATATTTTTTAAAAAAAGAAGAATCCACCTGCCAGTGCAGGAGATGCAGGTTCAGTCTCAGTTGGGAAGATACCCTGAAGTAGGAAATGGCAGCCCACTCAAGTATCCTTCCCTGAAGATCACATAGACAGATAGGCTTGGTGGCCTCAGTCCACAGGGTCTCACACAACTGTGCACATACTCACACAAACCATATAATGCTATGAAAGAATATAGAAAGCTATTCACAAGGTAGTAAGTGAAAGGATTATAAAATGGCAGCACAGTTTTTAAAAGGAGAGTATGTGTATGTTCGTAGCACAGTATGGAAGGGTATCCATGCCCCACTGTATGACAGCTCCAGGACTAACTATTAGATGGTAAAATTCTGAAAGGCATTTACTTTCTTTTTGCTTTTCTGTGTTTTCCTTTTATGTGGTTGTCTCTGGGTAAACATGTTCCACATTCCTTAACCAAAAAGCACATATGATCTTTTTTGTTTGATTGATTGTTTTGGTTTGTGTGGTTGTTAATTTGGGTTTTGTTTGGTTTTTGCTGTGCCAGGCTTGTGGGATCTTAGTTCACCTACCAAGTTTTGAACCTGAAACATCTGCAGTAAAACACAGAATGCTAACGACTGGAGTTCCAGGGAATTCCCCACAGCAGCACATTTGTATGAGATACTCTTCTCCCCATAACCAAAGCCACTTAACATGACAAGCAGGCTGGAAAGGGTCTGGTTGCTTCCACCTTATTAAGAATCCATTTCTAGTGCCTCATACTTCCACAGCTAGTTGATAAGAACAGAACCACTTCTATTAGGGGTAGTAGGGAACTCCCTTATCCAGATTGGATTTAACTATTCCTGGATTACTGTGTTCCTAAACGGAAAAGTCCCACAGGTGTTTTAGATTGTCTTTCTGTAGCGCTCAGGGTGTATAAAAGTGAAAGTTGCCACTTCTGAAAAATACATATCTTTGATCTCACAGGGCGCAAACCAGAAGAAGAGGGTGTGGAAGATAACGGGCTAGAAGAAAATTCTGGGGATGGACAGGTATGTGAATCTCATCAGTGATCAGCTCCGTGCATGGACCAGGGCCCGTCATTTAATGCTTGTATTTTTCTTTATCACAGGAAGATGTTGAGACCAGTTTGGAGAACTTACAGGACATCGACATGATGGATATCAGTGTATTGGATGAAGCAGAGATTGATAACGGGAGTGTTGCAGACTGTGTGGAAGATGATGATGCTGAAAACCTCCAGGAGTCCCTGTCTGACAGTAGAGAGCTTGTGGAGGGGGAGATGAAAGAGCTTTCAGAGCAGCTTCAAGAACATGCTGTAGGTACCTCAGCAGGGTCTCTAGGACATACCCTAAATGTAAAAATTCCTCAAACAGCGTAACAGATAATAACTATATTTGAAATTATGTTCTTTTAATGCCATTTCAGTACAATGTTTGGCTAATCGATTCACATCACAGATGAGTCTGAAAGGCACACTTTGCTTCATTGAAAAAGGGTGTCTTGTGAGGAATAATTGTATCTTGTCTCCATTTGAATAGAGCAGCATTAAGCATCATGGGGACACTGTTCTAGCCTTCTTGTTATAGGAGATTACTCTGTGATGTAATAGCTGTGATGCCTCAAATACCAAAACAGGTTGAAAGTCATTCAGATTGGTACTCCCCTAGTCAGTCTTGTAATACTATGACCTTGTTTTTAGAGCCTTCACTTTTATTGTGTTAGGATGAAATCCAGGGCACAATACAATTATGGTGAGTATTACTTACTGAATTCTGTCTGCCAGACATTAGGCATTAGTTCCTTTCATCCTGTTAACCACAGATATATAGATGCTTTTATGCCCATTTTTTCAGTTGGGAAAATAGGGGAGTAAAAAGGTAAAGGTAAATAAATATCTCCAGGCAGTAGCTCATATGAGAATAAGAATGAAGGCCAAGGTAATTCCAGATTCCATACACTTAACTCATAGACTGCGTTTTCTCAGTGCCGTTAATTCAGTGGATTATGTTATTTCCAAAAGGATGAATGTTTCTCAGGTAGACAGAAAAGGTGATTAAAAAATAGAAGCCCTGAGACATCTTTGAAGGCATTTCTGTTACTGGTATCGTAAATTTTGTTCTCCATTTATTTTACAGGTAGAGGACAAAGAAAGTATAAACAATTTAGATACTTCATCATCTGACTTCACTATATTACAGGTAAATTGTTGTATGGCTCAATAATTTTAAAATCAAAGGTTAGACTACAGTTTCTGGAATCCACTTCTGATAGAGTCCCAACTAAAAGTTACTGCAAGGTCTGTTTACTTTTTTGGCCTCCTAGAGGAAGTTTTGCTTTCAACTTTCCTGAATAGAACGTGCCTATTGAGAAGGGCTCATTGTTACGGCTCCCCCGCCAGCATTGAAGATCCCTACAGTTAAGACTCGGGACTTTTGGGGACTTTCCCTACAGTTAAGGCTCTTGTTAGTTTGATCAGTAACAGGTCAAACCGTGGGGTCTGTCCTGGAGGGCTTCCTCTGCAGCAAAAATACTCCTAGATGAGACATGAGACAGCCAGGGCAGCACCCCCTCCCCAGGAGAGAAGAATGGGGCTCGGACAAGGGTGAAGGAGGGTGAGGTGTGGTGACCACAGCACTGACATCACAGCTGGGAAAGATGCGTTCTCAGGGGTTCTGATTTTTCCCTTTGGGAAGTTTGTCCTCAAAAAGTACACAGAGTTCTCCTGATGACTGTAGCATCTTGGCTATTAAACACGTTAAACTACGATCTGTGTTAAAAGTTAAATGAGAACAAATAAGATGTGGACTGAGTTTTAGGTATAGTTTGCATTAATATGAGTCTTAAGTTTACTTTTACTTTTTCTGTCAGCCGACATTGGTTTAAACTGTTGAAATAAACCTGAGTATCTGATTTTCAGAACGTTTCTGAGGAAATGAAAAAATGGCTTATGCCAGTCCTTGTTTTTTCTTGTTTTAATAATCTAACTTATGCTGATTAATTGGAAACCACCTTTCAGACAAGACCTTCATTTCTCTCTGCCAGACAGGGGTCGGGTGTTTTATTAGTGAGCCACAAGCCAGCCTCCAGGAGAGTACAAATGCAAGAAAACCTGGTGAAACTTGGTTCACCATTCGGATCGATGTCTCTCCAGCTGCAGAGACAAAGCCTGTTGCTGACTCAGAAAGGAAAGGAGGAGCAGGCTAATTTTCTTGAGTGTCTCCTCAGGTTTAACAGTCCTGTGTACATTGTCTGGTCAGGACAGTACATACAGCCCCACAATGTATATGTTTTTGTCAAGGGAAAGTTAAGAGAGAATCGTTCTGCCTAAAATGGTTGTTTCCTTCTGTGTAGAATCTTTCATTCCTAGCATGAAATGGGAAAAAAAAAAAAAAAACTTGATTACCAATAAGTGAAAACTGTTATAAAAGTGACCCGTTTCCAAGGGCTCCCCAGGATGGCAGGTCACTGCCCAGTGGACTGTGCAAACCATTCATGTGCTTGTAACTTTACACACTAAGCACCTGTGCTGTCTCAGATGCACGAGGAGAGAGGTTGATTGCCATCCTCCGTGTGTAAACAGAACGATGAGTAGAGACCTGGACTGATAAATGGACTCAAATCACACAGCCATTGCTCAAATCTTGGCTCTGCTGTGTATCCTTGAGCAAGTTTGTCAACCAAAGTGTACCTGACTCCTAATCTTTGAAAAGAAGGATGATACTAATAGAACCAACCTGCTAGGGCTGTGTGGTGATTGGTTAATATATGTGTATGTAAAGTGCTTAAATTTCTGCCTGGAACCTAGACAATGCTTATCGGAATTGGCTGGAATTCTAGAATGTTGTCCCTTGAGCAGAGGGAATGCAGGGGCCAGTGACCACACGTTGAAAGTCCCTTCCTTTGGTTGGGCAGCCTCTCTGAGAGCACATGGTCCCTGCACTAAATGTGTAGAACTTAGCCTGATGTGGGGTGAGGTACAGATGAACCTGTTGTGGAGGAGGTGGGAATGGGGGTAGTAAAACCAAGCACTGATGTTGGTGAGGAGTAACAGTGGTGTGACTTGACAACGGCTTCCTGGGAAGGGCTTAAAGGATGTTGAAGAATTAGATCTGGCTTGCTGGATTGTTGATTGGAAAAGATAAGGAAGAAGGCACATGTGATACTGTAGGGGCTCGATTGACCAGGTAGGTGGGCAAGTGTGTATTGTGAGTCCACTGCGCACAGTTAGAACATGGGTCAAGCCACCCATGCCTTCTTTCCCTTGATCTTTGGAATTTTTGGAAACTAATACTGCATTAGTAAAAAATGACTATCTGGTATAATGTGTCTGATATTCTGCTAGACAATAAAAGTATAAAACTGAAAGCACAGTTATCCAGGCATGTAAGACAGTTGAGAAAGACAGCCATGTGGTGGGTTCATCACCATTAAAAGTGATAATGTTGCCAGGCGCTGGGAAATGCAGCAAAGCACAGGACAACAGTAAACATGGAAACAGTCCCCTGGGGCCGAGGTGGATGAAGTGCAGCACCAGCTCTCCTGCAGGCTCTTGCCTGGAACAAACAGGTTCCTTCGCCTGTTGCATTTGTGAGGTTCCTTTGCCTGTTGCATTTGTGAGGTTCCTTGTCTGTGTTTTTAAAAATTCTCTTCTTAGTTGTTACACTTTGGGGTGTAAAAGTTTCGTCCATCTGGCACAATTTTATTTATGTTTTTTGTTGCAGGAAATTGAAGAGCCGTCCTTGGAGCCAGGTACTGTTAAATGAAAAACTTAGCAACGGGGTTTGGAATCATTCTAGTTTTCCACCTTCTCTATTTGAATTCTTTAATTTTAAAGTTATCTTACTATAGTATACTTGTTTTAAAGGTTTACGATCCAAAATATACCAGGATCATAGAGATTGGAAACCCAGCCATATCACCAGATCTGTGAAAGTGGCTGATTTCTCATTTTGTAAAGCATATTGGTGAGATGAGACTATCTCATGCCTTTTTAAGTGAACACGGCACTTAAACAGATATAGAGAGAGTTTGGATGCCTCTCAAAAGCCAATACCTCTGTACCCCACAAAACAGATCTTGTGATATTGGGCAGTGTGTTAATTTTGTGGTTTTTAATTCAGGCAGAGCAGGCAGTGGTAGGGAGATAACATTTTAAAGCATTGAGACATAACTGGATTCCAGAAGAAGAAAAAGTTTCTTCATAAGAATTCCAAACAAATACTATTCACTTTCTGGACTACAAATATCTCAGAGCACCGATGGAAGAGATTCTGGTTTTCATGTCGGACTGTTCTGTTAAAAGAAATTCAAAGAAATTTGGAAATTGAGCTCTGTTCAGTGAATGGTGATACATTGAGTTAAGCAACTTGGACTTTGGAAGCTAAGTTTGGAAGAGTCATATATACACGCCGACAGAATGAAGACTGTCAAGAATCAGCCAGAAGGTGTTGGGGGTTAAATAAATCTCTGGGATGCTTTTCTCTTCCATGTAGCATAGAGGCTTACTCTAGCAGTCGGTCGGAGTGCAGGTAGTGTAACCAGTGTTAAGTTTGTGTACCCGCGGGTTTTCCAATCTCTGTGTAGCTAGAAGTTCTCTTCTTGTTAGTGTGGCCGCCGTGCCAGTTCCGCATTTGTGATTGCTTTATTTCCCTGGTAATTAAACCTTGTGCCATTCTATTCCTGTTAAATCCGTAGAAAATGAGAAAATACTCGACATTTTGGGGGAAACTTGTAAATCTGAGCCAGTAAAAGAAGAAGGTTCCGAGCTGGAGCAGCCATTTGCACAGGAAACAAGTAGCGTGGGGCCAGACAGAAAACTTGCGGAGGAAGAGGACCTTTTTGACAGCGCCCATCCGGAGGAGGGTGATTTAGATTTGGCCAACGAGTCAACAGCACACGCTCAGTCGAGCAAGGCAGACAGCCTGTTAGCGGTAGTGAAAAGGGAGCCCGTGGAGCAGACAGGCGATGACGAGAGGACGGACTGTGAGCCTGTAGGGCTAGAGAAGCCAATTGAGCAGAGTAGTAAAGCCTCAGAGCACACGGAAGCCTGTAGCGAGGAGGCCGCGGAAGCGCCCCCGGAAGCCTCAAGCCCGGACCCCGGGGATAGCAAAGAAGACGTGAAGAAGTTTGCTTTTGAAGCTTGTAATGAAGTCCCTCCGGCTCCTAAAGAGTCCTCAGCCAGTGAGGGCGCTGATCAGAAAATGAGGTTTGTTTTTTCTCAGTTTTAGACCAGACGCTATCTCCTTTTCATTGGTCGTTTAATGACACACATGAGCTGTTTTTCTGCAATTGGCCAGCCAGACTGATGCAATTGTAGTTTACCTCTAAAGAATGTTTGATTTCTCTTTGTTTATTTTAAGCTGATTACATAATCTTTTTTCTTTTCTCAACCTATCATGGTTGTTTTCTTTAATTCTTCCTAATTATCTTTAGCCCAGCAGAATTAATTAACTCCTGTGGGTCTGAAATCTTATGGTTAGGTCAGATTTCCAATACACGTTTGTAGGGGTGTCATTTTTTTCAGAGCTAAATTTCGGGTAGGTATGCAACCTCAGCACATATTTTATAATTTTGAGTTAGTTTCCTCTCTGCTTCTTCCTTCTGGAGTGACATTGTCTTTTGTCTCTAGTTCTGTCGAAGATGACTCGGATACAAAAAAGCTTTCCAAAGAGGAGAAGGGTAAGTCAGCAGGGTGACACCCCCGGGAGCGATGGTTCTAGTTGGCTCTAGCCCATCACACACCCATTTATACCTCATAGGCCTGTGAGCCTGTCTCGAAGCCTTTCTCCATTCTGGCCACCTGCTTCCTCACTCTGCGGGTTCTGGGTTGCAGGGCGGAATTGTCACTTCGATTTGACTTGGACACTTGATTTTGCCAGAGTCCTTCGAGCGCCCCTATCCTGACTTTCCCTCTGATTTGTGAACTTCTTGGACACATTGACACATGCAGATGGAGAAAATGCTTCGAGTTTTCAGATACTGGGGTTTGGTGGGTCCCTGGTATGGTGGATTTATCAACACCAAAGCCCTTTATTAATTTGCTAATTGAGAAGTAGTTTTGCTGGCTGCTCCATACTCATCCTTAATCGGTGTTCAAAGAAGGCCAGAAATTGGGGAGAGGTTGTATCTCAGGCTCCACAGTGACAGCTCCTGTCTTATGTTCCAAAGTCACCTCACTGGGATGGGTGATGCCATCTGGTAGCTGATGGCTACCACAGCCACGGGGCCAATGTGTCCTGACCAGTCGTAGTAAGGGACATTGCCATCGGTTCTGTCCACCTCGTGGGCAGCTCCAGAACTCATGTCAGGACAGCAGGCCGGCCTCCAGCCCCAGCCTTCTCTGTACTGCTGGCCTCTAGAGCAAGTAGGGAGAGTGTCTGGTTTGGAATGACTCGAAGATGTTTAAGACTCAGGATCTTGTCTGTATCTTGTTTTTGACCGGAACTTTCTTTTGAAATAGGTCGTAGCAGTTGTGGAAGGAATTTCTGGGTTAGTGGACTTTCTTCTACCACCAGAGCTACAGATTTGAAGAATCTTTTCAGCAAATACGGGAAGGTAAGACCAGAGGAGGAGACTTGTGAGCTCATGTAATATGGCCTCTACGTGTAGATCATTGTCCCCTGCAATGAGGACTTTGACACCGTGTGGTCCTTTGAACTTGCAGGTGTGCCGGCCTGTGGCCGGTCCGCCCCCACTGAGATGTGAGGCTAGCGGGTGTTCCAGAGCCCACATCCATTTTCTATTTCTCATGCTTCCCTGGCTCCAATCCACCCTATCATTTCATAACTTAATGAGTCCATTTCTGTGGGTTTAAACCTATCGAGGGATTGCTGTTGCGTGGGGAGGACAAGGCGTCCCATTGTTGTGAGTCATAGCGACTAGAGAAGCTGTAGATAAGAGTTATGAACGAAAGATCTTTGAACTAGATCCCTGTGAGCAGCTATAGGCCTCAGCTCTGCAACACAGAGTGGTGTGCCTAGGGCATGTTGCCAGTCCCATGTGAGTCTTGTCTCTACACTTGGGGCTCACAGAGCTGTGGGAACCCCGCCTCTGCTCCCTGTTTTCACCCCTAGGCTACTGAATAACTCTAGCCACCTCTGCCACACCTGCCTGTCTCCCTCTCTCCCTCCTCAGCCCAGAAAAGGTGGACACGATGCCCAGGTGGGGCCCCCACACATACACATTGAGTGCTGCCTCTTCTTCCTTTCTCCCCCAGCCCCTTCCTCCCAGTGCTTCCTGGACTCACCTCCAGATAAGCTTCCATGCCCACGCCTCCTTGTCTTCAGTCTGCTTTGCCAAGTAAGATTTAGCACAGGCCCTCATTCACAGTTAAGATTCAGAAATGATAACGGAGAAAACCAACATCTTTGATCTTGGCTGTTGATGTTCAGGAACTAACAAGTAAAACAAAGCTTGACATGTTCCTCACAGTAACTCAGAACTCCCTGGACATCTGCATTACGGAGTGGGACCCTTCTCTTGATTCTGCAGTGGCCCTCAGAGCAGATGTCTGCTCTCTGCAGGGAAATGTCCGTCTGGAGCCTGCTGTGTCTTGGGTACAGGCTTAATGTGGATTGAATAGAGGCCGTACTCCTGGGAATCCTTATTTTGGGGCTCAGATTTCATGTGGCAGAATAAAGAGGAATACCAGCCATGGCCCTTGACACCCTGGGACTTCTGAGCCATGGGCCTTATGTCATAAATGGGAGTCCCTAGCCTCAGTCTGCTGCTGTTGTCGGGCCAGTTAACTACCATCTAGCATGTGAGGATGTATCTGTAGCACCTGAAACATCTCCTTGAATTTCATTTTGTGAGTAATAGGGTGGGCTTTGCATTCCAGAGTATTCTTTGTAAACCTGTCCTATGTCCCTCTCCTTCTGTAGATGTGTCGTCTTACTTCACTGTCCACCTGGCTGACTACATATTTAGAAACATTTCCCTTCAAGGTTTACATAGTATTAATGGAATTTTGGCAGGACACTGCCTTCAGCTTCACTCACCTCTCTCCACCTCACTGTCATCCTAGTCCTCTAGAGAAACAGCCATGGTGGAACAGAAGCAGCCAGGCTATAGCACTGCCCTCCACAGCCTTTACCTACCACTTGTCATCCACCTGTTCTTGGCATCTCTGGGAAGTGGCATGAACCACAGTATAGGGGTCTGGGTGGGGGCTTCGTGTCTGAGATGTACATGTGTGTTTTCCTTCAAGGTGGTGGGCGCCAAAGTTGTGACCAATGCCCGGAGTCCTGGAGCTCGCTGCTACGGCTTTGTTACCATGTCCACGGCAGAAGAGGCCACAAAATGCATCAACCACCTGCACAAAACAGAGCTCCATGGAAAGATGATCTCAGTGGAAAAAGTAAGGGGCCATTTTCCTCCTGAGATCTGACCACGTTAGGAAATAAGGTAGTACTTCTACCTGATTCTCTTTTTTTTAGGCGAAAAATGAACCTGCTGGGAAGAAAACCTCTGAGAGAAGAGAAGGGGAGGGGAAAAAAGAAAAATCTAGCAATACTGACAGGTATGAGTCTTCTCAAGGGGATTATGGCTGAGATGACCTTTCTCTTGATGTCTCGTTTCTTTCTTTTCCACTGGTGGAAAGGCTGTGAGGCTTTCGCCCCCTTACCTTCTGTGCACTTGCTGGAGGATTTTCCCCGTCAGTCCTCAGAGGTGTCTCGAGTTCCTCTCCTAGGCTGCGTGTTCTCCATCCTGTGGATGCCTCCAAGGCACCCGCGTCCTCACTCGGTGCTCATTGCAGGAGTCTTCGCTGGGTTGTTCCCTCAGTGTTTCATCTCACACATATCTGTATCTGCACGCCATTTATAGATCTGCCAACGTCAAGAGGGAAGAGAAGGCTGACAGAAAAGATGATGCTAAAAAGGGTGAAGACGGGAGTGGAGAGAAGAGTGAAGACCAGGATGATCAGAAACCTGGCTCTTCAGAGCGCTCTCGAGCCACAAAGTCAGGTAGCTGACCAGTGGATGTGAGAGGTTGCATTCTGGCTTCTGTTCCTGGCTGGTGTGGTTAATGAGCAACACAAGCTACATTTGTTTTCCTTGAAGTTGAGTACTTTTCTCTCAATAGGAGGTGTCCCTTCTTACGTGATTCCTTTTTTCCTATAGGAAGCCGAGGAACTGAGCGGACAGTGGTGATGGATAAATCTAAAGGTGTGCCTGTTATCAGCGTCAAAACGTTGGGATCCAAAGAGCGAGTGAGTATTCTTTTCCTGCCTGGGTTATTTATTTCCTTTAACAGTTCTCTGTGTGTTTTAGGGGATTCTTGAGCTTAATTTGAGAAAAGCTGTCTTCTGAAAATGGAGGGGTTTTTTGAACTTTAAAATTGAGAAGGTTTAAAGGCTTTCCTTCATAGTTTTGGTAAGAATTACTGCTCTTTTTTTTTTTTTAAGAAAAAAAAAGAAACTATTTTGAAATTCATTTATGGATGTGATTGGCTTTATTTGCCTGCATCTGGGCATAGCAGTCCATGTTCATTGCCGGCCTGAAGTTTCAGCAGCTCTCCATTGTGCATTCGTAACCCACACTTGCCGGAGCCAGCCTTCCGGCTGCCTCTGCGCCCAATCTCCATCTTACTCATTCTGTGCATTGTCTCCGTGCAGACGCTCCATAGAGCCACAGAATCCACAGAGTGCCCACCTTAGGTTCTTACCACTTCACTCTGTCTGCCGTTTTAGGGTCACGGGCAGCTCTAGATGTTCATAATTCAACTCTTGACAGCCTTACAACTAGGATGGATGTGGGCCCAGGTCCCCAAGACTACCCACATTTCCAGATCTACTCTGGGTCCCGCTGGGCTCTGCACGTAGTTGTAGTTAACCCTAAGGTTGGCTCCAGTGATGCAGGGAGGTCACACAGCCAGGCAGGTGGGGAAAGCCCCAGACAGAGTCTGGAGGGAACTCTCCTGGCTCCCTGTGGTCTCCTTCCCGAGATGGCTCCCCAAACAGGGACAGTGTAGTAGCACAAGGGTCATGCTTCTGCCCAGGGAGCCCCGTTACAGCTTCAGTTCCCAGGCTTTTTACTGGGGGCTGGTCACATTGGTACCCTCTCCTGACTCCCAGAAGGAAAGCAGTTGTTCAGCATAAACTATCGTTTGCATGGTCAGGGCACAGTGAGCCACCTTTGCCAGTTAACTGTTGACTGCTACTGCGGCTAAGTCGCTTCAGTCGTGTCCGACTCTGCGTGACCCCATAGACGGCAGCCCACCAGGCTCCCCCGTCCCTGGGATTCTCCAGGCAAGAACACTGGAGTGGGTTGCCATTTCCTTCTCCAATGCATGAAAGTGAAAAGTGAAAGTGAAGTCGCTCAGTCGTGTCCGACCCTTAGCGACCCCATGGCCTGCAGCCTACCAGGCTCCTCTGTCTATGGGATTTTCCAGGCAAGAGTACTGGAGTGGGGTGCCATTGCCTTCTCCGAACTGTTGACTAGGGTACTCTGAATGCCACAGTTCCCACCACTAGCTTCAGGCCTGCCATGTTAACCTGTGCTGGCCAGATGCCCAGCCATTTAAGCTCATGAATGTTGTGGATCAGTTACAAGGTGAGAATTGTATTATGGCATTTCATATCTGTATTGTGTTTGTGCAAATATTTTACTGTATCAGATCATTTCTCCCTTCTTTTTAACAAATGATGTCAAATGGAAAAACCGAAGTGTGGGTTCTAGGGCTAAGATGAATAGATGTCAAAAATTAATGCGCTGGGTACAAATAAGGAATTCTCAGACATGGCAGAAATGGCCTTGGTTGGGCACCACTGCGTGTTTAATAAAAGAATGTGTTTTGGATGCACTTGACAAAATGAAAAACAGTTCTGTTTTTTTTATCTTAAATGAAAAGTTTCTGAGGAAATTCTCTTTTCAGTGTTGACTACTGAAAGTAGTCAGCAGATCCCAGTTTAGCTTGGTAGTGAGTCTGTGACTCTGAATTTTGGTGAGCCAAGGTGTGGTTTCTCCAGATAGAATATAGTGTTACCTGATTGTTTCATTTGCTGTTCAGCTTCATTTCTGATCTTGGATGCTTGGGCCTGGATCCAGTTGAGTCTTCCTGCTTTAACTTGTCAATGCTTCTTGGTGAACCAGGTGTCTAAGAGCCAGGATCGCAAATCGGCCAGCAGAGAGAAGCGGTCTGTTGTGTCGTTTGATGAAGTCAAAGAGTCAAGGAAGTCGAGAGACTCGGAGTCTCGCAGGTGAGTTGGGATCCAGAGATGTTAGCTGATTTGGGCAACACACATATCAACCAGAAGTACAGTTTTGGTGAAGTAACTGGCATATAGATCAGTGAAACCGATCCTCATGCATGTGTTACTTTTAACATGATAAAAATATTTATCATGACATTACCCAGTATTGAGAGAAGGACAGGCTCTCCTCAGTGGCTTCAGGTTACTGGGCTGTGCCTTCAGACCATCCTTTGGGTCTCTGGCTCACATCACTGACGCTCATGTCAACATACACTGCTGGCTGCACAGAAATATAAAAGTTAAATTCATCTGTATGATGCAAAAGTAAATCTATTTGAGTTTGAGCTTTTGAAAGGACTAAAAATTTATAAAGAAGTCGACTAAAGTAAAATTCCCCTTTTCAGCACTGAAAGACCAAAGATGTGTGACAGATAGGAATAAAGGTGATTTGAAATAAACAAAAATTAGCCTGATAGCAAGGTTGACAAGTGGCTCAACAGGGTCATGAAACATCGTTGAGTGCAGGGATCAGGACCATGCAGATGAATGCAATGGGGGAGGTGACCCCAGCCTTTGCACTTCATGGGCTCCTTCCCAAAAGCCTGGCGTTATTATCTGTTGGGTGGGGATGCACAGGGTCCAAGACATGGTCCCTGAAGCAAGGAAATCACAGAAATGTTTGTCCTTATCACAGACACAAAACAAGACCAGATAAGGCATTTCTGCTGGTACTATTCCCTGTCCGTAAACAGAGCAGAGAATAGACAGGAGATTGGAGGGAAGCACATGCTGGGCATTGTCAGTATCTCTGCAAAAGTTGGGCTGTCGGTGTCTCAGCCTAGTGCCGGGAGGATGGGTTCTACACAGCCTGCTGCCTCTACCAGCCACTGGCCCTTGCTTGTTACTAAATGTATCTGCAGTTCGAGGCCCCCCCATCCCACCTGGGGGCACTGCTGCAGCTCGGGGGTCCTTGTAGCCTCTACTCTTTGCTTGCAGGTTGCGCGAGCATAGCGAGCGAGAGCAGTCCATGCAGGCAGAGCTGGAGCGGCAGGAACGCAAGAAGCTTCTCATCGCCCGTGAGAGGCTGGCCTTCCACAGACACCGCCTGGAGAGGGAGCGCATGGAGCGGGAGCGGCTGGAGCGGGAGCGCCGGCGGGTGGAGCATGAGCGCCGTCGCGAGCAGGAGCGCATCCACCACGAGCGCGAGGAGCTGCGGCGCCAGCAGGAGCTGCGTTATGAGCAGGAGAGGCGGCCTGCCGTCCGCAGGCCCTATGACTATGGGCGGTAAGCCACGCCACAGCGCGCTGCCACCCTTAAGGTGGCCTGTGGCATTTAGACTGTACCATGTTCCCCAGAACATTTGCTACAGCTCAACTTGATATTCTGTACTTTGTATGGAAACCTGAGGTGGTTTGAGATTGTTGGAGAAACGGTGGGTGAAAGTGGCGCTTATTAGATCATTAGGTTCAAGTACCAGCACAGATAGACACACACACACTTTCCAGGCTTTTAAATCATTGCAGTGATATAAATGGTTTTGAACAGGTACATTGCAAGTGCTACTGATAGTCCTCTGCACTGTGTGTCTCCTGGGTCGTCTGCATGACCCAACCCTTGTGGCCATGAGCAGTTCCCAGAAGGGATCTGACACCCACTTCACTGATCCCCTCCTCTAAGGAGACCTGAGCTTTCTCTTTGGGGGACTCAGGTATGTTGGATAAGAGAATGGAGCTGTTCAGTCACATCCCACATCACCCCTCCAGGCGCTCTCAGCTCTAGTAGCAGAGAATGGACTCTGTGGATAAAGTTAGTTCTCATTCTGTGAAGTGATGGGGCAGTTGGACTGTTGAGGGTTTAGTTTATCAGCTTCCACCGAGGTCATCCATTAAGGAGGGGAAATATATGCCCTCCTTTCTTGCTTCCCACCCCCCGACTCCAGGCGAGATGATGCTTACTGGCCAGAAGCTAAGCGGGCAGCCCTGGATGAGCGCTACCATTCTGACTTCAACCGTCAGGACCGCTTCCATGACTTTGACCACAGGGACCGGGGCCGCTACCCTGACCACTCTGTTGACAGGTCAGCCACCTACCCTGCCCACTTAATTCATGGGGCTTTTTTTTTTGCCCTGGTTCATTCTGTTCTCTGTGTGTGTGTGGACCATTTTTAAAGTCTATTGAATTTTTTTAATGTTACATCTGTTTTATGTTTTGATTTTATTGCCCCATGGTATGTGGGATCTTAGCTTCTCAACCAAGGATGGCACCCCCATCCTCTTCATTGAAAGGCTGTCTTAACCACTGGACCACAGGGACATTCCCTGTCCTGTTTTTTGGGTGTTTGTTTTTTTTTTTTTTTTGGTCATTGTTCATTCATAATGAAGATCTCAAGTGGCACTTCTAGGTCTCAGCTCCAGGTGAACCAGCAGTGTGTGTGTGGATTACCTAAGTTCAACTTGGGAAGTGTTTTCCATTTGGGGATCTGTCCAACCTATGTTTCTCCTCATGATTTCATTTGAATTGCCTTTTTCAGGAGAGAAGGTTCAAGGTCAATCATGGGAGAAAGAGAAGGACAGGTAAGTCAGAAGCTGTGATTTTAGCCAGTTTTCCCTGTACAGTTGATTCTCTTTTCTTTTGCATGCTTGCTTCCTCCTCCACCCAAGTTAGAATAATAAGGAGTAAGGGGGTGTGGCACCTGCACCCTGTGTGGAACAACAGCGTGAATGAATAGCTTGTACTTTGTGCTGGCCCAGAATTCAAGCAGGTATTCTGAAGCCTTGTATAGCCTTGACCCTGACGTTCTACACATCTTTGTGACTACATGGGTACTAAAGTGCTGGAGAGCTTTTCGTGAGCCTGGCAGGGTCTGTTGGAAGGTTCCGTGTGACTAACGGTGCTGGCCAGATGTGACGCCTCATGTTGTGGACTCCAGGTGCACCTAGAGTGTCAGTGGTTGCCCATGCATTTTTTCTTTAGCAGCATTAACACATTAGAAAACAAGTTCAGTTTTTTCCTTTTTTTTTTCCCTCTCATATTTAACTTGAGAAACTTTCTCCAGAGAGCCTTGACTTTTTAGTGGGTTCCTTGGAGAATGGAAAAGATGAGGGAAGTTTGTGATCAAGGCGTTACTCGGCAGACATAGTCGCCACCGTGGGGGTTGGTGCTCTCCCTGACCACAGCACCTTGATATACTGTCCACCTCCCTCCGAGCCTGAGAACATGGCTGGGAGTGGCCAAGCTCCTGAGGCCTTTCCTGCCGCCTCAGCAGTTCATGACCCTCAGGCGGTTCCTGTTTCTCTCCTCCCAGAGGTACGTCTCTCACACAGCTGAATGTGCCCCTGGTGTCCTGGGTTTCCTGTGGTGGAGATGTTGAGCACCAACATGGTGGTTACATGTCCCACTCTGGGATCCAGAGCAGGGTCACATCCTGGTGCTCCCACTCCTTCTGAGCCTGTTTCTCCAGCTGTGTAAGGGAGGAGGGGGTGTTAAAGAAGATGACTTGCGTGTGTCTATCAGTCCTGCCATGCTGCTCTTGAACATGGATGGCTTCTGTCGTCTGATTAGACAGTGCCGTCCTGAAATCAAAAGGCTGTTTGTGATTGTTATATATATTATATGATTATATTCTATATGCAGGCACCTGGCACATCGTAGTCATTTCCTGCTGTGGGTCACCCACTTGACCCCTCCACCCTTTGGTCCATGGGTGCCTGAACCTCAGCCTTCTGGTTCAGGAGCACCTAATTCGGTCTTGGGCTCCACAAGCACTTCTGCCCAGGATGTGAGCAGATTTCCAGGGTGCAGCTGTGTCATGCCAGCTGAAGGCCTCTAGACCCCAGACAGTGTGTACAGTGCCTATTGGCACTGTCTCAGACCTACAGGGGCTTCTATCTGAGTTATCATCCTTGTCATTATTAACTTGTTGCCCAGACGCCGTGGGATCCAGGGTTGTACTAAAATCTTTCATCTTGGCCCTTTCACACCAGCATTACCCTGAACGCCACGGAGGACCAGAGCGCCATGGCCGCGACTCCCGTGATGGCTGGGGCGGCTACGGCTCCGACAAGAGGATGAGCGAGGGCCGAGGGCTCCCTCCTCCACCCAGGTTTGTGACCCATGTCCCATGGTGCCCACGAGGGCCTCACAGTCAGCTGGCCTGATTGATGTATCCAGCTGAGGACTCCTGGTCTTGGGGATAAGCCGAGTGTGGACTCTGCTGCCCAGGCTGTTTCCAGTCTCTCTGAACAGCCTTGGACCAAGTGCCAGTTCCATTACCCGCAGCCCTCCATTGCTCAGAGGACTGGGATCACAAAATGCCAAACCCACCTTCCCAAACCCAGCGTTGTTGTCCTGGAAGGCCAAGATGGGGGCAATCCAAATCAGAGATGTCTTTCTCCAAGGGGCAGACGAGAGTGGGGGGACCACGGCCGCAGAATAGAGGAGGACCGTGCATGGCAGGGCGCTGCTGACGGAGGCATGATGGACAGGGACCACAGGAGGTGGCAAGGTGAGGACTGATTCTCAGCGGAGCTTCAGCGTCTTGTGGAGAAGTATCCAGGCAGCTAGAGGTGCCCCTGCTCCTGAGGGTGGGAGTAGCACTCTGCTTTTCCCACTACTCAGCCTTGCTTTTTCTGCATTGGGTGGGTGGCTGGGTGGGTGGGTCTGGGGGCTCCTGGTGAGTGGATGGGAGGGGTGCTGTGGATGCCATAGCTCCTCTCTCTCTGCCTTGACTTAGCGAGGACCGTGGGTGTGTGTAACCCATATGCTCACATATCCACCAGGGACCTGGCTTTTAAGACAGGGACTGGAGCCCTGAGCCCTATGTCATCTGAACTCCTTATCCTGTGCCCCAGGGCACTGTGTGAAGAGTGCTTCTTGTTTTGCAGGTGGTGAGAGGAGTATGTCTGGTCACATGATGAACCGGGGAGGCATGTCCGGGTAAGGACTGTCATCATTGGTCTTGTTTTTGCCTGTAGGCTCTGGCGGGTGTCACTGCTGTTCACAGGGTGCACCTCTGACCCTTGGTGGTGCCACCCTGGAGGGAAGAAAGCCCCAGAGAGACCCAGCACAGGGCAGAGCCCACTGAAGGAAAATAAACACAATCTGCCTTTGTTCCAGGCGTGGCAGCTTTGCCCCTGGGGGGGCCTCTCGGGGCCATGTGATCCCGCGAGGTGGCTTTGGGAGCAGACCCACCGACGCCCACTTCACTCGCCGCTATTAAGTACTTGGGCTCCTGTGTTACACGTCGCGTGGCAACAAGAATATGTTCTGTTAAGAGTTCCCTTAAACTGTGTACAATAATTTTTTTTTATCTGCTGCCATATTGTAGCTCAATACAATGTGAAATTGTTTTTGTTTTTTTTGGTTTTTTGTAATAAATGTGTTTCTGTTCCAGTACCCTTTATTTAAAGCGTTGTGTCTTTTTTTACCTCAAGTAAAATGAAATGACACTCATCGATGTTAAGCCACAGCTCTTCCTTCAGGGAAGGAGGATGGAAGGGGGCAGCTTTCAGGGACTGTTGGATTTTCCAGAAGCACTTTGCCAGCAGCACGCCCTACACGACCCCGGGCCCAGAGTTCAGAGGACTGTCTGGGTTGTGCACATCAGCCGTCCATCTCTCCTTGGGGGCCCTGTTCCCATTGCCCACATTCTGCCTCCATATATGAGACACTTGCTGCATGGGATGTTCTATGGGTTTTGTGTGGTAAAAATACACATAACATGAAATTTACTATTTTAACTATTTAAGGGTATAATTCAGTGGCATTGTGTATATTCTCTGCATCATACATCCGTTCCCACCATCCATCTCTAGAACTTCCCCTTCCCGAACTACAATTCTGTCCCCATCAAGCACTCACTCCCCAGCACCCTGGCTCCCACCACCTACTTTTTGTCTCTGAAATCTGACTCCTCTAGGGACCTTCTGAGTGGGATTGTGTCCTACTGTGAACGACAGACGACCACGTGCTGTGACAGGAGCAGAAGGGCTCTTGGACACCAGATGATAAAGTAAACCTGGGCAGGGCCCAAGTGGAAGGGGAGTTGCCAGGATGGAGGAGTGGGGAGGGGGTCTCCATGCAAGGTACAGGTATGTTCAGGGATCAAGGGCTGCCTGGACTCCAGGGGTGGCCAGGTTTATTGCAGAAGGCAGTGTGTAATGGGGCAGTGCCACCTCCCTAGGTCAGCTATGTGCCTTGTCTCCACAGACCCTGGGTCTGTGTGGATGGGGCTGGGGGCACACCACTCCACTCTATTAGGGGAATAGTGGTCAGAGGCCTGCTTCTTGGCTCCATCTCCCACACTCAGGTAGGGTCTGGGCCTGGCCCCCCAGACCCACGCACCCACCCACCCTCTGGAGGCTGAGATGTACAAACAACCAAGGCTGACTGGGCCTGTTCCCCCAAGGCCACGGTCAAGGTCAAGGAAGACAGGGGACAGGCCTTTTCACCTGTTGGCTGAATAACACCTCCTCCACCAGGCCAGGCACATCCCTGTCATAATTCCTCCATATTGCCTGGGGAAGAGGGACCTGGCAGACAGGACTCAGTTAAGAACCTTCACACAGGAGAGCGCCTGGAGTCACCCAGGCGGGTCCTATTATTGGAAGTGTCCTTACAAGGGAAATAGAGGCAGAGGGGCAAGATTGAGACATGACAAATACAACCCTGCTGGCTGTGAGGGTGGAGTAAGGGGCAGTGGCCTCTAGAAGTTGGAAAAGACAGAAAACAGATACCACACCCCATAGTCTACAGAAGGAAGCATTATATACCTGGATTCCAGCCTGCTAAGACCCATGTTGGACTTCCAGCCACATAGGGCAATTTTGTCCCCTGAAGACAGCTGGCGACACCAGAAGACATTGGTGGTTGTCATGGTGGTGGGGGGGGGTGTAAGGCGCCACTGGTATTTTGGGGGTTGGAGGCAGGGACACTGCTGGACACCATGCCTGGTGTGACCCCAACACAGATTCATCCTTCCTGGATGTCGCTGATTCCAAGCTGAGGAAATGTGCCCCGAGGTGGTGGGCGCTGTGACAGGGCACTGAGGAGCACTGGAGGAAGAGGGCAGGGGAGGCTTCCTGGAGAAGGCATCTAAGCCGGGGGCAGATGAACAGGAGTCAGCCAGTAGGAAAGATGTCCTAGTGAGGGGCCGCACAACAGGGGAAAGGCAGCTATGTTCTGGGAACTGAGGGCTTCCAGTGTGTCCCAGGACAGAAGGGAGGTGGGGCCCCTCTGATGAGTCTTACAGGGGTGGGGGAGCCACAGGTGTGTGAGCAAGGTCCATGATGTCATCAGACATGGTCTACGGGGAACAGATGGAGGGGGTGGTCCCAGAGGTGGGGCCAGCAGGGAGCTGGTCACTGGCAACAAATGCAAGTTGAAGGAGAGAAATCTGGGTCTGATGATGAGGACACAGGTCAAGAGCAGCACCAGTCTCCAGGCTGTCAGATCATGGACAGGGTGGCACAGGTCATGCAGGGCTTCCCTTTCCCAAGCACAAGTCCTCGCCACTCCTTCCTGGCTGAATGCATGGACGGATGTGTGCGATCTTCTACGCTCAGGTTAGCCTAGGAGACACCCTGGCCTCTGATCTCTGCCTCCCTCATCTGTAACACTGCTCTCCCCTCCTGGCTCACAATCCTGAGTGAGCTCCATCCCCTAGAGTGACATGAACCCAAGAACTCTTGGGGACAGGCAATCCTGTGCCAGCTCAGGGCACCAATCATTACCCAGGGCTGCTCCCTGCTCCCAGGGTAGCTTCATGGGCCAGCAGCTGGCTCCCACCCACGTCTACCTCCTACCCTGTCAGGGGCAGAGGTCTTCTCCTGCTGTCACCATGGTGGGATGCCCTCTGTGGCTGGGTATTGGGGACCTCACAGGGAGCATCTCAAGCGTCCACCCTCCCCAGAGCTCCAGCTGGATTGAGAGACTTGTGGGTCACCAGGCAGCTGACCCAGAGTAGGCATGGGGTGTCAGAGAAGGCTTCCCAGGGGAGCAGGATGTCTGGAAGTCAGGGCCCTTGTGGGCCAGGGAGACCATGACCACCAGGTCTGTGCTCCCCAGCAATCCCCAGCAATCCTCAGGTTGTGGGGAGAGGGTGGAATGAGAGTGGAAACCAGGTGAGGGCAGGGACTTGACTAGGTGTGAAGATCAGTAATCTGAGCAAGAAGGAGAATCAGCAACCATGCGGGCTTCCAGCCGTGTAGATCAGCCCCTGCCCCTAGACTGCCCCACTCTGTGCTCAGCCCTCCAAAAACCAAGGAGACCCCAGACCCAGATGGGCCCTCAGCATGTTCTGAACCCTGAGCCCAAGGGCTATGGTCTGTTCCCACTCCCCATACCAGAGCCCACCGGTGGGCAGGGTCCAGGTACAAAGGAGTGGACCTTGGCCTTCGATCAAGGTCAGGCCCCCAGGAGCCAGAAGCCCATTTCCCAGGGGTCCAGCACATGGATTGAGGAATACTTCCAAGTCCTTTATTGGGCCAGCAAGGCCAGGAGCTGCCCAGTTGGGTCCCAGTCTGGTGTTCATGGCGCCCCTGCCCCTGTTCCCGCCTGGGGCAGACAGCTTCCTCCGACAGGCTACTTGGTTCGTTCCTTCAGGTATTCCCAGCCCTCCTTGGAGTACTCCCAGGCCTTGGAGGGGGCCACGGACAGAGCCGACATCATGGTGATGATGCCTGTGGGGAAGAAGGGCCAGGCACCTTCAGCGGAGACTTTTAGAGGTACCACCACCAGCTGTCAGTTCCACACAGGGAAACAGATGGAAGCCACACTGCTCCCCACTCCCTAGAATCTCCACCACCTTGTCTCTTTTAGCTCTTGGGGAGGGGGGTTGTACAAAGAGCAGCAAAGCTAGCGATGGAAGGAATGGCCAGGAAGGGATATGGGAGGTATCT
The DNA here is from genome assembly GCF_054371585.1 of Giraffa tippelskirchi. NCBI lineage: Eukaryota > Metazoa > Chordata > Mammalia > Artiodactyla > Giraffidae > Giraffa > Giraffa tippelskirchi. The sequence continues at coordinate 94,911,423 of NC_137280.1, read as the reverse complement.
GGGGCCCCGCCCCTGCATGCAGATGGACCAGGGCCTACCTGAATTCCAAGAGTCGCGGATGTGAAAGTTAAACTTTGGAGGGGCTGGGAGCTGGGGAGAGAAGGGGAGAAGGGGCTGGTGAAAGAAGACCTGGCAGGCCCAGCCTCCCTCACAGGCCAGGAGAGCAGCATCCAGTGCCGAGGATGCCAAGCAGGGCTGAAGGACCTGGGGTCAAAGGCCATTACAGAGCTGTCACCCTGGCTCCCTCCCAGGCAGCCTCAATACCAGCTCAGGGTACCTGTGGTAATTTCAGGCCTGTCTGCTTGCACACATACTGGCTGAACTGGTACACGGCGGTGGGGACCACCTCTTCGGCTTTCTGAAGGACCGCCTGACTCTTGTCACTGGGCCCCAGCAGCTCCTGGTCGTACACCAGGTAGATAGCACCCCCAGCCACACTGCCCTTGATGAGGAACCTGCAAGCAGAGAAAGGAACCATGGCAGCTCAACAGACACTGCTGGCCACCTCCCAGGTCTAGGCCTGCAAGGGTGGGGGTGGGAGTTAAACTCCTAGGGGAAGGGGGCCTACAGTCCAAAGAGGAACACACCTGAAGCCAGGCAGCTAATGGGGGAAGCGCGGGGCATCTTGGTAGCCCAGAGGCAGGCCTGACATACGGCACTTAAATTACAGCATGCAGGAATATTCAGCGCCATTTAACTGGTACACTGAAGCATGGAGGGGGACGGTGTCACTCGAGATGCCGCAGAGGCCAGGGAAAAGTTAAGGCTTAAGGCGTCTGACCATCTTCTACCTTCCAGTTCCCGTGGAATGCTCCGAGAGGAACCCGCGGGAGTTTTCTAAGTGTCCCTTTAACCTCGCAACAAATGCGTGCGGCACTCTCACATTACAGAGCCGGCAACTGAGACTCGGAGGGGTCTAGTATACAAAGTGAGTGCGAAGGAAAGGACTCCCTGGGAAGCAGGAAGTGGAGAAGCTCCACTCTGTCTGAACAGACACGGGAGACCTGACACTACGGGCAGCAAAGAGGCGATCGGGAGCAAACCAGATGTCGGGTGCCCGCAGAAGGGAACATCTTCGGGGGCTTGAGGCCCGCCCGGTGACCCCACGAACCTCATCAGCGACCAAACTCGAGGTACCATGATCGCTCGACTCCGCGCGCAAGGACACTCGGTTCGCCCGCCGCTTCCGGTTGCGGCGCCGCAGGGGCTCTGGGACGCGTAGTCTCTTTTCAGCCGCAAAGGCTTCCGGGAGTCGGAGTCTCGGCTCCGAGAAACCAAAGATGGGCTGCGGTCCAACTGCAAAAAACGTCTCCGCGAAGATTAGTCCTCAAGGACCAGCCACCGCAAAGCTGTCTGGGAAAAGTAGTCGGCACTTCCCGTGTGGCGCCGGACGGTTCGTCTAGCTGCCAAGCCTCCTGGGAAATGCAGTTGGTCGCGGCACGGCTCTGGTGACGTGAGGAAAATAGAAGTCAGGTGGCTTGAGTGAGGCCTGAGGGAGATCCACAAAATGCCAGAGCCCAGGAGATCCCTCCGCGCCCGCGCTAGTGACTAACGGCTCAGGCCTAGGAAGAGAGTGTCACGGCAACACGAGGGCGGAATTGTCTGATAGGCGGGGTTTTGGTCATGTGATCGGGTCGGGGTTGGGGCTTCCCTAAGGGGTGGGGTCAGGGAAAGAGCTAGGCAGGAGGCTGTTGCCTGGCAACGCCTGGAGCAGTGCCCCCTCTCCACCATCTAGTCCCTCCCCACAAGGATCGGGGAGGGGGTCGGAGTCACGTGACTCAGACCCTACGCGGGGGGCGCGGTCCGAGCCCCGGGACGCGGCCGTGAAGTAAGGGTGGAGGGGCGAGCGCGTGGCTCCTAAGCCCGGACCCCGGCCCCTCTGGACGTTGGGAGAGACAAACCTGAGTGAGTGAATGCGCGGTTGGGAACGTGCAAGTGGGTCGCACGCCCCCTCTGTCTAGAGGAGAAACTTAGGCCCAGCGATGTCAGGAGGCCAGTGGGTTCTGCGAGGATCTGGGTTCCCCCTCTTCTCCCCCATCACAACCTAGCTATTTCATCCACCCATTCATCCATTCCCTTACCCCCCACCTCCCGCCCACCCATCTTGCTAGGTAACCCCTGTGGGGCTGCTGTGATCAGGGCCTGGTTGAGGAGAGGGTTGAGCTGAGGGGCTTCAAGGCTTTCCCTGGAAGTGGGGAGAGGTGGGAGAGCGTTCTTGGCTGAAGGGATGCTGGCGTAACGGTTAAGGCAAGGAGTTCGCTTCTCTGATAATTGATAGATTTATGGATGGGAAGTGAGGGAGATGAGGATGCACAGGGAGGCAGGGGCCAGACCTGCTGGGTCTCCATTCGGGGAAGTGGTGAATCCTGGAAGGGTTTGGAGCAGCAAGAGACATGCCAAATTTTTTTGGACAGAGATCCCTATGGCCTCTAATCTTTTCCCCATGCAGTTCAGAGGATAGAAACCCCAAGATGGAATTGGCCTGTGCCCTTTTCAGGGGAAACCCATGACCACATGAACTTTAATTAGCTGGCTTTTCTCTCTTATGCCTTTTCCCTGAGATACAACTCCTGATTTACTTGTCACATCTTAACTGAAGTCACATCTTAACCCTGATGACATGGATACCTCCATCTCCAAGCCAGTCCTGAGTGTCCAATTCCTTCTGGGTGTCTCCAGATAGAGTTGTCTTTCTGGGCTCCCTCACTTCTCACCTCCCACATTCCTTGTATCACTCTGGATCAGTCTATCTATTGAGCACCTGCTACAAGTCTGGCAGTTTGGGGCACTGAAGATCCAAAAGTGAGCAAAACAGGGACTTCCCTAGTGGTCTAGAGTTTAAGACTCTGCGCTTCCACTCCAGGGGGCTCGTATTCTGTCCCTGGTCGGGGAGCTAAGATCCCACATGCTGCATGACATGTGGCAAAATGTAAAAAAAAAAAAAAAAAAAGTGAGCAAAACAGAAGCAGGTTTCCTTTTCCTTTCTGCTCTCATGGAAGTGAGTCTAAGGGGAGAGAGGGAGCCTGAACAGGTAATAAATCATCAAGATCATTTCAGGGGATGACAAGTGCTGAGAAGGAGATGAATGTTCTACAGGTAAGGAATAGAAGAGGATCAGGAAGAGAGGTGCTGTAGAGAAGGAGGCCATGCAAGCGCCCTCTGAGGAGGTGGTGGTTGCCGCGAGACTTGAAAGAGGGAGCCATTGGGTTGTACTTGGGAAGAGCATCCTCACAGAGGGAACAGCCGGTGCAGAGGCTCTGAGGCAAGATGGTAACTGGCTGGTTCCTGTGATCAGTGACGAGGCTAGTGTGGCCAAGCAGAGTGAATGAGAGGGGCTAATCCAAACAGGGTCTTTTTGGTTGCTCAACTTTTGTCTTAAGTGAAACAGGCAGGGTTTTCAGCAGGTAAGAATATTGCTGCAGTGGCCCAGGTGAGCTGGATGATGACCTGGACCAGGTTGTGGCTATAGAGACAGAAAAAAGGGGCCAGGGCCAGGGCTGGGGGTGTCATCACTTGCTGTTCGAACAAAGACACCATTTGGGGAAATGGGTGTGACTGGGGTTTAACTCTGGGCCAGGCCTGTGTGGGCCGCCCTCTCTCCCACTGCAGACCCAGGGAGGGCCATGAAGGTGCTGCTCCTCACGGGGCTGGGAGCCCTGTTCTTTGCCTATTACTGGAATGACAACTTTGACCCAGGTAAGTGCCCGGGTGTGGGGGAGGGAGGGATGGTCAGGCTATCCTGTCCATCCCCCAAGCTGACCACCCCTGCTCACCACCAGCCAGCCTCCAGGGAGCCCGTGTGCTACTGACCGGAGTCAGTGCCGGCGTAGGGGAAGAGCTGGCGTATCACTACGCTCGCCTGGGCTCCCACCTAGTTCTCACTGCCCACACCGAAGCTCTCCTGCAGCAGGTGAGACACTCCATCTCAAGTAGGGGTGGGGAGTGGGGAACAGGGATTGAGTTTGAACCCCTGCAAGCATCTGGGCTTCATGTGTGACCTTGGGCAAGTCACCTAATCTCTCTGAGCCTTAGTTTCCTTATTTGCGAGTCAGAGACAAGAAAAGTACCTTCTCCTGGGTTCTGGTATGGGACTGAAGCAGTAAGATAGTTGTAAAGCGAGGAGTTTTCCTCACTGAAGGAGAGTAATGATAGTGAACAAAGGCTGTGCTGATAGCTCGGGTTCTCAAGGGCAAAAGTGAGGTGGGTAGACATTTCTTAGCAACAGCCCAGTATTGCTTCAAGGAAATATACATCTGGGGACAAACCTTCCAAAACTTCAAGAGGCCAGCAATCTCAAGATTTATTTGAAATCTCCTGAGTTTTTAATTTTGATGGTTGAACAAGCAAAAATGTCCCCCATTCTGGCCCGTGAGCTGCCATATTGCCATCCCAGTGGTAAAGCTTTGGGGATGATGTTAAATGGATTCCGAGGCTCATTGAAGGGGGGGGGGCTTCAGGCTGGGGCCCTCATGGAGCCGACAGGTGGAGGGGGACCAGCTGGGGTGGAGGGGCCCACGGGCAGCTCTGGCCCCCCCCAGGTGGTAGGGAACTGCCGGAAGCTGGGCGCTCCCAAAGTCTTCTACATCGCTGCGGACATGGCTTCCCCTGAGGTGCCCGAGCGCGTGGTGCAGTTTGCGCTGGACAAGCTGGGTGAGGGGCGGGGCCTGGAGTCTGGGACCTTGGTCTAAGCTTAGGGGCAAGACCCAAATTGGGGCGGGGGTGTGGTAGTAACAGCCGTCTGAGGGCGGAGATTTATGGCTCCCGGGCTAAGACTAGGGGGTGGAGCCTCATGGCATCCAGTGGGTGGAACCCATCCACTGGGTGGAACTCTGGACCCGGCCCATTGGATGAGGGTTGAAGCCTGGTTAGGGAGTAGAACGGGTTCTCTTTGATCTTAGTTGTCGCACTACCTGGGTCAGAACTCACTGAGTCCATGCTCTGGCCGGAGCTTTGCTAGTTCAAGGGTCAGGGCTCGGGGCGGTGTCTCATAGGGCCGAGGGGTACGGAGCCTCAGGGACTAGCTCCAGGCTGACGGACTTCTCCGGGCCAGGAGGGCTAGACTACCTGGTGCTGAACCACCTCGGTGCCGCCCCAGCAGGCACGCGGGTCCGCAGCGTCCAGGCGACACGTTGGCTCATGCAGGTACTCCGCCCCTCCGCGGCCCCTGCGTCGCCCCCTCGTGGCCCTGGTCCCGCCGTCCCACCCGACTCCACAGTCTCCCCATTCCCATCAGGCCCTGCCCCTCGGGGCTCCAGACCCCGCCTTTCCTGGTTCTAGGCTCCACCCTCTTGGCCTTGGCTCAGTCCCCCGGCCAATGCTATCACTCTCATTCGGAACGCCGTCCCAGTCCTCAAGCCCCTACCTACCAAGGCCTTCGCCCCTTCCCCGTCTGGGCTTGAGTTCCTCCTCCGCCCGGTGACTCACAGTCGCTACCTCCAGGTGAACTTCCTCAGTTACGTGCAGTTGACTTCTTCGGCGCTGCCAAGCCTGACTGACAGCAAGGGCTCCCTGGTGGTGGTGAACTCATTGCTCGGTGCGTGTACGTGGGGCAGAGAGTGGGGAAGCCACAAGGGCTGATGCAGGCGAACCTGGAGGGGGCGGGAAGGCTTCAGCCGCTCAGCCACTGCCCTCCCGCGCCCCCAGGCCGGGTGCCCACCTCCTTCTCCAGCCCCTACTCGGCAGCCAAGTTCGCACTGGACAGCTTCTTCAGTTCTCTCCGGCGAGAGCTGTACGTGCAGGAAGTGAACGTGGCCATTACCATGTGCGTTCTGGGTCTCCGAGACCGTGCCTCAGCCGCCGAGAGAGTCAGGTGAGGCCCAGGACGCGTGGTGGGGCCAGGCTGCCTGGGAAGGGCTGTGGCCAGGCTGCTCAGCCCCAGTCGCAGTCCCCATCATACCCTCCCGTCCCCAGGGGCATCACGAGGGTCAAGGCGGCTCCAGGGCCCAAGGCAGCCCTGGCTGTGATCCGCGGAGGCGCCACGCGTGCCTCCGGCGTCTTCTACCCATGGCGCTTCCACCTGCTCTGCCTGCTCCGTAGCTGGATGCCACACTCGAGGGCCTGGTTCGTCCGCCAGGAGCTCAACATAACGATGCCCGCTGCTGCCTGAGCCTCTGGGCTTGAGGCTCCTTCATCTTCCCAGAAGAAGACCCTCCAGCCAACCGTCCTGGAGCCGGGACAGACACTGAAGACACTTCTGAGCAGGTGGTCAAGGGCCAAGAGAAAGTCATCAAGACACAAAAGTAAACCCGAGAAAAACTATCAGCACTTGAAAACAAGCAGAACTCGGATTGTACCAGGCATCTTGTCAGGAAGTCGGAAGTAAATTACCTCAGTCTTCTTAGCTGTTACTGATGATATGAGAGCTGCTTCCATTTTGCAGATTAACAAACTGAGGCTCAGAGAGGCGATGTGACTTGCCCCAGAGCCCTGGCCACATCAAACAGGTCATACCATCACTGAGCCACCCTTGGAGCCCTCTCTATCTGTGACCTGAACCCACTGCCTCCCACTTTGTTTGTTCTTTCCACTCAGTCAGCCTCGGAGCATCCTCCAACCCTTTCCCCAAGCAAGGGAGCCCTCGAAGCTCTCTAGTTGCTCTTGGCGTCTGAGGAGAGGGAGGAGGAAAAGAACATGTTCTAGGCTAGGTCCAGCCTCCCATTTGATAATAAAAATTCTTGTTCCCTTGCACATCCGCTGTTCAGGTTCCTTCCAGTTTGCTTGTGGCAGGAGGTGAAGAGGGATGTCTATGATATATTTATGTCAGAATGCTTAACTTCATTTCACAGGTGGAGAAATGGAGGCTTCAAGACAGGTGGACCTCATCCAGGAAGTCAGGGATGGAAGGGAAGGGAACCACTTGTGGGCCAAAGGCGTTATTTGCAGCACTAAGCAGGTGATTTATGCCCCGGTAATGGTCACCTGCATCAAGCGCTGTGCACTTGACATTCGTGACCTCATGGCATTTTCGCACCCAGAGGTCAGTGCTATCATTATTATTATTTTATGGATGAGGAAACAGAGAGGGGAAGTTGGTGGCAGAAGCTGAGATTCCTACAACAGACTATCCCTCTTTAAGGCAATGTGTGGTGAACCGCATCTGCACACCACTGATATTTACAGTTATAAGTTTAAAATGGAGACTTTCCTTAGAATGGTAAACCAGCACTGCTTGCATAAAGAAAAAGTAACTGTAAAGATTAAAACTGTAGCATGAAAGCAGTGTTATAAAATGCAAGCTACTGTTGGTTCTCCAAGGCGCCAAGATCAGCAGATGTTCGAAGGGGTAACCCCTAAACAGATCAGCCCCAAACTGATAGTAACTCTTGGAGATAAAAAGGATTGAAAGATAAAAACGAGGGGGAAAAAAGGTTTTGTCCCCACCATGCCTCCTATCTCTGCCCCTAAAATTACACCAGGTGGCGCTAGTTGTAAAGAACCCACCTGCCAATGCAGGAGACATGAGACGAGGGTTCGATCCCTAGGAAGATCCCCTGGAGGAGGAAATGGCAACCCACTCCAGTATTCTTGCCTGGAGAATCCCATAGACAGAGGAGCCTGGCGGGCTACAGTCCTTAGGGTCCCACAGAATCGAACACGACTGAAGCGACCTAGCACACACGCACATATCAAGTGCCACCGGGGGCACTATATCACAACACTTTCCTTAGCTCTAGTCCAGAACTTGGCTTCATGTATCGTAAAACCAATTCCTCCGTTAGTGGAAGTTTTATTTTGTGCCAGGTGTCATTATATCTTGCTCAGTTTGGAATACGTACTATTGTTGTCATCCTTCTATAAATGGAGAAATTCTGGTAGTGGGAGGTGGAGTCCCTGGCGCTGGGCCAGCCAGGTGGCGGCAGAGGTAGGATCCCAACTCTCAACCCACCTGCAGAGGGAGGGACCGCTGCCATAGTCACGCCCACCGGGTCCGACTAAAGATTAAGGCTCTCTGGGGTAAATTAGTGGAGAAGGCAATGGCACCCCACTCCAGTACTCTTGCCTGGAAAATCCCATGAACGGAGGAGCCTGGGGGGCTGCAGTCCATGGGGTCACTGAGTCGGACACGACTGAGCGACTCCACTTTCACTTTCATGCCCTGGAGAAGGAAATGGCAACCCACTCCAGTACTCTTGCCTAGAGAATCCCAGGGACGGGGGAGCCTGCTGGGCTGCCGTCTATGGGGTCACGCAGAGTCGGACACGACTGACGCGACGCAGCAGCAGCAGCAGCAGCAGGGGTAAATTAGCTGGCTTTGGGTGTCTGTTCGCGCATGCTCAGAAAGCCCGCAGGGACTTCTCCAAGCCGCCAGGGGGAGCCCGAGCTATTCTTGCCTCTCTGGCCCGCTCCTCCCGCGAGCTGTTAGATATCCCAGAGTTCCGCTCGTCGGAGGCCCTTCCGCCGCGGCAGCCATTGTAGGACAACAGGTTAGTGAACTCACTCGCTAGTAGCATCCGTTGCCATCCGGACTCTGGGGGGGTCCCAGGCAGCTCGAGGGATGGCTGAGTGTAGCGAGCGAGCCCGTGGGAGCCGAAGCGCGGGGTTCCAGGTGGTGGGGACCCAGCCGGAGCTCACCCACATCCCTTCTCTCCTTTCCTGTCCGCAGCCATGGCTCTGCGCTACCCCATGGCCGTGGGCCTCAACAAGGGTCACAAGGTGACCAAGAACGTGGGCAAGCCGAGGCACAGCCGCCGCCGCGGGGTGAGTACCAGGGCGCGGGGTTAGGGAGTAGGAAGCCTTCCGGGCGGAGGGCAGGGCCTGGGCAGAGGCTCCCGGAGCGCCGTCGGGGTATCGAGGGCCGGGGGATCCCTGGTGTTTTAAGCACGGGGAAAAGGAATGTGAGGCTGACCAGAGGAGAGAGTGGAAATGCTGGTTACCCGCCTGTGTGTTCCCGTTTGCTGCGGACGCCCACCGGGGCCACGTACCAGGACCCTCCCCCGCGCCGTGGATTCGGAAGCTGAGTCGGGAGGGACGTGAGAGCGGGTTTTGACGCATGAGCAGGAGTTTGTCGAGTAGGAAGGTGTATGGATCCGGGTTGAAACGTGGAGGGAAAGTGGATTCCTTGATTTCCGTGTTGAGGAATCTTGGCCTCGAGGGGAGTGGGGTGTATGTGTTTGTTTCTTGGTTAAGCGGCCCCAAATCCACGGTGCCCAGCTTGTGTGCAGATTGACAGTGTTCAGGGTCCCGGGACAGGCCGTGCATGACGCGCCACTTTGATGCCGATGAGAGGGAGTGGGGGGAATCTGGGTTCCGTCGTCGGCAGACCCCTGAAGCCCCGGCCCTGACGCCCCGGTTTCGCGCAGCGTCTCACCAAACACACCAAGTTCGTGCGAGACATGATCCGGGAGGTGTGTGGCTTCGCCCCTTACGAGCGACGAGCCATGGAGCTGCTCAAGGTCTCCAAGGACAAGCGGGCCCTCAAGTTCATCAAGAAAAGGGTAGGTGGGATTCCCGTGCGGGGGCCCGGTCTGGGACTCAGGGCTCAGGCTTACGGCCCTCCTTGCCTGGCAGGTGGGGACACACATCCGCGCGAAGAGGAAGAGAGAGGAGCTGAGCAACGTCTTGGCCGCCATGAGGAAAGCGGCAGCCAAGAAGGACTGAGCCCTTCTCCTCTGTTCACAATAAATCTTGCCAAATACTCAGCGTTTCTGTGCTGCCATTGGAAATTGGAGGGTAGTTCACCGTTGAGAACTGGGGGAGGTCCCACCCCTGGAGCACCCTGGTGAGGTGTGGTGGTGGCAACAAAAGAGGCCACAGCCAAGCAGTACTGGAAACGGTTTTTAATCATAATTAAATACACTGATTTAGTCATAATTAAGATCGGGCTTCCAGTCTCCCCCAAGCTTCCTGGGGCTCAGCTGCCCAGAGCCCCTCCCGGGGTGCAGTTCCGGCCCGGGCCAGGCCCAGGCCCAGCAGTACCACGGGTACCAAGGGCTGCTGTCACCGCTCCACCGCCAGGGCCTCAGCCCTTTCCTCAGGAAAGGCGATGTCAAAGATCTCGCGGTAGTGCTCCACAAAGTGCACCTCCAGGCCCTCGGTGATAAAGGCAGCCAGGTCGTAGAAGTCCTTCTTGTTCTCAGCTGGCAGAATGATGCAGTTTACCCCAGCGCGCTTGGCCTGGGAGGGAGGAGGTGGCCGGTCAGTGTGGAGGAAGGAGAGGGCTGGGCAGGGAGCCAGACTCCTGGTGCCCGCTCTGCCTTGCATAGATGAGGAAACAGGCCCCAGGTACCATCGCCAGCCTCCACTCTGGCAGCCTGGGGAGCAGGGCCCAGGCCTCTGCTCGGGTGCTCTCAGCCCAGATGCTCCCCTACCCCAGATGGGCCTGGGAATGCATGCAGTGTGATGTACATGGTTCCTTAGGTCAATCACAGCACCCACTGCTTTACATTTTGAGGTTTGGCACCTAAAAGTGCATAGGAGCGGTAGGTTCCCACACTGCACGACCTGTTCCTCAGTCTGACTGCTCCTTGGGGGATGGGGGTTCCCATATGCTGCATTAGGGATAGTGGCCCATGGAAGCTCCCACTCTACAGATGAGGAAAGCAAGGCCCACACACCCTGCCTGGGGTGTCTCCCTCATGGGAGTCCCTGGGGGCCACAGTCCCTTTAGGATAGCAGGGTGGAGCATATGAGGGCCAGAACCAAGGTGCCACAGTGAGGTGTCGGGGCTCAGAGAGAGTTGGGCTCTGTTAGGAACCCCTCAGTCCAACACTGAGGGGAAACCCAGGACAAAGGGCTGCCTCCACATTTAACCTACAGCACACCTGGGGAGGAGACTCCAGGCTCTGGACCCTTGTCCCCCTGCATTGCCTGAGCCCAGCCCCCTGCCACTGTCCTGCAGCCACGTTCTCAGTGCTCAGTCACAGTGGGCAGAGATGGAGACCCCAGTCTCAACCTCAAGGAAAGAGCTGAGCCACTGCGGGGCAAGGGGTGGGTAGTCAGGTTGTCAGCTCAGTAGAGGCTCCAGGCCAGGCAACCTGGGTCCAACCTCAAACCCAAAGAGCTTCCTCACTTTTCCCATCTGTAAACAGCCTGTCACCCTGCTTTTTCCCCTGGAGGTGGGGTCAGCCCTGAGTGATGGCTGTGAAGGCCATATGTTGTCTGGGTCTCTTGCTGAACCAGTGCAACACTCACCGCGATGGTCTTCTCTTTGATGCCGCCCACAGGCAGCACCTTGCCTGTGAGGGAGACCTCGCCCGTCATGGCCAGGTTCTGTCGCACTGGCCGGTCCAGAGCCAGGGAGAGCAGGGCCGTGACAATGGTGCAGCCGGCACTCGGGCCGTCCTTGGGGGTGGCACCCTGTGGGGAGACGGGCAGGTGGGCAGGCAGCCTGGCAGATGTGTGACACAGGGCAGGGGACCAGGGTGGGCCTCACCTCAGGCACATGCAAGTGGATGTGTGAGGTCACCAGGAACTTGTTGGAGGGGTCATGCTGCATCAGGAAGGCCCTGGCGAAAGTGTAGGCGATGCGGGCGCTCTCCTTCATCACCTCCCCCAGCTGGCCTGTCACCTCCAGGCTCCCATCCTTGTCCCCCTTGTCGCTGTCGCTGTCACTGTCTCTGTCTCTTGGCCGTCTCAGGGACGTCTCAACAAAGAGCGTGGAGCCCCCTGGGGAATGGGGGGCAGAGCCATGAACCGGGGCAGCCCCAGACTCCAGGACAGCCACCCCCACCACCTGCTCAGCACTTCCCAGGAAAGGGGCCCCTCACTGTTCCTTACCCAGCTCATCCCAGCCTAGAACCTCCTTACCCCTGAGTGCTCACACTGTCCCTGCAGCCACCTCCTCAGGGCAGCAGGTGGAGCTGCAGGCACGGACCGGGTTACACAAAAACCTGAAGATGACCTCTGTGCTGGGCTTCCCCCTGCACCTGCCTGCAGCTCAGAGCCTGCAGGCTCAGGAGCACAGTTCTCAGGAAAGCCCAGATCAGCAGACTCCAGGCCCTCAGCCTACTCCCTCTGACACCCACCCCCTGCCTGCCTGCAGACACGTATCTCAGCTACACAAGCCCCTGAGCTGCTCTCCCACCACCTTGCAGCTCCCAGACCCCAGGGCTAGTGGGCTTAGCGAGGTCACTTGGACAGGAAGGCCTTCCCCGAACCCTCTACCCAGAGCAGGCTCTCCTTCAGGCAAACCTAGGAACTCAAAGCTCACAGGGCGCTGCTGCTGCCTCAGGGTCTCCGGATCAGCCCTGCACACTCCTACCAGCAGGGAAGGGCGTTCAAAGCACCCCACGGTGAGCACGCCCACCTCTCCTGGGGGTGCAGAGGACACTCACCCATGGCCGTCCAGGCCAGGCCCATGACCACACCAGGCGGCGTCACGTCATACATGCGCTCCACTGTGAACACTGGCTTCCCCACGAAGTCCTGCAGGTTCTCGGGCGTCACCTCCACAAACTCAGCCTCACCGCTGACAATCTTGTAGGCAGACTTCCGTAACACCTGTTTGGGCGTGGTGGGCTGGGGGGTGGCCAGGCCACAGGACCATCCCGTCCCCAACCTGACCCCAGCTCACCTCCCCTCGCTTTTTAACTTTTCACAGTTGTGGTAAAGCACACGTGACCTAAAACTATCTTAACCACTCGTAAGCATACAGCTCGGTGGCAAAAGTGCACGAGTGCTCGTGTCCAACCATCCTTCTAGAACCCTCAGATCATTAAGCACTCAATCCCTGTTCCCCAGCCCCAGCCCTGACCCTACCATCTACTTCCTGTCTGGCTGTGACTCCTCTGGGCACCCACTGTGGCATGTGTCCCCTGTCTTGCTGGACCCACTTTAGCCATCACGGCCCCAGGCTCCATCCGCTGCTGGGCAAGCGGCTCACCTTCTCCACCTGCTTCTGCAGGTTGCGGACACCACTCTCCCGGCAGTACTGCTTGATGAGGAGGGTCAGCACGTCGGACGACAGCTTGGCCTTGCTCTCATCCAGGCCACAGAGGGCACGGGCCTGAGGAACCAGGTACCGCTACAGGGAGGAGGAGAGCTGCCGTCAGGACCCCCAGGGCCCCTCTGAGACCCCCCCCACCCAGCCTTCCAAGACCCCTGACTGGGTATGAGGTCACCGAGGTAGACCCTGGGCCTGCCCTGAGGAGCCCGTCCGCTGGGGGTCCTCTAGCAATGACAGGGTGTCAGGAAGGCTGCTCCAGGAGGCCAAGCCTAAGCCAAGACCCAAAGGGTGAGGAGTCAGCGAGGCCAGGACGTGAGGTGCAGGTAGCGAGCCTGGCGGGTGCCAGGATCCTGAGCAGAGGGCTTGGGACCTGCAGACACCGGCCTGCCACCTCCACATGCTCCCAAGGCTCCAGCCTCTGCTCCTGCTGCATCCTCTGTCCGGATCTCACTCCTGCCCTCCCTCCAGGTGTCATCATAGGTGCCTCTTCCTCCAGGAAGGCCTCCTTGATCCCCTAGACTTGCTCCTCATACAGAGACTGGTTAGTGGCTGCTGCCCAGTACAGGCGGGGATGGGGAGCAGGTCACAGGCTCCAAGGTCACTCCTGCCACACAGCAGTGGCCAGACAGTCAGTCCTGAGCCCCGACCACAGGCCTGATGCATCCCATAGTCCTCATCTTCCTCCTTCAGGGGCTTGAAGGAAGCCCTCCACCCACTCCTCCAAGCCTGCCCCTCCTCTGTCCCGTCGAGTCTCCAGGCTGGGAGGAGTCCAGCACCCCTGCCACCACCTCAGCCAAGAGCTCTTTTTCTCACCGCCCACCCCCCCAGGGCACACAGAGACTGGGAGCCAGCTCGTCACAGCTGCAGAAGGCCCAAGGGGACGAGTTCACTCAAGCCCCTTCTAGAAAGAGAACACTACGTTAGGAATACAGTCTTTTGGAAAGGAAGCCCGGCTTTCCTGACTGCAGGTTAGCGAAGCCGCCACGCCCCCGAGCACAAGAAGGGAAGGACCCCCCCCACCCAGGAAAACCTTACACAGGTGCAGGCAGAGGCCTGAACCTTGGGTGAGCCTGGGACCAGGGAAAGGCCAGGCAGGCGGTCGCAGAACTGGGAACCACGGCCTCCCTGTAAAGCCCACAGCTGCAAGTGACCGGGCCTGGACACCAGCCACATGTGTGACATAAAAGGCGGGGGCTTCCTATGAGAGCTGAACTCAGGACCCCAAGACAGGGAGGGGCACTGAGGCCATGGGTAGGGCTGTGCTGTGTTCAGCACTGTGCCCACAGAGGTGTCTCCTGCTCTTGTTCTACGGCCTGTGGTGTTGGGACACAGGCGAACTCCCATGCAAGCGCTTCCAAGACCTGTGGGGCTTCCCAAGTGACAGGGACAAGAAGAGCAGCCCTTCTTATTCAGGAAAAGCCCCTCCTAGAACACTAAGAATAACAAGGTGATTATTAGCATACCTGGCTGAGGGCCAGAAGAACCACCCGAGAGACTGGAGGAACAGAAGTTTCTGCCCCCAGGGAGGGGAGGGGGCTGGGGGGCTAATCACACACAACCAAGGATCTGATCAATAACCTGAGAAATGGACCCTTCCCCACACCTTGGCCCAGTGTCTCTTTTTTGGCTGTTCCCTGGTTGAATCCTTTATAATAAACCGGTAACAGTGAATAAACCCATTTCTTGATTCTGTAGGCTGTTCCAGCAAATTATCAAACTGAGGAGGGGATGGTGGGAACCCCTGACTGACACCCGGTCAGTCTGAAGTGGCCAGGGGCTCGGGTCCTGCATCCAAGCCGGGGGCTGTGCTCTGCTCTGGGCGCTGACCCCGGGTCTCACGCTATTTCTGTACGCTGAGTGTCAAGAGCACACTGACTCACAGGACCCTCAGCGGGAACCGGCAGGTGCAGGGACCCCCACCCCCACCTCAGTGTCAGAGGTGTGACTGGCAGGAGCAGTTCACACCAGCCTCATCTGCTTCTTGTCCTCCCGCCCCATCCCATCTGTCCCTCTGGCACGAGAGCCCCTGAGCAGTACCCTGAGCTCTAGCTAAGGGCCTGGCCCCGAGGGAGCACCTGGCTATTTCCTGAGCTCAGGGCTGGGCTGTGGGTGTCTCACCTCAGCAATGGCGAGCTTCTCTTGGGCCACGTAGCCTGACACGTTGATCATCTCCATGCGGTCCCGCAGTGGCTCGGGGATGGTCTCGGTGATGTTGGCCGTGCAGATGAACAGCACCTGGGGGCGGGGCTGTGAGGTGCAGGGGGACAGGGCGCCCACCCCTCCCCGCTGGCCCAGCTCTGGGCGGGACACGCACCTTGGACAAGTCCACGGGCACGTCCAGGTAGTGGTCCAGGAAGTTTGCATTCTGCTCAGGGTCCAGCAGCTCAAGCAACGCAGACGAGGGGTCGCCCTGGTAGCCCCGGCCAATCTTGTCCACCTGAAGGGGTGGGAGTGGGCGGGGGTATTGGCCCCTGTCCTGACCCAGTGCCTACTCACCAGACACCCCAATGGGAGACAGACCCAGGGGTTGGGGCAAGCTGGAGAAGAAGGAAGAGCAGGGGGGCCGGCATGACCGTGAGGCTGTGGCAGGGACGGCGCCCTCCAGGGCAAGGGCGCCAGTGTCAGGAGGCAGCCTGGGAGCAGCAAGGCCACCCCATGACTCTGGCGCCATGGGAACCGCAGGGGCTATGGTTTCACCTTGAACACAGACTCCGTCTGCTCAAGGCCACCTGGAGCTGGGGGCCAGGAAGGCCCAGGGCCACGTCCAGCCTCGGGGAGGGGTGTGCACCCAGCCAGGCACGCCCCCCAGCCCCACGCACCTCGTCTATCAGGACCAGGGGGTTCTCCGTCTTGGTCTTCTTCAAACACTGGATGATCTTGCCCGGCATGGCGCCCACGTACGTCCGCCTGGGGAAGAGGGCAAGGCGGGGCGGTGGGTGCCCCAGCACCTGGGCTAGCCACACTGGCGCCTGAGGCCCAGCTCCCTGGAGCTCTGGGACGCCCAAGTGCCCCCGAGAGCCTCCCAGAGGAGACACAGGGAGACACACACAGCGTGGCAGAAGATAAATGCTTCCGTGCTGTGCAGGTGGGCAGAGCACTAGATCACCCTGATACTGGAGTGTCCATCCCCCAGCTCAGGCAGGAAGGGCAGGGAACAGGTTCCAGCCAAGTTTCACTCAGACTCATCCCCCTAGATAGCAAAACCCAGCCTGCATGGCCTGACTCAGCAGAAGGAGAGAGTGGGGAGCAGCTGGGGCCTGTGGCAGCAATGTCTCCGATGCCTGGGTCCCCGGGGTCACCAGGCCCAGGGCTCAGCCCCAGCCAGCACATGCTTTCAGGAGGACTGCTGCCAGGAAGACCTGCAGGTCCCAGTGTCCAGGACTGTCCGTGTTTTTAGAAAAACCAGAAAAGTAACTCAGACACAGATTTAACCCTTCTTTGAACACCACCAGATAGAAGTATGCTCCAAGTCAGCTCGGAGCAGACACTCATGGATCTGTTGTGCTTGTGTCTCACTGAGCCAGGCTTTTCAGAGACCCACCCTCTGCAGAGGCCAACAGGGCGGGATGCCCTGGAACACAACACCCTGAACGTCCCGCTGAAGGGTGCCATGCACAGACCAGGTGGCTGTAAGAGCCTGCACACGGGGCACACCAGCCCCTACTCTGCACCTGACAAGGGAGGAAAGAACCCAAGACAGGCCCTGAGTCTTCACCGGGGAGACCTCCCACTCTAGTGCCCAGGCCTGAGGCCACAACACAGCTCCTGAACTTGGGCCAGTGTTGTGGGGAGTTGAGCTGGTGGGATGCGAGCTAGAGCCATGCAGCTGTCTACTGACAGCCCAGCCGAGGCTCTCCCAGTGACTGAGAAGCCAAGATTTTGAGCAAATGTTTGAGCACCTTGATCGAGCCGGGCCTGAAGTCGATCAACACCTTTTCAGTTACCATCTCCTGTGTGCAGTTTGCTGCTTGTCCCCATCATGATACCAGAGCAGGAACAGAACCAGGAAAAGGAAGGCTGACAGGAGGAAAGGTGAGTTCTGGGGGTTGGGGGGGGGCGGGCCTACCTGTGCCCCTTGATCTCGGCCACATCTGTCATGCCTCCAACACTAAAGCGGAAGTACTCCCGGTTCAGGGCACGGGCGATAGAACGGGCGATGCTGGTCTTGCCCACGCCCGGAGGGCCGTAGAAGCAGAGGATCTTGCCCTGGGTGGAGCCCCGGAGCTGGCTGACGGCGATGAACTCCTGTGTGCAGAGGTGACTGGATGAGACAGTGCCAGACTTTCTGCAGGGCAAGGGGCCCCACCTGGCCTGAGGCTCCCCATGGCCAGGCACCTGGGGCTGCGGGAAGGAACAGCGCCTGGCCTGGAGGGGCCAAGCGGACCAGACTGTGATTTGTCACAGGGAGGAAGAGCCTGTGGCACCAACAGGACGAGCAGGCGCCAGGGGACGTGGGGACTGACTGTGGGGGTGACCCCAATGCCAGGCCCACCAGCCCTCGGCCAGATGCCTCTGTCACGTTTCCTCCTCTCATGAGCGCGATTTTTATCCCCCTGGTGGATCTGTGAGCCCTGGGCAGCCGCTGACACCTCTGAGCCACTCCCAACACTGGTGCCTCAGGCCCCTGCTGATGCCACTCCAGCCTTGCCATGGCCAAGCCCCTCCCAGACCCTAGACTCACAGGGGGCTCCTCTGGGCCTACCCAACTACACAGGGGGAGTCCCGGATCCCAGACAGGAGGCCCCCCATGCACGTATGAGGATGTGGGCCAGGGCGGGGGTTTGAGGGGGGGAGGCCTCACCAGGATGCGCTTCTTGACGTCCTCCATGCCGTAGTGGTCCTCCTCCAGCACCGCCTGGGCCCGCGCCAGGTCTAGGTTCTCATTGCTGTACTTGCCCCACGGGATAGACGTCAGCCAGTCCAGGTAGTTGCGGGTGACGCTACCATGGGACAGATGAGAGCCGATGAGCCGGCCCTGCGAGCCGCCTGACTTCCCAACTGCACACCCACGGCGCTGGGACCCATGCACCCAACACTGGAAGTACACAGAGGACGCTAGACAAGCTGGCCCTCTGGGGTGCAAGCATGCCTCACCTACTGCTCCAGGCAGACCCCGTGTGTTTTATGCCATGAAGGTCTGTACTAACCCTGCCTCAGCAGGTGATAAAGTACTTCTTAATTAAAGCATGTAACATACTTTTTTGTCCCGAGGTATGCCTGTATGGGCGTGGCTCCTGGCCCAGAGGCTCAGTGAGCATGGGGACGGCTCAGAGTCCCACAGCTCAGGAGGGGCCAGCGATGAGGTCAACCTGACCCAGCGCAAGTGGGGAAACTGAGGCCTGGAGCTGTGACCCGGGAACAGAGGAACCCCCTCTTAAGGGGCCTGAGGAGAGGCAGGCAGGAAGGGCAGAGTCAGAGGAGGAGCTGGACAACAGAAGCAGAGGTGGGAGAGACGTTCTGAAGAAGGATGGGCTGGGAGCCGAGGAATGTGTCCGAGAAGCTGGAGGAGGCTAGAAACGATTCTCCCCAGGTCTCCAGAAGGAACCCATCCTTTTCGTCACACCAGAAATGAGGGTCCCTGCCTCCAGACAGGAAAAGCAGTCTGTGCTGTCTGGGGCACTGCGTGTGTGGCCCACGCTGATGTGAGCCTGGGGAATGCACTGCTGCCCCAGGGAGAGGCGCTGAGGGTATCTCTGGTGTACAGGCCTGCAGCATCTGGGACCAGGGAGCCCCAGGGTCCCTGAGCAAGAGACCAGACCCCACCAGACACCCTGATCAGACAGGGGCCTAACACAGCAGCCCGGGAAGCCCGCCCCTCTGAGGAGCTGTCCCAGAGCAGCGCCCAGGCAGAGTCAGAAGCATCACGTGGTGCCCTGACCCCTTAGCAGCCACCCTGACCCCCAGCCAGCATGTGCAGGAGGACAACAGCCAGGCAAGACCTGGCCCCCAGGAAGACACTCGTTTCCAGACTCTCAAAGCCGCCAGAGGAGACCAGGGGACAGAAGGTCAGGGGAGGGGCTGGCCTTGGGGCACTGGCTCTGGGAACTCCTGGTCCTAATGGGTGGCATGGGCTTGCAGCCCAACATCCCTGGCTTCAAATCCATCCCCATCTACCAGCCCAGGGGCAGGGGCACTGATTTAACTTCTCCAAGCCGCGATTCCTTCATCTGTGAAACAAGGGCGACAGAGACCTGGCCCCCAGAGGAACCACAAGAATATGCCCGAGGGCCCCCCACTGTCCTGGCCTTCCAGGGTCAAATCCTGGCCGCACGCACCAGGCCCCTCAGCACTTGCTCACTTGAACTCGGAGGAATGGTTGTCCAGCAGGCCCAGCTTGCTCAGCTCCTCATCCACCACGTCCATGACGTGCTTGGGGACCACGAGCTCCTTGAGCCGCTCACGGAATTTCTCCTCGATGGCGTCCTTGTCATCCTTCTCCAGGCCCAGCTCCTTCTTGATGATCTTCAGCTGCTCCTGCAGCAGGTACTTGCGGTGTGTCTGCTTGATCTTCTCCTCTACCTATGGGGCCCAGGCCACTGTCAGACCAGAGAGGGAGCCGAGGCCCTAGTGGGCCTGCAACATCCTTGGGACCCAAGAGACAAACCTGGGGCACCCAACCTCCAATGCCCCTCACCTTCAACCTGGAGTCCCCCGCACACAGGTCTCGCGATAAGTGACCCCAGCTTCCAAGGGAGGAAAGGATCCACCTTTCAGTCCTGGTTACAACCAGGGAAAGCCGGACCTGATGCCAGCATGTCCCCCACACTCGTGAAAGTGGTATCAGCCTCTCTCTAAAAGCTGACACAGCGGGACACAGGCTCAACACTGGCACCTGCCCCGGGTCCTGCTGCCCTGCACTCTTACACATTGACACGTGCCTCATGGCTTTTCCAATAAAAGATGTAATATGACTTTTTTTTCCTAACATAGAATCAAGTGATACGACGGCCTATGTTGGAAATGAATCTAAAATAAGAGTATTTGTATAACTAATTCACTTTGGTGTATGGCAGAAACTAATACATCACTGTAAGTCAACTATACCCCAGTAAAAATTTTATAAAAAACTAAATGATAAAAGTGACCTAAATCTGGAAAAGGTAAACGGATAGTCCGAGCAGCAAAGGTAGGCCTCCATCAGCCGAGTATGGGAAAGTCCCTTCAACCTGTCCCCAGCTACCTCCCAATTTCTAGGTTTCCCCCAGAGCTCCCTGGACAGTCAGGGGCCTCTCACTCTGCACACAGCTCCTGGCCCCAGTGTGATGTTGCCACGGGTTCACAGCTTCTGCTCACCTCCCGGCCCAGGCGCTGCTGCAGCTTGCTCAGTTCAAACTCCTTCTTGAGAAGGGACAGGGCCTTATATAGCCGCTTTGGAATCTGCCGAGAAAGGGAAGATCATGTGTGCGGGCAGAGGGCTTGGGGGCAGGGGAAGCAGGGCACAAGAAGTATGAACCCTGGAAGGTGGACAGGCCACGCCTCCCCAAATCCGAGAGGCCTGCCCCCTCGGACCCAGGGCTCCAGCTGCACCCTGTGGGCCTGCAGGCTGTGGGGACCAGGATGTTAGCAGAAGCACTGCTTCTAATGTTGAGTCTGGGGACAACCCAGACACACCACCCACTGAATGATGGGCACCGCCCAGTAGGACCCCACGCGGCCACTACCAGGGGTCGGAGGCAGACAGAAGGAGGCGGACTAACGTGAAACCGCCCCACAGCAGGGCCCAGGAGCAGCAGCCGGTGGGGGAGGCCCCTGGCCACACTCACGTTGGTTTCCTCCAGGACTTCCTGCAGCTCGTGGGACTCAGCCCCTGTCAGCGCTGCGCCCATGTCGCTCAGGTAGATGGGGTTGTCCACCACCCTGTGGCCAGCCTGCATCATCTGCAGCACTGACTCCCTGCAAGGGACGCAGGCGCTGCACCAGGGCACCGCCAGCCACGGCGGCCACCCCTCCTGACACGCCCTCCCATCTGCCAACAACTGAAGCGTGAAGCCGCTTTCCCCACCTGGGCTGTGTCAGGAGCCCCTCGAGGAGGACATGCCCAGGCCAGCCCCGGCCTGCAAGAGAGTGCACGAGACCAACCTGTAGAGTGGGTTCAAGGCGATGATGTCCCTGATGGTCTTCACGATCTCCGCAGTCAGTGCCTAGTGAGCAGGGAAGCCCCGAGTGTGGGTCACCGGACCAGAGGGCGCTGCAGCCCCCGAGCCCCTCCCCTCTGGCTTGGACCCGGTTCCTCCACAGCAGCTGAGGCCCGGGCCCAACTCCCACATGCCAGCTGCTGGCTCCTCCCAGGACTCCTAGGGGAACACAGCCCTCTGCCCCCCATACCCCTGCGCTCACCTTCACCTCCTCTGTGACCTGGAAGTCCTCATGGGCCACATTCTCCACCTCCACCATGAGCACCTCGCCAGCGGGGCTGGGACCAGGCCCCACCACCACCTCCAGCGGCCGCTTGGTGGCCCCGTCCTCTTCTGCCTCTTTCTTGCCCCGCTTGGGCTTCTTGCGCAGCTTCTGCTTGTTCTCGCCCTCAGGCTCCTCGGGCTCTACCTCCAGCTGTCGGTTGATGTGAACCCTGAAGACGGGAGGAGGGGGTAAAGCCACCACCATGAGGGGGTTGGGGGGTCCTGCCTGCACGCTACTCTGCAGTGTCCATGACTGAAGGGCCCGCTGGGCCCAGACCCTTGCAGCCACCAGGCCTGAGGCTCGCTGCTGTCTCAGAACCCAAGAACCTCCACCCTCGGACTCTAGCCGACCCATCCATTCCAACACCTACTGCCCTCCAGGAAAGAAGAAGCCAGTGGCAGCCCGCCTCCAGTGCACCCCACAGTGGCTCCTGCACACCGTTCAGGTTCAAGGGCTCTCCCTGACCACTCCACGTGAAGTCCAGCCCCACCTGCACAAACGCCCAGCACTGCCCTCCATCTTTGCTTCCTCCACAAAGCACCTGCCACCATCAGAATTCAGCTTATGACCTGTTCTTCCCACTTGGGGTGAGCTCCCCAAGGTGGGTCCCTCACCTGCTGCTCCACTCACACCCAAGGGCCCAGCAGACAACAGGCCGGGTGTCACTGATGTGCTGGCTCCTTTCTACCATGCAGGGTAACTGACGACAGCACCCCCTTAGAAAGCAGACCTGAGAACTACCAGGGGTGCGAACTCAGTGCCCAGCAGACACCACCAGGGTGCACAGAGAAAAGGCAGTGGGGATTCGGTGAGCCCTGAGGTGACCTGGCCTCAGATGTCAGCAGGACTCACTCTACAAGGCACCCTGCAGGTGAGCAGGGCAGTGAGGAGCTGCCCCTGTCTTTATTAGTTCTGGTTGCATCTCATCCTTTTTCTCCTGAGCCATGACTCCTCCCAGGAGACAAAGGGGCATCCTCTTCCCTAAAACAGACTCTAACATGAAGACGGGCATTGGGAATCAGTGCAGCCACCTGCACAGTCCACAGATGCGCTGCCGGCCCAGACTGTTTCCCGGATGCGCTCTGCAGGGTGACAGAGAAAAAGGCTCCATGGGACTTCCCTGGTGGTCCAGTGGCTAAGACTCCTCGCTCCCAATGCAGGGGGCCTGGGTTTGATCCCTGGTCAGGGAACTGGATCCCACATGCTACCACTTAGACCCAGCAGAGCCAAATAAATATATTTCTTTTAAAGACTGTAAGAAAAAAAGGACAGAGGGCTCTTCTCAAGTCAACAAACCCCCACGAGCATCTTCAGTGAGAGGCTTTTCCGAACACTTACAGCCTTAATGGCTAGTGACTCTGAAAGCTCTCCCACGTGCACAGGATACCTTTGACAAGAGTCTCATCTTGGGAGACCAATGTTCCCTGGAACACGTGAAAAACTAGTCTGTTTCTTCCAGCTTCAGTCCAGCTCATCTTATGGTTTTTCTTAATTAGCCATAATAACACAGGCGGTTAGACTGGGCTTACAGATGTGTGGAGCCCTTCGGCAGAGCGGAGGCAGAGGTACTCTGGTGAGTGAAAAGCCACAACCTGGGGCTTCCCTGGCGGTCCAGTGGTTAACACTGCTTCCTCTGCAGTGGGCCTGGGTTCCACCCCTGGTTGGGGAACTAGATCCCGAATGCCATGCGGCACAGTCAAGAAAAATCCCAACAAACAAACCAAAAAAATCCCGCAACCTGCCGAGTTGAATGGAGTTGCAGATATGGGCGCCAGCGGGATGGTGGGCCAACACTCAGACGTGGGAGACACAGCAACGTGCATCTTCCATTTTGTGGTGCTTTGTGGACTAACAAATGTGAGAGACGCCTTCTCCCTGACCACCCAGAGTACTGCTTTAAGAGAAGGGCCCTGAGATTGGGGATGGGGGCCCACCTCCAGCTGTGGCCACACCTCCCGTCCCGCCCCTGCACCTCCGGTGTCCCATGACGATCATGCGCAGCTTGTCCCCCAGGTCCTGCATTTCGTGGATCTGCACGAACGTCCCTGTGTGGTAGATCTCATCCAGGCTCTCGACCACGTCGGACTCATTGCTGAGGGAGAGGAACACGGGGCACGTGGGCACAGGTGCTCTGGCTCTCTCAGGAGCAGAGAAACACCGATCCTGGCCCTGACCTCCTGGTTCCTACTGGCACTCTGGGATGCAGGGTCACTGCACACAGGCAGGCAGGGCCATATGGAACCTGGCCTTCCGTTCCATACCGCCTCTTTCGGAGCCGGCCTAGAACGTGCCTTCTGACTCCAAAGGGTAACTAATTCCTACTCAGAAGTGAGGTGGACGAGTCCTGAGCCCCCACACCTGCCCACCTAGCTCTGCTCTGAAGTGGCCTCGCTCTGGTCTGACACTCGGGGTCCCTGAGGTTAATTTCCCCCCACCTGAACTACACACAAGGCCCAGGGCTCGGGGTGGAATCTTCAGCCCAATCTAAAAAGGGGTCTTTTTAGCTCTTGGTCTTGTCCCCCGTAGGTTTTGCTAGGTTTGTTTCAGGTCAAGGGCCAGAGGTCTAGGCTACTCTACCGATTGGGTTCTGTAGGGAGCTACATTCCAGGGTGTTCTCAACAAAGGGTGAGGGGGAAATTACACTTACTTGTCATCTTTCTTTAGAAAGACGCCGGCATACGGCTGGGCAAGGCGGACTTTCCTTCTAAGCAGCTCCACCAGCTTCTTATTTTTAACCTAGTATGACAACAACCCCAAAGTGAAACACAGGGTAGGTTTTTCTGGCTGATGTTTTGACAGCAGCTCTACCATTTTCAGTGTAACACTCTGGAGATGCACTAATCTGATCCAGGACTAACCCACATGGTCCAAGAACTCCTGAACCAAAAAGAAAAGAGAGGACGAGTGTGGAGAATGGAGGGGGGCAGTACTGGCAAGCCACACTCCTTAGTTTTTTTCCCTCTTGCTAAAAGGAAAACTCAAAGGAGATGAACAGCCAGAGCCAAGAAATTGATTTCACATCCCCTTCCCAGAGCTGGTTCCAGGGGGAAATGCCTTGGCTTGAAAGTCTAAACCCTCTGCTCTTGTCAGAAGGACGACGGTAAATGTGCATAACTCAATTGTGACACACTCCACAGGCTAATTTACTCCAATTTTCACGGACAATTATCCCAACCCCATCTATAGCCCATATATTGATCATCCGACCCCACCCCCCTCAATCACAGCGCATTCTCAAGTCGTTTTATTGGCAGGTAGAGGGCTCATGTTTCCCAGGAAACAGCTGCTGGGGAGGAGCATAGGTGTCCTTAGGGCTCAAACAATTCCCTTCAAGCCCCTGTTCATTCCCAGGCCAGACCTGAACTCAACTTAATGGCCCTCAAACTTTGGCACGAAACACAATCATCTGGAGGGTTTTTTTTTTTCAGAACATACGCCTGGGCCCCAACCTCATCTGCTGGGGGCTGGAGTGGGCCTGGGAGTCTGCATTTCAAGTGAGCTCCCAGGGGATGCCGCTGTTTCAGGGACCAGACTTTAAGAAGCAGTGCTAGCTCACCCCATGACCACATGGTAGGGGGATTCCTGATACTCTAAAGGCATTCTTTCCAGGATAAAGGCCCATGACATCCATCAGGAAGGTACCTGACCCACCCAGACTTAAGAGTCACTGGCCTACACTCAGAGGCCACTGATAAGGAGACGCTACTGGGGCAAGTTAGCCACAGACAGGGTCAACTTCAACATCAAGAGTAATCCCAACTTTGCTAACAAGTTCAGAAATACTTATTGAGTACTCTGGAAGCTCCCAATTTCTCCTCTGTTAACAGCTGACTGCTGCATCTTTATTTTGACCACACTGCACAGGATTATAGTTTCCTGACCAGGGATCAAACCTGTGCCCCCTGCATTGGAAGCACCTAGTCTTAACCAGTGGACCACCAGGGAAGTCTCCTGACCCTTGCATCTTAACACCTGTCCCCTCCCTTTGGCAAGACTCCTTTTCCTTATTTGCAAGGTAACAGCAGTAGAATTGGAGGAGAAAATGGCAACCCACTCTCAGTATTCTTGCCTGGAAAATCCCATGGACAGAGGAGCCCAGCGGGGTACAGTCCATGGGGCAGCAGAGGGTGTGACACAACTGAGTGACTGAGTACAGCAATAGAAAATACTCCATGTGAGTTCCACAAGCCAGCCTCACACCATCTGCATCAACTCCTATAACCCTCTCGGCTAGCCCTAGGTGGCAGACAGTTTCTCTTGAAAGAATCTTATCCCTGCTTGGGCACTGGGGACAGGAGGCAGGTGCCACTTTGCAAGGCTGAGGGGACCATACCTGCCAAACAGTCCTGGCCCCAGAGGCCTGGAGGGTAGAGGACAGCTGGCAGTGGGAGACAAGGATGAAAAAAAGACCCACAAGGGTCATCTCTGAAGTGTCAGAAGCACAGCATGGAGGAAACAGCAGCCACTTCTTATGAAGGTGTATGAAGCACCAGGCATGGTTCTAAGTCCCCTACACGTGACCTCATTTACCTCCCACCACAGCTCTAAGAAATGAGGGATTGCCCATTTCACAGATGAGGCAATGGAGGCCCAGAGAACAGCTTGCCCAAGGCTATCAAGCTGGGGGCAGAGGGACCAGGATATGAACCCCCAAGGTCTGGCCTTAGGGCCTGCCAGTAATCACTATTTACCATCAGAGAATGCCCTTGGAAAGGCAGCTCAGACGCACGTATCAGCAGTTCTGGGGTGGAGATGTCTTTCTGTCCCCTGCTTGCTGACTGAATGCTGTCCCTCTGCTTTCCAAGGGATCCCTGAGATTTATGCAGCAAAGATGGGACTGTGAGGGGAGGAGGGTGAATGCAGACAAGGCTGACTCATTGTATGACCTTGCTTAGACAGTTAACAGATAACCTCCTCCACAGACTTGTTTCCACATCATTAAAGAAAAGATGGGGGCGGGTGGGGAAGAAAGCAGGCATTCAGGTTCTTCCTACTCTAAAAACTCAAGGTCCGGACTTCCCAGACGGTCCAGTGGTTAAATATCCACCTGCCGATGCAGAAGACACAGGTTCAATCCCTGGTCTGGGAAGATCCCACATGCTGTGGGGCAACTAAGACCAAGAGCATCTACTGAGCCCACACTCTAGAGCCCGTGCTGTGCAACAAGAGAAGCCACTGCAGTGAGAAGCCCTCAAAATGCAACGAAGGGTAGCTCCTACTTGCCACAACTAGAGAAAACCCGAGCACAGCAACAAAGACCAAGCACAGCCAAAAAGTAAATTAAAAAAAAAAAAAGTTCAAGTTCCTTGCACTCTTGCTTTTTATTACATCACCCTGGTCCACTCGCCCCACCCCCTAAGCCATGACTCTTACTGTCTCTTCCACCAGTATGTAAGTTCCTGAGGCAGAGGGCTGTGTCTAACCTGTTCTGCTGAATCCTCAGCTTGCTACATGGTAACAAGTCAAGAACATTCTGCATGCCTGCTTGCTCAGTCCAGGCATGTCCAATTCTTTGCGACCCTATGGACTGTAGCCCAACAGGCTCCTCTGTTCATGGGATTCTCCAGACAAGAATACTGGAGTGGGCTGCCATTTCCTCCTCCAGGGGGATCTTCCCCACCCAGAGATCCAACTCACGTTTCCTGCAGTGTAGGCGAATTCTTTACCACTTCGAGGCACCCTGGAAGCTCCAAGAACACTCTACTGAATGAATAAATCCCTGAGAACATCCTCCTGCCACCTTCCTCCTAAAATTCCTCTACAATCTCTCGCTCAATCATTCTCTGTACTACTTATGGCCTCCTGATACAGAATTAACTTACTACTCTTCCTTATGTCTCTCGAATCCCCGCTGGAACCTAAGCTCCAAAGGCAGGAACGTGTGTCCGTTTTGTTCACTGCTGTATCCCTTAGACTTACAACCGCACCTGGCCCATGACCTCAACGAACGTATAATGAAGGTATGAGGGAGGCATATCGCCCTGGGGGATAGTGTCACACAACTGCTACCAAGACCCGCAGAAAAGTAACGGAGCGGCAAGACTGTTCTGATCCTTCCCAGCACCAAATTTCTATTACTGGGAGTCTATTGGATAATCCTAAGCTCACTGGATTCAACTCTCCTGAAGGGATCTGAAAGGGGAAAGAATCTAGGTCAAGTTCATGAAGTTAGTGCTGAGAAGACTAGTACTCGAACTCCAGGCCTTGGAGAAGCTTCGCTCCTGGAAAAAGTTGCTGGGGTATGAAGGTGGTAAATGATCCCTCGGTCCAACCCGCTGCTTGCAGACGTAGGGAAACGGAGGCCTAGGGCGGGGCGCTCATTACCTCAACAATCTTGATAAAGCGCGGGAACACTGGGTTGCGAGTAACGGCGATGAGCGGCAGGTGCGGGAATACGTCCGGGATCATCATCGGCGTCAGCGCCGTTATGACAGGGCCCTCTCCGCCGCCCGCGCTGCCTCCCATGCCCGAGGTCCCGTCCTCTGCGCCGCCCTCGGGGGCACCCTCGCCTCCCGAGAAGGCGCCGCTGCCGCTGCGGTTGTTCGCCTCCCAAAGTCCCCGCCAGTGGCCCGCGGCCGCGGGGCTTTGGCCCCACAGCGCCCAGGGAGGCGAGGCGTCGCAGGCCCTCCGGCCTCTGGGCAACCAAGCTCTGGCTGCAGTCGGGACCCGCCCCCCGGCGGCGGCCAGTAGCGGCCGCCGAAGCGCCCAACACCTTGCAGCTCCCCACAGCCGCACACAGCCTGTGCCCCCCGCCATGGCCCGGCCATCCTGGCGGCGCGTAAGACTTGCGTCATTTCCGCGGGCCCGGCTGGAGCGCACGTGACGGCCGGCGCGTGTCTGGGTGCCCGCGGGAGGGGTGGCCGGAAACGGACGGCTCTGGGGGCGGGACAAGGAAGACTGGAGGCGGGGCCTACACGGAGAGGAGCTAGAAACTTTGAAGCTTCCTCGTCGCATGCACCTTTTCCGATCTCGTAGCCATCGTGTTTGAACTGTGGTGTTGGAGAAGACTCTTGAGAGTCCCTTTGGCTGCAAAGATCAAACCAGTCAGTCCTAAAGGAAATCAGTCCTGAATATTCGTTGGAAGGACTGATGCTGAAGCTCCAGTACTTTGGCCACCTGATGCGAAGAACTGACTCGTTGAAAAAGACCCTGATGCTTGGAAAGATTGAAGGCAGGAGAAGGGGACGACAGAAGATGAGATGGTTGGATGGCATCACTGACTCGATGGACATGAGTTAGGGCAAGCCCCGGGAGTTAGTGATGGACAGGGAAGCCTGGCGTGCTGCAGTCCATGGGGACTCGCAGAGTCGGAGACGACTGAGCGACTGAACTGACCCGAGCCAGCGTGTTCAAGGCTCCTTCGAATCGCAGGGAGGGCTGTGGACACGCATGATGGCTCCTAGAAAGAAAACGGTGGCTGCAAGCGCAGCTTTGGCGAGTGGACAACCCACTCCAGACAGGTTTAGGAACTTGGGAGACACGCGCATGCTCTGACTCTGGACGCGTCACGATTGGTGGATTCAGGTTTCCTCGGAGACGCTAAGTGCTCGCGTAAACTGTAGCCTATGGGCCGCCGTGTGCGCATGCCCAAGCGCTGGGGAGCTTGTTGAGAAGGTCCGCTTCGGGCTTTCTGGGGAGCAAGGTGCGCATGCCCAGACTGTGAAAAGACTCCCAGTGGCGGTTAAGTCCGGGTATTGGCGGCAACGGCCAGAGCGAGATGCTGGTGTTAATGCTGGTGGCGGCGACCACCTTTCGTCTCTGCCCGCTGGTCAGAGCTCAGCCGCTGTGCCGGTGGGGCTGCCCTTCCGGGCCTGGGGTACTGCCAGGGGTCGGGGAGGGGGCAGACTCATCCCTGGGCGCAAACTAGGAAAGATGCACCGCTCCCCAACCTCATTGAGGATTCCTAGCTTACTTGATACCCACTCTTCTCTCCCACCTCATGCCTTCCAGCCCATCACCAAGCCCTCTCATTGCCACTTAAAGACTTGAGCCTGATTCCGGTGCCTTCAAGCCACCTCCGCCACCACTACCCTGGGCTGTGCCTGGCAGCCAAAGAGGTTGTTTGTAAACGAATCTGACCTTGTAATTCCCCTTCCCTGTTGCACCCAGCATAAAGACCAATTTCCTTGCGCAGCCTTCGTTTCCTCGCATGGTCTGGCTCAGGGTTCCTCAACAGCGCTGCTGACATCTAAGGCCAGATCACTCTCTGGGGTGGGATCGTCCTGTACATTGTAGGATGTTGAGCAGCGTCCCCGGCCTCCATCCACTCAATGCCAGTAGTACCTCGTTCCCCAGACTTGACAGTCAATCAAATGTGTCTCGGCATCACCAAGGGTCCCCTGGGGATGTGACAACCACTGATGTGGCCCCTGCCCACCCCTGAATCACTGCTCCCAGCCACCGGTCCCTTGAGGAACGGGGGAGACTCGGCGCCTGCTTCTCCCTCTGCCTGGGACACTTTGCTTCCAGATTTTCTCCGTGACTTCTTCATTCAGATACCGACTTAAATAGTACACTCCTTTATTTAAATACCCCCCCTCCCCTATAGCTGCTGCTTCCTATAAATCACTAACTTCTGTTACAGTTATCTTATCTGTTGCTGTAAGATATTAACTCCATGGGGTATTGACTGTTATTCACTCCTTGCCCAAAATGTTTTCAATTTCAGTAAATGTTAGATTAGTAAATATCGTAGGTGAGGTGCCACGGGCACTGGACAGATGCTAAAGCCCAGTTCCAACCCTCAGGGAACTCCTGCCAGTAATAGGCTGTACAGTCAGAGGGGCCTGTTTGCTGATGAAGTAGAGAATGTGTATTTCTGGTGAATGGTCCCATTTGATCATTGCAACAAATTTCACAGCAGAGTGATTTCTTAACCTTACTTTATAGAAGTCAAAACATACCCAGTGAAATTAAAGACACACTTGCTTTTAATAGGGCAGTGGGGAGTAAGACTTTCAGGTAAGACTTGCTAGCTGGATGTGTCTCAAAGTCTGCAAAGATTGGTTCCATCCAATCCTCCCATTTCCCCACACTCGTTCTCAAAGTGCGGTCCTGAGACAGTAGCATCAGCGCTACCTGGGGATTTGTTAGAACTGCAGATCCCTGAATCTGCTGAGACTCAGCAGTGGCCCAGCAATCTACAGTTTATCAGGACCTCCATGTGCTTCTAACTCACATGCAAGACTGAGAACCTGCTGTAGATGGCAGAATCTTTTTTATTTTTTTCTTTTTTTTAATTTATTTTTTTATTGAAGGATAATTGCTTTACAGAATTTTGTTGTTTTCTGTCAAACCTCAACCTGAATCAGCCATAGGTATACATATATCCCCTTCTTTTTGAACTTCCCTTCCATCTCCCTCTCCATCCCACCCCTTTAAGTTGATATAGAGCTCCTGTTTGAGATTCTTAACCATACAGCAAATTCCCACTGGCTATCTATTTTACATTTGGTAATGTAAGTTTCCATGTTACTCTTTCCATACATCTCACTCTCTCCTCCCTTCTCCCCATGTCCACAAGTCTATTCTCTATGTCTGTTTCTCCATCACTGCCCTGTAAGTAAATTCTTCAGTTCCATTTTTCTAGATTCTGTATATATGCATTAGAATACGATATTGATCTTTCTCTTTCTGACTTACTTCACTCTGTATAATAGGTTCTAGGTTCATCCACCTCATCAGAACTGACTCAAAGGCATTTCATTTTGGGGCTGAGTAATATTCCATTGTGTATATGTACCACAACTTCTTTATACATTCATCTGTTGATGAACATCTAGGTTGCTTCCCTGTTCTTTTGCTAAGTCACCTCAGTCGTGTCCGACTCTGTGCGACCCCAGAGACGGCAGCCCACCAGGCTCCGCTGTCCCTGGGATTCTCCAGGCAAGAACACTGGAGTGGGTTGCCATTTCCTTCTCCGGCAGAATCTTTTTTAAAAAATTTACTTAATTTTTGGCTGTGCTGGATCTTCGTTGCTGCACATGGGTTTTCTCTAGTTGCTGAGAGTGGGCGCTACTCTTCATTGATGTGCGCAGACTCCAGAGCGTGGGCTCAGTAGCTGTGGTGCATGGGCTTAGTTGCTCCCTGGCATGTGGAATCTTTCCAGCCCAGTGTTCAAACCCACATCCTCTGCATTGGCAGGCAGACTTCTAACCACTGGACCACCAGGGACGTCCCAAGAAGTTGCTGTAAACTGGACCAACATTCTCCCAGCCACCAACAACCTCCCATCCCCCTAGCCAAAAACCACCCCCTCAAAATCCAGGAGTAAGTATTCCTAATCTGGAGTCAGTCTGCAAATGACCCTTGATGAGCTCTGAGGAGTTATGTCTCCATTCTTGCCTATACATAAGTCTCTTTCCAGGTGAGGAAGGCTCACTGTTTCATCAGATTCTGCAGGGGCTCCCATAATCCTACAAGCTTCAAGAACTGGTACTGCACCATTAACCCAGAGGAAACCTGGTAGGAGTCACGCTGAATACTGAATAAATACTGACAGGTATTTTCTTGTCTCACCTCTAGTATTCGTACGTTGAGGACAGGAAAGGTGTTTCCTGTGGAAGAGAAAATACAAGGGGTATGTGTCTGGCAACCCACTCCAGTATTCTTCCCTGGAGAATTCCATGGACAGAGGAGCTTGGCAGGCTACATTCCATGGGTTGCAAACAGTCACACATGACTAAGCAACTGACACCTTATGTGGTTCCATGGGCTTCCCAGGTGATTAAGTGGGTAAAGAATCCGCCTGCAATGCAGGAGACTTGGGTTCGATCCCTGAGTGGGGAAGCTGCCCTGGAGGAGGGCATGGCAACCCACTCCTGTGTTCTTGCCTGGAGAATCCCCATGGACAGAGGAGCCTGGTGGGCTGCAGTCCATGTAGTTGCAAAGAGTCTAGACATGACTGAAGCAACTGACCACACACACACATGGCTCCATAGTTAACATGCATTCTTCACTTTTATTGCTGGATCAGAACGAGTATTTCCTAGTATTTCTATGGTGTCAGTATTGTGGCCGGCATAGGATATTACTTTATCTAATCCTTACCATTGCCTTTTGAAGTAGGCAGTAACCTCTCCCATGTCACTAAAATCTATTAATAATTGAGATGAAGTAGACAGAACACACACAGGACTGAGTGACTTTCACTTTCTTTCACTTTCAGACAGAACGAGGGCTTCCCAGGTGGCACTAGTGGTAAAGAACCAGCCTGCAAATGCAGGAGATATAAGAGACATTGTTCAATCTCTAGGTCAGAAAGATCCCCTGGTGGAGGGCATGGCAACCCACTCCAGTATTCTTGCCTGGAGAATCCCATGGACAGAGAAGCTACGGTCCATAGAGTGGCAAAGAGTTGGACATGGCTGAAGTGACTTAGCACAACAGTATAAGACAGAACAAAGCCAGAAGCTGGAGTTGGGTTTAAAACTCAGATCATCTGAGTTTTTATTCAGTGTTCTATATGATTGGAGGGTTAGTTGGTTTTTTTTTTAATATTTTTTTTTTATCTATTTGACTGTACTAGGTCTTACTTGCAGCATGTGGAATCTTTTTTAGTTGAGGCATGAGGGATCGAGTTCCCTTACCAGGGACTGAATCCCAGTCCCCCTGCCTTGGGAGCACAGTCTTAACCATAGACCACCTGACAGGAGGTTTTAAATGCAGACTAGCATAGTAGGCAAATTACTTTGTTTACATGACGTAAACAAAGCAGGAAACTTCCTTTCACCCACATGTGCCTAAAATGCATGAAGAAAAAAATACTTTGTCAGCTCAAATGTGTTTCCCATTGACATTGTGTTATCTCAGAAGTGATGTCAGCACTTGCTAAATAACCAAGTGATTATTTATTAGCAGATTTCTAACTTTTTTTGTCCTCTAGCTTCTCAAATAATGAGTAATCTGTAAACAAATAGCATACACGAGGCAAAGTGATATGGATTATTGTTCTGTGAAACTTTTTAAAGTTCTAATTTTTTTTTTAAAGATTTCATTATTGTTGTTGTGGACCATTTTTAAAGTCTTTATTGATTTGTTGTAATATTGCTTCTATTGTATGTTCTGGTTTTTTGGCCAAGAGGCATGTGGGATCTTAGCTCCCAACCTGGGATTGAACCTGCATGCCCTGCTTGGGAAGGCAGAGTCTCACCCACTGGACCTCCTTGGAAGTCCCTAAACTTTTTGTTTTTGACATAATTATAGATTCACAGCAAGGTACAAAACAGTGCCGAGACATCCCAGGTCCTTTTCACCCAGCTTCTCCCACTGGTGACCTCTAACAAAATCAGATGATAATATCAAATCAGGAAAATGACACAGATGCAGTCCACCTGTCCAACTCAGATTCTACCTTTACAAGTTCCATGTTGCCCACTAGGGAACTGTTTTCATCAGGTGTTTATTAGGATTGATAGGACTAAAATTTTGTGACTCTCTTTCTAGGACCGCCTGTATTTTTCATCTGGGAAAACTCACCTGATTAAGCATCCTTGTAAGAAAAACCTAGCCCTGTATCTAGGGTAAGATATCATTCCCTTCTTTTTATCAAAACATTACATTCACCCTCGTTCTTTGATTATACAAACATTAGGAAAAAAGACAGCTCAGTCCTCTGTTGCTAGATGCTAGCCTACAGGGAGTCCACAGTTGGGGTCCAACTGGAGAGAAAGAGGTGAAAAGATAACTAAAATAGTTACAGTACAGCTTGTCACACAGGCTTTATATAAAGCAGTTATGAAGGGTGCCATTCACAATAGAAACAGAAACTTTAAAATACATAGGAATTAACTCAGTAACTCCTCTCTGTTTAAAACCACAAAATTCTTCCAGAGGGGGGCAAGAGAAAGAGATATGGATAAGGAAACAATATACCATGTTCATGGATGGCCTTTGGCCCCTTAAACGTTACCTGCATAAGGGAACATACTGTTTCTTTTTTTCTGTCACATTCCTGATATGAAAGCCTTTACTTTAGTGGGATGAGAGTGAAATAAAGGATAAACCTGAAGTTCACCCTCAGCAATACAAGCTGGGACTTAATGTACATTTTATATAATTTTTTTTTGATGCAGTCACACTTTTCAGCTAATGTTATTTCAAGAAGTCAAATATCCATGCTACAGAGGTTTACTCATACAAAAATAAATAGATGAGCAATAGCTAAATAAACAATGATAGATAATGATAGGTAGACAGATAGATAAATAAGTCTCTGGTTCCTTGTTAAGAAAGGAATTTTATTTGAATGGAACATTTTTTAAAATGCCTGACATTGTCTTTTTTTCTTTTCTTGGGTGAATTTGTCCTAATTGAAACCTTTTATTGTTTATTTCAGAAGACAAATTTTTCTCACAAAGGACAAGTTTGAGAGTAGTCTCATTCCGTTTTCCATCCCTACATCAATGCAGGTAGTTACGTTGTTGAACAATCTGAGAGATGCTTGAAATAAGTAATACTTAGGGTTAGATATAGGGGCTTCCCTGGTGACGCAGCGGTAAAGAATCTGCCTACTAATGCAAGAGACACAGGTTCAATCCCTGGGTGGAAAAGATCCCCTGAAGGAGGAAATGGCACCCCACTCCAGTATTCTTGCCTGGGAAATCCCATGGACAAGAGGAGCCTGGCAGGTTTTAGTCCCTGGGGTTGCAAAGAGTCCACAACACAACTGAAGTGACTGAGCAGGCACGCAGGGTTAGATATAGTTGGGAAACGCCGTGTGCATACTACTTTGGAGACTTAAAGGCATTGAGATCAATTTCTAATCTGGAAGGAGTGTTGATTCTATTCTGCCCTGACTACAAAAACAGATGCCTCTTTTTCCCTTAAAAAAGAATCAGATGTCTTGCAAGAGCTCTTTATAATTGGTTTTGTGATACATGACATGCACTGATTTTAGAACCTCCCCAAATTACTGTCAACCAAAACAGAAAAACCTGTACCCTCTCAGTAACTATCTTGAGAAATCTGATGGTTAGCACTTATACTCCAGAAGGTTCTACCATCTGTTAAAATATTAATACCAGTTTTTCTGACAGCAAAGTGAAAGTCGCTCAGTCGTGTCTGACTCTTTGTGACCCCATGGACTATACAGTCCACAAAATTCTCCAGGCCAGAATACTGGAGTGGGTAGCTGTTCGCTTCTCCAGGGGACCTTCCCAACCCAGGGATTGAACCCAAGTCTGCCACACTGAAGGCGGATTCTCTACCAGCTGAGCCATCAGGGAAGCCCAAGAATACTAGAGTGGGTAGCCTATCCCTTCTCCAGCAGATCTTCCTGACCCAGAAATGGAACCAGGGTCTCCTGCATTGCAGGCAGATGCTTTACGAGCTGAGCTACATGGGAAGTCCCAGTTTTTCTGATAAGTGACACACTGATCAGTTATGTTCATCATTCATTATTGATGCATTAGGCTTTATCCTCAGAAAAGGTCTTTAAAAAAATATTTACGTACCATAATTTCTGTATCCATTCATCTGTCAATGGACATCTAGGATGCTTCCATGTCCTAGCTATTGTAAAAAGTGTTGACGAACATTGGGGTGCATGTGTCTCTTTCAGTTATGCTTTTCTCAGGGTATATGCCCACTAGTGGGATTGTTGGGTCATACAGTAGTTCTATTCCTAGTTTTTAAAGGAACTGCCATTGTGTTACATATATACAATGGAATATTACTCAGCTATTAAAAAAAAAAAGAACACATTCAAGTCAGTCCTAATGAGGTGGACAAACCTAGACCCCCATTATACAAAGTGAAGTAAGTCAGAAAGAGAAAGACAAATATTGTATATTAATGCATGCTTATGGAATTTAGAAAGCTAGTACTGATGAACCTGTTTACAAGGCAGCAATGGAGATACAGACATAGAAAAATATTTATTTGGCTGTGTCAGGTCTTACTTGCAGCAGGTGGGATCTTTCATTGCAGCACGTGGGCTTCTCTCTAGTTGCCGCAAGCAGGTTCTCTAGTTGTGGCCCACAGGCTTAGTTGCCCCATGGCATGTGGGATCTTAGCTTCCCCAATGAAGGATCAAACCTGGGTCCCCTGCATTGGAAGGCAGATTCTTAACCGCTGGACCAGCAGGGAAGTCCCCTCAGAGAAGGTTTTGATATGGGAGGAGATGGAGTGAATTTAGGTATTCCCAGGGACACCCAACACTAATGTCAACCTCCCAGTTCTGCTTTCAGCTGATCCCCAGGATGCATAGTTCCCAATATCTAGGACTCCAAACAACTCTCGCTGACATAAACATTCCTGGGATGCCTGTCTAGAAGTACTGCTTTCTGAATTTGATGTTTGAAAAGCTGCACATACTGATATCGTGGTATATATCATATTCTTAGGTTGGCACACCGGAAGTGACGTCAGCACATTTTGCTGGTTCGGTATTGCTGTTAGTAGTGAATCAAAAAGTCTATGTTTATGATTATGAAGCCAACTTCTGGACTGCATCTACAGGTATGGGTGTTTTATAATTTTTTAAATATTTATTTAGCTGCATTGGGTCTCAGTGGCCGAACTTGGGATCTTTGCTGCGGTGCACAGGCTCCTCTGTAGTTATGGCGCACAGGCTTAGTTGCTCTGCAGCAAGTGGAATCTAGTCCCCCAATCCAGGATCAAACCCACGTCCTCTGCATTGGAAGGCAGATTCTTAACCACTGGACCACCAGGGTAGTCCCTATATTTTGTATTTTTTAAAAACCTTGTTTGCGTTTGGCCAACATCAAGGGAAAGTTTCAGAAGTTACAGACAGTGCTGCAACTTGGACATCGGTCCCTGGACATTAAGCTGTCCTTTTTTTTTTTTTTTTGGCCATGCTGCACAGTTTGAGGGATCTTAGTTCCCAGAGCAGGGATTGAACTGAGCCCCAGGCAGTGAAAGTGGCCAGTGGTAACCCCTGAACCACGAGGGAATTCTCTACATGATCCTTTGTAATTCAGTGAGAGTTGGTCTAAGCCCAGATCCCACAGGTTGGGGACTGAGTGTTTCCATTGGGGATTGTGGTGACAAGCCACAAAAATCTGCTCTCACTGACTGGAGCAATGAGGAGATTCAGCAGAAGTTGTGATGGCGAGGAAGTCAGGGAGGACCAGGGAGGGCAGAGGATGGGTCCGAGATGCCTGAGTAGGGCACATATACAGTCCCACGAATGTCACCTTCAGGACAGGAAACAGTGGAGAAGGCTAAGCTTTAAGGACAGAGAAAGCGAGAACCCTGGTGGGAGAGGCAAGGAGATGGGGTCCAGTGAAGAAAAGGGAGATGGTATTTTCTAGAGAAGAGGAAGGATGAATGGGGATGGCCCGTCCCTTCCAGGGAATGAGGACAGGTGCCCTCATTGGTGAGAAACGGGTCAGTATGAGGTTTCTCAGTGCCGGCCCTGCTGACACTGGGGATGTGTCATTCTCTGGGTGGGGGTGGGGGGCATTCTGGGTGCTACGGGATGTGGAGCAGCAACTATGCCCCCACCCACTGGATGCCAGGAGCCCCCCCTCCAACTGAGTCCTGACAACAAGTATGTCCCCAGACATCACCCAGTGTCTCCTGGGGGTTGAAATTCCCTTAGTGGAGAACCACTGGGTTGGTATACCACCATCTTGCAACCTGTTATCCTTCTGCTCCACTTGTATTCCTGGTGGTGAAAGATTGTGGTCCCCGCTCCCTCCAACAAGATGGAGCCCCACAGTGCATCACCACAGCGCCTGCGGGGGAGCTTGCTAAACTCTGGATGGAGAGGTGATCACAGCACCCCCCTCCCCCCTGGAGGGAAAGAGAAACACAGGAAAAAAGCCGCGACTTGCCCTGGTCTCTGGCTTACATGTCTCATCACTGTGTTCCAGGCTGTCCCTCCAGGAAGTGATTGATTGATGATGGTTAGTGATTGACAGCTGGAAGGTTTCAAGCCCTGGCTGAGGTGCCATGTAAACACAGCGTGAATGGCCCACAAAGAATGTATAACCCTAGTGAAGCCAGGCGGCCTGGGGGCCAGGCTTAGGCTCATCTCATCAATGGGTCACATTCAACGCAAACACTCATCTGCCTCCAAGACATCAGCTGACCTACTCTTTTTTTAAAAAAAAATTATTTATTTGGCTGCACCAGGTCTTAGTTGCCGCATGTGGGATCGAACCTGGGCCCCCTGCATTGGGAGTGCAGAGTCTTAGCCACTGGACCACCAGGGAAGTCCTTAGGCCCATTTTTTTAAAAATCCATTTATCTGTCAACAAACACTCAAGCTGCTTCCACGTTTTCGTTATTGTAAGCAATGCTGGTTTGAACATGTATATACTGCTTTTGGGGGAAGGTATGTACCTGGAAGTGGAATTGCTGGGTCATATTTTCCTGTTTTTGAGGACCCTCCACACTGGCCACACCATTTTGCATTCCCACCAGCAGTGCACAAGGGTTCCATGTTCTTCACATTTGTCACTGATACTTGTCTTCAGATTCTGTCATGGTAGCCGTCCTAATGGGAGTGAGGTAGGGGTCTCACTGTGGTTTTGCTTTGCATTACCCTAAGGACTGGCGACGCTGAGCATCTTCTCATATGCTTTTGGCCACATATGTGTTTCCTTTGGAGCTGAAGCTTCTCCTTCAGAAACAAAGAATGCCTCACTCAGAGAAAGGTGCCCTTCCTGCTATTTTGGGAGACAGTTTACCCCTCACCCCCGGATGACACTTGGCAATGTCAGGAGACATTTTTAGTTGTCTAGACTGGAGGAAAGGGACTTCCCTAGTTGTCCAGTGGTTAAGACTTCGATTTCCAATGGAGGGGATGGGGATTTGATCCCTGGTTGGGAAGCTAAGATCCCACATGCTGCATGGCCAAAAAACATAAAACAGAAGAATATTGTAACAAATTCAATCAAGACTTTAAAAAATGATCCACATCAAAAAAAAAAATTAAAAAAAAAAGACTAGAGGAGAGTGACACTGGTCAAATAAGTCACTATATAAATGATTCAGTAAGCTAAGTAAGTCAGTAGAAGCAGGAAGCTGAAGCTCCAATACTTTGGTCATCTGATGTGAAGAGTTGACTCATTGGAAAAGACCCAGATGCTGGGAAAGATTGAAGGCAAAAGGGAGAAAGGGGCAGCAGAGGATGAGATGGTTAGATAGCATCACTGACTCAATGGAAATGACTTTGAGCAAACTCCAGGAAATAGTGGAAGACAAAGGAGCCTGGTGTGCTGCAGCTCATAGGGTCACAAAGAGTTGGACACAACTTAGTGACTGAACAACAACAGAAGCAGGATGCTCCAAAACATCTCGCAGTGTCCAAGAGCCCCCTAACTGAGAAGTCTGGCCACAGATGTCAGTGGGGAGGGTGGGAAGCCCTGCTCTAACCTTCTCTCTCGGAACCTTCAGGGAGCTCAGAGAACATCTCAGTTCCCTTTTACTTTCAGGCATAGAACACCCTGTTTCACATGTATCTGGCGACAACTGTTGTTACAGTGGAAATTCATTCTGCATGGTGAGTACCATGTGTCATTATCTCATTTTCTCCTCTGCTGTGAGCAGAGATAATTACGAATGGAAATAAGGACAGTGTAAGCCTTGAAGGCTGGGAGCGTGATGGACTCAGGCTGTGTTATCTCACTGGGTTCAGAAGAGGACCTGAGATATGGGAGGGGCTCATCTGGCTGACACACTGAATATATCCATCTGTCTTTTTTTTTAATGTGTTATTTTGAAATAATTATAGGTGTACAGGAAGTTGAAGAAATTATACAGAGTCCCATGTATCCCTCAACTAGTTTCCCCAAGTGGTTACATCTTAGATAACTACAGTGATACAAACAGGAAATTGATATGGGTACAACTGTGTCAAGTCAGAAAACTGCTACTCCATCAAAATACTGAACTGGGGACTTCCCTGGTGGTCCAGTGGTCAAGACTGTGTGCTTCCGCTGCAGGGGGCACAGGTTCAATCCCTGGTTGGGAAACTAAAGTGCCGAAAGCTGCATGGCACAGCCGAAAAGTAAAAATAGTAACAGTAATAATAAAATAAAATATTGGACTGCTCCATGGCCCCAAAGCTCTCCATGCCTCCCTACCCTGCCCTAGCCCCTGGCAAACACTAATGTTCTCCATCTCTCTAATTGTATCATTTCAAGAATGTTCTATAAATGGGGTCATACAATATGAAACCTTTGGAGACTAGTTTTTTTCAGCAAAATTCTCAGGCGACTCATCCAATTTGCTGCATACACGTCACTAGTCTGTTCCTTTCCACTGCCAAGTAATTTTCCATGGCATGGATGTACCAGAATTGGGTTGTTTCCAGTTTTTGGCTTTTATAAATGAAGTCACTAGAAATGTTCATGTAGCTTTTTTGTGTGGACACCAAGTTTTCATTTCTCTGGGAGAAATGCACAGGAATGTGATCACTGGCATCTGTCTCTCCACTCCCTTTTAATTTTTTAAAAAAAATCTTTTCATTTTTCTTGCTTGCAAGATCTTAGTTTCCCAACCAGAAAGTAAACCCCACCCCCTGCAGTGGACGAGCGGTGTCTTAACCGCTGGACTGCCCAGGAAGTCCCTTTTTGTTCCCCTATTTTTTCTCTCCACCCACCCCCTTTTTAAATTGGGGTGCAATTGACACACCATATTGTGTAAATTTAAGGTATACAATGTGTTGATTTGCTACATTTACATATTGCAGTAGGATTACCACCATATCATGTCATGAAATTATCATTTCTTTTTTATGGTGGGAATAACCAAGATCTGGTTTCTTAGCAACTTTGAAGTTTCTGATCTAGTATTGTTGTCTGTGATCACTATACTGTGCATTAGACCTCCAGAACTTATCTACTTACTTAAAGAACATCTCCCCAGCTGCCGCCCCATTCCACCTTCTATCTCCTTTTAAAGAAACTGTTTTATGTGTGTGTTCTTCCAGGATATAAGTAACTCGGTTTTTGCTTATTTGCATGGAGATCAGATATCTCAGGCCAACATCTATATCTCAAACTCCCGAGGATACAGATTTCAGAAGTACACCCAGGAAAGATGTGTATGTTCAATGTGGTAAGAAAATGAACAAACAGGGGCTTCTCTGGTGGCTCAGTGGTAAAGAATCTGCCTGGCAATGCAGAAGACATGGGTTCCTGCAAGGAACCCATGCAGTTCAAGGGATTCTCAGGAGTCTTCTCCAGCACCACAGTTCGAAAGCATGAATTCTTCGGTGCTCAGCCTTCTTTACTGTGCAACTCTCACATCTATACATGACTACTGGAAAAACCATAGCTTTGACTATATGGATCTTTGTCAGCAAAGTAATGTCTCTGCTTTTTAGTATGCTGTCTAGGTTTGTCGTAGCTTTCCTTCCAAGGAACAAGCATCTTTTAATTTCATGGTATCTTTTCTTATCAGGGCACTAATCCCACCCTGACCTCATGTAGATTTAGTCACTACCCAAAGACCCTACCTCCAAATACTATCATTTTGGAGCTTCTATGGTCTGAATGTTTGTGTCCACCCCTCGCCCCAGTTCATAGGTTGAAATCCTAATGCCTGATGTGATCTGTATTAGGAGCCTTTAGGAGGGTCTTAGGTCATGAGAGTGGAGCCCTCACAAATGGAATTAGTGCCCTTATGAAAGAGACTCGAGAAGGGCTTCCCTGTGGTCCAGTGGTTAAGGATCCACCTTCTAGTGCAGGGGACGCAGGTTCAATCCTTGGCTGGGGAACTAAGATCCCACATTTCATGGGGCAACTAAGCCTGTATGCTGCAGCTACTGAGCCTTTGAGCTCCACAGCCAGTGCCCTGCAACTAGAGAAAGCCTGTGTGCTGTAAAGAAGACCCAGATCAGCCAAAATATAAAAATTTTAAAAAGAAGCCCCAGAGAGCCAGCTCACCCCATTCCTCCATATGAGGACACACCAAGAAGTCTGCAACCCAGGAAGGGCCCTCACTTGACCATGCGGGTCCCTTGATCTTGGACTTCCAGCCTTTCTGTTGTTATAAGCCACCCAGTCTCTGATATTTTGTTGTAGCAGCCTGAACAGACTAAGATAGGGGATTGGAGTTTTAACCTGTGAACTGGAGGAGGACACCATTTGGTCCATAACACTGTATATAATAGAAATACCCCCCCCCCACAGACACACACACAAACACAACCAAGTAACAGAGGCTTAAATAAGATGGCAGTCTTTCTCTCTTATCTGAAAGATGTCCGGGGATGGGTGGGGGAGCCAGGAGGTTACCATGGCAACTTGTCCCACTGTCCATAGTTTGGGGTCCTTGGCCTCATGCTCCAACATGCCTGCCGATGGGCACTTTGCTCCCCAGCCAAAGATCAGGAATGAGG
The DNA here is from genome assembly GCF_054371585.1 of Giraffa tippelskirchi. Taxonomy (NCBI): domain Eukaryota; kingdom Metazoa; phylum Chordata; class Mammalia; order Artiodactyla; family Giraffidae; genus Giraffa; species Giraffa tippelskirchi. The sequence goes on along the minus strand of NC_137280.1, from coordinate 94,868,824 downwards.
AACCGAGGCAGGAGTGAGGGATTTAGGCAGGCGTCTCAGAGTCTGGGTCACCCCACTTCCTCGAGCACCCCACACCAAGCTGTCTTTATTCAAAGTTCTGCCCTAGATGCTGAAAGGTTGTTGCTGAACCATGAAAGACGCTGGGATTCTTGGCCTCCAGAGGAGAAGAATTCAATCCGGGGCCAGAGTTGAGGCTTGATAGCTAAGAGCTTTTGTGTAATAGAGTTTTATTAAAGTATAAAAGGGATAGAGAAAGCTTCTGACATAGACGTCAGAAGGAGGCAGAAAGAGTACCCCCTTGCTAGTGTTAGCAATGGAGTTATATACCTTTTAATTAGTTAATACAATGAATCAAAAGAATGTCTCAAGTTTGTGAAAATTTTCTCTTACCTTGGATGTGGGGTATCTCTTCATGGCTGCTCCAGCAAAGCGCAGCCACTGCTCCTTACCTTGGATGTGGGGAGCAGCCATGAAGAGACACCCCATTTCCAAGGTAAGAGAAACCCAAGTAAGAAAGTAGGCACTGAGAGAGGGCATCAGGGGGCAGACAGACTGAAACCACAATCACAGACAACTAGCCAATCTGATTACATGGACCACAGCTTTGTCTAACTCAGTGAAACTAAGCCATGCCGTGTGGGGTCACCCAAGATGGATGGGTCATGGTGGAGAGGTCTGATAGAATGTGGTCCACTGGATAAAGGAATGGCAAACCACTTCAGTATTCTTGCCTTGAGAACCCCATGAACTGTATGAAAAGGCAAAAAGATAGGACACTGAAAGATGAACTCCCCAGGTCAGTAGGTGCCCAATATGCTACTGGAGATCAGTGGAGAAATAACTCCAGAAAGAATGAAGGGATGGAGCCAAAGCAAAAACAACACCCCATTGTGGATGGGACTGGTGATAGAAGCAAGGTTCGATGCTGTAAAGAGCAATATTGCATAGGAACCTAGAATATTAGGTCCATGAATCAAGGCAAATTGGAAGTGGTCAAACAGGAGATGGCAAGAGTGAATGTCGACATTCTAGGAATCAGCAAACTAAGATGCACTGTAATGGGTGAATTTAACTCAGATGACCATTATATCTACTACTGTGGGCAGGAATCCCTTAGAAGAAATGGAGTAGCCATCATGGTCAACAAAAGAGTCTGAAATGCAGTACTTGGATGCAGTCTCAAAAACAACAGAATGATCTCTGTTTGTTTCCAAGGCAAACCATTCAATATCACAGTAATCCAAGTCTATGCCCCGACCAGTAATGCTGAAGAAGCTGAAGTTGAACAGTTCTATGAAGACCTACAAGACCTTCTAGAACTAACACCCAAAAAAGATGTCCTTTTCATTATAGGGGACTGGAATTCAAAAGTAGAAAGTCAAGAAACACCTGGAGTAACATGCAAATTTGGCCTTGGAGTACAGAATGAAGCAGGGCAAAGGCTAATAGAGTTTTGCCAAGAGAATGCACTGGTCATAGCAAACACCCTCCTCCAACAACACAAGAGAAGACTCTACACATGGACATCACCAGATGGTCAACACCGAAATCAGACTGATTATATTCTTTGCAGCCAAAGATGGAGAAGCTCTATACAGTCAGCAAAAACAAGACTGGGAGCAGACTATGGCTCAGATCATGAACTCCTTATTGCCAAATTCAGACTTAAACTGAAGAAAGTAGGGAAAACCACTAGACCATTCACGTATGACCTAAATCAAATCCCTTATGATTATACAGTGGAAGTGACAAATAGATTTAAGGGACTAGAACTGATAGACAGAGTGCCTGAAGAACTATGGACAGAGGTTCATGACATTGTACAGGCGACAGGGATCAAGACCATCCCCATGAAAAAGAAATGCAAAAAAGCAAAATGGCTGTCTGAGGATGCCTTACAAATAGCTGTGAAAAGAAGAGAAGCGAAAAGCAAAGGAGAAAAGGAAAGATACACCCATCTGAATGCAGAGTTCCAAAGAATAGCAAGGAGAGATAAGAAAGCCTTCCTCAGTGATCAATGTAAAGAAATAGAGGAAAACAACAGAATGGGAAAGACTAGAGATCTCTTCAAGAAAATTAGAGATACCAAAGGAACATTTCATGCAAAGATGGGCTCAATAAAGGACAGAAATGGCAGGAACCTAACAGAAGCAGAAGATATTAAGAAGAGGTGGCAAGAATACACAGAAGAACTGTACAAAAAAGATCTTCACAACCCAGATAATCACGATGGTGTGATCACTCACCTAGAGGCAGACATCCTGGAATGTGAAGTCAAGTGGGCCTTAGGAAGCATCACTACGAACAAAGCTAGTGGAGGGGATGGAATTCCAATTGAGCTATTTCAAATCCTGAAAGATGATGCTGTGAAAGTGCTGCACTCAATATGCCAGCAAATCTGGAAAACTCAGCAGTGGCCACAGGACTGGAAAAGGTCAGTTTTCATTCCAATCCCTAAGAAAGGCAATGCCAAAGAATGCTCAATCTACCACACAATTGCACTCATCACACACACTAGTAAAGTAATGCTCAAAATTCTCCAAGCCAGGCTTCAGCAATATGTGAACTGTGAACTTCCAGATGTTCAAGCTGGATTTAGAAAAGGCAGAGGAACCAGAGATCAAATTGCCAACATCCGCTGGATCATCAAAAAAGCAAGAGAGTTCCAGAAAAAACATCTATTTCTGCCTTATTGACTATGCCAAAGCCTTTGACTGTGTGGATCACAATAAACTGTGGAAAATTCTGAAAGAGATGGGAATACCAGACCATCTGACCTGTCTCTTGAGAAACCTGTATGCAGGTCAGGAAGCAACAGTTAGAACTGGACATGGAACAACAGACTGGTTCCAAATAGGAAAAGGAGTACGTCAAGGCTGTATATTGTCACCTTGCTTATTTAACTTATATGCAGAGTACATCATGAGAAATGCTGGGCTGGAGGAAGCACAAGCTGGAATCAAGATTGCTGGGAGAAATATCAATAACCTCAGATATGCAGATGACACCACCCTTATGGCAGAAAGTGAAGAAGAACTAAAGAGCCTCTTGATGAAAGTGAAAGAAGAAAGTGAAAAAGTTGGCTTAAAGCTCAACATTCAGAAAACTAAGATCATGGCATCCGGTCCCATCACTTCATGGCAGATAGATGGGGAAACAGTGGAAACAGTGGCTGACTTTATTTTGGGGGGCTCCAAAATCACTGCAGATGGTGATTGCAGCCATGAAATTAAAAGACGGTTACTCCTTGGAAGGAAATTTATGACCAACATAGACAGCATATTAAAAAGCAGAGACATACTTTGCCAACAAAGGTCCGTCTAGTCAAGGCTACTGTTTTTCCAGTGATCATGTATGGATGTGTGAGTTGGAGTATAAAGAAAGCTGAGCACAGAAGAATTGATGCTTTTGAACTGTGGTGTTGGAGAAGATTCTTGAGAGTCCCTTGGACTGCAAGGAGATCCAACCAGTCCATCCTAAAGGGAGTCCTGGGTGTTCATTGGAAGGACTGATGTTGAAGCTGAAACTCCAATACCTGCTGCGAAGAGCTGACTCATTGGAAAAGACCCTGATGCTGGGAAAGATTGAGGGCAGGAAAAGAAGGGGACGACAGAGGATGAGATGGTTGGATGGCATCACCAACTCAATGGACATGGATTTGGGTGAACTCCGGGAGTTGGTGATGGACAGGGATGCCTGGCATGCTGCAGTTCATGGGGTCGCAAAGAGTCAGACATGACTGAACGACTGAACTGAACTGTGAAAAGTTTACCAGACCCACTCCCACAATTTACATTTTAGGACAACAAGATTAGAATTTAACAATAGAAAGATCCTACCAGACCCACTCCCATGATATACATTCTATGATATCAGGATTAGTCAGAAGGTTTTCAAGAAGGAGAAACTGTTCTCCAGCCAGATACACTGTTGTTGTATAATCCCTAGTACAGAGTTTAAACTGAGTTGTGTAATTGCTTAAGACTAGCTCAGATAGTAAAGCGTCTGCTTGCAATGCAGGAGACCTGGGTTTGATCCCTGGGTCGGGAAGATCCCCTGGAGAAGGAAATGGCAACCTACTCCAGTCCTCTGGCCTGGAAAATTCCATGGATGGAGGAGCCTGGTAGGCTACAGTCCATGGGATCTCAGAAGAGTTGGACACGACTGAGCAACTTCACTGGTGGTGGACTGAAGGAATGTAGAGGGAAGAAAACGATTGTCCTTTTCTCCTTGAGAATTCCAGACCCCTTTCTCCTCCTTGGGGACCCTGGACTTCTTATCAATCTGCCTAGGAATTGACTCTCTCAATGCTACAGAGGGGAAACAGATCATAATTTAAAAAATCATAATAAAAAAGACTTTCCTTCTTTTTAGCTTACTAGCTAATCTAGAGTTAAGTTATAAAGGAAGCACATTGATGATCTTATTTACATGCAGTATTCTGTTTGTTTCACAGGCAGAGCTAGTCGGGACCTTGGGGGGGATCTTCTTCTTTCACTCCCTGTCACAGGTCGGGCTGCTTCTTGTTGACCAACAGATTGTAAGTACTGTTTGGACTGCGAAGAACCACTTCGGTGACCTTTACCCCAAGTCAGGTTTTTGTCAAAACTCATACACTTTGATTTTCATATCTGAAATCCATCTAGCTTTTGATTCATCTGTCCATCCATGTATCCATCCACCCACTCATCCACCCATCTATACATCCACCCACCTTTCTGTCCATTCTCCCATTTACCTATTAATCCATCCCCCTACCCTTCCACCCATCTACCCACCTACTCTTCCATCCATTCATCCATCTCCATTCATCCTTCCACTTATCTATCTATCCACCTATCTCCCCACCTACTCACCTGTCCAACAAAATACTTATCTGTCCCTCCATCCATCCATTAACTAGCTTATCCATCCATCCATGCAGCCATCCATCCATCCATGCAGCCATCCATCCATCCATGCAGCCATCCATTCATCCAGGCACCCATCCATTTATCCATCCACTCTCTCATTTATCCATCCACTCATCCATCCATCCATCTACTTACTCATCCATCTACCCTTCTACCCACCCACATACCCACCACCCACTTTCATTATCTCATTCAGCCATGCACTCAGCAATACTTTAGTAGGGTCTAGGAGGTGCTGGGCACTAGGGATAAAATATGAGATATGGTGCATGTGTCACTGGTGACACTGGAGACCATTTACATTCCTCGTGTCACCCCTTTTTTTAATGATTATTTTCACGTGGCTTCAGAAAATCGGGACATGGAAACCATGACCTCACAGGTATCATTTAGGATAAGACTTAGAAGAGGAATCAGTTCATGCAAAGTGCACTTGAAGAAAAACTATTAAGTCAGGCAAAGATTAAAGTACAGTTGGTACCCCTGCTGCAAAATTCCTGAACAAAGTGTGCGGCTCTGAAATCTGGGGGAGACCCAGGGATCAGGAAGCTCCCAGAGGCTGGGCTGCCGCCTGCTGGCTAAAAGGCCCTCCCTCTAATCACACGGTGGGGCCACCCCTCCATCCAGAGTCCCCTCAAGCACCTGCACACACTGCCAGGGACCCGTCGTGAATAAGAGACACTCCCAGACTCTGGAAATCCTAAGAATGTAATGGTGGCCGAGGAATCAGGCTCTGGATACAACCTGTGGGCGCAGGGTCTTAACCACTGGACCCCCAGGGAAGTCCCCTTGGTGATTTCTTTTCTCGCTCAAAATTGAGTATTTTTCTTTCAGGCCATGTTCAGCTACTCTGACCATCCCTTGAACCGCAGCTTTGGGCTGCCCTTTGACTACGACAGGGCCCTTGACATCCTCATCGCCCCGGGCCAGAAAGGCATCCTTATCTTTTGGTTTGAGAAGAACCTGCTGGTTTCCCAAAACTCAGGTGAGCAAGGCCCAGTCTCGGGACGTGGCCAGTGCAAGTGGCTGTTTTTTCCTCTCCCTTGACTTTAGTGGACCACGACAAGCTGATTCTTACCTTGCCATCTTCATCACAACCCCCAACCCCCACTTCCCACCTCCTGGGACATTTAGGCCCTGTAGGCAGGTTCTGAAAGTCACCAGACCCTGAGGGCAGAGGGGTCACATCCAAGAACTGCAGATCCTGTTTTGAGGCCTACGACACATGAGTCCCAGGAGAGAAGCAAAAGGCAGCCCCCTAGGAGAAGGTGCTGTCAGGGACCTCTGGGCACAACTGTGGCTGCCAGAGCACCTTCAATCACAGCATGCTTCCCAGTACTGGTTACACCACCTGAATATGGCTGTTTCCTTCCAATGCAAGAAAAGGGCTTAGGGCTGGCTTGGCCATGCAGGGGGCACCCACTCCAGAAAGAAAGTTCTGCCTGATTACATGTTACCCATACAGTAAGATGCATCCTAAAGTTCATCTGGTATCCAGTCCATCCCTAAGAGCTCTCACATCGAGATTTAGGTGGGGTGGGGAGGTCACATTTTCTTAAACCTAATGTCTTCCATGCGATATTTTACAGCATTGCATCTTGTGGCTGCATTTTCCTTTGAGTCAAGAATCAAGGGGCTGTGTGGGTGGCAGGGGAACCTCTTGCCAACACGTGCACAGGTCTCTCTGGATTTACCCCATTGTCTCCTAGGTCAGCTGGTCGAATCTGTCCAGGTGCGAGAAGGACAACACATCTTGTATAATTCCATTGTCAAAGCCAACATCACCATCCACAGCATTGCTGCCAGTATGTGCCTGACCTGCGGGTAGCTTCTAGAAGCGCTTTCGACCTGATTTATTCACTCTTGACACATACCACCCCACCCCACCCCCCACCAGATCCGACCTGGCCAAAACAAACAAAACATGATTATTACATCTTCTAGAACAACTCGGTGGAGAAGGCAATGGCACCCTACTCCAGTACTCTTGCCTGGAAAATCCCATGGACGGAGGAGCCTGGTAGGCTGCAGTCCACAGGGTCGCTAAGAGTTGGACACGACTGAGCGACTTCACTTTCACTTTTCACTTTCCTGCATTGGAGAAGAAAATGGCAAACCACTCCAGTGTTCTTGCTTGGAGAATCCCAGGGATGGGGGAGCCTGGTGGTCTGCCATCTATGGGGTCGCAAAGAGTCAGACACGACTGAAGCGACTTAGCAGCAGCAGCAGCAGAACAACTTGCAGCAGAAACTTCTGTGCCCTTTCGCAATGAAATGGAATGTCAGTTGGCTGTCGTTTGCTGGGGCTGCTCTAACATACCTCCACAAAGTGGGTGAACTACTATTATTATTTTGGCCACTTCTCAGGGTATGTGGGATCTTAGTTCTGAGACCAAGGATCAAACCCGAGCTCCCTGCAGTGGGAGTGCAGAGTCTTAATCTCAGTACCATCAGGGAAGTCCAAAACTGGGTGAATCAGAACAGCAGACAGGTACTGTTTCCCAGGGCTGGAGGTTCTTAGTTGGAGATCAATGTGTTGGCAGGGCTGGTTTCTTCGGAAGCCTCTCTTCTGGGCTTGCAGGTGGCCATTTTCCCCCTCTATCTTCCACCATCTCCTGTCTGTGTTGTGTCTATGTCCAAATTTCCCTTTTCTTAAAATATTTATTTGTGGCTCTGCTGGGTCTTCATTGCCGCGCAGGCTTCTCTCTAGTTGCAGCAACTGGGGGCTATTCTGTAGTTGTGGGACTCAGGCTTCTCATCGCAGTGGCTTCTCTTGTTGTGAAGCACGGGCTCTAGATGTGTGGGCTCAGCAGTTGCGGTGCACGGGCTTAGCTGCTCCATGACATGTGGGATCTTCCACGCCAGGGATTGAACCTATGTCCTCTGCATTGGCAGGTGAATTCTTAACCACTGGACAAGCAGGAAACGCCCTTGTCTTTTTTAAAGAAAATAAAAATACACATTGGATCTTGCCACCCCTTCTCATGAAAACTTTTAATGGGACTTTCCTTGTTGTTCAGTGGTTAAGACTGTGCTCCCAGTGCAGGGCGGGCATGGGTTTGATCCTTGGTTGGGGAGCTAAGATCCTGCATGTCACACAGTGCAACAACAACAACAAAAAAAGCCTTGTAAGAATATCTTGTGTTCCTCGGAACTCTATATCTGCCAAAGATCAGAAACAACCTGTGCTCATCAGTGGAGTATTGGTTAAATAAAGTTATGATTCATGTAAGTAACAGAATGCCAAAGGGTCAACTACACTCATGTGTATGGAAGGAAATAAACATACATTTCAACTCTACTTCAATTAAAAATAAGTACATAGAGTAAAAAATACTCAACTTTTACTATTAAAGAAAAGAAAAAAATACAAAGCAGCTCAAAGGGTCCCAGAATATGATCCCCAAGTATATAAAGCTACTGAAAAGCATGTTTACTAAAATGCTAACAGTGGTACCTATGTCAGGGGTCAGCATACCATGGCCCATGACCCACCATGGGTTTTAAATAAAGTTTTATTGGCACATAGTCCTGCCTATCCATTTACAAAGTGTCCATAAGCTGCTTTCCCAGGGCCAAATACTTGTAACAGACATCACATGACCAGCAAAGCAGAGCATTCTTACCATCTGGTCCTTTACAGAAGAAACTTGCTGACCCCTGGTCCATATGATGGGACTTGGGGTACCTTTTAAAATTTTTAAATTTAATATATTTATATTTCTGTCCATGTAAACAACCTGTTTCAATTTTTGTTCTGTCTTGTTTGGCTTTCCCTAGATGAAGATGAACTGGCAGTTTTAACTCGAGAGAATAATTTATATTATGGCAGCCTGGGAATCCAGTCGAGTTCTCTAATCAAAGTGGGTAAAATCCCAATGTTACTCAGTTGTTAAGGACTAACAGTCTTATTCTCAAACATCTGATCCTTTTTATAAAGAAATTGCTCTAGTTATTAAAATAGCAGTTAGTCATTTAATAGCAATAGTGATAATATAACATGAATTTTAATTAATTTGACACCTGAAAAGTAGGTGTCTCAACAAAGGGTACCTAAGACTTTGCTTGGCCTCTTCGGTTTCTTGTTCAGTCGCTCAGTTGTGTCTGACTCTGTGACCCCACGGACTGCAGCAGAGACCATGGGCTTTCTTAGAGTTTTGTTTTTTTGGCCTACCTTCTGTAAATATGAATCATAAGGAAAAAGTTAAATCCTCAAAAAAGAATGAAAATGAGCTGATGTCGGAAGTCACTCTTCTCTTAGTTTGCAGACCAAAACATCTGGTCCCAAGAGGCAGTCCTGATGTTCACTGATGTGGGGATGCTGGAAATACTGACCCCGCTTCCTGACGTGATCTTTCCAGCTTTCGATTTCCAGAAGTGCCTCATGAATATCCAGGCCCTTCTCACGGATCCCCAACTCCAAGCTGGCATCTGCAAAGTATGTGGTCGTGACTTGGGGTGGGGAGGGGGTCGGTTTCTAGAAAGATATTAGGCCATCCATTTCCAAAGGGCCTTTGGATCCACAACAATCAGTGGAATGAGAAAAAAAAAAAAAGAACGGTAACTGGGCCACGTACAGTTTATCCAGAAAGTGTCATTTAAAACAAATTATTTATTTATTTTTGGCCGTGCTGTGTCTTCTTAACTGCTTGGGCTTTTCTCTAGTTACGGCGAGCGGGGACTTCACTCCAGTTGCAGTGCTCAGGCTCATCGTTGCAGTGGCTTCTCTTGTTGCAGAGCACAGGCTCTAGGGCACTCGGGCTTCAGTACCTGTAGCATGTGGGCTCAGTAGTTGCAGCTCCCGGGCTTTAGAGCACAGGCTCAGTAATTGTGGCGCACGGGCTTAGTTGCTCAGCGGCAAGTGGGATCTTCCTGGATCAGGGATCCCACCCATGTTTCCTGCATTGACAGGCAGATTCTTTACCACTGAAGCCACCAGAGAAGCCCACTCAAGCACATTTTGTCCAAAATATCCTTTTATGAAATGATGGTGCTACTGGGGCTACTCTCTAGTTGCTCTCTTCTCACTGCGGTTACCTGTCTTGTTGAGCACAGGCTCTACAGCACGGGCTTCAGTAATTGTGCTGCACAGTCTTAGTTGCTGCCTCAGCAGGTGGGATCTTCCTGAACCAGGGATAGAACACATGTTCCCTGCAATTGGCAGGTGGATTCTTTATCACTGGACCACCAGGGAAGTCCTTGAGTCACTTTTAAAGAACAGAGTCTGGATGGTGAGATAGCCACTCAGTGTTGGAGGCACCTCCACTCTCACCACCACCACCTCACCAGGAGACCAGGATGCGCATGGGCAACGATGAGTCCTGTTGCCAGGACAGAACATTTCAGTTAACCATGTCATCCCCTATCAACCCCGGGTCTGGAACCAGAAGCAACTTGTTGGTTCTCTTCCTAGGACACCAGGCAGCCAACACATGATCTCAAAAACCAGATTTAAAAAAGGCAAGATGCAATTTCTCCACCTCTCCTCCACACCTTCTCCTGAGTCAGCAAATAGCACAGGGAAAGGGGCTCCTCATAAAATTATTCTGGTGAATATATGAAAACAAAATGATAGGATATTGCCCTGCGCTGACGCTCAATGTTGGAAAAGAGAGACAGCCAGCCGTTAGGTGCCACCGACAGAAGATGGATCACCCATTGGGTCTCCCATCTCAATTCTGCCCTAATCTGATGCATCCAGCTGCCAATCTGCCAGAAAAGGCAGAGCACGGAAGAACGGGTGTCCAACCTCACCAGGGAAAATCCAGACGATGGGAAATCTACAGGTTCAATGGCATAGAGGGACTTTCATGGTGGTCCTGTGGCTAAGACCCCACCCTCCCAATGCAGGGGCTCTGGGTTCAATCCCTGGTCAGGGAACTAGATCCCACATGCTACAACTAAAGATCTCCTGTGCAGCAAGTTAGATCGAAGATCACATGTGCTACAACTGAGACCCGGCGGTGCTAGACAAATAATTTTTGTTTTTTTTTCTTTTTTTAAAGATGCCTAGGAAAGAAATGAAAAAGAAAGGAAGGGAGGGAAAACTGTAGGTTGAAAGAGACTGAAAAAGACAATGTTTGCAAACAGAAAAACTAAGTTACATTATCTGGGAATGCATTGTGCTGTGCTGTGGTGTCCGACTCTTTGTGACCACCTAAACTGTAGCCCACCAGGCTCCTCTGGCCATGGGACTCTCCAGGCAAGAATACTGGAGCTGGTTACTATTCCCTACTTACTCCACAGGATCTTCCCAACCCTGGGATCGAACCCGAGTCTCATGTCTCCTGGGTTAGCAGGTGGCTTCTTTACCACTGAGCACCTAGGGAAGCCCTAGGGATGTGCACTCGGCAATCATTCTAGGAAATGGGGAGGGAGGTGGGAAGGAGGTTCAGGATGGAGGGGATACATGTATACCTATGGCTGATACATACTGATGTATGACAAAAACCATCACAATATTGTAAAGTAATTATCCTCCAGTTAAAATCGAGACATAAAAATAATTCTAGGAAGAAACGCAAGTAAGCGATTACTGCAGAAGTCAGGTGGGGAGGGGGGCAGGCTACTTCTGGAGAGAAAAAGGGCTGTGACTAGGGAGACCTCCAGGTCTTCCAGGGGTGCAGGGTCTAGTGGGGAGTGGCTTGAGTGACAGCCCAGACTGCTGCACCTACCAGACTGAAAGGGTCCATCCCTAGGGGCCCCCCACCTGCCACTGGTCACTTGCTCTGTATTTTGGGGAACAGAGGCTTGATTTAATTGATCCAAAGATTGATGGATTCTTTTTTTTTTCTTTTTTAACATAATTTATTTCTAAATAGGTGGAACTTCTGCAAGGAGAATTTGAAAACAAAATGTACACCATTGACATGAATAGCCAGTTGGAGTTGACGGCCCTAATGATACCCCGGCCAGGCACGTCACCTGTCCCACTAGTAAGGACACTTTATCTGTTTGACAAGTGTCTCTTAACATCTGCCATCCTTGGCCTCATGTCTCGTGCCCACAGTTCCCAGGCTCTGGAAATTCCCTAGCATCCTCCCAGAGAGACACTGGCTCATGAAGCCCCCAGAGACTTCTCTTCCTCCAGACACCAGCATCCAGGTGTCTGGTGGTGGCTGTCCCTCTGCCCACCCTGCCTCCTTTCTCCATACCTCTGTGTCAGTCCTCCAACCCCCTTCTGAGCTGCCCCGGATCCTTTCCAAAAATGCCTTTTCCTCCCAGCTCAGCCAGCGCTGGCTTTCCCGCCTGCAGGGCATGCCTGAGAAAAAGCGGGCATCCCTGGACCTGAAACCCAGGTGTCCAAGCCTGGACCCTTGGGTTCAAGCAATCAAGCTGAAAACAGGGGAGTGGACCAATGTAAGATTCCAGGGGATGTCCAGCCAGCTGGGACCAGGGCCCGAGAGAGGAGCCGGCCTAGTGGCCGGATCTTGCCCCACACTCTCACCCCTACCCCTCAAGCCCCCTCCCTGCACAGGACGAGCCTCTCCGTGCACGAGGGACCAGTCTGGGTCTTACGGTGCTGCAGCCCCAGGCTGTCTGCACAGAGGGTCTCAGAGCCACAGTTAGAGGGTGTGTATGACAAGGGGGGCATATTTGGGGATGGAACGTGCAGTAGTATTTGCGGAACAAGCTGGGTCTTTAGTCTGAAGGGGCACTGGGGTCACCGGTGGTTGCGCCCCCAAGCGGCGCCCTTCCGCTCCTGCCAGGGCCCGTACAGCGCATGCGGCTCCCTTCCCGCCCCCACCCCGCCCCACAGGTAATGGTGAGCAACCCCCACTCCCTGGGACTGCAGGCGGTCATCTATGAGGACGGCTACACCTACGACGGGAACACCAAGCACAGACTGGTGAGCCCGTTGTCCCCCACCCACCCCGCGTACCCTTCCCCCCATCCCCACCAAACCCGTATCTTTGGGCTGAGGGGCTCGGCCTTGACCTGCAGATGTCAAGGGTCACCTGATGATATCCCTCAAGGTCTGACCTCCGTCCGTCATCCCTCCCTTACAAACACTCAGATAAGATGCTGCAGAGTATGAAGAAGCCCCTGCCCCTTCCCCACCTAGGCAGGTGACAGTCCCCCAGAGGAGGGATGGGAGGAGGCATCAGGAGGCAAACCGGGCCCTGCAGGGAGGGACTTGGCTAAATATGGGTCTGGGTGACCTGCAGGCCACAGCCAGGGTCATACCAGGAAGTCTGGACTTGACCTCAGACCACAACAAACTCTTTGCACCAGACCTTGTCACATCACAGTTAAATAGGAGGGGAAACTGATTCACACCCCACTGTGGGTCCCCAGGACAGACGCAGCAAGGGAATAAAGGAGCTCGGGAAGAGGGGCCATTTCCATGAGCTTCTAGAAGGAAATTAGAACCAGAGATGAGCTGGATGGCTCCCAGGCTCCTCCTCCCAACTCCCCCACACCCCCACCCCTGGTCCTGCCCTCCTCCCAAACCCCATTCCAGGACCACCCTGGGGCCGTCCCACAGTGGTAGCTGCATTTTGCATTTTCTCTCTTGGTTCCACAGAACATTTCCCTGAAGCAACAGCACCACTGGGGCAGGGCCGACCCCAACTTCACCTCCAGGTATGTCATCACCTGGATGGTAGTGGCAGGTGGCCCCAGGGTCTCTGTGGGGTTCCCTTAGCAGGAGCTGGGGAGAGCAGAACCAAGATCCAGGCTCCCCTAGTCCAAGGGCAGTAAAGCAAGAATGATTAAAAACTCTTTAGGGAAAGACAAATAGCATGTGATATGACTTACTTGTGGAATCCAAAATATGACACAGATGAACCTATCTACAAAACAGAAACAGACTCACAGACACAGAGAACAGACTTGTTGCTGAGTGGGGGAGGGTGGTCGGAAAGGAGGGATGGATTAGGAGTTTGGGGTTTTAAAAAAAAGTGTGGATACAGAAGCTGTTGAAAGAATGATGTTAAAACATTATATGCAGCTAGGTGATAATAAAATTGGGGCTCAGGTGTTCTTTTCAATAAGCTATTATATGTCAGTTTAAAAAACTGACTCAAGAAGAGGTGGAAACTAGAGGGAGGGTGGTGCCACCATATCTGAGCCCATGGTTCTTGGTCAATATTCTGGACTGAATGGATGAAAAGATGAGTGAGTGGAGAAATGAATGGATGGATGGATGGGTGGGTGGATGGATGGATGAATGGGTGGACAGATGAATGGATAGATAAATGGGTGGACAGATGGATAGATGGATGAATAGAAAAATGAATGGATGGGTCAGTGATGCTTTTTACAATTACACACACTCCCTTGTAGCATAAAGAGACCCACAATATCTACCATCACTCTGGACATCGCCAACAAAGAAATTTCATGTGTGGACCTTAAGCCACTGGTATGACCCAAACTTCTGCCATCTCATATTCTTTGTCTTTAGTGTTCAGACTAATGGCAGCAGGCCTTCACTAGCTTTACCCAAGGGGCTGGCTGAGCTCACCCTCAGGATCTGGAAATGGACGTGATCCTGTCCCGGATGCCAAGGTGGCTGCCCCTCCCCTTCATCTTCCCCAGGGCCGTGCCTTAGGACTCATGATCCTCAGAGCAGGTGTACCAGCTGGGAGTTATCAAATGGGGCATCTGAGTGGCACCACATACCTGGTGCAGGTTCTTGGGGATTGACTCCGTGAGTCCCAGGCACCTGGTCACCACATCTCCATCCAGGCTCAGGGTCTCCAGTCCCTGTTGGGTTGAGTGCGACCCCTTGTGGGCTTTCACCGGGGCCAGGCTATGGGCGCTCTCACTGACTTGGGTCAGCATCCCCATTTACCCCTTTCCCCTCCCCCAACGCATGTCTCCCCACCTGCAGACGGCGCTCATTTCAGTGGGGTGCGACCTGGAGAAGAAGATCGTCGTTCAGAAGTGAGTGTGTCGGGAGGGTGGAAGTGAGGGGTGGGGAGAGGAAAGTGGGGCTTAGGGACATTATGAGACAGTCACCATTGCTTCACAATTGCTAAAGGTGGGTGACACTACTGTCTACTTTTGTATATGTTTAACATTTCCATAAGGAACTGCTCAATAATTAATCCTAATAGATTAACTTTGAGTTTCCTGCAGGTGGCTGCCCCTCCCCCCACGGACGTGGGTGATATTCACCTGTTCTTTCTGCTCCTTCAGCCTTTGCTCATTCTCTTTCTCCCTTTTAATCCCTGAGTTCTTCATTTTGATTACAATTGCTGAGTTTTTGTGTTTAATAACCTGCTGAACATTTGGGGGAACTTTGTCTCCAGTTACCGCAGGGAATGCAGCCATGAGACACAAGGAAAGTATTAATGTTTTTATGCATTTCAGAAATTTCACATGTTAAATGGAAATTGTTTTAAATATGTAAATATTTGAGTTTATGTAAGGATGTACACACTGTGCTAAAAGTCACATATGTCTCAGTTTGTGTGTAATATTAATATGCAACTTTGGGGGTAAAGTTTTTTCTTAAAAAATTAGTGGTTTACATTTTTTTAAAAAAGAACAATCACCAGCATGAAATTGCCAAAAAAAAAAAAGAAGAAAGGGGGGCTTTCGTGGTAGCTAAGTGGTAAAGAATCCTCCTGCCAGTGCAGGAAACACAGGTTCGATCCCTGATCCAGGAACATCCCACATGCCAAGGAGAAGCTAACCCCGTGCACCACAACTATTGAGCCTGTGATCTAGAACCCGGGAGCCGCAACTACTGAAGCCTGCAAGCTCTAGAAGCCCCACTCCACAACAAGAGAAGCCACCGTGATGACAAGCCCATGCCCTGCAACTAGAGGGTAGTCCCTGCCGACCACAACTAGAGAAAGTCCACTCGCAGCTAGGAATAGGAAAAGCCAGTGCAGGCAAAAATAAATAAATAAGTAAAATTAGTGGCTTACATTTTAAAAAAGAAAAATCACCAGCATGAAATTTTCAAAAGAAAGAAAGAATCTTGAAGATCGGTCAGATTGCCATAGTTTTCCCTTCAGGCAGTGGTGTGCTGGTAAACGGGCAACAGCCAGTTCTGGGTAGGTGGGGAGCCTGGTTCGGTCGCTTTTGCAATTCTTATAGTATAAATGCTCCCACTGAGCCCGTTGATCGCTACCAACATGTCTCTACTGCCCCACAAAATTCCTGAGGATTTAATGGCAAGAGCCGGCCTCAGCACTTCACCGCAGAAGGGCACTAATAAACTCAAGGAACGATTTTACCACATTTTTCCCCCCAAAATGGAAACGCTTTATTGAATCAATCAATGACTTATTTAGAACATATGTGCAGGAAAGCGTTTTAAAACAATCTTTTCAAAGCTTCTGCCCTAAAGAGGGTGGGAATAGTATTTGCCACATGTGTAGTGAACAAAAGACTTGTATCCAGGATTTATAAAGAATTACTATGAATCCAAAAAAAAAAAAAAAGACAAACGAAGAGAAAAATATGGGCAAAAGGCTTGAGCTACTGCTACTGCTAAGTTGCTTCAGTCGTGTCCGACTCCGTGCGACCCCATAGACGGCAGCCCACCAGGCTCCGCCATCCCTGGGATTCTCCAGGCAAGAACACTGGAGTGGGTTGCCATTTCCTTCTCCAGGCTTGAGCTTGAGCAGGCACTCCCAAACAAAGGGTGGGGGGAAAGGCTGATCAATACATAAAAAGTGCAGGAAAGGCTGTCAACCTCCTTAAGAAAATGAAAATGAAAGTGATACACATTAGGGTTATTCACCAGCGGAGTGGCAAAATTGACAAAGCCTGGACGGTAGCAGTAGCTTCGGGAACTTTCAGACATAGCTGGTGATATTTTTTCAGCTGCTTTAGAGTGTATATCTTTCCACCAGCAATTCCACTCATGCACATTTGCACTGACCCAGGTTCCAGAACGTTCTCAGCGGCATTATTCTTAATAGCTCCAGGCTGGAAGCAAGCCAACTCAAATGGCGATTGACAGGAGGATGGATAAATCAAGTGCAAAGGTTCTGATACAATGGAATGTCACAGCAGTGAAAAGGCACAAGACAGGGTTACTTGTATGGATCACACACACGTAAGCGTAGAATCAAAAGACAGAAAAGAACACATAGCATGATTCTATTCTTTAAAAAAAAAAAAAAAAAATCCAGAATCAGGGGAATTCCCTGGTGGTCCTGTGGTTAGGACTCTGCACCACTGTGGAGAACAAGGGTTCGATCCCTGGTTGGGGAACTAAGATCCCACAAGGCACACAGCATGGAAAAAAGAAAAAAAAATCGGGCAAAAATAAACTACAGTCGACCCCTGTATCTGTGGGTCCCTCATCCGCATATTTAACCAACCGTGGATGGATTGTGTTTACCTTCTAGGTTAACTGAATCTTCGGCTATGGAACTAGCGGATGTAGAACTCTCATATACAGAGGCCCCCACTATGGGACTTGAGCATCCTGGGATTTTGTTATTTGTGGCAGATCCTAGAACCAATCCCCCTGCTGATACCATGTTGCTTAAGGATATATGCGCAGATGGTAACAGTACAAAGGTAAAAAGGGAAAGGATCATCTCAAAAGTCAGGACACCCAGCTCCCAGATTTCTAAGTATAACATCGTTCTCCAACCCAAGGAATTAGGGCTCCTTGGTGAAATGGCTGAGTCTAGGCCGGGCAGGAAAGATGCGAGATGAGCCTGGAGCATCTTAGAGAGCCCCATCCAACCAATGGGGGCGATCTGTGTGTCAAAGGGAACGATTCATTGGTGTTGCACGGGATCAGGCGGCATCTCACCATCTCTTGTTGCCCACAGTGAACTCTCAGCATGTTACCACGGAGTCCTCGACCCTGTGGCCCTTCAGGACAACTACAGCTACATCATTGAGAGGTGAGCCACGCCCCCCAACACACAGTCACACGCGCCTGCTCACATGATCATTTGGCGTGCATGTGCCAAAGGCCAGTCAATAATTTTTAAAAAATTTATTAAATTTTTGGCCATTCAAAGCAGCATGCAGGATCTTAGTTCCCCGATCAAGGATCAAATCCGTGCCCCTGCAGTGGAAGCTCAGAGTCTTTATCTCTGGACCACCAGGGAAGTCCCAAGAATCATTCTTAAATCATAATGGAAAAGAAAAAAAAATTTAAAGAAAGGGGAAAAAGAATCATTTAAAATCGATACCATGCCAGTTGATATCTGGCCAGCAAAGAATCCGAGGGGGTGAGGAGACAGGCAGCGGAGGGGCCCGGCCTGCAGGGGAACCAGTGTGATGTGGCAGGGTCCCTGGCCCAGGTCTGCCCAGGCTCTGCCACCTGCTGAGCCAGCCTCAGACCCCTCCTCAGCCTGCCACCAGCTCATGGAGCCCAGCCACTTGCTCGCCCCAACTAGTGGAGTTGGTCAGACAGTCAGCCAAGGCCGGGGATGGGGGTGGCTGGCCACGGTGAACCCTCTATTCAAGGTGGCACAGAGAGCCGATTCCACACCGGTGCGCACTGCCCATCCCCCTGGCGTAGGAGGATATTGGTGTGTTTTATATGACCTGGCCCTCCCCACTGCAATACAAGCCAAGAGTCCATCCCCCATCCAAAGTCTCAAAGCTGAAGTCAAAACTGGTGCTGCCAGGGCTTCCCTTGCTGCTCACTGGTAAAGAAACTGCCTGCTAACGTAGGAGACACAGATTCGATCCCTGATCCCGGAAGATCCCACATGCCTCGGAGCAACTAAGCCCATGCGCCACAGCTACTGAGCCGGCGCTCTAGAGTCCAGGAACCACAGCTACTGAGCCCACGTGCCATAACTCCTGAAGCCCATGTGCCAGAGCTCGTGCTCCACAATAAGAGAAGCCACCACAATAAGAAGCCCGTGCACCGCAACTGGAGAGCAGCCCCCACTCGCCGCAACTAGAGAAGAGCCCAAGCAGCAACAAAGACCCAGCACAGTCAAAAATAAATTAATAATAATAATCAACTTCCTGCCCCCTGCCAAAAAAAGCTGTTAACAAACTGATGTTCCTGGTCCTGGGGGCGAGAGTGTATGAACCCAGGTCTCCAAAGAGAGAAGCCACAGGATGTGTGTGTGAGATAGACACACGGAGCAAGACAGAGACACAGACAGAGTGACAGGCAGAGAGTCACTTTAAGGACTTGGTTCCCTGACTGTGGAAGTTCGGGGGAGGCTGAGGGGCTGGCAGCTCAGTCATGAGTTGCCGTTCTAGTTCAAGGCCATCCGCGGGCAGACTTCCTTCTCGCTGGGGGAGGCCCTTCTTTGTTCCACTCAGGCCTCCGGCTGCACCCAAGTTAGGGCAAGCACTGCTTTCTCAGCCCCAGAGAACAACCTCACAGAAACATCCCGAAATGCGTCTGACCACAATCAAGTGCCACAGCAGAGCTCAGAGGACCTAGAAGGTCAACCACCACCCACGGGGGCATCCCAGGGGTCATGTTGACAATGGCTGTGAGTCCCCTGCTCAGACACCCCTCCATGGCTGTGACCGGCCCCATCTGCAGGGAGGAAGCAGGGCGGTGGGCAGGTGGACATCTGGGCACCTGGGGGAGCTCGCCCATGTCTGTGTCCTGTTTCCCACAGGGAAGCCTACGACCCCAACTTCCAGGGGCAGCAGGCCAAGGAAGACCTGGAGGTGCATTACCCCTATGAGAAGCTGGGCTGCCCCCTCCTCGCCTACTATGACATCCCATGGAAGCCGGTGGTGGAGCTGTGAGACACTCCCCAGGCCCCCCCAAATCCCCCACCATCCTCCCCACCCCTCTGCCCAGGCAGCATCCTCACCCTGTCTTTTTCCTCCGCAGCTCCCAGCTTGCACACCTTTCCCCTTCCCAGTCTTAACTCGGTGGCTTTAACAAAACACACCAGGGACTGGACTGGGTGGTGGGCGTGGGAGTGGGAGGGCACACAGGCACTGACTTTCTCACAGTCCTGGAGGCTGGAAGTCTAAGATCAAGGTGTCTTGCAGTGTCTCAACCTCTTCCCATGGCACCAAGGCCCACCCTTAGGACCTTGCTCCATCTCGATCGCCTCATTAAAGATTCCAATTTCAAATACAGTCACATTGGGGGGTTAGGACTTTACATAGGAATTTGGGGGGGGCACCTTTCAGGTTATTGCACTCACTCCGGCCCCTTCCATGGATTCTTCTTTCATCTGATCCCGCCCCCAACGTGCCCCCAACCCTGAGGATCACTGGACTAAATTGTTGACAACTGAATGATGGTGGGAACCTCAAACACGTGGAAACACTTAGGTTCATTAGAGCATCCGTGGGACTTCTTTGGTGGTCCGGGGGTTAAGACTCCATACTTCCAGCACTTCTACTGCACAGGCATGGGTTCGATCCCTGGGTCGGGAAGATCTCCTGGAGGAGGGCATGGCAACCCACTCCAGGATTCTTGCCTGGAGAATCCCGTGGATAGAGGAGCCTGGCAGGCTACAGTACATAGGTTAGCAAAAAGTCGGACATGACTGAGGCAATTAACACTCATACTTTCCCATCAGAGGAGGGTGTAAGCCCCTGCCTGGCAGGAGACAAATGTGCATTCAAAAATAAGAATTGGGGGGTGGGGGTGGGGGTGGGGGGGCATGGGGCTTGGCTGCACAGCTTGCAGGATGTTAGTTCCCCAGCCAGGACTCAGACCTGGGTCCCCAGCAGTGGAAGCTCGGAGCCCTGACCACTGGACCATTAGGGAATTCCCTCAAAATTAAGGATTTAG
Source organism: Giraffa tippelskirchi (assembly GCF_054371585.1). Taxonomy (NCBI): domain Eukaryota; kingdom Metazoa; phylum Chordata; class Mammalia; order Artiodactyla; family Giraffidae; genus Giraffa; species Giraffa tippelskirchi. The sequence goes on along the minus strand of NC_137280.1, from coordinate 94,848,248 downwards.
AACAACTCTAATTCATCACCCTAGAACATCTGCAGGTGTCAGAATTAAATCGACGCCGGCTCCCCCACCCTACTCTCACCCAGTCAGCGCCCGCTGTCTCTACCTGCCACTGGGAATCAGGGTTGAATGTCCCAGAGGCGTCAGCTTGGGGGTGGTGATGGAAGAAGGCGTCAGCCCCCAGACGAGATGATTTCACCAGACCGGCACAGCCGGGCCCCCTGGCCTCCCGCAGCCTCGCCTGTATGTGCCTTTGTCCCAGGTGGCGCGAAGGCAAGTTCCAGGAGGTGGTGGAGGCCGAGTATGTCCTGCTGGAGATGAACGGGCTGTTCACCTACACGTACTCCCTGACGGCTGGCACGGCAGGCTGCAGTGCCCAGCCGCAGAACTGGACCACCATCGCCAAGATGGCTGCCAACACAACATCCTTCTCCTGGAACCGCGAGGTAAGGCCCGCGCCCTTGAGTAGTCCCAGTGCAGGCCTGGGAAGGCGACGTCCGGTCATGCGCAGTGTGTGCTGGAGGCCGGTTCGACCTGTGCAGGCTGCTGCCAACCGAACACCAGAGACCCCAGGGGCTTTCAACAGCAGCTTGGGTTTCTCACGGGTCCTGGAGGCTGAAGTTCAACATCAAGGCGCCAGCAGATTTGGGGTCTGGTTCATGGGTGACGCCTCCTGTGTTCTCACAGAGCAGAAGGGGTGGGGGAGCTCTTCCAGATGCCTTTGCGCCCTGGTGCGTGTTCAGTCCTGTCCGACTCTGCCACCACGTGGATTGTAGCCCCCTGTGCCGCCACCACCCCCACCCCGGGCTCCTCTGTGTCTGGGATTCTCCAGGAAAGAATACTGGAATGGGTTGCCATTTCCTACTCCAGGCCCAGGTCCCTTTATAAGGACACTAATCTCCTAATGACACAGAACAACTGACTGGTTCAAAATTGGGAAAGGAGTATGTCAAGGCTGTATATTGTCACCCCACCTATTTAACTTAAATGCAGAGTACATCATACAAAATGTTGGGCTGGATGAATCACAAGCTGGAATCAAAATTGCTGGGAGAAATATCAACAACATCAGATAGGCAGATGATCCCACTCTGATGGCAGAAAGTGAAGAGAAACTAAAGAGCCTCTTGATGAGGGTGAAAGAGGAGAGTGAAAAAGCTGGCTTGAAACTCAACATTCAAAACACTAAGATCATGGCATCCGGCCCCATCATTTCATGGCAAATAGAAGGGGAAGAAGTGAAAGCAGTGACAGGTCTTATTTTCTTGGGCTCCAAAATCACCAAGGACAGTGATTGCAGTGGTGAAATTAAAAAGACATTTGCTCACTGGAAATAAATCTGTGACAAACTTAGCGTATTAAAAAGCAGAGACATAAATTTGCCGACAAAGGTCAGTATAGTCAAAGCTATGGTCTTTCTGGTAGTCATGTACAAATGTGACAGTTGGACCATATGGAAGGCTGAGGGCCAAAGAATTGGCTGGTGCTTTAGAACTGTGGTGAAGAAGACTCTTGAGAGTCCCTTGGACAGCAAGGAGATCAAACCAGTCAACCCCAAAGGAAATCAACCCTAAATATTCATTGGAAGGACTGTTACTGAAGCTCCAATCTTTTGGCCACCTGATGCAAACAGCCAACTCATTGGAAAAGACCCTGATGCTGAGAAAGATTGAAGGCAAAAGGAGAAGGGGGTGACAGAGGATGAGATGGTTAGACAGCATCACCACTCAGTGGACATGCATTTGAGCAAAGTCCAGAAGATAATGAAGGACAAGAGGAACCTGGCTTGCTGCAGTCTGTGGGGTCCCAAAGAATGGGACACGACCTAGCGACTGAACGACAAACAAAATTTCCTTCAGGAGTACTCTACCCCGATGACCTACTGCCTCCCAAAGGCCCCGCCTCCTAATTCATTACCTTTGGGGGTACGGTTCAACATATGACCTCTAGTTGGTTGACACACACATTTAGTCTCTGAATAGCTGGGGTGTTGGATGCTGGTAATGTAAGATGCACAAACCCTTTGGGATGTCAGGACCAAGGCGTTCACGGAGCACACTGCTGATGATGTACAAAACTCTGGAACCATCCAAATGCACATTATGTAAGGGGCTGATTATATTTACGGTTCTGCTCAGCGAGCGTTTCTATTACGCGCGTTGGTTGATACACGATTGACAAATAGGGGTCTGGTGACAGTGAAAGGAACACGTCGATTTGGTCCTGGGTGCAGAAGGAGAGCTTCTGGTGCGCAGTCGTTTCCAGCCGCCATCCGTCTCTCAACGCCGAGGGCGCGAACACAGTGCAATGCTGCCACGTCACCAGCAGGGCGCGCGCGCTACCCGCGTCCGAAGGCGGTTCCAGCGCTGACTCGGGGCTCCTTAATTTTGTGTTTTCAGAGCCAGCAGCCTCACCCTTCCTTACACCCTATTCCGTCCAGTGAGTTTGAGAATTTATTTGGTTGGTGACATTGTGTTTCTTTTTAATCAAGGTAAAATTCACATAACCTATAATGATTTTTTTTTTAATGTGAAAAGTACAACTCACAACTTGGGTGTGCGTTTTGTGCATTCGCGATGTTACCCAAGCACCACTTCTCTGACCATTTCTTTAAAAAGTATAAGCCACACACATGTAACTTTATTTTTTCTAACTGTGCTGGTGTTTGCATTATTTTTTATTAGCCCTCTCATTCAAAGTGGCACACATTCATTTAAGAGACTGTCCTGTTCCTGTTTTTTCCCCCATCAGCCCTAGTGGGCGATTTTGTAGAACCCCGAGGGTTTTTCTATCAAGATAGAGCCGTAATGCCTGCATTTCCAGCATGATCATTAGATGGGCGGTTACGTAGCTACTTAACTAAACCATGGGGTGCAGCTAGGTATAAAAAATAATAATAATGAGTCTTTAGGCTAAGCAGCTGTCCCCCTTATTAAATTTCACATAGTTTTTATGTGGTTGGTCCAGCTTTTTTTTTTTTTCTTTTACTCTCAAAAGATTTTTAAAATTTTTTCTTAATTGTTGGGCACTAGCCTGGTGGTCCAGTGGTTAAGATTACAAGTTCCCAATGCAGGGGGCCTGGGTTCAATCCCTGGTCATGTCAGCAGATCCTTCATACCTTAGTGGAGTGGGTTGCCATGCTGTCCTCCAGGGGATCTTCCCCACCCAGGGGTCAACCCGTGTTTCTAGCCTCTCCTGCATTGGCTGCTGGGTTCTTTACCACTAGCGCCACCTGGGAAGCCCCAACTAACAGCTGCTGCTGCTGCTAAGTCGCTTCAGTCGTGTCCGACTCTGTGCGACCCCATAGACGGCAGCCCACCAGGCTCCATCGTCCCTGGGATTCTCCAGGCAAGGATGATACTGGAGTGGGTTGCCGTTTCCTTCTGCAGTGCATGAAAGGGAAAAGTGAAAGTGAAGTAGCTCAGTCGTGTCCGACTCTTAGCGACCCCATGGACTGTAGCCTACCAGGCTCCTCCGTCCATGGGATTCTCCAGGCAAGAGTACTGGAGTGGCAGGCACAGCCAAATAAATTAAAAAAAAAAATTTAATTGTGGTCAAACATACGTGGACAGAGGAGCCTGGTGGGCTGCAGTCCATGGGGTCGCAAAGAGTTGGGCATGACTGAGCAACTAACACTTTCCTACTTATACATAACATAAAATTGACCATTTAAAATATTTTTAAGTGCACAGCTCAGTGGCATTAAGCACATTCACATTGTCCTGCAACCATCCCCGCCATCATCTCCAGAACTTTCTCTTCTTCCCAAACAGAAACTCCGTCCCCATGAAACACTGACTCCCGACCCCTCCCCCTGGCACCTGACCCCCACTATCTACTTCCTGTCTGTTAAGGATCTGACTCCTCTAGGGGGTCTCACATGGGTGGGATCAGATGGTATTTGTCCTTTTGTGTCTGGCTTATTTCACTGGGCATCACTTCCTCACAGTTCATCCATGTTGTAGAGGGTGTCAGAAACTCCTATAATATTCCATTAGTGTGTATGAACTGCACTTTGTTTATCCATCATCTGTCAATGGACATTTGGGTTGCTTCCACCTTTTGGCTATTGTGAATGGTGCTGCTCTGAACTCAGGAGTGCAAGTATCTCTTCCAGACCTGGCTTTAGTTCTCTGATGTCACTTCTTACAAAAGAAATAATCCCTTTATAGGGGCCTTACCCTCAGGACCTCATCAAATCTCTTTCCAATGCCCCACCTCCAAATACCATCCCGTTGGGGGATGTTGTATCAACATATGAATGGGGTTGGGGATTCAAACATTCAGTGCATGGGCTTCTCATTACAGTGGCTTCTTTTGTTACAGAGCACGGGCTTTAGGACCCATGAACTTCAGTAGTTGCTACGTGCGGGTTTAGTTGCTCTGCCCATGTGTTCCACAGCTACTAAACCTGTGCTCTAAAGCCCAGGAGCTGCAACTACTGAGCTCACGTGCTAGAACGACTGAAGCCTGTGTGCTCTAGAACCCAAGTTTCACAAGAGAAGCCACTGCAATAAGAAGCCCTTGTACCACAACTAAAGAGTAGCCCCTGCTCTCAGCAACTAGAGAAAAGCCCAAGCAGCAACGAAGACCCAGCAGCCAAAAATTAATATACAATAAATTAATTGTTAAAAAGACCTTGTCTCCAAATAAGGACACTGCCCAAGGCCCTGAGGGTTAGGACTTCCCCATATGATTTGGGGAGGAATTCAACCCAGCTCATAACACCATGAGCACATGTATCAGACTCACACCCAGACTCAGAGCTGCAAGGGACCCTGAGGAGCGGAGTTGTTTTGCCTGCAGCCCGCCTAAAGCTTGGACAGGCCAGGAAGGAGGAGGGCAGGAAGAAGGAGCCACACTCACAAATTGGCTGGCCTGCCCAGCGGGCACCTGGCCCTGGACTCACAGCCACAGATGTTGGTGGATGGTGGTATGCCATGGGGTGTGTCGGAGGGCTCCCACAGTCCTCCCCAACCCCCAGGGCCAACGAGCACACCTTTGTCTTCCTCCCCAGAATTACATGAGCTGCCACAACCCCGACTACCACGAACCCTTAAGATGGCCTGACGTCCCGTATCAGATCTTGGGAGGCCCAACAGAGAACAAGGTTGTTTTTGACCAAAGAAACGGCATCTACATCTTCTTCATTTCTATCGTGGATCCATCCTACAGGTGAGTGGGTGGAGGGAGTCACCCTGCACCGGGGGCCTCTGGGGAGACAGCTGGCACTTCTAGGGCAGGTCCCACACATGTGTGGGACCCACTTTCTGCCACCCTTAGGCAGGTCCTGGATAAACCTGAATCCCCCAACAGCTCAGACCATCCCTGGGGAGAGTGATACTTTAAGTCATGGATGGCATTTGTTCACTCGCTAAGTAAATCTTTATTCAGAGGCCACGCCAGACCCTAGGGGGAATAACAATGCCCAGCAGCACCCCTATCCCTACCCTGGGGAATCAGAGTCACCCCCATGGCTATTTCTCACTGGTGGGCACAGACAGGCTCCCAAGCACTAACCCTTAGATACTCAGGGAGTCTGCAAGCTGGCTGACTTCCCACTGGTAACTTGAAATCAGGACCGGCCAGAGTATTAACGCCACGGAAGCTGACACAGGTTATGGGCCTGGCCTCTCAGGCACACCACCCCTGCCCTAAGAGCTGGGTATTATTAATATTCGCCACCCACTTGTGCTGGATCAAATCGTGAGCATCTCCCACTGGGAGGGGTAATGTGGGCGGCATTCTTTCCTTCATCACATTTCCCCTCCAGATGGACACAAAAGCCACCCTCAAAAACTCAGGGGGAGCCTGCCTTCCCTAGAGGCCCCAGACCAGACCACCTATGGGACGTCAGGGGTGGAAGGCTGGGGAGACCCTGGGGACACCCATGGGGGAAAGGGGCCTGCCTGGGAGCCTCAGTCCCTCCCCTCCCCTCCCCCCACATGCCTCCTTCAGTTTCCCTGGCTACTCACCCCCTGGGTCTCCTTACCTGGGTGCCCTTCCCTCCATCCTGCTACCCCCACTTCAGGGATGCTGTGGCCCCCATCACGCCCCCACTGTGTGATGAACAGTTTCTTGGCCTCTTCTGCCCCACCCCCAAATAGCCTGGGCATAGAGGGGAGACCCCTTGTCTCCAAAGCAGGGGACCACAGGGGCCCTGGGGAAAAACGTGACCTCTGCGATATACAAAGAGGACGACAGATGAGAGAGAAGTGGGTATGAACGGCTCAGTATCCTGAGTCACCACTCCAGGGCCAGCTGTCACTCCCGTGGGTTTTAAAATGTTTGCTGGGGGAATTCCCTGGCAGTCCAGTGGTTAGGGTTCCTTGCTTTCACGGCCGAGGGCCTGGGTTCAATCCCTGGTCAGAGAACTAAGATCCCACAAGCTGAGCAGAGCAGCCCAAACAAAAAAGTTTGCTGGGGTGAAGGGCGGGGACCCTGAAAGCGGTGCCCCACAGACTCGGCCCGCCCACCCCTCGCAGCTACTGTCACCTGGAGACCACCTTCAGCGTCTATGTCTACGGGGCCTTCCCGCTGTCCATCTTCCCGCCGGAGATCACCATTGTCCTGCTCACGGTGGCCACCCTGCTGTCCATGTGGCTGGCTTACATGATCCCCCAGCTGCTGCACACCAAGCAGGGCCTCGAGGTCAATGGCTTCTGGGTCAGACTCTACCAAAGATGCAGGAAGTCTTGTGCATGTCTCTGGGGCAGGTGCTGAGCACCCATGGCGGGAGGGAATGCCAGGGAGAGGGCAGAGTTGTTGTAAAGGGTTTGTGAAAATAGCCAGTGGCAGCATGAATCATCGTGTTTTGTGGTTTTTCTACACCCATCAGCCTCCCTGGACATCCTGGCATCAGAATCCCTCTTAACTATAGCACCTACATGTGTAAGGATATAAGGATAAGGAGGACAGCCCAAGTCCTAATGAACAGGAGCTTGGTGGGGACTTCCCTGCTGGTCCAGTGGTTGGGACTTCACGCTGCAGGGGTTTGATCCCTGGTTGGGGAACTAAGATCCTGCAAGCCATTCAGCATTGCCAAAAAAAAAAAAAGTGAACAGGAGCTTGGAGAAATGAGCTCACCCAGGCATGTGGTGCGCTCATCTGCAAGCCCCTGAGATATATCAGACACATGATGAGTTCTGTTAGAGAAGGGTAAGACCCGAGGAAGGGGGTGTGGGTCCATCTCTGTTGATAAACTCTGACGTATATACAAATGAACACATGTAGACTTGTGGGATGTCCATGAATAAGATTTGTAAGCATAGTACATATTTTATATGTACATGTGTTAGGCATACATATAGATACAGATGGTGTGCATATATATATGCAGAGAGATGTACACACATGTATATAGCATGGTTAAGGCATACACATACATGTGTGTAGATAATGTGCATGTGTGTGCATGCATATTGTATATGTGTGGCTATTGCACACATGTATGTGGTGTATATCTGCAATCGACATATATGTGTGTACATGTCTATGATACATATTCATGTAAACACGTGCATGTATATGTGGGTGATATGTCACACAAGTGTATATGTATAATGTGCACACAATTGCACACACGTACATTTATGGATAAATACATGTGTGCATACATGTAAATAACATGCATGCCTATCTACAAGTACACACATGCATGCATATAAATATACACATGTGGATACATATATGGGTATGTATACATGTGTATAGGCAATGTACACATAGATGTATATGTATGTTGGATCAGTCTGTCCCTCTGTTCAGCGGGCTTCCCTCTCCCACACATCCTTCAAATTCCAGGTGGTGCGGGACACTGTCTCATTCTAGTGAAAACTTTCTCTGTAACTTTTCTGATCACTCTTACGTTAAAAGAACACATCCCATGGTCATTTACTTGCTTTCTGTTTGTTTTTGGCCATGGCTGGAGGCATGTGGGATCTTATTAAGAGTTCCCCATGGTGTGTGCTGTGCTTAGTTGCTCAGTCATGTCCAACTCTTTGCCACCCCGTAGACTGTAGCCCACCAGGCTCCTCTGTCCATGGGATTCTCCAGGCAAGAATATTGGAGAATCCAGTATCCAGAATACATGCCCTCCTCCAGGGGATCTTCTCAACCCAGGGATCGACCCCAGGTCTCCTCTACTGCAGGCAGATTCTTTACTGTCTGAACCACCAGGGAAGCCCATGAATACTGGAGTGGGTAGCCTATTCTTTCTCCAGGTCATTTTCCTGACCCAGGAATCGAACTGGGGTCTCCTACATTGCAGGCAGATTCTTTACCAGCTGACCTACCAGGGAAGCCCTAATAGTCACCTGCTGCTGCTGCTGCTAAGTCGCTTCAGTCGTGTCCGACTCTGTGCAACCCCATAGACGGCAGCCCACCAGGCTCCGCCATCCCTAGGATTCTCCAGGCAAGAATACTGGAGTGGGTTGCCATTTCCTTCTCCAGTGCATGAAAGGGAAAAGTGAAAGTGAAGTCGCTCAGTCGTGTCCGACTCTTAGCGACCCCATGGACTGCAGCCTACCAGGCTCCTCCGTCCATGGGATTTTCCAGGCAAGAGTACTGGAGTGGGGTGCCATTGCCTTCTCCAATAGTCACCTGACCAGGGATCAAACCCTTGCCCCCTGTAGTGGAAGCTTGGAGTCTTAACCACTGGACCCCCAGGGAGGCACCCCTTCCATGCCATGGTCATTTAAATTGCCTAATGCAGGGACTTCCCTTGCAGTCCAGTAGTCAGGACTTGGCATTTTCACTGACATGGGCCCAGGTTCAAGCCAGTCATTATGTCCCACCATCGGGGGCTGAGTTGCTCTGCTCCATCCACCCTCCAGGCCTGATGGGGGGTCATGAGATGGGATGCCATGCTTCACAATCCTCAGTCCACATTAATCTTACAGAAAACCAAGCTCCTCCCCTCACATCCACCTTGCTTGCCAGGGGCTCCCAGTCATTGGGGACACTTCATATGTGTCTCAAAAACACCTGTTAACACGGCTGCAGGGAGGAGGGCTCCAAGGGAGGTGAGGGGAGTGAGCTCCTGGCTTCTCTAGGCCCATGTCCCATTCAGAGAAGTCAGGTAAGTGCAGGAGCAGACCTGGGGCTGCCCCCGCCTCCCTGAGCCTTAGAACAGGCTTCAGGGAGACAAGCCCTGTAGGCTCAAGATGTGGTGCCAGCACATGGGATCCCCCACCCCCACCTCAGACATCTTCTGGATCCCAGTCAAGCCCCCCAGGTTCCCAGCAGAGTCTAAGAGTGAAAGCCCCTGAGACCCAGCCCTGAACCTGGGGCAAGAGGGCCCTTACTCCTGCAGGGGAGGGACGCAGGCGGGGCTGGCCCACTCCAGAGGTGTGCTCCATCGCTCCTTGTTTGTTGTTTTCTTGCTAAGTCGTGTCTGACTCTTTTGGAACCCCATGGACTGTAGCCCGCCACCCTCCTCTGTCCATGGGATTCTCCAGACAAGAATACAGGAGTGAGTTGCCATTTCCATCTCTAGGAGATCTTGCCGACCCAGGGTCAAACACTTGTTTCCTGCATTGACCGGTAGATTCTTTACCACTGAGCCACCAGGGAAGCACCCAACTCTCCTTACCTCCTTGCACGTCACCCCCTTCAGGGTCACCTTGAGTATTTCAGGGGAGGGTATGGACAGCAGCTGCTCCAGACTCTCCAGTGGGAAGGGCTGAAGAGAGCCTGGCCTGGGACCCACAGGGGGTGGGAGCCATGTGGATGCAGCGGGAGGAGCCCAGGCAGGAGGGAACAGGTGTGAGAACTGAAATCCCAGTCTCCCCATGCCTGCCACACGTGGGCGGGTCCAATGAGGGGACGCCCACCTGGGCCTTGGGCTTCACCTGGGCTGCAGGTGCACTCTGCGCGCCCCACCACGTTCGGGCCTGTTCTCGGCCACCTGTGTACCTGGCGGCCGCCATCTCCCGCATCCCTGCCTAGCCCCCACCCTCAGACCTCAGGTCCCTCCACCTCCAACCAGCACCTACCTCCACACCCCAGCTCTCTGCATGAACATGGGTGGGGGCCCACCCCTTCACCACTGGTGACAACACCTGCCCTGCCAGGTGGGTGGAGGCTGAGCCCAGCCCGCAGGCCTCTCTAAGGCCTTCCCCCCTCCCACCAGCAGTGGCTTCAGAGGGATGGTCGGGGATATGCAGGCCACTCCCCAACTGCTGCATTTGCTGTGTGTCTCCAGGCCAGTCCCTGTTCATCTCTGGGTAGCCCTGACTTTCCTGGTCAAACACAGAAGTGAAATTCTTGCAGTGTAGGAGCTAGGTGGTTCCCACGTCTCCAAAGTGCTGGCTGACTTGGATTCTCTATGGCTAGATTTAGAATCCCAAATCTGAATCTAGGGCTCCCCCACTCTGCTCTATAAGTCCAGCACCCTCAGAGTCCTGCAGGGCTTCACCCCGTGGCCTGCGGCCCACTGTACAACAGGGAGAGTGTGAGGACAGCCCTGATGCCACTGAGCGGACACAGCACTGAGAGGTCAAATCCACTTTAATGGGGGGCGGCTCCCAGGTCCTGCTGGGGCCCTGAGGAGGCAGCGCTCGTGGGACCCATGGCCTGCTTGCCCTTGCTGCCCTGCCGCCCCTTCTTGGTGGTGGAACTGCCCGCCTTCCTCTTGCCAGGGGGTTCAGCTTTGGCGGCAGAGGCTGCAGTGTTGGCGGCAGGGGGCCCTGGACGGGGCAGCGGCTCCTCGTCCAGTGCCTTAAAGTTGAAGAAGTAGTCCACGTTGGAGACAGTGTCCAGGATCTCGGGCACGCTGTAGTCGAAGGACAGCAGCTCGTCGGGCAGGTGCAGCGAACGGATGTCACTGGAGGAGGAGTCGTCACCGCCGCCCCCGCTGTCGGGCAGGGCTGGCCCTGGCCCCAGGGGCTTGCGTGGGGCCCCTTCGGGCTCGGCACCACCCGGCAGGCAGTCGAAGAGTTTCATCGCATCTTCCAGCAGCACCTTCTCGGGCAGCGCAAAGTCCCGGGCCACCTCGGGGGTCCTGGCCTCGCCAACCCCCAGTGGGGCCACCTCGGCATTGGCCGCCTTGGGTTCGGCGGGGCCCGGTGGGTACAGCGGGCTGGGGGGCGGCTCTTTGACTGGGAAGGTCAAGGGCTCCCCAGGCCTGTGCAGTTGGCTCAGGCGGCCTTTGAGGTGGCTGTAGGTGCCCGGGGGCAGTGAGGCCTCGGCGGGCAGTGTGATGAGCAGCGGGGGCAGCTTGCTCTCCTTGGGGGGTGGTGGGGGCGCCAAGCCCTCCTTGAGCAAGGGCAGGGGCAGCTCCATGAAGGCGGGCGGCCCCCCGTCCCCCATGAAGCCCACTGTCTCGGGCCCCAGCCCCTCAGGCGGGAAGTATGGCAGGAGGTACTGGGGACCCCCAGGGGGCGGCGGCTGGTAGTGGGGGTATGGTGGGGGCGGTGGGGGCAGTACCGGGGCCTTGAGGTAGTGCTGGGGCTCCAGGAGGTAAGTGCCCGATGAGGTGGGGGCCCCAGCTGGCCCCCCATCGCCCACAGCCACCAGCTTGTACAGGGACGACTGGCCGAAGTCAGTGGCAGCCCACTCGATTCGGTAGATGCGGGGGTCAAAGAAGCACCCACAGGGTGCCATCTGGAAACCTGTGGCCAGGAGGGTGGCCCTCAGAGGGGCGGTCCTGGGACCTTCCTGGGGGGCACGTCAGGGGGACACAGGACACGGACCAAACATGGGGTCCATTTGGGGGACGAGGACATAGGCTTTGCCTCTGGCAGTTTATCTACTGGTCTGGGAACCCAGGACGTGCTTTGGGGGCACATCAGGGAGCGAGCTGGAGACACAGACCTGGCTTTGGGAACCTGACTGGGGGACAAGAGTCATAGGGCTGCCTTACTGTCAGGGTCCCATCAAGGGGATGAGGGACACTGGCCTTGCTTTGGAGTGGGAAGCCATCTAGGGTTGGGGTGGGGACGGGATGGCCCTGCCCACTCCCCAGTCCTCAAGGGTTGGCGGGAGGCCGGTACCTGCTGGAGGGGTTGGGAACACCTCCTTCTCCGGGGCTGGGGGGTGATACAGGTTGGAGGAACCTGTGGACAAAAGCAGGCAGGCAGGTGGGGTCCTGAGGCTGGCAGACAGAGCCCCAGTCCCTGCCCCCATGGCCGCGCACCCCCCCACCAACTCATACCCACAGCGGACAGAGGCTCTGTGCAGGCGGGAGTGGGCTGGCCGCTCAGCCCATCAGTGGCATCCAGGCCCCGGGGACTGAAGCCTTCTTGGGGAGCTGTGGGTGCGTAGAAGGGTTTGGGGTGCTGCATAGGGAGGCGGGGGCTCAGCCCAGGCAGGCCAAGAGGGCAGCAGGTGGGGAGCACAGGTGGCCCACCCAGAGAACAGACTCAGAGTCCTGTGGAGTTCTGTTTGTCCGGTTACTCCCGGCAGCGGGTTCCAGGCTGAGGCCCGCCCACTGGTTGGGGTTCCGGGTAATGGCGGAGTGAGGAGTGGGCAGGGGCGGACCAGGAAACCAAGGGAACCAGAGACGGGCATCACAGAGGGTATGGTGGACCTTGGGTGTGGTCTGCTGCCTTCCGCCTCTGCCAGCATGGCTTGCCAGTCAGCTCAGAGGCCCCTTCTTCCAGGCAGCCCACCCTGATCCACACTCAGGTAGGCTGAGGCCCCATCTCATGGGCTCTGATGGCTTCTTTGTTGTCAAGGCCTTTTGGGCACCAGCAGTGGCCAGCACAGGGCTGGTGAATGAGTGAAGAGGGGGTGAGGGGGATGTAGGGGTAGGGATGGCAGGTGGCCAAGGGCAGCCTCAGGGTCACAAAAAGGCCTGGGTTTTAGAAGAATAAAATTTATTGTCTTCTCACGCTTTAGGGGGCCCTCTGGGTACTCAGATGCCCCTCCCGCCCCTGTGGCTACTTGTAGGCATTGGCCTTGTGCTTGGGCAGGAAGACGAAGTTGGGCGGGACGGGTCCCAGCAGCATCTCACTGTGGGGAGGGAGGCAGGCGGCCAGGGTCAGGCCTGGCACGGGGCGGCCCCCAATCCAGCTCACCCCAGACCCACCAGGTCCTCTATCCCCCTGGCCCCTAGGACCTCAGTTCCCGGGCACCTGATGCGAATCCAGTCAGCTGCCTTCTGGCTGGCCATGAGCGTCTCCAGGTAGTCACGCCCCAGGTAGTAGGGTGGCCGCTCGTTGATCCGCTGCGGGAGCCGCTCCAGCAGGCCTACGGGCACGTACCTGTGGGCGGGGGCGGCAGGAAAGGGGTTGAGCTGGGGCTCCCCACAACACTGTGCCTGGCCCACCCCACTGCCCCGTCGCCCCATCCCACCTGCACAGGAAGGAGAGCCACTCGAGGAGGAAGCGGCGTGTCTTCTCCACGCCCTGCGTGTCCGAGCCCCAGTGCTCCAGGCCATAGTGTGTGAAGTCCCGCAGGATGTCCAGGCGCTCAGACGACGAGATGTCCCAGTGCCTCTGCTCCTTGATCTCCGTGAACAGCCACGGCTTGAGCAGGGCGCCACTGGGGGCGGGCGGCGGGCGATGGTCAGTGGGCCGGTGGTGAAACCCCAGCCCCCAAAACCATGGTCCCCAGCCTCCCAGCCACACGCTCACACGACTCTCAAAGCCAGAGAAGTCTAGGACTTCGCTGGTGGTCCAGTGGCTAAGACTCCACACTCCCAATGCAGGGGGTCTGGATTTCATCCCTAGTCTGGGAACTACACCCCACATGCCCCAACTAAAAACCCCACATTCCATATTAAAGATCAGAAGTCCCACACGCTCAACTAAGACCCGGCACAGTCAAATTAAAAAAAAAAAAAAAGTCTGAGAGCTCCAAGCTATGACACTAAGGCCACAGCTGCAGCCCTGAGGCACACGCACCGCGCAATCATGACCCCCGCGACACCGGTCTGCAGGGCTCGGTTGGCATCCTCGTAGGACAAGACATCTCCATTCCCTGAGGGACAGAGTCCGGGGTCTCAGGGAGCCACGTCGGGCGGGGATGCCAGGGCATGAGGAGTTCTTGCCAGCCCGGGAGCCCCCCATCGGGGCAGGGAGGGGCCCAGGTGAGGGGTGGGCCTGGGTGTGTGACCTGTGGGGACCCACCGAAAAGGGGCATGGGGCGGGCTGCCACCACGCACTGCTCGATGTACTGCCAGTCAGCCAGCTTGGTGTAGCGTTGCTCCCGCGAGCGGCCATGGAGCTGGAGGAGAGGTGGTCACGTGGGGAGGGAAGGAGGGGCCAGGGAAACAAAGGATCAGAGAGAGAAAGAGAAAGAGACCCAGAGAGCCCGGGAGAGACGGACTGAGAGAGAGAGAGACAGAGAGATGGACAGATGGAGACAAGAGATGGAGGGCAAGCCAGAGACCAGGAGAGAGGAGACGGGAAGGAGGGATAGTTAGAAAGGGAAGTGCCTCGAGGCCCCAAAGCCTGCTGTGACCCGAGACCCACCGTGACCAGAGCTGCCCCCCAGTCCCGCAGATCGGGCAGCAGCCGGTGGGCCAGATTCACACGCTCCTGGACACCCGTGCGCAGCTTCACGGTCAGCGGCACATCCAGCACCTGTGGGAACAGGGGTGGTTGGCAGCAGGGCCTGGGGTCGGGCAGTGAGGGCTGTGGGCGGTCATCTTGGGCAGTACCTGGTTCATGCCGCGGACAATCTGCTGGAACTTGGCCAAGCGGTTCATGAGGGCACAGCCCCCACCCTGGGAGAGAGAGGTGGCTGGAGCTTGGGAAGGCAGGACCCAGGCTGGGCCTGACGCCAGCTCTCACCCCACCGCTGCCTTCCTTGTCCGGATGCAGAAAGCAAGGCCCAGAGGCCCCCACGGATTCCTAGGGACTCCACCCTCACCCACTTAGCTGGGTTGGGTACCTTCTTGAACACGAGGTCAATGGGGCAGCCAACATTGATGTCCACGAAATCCACCTCGATGGTACGGTTCAGCAGCTCAGCACATTTGGTCATGGTGTCAGGAAAGGCGCCCTCAAGCTGTGGCCAGGTCGGCAGGCAGGGGGTGAGGGGCGGTCCTGCCTGGCCCTGTACCGAGGCTATCAGCTCCTCCAGGTGCGTCAGGCTGGCACGTGGCCAGTAGCTGAGGCAGGGGGTCTGGGAGGTGATCCAGGAGAGCCTGACCCTGCACCTGGCTCTGACACATTGACAGCCAAGAGCCCCTCCTCCTTCCCTTCCTCAGGGCGGCACCAACCTGGACTCCAAAGATATCCTCGCAGGGGTGGCGTTTGAGCAGGGCCCACTCGGACGTCTGGCCCTGCAGCAGGTTGGTGCACACAGCCATCTCCCCGCAGGTCACATCCGCCCCGAAGCGCTTACAGATCCGGCGGAAGGGCAGGTTGCCACACTGGGAACAGTGGAATGCACATGTAAGGAGATGGCATGCTAGGACCCCAGACATGCAGCCAAGCCCCCAGGGCAGGGGGAGCAGTGGGTACTGCTGTGATGAGCACATTGCCAGCACCTGCCCACCCTGCTGTGGGCCCTACCGTGGTGAGTGGGGCCAGGTACAGTTTGCCACTGATGTCCAGCTGAAAGGGAAAAAAAGTACATTGACTCTCTACGCACAAATCTGGCTTTCAAGGCCTCTTCCCATAGGCTTTGTCCTGCCCCAGTGAGTCTGGCTCCTTTTCACCTCCACGCCTCTTCACAGGTCACCTAATCCCTCCATGAGGAAAGTTCTTTTCTCCATGCTTTTCTCTGCTAGAGAGCTTCTACTCAACCATCAAAGCCCTAGTCCCAACGCCCTCCCTTCTAGAAAGTCTTTTCCACTGCCCCCCTCTGTTATAGTCTGGACCCTCTGGAGCTGGGAGTGAGTGTCCAGCTCTGTCTGCCCCCAACGCTGCTAGTGTCCTCAGAGGGGGCCCATGACACATACCCGCCGCTTCTCACAGGGCCTCAACCTGACTACATCCTCATCTGTCAGGGGTCCGCAGGTCCTTAAAGGGCCGCTGGGAGGGCCAACGGTGTCCGGTTCCTGGGGGGCCAGCTGGATGTCACAATTATCCTGCCCTGGGGCACCCTCAGCCTCCCTGCCCTCTGGGACAGTGGCTTTGGGGGTGGGGCCTGGCAGAGGGCCCCTGCTCAGCTGGCACAGAGCCTGCTCTGCACGCTCGAAGTGGATCTTCCTTTTTCGCAGCTGTTGCTGCAGGGCCTTGTCCAGGCCATTGCGGACGGGCGGGGCCTGGACCAATCCTTCCCTCACCAGATTCTGGCCCTCGGGCCCCAAATGGGCCCTGGCAAAGCGGCAGGTCACACCATAGGGGCACCTGCCGAAGGTCTCAAAGAGCACACAGCTGGGGCCAAGGTCAGCAGGCTTGGTCTCCAGGTAGTGGCCCACATCATGCAGGAAGCGGCAGCGGTCACCATAGAAACACCTAGCAGCTGATTCCTGCAAGGAAACAGAGAGGCAATGAGGGAGGACGGAGAGACGCTGATGAAGGCAGTCAGGCAGCCTAGGTCTGAAACTCAGATCCCTCCCCTCCTGGCTGTGTGTCCTCAGACAAGTCAGAAACGTCACCAAGCCTCAGTTTCTTCACCTGGAAGATGGGAACAATAACGATACATCATAACGTCATGAAGATTGAACGGGGGGCAGACAGGCTCACACTCAAGGCATCTGGGACTTTCGGTGACAGTGACGCACACCTGGACCAGAGAGGGGCACAGCTTGTTCTTATCATAGTGGGTGGGCTTCACATGAGGCCGGCACTTGTTCTGGCCCCGGGCCCTCTTCTGAGCCTGAAGCTGCTCTCCAGGCTCAGCTGCCTCCTCTGCTTGCCCGTCCTCTGTCTGCCCATCCTCCAGTCGGATTCTCTTGGCCTCAGGCTCAGCCAGGTCATTGCCAGCAGGGTGTACAGCCTCGGTTTCCTGGCTGGGCTTCTCCTGCCCTTTGGCTTCCAGGAATTCATGGAACTGCTCCTTGGTGGTGAGGTATCTGCCAGCAGAGAGGCAGGAGAAAGGAGGGCTTGTGAAAGAAGTATCCTGCCTTGAGCTCAGATTTATGAACGCTAGGGAAAGGGGCTGAGAACACTTGCCCCTGTTTACATGCCTCTGTTGATGGGTACTCCTTACTTAGAACTAGCCAGCTGCCAGCCTAGGAACACTTCAAGGCCGCAGGGAGGACCTATTTTGTTCCTGGGTCCCCAGTGCCCAGACTGGAGAACTGAATGGTACGAGTATCAGATGTGAACATCCCTCGCTACCTTAGGCTACAAGAAACTACAAGTCCCAGCGTGCTCTGCAACGGGTCCGCTGCCGCCACATTTCCCAGCATGCCTTTCAGCCACCCTAACCCCAACCCCAAGCCCCAGCATGCCCCGCGGCACTTGCTTCAGACACAAGTCCTTACCTGTAAGTGCGGCGGACGGCCAGAAGTGCACTTGCGCCATTCCCGCCATACGCTAAGCCTACAGTCCCCAGCATGCACTGCGGCCTCCGCCCCCAGACCCCGCCCACCCCAGCAGGCACCGTGGTGTCCTTCGCGCATGTGACAGTTCCCAACGTGCGTGATCTCAGGTGCTCGCTGACCCTACGAGCGGATGGAAGGCCGAAACAGAAGAGCCAGCGAGCTTCCAATGCTGGGCCACTGCCCCAGCTCCCGGCAAGCACTGCTCGGGCCGCGCCTGACCTAGCGACTCACTGAGGTTTGATGGGCGCCACTCCCCGTTCCGGCTCGACGGCTCCTGGGTCGCCACCACCACCACTCTCTGCTGAGACTTCTGCCGCTCCCTCCGCCATCGGCCCCCCTCACGCCCGCTTTGGAGTGCCGCGGAAAGGCCTTCCGGGTCGCGTGTGTGTCTTCCCTGGTCTTGCTGGTGAAGTGCGCATGCCCAGGTCGCTCCAAGTGACGCAATCGTACGCGCGTCGACGTAATGGGGCGGAAACTAGGAGGGGGTGGGGCCTTGGGTCCCTTTTCTACCTCCAATCCCTTTGCGGGAAACGGAAATGTTCAATGAGTCTCTTGGGGCTCTCAAACTGGCTTCCCGCAGGCCACAATCGGCATACAGAACTATTTTGTTTTCCTGATGGAATTTTAAAATACTGCTACTTTTATTTGGGGCATTCATTAAACGAGTAACTCGTTGAATACCTATGTGTTACATGCTATCCTAGACGCCAGCGAAACAGCAGTGAATAAAACAGACCAAAAAATCCTTATGCTTAGGAGCTTAGATAGGAGTGGTGAAGACAATCAACATAATACGTAAGTAAGGTATACTGTATATTGGACGGTAATGAAGCAGGGAAGAGGAAGTAGGAAAGCCATTTCTGGTGGTTGCGGTTCTTAATAGAATGGTCAGGGAAAGCTTTTTCACTGAGGGGACATTTGAGTGTTTTTGCAAGAGATGAGTGAGAGAAACAGGAATATCAGAAGGAAAAGTGCGCCAGGTTGAGGGAACAGCCAGTACAAAGGCCCTGAGGCAGGACCCTGCCTGGTGTGTTGGACAGTGAGCCCGCTGGTTGGAGCTGCTTGAGCAAGGGAGAGAGAGGGAGGAGGTGAGAACAGGGAGGTGAAGGTCATGCAGGGCCCTCTAGGCTTTGGGGAGGATTTGGGGATTTTATCCCAGGGAAGTGGGAGAACAAACAGCACAAGGAGAGCAGAATCTAGTCCCCATTTTCCACAGTCCCCACCATTCCCTGTTGAACGCTCCTAAAGCTCCCTGTTCCTGGAAGAGCCTTGGTGCAGCACAGGCACCTCTGGGCTGTGGACTCAGCCTGCCAGTTTGGAATCCCAGCACTTCTACGTACCAACTGGGAACATTGTCCTTAACTTGGTGCCTCAGTCTCCTCATCAGAAAAATGGGGTGATAGAAATAGCTGTTTTTGAAAGTATAGATTCAATAAATAACAGTCAGTAAACATTAAAGAGTACTATTGTTGCCACTGTGTGCTACTTCAGTCATGTCCAACGCTTTGCGACCCTATGGACGTAGCCTGCCAGGCTCCTCTGTCCATGGGATTCTCCAGGCAAGAATACTGGAGTGGGTGGCCATGCCCTCCTCCAGGGGATCTTCCTGACTCAGGCATCCAACGTTGCTATTTCTTTATCACTATTATTTGCCTTGAATTATGTGAACACAGTGCAGGATGTCAATAACCAATTTCTTGGCTGCCCGTGCATTTTACCGCTAACCTTGACAAAGCTTTCCTTGAGCAAGGAAATGAGACAGAGACTGTATTCCTTGAGTGACAGAGGGACAAACTGAGGCCAGAGGCGGGAAAGGATTTGCCTGAGGCCGCAATAGGCTCAACACCAGCTTTTCTAAGACCTGGGAGAAAATGGAATGGGGGCGGGGAGCAGCTTGTCTTCCATCTCTGGCCTCTGCCGCCCTCTATAGGACAAACTGGAAATAAAACTTGGAATCAGGGACTCGGGAAGAAACCACAGCAGTCCTTGGGAGACTCTGTCCCACCTACCCACCTCCAGGGACAGGAACTCACTTCTTCCTGAGGTGCCCGCCCCATTGCCCTTGAGGTTCTACCATTGTCTCCCTGGACATCATCCCACAGGCATCCAGATCTCTCTAGGGAGACAGTTGTTCAGGTGGAGACCTGAGGCCCACAGAGGGTGACCTCAGGAATGGGACTCCCCTCTCTGGGCCTCAGCCTTCAAGAAGACCCTTCTTAGGGCTTCCTGGCTTTGCCCTGTGACAACGAGCCTTCTCTGTTTAAGGCGATCCAGAAAGCCTTCCTGTAGGGAGATAGGGAAATTGTGGACTGGCAATTAATAACATTGTGCTGTGCTCTGCATAGTCACTTGGTCATGTCCAACTGTTTGCGACTCCATGGACTGTAGCCTGCCAGGCACCCCTGTTCATGGGGATTCTCCAGGCAAGAATACTGGAGTGGGTTGCCATTTCCTTCTCCAGGGGATCTTCCTGACCAGGGATCAAACCTGGGTCTCCCGCATCACAGGTGAATTCTTTATTGTCTGATCCACTCGGGAAGCCCAAGAATACTGGGGTGGGTAGCCTATCCTTATCTTCCTGACCCAGGAATTAAACCGGGGTCTCCTGCATCGCAGGCGGATTCTTAACCAGCTGAGCTGCCAAGGATCCGTAATCATGATATGGGTATTAATATAAGTGACACATTATTAATTGCTTGTTATTATTTTGTTATAATATTGCATTATTTTAATGGCATAGTACTAATCATTTACCAGTAGCTGCACAAGTATTGAGCACTTACTGTATATTGGGCTCTGTTCTAAGCTCTTTTCATGTATTATCTCCTTTATTCCTCTCTCGGACCTTGTGTAGAGGAAACAGACATTCATCCCAACTCTATCTGAATCAATGGCTTGCAGAGGACCCGTCCAGGGGCTGCCCCATTGCCTAGCCAGAGACCTGGGCATCAGCCTCTTCTCCCGCCACAGCCTGTCAGTCCCCATGTCCAATCTGCTTTCTCTCCAGTCTCTTTCTAGCCTGTCCCCTTTCCCGGCAACTCCCCTTCCAGGCCTCAATCTCCCAACCCACCCCCAATAGCCCAGCCTCCCACAGCTCTTTCTAAAACCCAGATCTGACCATGACCCTCCCCTGCTCCCAGTCCTGCCATGGCTCCCTACTTCCCTAGTCCTAGACTATAGCCCCAAAGTTTCCGCATAATCCAGTCCCTGCTGCCTTCCCTAGCTTCATCCCTCTTCACCTCCTCACTCACTGAACTCAAGTACCAGGTTCATGCCAGAACTCCCTTGAGCTGGTCTTACCTCCCAGGCTTCAAATATGTTGTTCCCTCTCCCAGTAACACAGTTCCCTGCACCCAGTCACCTTGGTCACCCCACTCACTCTTCTGTTCTCAGCGTCATCTTCTCTAGAAAAGGGAGGCATTGAGGATCTTCCCCCCATTAAACTAAGTCCAGAACTGGTGGGAGTCGGGTCTGCTTCGGCTCCTCTGTGTCTTCAGCATGTATGTACCAGGCCTGGCACACAGTAGGGGCTCCCGGAACACTTGTTGAGTGAATGTGTCTTGTCATAACTAGGGAAACTGAGGCACTGGGGGCATACCTCCTCTGGGCCCGGTGGGGTGTCCCACCCTCACTGAGGCTGTGGCAAGGAGCTGAGAACTTCCCAGGTGCCAGCCTGGAGAGTGTGGGGACACTGAGAAAGATGTCCCCGCAACACTGAACTGGGTCTGAGTCATACAAATGCCTGACCTTGGCTGATCTGAGGAAGCAGGAGAGAGGCAGGTCGCCCTGGGGCCCCCAAGCAGGTGGGGAGACTGAGGCACTCAGGAGGGGGTAGAGCTGGGCCTGGGAAGGTGCTGCTGGCACTCTGCCCAGGCACTGGGGCTCTCCCTGCCTCCGTCCCTTCCTTTTATTCTTCCTGTTTCTGGCTTAGCCTTTTTTGCTTCTCTTTCTGTATTTCCTTCTCTCTGATGTCTATCTCATACCTTTCTTTGCCTCGCTCTTTTCCCCACATATTGGCTCTCCATCTTTCTCTCTCTCTCTGCATCTTTCGCTGCATCTGTCTCCATTTCTCTGCCGTTGTTGCCAGTCCCCCATGGTTCCCCTGCCTCTGCTGTACCTCTCTCTCCCTCCACCGTCTCCCCTGCCCTCTCTCTGTCCCTCGGCCGGTCGGATGGGGGAGGAAGCAGGGAGGAAGCGCAGGGCAGGTGCGGCCCGGGCTCTTTGCCCGCTGCCGCCGGGCCGCCCCGGATTTGCGGCTTTCGGCTTTCGTCTCCTTTATCTGGGGCTGCAGCTGCCCCTTATCTTCTGGCTTCAGGACACGAGACCAGGATTAGAGCAGCCTGGGCCAAGGACGCAAGAAGGCAGGGCCAGGCTGGCGGGTGGCTAGGGCCAGGGTGCTGGGAGGTGTGTGCTGTCGGCGCCTGTGAGCCTTAGCATCTGGGGCTGCCGTGCACATCTGAGTGTGTGTATGTGCATTAGTGAGTGTGTATGGTGGTGTACACACATCTGCAGAGTGTGACTGACTTTGGGGGGGGTGTCTGTGTTTTGATGTGCATATTTATGAATCTGTGAGCATGTGTATCTATTGTACCTGTGTGTGGATACACACTCAGTGTCCACACATTTGTGGCTTTTGTGTGTGTGGAGAGGGTTGTCTGTGATCTCCCATAAGGTTCTCAGCCCTGGCTCCACCTCTCAGCTGTCCCCCAATCCCAGGCCCAGCCTCCTTTGCTTCCCCAGCCCTCTGCCCAACCCCCGCCCCAGCCTGATGGCTTTCCCTCTTTGCAGACCTGGGACCCCCAGGGACAGGGCCTTCAACCTGTGACCTGGGGCTGCAAATGGCCCTGCAGGGACAGCTGGCGGCCCTGCTTTTTCCATCATCCTCTCCTGGAATCAGCCTGCTCCTTCCTGCCGCCCACAGGTCTCATGGGTCCCCATCCTGGCCAGTCCGGCCAGCTCCTTCCCTGGTCCCTGGGGCCCTTGTTCTGACCCCCGGCCAGGAGTGGGTGTCCAGCTGTGTTCTCGGTAGGAGCCGAGGCCTCTCTCTGCCCTCCGCATCATCCAGCTCAGGGTGAGGATAACTTTGATGAATCCAGAGCCCCAGAGCCTGGTTTCAGGGAGCTTCTTGGCTGGGCATCAGCAACCCTGTGCTGAAGAAACATGGGAACCATTTCACAAATGGGAAAACTGAGGCACAGCAAACACAGCCACCAGCATATTAGGGGGGATGGAGTAACACTCAGTGTGTGAGGATGCTCTGACTGGAGGGGTGGCTGGAGGGACAGAGAACACAGAAGGCACCAGGCCACCTCACCCCCCATGGGCTGGTCCCCAGAGGGGTCCCCGAAATGCGGCCGTGGGCCTGCAGGGCCTGGACTAGCTCCTGGAGTTAAGATGGAAACTTCTCCACCAGCCAAGTCTCTGCGTCTTGGCCAACGGCCACCAGCCTCCCTAACCCTCTGCCTCAGCCTCTACTCACAAACAGAACACTCCCCTGGGAAGCAGTGACCATCGGGCGGGGGTGGGGTGGGTGCAGTGGGCCCTCTGACCAGAGGGGACAGGGTTGGAGGAGCAGTGGGGGACAGTGGTTACATATTTGGTAGTCATCTAGCCCCAGAATTGAGCTGCTGTCTTACTGTGTGACCTGGGGGCCGATGTCTTGACCTCTCTGATCCTCAGGTTTCACAACTGCCCTATGGGCTTACAGCATGCTGGTGAAGGGGAGGCCTGGCTTGGAGCTACCTGGCTGAGATGTGCTGTGGAGGAGTCAGTGAAGGAGCAGAACTAATTTACCAGTAAACATGGGAGAGGGGGTGGCAATGGGCAGGTGGCTGGGCCTGGCTGGCACTGGCTGCCCCTGCTATGTCCTACTCTTGACCTTGGGGCCAGCCAGCTCAAATCAGTCACAGAGGTCACATGCCTTTGAGTGCCCCCTGCTCTTCACTGAGCTTCACCACCCCCCCATCCGGGCACTGAGAGACCACAGTCCCTAGCCATGGGCTGACTTTTAACGTGGGAGGTTCAAGGCTGGGTTCCACCCACCCCTGCCCGCAGTAGCCTAGTCTGGAACAAGCAAGGTTTAAAAATAAAGCATTGTAAATATCCGTGTTTCCTGCAAATAGAACCAACCCCTGAATCCCCTCGGCCTCCCAGGCAGCCAGGCTGCAGACAGCTCCCTTGACGGAGGTGGGGGGGCATGTCATGTGTGCCTCAGTTCCTGCTGCTGTGTGAGTCAGCCAGTGTGACAGGGTGTCTGTCTGTCACCACCTGTCCAGGAGGTGACAAAGCCTGTGGCTGGCGACAGAGAGTGGCCAGCGTTCTGGGTTGTATGAGGTGACATGCATTGATGTGAGAGGGTGTCACACCTGTGTCTGGTGTGATCACGTGGAGCCAGCCTTGAGGAGGGTCGGGGCTCTGGGGGCCTGAGTGTGACAGGGGCTGCCTCCTCCGTGTGTGTTTGGGTCAATGTGTGTGTCCCTGAGTGTGCAGGGGTCTCCTTCCAAGTGGGGAGCGTGACCGAGTCTCCCCACTGTGGTGGAATGTGGGCATGAGTCCTACACCCCCGGGGCCTCGTCCTCAGCCCCGCCCCTCGACCCCGCCCCTGCCCCCCTGCCCATTCCAGAGGAAGAACCCGGTCTTTCCAGTCGCTGTTACCAGGGCAACCATTTTACGAGCGTCCACATGGTGGGCACATGTGTATGTCCTGCACCCCATGTGTCTGTACGCCCCTGCCCCCATGGCCCCCAGCCCAGGCGGGGAGGGAGCGGGGTCCAGGCAGTGCGCGGTGAGCGGAGGCGGCCAAGGGGCCGCTGGTAACAGCTTAATAATGGCTGGCGGGGTGGGGCTGGGCTCCTGGTCTGGATACGGGTGTGCAGAGGGGCTGTGCTTCCCGGACCGGCACGGTGTGTGCGTGTGCGCCTGAGTACGCGTGACAACAGGGTCTCCTCGACTCCTGTGCGTTCATGGCTGTGGAGTGGGCACGCGATGCTCGGCCTTGCGTGGAGGGTTTTGTGTGAAGGCGTGTGTGTATGTGTAACAATCTGCCAAATGGACACGTGTGTGCAGGAGCAATCCTACTCCGTGCCGTGGAGTCCCGCTGGGGTTGTTCTGAGGGCCAGTGGGCTGCTAAGCGCGTGAATAGCACGTGTGTCTGTGTCTCTATAGGGAACTCTGTGTGTGTGTGTGTGTGTGTGTGGATGGCGCTGTTCTAGAAGGGTGTGCGGGTATGCATGAGAACGAGCATGGCGCTGGGTGTGACCCAGCCTGGAATAAGGTTTGGGGGTCAGCGCCTCACCCTTCCCTCCCGGCCAGGGTGTGTGTGTGTGTGTTGCTGAGAGTGAGCCCTTAACGACGCCAATAGTGGCAGACGCGTGGGCATTGCTCAGCAAGTGGCATGGTTACTCATACTTACTAATTCGATCCTTACTGCGACCCTTGCAGGATCTACTGCTAACACCCCGTGTTAACAGACGGGGAAACCGAGGCACGGAGAGGCAAGCACAGACCCCTGTTCTTTGCATCCTGGACCGGAATCGCGCAGCTGCGGGGCTCCAGTTCTGACGCACACTCACCCTTTTTCCTTCCCCGACAAATTCAGAATCCAGGCTGCCCCGCGCTCGCGCGTCCAGTGCGCCCCACACCCCCATGGCTGGGGTGCCTGTGTGGTGGGGGTGGGGGTGGGGGGTCTTAGGAAGACCTGATAGCCATACAAACCACAGGCAGCTGGGATCACGGGAATGCAGGCTGCCTGAGTCAGAGTGAGGAGGCCCCAAGAAATCAGGCCGCGGGAGTGAGAATCAGAGCATCGGGCTGCAGGAACGCAGGCGGCGGCGGGGACCCAGAGGGCAGGAGCAGAGCTCTGGAGCAGGAGGCGGGACTCTGGGGCGGGTGTTTCACCGTAACTAGGCCGGGGTGGGGCGGGGCCATGGCGGATCAGCCCCGCCCACCCTCCCAGCCCAGCCCCCTGAGCCCTTTGGAGCCTCTAGGGGGCGCATTGGGAACGCGGAACCGTCGGGGAGGGTGCCGGGTGGATTTGGGCTCTCTGGGCCGCGCTGGGCCTTGGTGCCCAGGAGAGAGCCGCCGGGAGCCAGGGGTGGGGAAGGTATCCCCCCGCAGGATCTGGCTCGGAGGCCAGACTAGGGAGAACTGCCACTTGATGAGAGGCGCTGTGGACAGCGGGTATCGTCCGTCGTCGGTCTTAGGGTCTCATTTGCTATCTTAGGGGGAAACTTTAGGTCCCAGAGGGGACCTTTTTTAGCTTTCTGGAATGAGGACCTGGGAAGGGACTGGGGCCCCCGCAATACCCAGTGAGGTGAGGGGGGAAATTGTGGGCCACGATTACCGCTTCGGGGGAGTGCTGTGGCTCTTAATTCCACGGAGGCGGATCTTAGGGGGGTCTTGAGAAGTCTCGGGTTTATGGAAGATGCGCCGTCGGGGTTCTTGAAGTGGGAGTGGGATATAGCTAACCTGGAGGGACGCTGTCCCGGAGGGGATCCCCCGAGGGGCTCCCTTGGTGAGAAGACTTTTTGGGTCCTTGAGTTCCGGAAGGGGACCGAGCAGGACGGGGGGAAGGGGTCTGGCAGTAAGACCGGTTCTCTGTGGAGTGGGGTACGCTGAAGGTCGAGGGACTGGCATGGGGGGCACTGTGGCTCTTATCTCAGCAAGAGGCCCTTGGAAGGGGGCTTTACAAAGGTGCGCCGCCCAGGCCTCTGGGGCCAGGGGATATCGCCGTCTAGGGGGGTGCTGCTGTCCTTGCACCCTTGCCACCTGCGTTGTTCAGGTCCCCCTCTGGCTGGGCGGGACTGGGCGGGGGCGTCTCCCAGTCCCGGGAAATCCGAGCCACCGCCCCTGGCCCCGCCCCCGGCCCCGCCCCCCGGCCTCGAGCCGGCCGAGCCGTCCGCGGCGGGAGCGGCGGAGGCGGCGGGAGAGCGCGCCGTGGAGCCGCTCGGAGCGCTTGGGCCCCTCGCGCCGCCGCCTCGGAGCCCAGCGCGGCGCACCGAGGCCGCCCGCGCCGTCCGTGCGCCCCTGCGCCCCGCGCCCTCCGAGCCCCAGGCCGTCCAGGGCACCCCCTCAGCCCCAGCCTCCGCCGGGCCGGGATGGCCGCAGCCCGCGGCTGAGCGAGCCCGGGGGGGCCCCATGGGCTGGCCCGCGCCGCGCCCCCCCCGCGGCCGCCCCCTCCGGCCCGGGCCCCCCCGGGCGCCGCGGGCCCAGGCGGCCCGGATGGCGGTCGCGGAGGCAGGGGCAGGGGCTGGGGCCGGCGCGGGCGGCAGGCGCGGCCGCCACTGACGGCTAGTAGGGCGCCCGGAGCAGGTAAGCAAGGGCAGAAGGGGGGCCCGCAGAGGACTGGCGCGGGGGAAGGACTGGCCCCCATGGACGGAGGGTGCAGGGGCGTCCAGGGACTCCCGGTAGACCAATAGCTTCCCGCCTTGAGCCAAGAACAAGCGTGTGTATGAGGGTGGGGTCAAGAGGCTACAGGTCCGCGCGTGGCAGGGGGTCGGGAGGGCGGTGTAAGCGCCTCTCTAAGCTAGGGTCTGGCCAAGGGAGGGGGTGGTCCCTGTCCGACGGGGCGGGAGCGCTTCTGCCTCCTCGGACCCCCTTGTATGCTTCTGGAGAGGGGTTGGAAACAGGAGCAGCCCGACGCCCCTCCCCAGCCTTTAGGTGGGCGAGACCCAGACACCCCTTCGGCCTTGTGGTCTACAAAGGGCCGCGGGAGACAACCGGATCCCGCGAACCCTGAGTGGGGGGCTGCCGTCGCGGCCCAGCTGCACGCAGAAGTAAACATCTGTCAGTGTCGCGTTCCAGCCGCGTTCTCTGCGCGCCGCCGCCGCTGCCGCCGGGGACACGGTGTCCTCCGGTAAGGGCCCAGCTCTCTCGGCTCCTGGAGCCTTATGCAGCCGCAAGAGGGCGCGAAACCATTTAGGGGGGGGTCCCTTAAGGGCAAAGACCAAATTTGAAGAAGAAAGGGCGGTCTTCTTTTTACTAAAGGTATGTCTTACTCAGGATAGTTCCAAAATTCTCCCAGAAAGTGTGGTTTGTCAGTTCACAGTCTTTAGGCGGAGGGGCCTGCATACAGTGGGCAGATGTGGGCTGGGACCAGAGACAGAAGTGGCTTCTCTCCTGGGGTGGGTGTCACCACAGTCCTCTCCCCGGGAAGCACCAGCATACATATATCATGGTGCCACTGGCCTGGCTCAGTGGGCCTGTGGTTACCTGCAAGGCTGAGGCCAGCAGCCCAGATCTGGGGAGTAGAACTAGGGCCTATGTGGGGGGCATGGAACTCCAGACCCCTGATTTTCCACACTCCTGCCTGCCCACCCTGTCCAACATCCTTTTCTGTCTGTTCCATGACACTCTTTGTCTGTCTTTAAAAGAGCCCGGGGCTGAGGAAGCCCTAAAAGGGCATGACTGGTCTAGGTGGATGTCAGTGGGGGGAGACTTTAACATTTGCCAGCTTTTCCCTGCCCCCAGCCCCTTGCTTTGGGCCCTTTGGACACCCCTCCCCACACCCTTCATTCTAGGACTGCTGAGGTTTGAGGTTCCACAACCACTCCCAGGCCTTACAGCCCACTCCCAGAGAGCTGCGAAGAGCTAGTTCCAAAGGTGCAGGGAAGAAACCAAATCACGCCTCCCTACAGTTGGGCACAGTGTCTGAAGTTCTATCATCACTGCTTGTCCCTCAGGTGATAGGCGTCAGTTTTCAGGGGGTGAGAAATGGATACAGCTTTCAAGAGTCTGGGACAAGAGAGGGAAGCAAACAGTTTGCAGCCAGGCAAAGAACACAACCAAGAGATCATTTCCACCAACGTGTATTGGACAGCCATGGTGTAGCTGACTGTTTGGGGTCAGGCTCCTGGGCTTTGTCCTTCCAGGAAGACAAACTTGAATCCAAGGTGGAGGCCAGAGTGGGGAGCAAAGGCACTACCTCCGGGTAGGAGGGTCAGGGGAGACTTCCTAGAGGAGGGCGACTGGGGTTGGGGCTGTGCAGGATGAGTAGGAGTTTTCTAAGTGGGACCGGTAAAGACATCCAGGTAGTAGAAACTGCACATGCAAAGATCTAGAGGCAGGAAAGTGCATGGGTGATTTTGGAAAATCCAGGGGGCCTGAGTGTGGGAGGGAGAGATCGTTCTGAAAAGTTGACAGAGAACTGGGATGGGGTCTTCAAGGACAGATTCCTGGAGATGGAACCTGGAGACACAGAGAGAGGAACAGGTCCTTTAATGCATCTGGCATCATCAGGTGCAGCCATCTTTGCTGAGAGGTTCTGGGATTCCTCTGCAGATGCAGCTTTCCCCCAAGGTGGGGTAGGGGAGTCTAGACCTCAAGGCCCATGAGGGAAGACAGGATCTTCCCTCTGCCCAGTGAGCATCAACTGAGCAGGCGCGGTGGGAGGTTGGTTCTCCCGATTTCACATCTGAGAAAACTGAGGCTGGACAAGCTGGAGTGATCTTTCCTTATGTGCCATGTAATTAATTCCTGAGCCCTAAGCTACCGTGTGCCAAGCTGTGCACCAGGACAAAGCAGAAAATAAGACAGGCCCAATGCCTGCCGCACTCATGAGGGAGAGGGTGGGGGGCAGACATGAGGCTCTCAAAACAGCCAGCCAGCCTCCTGGACTTTCAGGGTGTGTAACAGCCACCAAGGAAGCCTGAGTAGGGCCTGGGACACTTTGGCATCGGTGTTCAGGAGCAGAAAGATCTTCCCTTCCAATCCCAGAGGACTCAGGCTTTGTCTGGCCCTGGAAGAAATCCAGCAGGTGGCCCTCACTTGCCAGTGGGGGAAAAAAAGCCCAGAGCAAGGGCCCCACCATCCATGCCTAAAGAGCTCAGTATGTTAGGATCCCAAGGCAGAATTTGAACTTGGAGACATGGAAAAGGTGACTGGTTCCCAGGACACCTGTGTTAGAGTTTGAGACACATCAGAGGTCTGTGCCTTGGTTTCCCTTTCTGTCACAAGGCCAGGTTTGTGTGGTGTCCTCCTGGCTACTCCTGGAGGACCCAGGTCCCTCGCGCCACCCACTGGGCCCCATGCCAGCTGCTCAGCCGTGCCAGGCCTCATTAGGTTGATCCTGTTATTCTCCCCCAGGGAGGTCCCCCCACAACGCCCGCCCCAGATGCCTGTAAGGCCTGTCCCAGGCCAGCTTGGATAAGCCAGACCAGCCTGGTATGGTCGAGGTGGGAATTTTGTGGGCCAGCCGCAGAGGGCCAGGCCAGAAACAGCAGGTCTGAAAAGCAGACGGCCTCACCATACACACACTCGCCGGCCCAGCCTCCCCAAGAACACGCCTGCAGAGTGGCCGGTATAGGAAGTGGGCACTGGGCACTGGTGGGGAATAGAACCCCCCCATCTCTCCTCATCTCCCTGTCCTGTTACCTGGCTAAGTTTGCTCTGGTCACCCCGTTCCCTTTGAAAAGCTATCATCCTGTCTCTGAGCCTTTGCTCATGCGGTTCTCTCTGCCTAGAACACTGTTCCTAGATCTTCACATGGGCTCAGCACAAATCGTGCCTCCTCTGAGAAGCCCTCCTTGACCACTCAGCCTAAAAGCAACCCTGGTCACTATTGCTTCACCTTGTTTTATTTGGGGGCTGTTGTTGCACTGACAACCTCTAAATTACCTTTTCTTTCTTTTTTATTGGACTTTAATTTTATTTTTTTCTTTTATTTTTTAATTGGAGTATAATTGCTTTATGATGTTGTTGTGTTAGTTTCTACCGTTTTCTTCTTTCTCTCTCTCTCCCTTCTTTCCTCCTTCCCTCCCTCCTTTCCTCCTTTCTCTCTTACTTTTCTAGCCACACAGCTTGTGATATCTTGGTTCCCCAACCAGGGATCAAACCTGGGGCCCCAGCAGTGAAAGTGCAAAGTTGTAACCACTGGACTGCCAGGGAATTCCCTAAAATACCTTTCTCTCTTTTTTATTATCCATCTCCCTTAATGGATGGTCTGAGCTTGGCAAGGGCAGAGTCCCAGGTTGGCCTTGGTCATCCTGTGTTCCCCAGCTGGCCCAGCACCTGGTAGGTACTCCATAAGTGTTGAGTGAATCTGTTGGGGGCAGAACAGCCTGGCACATTGGGCTTCCTGCCATGTGGGTCTTCTGTTTACTTGCTAGTTCTGCTCTGCTGTGTGTCTTTGTGAAAATATTCTCCTTCTCTGGACCTCAGGCCCTCCGAAACAGCAAGACCTTGCTTCTCTCCGTCCACCCCCAGCATTACCCTTGTTACGGGGGTTGTGGAGACATTGAGAGAACAAGTTTAGAGTCAGACCCCGGTTCAACTGCAGCTCAGCCACTTAATTTCTGTGCGATCTTGAGCAAGTCACTTTACCTCTGCAAGCCTCAGTTTCCATGTGGTAAATGGGGCTAATAATAAGAACAACATCTTTTTCCAGGGACTGTGGGGGGAGAAATAAACTTGTGGAAATAACTCAGCAGAGGGCTTGGCACTAAATAAATGGAACAGCCAACACTGCCAGGTGTTAATGTTATTATTGTTGTTGTTATGAGGAAGGCCATATGGTACAGTGTTCAAGAATATGGAAGAGAGGGCACTGAGGCTGGGACTTTGAAGGATGAGTAGGAGTTTGCCCAACCACCTGAGTTCAAATTCCAGCTTGGCCATTCATGCTCTGTTTGACCCTGAGGAAGACACTTCAGTCTTTTGGACCTCAGTTTTTCTGTCTACACAATGGGGATGGTCCACACCTTTCGCTGAGTCACTAGATGTAAAGTGCTTAGAACAGCAGCAATGGTGTTGTTCACTAGTGTTAGTATTAGCTATTTTTCTTTAATACTATTATCACAAAGCAACCAACACAGAAGTCCTCCCCAGAAGTCGACTCCTCAGCCTCACTTTGGCAAAGACAGATCCAGAGCCCCTTAAGATAAGCTCAGGACCCAAGACTTGATTCTCAGAGTAGCAGGGAGCCAGCAATGGTTCTAGCAATCGGGCAGCAGGCAGCTTCTGGGTTGGAGGAAAAAGAGGAGAGGCTGGGCTCCCACCTCTGGCCAGGCCTGGAAGGTTCTGCAGGAGCCGTCTATGCCTGTACCCTCCCATGAGGCTGCCCCACAGGCTGGCCCCTGGTCCCCGCAGATGCGACATCGGAACCAGCTGTGCTAGCCAGATGTTCCTGGTTTACCCACAGATGTGCGATGCTGGCTTGTGCCTGTCCCGGCCTCCCCATCCCCACCACAGGGTGGGGCTGGGCCCTGGGGCCCTCTGAGGGAGGGGGCACATTTTTATGGGCTGTGGAATTTGTTTCTCGTTTTGCAGAACCATTGAGTCTTGTCTTGAGAGAGGCCCAAGTCCCACCCGTTTCTCCATCATGAAATGGGGCCTCAGTTTCCCCATCAGTGGATCCCTTGGGAACCCCCAGGGGCCATCTGGGGTAAACGAAATGAGCAAGGCTTCCCAGGGAATGGGCCCAGCTGCCAGCCCAGAGCTGGAGGACTGATGGAGGAAACAGAAAAAAGCATGCAGCACACGCGTCTGACACCCGGGCCCCTCTGCTGCCATCGGCCAGGCCTGCAGGACTTCACTGAACAAAATGCCCTCCCGATGAGGAGGTGTCCTGAGCAGCCCATTGTACAGATGGGAAACTGGGGCTCAGAGAGGGGGAGGAGCTTGCCATGGAAGGAGCTGTGTGCTTGCCACACAGCTTCCCTGCCATGTGATCCAGGAAGAGGCAGAACACGGATGCAAATTCAGCTGTCTGGACCCCAGGTGCCGCAGCATCCAGACACACCCTTCTCCAGGGGCTGGCCCGCAGGTGCAGCCCCACTACTGCCCACATGGCTTCCCAGCCTGGCTCGCTCTGGCCGTGGGTGGCAATGACAGCCCCACATGCAGCCCGGTCATTTCTATAGTGTGGGGCGGACCCTCTCGGACCCTTTCTGAAGTTGGGGAAACAGAGATACAGGAGGACCAGAGACAGATCTGGGAGTGAGGTGCAGGGGGAGAACAGTGCCAGTGGAGGGAGGCACCACATGGGCAAAAGCCTGGTGACTGTGGATGGAATTCTCAATGTCCGTCTTTGCCTTAAAGGGACTCAGCCAAGGCTGTCCCTCCAGAAACTCCTCCTGTCCAGCAAAGACAGATATGGACCCACATACTATGCTAGCAGAGCTGGACAAGAGGGAGGGCCCTGCAACTGTGGGGGGATGGTCAAGATAGGGAGCAAGAATGGCTTTTGGGAGGAGGGGCTATAGGAGCTGGGACTTTGAAGGATGAGTAGAAGTTTGCCTGATGGAGACAGGCATGCCTCCCCCAGACTAGAGAGATGAGTGGGTGGGGGGAGGGTTCCCCTCCCCTCCAACCTCTCCCTGGGAACGAGCATGAAGCAGTTTCCTCCCTGAGGCCAGCGGCACTGCAGGCTAAAGGCTGGTGACCCTGGGAACAGGTATGCCTGGTGGGTGTTCCCTGGGAAGCTCTGTGGAAAGGTGGAACCTTGGAGCGTTGCCGGGACATCAAGATAAGGAGCAGTGTTTCCTGGCACCATCAAAGAAGCTGCCAGGAACACCCCCACACCCTCACCCTAATTGTCTGCTCCTTGGATAATTGGAAAGATCCAGCTGGCTATGTGTCTACAGGCTGTTCATCACCCCTCTCTGAGCCTCAGTTTCCCCTCCCTCCCAGCCCTTTGCAACCTACTGTGCCTCCGCTGCTCAGTGTTGCCTGGAATCTTTACAGCCAAGGGCCACCAGCACTGGCAGCATGTTTGTGTCTGCACGCCTGTTTGCACGAGTGTGGCTGGAATACAGGATGCAGGTGATAACAGGCACGCCTGTACAAGCACAAGTTCAAGTGCTCAAGGGATGGCTTGGAGGCGGCACGTGTGTGGCCTGCCCATTCTCTGTGTCAGCGTGCAAGAGAAAATATGTGTCTGAGTGTGAAGGTGCTTGATTTGTGTGGGAGTGTGAGTCTCAAGGGTGTGCAAGAGCTCCCATGGGCATGAGAGTGTGAGAGGAGTGATCAGGGAAGCTCCCAAGTGCAAATCAGGATGTGAGTGTGTGCACGTGTGCAAATACTAGTGAGTAGTAGCACTTGAATGCTATGTTTGTGAGTAAAATGCCCACAAGTGAGAGTATGAAACACACTAGCATGTGAGTACAGTGGTGTTCAGGTGTGAGGGTGTGATAATGTTTGAGTGCGTGGCCATGTTCTAGGTGGGAAAACACCTGAGTGTGTGGTTGTGTTCAAGCATGTGAGTGGAATCCTGTTTGAGGATGTGTGAGGCCACTGAATGTGTAAGCAGGATGGCATCTGAGCATGTCGGAATGTGTGAGCTGGGCAGTGTCTGAAAGTGTGTGTGTGACAGTGATTGGGCACACATGAGAGAGAGTGTGTGTGTGTGCACATGTGTGCTGAGTCAGAGTGTATGTGAGTCTGGGAAGGCTGGGTGTGAACATGAGCTCCCAAGTGTGCTGTGTGAGTGCCCACCTTCCCCATGACACAAGCACACAGATCATGCACACCTGGTCTCCTCCTCCATGCCCTCTGCTACACCCGCTCCCCATCAGGTCCATGCCAGAGACAAACCAGTTGGGTGACCCCCATACAGAAAGGCCCATTGTTGCAGACGCTATCAGCTGTGCCTGCCAGGTCCCCTCCACCAGCGGTCCCCTGCTTTCCCATCCCCCTCAGAGCGCCAGGAGGTCTGCAGCTCCAAGGCCACCAGGGGCTCTCGTGGCTGGGCCATCTCGGGGCTGGAGACTCATATATCCTTTCAGCCCCCTGTTTTACACCAGTGCTGTACAGGGACCTTGTTCCAATCTAACAGGGAAACTGAGGCACGCCACTCCAAGACTTGGGTGTGACAACCAGAGGTCTTGCACCTGGGGGGGTTTCCCTGTCTCCTCCTGCCAGGGTGGGTGAGGCCACCAGTGTTCTTATCTTAGCTCTGTGACCCCAGGCATGTCACTTTGCCACTCAGGGCCTCAGTTTTTCCATCTGTAAAATGGGAATAAGGACTCTTGTGAAGTTGAAATGACTTAATAACATGCATTAAGTTTGTAGAATGGGATATGGCATCAAGTAGGGGCTCATTAAGAGTAAAGGTGGTGGGTTTGGGCACTTAACAAATGCCAAAACTGACCTGTTTGCTGCACAACCTTGAGAATGAAGTCTTCTCCTCCCAACCCACAGGGCTGCATGACCTGCACAACCTGTCCTCGTCACCTCCCTGCCTTCACCTCCCCTTGCTCACTTGGCTCCAGCGACATGGGGTTGCCTTGATGATTCCTTCAACCAGCCAAGCATGGCCCTGCCTTAGGGCCTTTGCACATGCTGTGTCCTCAGCACTTCAGGCTGGCCCAGGGTTTGTTTACATGGCCCCAGGTTGGGGCCCTCATTATCCATCACCCCACCGACAGTAATAATAATAGCAGTATCAAATACCACCATGGACTTCCCTAGGAGTCCAGTGGTTAAGACTCTGCACTCCCAATGCAGGGAGCATCTGTTCCATCACCTGGCTGGAGAAGATCCTGCATGCTTCATGGCCAGAAAAAAAAAAAAAAATCCAATACCACCAACAGTGGCAGGTCCTCATAATGACTCCAGAGCATTTGCTCCGCCCATGTGGTGTGCATTGTGTCAAAGAATCAGAGTGTGAGTCTCTGGATCCTTTCCTAGCTGTGTCCTTGGCCAAGCCGCTCTGTTTCGCGCCTCAGTCTCTCCAGTTATAAAACGGAGGTTACAATGCCTCCTTCCTGGGCCCAGCACCGGTTCTGGTACACAACAGAGGGTTAATAAGCGTTCTCCGTTACTTACTGTCTGGTGTAGGTCCTGTGCGGATGCATCCTTGGGGCGGGGGGAGAGGCGGTTCCAGACTTCCTGCTCTTAACCACGCCACGCCCCCCTCCACCGACACAGGCACATCACACGCAAATGAAATGCAAATAGCACGCAATTAACTGCTCTGGGCAGCGCGCAGGTCAGCCTGTGCGGCCCGAGGCGCGCGCGCGCGGGGGCGCCCAGCACCCCGCGGCCGAGCCGGGGCGCTGACCGTCATCCAGCCCGGCTTTCATCGCTCCGTGTAAATGTTTATACCGGGCCGGCCGCCAGGCCCCGCGCCGGGCGGCCGGCGGGGTAATGTAAACGCGGGCTGGAGGCCGCTCAGTGGCGGGGAGCTTCTCAGAGAGGGTGGGGGTGTGGGGGTACGCAGGAGTTATTAAACATCTACTGTGAGCATGACGCGACTAGGCAACCACAACACTGAGTAATCGGTGCCCCAGTGGGGGAAGCTTAGACATTGTGGTGACCCAGAGAGTGCCCTTGCACCGGCCTGGGGCTGGGGAGGAGGAGCAGTCAAGGAAAGCTTCCTGGGAGAGGCACCGTCTAAACTAAGACTGAAAGTGGAATGGGAGTGGGCAGCAGTGGAGAAGAGAATGTTCTGGATGGAAGGACTCACTTGCACAAAGGCCTGGAGGTGGGTTGAGGGTCCATTGCTGCCCACTTCTGGGCATCTATTTGT
Organism: Giraffa tippelskirchi; assembly: GCF_054371585.1. NCBI lineage: Eukaryota > Metazoa > Chordata > Mammalia > Artiodactyla > Giraffidae > Giraffa > Giraffa tippelskirchi. Next base: position 94,812,402 of record NC_137280.1, on the reverse strand, counting down.
CCGGACGGGGGGGGCAGGGAACCTAGGTCCAGAGCAGGGCGGAAAGTCACTCTCAGGGACATTAATTTGGCTCAACCCCAGGGCTCCAGCCTCCCAGACTACCTATTCTAAGCGCCACCTCTCCTCGCCACGCTTGTCCCACAGTGCCCCCTGCTGGGGATGTCGTCACCTTCCACTCTTCCCCAGACTCCCTAGTTCCAGCCAACGCAGCCTCCTGGCTGGATTGGCCACCCTGGGTCACGCCTCAGGACCTTTGCACCGGCTGTTGCTCCTGCCTGAGATGCCATTCTCTTCTGCCTGGCTAGCTCCTACCTTTGCTCAAGTCTCAACTTTCCTCAACCCTCAGGAAGGCACTCTGGGACAGCCAGATGGGGGCGGTTCCCAGGTTACCCCTGGCACAGTGCCCACCTCCTCCTTGGCAGCATTTCCCACAACCTTGTTCTGTGGTTTCTAGATGAATCACTTCTATATTGTCACTGGTCATTAAGCAGGAGTGGTTCAAATTCAGGGGCCCCACTGTATCCCCACTAGCTGGTCCAGTACCCTGTGCCCATTTGTTTGTTGCCTGACAGACAGACAACGGAGGCCGTGTGGCTGACCATCCTGTGGACGCAGGCTGAGGATGCAGCGCTGGAAGGCGGCGGCCCTGGCCTCGGTGCTCTGCAGCTCCGTGCTCTCCATCTGGATGTGTCGGGAGGGCCTGCTCCTCGGTCACCGCCTCGGACCTGCGCTGGCCCCGTTGCGCCGGCCGCCTCGCACCCTGGACGCCCGAATCGCCCGTCTGGCCCAGTGTAAGTCCTCCCCTACCCCCTGTCTTGGGTCAGATAACCCCAAAATCACAGTGACCATAATGGTGGAATGTTGTACACAGTGGAGCGGGGCCACAGAGGCTTACTTTAGATGGGGTGGAGGGAGGGTGCAAATCCCCTCAATGGCCTGGCAGGGGTGTCAGAGTGGATGGTTGCTGGGAACTGGGGTCCCTCGGCTCAGCTGTCACAAGGAATTAGGCTCTAGCCCTGAGGGGCCCGGGGGCCAGATGGAGATTAGACCTGGGCATTCAGCCCAGGCGGCCCCTGCAGGTCAGTGGGAGGTGGAGGAAGAGGGAGGCTGGACCCGAGGCCCTAGTGACCTGCCAGGGGAGGCAGAGAGAGACCTAGAAATAGGACGAGTCCTAGAAATGGGGAGAGAGACAGACATAGAGGAACAGAGGATGGGCGAGAACGATGTGGGAAAAGGCCAGAAAATGTAGAAAAGTGGAAATGCCAACCCTGGGGGGTGTGGCTGCATGGTCCAGCTCCCTACTCGCCCCTGATGCCTGCCCCCTGCAGGTTCTGTGGGGCCGGAGCAGTGCATGGGCCCTGACTTCGTGGGTGCACGGGTGTGTCCACACATGCATCCGCGCGGGTGGATGGGGATTAGGTGTAGGCAGGGGAGCGTGCATGGGCCCCCATGGGTAGGGGGTGCGTGCACGCCTGTGTGCAAGTCCACACCCGCCCTGCCGACCCACACAATCCTTCTTTCTTATCTTCACAATGGACAAGGGTAGCCTCTGGCGCAAAGCTCCATTTCCGCCCCCGCTGCTCCCCCCTTCAGGCTGCTAAGTCCTTCCCAGGACACTGGGTCCCAGAGACCCGGGCTCCCCAAAGCTAGTGCTCCAGGCCCTGGGGGCAAAGGCCCAGTGGTGGAATTTCAGGCACCAGGGAGGATCTCGGCCCACCATTGGGTCCTGCCTGCCCCACATCCTGTCCCCGGATCCAGCCCTACTGGAGAAAGGACATGGATTTCCATACCCCAGAGTCCCAGTGTTCTAGGTGCTGGGATTAATGCGCTGATGGAGGAATCTCAGGCTTGAGCCAGGGAGGTGCAGGCATCATCTCCTTGTATTCCAGACCCTGTGCACGTGGCCAGGCCTGCTGGAAGGACAGGTATACTAGAAGATTATTGTTTATCTGAAATTCACACTGAACTGGGGATCTGTATCTTAACCTGGCAATCCCATGGATTAACTCTAGACACACATCTTTGGGGTGGGCACACGAAATGGTGGAATTTTAGGCATCATTAGTGAGCTGCTGCTGCTGCTGCTAAGTTGCTTCAGTCGTGTCCGACTCTGTGCGACCCCATAGACGGCAGCCCACCAGACTCCACTGTCCGTGAGATTCTCCAGGCAAGAACACTGGAGTGGGTTGCCGTTTCCTTCTCCAATGCATGAAAGTGAAAAGTGAAAGTGAAGTCGCTCAGCCGTGTCCGACTCTTCGAGACCCCTTGGACTGCAGCCCACCAGGCTCCTCAGTCCATGGGATTTTCCAGGCAAGAGTACTGGAGTGGGTTGCCATTGCCTTCTCTCATTAGTGAGCTAGGCTCACCCTGATCCCAGAGCAAGCAGTGCTTGCCACCCTACTCCCACCCATCTCCCAGAAGATGCTGTTGGGTGGCCCCCCATTTCTACCCTCCCGGCCCCAGCCAAAGTAGGGACTCTGCAAGTCTCACTGAGCAAACAATGAAAGTAGGGTACAGCAGGGTACAACGGGCTGTCATCTGCCTGAAACTACAAGGCTCAGAGTGGGCAGAGCAAGGCTCAGAACCGGGGCTTGTCTGCTCTTGAGACCCACTATGGGAACAGACAGCTCCCAGGGTGACAGACAGCCCTTCCCCCTTGGGCCTCCCAGGAAGCTATTTCTTTTGACAGCCAGGTGCGCCAGCCTTGGGGGCAGGTGGGAGCTTAAACTCGGGATTTCCTCTCTCAACCACAAGAGTGACTGCCACCTGCTCAGGGCTGGGAGCCCCCTGTCAGCAGACCCAGTGTCAGTTCAGTGCTGCCTGCCATTCCGATGTCTACACTTCTCTCCTGGGGCTGAGGAGCACTGGGGCAGGACCAGCTGCTTGGGAAATAAATTTAGGCCGTGGAGCCCTGGGAATCTATGGCTCAGGGCATCTCCAGGCCGTTGTGGAAGAAGAGGGTTGGACTTGCACCAAACTTGGGCACGGGAGGGAAGTGGGAAGACTGTTTGGTTTTCTCTCTCTCTGCCACCTGCCAGTGGTGTGGTCTTGGGCACCTCTTTTCCCCTCTGGATGCCCGGTTTCCTCACCTGTAACATGGGGGGAGCCCCTGACAGTAGCTGCTGTCATCCCATGTGGTAGGGCCAACACACAGGTCTCAGTGTCTGCTGCTCCTCTGTGCATTTTGAGAAGCTCACACACTCTGATTTGGTGTTGTGAAAGGGGAAATTGAGTACTGCTACACGGTGAGCAGGAGGGATGGGGGGAGGGGGAGGCGTTGTGAACAGGCCAGAGGTTCAGAGAAGATGCAGAGGTTTGGGTGGGGATCCCAGAGAGGGAGTGAGAGACCCATGAGAGCTCAACCAGAGTAGGGGGTTGGGGTGTGGGAAGCAGGCCCCCAACACTGCTCAGAGAGGATGTGCCAGTGTCCTGGGGCAACCAGCATGGGGTGGGGACAGCTGGGGCCCAGGAGGGACAGGGATTTGGTTCACTACACCCCCTGCTGAGAGCCCCTTTTCTTTTCTCCAGTGAGGTGAGAGCAGCTCAGTGAAAAAGGGAAGAACTCCCAGTGCTGCCCTGCATAGGGATGGGGTCCACGGAGAGTGGTGGAGGGGTGTGCCCACAGGGAGACAGACACCAGGCCGGCTCAGCTCAAGTTGGGGCAGACTGGAATGTGGTACAGGAAATGGTCTGGGCAGTCCATCTTAGGGGTAGGGTCCAGAGAAGAGTGCTGGTAGCCTTGGGGACCCAGCCTGGGGGCATGGATATGCAACCCTCCCCTTACGCGCACGCTGCCCAGAAAGAGTGCGTGAGCCGGAATCCGGAATCCGGGAGCAAGATAAGATGTGGTCGGGAGAGGGTGCACTAACTAGCACCTGAGTCACCACAGGGTTCCTTTTCGCAGAGGAACAGCGTAGATATGGCGCTCCTTCCCATGCATCCACCCACTGATCCCTCGGCCCCTCTCCATCCCCTCGCAGACCGTGCACTGCTGCAGGGCGCCCCGGACGCGGTGGAACTTCGAGAACTAACGCCTTGGGCCGGGCGGTCCCCTGGTCCGCGCCGTCGGGCGGGGCCCCGGCGGCGGCGCGCGCGTGCGCGGTCGGGGACGCGGCCGTGCGGGTTGCGCGAGCTCGAGGTGCGCGTGAGCGAGCTGGGCCTGGGCTACGCGTCGGAAGAGACAGTGCTGTTCCGCTACTGCGCAGGCGCTTGCGAAGCGGCCGCGCGCGTCTACGACCTGGGGCTGCGACGCCTGCGCCAGCGGCGGCGAGTGCGGAGAGAGCGGGTGCGCGCTCAGCCCTGCTGCCGCCCGACGGCCTACGAGGACGAGGTGTCCTTTCTGGACACGCACAGTCGCTACCACACGGTCCACGAGCTGTCGGCGCGCGAGTGCGCCTGCGTGTGACCCTACCTCAGCCGGCCCGGAGAGACGGCGGCCACGGCCCCCGCCCCGACGGCACCCTCGGTCCCGCCTGGCAAGCCCCGCGACAGACTGCCCACGCGCAGAAGATGCCGTACAGGGCTCAGGACTCTCGCGTTAACTGTACCAAGATAAAGTGTGGAAAATTCAGCTGGGGTTGTGATTCCGCGCTGCGGCATGAGGGCCTACGGGGAGGAGATGCCATCTCCATTCGGAAGAGGGGGTCGGGTACCACCTGCGCTATGGTGGGAGGATCCCATTTGCTTTGGGCTCGGGGGAAAGAAAGACGGTTTTGTTTCAGGCGTACAGAAAGGAAAGAGGGGGGTGAATGGGGGAATGTCCACAGGGACCTTCTTTCGCATCTCTCTACAGCCCTTTTGCCCCTTCCAGGTGTGTCCTAGCCTACTCCCCGGCAAGATGTCCTTCTGGTTAGGGAAGATTGAGCCACAGTGCAGATGGAAAAACTGAGATCCAAGTGGTCCAAATCTCCGTCACGCAACAGACCTGTTCGGGCCTGGTCAGCTCCCACCAGGGTGAACTCCGAGCCACTATCTCCTTTCACTAGCTAAAAATATACGTGCTGCCCATCTCCCTGCGGGGATAGGTCTGGGGCAAGCGCCAACCCCATCTAGCCCAAAACTGGCGCCTGCTGGGGCACAGCTGGGTCCCCAGGGACCTAGGTCCTGGAGCCGTAAAGGCTTTGGCCAGAGCTCGAGGGAGAATTTTCCAGGAGCCCCCCTGGAGGATGGAAAAAGCGTGATGCGGTGTTTAGATTTGCCCACAGTGTCACCTTGATGCTTGGCACACCCAGAATGGGCACAGGGTGTTGGGTTCCTAGCAGGCGGAGAGGGGTCTGCTGGTCCCATGGTCTGAGGAGGGCGCGCAAGAGAGTGGCTGCTGCAAGCCCAGGACTGGCTCACGGGAGACCAGATGGAGTGGACTCCTACCCTTCTTCCCCTCAGACTGGGTGGCAGGGGAATGTCTCCAAGGCACAATTGCCCCTTTGCCCAGTTTGTCTAAGGGCACAGTCCCTTCTCTTCCATCCTCCCACTCTAGACTGGGGTTCTCAAAAGAATAGCCCCACCCTCTCCTTTAATGTTGTGTCTCCTAGACTGGCCTCCTCCCTGCTGCGCTAAGGGCCCCTGCTGCGCTAAGGACCACCTTCTAGAACCTACTAAACATGGTGTCCTTCACAGACCCAATCCCCATCCCGATGCTGGAAGACTCAGATCAGAAGCTCCACCCAGGGAGGCTCACCCAGCCAGGCAGGAACATCCTCAGCTCCCTGCTTTCCAGTCTTCTTTTTTGCCATTGTGGCAGTTGGACCCACTGGAGTCAGCTAATAGGCAGGACTTCCAGGGAGGCCCAAGAGCAGCACTTGGAGGCCAGGCCCCAGACCGTGGGTGGTCGGCTTGGAAGGCAGTTTCAGAGCATGCTGGCTGGCTGGGGTCCTCAACCACCCCCGCAGTCTTTTGACTATGAGGTTTGGGGTGGTGGATTCGGCTGACTCAGCCCGGCAGCTGTGGCAGAGAGGCCAGAGTTTCCAGAAGCCGAGGAAGCTGAGCCTCAGTTTCCCCATCCTAGGAGGCCCTGAACCTCAGAGAGGGAAGTTGCTCAGCCCAGGACACACAGCAGGAAAATCAACTTTGGTGCTTGGGCCTGTGGTCCCTGAAGCTTGGCTGCCTTAGGGTGTGTGTGTGTGTGAGTGAGGCCTCCCTGTCTCCTACCTGGATCCAACCACAAGGTGCTGGCCCAGCCCACCAGAGAATTGGAACATAAACAAGAGCTGCCCTCGCAGAACGCAGGGCTGGGGTTCTCAGCAGTGCACGCCACACTCACACACACACAGGACAGAGACTGCCACTCACACGCAGCTTAGGACCACGTGCAAACCTCCTTTGGCAGCATGCCACACACACCTTCACAGGACACAGAGACTGCCACTCACATGGGGCTTAGAACCATGCGCAAACCTCCTTTGGGGGCATGCCCTGTGGCTTCTGTATCCTTGCACTGGGTATAGAAGATTCCCTTGTCTCAACCTTGCCCTACGTGACCTGCCAGATAGCCCCACCCCCACTCTCACCTGCTCTGGGCCTCGATCTCTGCACCCTGCCTGAGGGTTTTTCCTACCTCTGAACACTTGGGGCCAGTCTGCTCTCCCAAGTTCAGGGCCATTCTGGTGCCGTAGACTGTTGGGCAGGATGTCTGGCCCCCCATCCACTGGATGCTATCAGCCCACCCCATTTGTGACAAGCACAGATGTCACCAGAACCTGCGAGTGACCCTTGGGAGCAGAGTTGCCCTGGGGGGAGAACGCTGGTGTGGAATAAGGGAGGACACTCCAGTTTTCCTCAGAGCATGCCCATCTGGAAAATGGTGTCAGTATTGCCAACCTTAATACCCCAGAGGCGGTTCATCAACAGCAGCAGTAATCACAAGCCAGTCCACCAGAGCCATCACCAGCGGGCAGGACGCCAAGACCAGTTCCCCAGGGGCAGCCACGGCTCCTGGCAACTCACCCCTGCCCCACCAGGTAAAGTTCCTAGCCAGCGAGCTCCCAAGGAGGAAAGACCCCTGGCAGCAGAGGTGCCCGGTAGGTGAAGCCCCAGGTAAGGGAGAGCTCCAGCCACCAAGGTCCCCAGATACTCAGCAGTGCAGGCGCCAGGCTGGCCGGCTCACTGGAACCAAGACGCGATACTGGGCACCGTCTGGTATCTGGGCTCCTGCTGCAGCTTCCAGCAGGCCTTACAGAACATCAGGGCCCAGGAGAAGGACCGAGGCCGCAGTGTCTCCCGCCAGCGGAAGTAGCTCAGGTACCTGGCGTGGTCCTTATCCAGTGCTAGCAAGTACTCTGCCAGGTCCTTGGGGCTCCGGAAGTCTTCGACGTGGATGAAGGCTTTGGGTGGCAGGAACTGTTCATAGTTGACGCGGCTGGGGCCCAGGACCACTGGCACGGCCCATGCCTGCAGGGCGTTCTTCCACAGCTTCTCCGTGATGTAGTCAGGGTGCAGGGAGTTCTCAAAAGCCAGGTAGAACTTGTACTGGGACAGCCGCTCGACCATGAGCGCATAGGGCAGAGGCGTGTGGAAGTGTCCGTACACGTCCACTTGGATGTGTGGCTTCAGCAGCTTGTAGTATTGCACCCTGGTAGAGTCTGTCTTCCAGTTGGACACCACCCAGGCCACCAGCTTGTTCTTGGCTGAGATGTTGAGCAGCGTGTCCACAGGCTGGCCAGGCCATGGCTCGAGCCAGCCGTAGGGCATGAAGATATCTGAGTCACGGCGGTAGGACATGGTGAGGTTGAAGTAGCCATCTAGGTCCTTCAGTTTCAAGCAGTTGCTGGGCGATTCCATGCTGAACCAAACCCAGCGCTGGCCAGGGGGCCGTGGGGAAGGCGGGAGCTGCTTCTGGGGCCAGTTGCTGACCTCCCGGTGGTGCACGAGGACTGCGTCCACCTGAGGGTACTCGCTTCGGTTGGCGGTCAGCTGGCAGTCGGCTGTGCCCGGCCATAACTCCGAGCAGCGGGACAGAGCCACCGGCTGGTTGAATGGCCACGTCCACAGCAGGACACGCAGGGGCAAGTGGGTGGAGGACCCCTCAGTGGCCTGGGAAGGGGCCCCCAGTTCAGAGACCCACGTGGGCTTGGGCTTGTCTTGGGACACACGCAGGTAAGAGACGAAGCACAGAGCCAGAAGCAGCTGCAGCAACAGCCCAGGAAGACAGTAGTGCCAGGAACACTTCACTTTGGCACAGCTGGGTGGATACATGGTTTGGAGCAGCTGGGAGGAGGGGAGAGTGAACATGGCATCTCTGACAAGAAGGATAATAACTCATGCCTAGGGACTTCCCTGGTGGTCCAGTGGCTAAGATGCTGAGCTCCCAATGCAGGGGTCTGGGGTTTGATCCCTGGTCAGGGAACTAGATTCCGCATGCCGCAACTAAAGATCCTGGCATGTCGCAATAAAGATTGAAGATGCCTTATGTCACAACTAAGACCTTATTAACAGCCAAATAAATAAATAAATATTAAAAAAAAAAAAACCAACAACACACATGCCTAGTGGGCAGATGTGGGTTATTTCTATTTTACAGATGAGAAAACTGAGGCTAAGGGACTCACTGAGAAAACAGCAGAGCTGGCCCCAGAGTCCACGCTCTCCTACCCACCAGGTCACACAACCTCTTGACCTAGGATAGGTTCCAGTGGTTCTCAGGTCCCACCTTACCCTTGCCCTTGCCCTTTCTCAGCTTCCCCAGAGTCTTCCCCAGCCTAGGGAGAAGACAGGGCTGGTTACGAGATGCTCCCCAGGGCCCTGGAGCTGAAGCTTGGAGCCAAGACTCCGTCTGGGAGGAGTACAATGGAATTATGTTAGAGGGCTCACCAGGTAGTATACGAGTTGGGGGAAAGGACATTCCTGGTGGACAAAACAGCAATGCTGAGGCCCAAAGGTGACAGTGAACCTGAACAGTTCATGGGGAGAGGACAGGAAGTGCTCAGGGAATAAGCACTCAAGACACCTTCCATCCCTGGGCATGCACTAGGGGATCCTGGGTGTCTCTTGGTCCACGCCCTGGTCCTTTCTGTTCCTGCAAGTGGTCACAAAGCTCTCCCAGACTCCAGATCCCAACCGTGGGAGCAGAAATCTAGGGCCTTAGGTCTGTGCCCCTCCACTTCCTGTGGCCATGGAGCCACCCATTTTACAGATGAGAAAACAGAGGTTCTGGGCAATAGGTATGTCTCTTGCCCCAAGACACAAAGCTGGAGCACTTAAGATCCAGAATCCAAACTCTCCTCTTTTAATGTAATTGCAAACTCCTCTCCCGTGTTGCACATCGAGCTCCAGTCTACAGCCTGGTGCTGTCTACAAGAATGTTCTGCTATCGTGGAAATGTTATTTGTCTGCTCCATAGGGTGCACCCCTCTGGCTCTTGAGCCCTTGAAATATAGCAGTTGTGTTGGACGAACTGTTAGCATTAAGCTAAATTAAATTAAGAGAAGCTTCTCTATTCTGTACATTGAAGACAATTTCAAAATTAAAGCACTGGTGGGTCCAGTGGTTAAGACTCCGCACTTCCACTGCAGGGGGCATGGGTTCAAACCCTGGTCAGGGAACTAGATCCCACATGCCCAAGATGAGGCCAAAAAAACCCCCAAACCCAAACGTAGCCCCCACCCTTGCAACAAAACCCTGCCAAAATCAGCCTCTGATAGCCAATTCAACAACTGGAAATCCTGACAGAATATTTGGGACATCTTAGAGGGGCAAATCTGCTCCCACAGGACATTTTTACAAAGTTTAGTTAAAGATCAAGGATCTACAATGCAAACTGAGTGTCCGGATTAGGTGTGCTATTGGTGTAAGATACACCCAAGTTTCAAAGACTTGGGCTTCCCCAGTGGCTCAGCAGTAAAGAATCTGTCTACAAATGCAGAAGAGACAGGAGACATGGGTTCAATCCTTGGGTCAGGAAGATCCCCTGGAGGGGGAAATGGCAACGCACTCCAGTATTCTTACCAGAAAAATCCCACAGCCTGGTGGGCTACAGTCCATAGGGTTGCAAAAAGTCAGACACAACTGAGTGACTAAGCACACATTCCAAGACGTGGATGAGAATGAGACTAAAATTATCTCAATACTTCCGTTGATTTCACATTGGAATAATACTAGTTTGGAACTTCCCTGGTGGCCCAGTGGTTAGTACTCTGTGCTCTCACTGCTGAGGGTGAGGGTTCGATCCCTGCTCGGGGAACTAAGATACCACATGCTGTGCAGGACAGCCAAAACAATTAAGACTCTGATGGCTGGTGGGCTACTTCTGTTGGGCATAGCTGGCATAATCCTCCAAGTGCGGGATGGAGGAGCTGGCAGGTGGCCTTGGGTGATGAAAAGGGAGTGGGATTTAGAATTACTTGTTCACGCCAGAGTTTCTGGAAAGAGGCCCAAAAGACAAAACCTTTGGGGAAACAACCCCGGGCAGGAACGGGAAGGAGGCTGAACTCTGACCACAACCTACTTTGTGCAGCTGGGGTTTGGGGCCACGCACAGAAGGTTAGTGTGTGGAAATGCACTTAAAATGAATATAGTTTGTTTGTCCTGGATTTATAGCAGCTCCTCCTAGGAGGCACTGAGGCCCTTGGCAGGGAGGAGGAGCCTGGATCGGGGGATGGGGGTTGGGGAGGCCAGGGCTGAGATCCCACCCAAGTGGAACCTGAGATTTTTTTTCCCCAGAAAGGAATTGAAAAATACCATGATGCCAGGACACCATAAAGATTAGATAAACAAAACATAACAAAATCCACCCCCTTCTCCCCGCAACTCAGGTCCTCTCCCCACGGGATGGGGTGGGAAGGAGGAAGGGCTCTGGGGTGCTGATGGAGGCCAAGAAGCAGTGGTTCTAAGCTAGAGCTTTGCCAGAGAGAGACAGACCGACAGAAATGGAGAGAAATGCAGCTCCTCCCGGTTTAGCAAATCAATCAGAGCTGCCCACACCTGCTCCACCTCTGGTGCACCTGGTACCCAGAAAGACCCCTGGGAGGGACTTCCCCGGTGGTCCAGTGCCACGGATAGCAACCTCCCTGCCAGTGCAAGGGGCACAGGTTCAATCAAGATCCCACGCAAAGCAACTAAGCCTGGTGCACCACAACTACAGAGCCCGAGCTCTAGAGCCCTTGAGCAGCGACTGCTGAAGCCGTGTGCCTAGAGCTCCTCTTGTGCAACATAACACCGCAGTGAGAAGCCCGCACATCACATCTAGCGAGGAGACCCTGCTCGCCGCAACTAGAGAAAGCCCATGCACAGCACCGAAGACCCAGTACAGCCAAAACACCAAAAATGTCTGGGAGTACAGCCCGCAAGCCCTTCCCAGGGGGGATCGATGCCTCCAGGGAGGGGGGATGTGTTCCCCAGGAGGCCTTACCTGGAGGGGCAGCGTACAGGGCAGACAGCAGCCGACAAGGAGGCTTAGGGCCGAGGAACAGTTGGTCACCCTGGGAGGGGATGAGGCGACTCCAGGGAGGAGAAGGAAGTGGACTTACAGAAGCAGGACAAATCAGTCCAGCTCCACAACACCTGCAGTCAGATGACACAGGGTGTCCTGTGGCATGAGTCGGGACATTGTTTAATAGCAAAGGTGGGACTTGGCTAATCTCTCCCATATGACCTGATGAGGGAAGGGTGGAGGGAACTGGGGACTAGTCACTGCCCTGGCCTCCCGTGTGGCCTCCAGGCTTTCATGGCTTTGGGTATAGAGTTGACTCATCCATAAAGGGAAAGGGCTGACCCAAACCACTGGCTCTCAAAGTGGTTTCCGTGGGGTGGAGGGCACCAGGGGTTCCTTGGAGTGGGGGACGGGCAGGTGAGGGGAATTTCAAGCCTCCTACCCTCCCTTCCCCCAGATCCCACCTCTTCCTTCATTCCATCTCAGTCAGCAAATGTTTCTTGAGCACCTGCTACGTGTCAGGCCCCAGGAATATGGCAGGAAGCAAGTGGGTGAAAGATATAACCAGTAAGAAAACTTGTAAAAAAAAAATTAAAGATTGCAAGGACTTCCCTGGAGGTTCAGTACTTAAGAATCCACCTTGCAATGCAGGGGATGCGGGTTCAAGCCCTGGTTGAAGATCCCACATGCTGTGGAGAAAATAAGCCCTTGTGCCAGACTACTGAGCCCGTGAGCCACAACTAGAGAGTCAAGGAACCACAACAAAGGGTCCTGCATCATGCAACAAAGCTCCTGTGTGCCACAACTAAGACCCAACACAGCCAAATAAATAAATACTCTTTAAAAATGTGTATTGGATCAATACTAAAAATAAATAAACTGCAAAAAAGAGGCTGCAGCCTGGTCTGGACTTCTTCTGGATGTGTGAGCTGGGGGCTAAAGCCCCATTAGAATTCTCTAACTAGAGCTTTCCTGGTGGCTCAGTGGTAAAGAATCTGCCTACCAATGTAGGAGACATGGGTTCCATTCCTGGTCCAGGAAGATCCCACATGCAATGGAGCAAGTAAGTCTGTGCGTTACAACTACTGAACCTGTGCTCTAGAGCCCGGGAGCCGCAACTACTGAAGCCTATGCACCCTAGAACCCTTGCTTCACAACAGAAGCCACTGTGATGAGAAGCCAGTATACCTCAACTAGAGAGTAGCCGCCGCTTGCCACAACTAGAGAAAAGCTTGCACAGCAAGGAAGATCCAGCACAGCCAAAAACAAACAAATAAATAAAATGAAAAAAAAAAAAGAATTTTCTAACTAAAAAGCAGTATGAGAGAGCTTTCCAGGCAGAAGGGACAGCCTGCACAAAGGCCCTGAGGCAGCAAAGAATGGCAGCATTGGAGGGGATCCAGGAAGCCTGGGTGTTCAGGAGCAGAAAGTGAGGTCAGCCACATTGAACTGCATCTGGCTGTGGTCAGAAATGGATATTTAACACAGGGGTGACAGAGGGACCTTGGAGAGCTTCCAGTGGAGCTGTCACCACCACAGAGACTCCTGTTTGAGATGCTCTTTCAGGCTGCCATGTTGGGGACAGACTATTGGGAGGGGAAGGAAGCAGGGAAGAGGCAGGGAGGCTGGGAGGAGGAGGAGGCTGCGGTGGGTGGGTGAAAGCACAAGTGACAGCTCCCATGTACTACAACTCTGCTGGGGTCCTTTAATGGACCAAAACCTGGTGGTACAGAGTAGACGATAAGAAAGTGAAAGAAAGAAAGAAAGAAAGAAGGAAAGAGGCTGATATTCTCTGGTTTACACAGAAAGCCAATATAACTCTAAGACAAAGAGTTAGCACCACCTACGTAGGCTCCAGGTACCCTCTCGAAGAGGTCTTGAAAGCCTGGGCAAGTAAGTAGGCACAGCGGACCCCTGTGCTCCATAGAAGCAGCCTGAAGGAGAGAGAAAGAGAGAGAAATGAAGAAAGACATAGAGACCCGAGTTCTGATGGAACAAAGGCCTTTATTCAACATATTGTGGGCATATATATACTGTCTTACAAGATAGCAAAGATAAGGATCAAAAATCTTACAAATCATCCAGGAAACATGAGGCTAGAATCCATCTCGAAGAGAGTGGGTTGTAAGTAATCACTTTCCATATCAAAAAGGAAGAAGGTCATAAATAGTTACTTTTCACCATATGGAAAAGCTAACGAAGGAAATGCATACATTCCTTGTTCCCGGGAGCCGGCTTGCAGCTCCTCTTGCACCTGCATTCAGGAGCTAATAAGGGACAGAGGATTTATGCAAGACTGAAAACAGCACACAGGAAGCCTCCTGTTAAATGCTTCCTGACACAACTCCTCTGTTCATAGATGAGAAATTGTTCCCATGAGGCTGCTTCATGCTGCCTGGACATCCACCATCCAAGTGTCCAGTTAGTTCCAGGCTGACGGAGGCTCCAGGAGGCTGGGCATCCACCAGGGCAGGGCATTTGTAATAGGGAAGAATAAGTCTTTATTTATTTTATTTATTTTTTTGGCTGTACCATGTGGTATGTGGGATCTTGGTTCCTACACTAGAGATCAAACCTGCATCCCCTGCAATGGAAACGTGGAGTCTTAACCACTGGACCATAAAGGAAGCCCTGGGAAGAACAAATCTGACTCTGTATTAAGGCATAACCCTCCTAGACTTCAGACAATACTACAAAGCTACAGTAATCAAAATAGCATGGTACTGGCACAGAAATAGACATACGAATCAATGGAACAGAATAGTGAGCCCAGAAATAGGCCAACACACCTATGGTCAATCAATCTTCGACAAAAGAGGCAAAAATTTTCAATGGGAAAAGACAGTCTCTTCAGTAAGTGGTGCTGGGAAAGTTGGACAGCCACATGTAAATCAATGAAGTTAGAACATTCCCTAACAGCATATATAAAAATAAACTAAAAATGGCTTAAAGACCTAAATATAAGACATGACATCATAAAACTCCTAGAAGAGAGCACAGACAAAACATTCTCTGACATAAGTCGTACCAATGTTTTCTTAGGTCAGGCTCCCAAGGCAATAGAAATAAAAAACAAAAATAAACAAATGGGACCTAATCAAACGTACAAACTTTTGCACAGCAAAGGAAACCATAAACAAAATGAAAAGACAACTTACAGAATGGGAGAAAATATTTGCAAATAATACAACTGACATGGACCTAATCTCCAAAATATACAAACAGCTCATACAGCTCAACAACATACAACCCAATCAAAAAATGGGCAGAAGACCTAACTAAACATTTCTCCAAAGAAGAAATATAGATGGCCAATAGGCACATGAAAAGATGTTCAACATCGCTAATTATTAGAGAAATGCAAATCAAAACTACCATGAGGTACCACCTCACACTGGTCAGAATGTTACCGAAAATGGAAGTCTGTGTGCTCGAAGCACAGCGAGGTCCACCAAAACTAAAACATTGGAGTCTGGAACAGAGAAAGGTTTATTATAGGGCCATGCAAGGAGATGGCCATGCCCTAAGAACCCCCAAAGTTACTGAAAGCTTTCAGCAAGCCCCTTTAATGCAAAATGTGAGGTAGGGGTGTGGTGAGTTGTTGCAAACTTCTTGGTGTCAGATCATTTGTTCTTGAAGTCAGGTCACGGTCAGGTAATGACGTTACTGTAAATCTCTACTAAACGAATGTTATTCTCTGTCCTAACAAAAAAGGGCCAGGTCCCAAGACAGCTGACACCTTCCAAGTTTCCAGTCCTGCCTAAGAGGTGGCAGATCTCAGCTGGCGGCTCCCTCAGGGCCAGGTCCCCAGACCCTGCCCAGCTGTCATCACTGAGGGAGCCAGGCGCCCAACCCAACTGGCCCTCAGGCTCCTCAGGTCACCAAATGGGGAGACCAGGTCCCACAGACTGTGACCCATGCAGATGGTCACTGCTATTAGGTTGAAGGTCAGGGATGGAGGAGAGGTTCACTGCTGCCTCAAGGCCTGGGGGTGGGCCTTGCTGAGGGTTCCAGAGTCCTGCAGGACACAGGGCCCAGCCTGATCCCTGGGACCCCCCAGCTCACCTGCTGGCCCAAGGCCAGGTGAGCTGGAGGGCCTTGGGGAGAAGGCTGGGATCTGCCTCTTACCTTACTCTCCTCCTCAGAACCACCACTCCACGGCTGTGTGAATCCGCTCACTGTCATTTCTTGATGGTTGGTTGCTTGTGGGCAGGGTCCACTGAGGCAGCAACCAGTGGCTGAGCAGGGTCCGTTGTCTGGTACAGGGTACAGAGTAACGACGCACAGAAATGGCTGTTTGCATCCAATACTGGATGTGCTCAGTGCGCTGTTACAATCCCCCCCCCTTTCCTTTAATACTCCTCAATCTTGAGGATAACACGTGAGTATGTTTAAACTCGTCAGAGGAACTTGGTTTTAGAGGGACTCAGTTTCAACCTCCAATTCCATTTCATCCTTCCGCATGTCTTTCAGGGAATGGGGTGATGAGCGCTCTAGCTACCTCCTGCCAAAATGGGGCACAGTCCTACCCTGGTTTGGGGAATGGCTACCAAGTTGAAAATACCCCTGAGTTCCAAGTCCTGGATCTGACTCTTATGTAGAAAGATCTTGTATAAATTCAGGAGAATAACCCTGAAAACCATTCTGAACCTGGCAGTTTGGGGGAGACTTGTTGCAAAGTAGCCCAAGTCACAGAAGTATAGTTTGCCAAATTGCTTGAAGTCATGAGTAACTTGGGAGAAGGCAATGGCACCCCACTCCAGTACTCTTGCCTGGAAAATCCCATGGACGGAGGAGCCTGGTAGGCTACAGTCCATGGGGTCGCTAAGAGTTGGACACGACTGAGCGACTTCACTTTCACTTTTCCCTTTCATACACTGGAGAAGGAAATGGCAACCCACTCCAGTATCTTGCCTGGAGAATCCTAGGGACAGCAGAGCCTGGTGGGCTGCCGTCTAAGGGGTCGCACAGAGTCGGACACGACTGAAGCAACTTAGCAGCAGCAGCAGCAGCAGCATGAGTAACTTGAGAGGAAGGACTTCCCTATATCTGGAGAACAGAGATAAAAAATCAGTAATATTCCAGACAGAATCCATAAACATTATAACCACATATAACAGTTTAATCAATAACCAATCCTTTTGTTATCCTTATCAAAATGATAAGGTGCCAGAACACGGGCAAGAAAAACACATGTCATAAAGGTCCTGTAAAAAGTGGTATTTGGTAATGGAGTGCTGTCCCTTTTTGCTCTAAGAGTCGTAGCTTGCCCCTGAGTTGCTTACTCTTTTTCCCTTGGTCTTCCTGCTGCCAAGGGATTGTCTCAATAGAGTTGTGTTATTTCAGGGGGCAAAGTAAGCAATACTGAATTCAGGCTTTCATTATGCTTTTATGAAAACCAAATTTTTCCAAAGCCAGTACTTCATGTCTACAGCAGTAACATTTACCCATACAGTAAATCCTCAAATGCTTATCACTCCTTTGACAATACTTCCCATGTAATTCAACATACCAAATAAAACTCATTAAGTATTCCTCCTTGAGATGCCTTAAAGGCCCCCTAATGAACCTCAAAGTTAGCTAGAGGTCAAAAGAAATTTAATTAAAGTTTGATATTTTGGAATTTTGTCAAAAAGTTTTAAAACATTTGGTCAAATAAGATCATTGGTCGCTGTAAGACAATACAAACATAAAGATTACATAAATTATGGCACAAAGTCTGGTACTCAATAAATACTTAATAAATGGATGCGTGCATGCTAAGTCACTTCAGCCATGTCTGAGTCTTTGTGACCCTATGGACTGTAGCCTGCCAGCTTCCTCTATCCATGGGATTCTTCAGGCAATAATAATATAATCTCAGTTGACCATGCATAAAACTCCTTTTTAACTCAAAATATATATCCTACTTTCCTATTGAATACTGAAATTTTTTCCTTTAATTAATTTTAGTAGCTTTAATTATATATTTATATTAGAATCCTCAACTCTTAAACACCTTAATTTTTAGTGAGAACCAACAGGTAATTGTAAACTGTTATACCAGCATTTTCTGACTGGAAACTCATGCTATAGTTTTCCTCTCTTAAGAAGGCAAAGGTTGGTAAACTTAGATTTGCCCAGCAACCAGTGTTCCAATATTTTATCCTATTTGAAATGACCAAGATAGTCAATGAATTCTTGCCTTTAACTTAGTTCAATTTCAACTTACCAAAATCTGGAGAGGCTATTTTAGACAGACTTATCATTTCATCATACCAAGTTATTGATATTTTCTTTGCTGACTAATTTGTAACAGATATAAGGTCTTATTTGATCTCTAACAAACCTAGGTGCAACGAAGTGTTACACTTAACAAACCAACAAGCTTAAGCTAACTTCAGTACCAGATATCAATTCAGTACTGAGTATTTCTCAGATCACGAGTACTTGAAATACATTTTGGCCAATTTTCTAAATATTATGAAGTATTTAATTTGTAAGCACTTACTTTTGGGAAAAGCTGTATATTGTCACACTGCTTATTTAACTTATATGCACAGTTCATCATGCAAAATGTCAAGCTGGATGAATCACAAGCTAGAATCAAGATTGCCGGGAAAAATATCAACAACCTCAGGTATGCAGATGACCACTCTAATGGCAGAAAGTGAAGAGGAACTAATGAGCCTCTTGATGAGGGTGAAAGAGGAGAGTGAAAAAGCTGGCTTAAACTCAACATTCAGTAAATTAAGATTATGGCATCTGGTTCCATCACTTCATGGCAAATAGATGGGGAAAAAGTGGAAGCAGTGACAGATTTTATTTTCTTGGGCTCCAAAATGGTGCCCAAGAAAGTGACTGCAGCCATGAAATTAAAAGACGCTTGCTCCTTGGAAGGAAAGCTATGACAAACCTAAATAGCATATTAAAAAGCAGAGACATCACTTTGCTGACAAAGGTCCATATAGTCAAAGCTACTGTTTTTCTAGTAGTCATGCAGGGATGTGAGAGTTGGACCATAAAGAAGGCTGAGTGCCAAAGAATCGATGCTTTTGAATTGTGGTGCTGGAGAAGACTCTTGAGAGTCCCTTAGACTGCAAGGAGATCAAACCAGTCAATCCTAAAGGAAATCAACCCTGAATATCCATTGTAAGGACTGATACTGAAGCTTCAATACTGTGGCCACCTGATGTGAAGAGCGAACTCACTGGAAAAGACTAATGCTTGGAAAGATTGAGGGCAGGAGGAGAAGGGGACAACAGAAGGTGAGATCGTTGGATGGCAATACCAACTGGATGGACATGAATTTGAGCAAACTCCGGGAGATACTGAAGGACAGGGAAACCTGGCGTGCCGCGGTTCATGGTGTCGCAAAGAGTTGGGCACAACAGCCACTGAACAACAACTTTTGAGTCAAACAGAGCTCATTTAGAAGTCAACTCAGAAGTATTATAACCAAAAATGGTCTAGTTTTGAAGAATGCATCTCAAGGGGCTGCATTTGGGAAACAAATTTGAGTTTCCCATAGCGGGCGCACTTACACACAAAACCAATACGAACACACACAAAGAACAAAATCTAATTCCTGCATGAAAAAAACAAAAGAGTGAAGTTCCATAATTTCTTCAGCTTTTTCAAAGATTCCTCTTTTTAATCACAAGCAACGTGCAAATGGAAAGATAGTGAATCATGACCACAAGTGTCATGGCAATTCACCTGGCAAACACAAAGTGAAAAATACCGGTTGGAATAAGTCAAATTTACTTAGTTAACGTCATGCTTTTTCCTAGAAATATTTTTATTTTCTCAGGGTCAGAATTCTGAAAAAAAGTATTTCATCAAGCCAGCTTTCTCTAAGTGCATATGCAAAACGAACCAGTTTTAGAATTTCAAAAAAGTTTCATCTTAATCAATTTTTCCCCCCTCCAGAGTCTAAAGAATATAGTGGCTATGCAGTGTTAAAAAATCTTTTTTCCATTGCATATATGTACCACAGCTTCCATATACACAATGGAATATTACTCAGCCATTAAAAAAATACATTTGAATCGGTTCTATTGAGATGGATGAAACTGGAGCCCATTATACAGAGTGAAGTAAGCCAGAAAGAAAAACACCAATACAGTATACTAATGCATATATATGGAATTTGAAAGATGGTAACGATAACCCTATATGCGAGACAGAATAAGAGACACAGATGCATAGAACAGTCTTATGGACTCTGAGGGAGAAGGTGAGGGTGGGACGTTCTGGGAGAATAGCATTGAAACATGTATATTATCATATGTGAAACAGAACACCATTCCATGTTCGATGCATGAGACAAATGCTCAGGGCCGGGGCAATGGGATGACCCAGAGGGATGGGATGAGGAGGGAGGTGGGTGGGGGGTCCAGGAAGGGGAACACATGTAAACCCATGGCTGATTTATGTCAATGTATGGCAAAAACTATTACAATATTGTAAAGTAATTAGCCCCCAACTAAAATAAATAAATTTATTTAAAAAAAAAAATCTTTTTTCTTACACCCTAGCGGGACTATAAGATGGAGTAAAGCTCTGATTATCACAGCAGGTGTTATCAAATAACAGACAATGCAATGCAAAATGGTCTCTCAGGATCACAGTTCCCTAGCACCAAAAAAAAAAGAAGAAAAAGAAGATTCTCACTCATTGCAAAAGGAAAATCCCAACCAATGTTCCACCATGGCAAAACCCAACTCAATAGGAAGCAAAACCTCGTGTCATCACACACTAGCTCCGTTATTCAAAGATGTCTCAACCAACCAGCGCAAGTACTGATTCACGCACATACAACATACAAATAGCAAACGTGGTCCCACAAACAAAAGTACAAACTGGGGACTTCCCTGGTGGTCCCGTGGCTAAGACTCCATGCTCCCAATGCAGGAGGCCTGGGTTTGATCCCTGGTAAGGGAACTAGATCCCACATGCCACAACTAAGAATTCACCTGCTGCAACTGAGTTCGCATGTTGCAACTAAGATCCAGCACAGCCAAATAAATAAATCTATATATTTTTTAAAAAGTACAAACCAGAGTGGCTCACCCCAAAATGACACTCAAAAACACAAACAACAAATAAGCTACAGTCACACAGGCAGAAAATTAGAGGCGGTGTAGTCTAAAATTCCACTTCCACTCCCAGACAAAAGAAGTCTCCAAACAGAGTGGCCCAGCTCTCAAAAGAGAACGGACCCCAAGTGGCTTAATTCCTGCAAAGGAAGCAATGCAGATGGAGTGGACAGAATTCCCAGCCTGCACAAGCTGGAGCGAGTTACCCCAGGTGACACCAAATGTAAACCATGGCTCTAGACATTTCTCTGCTCGATGGCCTCGTGCCTCGGGGCAGCCGGTGTCTGTCAGGGAGAGTCCTTCTTGGTTCCCTGGAGCAAAACAAACTCCGGCAGCTGCTGGGAATTTGGGAAGGGGCTGGCCCTGGCTGGGGTTGACCCACCATGGGCACGACCTCCTGGCTGGCTCACCATGAATTGTTACTGAAAATGCCAAGTCCATGTGCCCAACGCATTGTGAGGCCCATCAATACTAAAACATTGATTGGAGTTTGGAACAGAGAAAGGTTTATTACAGGGCCATGCAAGGAGATGGCCATGCCCTAAGAACCCCCAAAGTCACCGAAGGCTTCCAGCAAAGCCCCTTTAAGCAAAATGTGAGGGAGGGGCGTGGTAAATTGTTGCAAATTTCTTGGTGTCAGAGCCTTTGCTGTTGAGGTCAGGTCATTGTCAGGCAACCATGTTCCTATAAGTCTCTACTAAACGACTGTTATTCTCTGTCCTGACAAGAAAGGGCCAGGTTCCAAGGCAAAACTGTCACTCTCCAAGGTCCCCATCCTGGCTAAGAGGAGGCAGAGCTCAGCTGGCAGCTCCCTCAGGGCCAGGTCCCCAGACCCTGCCCAGCTGTCATCGCTGAGGGAGCCTGGCGCCCAACCCAACTGGCCCTCAGGCTCCTCAGGCCGCCCAAAGTGGAGAGACCAGGCCCCACAGACAGCGACCCAGGCAGACAGACGCAGAGACAGGGAAGGATGGGGGGAAGATTCACCGCTGCCTCAAAGCCTGGGCCCAGCCAGTGGAGGAGGCCTTGCTGAGGGCTCCAGAGCCCTGCAGGACACAGGCTCCCAGCCTGTTCTCTGGACCCCTCAGCTCACCTGCTGGCCCCAGACCGGGTGAGCTGGAGGGCCTTGGGAAGAAGGCCAGGATCCACCTCTTACCTCACTCTCCTCCTCAGAACCACCACTCCTCTGTTGTCTGAATCCTCTCTCTAACCATGGTTTCCTGATGGTTGGTTGCACTAAGGCACCGACCAACTACTGAGCAGGACCCACTGCCTGGTAAGAGGGTGGGGAGTAGTGACTACACAGCAACAGCTCCCAGCTATTGGTTGCACTCCCTGCACTCAGTTACAAGAATGGCCATCATCAAAAAGTCTACGAATAACAAATACTGGAGAGGGTGTGGAGATAAGGGAACACTTCCACACTGTTGGTGGGAATGTAAGTTGGTGCCACTGCGGAATGTCAGCCACTGTGGAAAACAGTATGGAGGTTCCTCGAAAAAAATGAAAATAGAATTACCATACTATCTAGCAATCCCACTCCCGGGCATACATCTGGACACAACTCCCAGAAGATAGACTCATCTCTATGTCCATAGCAGCACTATTCACAATAGCCAAGACGTGGAAACCATCTAAATGTCCATCAACAGGTGAATGGATAGAGAACCTATATACAATGGAATATTACTCAGCCATAAAAAGAGTGTAACAACGCAGCAACATGGATGCAACTAGCGATGACCATACTATACGGTATCACATATATGTGGAATCTAAAATATGACACAAATTAACCTGTCTATGAAATAGAAATAGAATCAAAGACAGAGAGAACAGACTGGTGGTTGCTAAGGGGAAGGGGGGTGGGGGAGGAATGGAGTGGGAGATTGTGGTTAGAAGATGTAAGCTTTTATATATAGAATGGAAAAACAATAAGGTCCTACCATATAGCACAGGGAACTACTTTCAATATTCTATGATAAGCCATAATGGAAAAGAATATGTCTCCTTGTCTGGCCCTGCAATAAACTTTTCTCTGCTCCAGTCTCCGTTTTGGTATTGCTTGGCCTCACTCTGTGTCGGGCACATGGACTTGCATTGTAAGAGGAGCCTTATTCCAAGCTGCTCATGGCTCACTCCTGACAGGCAGAATTATCTGGTGACTTATTAAAATATAACTCAAAGAGGTCACTGTGTCCTTGGCCCAAGGCCAAACCTTGATGGGCAAGTCTTCAGCCTTCCCACAGCCACTCTGCCAATATGGACACTGAGACCTAGACAGGGTCACTCAGAATCTCAAGGGCACAGAGGGGTCTCCAGCTACACAAGCTGCTCTGCCAGGAACACTCTTGGCCCCTCGCTGCCTTGTTAATCCCTAGTCATCCCATAGAGCTCAGTGCAGACACCTCTTCCAGGGAGCCTCCCCAGATTCCTCCCCCATCCCCTCAGCTGGATCAGATCCCTTCTCTGGCCCCCACAGCTGTCTGCTTGTCCCCCTCATAGTTTTGACCACTCGGTGTCATTTCCTCTGCTGGGCTGACTGCCCCATGAGGACAGAAAAGCTGGGGAGAGCATGAGAGTGAGGAAGAGAGAGGAAGAAATTGGGCTTTAAATTTCTTAAAGATTTAAAACCCCAAAACAGAAACTTCCCTGGTGGTGCAGTGACTAAGAATCCATGCTCCCAATGCAGGGGGCCCGGGTTTGATCCCTGGTCAGGGAACTATATCCCACATGTTGCAACTAAGAGTTCACATACTGTAACTAAGACCCGGCACAGCCAAATTAATAAATAAATAAAAATAAAGATGAAAAAAAGAAAAGAAAAACCCCACAAACCTCAAACAAGGTCTCTTATGGAGGGCTGAGGAGAGGGCAAAGCCATTTCCACAATTTGTCATCAAGTTCTGCTGGCTCTGTCTGCAAGGGTGTTGGATGGGGACCCTGGTCCTGCCTTTTACCCCTGAGGGGCCTGAGGAGGGAGACTGTCTCTCTGGGAGCCTCTGCTTCCCCCCTCTACAACATAGGGCCTGTGCTAGCATTGTGAATGCTCCCTTACTGTCTCTAGAGGGAATGAGCTCCCCATCAAGGGGGTGGATCCAAGCAGGAAGGTTCTGCTGTGGAAAGAGTTGCTGTTCAACACCGCTTTGAGATTCCCCAGAAGAGCTGAGGAGGGCTTTTATCTGTCCTGGGGCCAGGCTGGGAAGGTTCCAGGAGGCCTCTCTGTGACAGGTCCTGATGGGCTGGGCCTGCAACCAGAGGGAGGCCTGGGGGCTCCTCTCCCACCTGCTTCCAGACTCTGTGCTTCACACCCACTTGTCACTGTGCAGCAAATACATGGGTGGTGGAGGTGCTGCTGCCCACAGTGGGTCCCCACACATATCTGGACTCAGGACTCTGAGACCCCTACATTCCCTGGGAGTTCTAGCCATCTGTCACCAGGTCATAGGTGGGGTGGGGACTGGGGAAGGTGAAGCCAGGCTGGAGGCATGGGTAGCAATTTTTCTGAACCCGGCCTGCCTGAGCCTCCTAGAGGCCTGTCACAGCCTGAACTCTGTCCCACAGGGCAGCAGGAGGCTGGAAGACAGGGCCGGCTTCTGGGGATGGTGCTTCTGGGGTAAGTAACAACAATCTTCCCAGGTGGCTCAGTGGTAAAGAATCCACCTGCCAAACAGGAGATGCAGTTTCGATCACTGGTTGGGGAAGATCCCATGGGTAGGAAATGGCAACCCACTCCAGTGGAGCCTGGTGGGCTGCAGTCCATGGGGTTGCAAAGAATCAGACACGACTGAATACTCAGGCACGCAAACTGTGGCCAGGCAGAGCCCCGACCCTGGCCAAGCCCCAGTCCCAGCAGAGCCCTGATCCTGAGCTGCAGAGAAGGGAACGTTGGAGGTTGGGGTTCATGGGAGGCATGTAGGGTTCCTGATCACCGACGTTCTGCCCACCCACACCCTCCAGCAAGTCCTGTCACTTTGCAGGACCTGGAGACGAAACCCGTGTGTGTAACTGGAACACAGGTTACCTCTTGCGCATCCAATCCCCCACTGGACCCGCCTAGCGAGTTCCTGCACCACCCAGATGTCACCCCTTCCCAGTTTGGCCAAGGGGCACAATTGACCCCATCCTCACCAGTTGATCCCCTCCGCTCCCCACCCCCCACATCCTCCTTCTCGGAGGCCTCCTTTCACTGTCCCTCCCATCATTTAGTTTTATAGCTTAAATCCGCCTATTCTGCCTACAATTTCAGATTTTATTGCCATTTTTGCCTGCTTCGCACAGCTGGGAAGTGGAACGTGGGGTGGGGTGGAGAGGGCTGCAACGGATTTGAACTGAGGTCTCCTCGCCTCTGGATGTGTAGCTGGACCAACCACCAGGCCCTGGGGTTCAGACTTTAGGGGGCAGAGAGGAACCTTCTGCTCAAAGCCAGAGAGAACCAATGAAGTATTTCCTGACTCTCTGGGGGTGGCTTGCCTGGCTGATGCCAGCCAGGTAGGGCCTCTATGGACAGGGGTTGGTCCCAGGCCAAGCATGGGGGACCTTCAGGCTTGGAATGAGCTGGAGCCAGCCAGCGTGTGGCGTGTTAGGGCCGTCTGCGCCCCCAGCCTTGTTCTTTGTCTGCATCGGACCCCCAGCACCTTGGGTGAGTGATAGAGTAGGTAGATCACTGGAAAGTACAGACCCCTGAGGCGTTGGGCTGTGAGCCAAAGGGCAGCTGGCAGCTCAGGAGGAGGGCACCCCCCCCCCAAGTCTGGGATGGGTGAGAAACGAACCACATGTGTGATGTGAGGGGCATAGGAAGGTGACGGCATGCGAGGACGGTGCTTGGGGTATGAGGAGTGCTGGTGTCTCCTGATGTTGACCCACATGGCTGGCATTCAAGGCGGGTTCCCATTCCCTGATGAGCCTCAGAGAAACTTCCAGAAAGAGGGAGAGAGAAGGAGCAACAATGAGGTGTTCAGCTGTCAGTTTAGTTGGAGGCGGTGACCACTCTATACTCTCCAGTCCTGGGGGGGGGCAGTCCTGCCCCAGCCTGCAAGGAAACCCTGGCCTGGCCCTCCAAGGGCCCCGTCTGCCTCCCTAGACCCTGGCCTATAGCCAGCCCATGGGGAGGGCCCCAGGTGTGTGGTGTGGGTGGCAGGTGAGTGATGGGCCTGGCAAGGCTGGCTCGGGCCTGCGGTCATTGGTGGGCTTGGCAGAGGCCCTCTAGGCCCCTCTCCTGCCATTCACCGGTGCCCCCCTCTCCTATCCTGGGTTCTGGCCCAGGTCAAAGGCATCACAAAGATCCCTGCTGTGCAGACAGGGACACCACCGAAGCTCAGAGAGTGCCTGGAATTCTCCTTGGCCCCTAACTCCATCTCCCTTGGCATTGTCCAGACAGTAGCATTTTCCCCCGGCACCAGAAAGCTCTGGAATGTTCAGGAAGTCCTCATTTAATGTCAGAATCCACCTGCAGCCCCTAAGTGGTGCATCTGGGCTGGCACCTGTCTATCTGACTCGGAGTTCTTGAACCTAAGAGCTTCGGAGCCTATCTGGCCGGCAGCTGTGTGACCTCGGGTGAGTGGCATAGCCTCTCTGGGCTTCAGTTGTGCCATCTGCAAAACGGAGCCCATGCTGGTACCCTCTTCAGGTGGTTGTCCTCCCACACCTTCTCTGCAGTGTGGGATTGTGTGCCGGGGCTGGAAATCCGCAGGCCTCAGTCTCCCCTCCGATGGTATGTTAACCTGTGAGGCCTCTCCTGGCCTGGCATTATAGTGTTGGGGGCTGCCGCCTGGAGAGGGAGTGGGGGGACTCAAGGTGACAGAAACCTGTCATCCCTGTGCTGCCCAATCCCGGCCTCTCTTCACCCAGGGCCCCCTGGCACATTCGGGTCTGCCTGCCCCTGGCACCCCAGCCCTGCTGGGTTTGTGGGGCTTAAATTTCAGCCCACAGTGGGTGAGGAAAGGTATTGCCAGACACGCTTCATTTTCCAATTTCTGGAAATAAAAGCTGTGGGGCCACCTATTGTTGAGTGGAAAAAAGCTGGTTGCAAAACCAGGTAAGAAAAAAAAACCCAATAGAGCCTAGGTGCGTTGCTGCTGCAAGAAACAGAACATTCCAGGGACTCTGTGGGCCCCAGGGAACAAAGGACCCTTTCTCTTCCCTTGGAAAGGTCTGGTGGAGCGTGTGTGGCAGTTTCCGGGTCGGAAAAGCCAGGGAAGGTATTTTGCAAGAAAGAAAATGGTTCGGAGAAGATCTGTCAGGACAAGGAGACAGAAGAGCATAGATTTTGTTGTTTTGTTTTCAGAGGATGCTGTCCAATTTTCTAAGACACCTGTCCCTCCACTGGCAAAACACAGAGCCAAGAGTGCCGGCAAGCTGGGCTCCGGGCCCAGCCCTGCAGGGAGTGTATGGAGATGCCACGTGGGGAAGAAGTTTTCAGAATTCCCCCCCACCCTGCCAACTCCACCCCCATCATCACTGGCAATCTCCAGGGAGCAGCAATTTCCCCCCCTACGCAGGCTCTCCAAATGTTCCGGAAGTCCTCATTTAGGGTTAGAATCCACCTGCAGCCACTTGGCTCTCCAGCCCAGATGCAGCTGCTGGCCCAGTCCCTTGGCCAATTGGGTGACAATTCTAAAGATGTACCTCAGAACGAGGGGAGAGCCAGGCAGGAGGGTTTCAGGCCACCTCGGGCTCATCCTCTACTCAAGATCCTTCCATGGCCCCTACAATCCCAAAGGCAGAGCACACAGGTTCTGTGGCATTGCCCCAGTGGTTGGGCCCCAGGACCTTTGCACATGCTGTTCCCACTGCCTGGAACTCCCTCCACCCTGACAGCCCCCTGGTTCCCTCAAATCACTTCCTGCTTTATTCTCTGTACAAATGACTGCCATTTCACCAGACTGTGTATTAGACTTACTGGCATGATTAACTGTCTCATGCCTCTCTCTACCATCAAAATGTCATCTCTGTGAGGGATCTTGGCCTGCTTTGTGCCCTGCTGTGCCCCGAGCACCCTGAACAGTGCCTGACACATGGGATGGTCTTTATAAACAAGCCTCGAATGAATGAATGAACAAATGAATGAACAGTATTAAGCGCGGTTGAAAAGTCTCCTCCTGTTTCCCGGCTTGTCATTGCTTTTCCCCTAGACTAGGAGCTCTGTGGGGCAGGGTCTGGGGCTCCAGCAAGACTTGGCACTCAGTAAACAGGTGCTGAATAAATTAAGGCGTCTGGAAGTCCACACAGACAGAAGCTTGGACTGTTACTTCGGGAACTGTAAACGGAGACTCCAGGGGATGCCAGAGTCTGGGGCAGGAGTGACTATCGCCCACCCTTTTCCCTGCCCCCACCTCCGGCTGTCCTGGGCCACGGGCTGTCTCCAAGGGGCTTACAGGTGAGGTGCTCCTGACCCGGGGCGGGTGACACCCACTCGGATGGAGCCGCATGGCAGGCACAGGCAGGCAGGCAGGCAGGCGAGGAATGCTCTGGCCGACAGGAATGAATAAACAGGCTCCTTGGATGTCAGAGGTTGGGGGGTGGGGGCTGCCTTGAACCTCATGCTTGGCCGAGGATGTTTGGACAAGGCAGGCAGCCAGGGGGTGTCATCAGGGCTAAAATTAGCCTCTGATTCCCGCTCAACCCCTCCCTTCTGGGCCGGGAGGCTGGGACAGGCCATCGCTTCGGTGAGCGCTAACTTTGTGCCAGGTCAAGCTCCTCCAAGCCATGAATGCACTTAATCCTCGCAATGACCCGACCCTCAGTACTATTATTAGCAGTGTTATCATTCATCCCCATTTTATAGGTGAGGAAACTGAGGCACTGACAGAACCCTGGGTGTCCTTACCACTCACAAGGGATGGGGCTAGGATTTGGACCTGGCTTTCGGGTCGACACAGTCGCCACCGGGGCCTTGCTGAAGGCTGTGGGGGACAACAGAGTCCCTGCGCAGTGAAGACCTGGGGGCAGTGGGCTGACTGCCCACTCTTTCCCCTCCTCCAGGGATCTCGCCAGAATCACAGTTCAGCATCCAAATTCAAATACGTCCACTGCGGTTGGCAACTAGATGAGGCCTCAGCTGCCCCCATCAACACCTGGGCCCCGATCCCAGGCCCCAGGTCCAGTGCCTGACAGGGAGACCCACCTGACAGGGAGGCCCCCAGGGTCTCGTGGGGCTGCATCCCTCTGACTGGTCAGTGTGGATCTGCATCTGAATATCTGCTCAAAACGCAGGGAGGCCCACCGTGGCCCATTGTCCACCCAGGCAGGATCAGCGGCAGGCCGCTGGAGAGTCTGGTTGAGTCTGAACTTCAGTTGAAAACCATAGCTATGTCCCACGTAGTACATGGCTCATTGTTCAAGGAAGTTCAAACTTCACTGGCCGTCTGTATTTTTATTTGCTTAATCTGACAATTCGAGGTGAACCCCCCTCTGCCCCGCCCAGTGCAGGCAGTGAGGAAGAGGGTAGGTAAGCCACAGGAGGCTCTGGATGGGTGAGGCGACCCTGGTCCAGTTCCCCCTGGGACTGGAGTTGGGGGGAGGACTGGTCTGGGAGGAGGTAGGGGAGGGGGAGCGGGGTCTCTCTTCCCCACCCCCCCTTCCCTCCAGGTCGTGCCTGCTGGGCCCATTATTCATTATTCATTTTTAATGCGGAGTGTGGACAGGGAACACCTGGACCTGAGGCTCCTACAGTGCTAGAGGGTGAGTGGGGGCTGGCCTGGGGCAGGAAGTGTCCAATTTGGGGCAGGGGCGGGAAGCCGACTCCCACCGCAACCGGCCGTTTCGAGTTGAGACTGGAGACCAGAAGCTGCAATTCTGGATGTTTTTACGTTATTCCACCAACCCCCGGGCAGATCCTCCTGCACCCCCAAGTCCCAGATCCAGGAGCTGGGGGTGGTGGGGCGGGGGCCTGCTCTTGCCTTCCGGGTTTCCTCCTGCCCTCTGTCTCCCAAGTGCCTGCTGCACCCAGCGTGGTGCCTGCAGAGGTCACTGAATCCTCACAGCCAAAGATGAGGCCACTGAGAGCCACTGAGGCCCAAAGAAAGGGCTGATCGGCTACCAGTGGGCAGAGCGGGGACTGGAACCAGGATCTTGTTCCTGCCACAGCCAGGGCTCTTGACCACGCCCACTTTCCCTCGTGCCTCTGAGCCATCTTCCATGCTGTTAATCTGGGCTGGATCGCTCTCTCCCCTTCTGGAAAGCTCAGCACCCTATTACCCTCACATGCTTCAGCACCCTATTATCCCTGGACAACCCAGGCCAGGTCAGGTGCCTGCCCCCCAACCCTGTGCATGGGGCAGCCACATTACAGACCTGGTTAGCCCAGGCTATAACTGCTCACTTGTCTGTTTCCCTCATTGGACTATGAGCCCTGGGAGAGTAAACTGGGTCTGCCTTGTTCATCACTGCGTCCCTTAGTGCCCAACACAGGGCCTGGGACACTGCAGGTAGAAATGCTCTGGGGTCTTTCACAAGGCCTTGGCTCTACCCCATCTGCTGTGTGACTTTGGGCAAACAGCTATCCTTCTTGAGCCTTGGTTTCCCCATTTGCAAAATGGGGTACTAGCACCTCCGTCCTAGCCTGAATCATACAAGAGATGTAAGGAACCATGCTTGGCTCCCAACAGGAGACTCAACAAAGGTTTATCTCATATTTAGGCAAATTGAAACCACAACGAGGTACAACTACACACCCACTGAAATGCCTCAGATCCAGAACACAGGCAACATCAAAGGCTAGTGAGGATGTGGAGCAACAGAACTCAGGTTCATTGCTGCTGGGGATGCAAAACGGGCCAGCCACCCTGGGAGGCAACTTGTTGTCGCAAAATGAAACATACTCTGACCAGGGCCCAGCACTCACACTCCGCAGAATTCGCCTCAAGGAGTTGGAAACTGATATCCACACAGAAACTGATGTCCACACGAAAACCCGCATGTGAATGCTTATGGAAGCTTTGTTCATAATTGCCAAAACTTGGAAGCAACTCAGGCATCCTTCAGCAGGTAAAAAGAAACAAAAGTGTGGAACATTCAAACAATGAAATGTGATTCGGTGCTAAAAAGAAATGAGCTACCTGGCCATGAGGAGACGTGGAGGAGGCTTAAATGCACGTGACTAAGTGAAAGTAGCTGATTGAAAAAGGCTACAGACTGTGATCCCAGCTATAGGACATCCTGGAAAAGGCGAAGGTATGGAAATGGTAGGCCTTCCCAGATGGCGCTAGTGATAAAGAACCGACCTGCCAATGCTGGAGACATAAGAGATACAGGTTTGATCCCTGGGTTGGGACAATCCCCTGGAGGAGGGCATGGCCATCCACTCCAGTATTCTTGCCTAGAGAATCTCAAAGACAGAGTAGCCCAGTGGGCCACGGTCTATAGGGTCGCAAAGGGTCAGACACGACTGAAGTGAGCCAGGGGTGGAGCCCCAAGGGAAGGCTGAATAGCCGGAGCACAGAGGATTTTCAGGGCTGTGAAACCACCCTGCATGATACTATTGGGTTGGCCAAAAAGTTTGCTCAGGTTTTTCTGTAAGATGTGATAGAAAAACGCAAACAAACTTTTTGGCCAATCCAAAACAATGGTGAATGCTTATCATTTTATATTTGTCCAAACCCATAGAATGTACAACACCAACAGTGAACCCTCTTCCAATGTGCACTGTTGTACTATTTACAATAGTGCACTTCTGTGCTATTTACAATAGCCCAAACACAGAAGCAGCTTTAATGTGCGTTGAAAGATGATGGA
Organism: Giraffa tippelskirchi; assembly: GCF_054371585.1. NCBI lineage: Eukaryota > Metazoa > Chordata > Mammalia > Artiodactyla > Giraffidae > Giraffa > Giraffa tippelskirchi. The sequence continues at coordinate 94,781,229 of NC_137280.1, read as the reverse complement.
TAAAGAAGACATAGGATATACATATGCAGTGGAATACTACTCAGCCACAAAAAGAGTGAAATCATACCATTTGCAACAACATGGATGGACCTAGAGATTCTCATACTAAGTGAAGTAAGACAGAGAAAGACAAGTATCATGATACCACTTGTACATGGCATCTAAAAAAATGATATAAGTATACTTCTTTACAAAAAACAAGTGGATTCACAGACAAGAAAACAAACTTATGGTTACCGAAGGGGAATGGGGGAGGGATAAATTAGGAGTTTGGGATTAACAGATACACACTACTGTATATAAAAAGATGAACAACGTGGGCCTACTGTATAGCACAGGGAACTATACTCAGTATCTTGTAATAACTCATAAGGGAAAAGGATATGAAAAATAAATACATGTATATATAACTAGTGTTGAAGAATTGATGCTTTTGAATTGTGTTGTTGGTGAAGACTCTTGAGAGTCCCTTGGACTGCAAGGAGATCAAACCAGTCAATCCTAAAGGAAATAAACCCTAAATATTCATTGGTAGGACTGCTGCTGAAGCTAAAGCTCCAATACTTTGGCAAAGAACTGACTCACTGGAAAAGACCCTGATGCTGGGAAAGATTGAAAGCAGGAGGAGAAGGGGACGACAGAGGATGAGATGGTTGGAAGGCATCTCCTACTCGATGGACATGAGTTTGAGCAAGCTCTGTGAGTTGGTGATGGACAGGGAAGCTTGGAGTGCTGCAGTCCCTGCGGTTGAAAAGAGTTGGACATGACTGAGCAAGAACTGAGTCACTTTGCTATACTTGTGAAATTAATACAACAGTGTAAATCAACTATACTTCAATAAAAAAGAAAAAAATCCTATCTTTAGAATAGCAGGGGGGTGGGAGGGTGGGAGTGAAGAAGAGGGAACCCTGATGCTGATTATGGACTTCAGTTTACAGTAATGTATCAGTGTTAGTTCATCAAATGTAACAAACAAAATGCACAAATACAAGATGTTGATAATAGGGGAGGGACTTCCCTGGTCCAGTGGTTAAGACACTGCCCGCTCAGTGCAGGGGATCATGTTCCATCCCTGATCAGGGAACTAAGATCCCATATGCTGTATGGCTCAGCCAAAAGATTTTTTTAAAAAAGCAGGTGGTGGAGAGAGGAATTGTGTGTGTGCACTGGGGGAGTAAGGTACTGTGTGAGAACTCTACACTTTCTGCTCAATTTTCCTATAAGTCTAAAACTGCTCAAAAAATATCAAATTTATTTATTTATTTTAAAATATTTATTTATTTTATTTGGCTGCGCTAGGTCTCAGTCTCAGCATGCGGGATCTTCAGTTGCAGCGTGTGAACTCTCAGTTGCAGCATGTGGGATCCAGTTCCCTGACCAGGGATGGGACCTGGACTCTGTACACTGGGAGCACAGAGTCTTAGGACCACTGGACCACCAGGCAAGCCCCGACTATCAAGCTTATCAATTAAAAACAACTTCAGGGACTTACCTGGCAGTCCAGTGGTTAAGACTCTGAGTTTCCACTTCAGGGGATGCAGGTGCGATCCTTGGTTGGGGAAGTCCTGCACACCATGGGGTGCGGCCAAAAAAGAAAAAAATTTTTAGGAAGCGTGCGAGTATATTGACCCACAAGCACAGTGACATTGTTACAGTCTTTTTTTCTTTAATTTACCCTTACTTCTTTTTGTAAATATAATTTTATTTATTTATTTATTATTTATTTTTGGTTGTGCTGGGTCTTTGTTGCTGTGAGGGCTTTTCTCTAGTAGCGATTGGGGTCTACTCTCTAGTTGTGGTCCCCGTGGCCTCTCCTATTGAGGAGCACAGGCTCTGGGCACATGGGCTTCAGTAGCTGCAGCTCCCAGGCTCTAGAACACAAGCTCACTTGTTGTGGTACCTGGGCCATGTTGCTCTGTGGCAAGTGGGATCTTCACAGACCAGGGATCAAACTGGTGTCTCCTGCATTGGCAGTGGATTCTTTACCACTGAGCCACCAGGGAAGCCCCACTACAGGTTTTTATGGATTCACCGTCTAAACCAGCAAAAGGCTGGGAACCAGGGCATATGCTTTCATGGGGACGGCAATCCAGCCCCAGGAGGAAATATTATGCAGCCGTTGAAAAGCCAGAGAATGTTCTTTATGGGAAGAAATCTGGGACATATTGTTATGAGGGAATCAGAAAGGCTGCAAAACAGCAGGGATGGATGGTATGATGCTGTTTCTCTGAGGGGAAAGGAAAAATACACAGATGCGCTTGTTTGGGTGAGGAACACTGCTGGGAGGGGAAACAAGAAACTGGCTGGCGGCCTCTGGGGAGACTGGGGGACTGGTGTCTCTCCTGAACACCCCTTGGTTAGTTTACATGTGTGGCCTGAGTCTGTTTTACCTTTGGAAAATAAAATAAACTGTAAAATATATTTTTAAAAGAATGCTGTGAAAAAAAAGGGGGGCAAAATAAAAGCGTTTGGATAGGTGTTGTGGGGGGCAATTTTAGGCCATGTCACAGGTTTGTTGCAGACCCTACTTTTGGGCTGAAAGCCTCTGGTGCCCCCCAGGGACCTGGCTCCTGTGGGGGCTCACACCTTTCCTGTTCGGGGTCAAGGAGTGTTCAGAGCCCTGGGGCCCCCAGAAGTGAGACGTGGGCTGGCCTGGGGCCAGAATTGACAGAGGCCCTCGAGGCTCTGGGAAGACCCGTGGAGGCTTGGCTGGCTTCAAGTGGGGAACTGTGAGTGCCAATGTGGGGCTGGTGGTCAAACAGGACCTCTCTAGGTGCCAAATCCAAGGAGGGCCAGAGCAGAGGAAGGAAGGGTGACTGGACGGGGCCTGCTGGAGACCCCTGGTGGGGGAGTTGGTGTGTACCTCTTTCCCATGGGCAGTCACTCTCCGGCCAGGGGTGCTAGATAATTGGCCAGTATCCCAGGCACTGAGGACTTCCCTGGGTTCTGAGGCCTGGATGTCGAGCCAGCAAGGTGATAGGTGTTCAAAACTCTACCCTCCACTTCCAGACCCGTGAAGTGACGACTAACCCAGCTTCAGGGTCAGCGGCTGGGATTGGGGGTGGGGTGGGGGCTGGGTGGGTGACGATGGTGGGCCGGGGCCCCACGCCCCCCGGCATGCGTATTAATTCACTTCAGTTGTGTCCGACTCTTTGTGACCCTATGGATTGTATGTAGCCCACTAGGCTCCTCTGTCCATGGGATTCTCCAGGCAAGAATAGTGGAGTGGGTTGCCATGTCCTCCTCCAGGGGATCTTCCTAACCCAGAGATTGAACCCAGGTCTCCCGAACTGTAAGCAGATTCTTTACCAACTTAGCCATGCCACCAACAGAACCCAGACAGGGATCCTTGGGTTCCCCTTTCCCAAGATCCCCCACCCTTCAGTCTCCTTCTTGCTCGCTCTACCCTCCCCTTGGTGTGGTGACCCTGTGGGCATGGTGGTAGGTGCCCTTTTCGGGGGGCTCAGAGGAGTCAGGACCAGAAGTGCCTGCTATGGTGGGTGCAGGATGGGTTCCAAGGTGTCTGCTTTGACATGCTGGGTCCACCCAGGACCATGCCCGACTGGTCACAGTCCACCCTGACCTGCCACGTGGCTTCCCAGCTGGGATGGGAAGTTGCTCCCAGCTTCTTCCAACCCCACAGCCTTCTCACCCTCTGTTCCCTCTGGCTGGAATGTCCTCCCTTCAGTCACCCTGGGCTGGTTTCTCCTGTCCCCGTCCCTTCCTGACTACCCACACCATGCCCACTGGCTCACGGCCCTGTTTTTTCCCGTGTCACTTTGGTTCTCTCTCTCCAGCATAGTTCTGTGTAAATCACTCTTGTTCATTTACATGTTTGCTCATTTTACTGTTTTACTATATATGCTGCTGCTAAGTCACTTCAGTCGTGTCCGACTCTGTGCGACCCCATAGACGGCAGCCCACCAGGCTCCACTGTCCCTGGGATTCTCCAGGCAAGAATACTGGAGTGGGTTGCCATTTCCTTCTGCAGTGCATGAAAGGGAAAAGTGAAAGTGAAGTCGCTCAGTCGTATCCGACTCTTAGCGACCCCATGGACTGTAGCCTACCAGGCTCCTCCGTCCATGGGATTTTCCAGGCAAGAGTACTGGAGTGGGATGCCATTGCCTTCTCCGTTTACTATATATATATATATTTTTTTTTTTTTTTTAATTACCATTTTACTATTTCTTCCTCCAGACAAGATTTTGAGTTCTAGGAAGATGAGAACCTCATGGGTCTTGTCACCTGATGGGACCCCAGGCCCAAGACTCTGCCTGACACATGTGGGTACTTGGTAAAGAAGTGTAAGACTTGCTTTTTTAAAGAAATTTTTTTATTTTTGAGGTGGACCATTTTAAAAGTCTTTACTGAATTTTTTACAATATTGCTTCTATCGTTTTGTGTTCTGGGTTATTGGCCGTAAGGCACATGGGATCTTACTTCCCTGACCAGGGATCGAACCCGTACCTCCTGCGTTGGAAGGGGGAGTCCAAACCACTGGACCACCAGGGAAGTCCAACACTTCTGTCTTGACTTTGAGACCCTCATTCACGGATGGTTCCTACCTGACCCTGCCTCTTCCCCACACCCTGCCACCACCAACTATGGGGCTGAACTGAGTGGGTCCCCACTCAGAGCAGAGCTGGGCCACATATTTATAGAGCCCTGCTGTGTTCCTAGGCTGGGTGCTGACCTGAGGGTGTAACAACTAGGATATGCCCCATGTTCCACTAAACAATACACACAGTGATGACAGGGAATTTAAAAGCTGGTGAATGCAATGGACAAAAATAGAAGAGGGCAAAGGGCGTGTGGGGTGCTGGGCAGGGCGCAGGTTCAGAGGCACATCAGGAAAGCTTCAATAGGAGGTGACGTTTGAATTTGGAACTGAAGGTGGTAACTGGGGAGCTGTAGGGCAGGGGACAGGTCAGGGGAGAGAGGTCTGGGCAGGGGGCATAGGCTGTGCAAAGGCCCTGGGGCAGGACTGTGTGGCTGGAGCAGAGTGAGTGAGGGGGAGAGAGGGAGGAGCAGAAGGCAAGGGAGGGACCTGGGAGTTTTACTCCCAGGGAGGTGGGAGCCCTGGAGGGCTGTGAGCAGAGTGGGGCGGAACCTGACTTGAGTGCAAACAGGGCTGCTGCGGGGAAGAGACTTGGGGGGGGGTAGTGAGGGCAGAACCGGGACCAGGATGAGGGTGAATACCTGGGTCCAGGTGGTACTGATGTGGGCAGCCCTGGGTTGGAGGGAGTGAGATGTGGGTAGGTCCTGGATGGATTCTGAAGGCAGAAGGGTGTGAAAAGGGGTGAGAAAGCAGCAGACCAGCCTCCAGGTCCAGTGGGGGGCAGATGGCTGGCCTGTGGGGCCTCCTCAGAAGCCTTATGTATCCCCCTAGCTCATGTCCAACACAACTTTTTACAGGAATTTTGGGGTTATAATTTTGCTTTTAAGATCTCTTGGCCGGGAGCACACATGCCTCCTCCCATTGGGTTGCTTTTGTTGTCACCATGGCGACCACGTGGGAAGTCTTTCTTTTTTTTTTTTTTTCGTGGGAAGTCTTTCAACGGCAGTCTATAATGCTCTTTGCCAACGACAGCTAATAATAATAAAAGAACTAACACTGGGGACTTCCCTGGTGGTCTGATGGTTAGGACTCCATGCTTCCAATACAGGGAGTGCAGGTTTGATCCCTGGTTGGGGAACTAAGATCCCCCCATGCTGCTCAGTGTGGCCCCCCCCAAAAAGAGAACTAAGTGCCCACTGTGAGCTGGGCCCTGTGACGTCACCTCTCGGGGCCTCAGTTTCCTCATCTGTAAACAAGATTACAGTGAAGAGCTCACTGCGAGGCAGGGGAAGGGCATGGGTTTCGAGGATTCAATAAACTGACAAAACGAGCTGACAGTATCAATGCCATCCACAACTGTGCCCTGCCGGTGGTGGGAAGGCCTGAAGATTTTCCTCCTTTTGTTTTGGATTGCTCACATTTTCTTGGCCTGCAAACAGCTCAGAGACTTGGCCTGGGCTGGAGGGCTGGATCAGTCCTTGCAGCCTTGTCCCCAGGGGTCCTCAATCCTTGGATCTTCCTTGGTCTTCTGCCTGGGACACCCTTCCCCTTGGTGCACATCTGGAAAGCCCTTCATCCCCAGGTCCTTCCTTTGCCTCCTCCAGGAAGTCCTCCTAGTCCCCTCCAATGAGGCCCCTGCTCCTCCTCTGAGTTCCCCCTCTGCTCCAGTCCAGACCATCGGGGGCTGGGGATGGCTTGGTCTAGGTGACTCCAGAAAGGCCCTCCAGTGCCCCACACGGGGATGCTGCTGGGGCAGTAGGTGGGGTTCCAGGTAGAACAGTGGGAGCACGGGGTGCTCTGGTTGGGGGCCATCCCCACGGGGCACCTCCCAGCCTGGTAAATGTTTATGGGCGAGGGGGCCTGCATCTGAGGCTCCCTGGGGCCGTGAGCAGCTGCTCCCTCCTGCCCCATGCTGGGGGGCCTTGCAGGCCTACTCCAACCCTCACCCCCACCCGCACAGGGGAAACCGAGGCCAGGAGGCAGGCTGGAGATGGCCGGCCCTGAATTTTTTCCTCCCCTCTGTGGGCCCTTGGACCTGGCACAGGGTTTGGGCTTCAGGAGAGCCAGACTGAGTAAGGCTGTGTGGGGGTGAGGTGGGGCGCCTAGGAGGATCTAGTTCTGGAAGCTACTGCTGTGCGGGGGCCGGGAAGTGACCAGCTGCAGGGCCTTGAACCCGAGCTTTTGGCGGCCCTGACACCATCACAGACACTACTGACTCTGAGAATCTGTCCACCTTGCTCCCCTGATGCTACAGGCAGGACAGGTGGGAAGGTGTCGGAGGAGGTGCAGGGAGGCAGGGCTGCAGGGCCAGGGGCCTTTGGGGACCGGACTGAGCATGGCAGGCTCTGCCCCCTGCCGGCCACCGCAGGGACAGGCCAGACTGGCGCTGGAGTCGGGGACATGACCCCTACTCCGCGGGCATGGAAGGGGCGTTCCCCTGGGTGGAGCCGCTTCCCCTCTTCAGGGAAGAGCTGAAGGAGGCTTGCACTCACGTCCACTTGCCAGGTGGGGAAACTGGGGACAGAGCAGGAAAGAACCAAGTGCTGGGTCTCGAATACAGGTCTGGGAGCCCTGAGGCTGGCTGGTCCCACGGCAGGGGTGAGGGGGGCATCTCCATCCTCTCTCAGAGACCCCCAAGACCAGACCTGGGTACCTAGGCCTGGATGTGACCCCAAGTTGGCGCCTGGTCCCAGGCTGCACGTGGACACCGGCGCCCACTCTGGGGTGGTGTGCTGGGTAGGGGCCATGTCCGTGCAGAGGGGCTCAGCGTGGTGGGTGGGGAGGCCAAGGGGGCAGGGCTGGGAGGGACCCGAATGGCTGTAAGGGGGTGCAGGGGCTGGGGGTGTAAGGAAACAGTGGCAGCAAGGGCAGCCCAGCTGACAGCCACGGGGCTGGGGCTCTGTGCTCTGCTTCACACTCAGATGAATTATTACCTGGGCTGGACACAGCATAAATGCAAGGCTCCAAGTTCGGCTTTCAACCATATCAGGCTCCGGGAGAGAAGAGGAAGGAGGGTTGGGGCAGACACCGGGGAGGGCCACTCCTACCATCCCTGGACCCCCTGGGGTGCTCCTGCAGCGCCTAGACCCCTGCCAGGACCCGATCCCGCCCCGCAGGGTGGGCCCTGGAGAGCACTAATTTATGGCCCACTGAGGCGTGCTGGGACATGCAGGGCCTTCCTCTCTGGCTGCCAGGAAGAACTGAGCTGGTTGTGCAGAAAGCCCAGGGCTGCGCCAGCATTCTGGGGCCGCCTGCATCACCGGACCTGACAGGCGGCCGTGCATGCGAGGCCCTGAGTCCCTCTTCTCGCACTGCTGACGAGGGCCCCTGCCCTGCAGGCTCCTGTTGGCCTGTCACCCACCTGTCTCACCTGATAGGGACAAGGCTTGGGGGCCAGGCCATCTGGGGCTCTCCGCTCCAGTGCCCAGGAATTTGGAAATGGGCCGTGCGTGGGGCCTGGGCGTGTTTTCCACATGCTGTTGGCTTTGGGGGAAGGCCCAGAGAGGGGCTGGCCTGTGAGCTGCAGGGGGGTCACAGGAAGGGCTGTGGGCTGCGGGGCCCAGTCCCTCCCAACACCCCCACCACTGTCAGTCCCCAAGGCCATTTGCAGAGAACTGGCTGAGGCCCGGCGACCTCTGCCTGACACCTGCTCCCAGGCTGGGGCCCAGCTGGCGCCTTGCCTGCCCCTTTGGGCACAGACCCAGACGCCTTATCTCCTGCCGCTTCCTCATCCCCTCCCACGTCCGCCCTGAGCCGCCCTGGCCTGTCACCCAGCCTCTGTCACCTGGACAGGGCTTCACCCTGGAGAATGACGGAGGAGGAGAGATGCACACAAATATACATAGGATTTATTATTTTTAGACGAGTTTCAACCTGCCCGAGGTCCCGGGAGGCGGCAACAGGGCTCACACCTTGGGTTCTGCAAACACTTTCCAGTCCTCCAGCTGGCCCATCTTGACCAGTGCGGCTGTCAAGCCCATGTATGCACAGGCAGCGGCTCCAATCCCATAGCTGCGGGCTGCAGGGGTGGAAAGACTGACATCAGACAACACGCAGGGAGCGAGGCTTGCCTACGCCCACCCTGAGCACCACCTGAGGACGGCCCTCCCTCCAAGCTCAGGTGGGCGTGGGGAAACTGAGGTGGGAGGCGGGAGTCCAGGCTTCCAGACGTGGGGGTGTGAGGGGACCAAAGACCACTGGCAGGTCTCAGTCCTGGCCAAGTCTGCCCTGTGGTCCGTGAAGCGGAGAACGCAAGATGCCTGTGGCCTGAGAGGTGCCCCGGGAAGAGGGTTCTGCCTGCTGAGTGCCGGGCTCACACATCCTGTTGCAGGCTCAGGGGCGTGGGTCAAAGCCGGACCTCAGCCAAGGTCTCCCAGCAAAGGCCAGGAGGGCGTGGCACCCTCTCTCTGCCCGGCTGGAACTTCCACAGAACACTCCAGCCAGCGGGCTGGGGTGTTTATCTGCATGTGGCCTCCATTTCTCCCCTGGCTGGCCGCCCCCACCCGCCAGGCTATGGGAGATGGGAAGAGCGGCGTCTGCTTCCAATTCCAGGCAGCACTGCTGTACCAGGCTGGCCTGGGGCCCGGCCTCCCACCGGGGAGACGTCCTCTTCTCCATGTGGGTAACCTTGGGCCACCTCATCTCCTTGGGGCCTCAGTCCCCCCATCTGGAAGGTGGGGATGGTGACAGCCGCTCCCCTGTGGGGCCCTGGGTGCCAGCAGCTCCAAGCCAGCCCCGACTACTCCCCCAATGGGCAGTGACCCTGTGTTCTCTGACAGGACACGGCAGAGGGAGAGAGACATAAGCAAGGGCAGGCGGGGGCCCAGATGTAGGTAGCGGGTAGGGACAGTGAAGGGTCAGCCGTGCTGACTTCTGCGGGGAAGGGTGTTCTGGCGGAGGGCACAGCCATGCAAAGGCCCCGGGGTGCTGGAGGAATAGCGAGGAGGCCGTGGAGCTGCAGCAGAGAGAGCAAGGCAGCAAGGGCAGGGTGGGGACAGAGAAAGTCCATGCAGGCCACGCTGAGCCATGGGGGGCAGGAGGGTGTGGCGAGGTGGACGAGCAGTAGGTGCCCGAGCAGTGCTAAACTAGCTGGCAGCTGAGACTCATAGGCGCGGGAGCTCTCAGGGGCGCTGCCCTCTCCCCTGCCAAGTGTATGTTCTGCACACCCACCCCTGATGGGCAGAGGGAGGAGGGCTGGCAGAGGTCAGGGGCATGGGGCTCACTCACTGCGCGCTCCCAGGATCAAGCCTCCGGCACAGCCTCCGATGAGGTAGTTGAGAGGGTCATTGGGCTTCTCGCGGACCTGGGCACTGACGCAGGAGGTGAGGCCAAATATGGCTCCGATGGCGGCTGTGGAGGCAGGTGGGGCGGGACAGGCCCTGGTCTGAGTCAGGGGTCCAAGTGCCGGAAAGGCCCCTGAGGAGAAGCCCAGACGTCATGCAGGCTTGCTCACCTGCGGTGAATGTGTACCGTCCCGTCCTCGCCACTCCCTCCAGGAAGGAGGTCGGGGTTTTGAGTGCAACACTATAGGCAGAGACAACGAGGCCTGCGGACAGAGAGGGACAGGAAGGTGGCCAGGCAAGTCAGCCCTGGGCCCTGGAGGGGGCAGGCACCTCCCCAGTCCACAGCGCCCGCTCCTTGCATTCCCACGGCAACCACCAAGGTGGCTTGGGCCAGGAGTTACAGGGCTCACCTGGGGTCCCACAGTCGATAAGCTGGGATCTAACCTGGCTCTCCTGCTTCAAGGCCTGGGCTCTCACCCCCCCTCATCCAGCCCGCCCCACAGGGAACCAGCCCAGAACACACCCCCCGTCCCCCACCCCGAGGATGGGCCGGGGCCTTGGTGGCTGGACCAGCACCCCAGCCCTGCTCCCCACTTCCAGCAAAGTTCTGTCCTTGCTGCGGGGCCCAGGGCTCCTGATGCCTCCTTCTTGCCACTCCCAGACCCGACCCTCACCCCGGCTGGCTCAGCCTCACCACTCTCTCTGGTAAGCTCTTCCATCTCCACCGTTGCCCCAGATGATCTGCCCCTGAAGTTGGTTTTCACATGTGAGGGGCCCTAGCGGGCAGCCAGGCCCAAGGTCCTACCCTGGGGCATGCTGAGCCAATGCTGACCCGCGTCGTGTGTTAGGCTCCTCAGCCAGACCCTCTTTGGTGGATGTGCAGACCTATGCCTACCTGGCTGGCTCCCTGTCACCAGAACAGTCCAAAACAGGACTCCCCACCCTCCAGCTGACCCTGCACCCTCCCCTCCAGGCAGACTCACAGTGGGGCCCGGCTGCCAGCACAGACCTCCTGGGGCCAGCCCATTCCAGACAAAACAGAACCACCTCCTGCAGGTGACAGGGCACCCACCACCCTCTCCCTCCTCAGGGCCTGATGGGCTCAGTCCCCTCTTATTGCTTTGTAGGGTGGGGAGGGAGTGGTGGGGCCCTCGGACAGGCAGAGGGACTCCCTTGATGTCACCCACCCGGCAGAGCAGCCTGGAAGACCAGAGGATCTGAAGGCCAACCACCTCCACTGATGCCCCAGGGACGTGGGCCCTGCCCAGTCTTCAAGCCCCCAGCTTCTGCAGACCCAGCAGCTGATGTGCTGCATTCCCCTACCATGACCTTACCAGCTGAGCAGCAGCCCCCCAGCCCTGCTGGGGTTCAGCTCACAAGAGCTGTGGGGGACTTGTCACACCAGACAGGGGCGGTAACCTTGGGAGCAACTCTGAGGAGGGCCAAGACAGCCGACCCACTTCCCAGACGGGGAAGCCGAGGCCCAGGGATGAGGGGAGAGGAGCTGCATATACAGAGGGCACCTGTACGCCAGGTGCCCACTTGGGGGCTGCCCAGGTCCAATCCTTCCCCATCCCACACTGAACTCTAGTGTCCCCACACTCCTCAGAGAGGCTGAAGGCTGGGAAGGAGAGAGTGGGCCAGAGTCTGGGGCTCCCCCTGCCCGCACTGTCCCAGCAAGCACCTTTCCTCAGTTATTCTCTCATACGAGGCCCCCACCCCCGCCCCAGCTTGTAAACAGACTTAATCAGAGTGGCTCCCCATCCTGTCTGGGACCTGGGGATGTATGATCTCTAGACGACCCTCTGAAGAGGAACCACAGACAAGGTTCAGTGACAGTCCCCAAACCGCAGTGAGTCCTGGGGGAGAACCTTATTGACCCTACCCCCACATGCCTACTTTCCTTATAGCTCAGATAGTAAAGAATCTGCCTGCAATGCAGGAGATCCGGGTTCAATCCTTGGGTCAGGAAGATCCCCTGGAGAAGGAAATGGCAATCCACTTCAGTATTTTTGCCTGGAGAATCCCATGGACAGAGAAGCCTGGCAGGCTACAGTCCATGGGGTCACAAAGAGTCAGACATAACGAAATGACTAACATATACATACCACATGTCTGAGACCCTGGCCAATGGACACCCAGTTGCCAGGCAACGCGGGGCACAGAAGGCACTTCAGCATCCTACAAGCCCTCAGAAGTCCTTTAACTGGGAGGAGATGACCTGGAAGCCACTGGATTATCCCAAGGTCAAGGACTGTCCATCCCCCCCATAATAATCATTTAGTAGATGACATGCCAGCCCGCTCCCCCAGCCCACTTAACTCCTCAGATGCTACAGCCACCACCACCCACCCCCTCAGCACTCGAGGGTCTCCACTGACTTGGACCCTTCCACAGGTTCCTGTCACCCCCTCAAAAGATACTTCCTCAGCCACCCCCTCAAAAGACCCCTCCTCAGCCCCTCTGCCAGCTCCTGGCTCCCCATAAGTCTTCTGAAGTGACTTCCAGACACTTCACAGGAATGAATGAATGCACATTCACTCACCGTTACTGTGTACCTTCATTCATTCATTCATAAAGTCATCCGTTCATTCCTAGTTACTACCTTGCCTTCCTTCCCTCGCTCATTCCTTCATCCATTACTGTGTGCCCACAACATGCTGGGTTGGGTTAGAGCCAGGCCCCCTGCCCTCAAAGGGGCTCTCCATCCCAGGGAACTCAAGTGTGAATGCTCGCTGTAGAGTGCTGAGGGGAGGCAGGGATAGAAGAAGGGAGGAGGTGTGGGAGGACAGAGGAGCACGTGTAGTTAGGTCCTGAGTGTTGAGTGGAGTTGGCTGGTGAGGCAATCCGGGTGGCAAAATCAGTATCACAGGCACACAGCAACGCCCTCGAAGACCCACAGGCCCCCTTGCAGGGCTCCTGGAAATCAGTGACCGCCCCCCAAATCAAGTTTCTCCATGACCGGGGGACATAATGCCTCTGTCAAAGGTTTCCACCTGCAACCCCTTGAACACCCTCCAACAAGTCCCTCCAGACTCCATTCAAGCAGACGCCACAAACACCCAGCACCCAGGGATTTTGACTATCCCAGTGACCAGTCTGTCATATGTAGCACAACCTCCCAAGGGCCAGGAACCCTGCTAGCTCCCCCGCCTCTCCCCGCAACGTCTATCTCACACCATAGGTCCGCATGGCCGGCTCGGACACTCCGACGAAGACCAGGTACCCACTCCGTGAGATTCTCAGCCCTCATGGGACCCTCTCGGACCCCACGATCTCTCTGCGCCCTCTGCGTTAGTCCGACAACCCCAAAAAGTCTATCTAGTACGAGAGCCCCCCAGCATCCCAAGGCCACCCCACACACCTCGACGACGACTACTGCCACCGCGCGAGGTCCGCAGCCCCTCCAGGATGTCCTCGGGATCTGACGGCCTCCCTGCGCCCTATACCCTGGGGACCCAGCCGGCGCTCACCAGCGGCACCACCGATACTGGTGGTGGCGTAGGTCTTGCGGTGGCACTCGGTGCCTTCGGGGATGTCCCAGTACTGGTGAAGAAGCGTCTTAGCCATGACGACGCAGCCCCGGCCCCGCACCTTACCACCCGGCGGCTCCTGCGGCCAAGGACGGACGCCGCTGACTCTCGCGAGACTTCCTGGGCGGCGCGCGCAGCCTCTCGTGCGGGCGGGACAGCAACAAGTGAGCAACTTTATTGAGCGCCGCGTACGTGAACACGGGTTGCTCTCAAGTCCTGGAGTCGGGATGGGAGTAAAGGAAGAGCACGTGCAGCACTGGCCAATTTCTGAAGGGGGAAACTGACCAGGATCAGTGAAGGCAGTTGTCGTTATTTCAGGTCAGAAGATCCTGGGTCAAGAATAGTGTGACCCCCAGAGGTAGAACCTAACTAGGGGCGGGACTACCAAGGTACTAAGCCTATCCACAGGCAGAGAGGAGACCGCGGAGCCGAACTCTACTGGAGCGAGATGTCATTATGGGCGGGAACACGGAGGGATGTGGCCACTCCCGGCGCCAGTATCTGTGGGGAGGTGTGGTCACGCCCAATGGCCAATGGCCTGAGTTAACTGCGTGTTACTATTTGGGGGCGTGGTCAGGCTCAGAATTACTCTTCAGTCGCTAACTTGTGTTCGACTTTTTGCCACCCCATGGACTGTAGCACGCCAGGCTACCCTGTCCTCCACTATCTCCCAGAGTTTGTTCAGATTCATGTCCTTTGAGTTGGTGATATCTAACTATCTCATCCTCTGTCGCTCCCTTCTTCTGCCCTCTGTCTTTCCCAGCATCAGGGTCTTTTCCAATGAGACGATTCTTCGCATCAGGTGGCCAAATATTGGATCTTCAGCTTCGGCGTCAGTCCTTCCAATGACTCAGGCTCAGGGGCTTAACGAGAAAGTGTCCAGTCCCAGTGCTTGGCTCCTTAGCAGGACGGGGTCTGTGCCCGGTTTGTAGTCCAACCCCTGGGCGGGATGAAGAATGACCATCCACTGGGTGTGGGTCCAGAACCCCAAACAAAATCTGAAGGGGACTGGACCAATCAGGAGCTGTACGATTGCAGGGGCGTGGTCAGACTTGTAGGGCCCAACCAGCTTGGCGCGTTAGATTCTGAGGAGGGCGGGGCCTGCCTCGAGAGAGTGACCAATCCTGTTGCCAGAGCCTGAGCTGGGGCGCCACCGGAGGACAAGGCCAAGCAGGGGCTGGGGTTTGTTAAGACCTTGGCCAATCTTGGAGTTAGTCGGGGCTCAGGGGCGGAGTTTCCAGCTGCCGGAACCAGTGAGGGCTTTCGGGTTTGAGTACTAGACCCAGCCCTGGAGGGCGGAGCCTAGCGGTGAACCCGGCCAATCACGCCGAAGTCTTGAACGGACCCTCGGAGGTGTGGCCCTCCGGGGGCGTGTCCAGGGCCGATTCCAGGCCGCCGGTGGGCGTGGCCAGGCCTGGACCTCTGCAGGGGCCATGTCAGCGCCGCCGCCCCTACAAATCCGCGAGGCTAACGCACACCTGGCTGCCGTTCACCGGCGCGCGGCGGAACTAGAGGCGCGGCTGGAGGCAGCCGAGTGCACGGTGCGCGCCCAGGCCGAGCGCCTGGCCCGCCACGACCAGCAACTGAGCGCCGCTTTATACGAGCTGGGACACGCCAAAGACCGGTGAGGCTTGTGACCCGGCAGGTGAACTTCTCGGAGGAGTTGGGCAGAGGCAGATCCGAGATAGGAAAGGAATACTGGTAGGGGAAACGTGGGCATTCACGTGGAGCTGGACTACTGGTGGGACTGGAAAAACAAACACAAAAATACTTGAATCATCACTATATAAAGTTGAAAGATGTCACTTGGGTGTGGCTATCTAACTTAAACAGAGTCCATTTTACCACTAGGCAAAACTGTCTAGTCCTGAGTGGTACAGGGACCATCAGCAGCCTGATGTAGGTATTGGAGCCATGGCAGGTTCTTGGGAGGATGGGATTATATCAGCAGTTTTGAAGAGTCTAGCTGAGGATTCAAAGGGATGAGACAAGCGCCCAGGGAAGAAAGTGTTTCGAAGGGCTCGGTGGGAAACAATTCAGAGCTGGTTGGACTCGTTACTTCATCTTTACTGAGCACCTACCATGTACCAGGCCCTGTGCTGGTCATTAGAGCACATCAGTAAGACCTGTACAGCCCTGCCCTCAAGCACTCTGTTAGGCAGTTACAACACAGGGTGATTGGGATGTGTGTGTATGATGGCTAGAGAAGGAAATGGCAATCCACTCCAGTATTCAACCCGCTCACAGTACTCTTGTGTATGATGGAGGGCAACATGGCTCTAGGAGGGCCCAGAGGGAAGGCTTCTTGGAGGATGAGCCATCTAAGCTGAACAGCAAATAGGAAAAAATGTAGGGGACAAGGGAACTACAGGATGAGCTAGGGGGTGAATGAGGGAGTGTGTTAGTCTGCTGAGGTTGCCATTACAGAATACCATAGACTGGGTGTCTTAAGCAACATCAAATGATTCCTCACAGTTCTGGAGGCCAGGAAGTTCAAGATCAAGGCACTGATTCAGTTCTGGTGAGGGTCCTCTTCCGGGCTTGCCAACAGTCATCTTCTTACTGTGTCCTCGCAAAGCACACACAGAGAGAGAGAGAGAGAGAGAGGGTGCTCTTTGGTATCTCTTCTTAAAAGGAAACCCCTCATTACATCGTGTAAACTTTCCTTACCTCTCAAGGCCCCCTTCTCCAAATACTATCATGGCATAGGGATTCAATCTATGAATATGGGAATGGAGGTTGGGAGCAGGGGGAAGAGAACCTCTGGTGCCCGGGTACCATAACTGTCCCATCTGCCTTCCTGCCAGTGAGATTGCCGCCCTCCAGGAGCAGCTGCTGACCTCCGAGGCTGCTGTCCAGAGTCTACAGGCTGCCGTGCGCCAGAGGGACAAGCTCATCGGGCAGTTGCAGCCCCGGGCTGAGCTGCTGCAGGATCTCTGCCGCCGCCGGCCGCCCCTGGCTGGGCTGCTGGCTACCCTGGCTGAGGCCGAGCGCCTGGGGCCCCTGCCGGCCAGTGACTTACTCCCTGGTGGGCCCAGCTCACCCCTTGCCAATAGTACTGGGGAGGAAGAGGACAGGGACCAGCTCGAGCCCGCAGTGTTTGGGACCACTGTGTGAGTCCCAGAGAGCGGGTTCTGGAATGGAGAAAGAGGACTCCAGTGGGGACTTCTTCCACTGCCTGGGTATCCTTAGGGTTAACATATCACAGAGAGGACCCCTTGGAAGAGCCATAATCCTCAGCGTCAGAACCTGTTAAAAAGGCATAGGTTTCACATGCGTGGCCTGCAGGCCAAATGCAGATGAACTCAGCTAGTTTTTCTTTCTTTTTTTTTTTAAAAAAAAGCAAAACTTTGAATCAATCACCCTTGTTGGAGAACTGGCTGCACTTACAAACGAATCTGGATTTCTGCCTTCGGGCTGGGCTATACCTGCCTAGGTCTGAGTCCAGGACACCCTCTTTAGTGAGGGCAAGTTTCCATTCGCCCCCTCATCTCTCAAGGCCGGATGTCTGGCCCCTGAAACATGTGAGTTACAGACTTCTCTTTTTCTGGTGGAGGTGGATGGCATCAAGTGCCACGTGATTTGAGTCTCTCCCTCTTTTCTCCCCTGCCCCGGTTTTTGTTCCTCCCGAAGCAGTCTTCATCCTAAAGCCTTATTCTTCATCTCAGTCCAGAATTGTGAACCTCAAGCCTCAGGCCATTTTGCATTGGTTATACGAAAATATTTTTTCCCCTAATTCTATCCTCCTCTCAACCCAGGAAGGAGTGTGCAGGTGGGATGTGCCGACATGCTGGCAAGCAGGCTTCGCTGCCCAGGCAAACTCAGGCATCCCGTAACCTTCTCTTGATAGCATCCTGCCTCGGGGCCTTTACACTGGCTGTTTCCTCTGCCTAGAATGCTCTTCCCCCAGATGCCACATGACTGGCTCCTGTTCACTCAGGTCTTTGCTCAAACGTCACCTCCTCTGAGAGGGCTTCCATGACTGCCTTATCAGAAGTCATTCTTCCCCATTCCACCCCCCACCCCCATTGCCCCATTTTACTTCCTTTATGTAACTTTTTACCATTGGAGTGGAAGCTTCATGAGGGCAGGTTTTTGTTTTCTGTCACCAGTGCATGGCACACCCTGGGACCCAGCACATCTGATGAGGCCCCCGGCAGCTTTCCTTTTGTAGCACCAGCTGGCTCCTTTTTCTAATAGAATCTATTTTTTCACTCCGTATTTGTATGCTGCCCTTGTTGGCCCGAGATGTTTGAGGCACTTTGCTTTTTTATCAGAACAGGGAGCCCTGTGCCTTTCTCTGCCCAGCCCAAGTGCCTGGCCTGGGACTATGGCAGCCATTTCCTGCCTCCTGACTCAGGGAATCCCCACCCCAGGAACCACTGCAGGGCACAGCCCCTTTCAGCCTGGAAATCTCAGCGTCTGTCCTCCGCCCTGCGGAGGGTGCCTCCTGGCATCACACAGCGACCCCTCAGTGTGGTAACAATGGCCCAGTTTTCTCCTCTGGAGGAATAAAGGGGTTGCTGTTTATACATGGGGAAGGCAGGCTAGGGCCTGTCTACGCTCAAGAATAAACCAAATGATTTCATGGCACCATTGGTCCCTCCTCCTTTCTTCCTACTGTTGGGGCTGGAGAGGTGGCTGCTGTGCAGCTCCTGGGTCCAGGGTGGGGCCCCACTGGCTGGGAGCTTGTGCCAAGCACTCCACATATACAGCTCTATCTCTTAACCTACCTATGCACACAGGCATTGCCCCATTTTATAGCTATGCAAAGTGAGGCTCAGAGAGGTAAAGTGAAAGGGCCTCTGGGGTTGGAGGGCCCTCATCACTTCCAATTTTTTTTTAAGTAAAGTTAATTCAAAAAAACATATATTTGGCTGTGTCAGGTCTTAGTTGTGGCACATGGGTTCTTTGTGGTGACACAGAAGCTTAGTTGCCCCATAGCATGTGGGATCTTAGTTCCCGGACTAGGGACTGAACCTGTAACCCCTGCACTGGAAGGCAGATTCTTAACCACTGGACCAACCAGGCAAGTCCCCCCAATTTTTTACTGTTGAGATTCTGATTCTCTCAAAGATGCGGAGATGCCCAGAGCTAAAATAATTGTGATTACATTTTACATTTCTTTATAGAAAAAACCCCCGACGTTTATAACCCTCATGAAAGCGCACAATGGAGCTATTTCTTTGTGCCTATGCAGAGAATTCTGGACTGCAGCGAGTCACGAGAACTTCTGCAGCAGAATGTCATTGCAGTTTCTCATAACAATCGATGGTGTTGCATCCACTGTGGGGTGAATCACAGTGACAGGTTGCTTGTGATCCACGGCTTGGCTTCGGTCGGGAGCAGCAACTTCT
The DNA here is from genome assembly GCF_054371585.1 of Giraffa tippelskirchi. Classification (NCBI taxonomy): domain Eukaryota; kingdom Metazoa; phylum Chordata; class Mammalia; order Artiodactyla; family Giraffidae; genus Giraffa; species Giraffa tippelskirchi. The sequence continues at coordinate 94,762,499 of NC_137280.1, read as the reverse complement.
GACAATACCATTGTGCTGTGTGCAAACTTTGAAAAGCCTCTGATGATCTCTGGGTCTCTGTGGGTGGGCAAGGGTTCCCTAAACAGGGGCCTGCATTTTAAGTCCTGGGAAATCCATTATCATCTTCGATCCTAGCCTGCTGATGTGAGGCTCAGTTGGCCAGATGTCCAGTCTGATGGCAGGCCTTCTCTGCCGGTGGTCTTGGTTCCTCTTGGATTATGGAAGTCAGGGTATCAGGGGTCCTTCTCTGGCCAGATAAGGGGCTTGTCACGAGCAAGCCCACCAAGTGATGTCTGAGAACCGGAAACCAACCCCCAAAAGACCCATGTTGACAAAAATACCATGACTGGCCATAATTAACTACTGAGAATTGCTTCGTCCAACTCAACATTGATGTTTATAGGACTGCCTGCGTCTTGGCTCAGCCAGCACTGGTCTGAGCAGCTCCTGTTGAATGTGGGCCTGGGCCATCTTGAGTCTTTAAACTCGAATTCCTCAACAGCTTCAGCTGCAGCCCTGTGGAAAGGGGCTGGGGGCTGGTGAAGCCCAGTGAGGGGAGGGATCACACAAGAATTGGGCCTGGCCTCCCCTCATCTGGGACACTGGTCCCTGCAGGGCTGTGACCCACCCTTCCTCCTCATGGTTACAAAAGCGCCCCTCCCCCACTCCGCCCTCCTCCTAACCTGGGTCTGGCTCTCTCCCAGGGCCAGGAGAAAGCAGGTAGGACAGTGGTTGGGCAGTGGTGACAGCAACAGTGCTGGCCTGTCCTCCTCAGCCTTCCATACACCCCCGCAGGGCTGTGCTTGTGGCCACAAGGCCCTGGCACAGAGAGAGTTACAGCCGGGGCCCCTCCCGGTCTCCAGGGCCCTGTCCCCTAGCAACAGCCCTGCCCGGCAGGACGCACTGCCAGCGCTGGGCAGACCGGTCAGGAGGCAGGCAGAACAGCCACCCAGACTCCAGATCAAGGCAGCCAGTCCATAGCCTGGTGGCCGAGCAGGAGCCCCCCAGATTTCTTGCCTGTCCAGCCACCTGGAGAGCCCGGAGCCAGCATGGATGCTGTGGACACCACCATGGAGAAGCTCCGAGCCCAGTGCCTGTCCCGAGGGGCCTCGGGCATCCAGGGTGTGGCCAGGTGAGCTTTCCTCTCACATCTCTCCGACCCCCAGTCCCATGGATCTTTTCAAACCCTGCACCCCTGCCCCTCAGATTTTTTCGTCGCCTGGACCGCGATGGGAGCCGCTCCCTGGATGTGGGGGAGCTCCAGCGGGGCCTGGCTGAGCTGGGGCTGGTGCTGGACGCAGCTGAGATGGAGGGCGTGTGCAGGCGCTGGGACCGCGACGGCAGCGGGATGTTGGACCTGGAGGAGTTCCTGCAAGCGCTGCGGGTGAGCTGGGGGTGAAGCAGTGTCCCTTCCTGCCACTGGGGTGCTGCACTCTTCCGGGCTCATCTGTGTCAGTGTGGAGACCAAGGGGAGCCTCTGTGCTTCGTACCCCCCAAGTCACCACCACACCCTCCCCAGCCCCCCATGTCCCAGGCCCGGGAGGCGGTTGTCACAGCTGCGTTTGCCAAGCTGGACCGCAGTGGTGATGGCGTGGTGACCGTGGATGATCTCCGGGGGGTATACAGTGGCCGCGCTCACCCAAAGGTGCGGAGCGGGGAGTGGACCGAAGAGCAGGTGCTCCGCCACTTCCTGGACAACTTTGACTCCTCCGAGAAGGACGGGCAGGTGGGTACATGCATACCCCGGTCCCTTGCCCACACCTCCGGACCCCCTGACCCCCTGTCTGCCCCCAGGTCACGCTGGCTGAGTTCCAGGACTACTACAGTGGTGTGAGCGCCTCCGTGGATACGGATGAGGAGTTTGTGGCCATGATGACCAGAGCCTGGCGGCTGTGAGCTGTGCACCCCCTCGCAGCCGGCACCTTGGAGCCAGGGCCCCTCTCATCTGGGCTTGGAGCTGAGCAGCCCTGGGGTGGGGGTGGGGAGGAGCGTGAGGGGACTGAGACCACAGAACCGGCTAGACCAGGTCTCCGGGTATACCGCTTGGCCACCAGTTCCCCTGATGGGTCACTGGCTCAGGACCCCAGGGGGAAAGGCCCCTTGCCCACATCATGCTGATCCCAAACCTCCTCCCGTCTCTGCTCAGTGAACCCTGCCTGCCAGCACCCCTACCCCTCCCTGTGGGTCCCGAAAAAGCCAGGCTGCACCTGGTAGGGAAGCAGACAGCTCTCGTGTGAAGCCGGCCGCAGCGAGTCTCCGGAGGCAGCCATGCTGGGTCACCTGCCCAGGTGTGCAGTGTGGGGCAGAGGCCACTGCCCTGCAGGCAGGCCAGGCTGCTTCCTGGTCAGGTCACCCGGCTTCCTGAGGCCCCTGGGGCACGCAGGAGGCCAGCGTTTTAGTTAAAAGTTTTAATGTAGTTCCCAAATACATTTCATATGACAATCTTACATAAATGTTCCAAAACACGTGGGCATTATCTGGTTTTACTTGTCACTAGTTGACTAAGGCTTAAAGCAGAGAAGTGTGACCGGATCTGCTGGGGGGGGGGGGACCTTTGGTGATGTCCCGTGGCTCAGGCGCGGGCTGCAGGGCCACCCTGGGGTGCGGGTGGCGTGGCTCAGACGGCCCCCTCCTCACCCTGTCAGGGCAGGCTGGGAGGTTTCTTGTGAACCCCTGGAGCCCTGTGCACAGAGACTTCCTCTGCGAGCCCCGGTGGGGGAACGCAGCGCCCAGCTCCGGGGTGGGGCAGCAGAGGGTGCGCTCCTGTGTGTGCTGCGAGCACGGGTTCTGCCTGCTGTCTGAGACCGCTCTGCTTGCTGCCCACCTCCTCGAAGGCCCCGCCAGGGTTCCCATCTCAGAGGACCCCAGCCCTCGACAGTCTTGGGGGCAGAGATGTCCAGGGCCTGGTGAGGGAGGAACGGCCAAGAGCAGGAAGCAGGCTTGCACTTGGGTACCCAAGGATGGGTGACCCATGTCACGGGGACAGACAGGAGGATGGAGCGCCCTCCCACCCCCCAACCACATCCAGTGACCCTTTTCTAGATAAGCTCTCCAGGCCCAGGGCCCAACCTGTCCGCACCCCACGACTAGGCCTGGAGGAATCCCAGTTGGGGAACCCATGGGGCTGCCTCTCGAGCAGTCTTGAGCGCCCCCAGCATGGGGGCTGGGGTCACAGGGGGAACCAGGGTGCAGCCCACAATGCAGCCATGCCTGCTCAACACAGAAGTGCCTTGCTCGACCTAGGAAACCAACACAAAGCCTTGGGGGGAGAAAAGATCTAAAAATAAAACCCCCAAGTCAGAACGTGGGGGCGGGAGGTAAAGATGGTGGTAACAGACGGTCCAGCAGGCCCAGTGTTACACTGTGAGACGGCCCGGCGGCCTGGGCAGGCGGCGGGAGAAGCCGGCGACACAGGGAGGGTGGGGTGAAGAAACGAGGTGTCCCAGTCCCAGTGAGAAGCCGTGACAAGTCTTAATGTGCCATTTCAATTCAAGGTGGGGAGGGAAGAAATGTTCTTTTTCGTTTTGCTCATCAATATGATGAGGTTCGTGTCCCAAACCACATTCAGGCAGTTCCCGAGTCTGCGTCTGAACGGGACGTGCGGATCCAGACTGTGGCCAACCCAGCAGGGAGTGTGGTTCCCGAGCCCCGTGCCTCGATGCTGCCGGGGGAGGGGCAGGCGGGCAGACAGACGGACAAAGCAGCAGGCTCGCGGCGGCTGGCTCCTGGCGCTATGTGCTCCCGGCCGTCTGCCCATCACCTTCATCGCCGGTGCCTGTGGGAAGCGGTGGCCTTGCCGTCAGGGCCCTGCCTGGGATGCAGCCCCCACCCGGGCAGCCCTGGGACACCTGACTCACCGCCTGCGGGGGCCCCTGACGGGGTCAGCACATCGTCGTCATCACTGTCGTCCTCGTTGGACGGGGCGGTCCCAGGCTCGGGGGCAGGTGCCTTGGCCTCCTGCTCCTGTTCCACACGGCTACGCAGGGCCAGGATGCGGTGGTGCAGGGCCGCGTACAGCTGGCCTGTGTCCTTGGAGCTGGCCTGCGGGCAGAGGGGGAGGGCCAGGTGACTAGGCCTCTCAGGGAGACCCCTCCTCAGTCAATGCAGCCCCCGGGCCAGGACTCGGAGTGGGGAGCCTGACTTCCCTCCTCAACAAACCCCAGGGGCAGCAGACAGAAGCGCCTGTGGGTGCGGGGCTTGTCCTCCCAAGGGGTCACAGAGCCCGTGACCAAGCCAGCCCTCCCAACCCTGGAGGCCTCCGTGCTCTCCCTGGCTAGGCCCTTGTGCAGGGCGCCCAGCGCTAGACGTGGAGCTGCCCGCTTGTGTCCGGCAGCCGCCTGGCCTGTACCCGGGGCTGCTCACCGAGATCAGGAAGACCTTCACGCCCTGGTCCTCAGTGTCCATGGCCGTGATGCGGATGCTCTTCTCGCTGGCCTTGTCCATCTGCATCTGGGCCCACAGCTTGGTGTTGAGGATCAGTCGCAGGCTGCCCTGGGTCCGCATCACTGCAACCAATGAGGACGTCAGTCCTGCCTGCACCCGCCCCAACCCCAGGAAAACAGACACACCTGCAGGAAAGTCAACATCCCAGGGAGAAATCCCACGACAGCCTCCCACCCACCCGTCTGCCGAGCAGCAGCCAGCCCTGGCACCCCCACCACTGAGGTGCGTGCAGTGGGTGGAGGTTGTGCCTGGATGGGGCTCCCCAGGAAAGGGGCTAGTTAGGGGGCAGTAGGGGGCATGCTGCATGGGGGTGGGCTGCACACTGGGGACATGCCACGTGAAAGTGACACCCCTGACTGTCGCCACCCATAGGCAAAGGTCCAGCTCCTGTCCCATGAGGAGGAGCTGAACACTAGGAGGAAATGCTGGGGCTGACCGCTGGTCAGAGCTTCCCTCAGGAGATGGCTGAGGGCAACACGCGGTGGAAAGAACCTGGGACAGACCCTTTCCTCCAGAAACACAGGTGAGACCTGAGTTCCACCCACAGCCAGCCCAAGGCCAACGTCGTCCTGCTTGACCTGTCTCGGCCTACCCACCCTGTCTACGCCCCAAGCCTTGAAAACTTGGAGCAGGTTAGATGTGGTCACCCCAACCCAGGTGCCCCCACGCTGCCCCTCAAGGTGAGTTCTGAAGGAAGGTCTGTGCCAAGGGTCAAAGGCTGTGTGGAGTGAAAGGAGGGCATGGCCAGAAAGAACCTCAACGAGGCGGGGAGGGCATGGCTGCAAGGAGGCTGGTCACAGGCTAATGACCAGGGAAAAAGCGATAAGCTGGGGTCTTGAAATCCTGTGCCCTCTCTGCCCTCTGCTTGCACGTTTCCATTAGAAAAATTGAAAAAGAAACAAAGGGATGTCTATGGGCAGGGGTGCAAAGACCTGTGCCCGAACAGGAGGGCCATTTCCATTTCTGTTCCAATTCTGAGCCCAAGCACATAAAAACACCGCTGAAAGGACACAGTGCAAGCTACACCTGGGCCAGGGATCAACATTGCTGTAAAGGCTGGACGACAACTTTTAATTTGGGAGAGTAACTTACAAAAAAAAAAAAGATGAATACACATGTCTCACATATCTGCAAACACACTCACACACATACTTTTTGTAACAATCATACTTCCAGGAATAAAATTCATGTAAAAAATGGTACCAGAATCGTTATTTATGAGTCAAGAAAAATTAGGAACCCAAACGTCCATCAAAAGGGAAATGGCTCAATATATTCACTGTCGGTGGAATATTAATGTGGAAGTTTTTCAAGACCTTTTTAAGTCACGTTTTAAGGCAAATGGAACAACACAGGAACATGCCCACTAAAGAGAGTGAACAGAGTAAGACAGAATGGCCCCACTTCCTTACACTTCTTGCCACAGAGCAAGAATGGACCTGCCAAAACATTCTCAGCAGGAGTGTCCCTTTTTTATAAGGAGATTTTAGCTGATGTTCGATTTCTTTGTTTTCCTACCATAAAACAACTGGCACTTTTATTATCTAAAAATAGGTTCAAAAATTGTTGAATCCTTTTATCTATTTTCATAGTCAGAAAGAGAATGAGAGGAGTGGTGGTGGGAGCCTCTGGGCTGAGTGGGATGGGTCCCGCAGGTTGAGGGCTGGCCACAGACACACGTTGGGGGCCCCGAATCCCCCAGGTGCCCCACAGGAACCCGGCCACAGCTCACCTAGTCGGGACTGCAACGTCCCGTCGTCAGTTGACGCCATGTCGTTGAGTCTGAGCAGCCCCCGGCCTCTCTCCACCCACGACTGCGAGGTCTTGTCAAAGACAAACAGCTTACATTGGATCTACAACACAAGGTGAACGCGCATGAACCACCAGGTTCAACAAACTATGGCCCGGGGGACACATCTGGCCCTTGGCCACTTTTCTGTCCTGCTTTCAAGCTAGAATGGATTTTACATTTTCAGAAGTATAATTTAAAAAAATCACTTGGAAATGCAAATCAAAACCACAATGTGGGGGACTTCTCTGGTGGTCCTGTGGTTAAGAATCTGTCTTCCAGTGCAGGGGACAAGGGTTCACCCCTGGTTGGGGAACTAAGATACTACAGGCTGTGTGGGGCAACTAAGACCTGACACAGCCAAATCAATAAAAAAATAAAAATAAAAATAAATCCACTATGTGATACCACTTCACACTCACTGCTGCTGCTGCTGCTGCTGCTGCTGCTAAGTCGCTTCAGTCGTGTCCAACTCTCTGCGACCTCATAGACGGCAGCCCACCAGGCTCCGCCGTCCCTGGGATTCTCCAGGCAAGAACACTGGAGTGGGTTGCCACTTCCTTCTCCAATGCATGAAAGTGAAACGTGAAAGTGAAGTTGCTCAGTTGGGTCCCACTCTTTGCGACCCCATGGACTGCAGCCTACCAGGCTCCTCCGTCCACGGGATTTTCCAGGCAAGAGTACTGGAGTGGGGTGCCATTGCCTTCTCCGTCACACTCACTAGGATGGTTATAACCAAAGGACAGACGGAAACAGGTGTTGGAGGATGTGGAGAAAGCAGAACCCTCACACCTTGCTGATGGGAATGGAAACTGGCGCAGCCGCTGTGGAAAACTGTCCTTTAAAAGTGTTAAACATGGAGTTATCACACGGCCCAGAAATCCCACTTGTATGTATCTACCCAAGAGAAGCAAAGCAGGTGTGCACTGAGAAACCTGTCCGTGAGTGTTCACGGGGTATCTTTCTTAATTCCCCCAAAGTGGAAACAAAGCAAGTGTCTCCCAGCTGGTGATGGGATGAGCAAACATGGTCCATCTGTACAGTGGACAGTTACTCAGTCATGAAGAATGAGGCTCTGACACATGTTCCAACAGGGACGAACCTTGAGAACATGCTGCTCAGTGAGGGAGACCAGATGCCAGAGACAACATAGTATGAGTCTGTTGACATGAAATGCCCAGAATAGGCACATCCACAGAGAGAGAGAGAGTGGATTCGTGGTTGCCAGTTGCTGGGGGAGAGGAGGGTGGGGAATCACTGCTGAAGGGCAATGGGCACAAGGCTTCTTTTTCAGGGGCAAAAATGTTCTAAAGTAGTGATGACATTTGTACAACTCTCTGAATGTGCTAGAAACCACTGAACTGTACTCTTTAAAAAAGGTGAATTTCATATTATGTGCACTGTATCTCAATAAAACTGTTTTATGTTTAAAAAAGTGCAACAGAGACCGTAAGTGACCCTTTACAGAGAGAAGTCTGTAGATCTTTATAAGTCAACATCTCTTGATAGTAAAATGAATCTGTGAGTAGGGATAAACAGTACCACGGAAAACTCCCCAATGCCACATGAAGGTGGTTTATAGACACACACATGGGTACGTGTGGAAGGACGAAGGGCAGATGGAGCCCTACCGCCCTGGACCTGCCGCCTCAGGAGGGGAGGATCATGGGGACGTGGCAGGAGGGCTGTGAAGTCTGGGCTAAGAGGAGGACACAGCATACCGGGACAAGACAGTCACAGCTGCTAAGCAGGCGGCAGGAAAAAATGTCTGTTTCAGGTCTGTAATTTGTCTTAAGACGGACCGTGTGGCTCTACCACCTGGCACCACAAGCAGGTGGGCACTCACCTGCAGCACGTTGCTCTCAGCCTCCTCCCCGGTGATGACCTCCACTTTCTCTAGCAGGCACTTCCGCGCCGTCGCCTTGGTGTAGGCGGCTGCCGACTCGGCCAGGGACTCTGCAATGTGATTAGCTAAACAACACTGACTATTGACTTGGTTGGGGGGAGGGCGTACCACATGGGACGACACCCCAACGGGGCCATTGCCTCTGGGAGCTGCACCTTGGCCCACAGGGGACCCCGGTAACGCACCCCGTGACTCTGCCAGGAGTGGCCAGCGCAAGCTCCAGTTCCCACTCTCCTGGCTCCGGGGAGGACAGAAGACAGCGAGACCTCTGAGGGTGCTGAAAAGCACCCCCTCAGCCGCCTCAGATGGGGACAGACACCTCACCCATTCTGGGTCACCAGGCAGTGCCTGGGCCTGGCTGTCCTGAGCTGGCCAAGCCCCCTCCTGCAAACTGGATGCCAGCACCCATGGCTGGGGTTCACAGTGTCCCCGGACACCCTCCTGGGACAGGTTCAAGGCCTACCTTTCTCAGGGGTGGCCTCCTGGGATGAGGACTCAGATCCTGACTCTGCTGCCGTGTTTTCTCTGTTGGCATCTGAGCTGAGTTCATTTAACTTGGGTGGGCTCTGTGGGGAGTGAAGGTATACAGAAGAATGTGGGTGTGTGGGAAGGTGGTCCCGGTGGGCTCACTGCTGCGGACAGGAAGTTCCTCTGCTGGGAGGCAGCTCTTGGCACGTTCTCTTCTGGGCAGAGGGTTTCTCTAGGCCAGTTTCCCTCTTGGAGCCTGGGGACCCATCCAGCCCCAGCCCCTCTCCACTCAGTGCTCACCGAGCATCCTCAGATGACGCCCTAGACACAGGCCTGCCCTGGACGTTGTATGTGAACTGCCTGTGGAGCCTCTGCGGCATCACCCAGAGGCGGGAGCCACCAGCTGACCACAGGCCACTTGGTTACTTTGGTCTGTGAGGGCAATTCTTTGACTACTTCATTGTAATCGAAAAAGGACAGTACTGATACTCAAGAAAAGCAGCAGCGAGTTCCTCAGCATAATAAACACAGAGACCAAGACCTCAGGAGTCAGGTGAACCCCCAACAGCACCTGAGCCACCCTCACAAATGGAAACAACGGGGGTGGGAATGTATGGTTGGGGGAATACAAGGAAAAAAATAAGGAAGCAGGTGACAATTCTAGAAGCCCAGCCTGGGCCAGAAGACGACCCAAAGTATGTGTTATGAGTGCAGGGGACACTGCGGGGGCCTGTCCAAGGCTGCCACCCCCACCACCCACTCCATGCTGTGGCTTCACAGTCGGGGTGGGGCCGCCCTCCCCTGGTGTCAGAGGGGGCTCGTGGTGGTCCCAGCAGCACACAGCTGAGGGCTCTGGCTGACAGCTGTCCCCACCCTGCCCTGAGATGAGCAAAGACAGGAAGCGCAACCCAGGCTCCCGCAGAGCTTCTCCGGGCCGCCAGGTTGGTCCCTCCTGGCCCCTGCATGCTGTTTAGGCTGAGTCTGAGTTGGGTTTTCTTTCTCTTACTCGGCAAAAGAAAGCACTCTAATGTCACAGGACACGACACAGCAGCCACACCCCACAGGCCCCTGTGACCTGTGGGTGGCTCCGAAAGTCTCTGGGCCCCAAGGATCATCCCCACAGGGTCACTCACCAGCACGCGCTCACTCATGTTCTGGCCAAACACGAATTTGCTGCTGGCGGCGTCGGCACTGTTGGTTGCATTCTCTAAACTGCAGGGGAGATGCACTCTGAGTGAGTGTGGGGTGGCAGGGACACAGGGCCAGCAGTGTGCACACCCGCACGCAAATGCGCACCGCTGGAGCAGAAAGCAGCTGAGGCCCTGCAAGACCAAGCGAGCTGGTCTGCTCGCCAGGGACAGGCCCCACAGGCTCTGGGCTGGGCCCCTCTGGGAGGCAAACAGGAACCCTTGGCTCCAGCTGCCTGGCACCAACTGCTCAGTCACTGTGTGACACGCCGGACACTCATCTTCCCCACCCCCCTGGAGGAGGGCGCTACCACAGAGAGGCTGAGTGCAGGGCCCATCCGCTCACTCCCCGAAAACATGCCCCCAGAGACGTGCTGCAGCTCTCTGGGCCCCTCCCCCGGCCCCACGCCAAGGAGGTGACACCTCCTACCAGGCTGCAGGTGGGTGACAAAGGATGGCCCTCGGGGAGCGCTCGGCAAACGGCAGCTGCCATGGCCGTCACACTTCATCCGGGTTAAGACATCATAGGCTGCACGCGCCTCCCAATGTGGGAAACACTGAGGTGCATAAAACATGTCTTAAAATAACTGATGTGCTCCACTAACTAGGGGCCTGGCTGCCGAGCAGGAGGTCACTGTTCCCGCCAGGCCTCTCGGAGGCTGGTGTCTACACAGTGCCCGCCCTGCTGGCCTGACTCCCAGGCACGGTGTGCCTTCCTCCCCAGATGCCCCAGCAGCCAGGCTGTGGGTGAACGCTCCCACTAGCAGCGCCAACAGGGAGCCCGGACGCAGCGCGGGGAGCACCTGGTGATGGAGGTCACTCCCGGGATGGGCTGGACACCCCACGGGACTGCAGCCCTGCCTCAACTGTCCGCTGCAGCGCCTGCCCCGCCATGTCCTGGACCCTCCACACCTCTACCAAGTAGGGAAAGAGGGCTGGAGGTGACTGGAGTCGGGCTGCCTGTGCCCTCCTGAGGGAGGACTGGGCTGGTCCAGGGACAGTGGGTGACCGTGGGTCCCCCTGAGGCAGAGGCTCCTCCGAGCAAGGCTAGGCACCAGCCCGAGGCACACACCTGGAGCTGATGTACTGAAGGAAGTAGTTGGTCGCAGCTGGCATCTCTGAACTGGGGTGTCCAGCGTTCTCCATGTCTGCCACTTCAGTGTTCTCATTGATCAACTGGGAAATGAGAGGAGACACTGTTCAGGGGACGGCACGTTCAGGGCCTCCACAGCTCAGCCCATCTGCACAGGCCCTGTGCCGACACACAGCTCCATCTACATGTGCGCATCCTGGGGGTTACAGTTAAGATGTAAAAACAGTCCATGAGGTGCTAGGGAGCCTTTTCTCCTCTGTTTAAAAAAACACACTCAGGCTGGCATCCCGTTGGCATTTTCCACCAATGCTTCTGCACCAAGAGATCACAGATCATGTACAAATTTCATATTTTAAAGGGTTCATCATAAACAGAAACATCCTTTCTTGAGGCTCCTTTTATGCCAACTGTCATGCTGCCCTGGTTAAACACATTCTCCGATGCAATTCTCCTGGGAACAGAGAGGTGGGTGTTAGTGACTGTGTTCTGAGAGAGGAAGCAGAGGCTCAGAGGGGTTAAGAAACCACACCTTCAAGTCACCCTCCATGCAGAAGCCGGGATGTGGCCCTGAGACCCCAGGGCCTCCATGAGACGCTGCCCCACCCCAATCTCAAGGCAGCATGGAAGACTTGACCTGAAGGCCCAGGCCTCTCTTTTCCTGCTTCCTGCTCCTGGGAGGGAGCGGCTGCCAAGGGACTCGTTATTTTGCCTAAAGCTGTGCAACATCAACACCTACTTCTGTGTCTCTGGGGGCATCCGTGCTCCTGCTGGACAGCGGGCACCAAAGGAGGAAGCAGCTAGTGTGGCTGAACACCTTCCCTGCACCCCAGACTCTGGTCTCTTCATTTCAGGGCTCCCCACCCTCCACATCACTGACCCCGCACCTAGATGGTTCCCTGAGTGGGGGGGGGGGGCATCCTGGGCACTGCAGTGTGTTGCTCAGCATCTCTGGCCTCCACCTACTTAGTGTCAGTGGCATCTACCCTCCAGTTGTAACAATGACTGGTGTCCCCAGACCCAGCCTCCAGGAGCTCCTGCCAGATGAGCTGATGCACATGGTGCAGAGGGATCTCCTGCCCCAGGGCTGGGACAGGTCTCCCTGCGGCCAGAGCGCGGGGCCCCAACCGAGAACCCCTGCCATGGCCACAAGCTCCCCACCCCCGACCCAAAGCCCCCAGAGCAGACCAACACAGCTGGGGACAGCCAGGAGGGGCAGAGCCTCTGCCTTCTGAGGGAGAGAATATAGCGTCTTCCCAGCTGTCCTACTTAAAAACAAACAGAGGCAGCTTTCACTGGGGGTGATGTAGCCCCTGGGGGACAGTCAGAACTAGTGGGAATGCTTCCTGTGATCACCACTGGCAGGGAAAGGCATCCAGAGGGCGGGGCTGCTCAATACCCTCAGTGCCCAGGATATGCCTCCCAGAAATAAGAAGGATCCAGTCTAAACACTGCCAGTGCTGAGAAACTCTTCAGTAAGGATAAGAGTCTTTCTGGAGACACTGAAAGCGTCGGATACTAACATCTGCTTGTTCCTTTGCTGTAAAAACATCAGCTGTCAGGGCTGTCACCTCCCTGACCTTCTCCTGGAGCACAAGGGGGCTGGCCGCCAGGAGCCCCGCTGAGCTCCACAATCGGGGTTGGGGGTGGGGTGCAACCAGCAGTGCAGCACGATACCACCCTAAACACAGCCCCGCTCCCCATCTTTGGGAAAATGAAGCTGGAGGAGGCATAGGCAGGTTGCCTCACTAGTCCCCAGCTCATCCGGCTCTCCGACCACCTACCTTCACTCTGTCCCTCAAGTTCTGACCAAACACGAATGCCTGCTGGGCCCCCTGCTCTTTCTTCTCACAGTTCTCCTCCTCGGAAGCATTGCTAGACTCGTTTCTCTGGGACTTCTCCTGGTTAAAACAAGCAAACAGGAGAGCTGAGAAGCAGGAACACCCCAGCCCTAAGAAGTGAGACGAGCTGTCTCACGCCCCTGCATCTGCTCAGCATGAATCCTGTGGTGCAGGCCCTTGGGTGGGGGGTGCTGGGGAGATCCCGTAGGACGGGGCAAGCTCTGGGCAGTGCCCTTGTCACTGGGGATGCTGGTGAAGGATGATGGGGGGTAGGATGGGTGGGCTGGGGTCACTTCTGGGTGTTCCTCAAGCTCACTGCCCTGGAGACCCCGGCCACCAGTTTCTGAGAAGCTGTAGGCTGTGGGAACGATTCCTCTTCCAATTCTGCTGACTGTGGTTGGAGGGTGGGGGGCTCAGAGACGTATGAAGATTGAATTGCACATGTTCATTTTCCCCATTTGAGCCTCAACATCTGGCGGGGCGGGGCTGGGGGGGGCGTGGGGGGGGTGGAGAAGCCCAGGCAGCACTGTATCTGCCCAAATGGATGGAGTGGAAATAAACACACGGGTGCAAGTGGTCTCTGCACATGGTCCCTCGGGTTATGTGTGACTGCAGCTCAGGTTTCAGGCCCGACTTGCCAACCACAAATGCAGGCTCTTTGTTAAACGTCCTGTATTTTCCAGCTGCTGTGCAATGCTACTGGAAAACACATCTGGCCTACAGAATCTCATAACTTGTCTTCTCTAAAGAACAATTTCTGAGCCAACTCCCAGGCACACTTCCGCCACCAGAAGCAGAGCGCGTGTACGAATCCCTGTGAGCTGTTCGGCTGTGCGAGAGGGCGAGGAGACAGCTCTCCGTGGAGAGCCACAGGCCCCCTCAGTGGCACAGCCCTACTCGTGGCCCATTTCTCTCGGAACCAAGCATGGGGTCCTGGCAGCCTGGCGACTCAGCCAGTCAGCTGTGGTTACCCACAGATCCCTCCGGGTAAATCAGGCAGCCAGAGTACAGGCCAGCTTGGACACAGCCCAAAGTGGCTCACAGCCCATGTGCTCAGCAATGCCCCAAGAGGCCTCGCATGTGGCGTGCTCCCTGTCCCATCGAGGACAGACCTCAAGTGCTGGCGCCTCATCAGATGGACTTCTCCGAGCCGGGTTGTCAGGCAAGGCTAATGTTGCTGCCCCTGTGCAGTCTGCTGGGATGCTGACCCCGTTGGTGCCGCTGCTCGGGACTGTGGGAAAAAAAGACAGAGGGCGTCTCATCTCTGAGGCTGGACCACCTCTACTGCCCCTTCCTACCACTGGGGCCCAACAGTGGAGGGTCTCTTTTTTAAAGGAGAGGATCTGGGACTTCCCTGGGGGTCCAGTGGTTAGACCCTGTGCTTCCATTGTAGGGGACCCAGGTTTGATCCCAGTTGGGGAACTCAGATCCCACATGCCACACAGTAAAGCGAGAAAATTGTATTAATTCTACAAAGAACCCCGTGAATTTTCAGTTTATTCAGACATACTACCACTAAGGAGGAAAAAAAAGAAAATGTATTTGGGGAATAATTATGAATTTTATAAAAATAGTTTTACTAATAAAGTCTTTTTTCTATGCACTCCTCTCCCTGGTGGCGCAGACGGTAAAGAATCTACCTGCAATGCAGGACACATGGATTTGATCCATGGGTCGGGAAGATCCCCTGGAAGAGGGCATGGCAACCCACTCTAGTATTCTTGGCTGGAGAATGTCATGGACAGAGGAGCCTGGCGGGCTACAATCCATGGGGTCGCAAGAGTCAGACATGACTGAGTGACTAACATTTCACTTTTCCCTTTTAAGTAGTTGCAACTATGCAACTTGCACAACTTCAAATTTGGCTTTGTTCAGCATTAGACCGAACAATTTTCCATGTAATTAAGACTCTTCAAAAATACCGACTGCTTCTCCCAGGTGGGTTGTAGCATTGCTCCCGATGAGGAGTTCTTAAATTGCAGGGAAAGATTAAGAAAAAAGCCTATCGTGATTAAAAAATTAAAGATCAACTGCAAACCATATCTGGTATGTGGACATAACAGAAACATAGCTTAGGAGTTACATCTCGAGGTTGGGGAGTAAGGTGAGACTTCCTCTAATCAGGTCACTCCTCCAGTCTTGGAGATGCACAGAGCTGAGCTGCGCGCCTGGGGTGGGACCCAGCTCTTGGAAGCCTTGGCACCGCAGCAAGGGACAGTGGAACTACATGTCTGCTGGGCTCATCAGGAAATGGAAGTCTTGTTTCCCCTGCTCTCAGCAGATAGGCCCCAAACCACCTGTGATTGAACCCTCCTGTGCGAGCCTGGCTCCGGCGCTGTGACTCACCTGTCTGTGAGAGCGCCTTTGGCTGCGGGGCCTGTAATACCGCCGGGCGAAGCACACTGCGCTGCTGCTCCTTGGGCTTTTGGCTTGGCAGACCTGGTGACACAGGTTGGCTTGCCCCAGTCCCTCCGCCCCCACGGGCAGAAGTGACCCCCGCCCCCACGCTCAGGCACTTATAGAAGTGCCCCCAGTGCCCCATGTGACGTCTCTCCTAGACTGGGCTTTACAGAAGTAAAGAAAGAAAACCCAAGCTATTTTCTTTACAGTTAGACACACACATTCCAGCTATCGTTATTTTTATATGTGGTTCAATAAAAAGCTCTGTGAAACAGAACTTGCCTGCAGATTAATCCAGGGAGTATGGTAACACTACAGGGGAGCCAAAGGACAGCTGGTCTCGCGGGTTAAGGGCAGACGGTGAGGGGAAAGCAGTGAAGCCATGGTTGACCTCTCAGAGTTTAGGACTCCACAAGGGGTCACGTAAAGGTACCCCTTACATGTGCTTCTCAAAATGCCACGTTGAGAAGATCCCTCTGCCAAACACGGGGCAAGGACCACGAGAACGTCCCCAGCCCTGCACGGGCTCCCCACTGGAGGTGGATGGCACCAGCCTGGGCCCTGCTCACTCATGGGCACTCTGCTACTCTGGGTTAATGCTGTAGCCTGAATGCTCTGGGGAGATAGTCCGATGACTGAGGACTGCCGGGCACAGAGCCTGAACGCCTCACACCGAGCCGATTCTTCCTCGCCTCCTCCTCCTCGAGGCAGCGGGCTCTTGGACAGAGCACCTCCTGGTCTGAGGGCGCGCCCGGGGCTCATGTGTCAAGAGAGGGAGCCCAGGGCAGACCGGCACTTGGGAGGCTGCGCCCTGCGCTCCTCCTCGACAGCAGAAACCCACCTGCACTGGGGGCCTGGCCGTGAATCAGCGTCGGCGGCTTCAACCGGAATCCACTGCTCTTTTCCTCTACAAGCACAAGACAAAAGATGAAAAGCGGGCCTGCTGGAGCAGGGCAACAAAGCCGCAGGGACCCGGGGCGGCCAAGGCCTGTGGGCTGGACTTCAGTGGCTGTGGGCCTGGAGAACCAGGGCAAATATTTCCAAGTTCAGAGAAGCAGAGGCTGGTCCAGTCCTGTCTGTGGGGCAGCCCAGGGAGGAGGCCAGAGGGCCGCAGGCAGTGCTGGCTCTAGGAGAACTGCCGGCAGCAGAGACTGCAGGGTGAGTGTAGGACTGGAGAGGCCTCTGCCCGTCTGCCTGCGAGGGCTGAGGGCCCCAAGGACAATCAGGGAGCCCCAGAAGACTGGCCCTCCCTGGGACCCAGCTTCCTGTCCAGGAGGACACAACTGCTATCAGGAAAAGTCCTGCCATTACAGCAGATGTCCGGGAAATGAGACACGTTTTCTGTGGTGAAAGATCAAAGGAGGCCAATGGCAGGCCTTGCTCTCTCCAGATGTGCCAGGAAGGCCCGGGAGGAGGAGGCAGGGCCTTCTGAGGATGGGGTCTGGGACTGACAGCCATGGCTCAGAGCCCGGTTCAGCTCAGCCACCGGGGCACCCAGACCTCTTCCTTCTGCATCCAGGTGACTGGCACATCTTAGGGAGCGGGGGAGACAGGCTAACGCCACCCCTGATTGGAAGGGTCAAGTGGAAAGCCTCATGGTTCTGACAGGACAGTCTGTCCCCAGAAAAGCCAAGGGATGGCCTCACTTTTGTGCTAAGGTCCAACCCATGGGAAAAAAACCTTTACGGGTCACTGGGAACAAGCTCAAAACACAGAAATCATATGTGTGTTATTGCTATGCTATGCTAAGTCACTTCAGTCGTGTCCGACTCTGTGCAACCCCATAGACGGCAGCTCACCAGGCTCTGCCGTCCCTAGGATTCTCCAGGTAAGAATACTGGAGTGGGTTGCCATTTCTTTCTCCAGTGCATGAAAGGGAAAAGTGAAAGTGAAGTCGCTCAGTTGTGTCCGACTCTTAGCGACCCCATGGACTGTAGCCTACCAGGGTCCTCCGTCCATGGGATTTTCCAGGCAAGCGTACTGGAGTGGGGTGCCATTGCCTGTTATTAGACACTAGCAGTGAATAATTCAAAAATGAAACTGAGAAAACAAATCCATGTACAACAGCATGAAAGAGAATATAGTACCTGGGAATAAATGTAACCAATAATAACTATAAAACATTGCTAGAAGTAAAGACTTAAAGAAATGGAAAGATGTTCCCAAAGGCCACACAGTTGTGTGATTCCATTCACATGAAATGTCCAGGGCAGGCAAATCCAGAGACAGAAAGTGGATTCTTGGTGGCCAGAGGCTGGGGGTACAAAGGGAGGAGTGACTGCCCAAGGGCACAGGGTCTCTTTTTGGAGTGACAGAAATATCCTAAAATTAATTATGGTGGTGGGTACACAACCCTTCAGCTGTGCTAGAAACCCTTCAGTTGTACACAGAAACACCACCACAATCATAACTCGTCAGGCCACACAATTACAATTAATTAGGTACGAAAATCAAATCGAACTCTCCATGAGGTAGGAGGGCCCTGTGCTCTCCTCAGGCAAACACAGGTTCACAAGAGTGATGCCCCCTGCTGGTCAGCACGTGGGAGCCCACACTGCTGGAGCTGGCCTCCTGACAGAGGCCTCAACAGCCAGGCAGCCCAGGATGTGGGGGAAAACACGCTTCCAGGTAGGCCTCTTGGGCAGGGAGATGCTGAATTACATTGCCAGAGCTCAGGGTTACTAAGAGGACGACTGGCAATTTAGAAGCATTGAAAAAGACTGAGGTAAAATTCACAACTGAGGTAATTTTAGAAGGTCCTCGGAGTTGGCTTTGCAATGCTCATACTGCAACTACTATTCACCACTCTGCTCTGACAGGCTAACCCTCGGGGTCGACCCTGAGCAGGGGCAACAAGCCTGGAGAGTCGCAGACACTGACCACCGCCACCCGGCCTGGTGCTGGCCCACCCATGGATGCACAGGACATCCACCCTGAATGCTGTGGTGAACTGACACACCACATGCCTCCAGGTGACTGGGAATGTTGGACAGAAAGATGGTGGGGCCCAGAGCAGCAGGGGGACACTTATGGGGCAAGGCCCCCATCTGCACTAGAATAAATGTGCTCCCTGCTTGTGGCCTCTGGAAGCTCCCTCTGCAGCAAGGTCAGTGTGTAATGGAGAGGCGCTGCCCGGCGGTCAGAGCCCTAGCATGCATGCCCGGGTCATGGGCGTGCACAGGCCGTTGCACCCGTGCTCTCTCAAGGGCACACGCGAGGGCACACCCCACAACGTGAGCCTGCTGTGGGAGAGCAGCACTCCTAACAGGCAGCCTCGGCCCCCCTCTGAAATCACACCCAAGCAAGCAGGTTTCTTGCCTTGCCTCAGAGAGACCCCAAGTGATGTCTGAGAGGGCAATGCTGGCTCCCAAGGGAACTCCAGGAACTCATGGATTAAACCAGGAAGACAGATCAGAATTTAGCACGGCGCGGACCAGAAGCTAAAGAGAATCTGAAAGGAGGCTCCCTGGCCAGGGGCTCAAGCAACACGTAAACACACTGAGGAAAAAGGGAGCAGGTTTCTCACTGTCAGTAAAGAGGCAGAAATATGAAGGGGGGAGGGTTTCAATGAACCTTGTTGACACTGGACGGGAAGTATCCACATGAACTGGGGTGACCTACACACGCAGACAGAGCAGCAGAGACACAGAACACATGTAGACATGAGGGCCTGTATGTGAAGAGGTCCATGTACATATATATATATATATATACATGTATATGTATGTATGTGCTCTCAGCCATGTGTGTTCCCAGCTGTGGGTACAGAGAGGGCCTGGGAGCAGCAATAGCCCCCAACAGTGACCACAGGGCTGAGCACTCAGATCTTGGTTCCAAGAAACCACTCTCCACTACGCAGAGCCAGGACCCCCCTGAGGACAGGGAGAGAAGATGATGAGCTTAGAACCCCTTCTGACAATAAGAAAAGGGCATGCTCAAGAGAAGGATGGGGACATGGCTGGAGAGCACAGAAACCTGCTGGACAGGGCTCCCGAAAGCCAGATCGGGGACCATTAGAATAAACTGACGGCGGAAGTAAGATCTGAATGGTAAGATAAATACTAGTGACAAAGGATTATAGCCCACTGACTGAACCAGACAAGGCTGAGGGACTGTTTTAGATGCCTGATGCATGAGCCAGGAAGGGATGCCTTTGCTCATCATTAGTGCACGTGGGGGAAGATTGAATGGGGTCTCTAGGTAGTGGAATGGAGAAGTACCTTATTATTCTTAAGGGTTACGTATTTTTTCTTTCTTTCAAAATAAAAGCTAAAAAAAATAAAAAGGCAGGCAGGCAAGGAGCCGAGCAGTTCACTCTGCAGAGTGGACAGGTCAGTCTGTCCCCACTGCACACTGCAGTGGGGACCAGGGACTGGGCTGACCTTTTATGACCCAGCCCCCACAGTCCAGAACGGGGCTCACTAGGCTGGTGCCCAGGCCTTCCCCAAGTAACCCTGAAAACCAAGCTCCTCAGAACTTCCCGGTGGTCCAGTGGTTAAGAAGCCACCTTCCAATGCAGGGCACTCAGGTTCAAGCCCTGGTTGGGGAACTAAGATTCCCCATGCCACAGCGTGGCCAAATAAATAAAAAACAAAAAGCCACCTAGCTCCCTTTCAGGCCCCGTGAAGGGGTCAGCTCAGAACAGTTTGCCTCTGGAGTCAGAACAAATTCAACCGCTTGAAACAGTGCCATCAAATCAACCCTCAAAGTTACAGCTTGCCTCTCCCTCCATGGCGCCCTTGTGCCAGAGGCTGATTGAGTTCGCCTTGCTTTTGAAGTCAGCAGTGAATTTATACAAGGCGGACTGGGTTACAGAATTCGGATGGTTATGTTCGCTCATTAAATTTTTTATGAGGAATTCCAGCCACGTGGGAGAAACTTTCAGGAAATCTTGGAGCTGGTTCTCTAGTGAAGGACCGAAAAAGGAAAAGGCTCCACATTCTTCAGAAAGGATCAAGCTATTCGCCATAAAGTTTTAAAGCTGTGATTAAATATATTTATCTAAACAGATCTAAGTAGTATTAGTCAGTGTGAGAATTTAATACACAGAGAAGGGGTCTGGAAAATTACATAAACTTCAGAGGAGTGACCATGGGGATGGCAGTGTGAGCGGGAAATGAACAGGAGGACTCTTTCACTCTATGTATTTCTGAGTTTTTAATGACACAGAGGTACAGTATTTGTGTAAAATTTTGAAAAATGAGCACCACATTTCACTATGGGTTTTTTTGTGTGTTTGCTTTTGTCTTTTTTTTAAAGGGACTTGAAGCTCCCTGTAATTAGGCTCTGCTCGCAGAAACTGAAATTAAGGGCCACAGGAGTCTGCCTCACAGTGGAGTCTAAATCTGCCCACTGAAAGTTGGGAAACACGAACCGAAAAACAGTGCTGATTTCCAACTGCTTACCCTCGTTTAAGAGAGTGCTTTACAAGAGCAAGTGCTTTTCATCCCAGGACACCCCCAGT
This sequence comes from Giraffa tippelskirchi, assembly GCF_054371585.1. Classification (NCBI taxonomy): domain Eukaryota; kingdom Metazoa; phylum Chordata; class Mammalia; order Artiodactyla; family Giraffidae; genus Giraffa; species Giraffa tippelskirchi. The sequence goes on along the minus strand of NC_137280.1, from coordinate 94,741,911 downwards.
GACCAGCTGGTGAAGGGCAAAGGGACGCGAAGGCTCACCTGGTTCTGAGTCAGAATTGCCTGCAGATGGCTCGCAGAAGGTGGATGGCATAAAAACATTGTTTTTGGATACTGTCGACAAGGAGGTGCAGGCAGGGGAGGAACAAGAGGAAAATAGTGTGAGTAGGCAGGACAGACATGCCTGGGAGCATTTCTCCCACCTGAGGGGTCATCTCCAGGCCCCATTGTGGTGTTGCGGGAGGTGTAGGTGGGGGGCCAGCATCATGAATCTGGCCTTCAGCCACTCCTAGCAAAAGTGAAACCCCAGGACTCTTCCTACAGCCCCAAAACATGGTGTCCAGAGGAACAGTCTGAATCTGCCTGACACCTAGCTGTCGACTCTGGTCTGCTGTGGCCTCCTGCCTTGCCCAGGTGTCCCCAAGAGGACAGCCAGGAGGGAAGCAGATGCTCCCCGGGGCCAAGCCCCAGGCCCTGCTCCTCGTCACCAGTCAGGGCTCGGTTGGCTGCAGGCTCCCCCCACTCCCCTTTTAGAATCTTACAAAAGCACCTGGTTCCCTGGTTGCGGACCAGGCAACAACACAGGAGCTGAAGACCAAACCGTGCAGACTGCAGGCAGCTAAGTAGTATCAGAGTGCAGCACAAAGCCAAGGCCTTTGAACACAGACCACTTGTCTCTACACGCCTGATGGCTAAGCTGAACCCTAAGGGGGATGCGCCAGAGGACAGGACTAATGTCTACTGGTCCTTGGTTTCTCCAGCCTACAGCCAGAGCACAGACTACCACTGCTCTTCTCTGCTGCACTTTCTTGATGGAAAAAGTGAGGCTTAGCAGTGGGCAGTGAGCGGGAAGAAATGTGATCTATGGCCAGCAAGTGGGTGCTGCCCCTCCTGTAATACGGCCCATGCAACAAGCGTGAAGAAAGCCTTAAAAAAAAGGATGGACCCCCAGCTTGGACTGCAAGCTGTCCAGAGGACTCCTCAATGCAAACCACAGCACCTCTGTTTGGGGTGGTGAGTAGGGGGAGCGTCTCCTGCAGTTGTGAAAAAGGGTTCAGCTGTGCCCAAGGCAAGTGTTCAGGGAACAGGCATGGACTCAGGTGTGTCACAGGGGTGATGGTAAGAGGACATACTCTTTAAGCTTCCAAGAGTCTTTCCTCTCCTAAAGTGACATCCTTAGGGCTCACAGCTGTAAATGTTTTATGTGAATTCTCAAGACTGAACTTCAAGCTAGGGAGCTGGAGGGCATGTGAAAGCCAGTGCTGCAGAGAGCACCGGGCAATGCCCGGGTGGGGCGGGGAGTGGGGGGCGCTGCTGCAGCTTTGACCCTGCAAGGAGCAGCGGCAACCCCAGGCTTGCAGAGCCCCCTACTCAGTAGCCCCAGCGCCCCCCTCTATCTCAGGAACCCCCCTCTGTCCACCAGCTGGTCTCCTGGCCTCCGTGTATGCACAGACCTGGTTCTGCCCTGGAGGGTCCAAGCCCTTGGGCCCAGCCTGGCCAATCCGTCTGAGCTCCCCTCCTTGGGGAGTTCATGCCATCCCACCATCAAAGTGTCTGCCAGGGCCGCTGGACTCCCCACGTACTGTCAGTGTGTCTGGGCTTCTCAACTGGACCCCCTGGGCACTAGCGTCACGGCTGAAGGGCGAGGGTGACCCCCCCACTTCCCACACCTTCAGTCCACACCTAGCCAGCGGCCCTTACAATGTGGACATGCACTTAATGGTCAGAGCCCCAAACATGGCCCTGACATCCCACCCCTCAGTGAGTGTCACGGATTCAGATGAGGGCGTCTGTGCTGTGCTCAGCCAAGCTCCAGCCTTACTCCTGTCCCCTAAAATAACTGAGCCTCAGGCTGACCATAACTGGAGACAAAAAAGGCATGGGAGGCACTGCAGGGGCACAGCAGGCTTGCAAACATGGCTGCTTCACCATCCAGTAAAGGGCTGCCACTGTTACCTGACTGTGATGGTGGGAACTGTGTTAAAGAGGATGTTCTTTCTCGCTTGACGGGAGGGCAGTAATTTCCATCTTCTCGGTCAGAATCTACAGAAAATGAGAAAGAGAAGAAAAATCAGGCTGCTTCCACTTTTACGACCGAAGCTGGTGAAACATTTGAGAGATATCCTCACCTTCTCCACCTTCGGGGCTGGAGCCTCCAGCTGACCTCTGAAATGAGAACACACATCAGGGCAATCAGAAAGGGCCACACGGCCTGGTGGCTCCTGACTTCCGCCACCAATGGATCCCGAAATGTGGCACCAAGGGCCTGGGTTCAGTTGCCCGGGTCACAGACTTTCAACCTAATGCCTGAAAATCTCCTGTGAACCTTCTGCTCCCGCCTTGCAAGGCCTCGTGCCAAGGACTTCTAACAGCTGGGAATGTTCCCAGCACAGGATCAGTTCCCAAGTTTCTCCACTGGGTACAGTTCACTGGCATGTCCCCCGCACCCCCCACCCCAATCAAAGAGAAAAACTGGCTCTGGCCAAAGTCCATTCTGCCGAGGTGACCTCTCCACCCTTAAGGGCAGCAGGGCTGCAGACACTGGGTCAGGGGGGCCCCGTCCCTGGCGCCTCCCTTGGTGTGGAACCCAATTTCCAGGGAGGCTGCTGCTTCCAGAGTAGCTGAGTCCTTCGGTGCCATGGGCCCAAGTGTGCAGCACAGAATCCCTGGGTCCAATGGCTCAGACTACAGACCGGCTGAACAATCACGAGCTGAGAAAGGTGGATGAAGAACTTCCTCCCCAACAACCTCTGGATTTAGAATGCGAATGACTAGCAATTAAGAACCTTAAAATGAGCCCCTGGCCCCATCTGAGGTGATACATTCTCTCTCAGGGACTTGTGATTCTTCAGAGCTAAGCAGCCTAAAGCGAACTCCGAGGGGTCAACATCCCCACCCCCCAGCCCCAAGCACCAGAGTTGAAGGGGAAGCAGGGGAGCCAATTTTCTTATTGTCAGAAAAGCCCCTTAGGGGTTAAGTTTGGCCAAATGAGGACCACCTGCCTTGAGCCTGTGAGGGATTAAATGAGATGATGCATGTGAAAGTGCTTTGCAAGCAGCAGGGCCGCAGGTGAAAGCTGTAAAGTAAGGAAGCTGCAGATGAGGAGGCTGGGACCCCCGAGAAGTGGGGCAGCGCTTTCCTGTAAAGGCCCAGCTCCACAGGCCCCATTCAGGCCACACGTTGTATATTCTTCGTTTTTACAATCCTTTAAAAACCTGAACACCATCCTAGCTTGTAGGCTGGACAAAAAGAGGCGGTAGGCAGAGTTTGCAGACCACTCCTCAAGGACAGTAAGAATAGGACCCCAAACTGCACCCCACCTCCATCAGAGACCATCTATCAAAATGCTCGGGAAACACGAAACTCTGCTAACACGACGGGCACACGACGGGCTCAGTGGTCCTTGGGGCAACTGTGAACATACCATGGGGCTCAAAACGAAATAAAATACCCCCGGAGGATTCAGCAGGCAGGCATTAGATGAGCACAAGATAGCGGTCAGGGCTCGGAGCGTGAAGGTGCTCAACTCCCTCTCAAAGGCTTGAGAGCTAGTCGGCTGTGTCTTGAATGTGGAACTTGGGGCAAACGGCTTCACTGGCCCAGATTTCCACCTCCAAGCTTGGAAGATAGCATGGCCAGTGCTTCCTCTGCAGGGATAAAGGTGCGGGGGTCCACAGGTGGCCTCACACCTGGACCGCCACACCCTCCCGGCAAGCTCACCTCCTGGAGTGTCACACCCAGGGCAACAGAGCTTCAGAGCTCAGGGACGGTGTGGACAGGAGGGACCAGGGTGGGGCACCCTCTCACCGTGGGGGGCTGATGAGAGAGGCACCATTGCAGCGCTGTCATTCAATGGGCCTGGGCTGGCAGCTGACAGCCAAGAGCCGTGCCCGCGTCACCAGGACATCAGGTGTTCCTCTCAGATGCTCCCTGCCCTGGGTGACACTGTGAAGGCGCCGACTCCAGGGTCTCCTCCTGCTGTTCCTCTAGAGCAGGCCTTGCCAGCCCCAGACTACCCCTGCTGCCCTGCCCCCAAGTCCTGTCCTCGACTTCCTTCCCCCTTTTCATTCAACAAGCATTTCAACTCTACCAAACCTGCTTACGGCAAGCAGCCTCCGAGGCCCGTGGCACCTGTGGCTTCCTGAACGATTCCTGGGACCTGGAAACGGCCAGCCCCTATAGACACTACTCTCTCACCAACACCCTCCCTTCCCTCACCACTCAGGTGCGAATATCTCAGGCTGTGGCCTCACCCCTCCCTGCTTGTTTCCAGGGCTCTCGCTCCGGGTCCCCTGCTGGCCTCTAAGTTCCAGAAGAGTCTGGCCCCAGTGCTCAGTAGGGCTCGCTCACCACGTGTTCAGGGGAAGCACCTGGATCCCAGGTGCTTGCTGGCCACGGAGAAGCAGCCAAGTCACATACCGCTCCCCCCCCCCGACTGTATGCAGAGTGGGGGCACTGACAGCTGCAAGGCCAGGATGGTCCTCCTGGTCCTTAGCTGCTGGGGAGGACGGTGCTCCGCCATCTCCATCTCGAGAGGCCCCTGTCTGGCTGCCCCTTCCACCGGCTAATTTCCATGGGTGTGAATGCCCCAGAGCTCCTTCTGCTAGGACTTTCTAATTTCATTCCATTTTGGTTGGAGAAGACTGTGATTTCTGGACTCTCTTTGTTCTGTCAGTTTTTCTCTGAATACTCTGGGGCTCTTTTAACAACACTTAACTTGCTTATCCTTGCCAGCGACACCCCAAACCTCTCAGGGATCTGGGTCTCCCTGAGAATTTGATGGGAGCCAGGAGCCTCTCCCCAGAAGTGTACCCAGGCCTCTGGGCTGCAGCCCTGTCTCTCAGGGCCTAGGACTGCTGACTCCAAGTGGCCTCCTGCTACACTAGGTCCCCTTCGTCCATCACGCTCCAGCCCTGTTGTCCCCTTCCTGTTTTCTGAACATGGTGACACTGTTTCTGCCTCAATGTTCCTTCTCCGCGTGCGTGCGTGCTGCTCCCACGGCTGTCCTGACCACCTCCAGGGAGAACCCAAGCTCACATGCCATCCCATGACCCAGCCAGAGGAAGCAGCTCCTCTGCCCCACCCTCCAGCCTCTCTTGGGCCTCAACTGTTTTGTGCTTCGCAGTGGGAAGTGATCTGGTGTGCCCATCTGTTGTGTGCATCCTGCTACCACGAGGCCCTACCCTGTCTATTCAGCTTACAACCCCCACACCCAACACCTAGAATACTTGCTCAGCAAGCATCTACTACACAGATGGAGCCCCAGCCTCCGCCAAAGCCCCCTTGGTGACCTGGAGAAGAAAGGGCACTTGGCAAGACAAGACAAGACACTCCTAGACCTCTGCCCCCAGGAGACCCTCAAGTCCCCACTCCGAGTCTCAGAACCATCCCACAGGCATGTGGCCAGCCTGCTGGTCCTGGACAGGCTGGGAGGAGAAGACCTGTGAAGGACAACACAGGAGACTCCTCCACTGGGAGAGCCTTTCAGAAGCTGCTGGAACTTCCTGTGGGGTCTGAAACAGCTGACTTGGAAGCAGTGAAGACAGTGACGCCAGTAATTCTCCTCAACAGGAGCCAGCACAAGGACGCAGAAGGCCAGAAGAAAAGTCACTTCGGCTTGCCTTGGGAGATGCTGCTTCATGCTGGAAACCCCGCTCTGCTGCTTGTGTGAGCTGCAGTCTGGCCTCTTCCCACCCCATGGCCCCCGCCAGAGAAGGCTTGAGCTTGCCGTCTAGGCCTGGTGCCTCATGCTACCTTCCACTCCCTGGGGCACACGTGGGGTTGAGCCCAGCAACCTGTAGCCCAAAGCTTGGGAGCCGCTGCTCCAGGGATGACTGTGAAGAGGGTCTTGAGAGCAGGCTCTCAGAATCTGTGCTTCTGGGGGAGCAGTCAGGATGGAAGTGGGGTATGGAACCCCACGTCCTTCTCTGCTTCTTTCCACAGCAGAAGCCACCTCTTTATGATGTGGGCTTCAGGCTGACACCTCGGGGATGCTCAGATCAGGGCACCCTGACTGCGCACTTCACAGTGGCCGTGGGTCCCACTGAGCCCACTCTCTCAGAACACACTGGAACCCTGGGGAGAAGCAGCTTGTCCTGTGAAGGGCACACGTCCCTGTCACCAAGCACAAGACTGGAGGGAACACCTGACCCAGGAAAGGGCCACAGGACTGAGAAGCTCCTGTCCTTTGTGTAAAGGCTGAATCAATGACAATTACTAGTGTTCAGTTTACTGAGGCTTGTACCCTCTCCAGACAGGGCTTTTGTGAGGCTGTCTGGCGTGGGTGGCCTTGAGGGGACAAGGGCGCCAGGCCAGTCTAGGAGGCGAGGAGGGAGCAGGAGGCTGTCGAAGCTGAGACACAGACAAATGGGCAGTGAGCAGGAGTGAGCGGCGCTACCTTCTTGGCCTCCCGGAAAAGATGAGAAATCAAGTCCATGTCAGGGACATTCCTTCCAGAAAATACCAATTGGCCTGCCGGGGACTCAGTGATCCCCACCTGGATGGACCCCCATCTGGACAGTCCAGCTAAAAAGTCTGCTGCTGTGACTGCAGGAAAGTGGACAGCTGGATGAAGATTCACCTGAGGGAGGTGCCTGCTGAGGCAGCCTCACCTTCATGTGGACCACAGGCCCACTCACCACTGTTTATCCTTTGACTCAGGGAACCAGCTCAGAGATTTTTACCAAAAAGGCAGACACTGAAAAAAAGAAAATGAGGTAGCCTCCAAAGATGTGACTGCTGGGCAGGGGCGGAGGAGTGTCAAACCCTGTGCACATGTCAGAGGACGGGCAGGGGGAGTGGTCCGGTCAGGGGACTTGGTCCAGACTCTCTCAGTTTCCCAGTGGGGCTCATAACATGCTTCAGGCTCGGTAGTGCCTTGGCTCAGGATTTCAATTGGCAGACTTCAGCCAGGCTCGGGGTGAGCACTGGGAACACTTTCTCCAGGTCAAATGGAGAACTTAATCCGGATGTGGTTTGGTGTCCCTCAAGCTGCCTTGTGAGAGCCAGGAGGTCTGATATAAGGAGACTGTTGCCTACTAGAGCTTCAATGGCCAAAGCTCTGATGAGACTGAAAGATGATAAGGGTCCTTCATAGGCAACAATTCAGTGAGCGACTATATCGCAGCTTTACAATCCCCCAAGGGATCGTGGAATGAAGAACAGACTGAACATGAGGGATGAGCCCTGTCAGGTTCCATGTGGGTGTTTCCTGAACTCCAGAGTGAGACAGAGTGAGTGCCAAATCTGCTCTGAAGCAAGAGCAACTAGTCCGAGTTTGCCAGAGAAATATCTCAGCCCAGGAAGTAGCTGGGATCGGGGTCTATCCACACCCTAATTGACCTAAAAAACAAACTTGACTGTGTCTTAGTGCCCAAAAAGCAGAAAAAGCCCCGGATAGCTGAGAGCTGTCATAAATGGTGTGACAGCAGCACTGCTGGGACTTCTGATGGAACGAGGGAAGCCCACAGCTACCCATGTTAAAACCACACAGGGTATGCACATGTGTGTGTCACAGGCACGGCCCTGTCCACGAAGCTGGCACATTCAGAAACAACCCCCTCTTCCTCCCCAGGCCCTCTCCCACAGCAACATAACAACCATCTTCACGTTCCCTGCCATCGCCCTTGACCTTGCATCTTCAAGTCTGGGCACTGCTTGCGTTTCTCAGAATTAGAGCTTCTGACCTGCAATCCACAAGAATGGAGATGCTGAGTTCTGTTGGCCAGGCCTCGGAAATTGGTGTCTGGACTGGCCACAGGGAGAAGGTGAGGCCCTGTCTCACATTAGCAGAATGGAGTCTGAAAGAGCCTGGCTTCTGGAAGGGCCGCTGCCGTGATACCACCTCTACCGTTTGCCACCCTCCATGGAAAACCCTCGACCTCTGCAGCTGGAAGTTCTCCGTAAATTGTGCTCTTCAACCTGGACAGCAACGGAGGGGCCCCATTTCCTGGGCAGATCCTCACAAAGACCACCTGTTCTCAGGGAACTAGGAACACATGCCTGCTGTCACCCAACTCAGGAGAAGGTTCCAGAAGCTGCTCTTGCCCAACCCAGAAGATGATTGCCTCTGAATTTCTGCTCTTGGCCCTCAGGTGGGGACATCAGATTGGAATCTTTCCTGGGCTTCTTTCCCTCAAGCCCCCTTCTGGGCCACGAAGGACAGCCCCCAACAGGGACAGACTGGTTCTTCTTTTCCCACCACACACTGATTCCTCCAAATGTTAAGATTTGGCTCCAACCTCACTTGGCTGAACATCACTTCTTTCTGTGACCCAGGGTCTGGTGGCTCTAGCTGAATTTCAATGGTTTCCTCAAGGACATGGGAGACTGGCGGTGTGACACAAGGAACTGCCAAAGGTCTGGGAGAGGTCTGGGGCTGTGATGCCCTGGGTGCCATGTGGTGGGGTGGGATCCTGTTTTCTTGAGTCACTTTTCCCTGATGTGAAAATGGGGGGCTCTGCAACTAGGTACCAAGAGGATGAAGCTTTCGATCCTGAATGGAGGATAATGTTTACCTTTCCCGATTTATCAAACTCCAAAAACTCCAGACATTTCTTGTTCTGGAGAGTTCACAGTCTTCTCCACCTATAATCTTCCAAAGCCTTCTGAATACAAAGAAAAAGGGCTCGGGGAGCTCCCTCCGATTCAAAGGAAGCGGCTCTTCTTCCTGCTTTGATTGAAGACAAGCAGTTCACAGCCCAACCACAGTCCAGACACAACTGGTCTTGCAAAGCAACAGGCATTAGATACCTTTTCCTACAGATCAAGGAAGCTGGAGCCTTTCGTGTTTCTAAGATACTGAACTTGAAAGCCCGAATTCAGGGAGAGATGGAAAAACGGAAGGAGGGAGAAGGGGCTGAATTGGAGGTGGAGAGTTCTACCCTGCTCCTCAATTCCTCTTCTGACCCCTTGCTTCTTTCAATAACAGGATTAGCTTCAGGCTATGGGTAAAAGTTCCCCTGACTAGAAAAGTCTCAGTGTAGAAGGGGACTTGCTCCTTCCTTTTTGGCAGCAGGAATTAAAGGGCGCTGAAGAGAGCCTTGTCATCTTTTCAGTTATTGCCAGTTGCTGACGACCCGGGGTCTGGATGCGAGGGCCGAGAGGGAGGGGCTGGTCTGGGTTGGGAGCCCCGGGCTGGGGGATGCCAGGGAGAGGTGGACTTACCCCTGCCAGTTCTCGTGGAAAAGGAAGAAGCTGGGCTTCGGGAGCGCGGGCCAAAGCGCTAGCGGGGGCAGGAAGCTCTAGGGCATGCTCACCAGCTGACTCGGGGTGACCCGTGCCATGGTGGGGGGCCTCAGCCTCCCCCCGAGGCTCCTCTCCCGAATCCGACAAGTCTTTTTGCTCTGCAGAGGACTGGGAGCAAAAAAGACAATTTTCCTTCAATGTAAACAAAGCCTACAATGTGGGGCAGGGAAGGGGGTGGGTTTCAAAGGTTGAGCATCTCCTGACGCTCCTGCCCCGGAGGGAGGTCGGGCCAAGAGAGCCAGCCCTCCAGGCTGTCAGAAGGGTGGTGAACATGGGCTGGCTGCTGTCAGACTTGGCACTTCCTAAGGTGTCCAGGAAGCTGGACCCAGGTTTTGAAAACTGGCAGGCGGCCTCTGCAGCATGAAGCTCCTCTGCTGGTGGCAGCCATGAGGAAACGGTCTCAGTGACCAAAGTGCCCCTGGGGTTAGTAAGCCATCCACTCAGACATACTCAAGAAGGGGGGTGGGTGCCAGCACCGTGTCTGGCCGCTGGGGCTTCAGCAGGAGCTGCAGCCCCGGCAGCACCTCCCATCTGTGCCCGTAAACCTGAGAGGAAGGGAACACATCCCTGCCCAGTGAGTGCAAGTGTGGGGGACCCAGCAAGCTGGCGGAGACACAGAGAGCCGGCTTTGTATCAGCGGGCAGGTGGGTGGAGGTCTGGCTGAAGGAGGGAGCCCCTAGGCCTAGGAGTCTCCCGGGCCAGGGCTCATCTAGAAAACAGCCAGAGTAAGGGGAAGCCGGAATCCTCTGAGGCAGTTCTTGGGGTTCAGGAGGGGCTTCCATAGAAGTGGCTTGTTGGAAAGCTGGTGCCCTGGATCCAACAGGTGGGCTCCAGTCCCCAAACCTCCCACCTGGCATCATCCACCACAGGCTTCTCTCACTTTGTCAACTGAATGACCATGGGGCCACCCTGTCTCCCTGTAGATGCAGCCACATTCCTCCTGCCTGTGAAGTGACTGAATCCTCTTTAGACAAGACTCGGGACTATTTTTAAATGTGTGAGCCTGCTGGATGAAAGGAACTACATAGAAGATTTAAGAGAACGTTCAAACACTCTTGGAAAAGCAAAAGCCACATGACGTTAACACATCCACATGTCTAAACGTCACCCAAATGGACTCTTCTTATGCAGGGAGAGCCACAGATGTAAAGGCCTTCCTTCCCAGGCCGCTTTTCACACCTGTGCTGGGCGCCGAGGTGGAGCCCCACACATGCCCGCTGCTGCTTTATGGCCAGAGATTGAACACCCGGCCAGAGGAAATGAACCCAGAGCTCCATGGGAGACTGTCAATCTCTATTCAGAACTAGGATTTGTAGAACAATCCCCGCTTTTTGAACAGAAAAGTTCAAATGCCCTCGCAGCATGGCAGAGATGAAGTCTACACCAGAGAAACAAAAAGAAATACAAATGGCATCCCAGCATTTTCTCCTAGGGTCTTGAGTATTTCTGCTGAACAAGGAATGTAAGCTCTAAACAGCCAAGACAGAGCCTGTAGGTTTTCAATATGTTTGTTAAAGTCAGACATTGGGATTTTGGCAGCCTTTAACATCATCCTAAAATATATGACTGACAAAAATCCACACACACAGAACACGCTTGTTACAGAGTAAGCTCCCAGCGTTGTCAGTGACACTCTGCTTTCTGCCCAACAGCAGACTGCTGTTGTAACTGCTTTCTGTCTTTTTACTGAACTGCTTTTTGTCTTTATTCTGCCAGGGCAACTCCAAAGTCTCCTGCCTTCAGATTAACAAATATTTGGAAGATAAAGTAAATGAAAGGAACGTTCAGTTATCACAAACAGTGTAACAACCCACAGAAGAAGATTCAAATTCTCTTCCTGTTTAAAAGAAAAAACTATCTCCATTCAAGGAGGTTAAGGTTTCATTTTTGCCCTTAAAACACAAATGCATGGAAACGCAAGCATCTTGTGAAGAGCACCATCTTGAGGAAGCTCAGGCACAGGGAAGCGAGAGGAAAGGCTCTTGCGCTTGGTCTGGATTTTGGTGTCAGGAATGAAGTTCCAGCTGCCCGAGGCTCTAACACAGAATGATGGGAGGATCTGAGGACACTTCCCAGGCCCCAGGGACACCACCGGCACGCCACCGATCTGCGGTTTGCTGTAAATGCAACTTGAACCCTGTCTACGGATAGAAAATCCAGGTGGTTTTGCCACCAAACCAGCACCAAAAATGCCTGGGCTGGCAGCCTAACTTTTTTCTTCTCAGTTTCAAATCTTTTATCTCGATCATGATTTGGTAATAACAGCTGGGGCTCTGAAGGGGGCTGGGGGCTCCTGGAGTACATCCCGTACTCCACACCACATCCCGGTGTGGGTTTATGGATTACCCACCGAAAGAAGGGACTGGGCCCACAGCTGACAATGGGACCCCCTTGATCTCTGTGGATCCAAAAGTAGCTCAGAAAAATAGCTATGTGGGTGACACTTAGGACAATTTCCATGGGGACTAAATATATTACAGGATGTTTCTGAATTAATGATCACTTCTTAGGAGTGACCATGGCACTGGGGCCGTGGGGAGGAATTCCGAGGAGACAACTGTCTTTAACGGAGAACCGTCAGGGGGTGCAACTTAGAGTTGAGTGTTTCTAGCATTTATGATAAAGATGTTAACAGTGAAGCCTACCCAAGGTGGTTTCCCAAGGGTCCATGGTACCATTCTTTTAATTTCTCTGAGGACTTGACAAAAATTTCAAAACAGAAAGCTGAAAAAGGACAAAAAAGCTCACTTGGAAAAAAACAACAGCAGCCTGATTTTCCAACGCTATGGTGTGAGCAGGGAAGGCTGAGATAGCGGCAAGACGGGAAAACAGGGAGGGTCCCAGGGTCTCACAGCCGTGGAATGTGTGGTGGCTGCTCCTTGCAGACCCACCTTACCATCACCTGCCCTGGCCCCGGGGGCCACACAGACACCAAGCCAGCTACCCTGGCCTCTCCACGTCCTTCCCGCCTAATGCCTGAGTGGTCACAAGCAGTAGAGAAAGGAGGAGGCCCCGTGTCTACTGGGCAGCCGCCCACTTGGCAGCTCAAAGATGGGCCTTGTCGAACACAGACTCCCTGGGCCTCTGCTGCAGAGGTTTTCCACGCCCTTCCGGTGATCTTGTCACACAAGTATGACAGCAGCAGAGAGCCAGACTCTTAAGAGCTGACGGTCAGCTATTTTTAGAGGCCCGTTTAGAGCTGGCACCGAGTCAATATTCGGATGTGCACGTTTTCTTGAGGATGAGCATCCTGTTGGCGACTCTTCGGGTTCAACCTCACCCTGTTTACATAACTAGAATCAACCTTCTGAAGGTAGTAAGTGTAACTTGGCCTTTGAATGGACAAAGCAACAGAGCCATCTCAACCATGAAAACAGTACTGAAATAAGAATTAGTAATTTTAAAAGCATTTTAAATTCAGCAGAATAAACATTACATTTTAGTGCTTCATCCTGCTGATTGCTGGCAAGTCTTCAGAATTATCTATTTCAATTACTTGTTTCAAATCTGGGTTGGCAACCTTTTTTTCTGTAAAGGGCCAGATGCTAAATGTTTGACTTAGCAGGCTGCCTGGTCTCAGTCCAAACTCCTTCACGCTGCAGTTGACAGTGAGAGAGCAGCCACAACTCCCAGTACAGGCTGGGTGGGTCTGTGCGCCAATAAAGTTTTATTAACAAAAACAGTTGTGGCAGCCCTTAGTTTGTTGCTGCTGCTGCTGCTGCTAAGTCGCGTCAGTCGTGTCCGACTCTGTGCGACCCCATAGATGGCAGCCCACCAGGCTCCCCCGTCCCTGGGATTCTCCAGGCAAGAATACTGGAGTAGGTTGCCATTTCCTCCTCCAGTGCATGAAAGTGAAAAGTGAAAGTGAAGTCACTCAGTCGTGCCCGACTCTTTGCGATCTCATGGGCTGCAGCCTACCAGGCTCCTCCATCCATGGGGTTTCCCAGGCAAGAGTACTGGAGTGGGGTGCCATTGCCTTCTCCGTTAGTTTGTTGATCCCTGCTTTAATCTAAAAGTGGTTCAAAAGAGAATCACAGTAAAATCCAAAATTCTAGCAAGTCCCGATTTTATGGAAAACCTGAGTAAAATAAGTGGCTTTCATATCTGAAGCAGAAACCAAACACGTTTACTTCTAAAAGCCAGAAGAAACACATCAGCCCCTTCACAGAGGCTGAACTTGCAAAGGACAAATGATAAAAGCACGTGAAACTAAACTGTATGTATCGGTCAGGGCCCAATGGGGAAGAGGCAGCAGAAGCTGATGGGCCTGGAAAACAAGACCCAGGAAACAGAAGCAAAAAGGGAAGAAGTTTTTCTTGTGTTTTTTGATTCCTCAGCAGAAGAACTGACAATGGGCAAGATTAACGCGAGAACAAGCCCCGCAGAAAACACCCTGCACGGAGGTGTGGGTGGGTGGGGGGTCTCAGGGCAGCCGCTTCTCCTCCCCACCCCTGCCCCACACACTAGCACCTTTCCCCACAGCCCTTGAATGCTGCATCGCTCACAAAAAGACTGGCCTCTTCTCAGACCATGGGGCAGGGTCTACAAGCAGCGGCTTGGCTGCCAGCAGATCCCAAGCTCAGAGCCAGTCGCCTTCGAGAGGACCCACCCGGTCTGTGGGTCATGAGTCCAGAGCCGAGGGGCCCCTCAGAGGCTGTCCTCACTAACAAGACGCACACAGATTTCAGAATACCAGTGTCAATGCAGTGCAGGGGCCACTCTGAGACCTTGCCGTGGTCATGCCATCACATCTGCTGTCCCCGGGCATGAGGACAGGCACTGTCCACGTTTTTTGACAAATAGGTAGAGTCCCCGTATACGCTTGGGTCACCACAGAACATCAACTAACTTGAGACACAACCCCGACCTTCCATACTGACCCCTCAGGGAGGGACACGGCCTGATGACTTCAAGGTGAACGACCACACAGGACAAGGATCACATGTGGGAAGGCACTGCCTTGCCCTCCAGGCGCGCGAGCTCTTTACCATGAATTTGGCGAAGTATCTCCAACAACAGAGCAAACCAGACACTAAAGCAACCTTTAAGGACAGGTAGTGAATACACGATGCAAGCCGGCTGCCAATTATTCTAAATGCACTTATGCCAAGTTGGTTGGGGCCAAAAACTCCCCTAAAAACGTGAAAGGTCCTGTTTTTTCCCTACTCAGCACTATTCCCTCTCCACCCCTCTTCCCTCCCTCCTACCAGGTTTCCTAATGCATAGCAGTACTTCTAGAGCAAATTAGAAGGAAGCTCTCTCTCTGTTTTTTAAAGCAGGGTGTCTGAGCCCTGTCCACACACCCTCTGTTAACCTTGGGCCGTGGTAAACCTAAGGCCACTGGGCCTTCTTCCCTGAGCCCCATGGCGGCGCCTGGGGGAGGCGGTGGGGGAAGAGGGGAAGGGCGAACATATCGGCCCCTTACCTTTTGTCCTTTCTCCTTCTGAAACACAAAGACGGGCGGAGCAATGGCAGGCTTTTCTGCAAAAAGAAAAATCGGTGTTTTTCCCCCCAACACTATATTCATACAGTAAACACAGCCACATTTGTTTGTGATAAGTTAAAAACAAAACACAAATCCAATATAAAACTAGTAACTCGAAAGATCATCGGATCGCCTAGAAAACAGTTTCTTGATATAAATTCGGCAAAGTGTTCAGCATGTCAAGCTATGTGCATCTTTCTGTGTGCATGTACACACCTAAAAGGTTTAGACTTTTATACTGGCTTAGAATGGCCACATCACTGGGAAGTCCCTAGGTTTAAAATGTTTACATTTTCAAATTTGCAGGCCAGCTGGGGCTGGGGGCAACCCATCCACAACCTCTGCCCATGAGGCAGACGCTCTTTGAAGGATTACTCTGCTCAAGTCAGCTCTGCATTCCACCTGGGTGTCTAAGTAAGTGCCCGTTAGGAAAAAAGTGTGGAGTTGTGAAGACTGACAAGTCCATCTCGCACAGGTGCTGCTGAGGGGAGAGACCCTCTGGGACGCTGTCACTGGACCAGGAAACGGTTGCCGCCAGTCATCCTCAGTCAACACCACTGGTCTTCCGTCTGAGGGGCCGTGTCCCTGGCCCTTTGCCACCCGATGGAATGGGCACCCGCCTTACTGCCTGGGGCCTGGGTGCGCTCCTGAGCCCTGTGGGCGTGCCCAAGGCCACCCTCAGCATTCAAAGCCTGGAGGGTCGGCATGGATGGGAAGCGGGGGCAGGGGGGTGTTATGAACTTGGGGAGCATCTGCACAGCCCTTCCCCTTCCTGAGTTCTGGGGTGAACCAGCAACCTGCACTAGCACAGCTTTCACCCGGCAGGATGGGTATGCGGTTCGCAGGCCACGAGAGCACTCGCGGGCATATGGTCGGAGGGCAGGGTCTGGAGCATCTTGGGAGAGGAGGCTGTGCTGAAGCCTCAGCAGAGGAGCCCGGAATGGAGGGACAGGTGTGAGGGCGGCTCCTGAGGTGACAGGCAGCCTGAAGGGCAGTTGTGAAGGGGGCGGGGGAGGAAAGCACAGAGAGACCAGAGTGTGGGGAAGGGGGCGATGGCGACCATCCAGATTAAAGCAGAGGGGGTGGGGACGAGGTGCGGGGAGCAAAGGGACAAGACTGAAATGGTCACAGGACACTGTCCCTTCCCCACCCCCAAAACTCCCACACCACGGAGGAGCAGGACAGACGCCCACCTGCACTTTGGGACCACTGCCCACTGATGGTGACTGTTTCCTTTACTGCCTCACTCACTCTGTGGTACCTGAGTCCAATTCACCACAACAGTCCTCACCAGGCACAGCCCACGCCACCACCACTGGGGTGAGTGACAGCTCAGAGACAGGGCAGGAGGGTGGGGGCGTGGAAGGGTCTCCCAGCACAGATGTGCAGCTCCACAAATCCAGGTGAATGAAGAAGAACGAAGGCGCCCTACTGTTGGGCAGGAAGTGACAGTGAAGGTGAGCTGCAGGACTCTGGGGACAGCAGCAGCTTTTCCACACACACCACGTCCACCACGGGGATGGCCAGACACCTGCCATTGCCCTTTGCTCCACAAGCCCAGCGTCGAGGGCTGCGGGCCCGGGCCCCAGCCTTACTTCTGCATTCCACTCCAGGCCAGCTGCAAGGCTAGGGGCACGCAGGAAGGAGCTGGGACCAGCCCAGGGCCCACTTCCTACACCCCTGGCTCCAGGCCGGAGGAGAGCGCTCTTTGCCCAGGCCCCAGGGGACACCAGGCATGGGACTGGGGCCAGACTGCTGGCAGCCGACAACACTCAGGTCCAGAAGTCCAGGACTTTCGCTGGAGCTGCTGGGGAAGGGGCCCCCTCGCTCTGCTGGGGCTGCTAAGCTGGTACGAGAGGACCCTAGGGCTGCCAGCAGCCGAGTGTTGCCACAAGGGGAGCTGGAGCCGAGCCAGTGCACTGGGAGCAAAGCTGGAGATGGAGAAGGAAGCGGAGCCCTGGAGGCTGGCCTGGAGGCCCCCAGGCAGCAGGCCCAAAGCTAACCCCACCTCCCACCTGACTCTTCAGTTAAGCCAGCAAATGTTGACTTTTGCTTAAGCCAGCTTGAGCTTGATTTCTGCCCCTGGTCTCTAAGCACCTCTGGCCTGAAAGGGGAGGGCTAGCACTGCAGACTTCACTAAACACACACGGTCGCCTGGAGAAGAAACCCGGGACGGGCCTCCCAGGGAAGACAGGATGCCTGCTTGTTCTTCACAGCGGCAGCACCACCCGATACACCGTGTGTGCATGCGCGCGCACAGGGTTAGGGTCTGTCGGCCCTAGTAAGACACCAACTCCATTGAGATGGGAGGCCTTGCCTTGGTCCCCTCCTGTCCCAAAGCCTGAGAACAGTCCTGGGCAACCTGAAGGGGACTCAACAAGTAACTGAGGGAGGGACGGGGGAGTAAGCGGAGGGGCACTGGGAAAATGAATGCCATGCTGGGCTGTAAGGAGGGCCCGGAATGGAGAAGCAGCATGCAGATGGCAGAGGAAGAGCCCCCTGGTGCTGTGACTAAAGGCCCACAGGAGGGGCTGCCTGGGGGCCCCGCGGCGGGATGGGAATAGAACTAGTTTCAGTTCGGCAGGCTGTCTGCGGTGCACGGGTCCTGCCCAGTGCCTTCTGGAGCAGCTGGGGGCAGAGGGCAGCGAGGGGTACACAGGGGTCTGGGCTCTGTGAGTGGATCCACCCTCCTTACCTCCACAATTGTGGTTGAGACCTCCTGTCTTTCCCCGCCTCTACCCTCACCCCTTAGGGGTGGCTGCCGAAACTACTGGTGTGAAACTCACGCTTACAACCTGGCAACATCCTCCCCAACTAGAGGCACAGGCCCTCTGAACAGGCCAGCCCCGCCGACCACGACTGGGACACAGACGAGCCCCTGTCCCCACAGGCCCCACGCTTCTGTCACTTTGGGACTTTCGCCTGGCTTAGTCCCTCTGCCTGAAAGACAGTCTCGCCTTCTCTTCCTCAGGTACAGACACTGGTTCCCCCGGGAAGCTCCCAGTTTGCACTGGGCTCCTGAAGCCTGCTCTGGCTTTTATTTGCACGGGGGACACCAAGGTTGCCTGTCAGGGAGTCTGAGAGGCCACAGACAGCCCCAGAATAGCTCTGTGCACCCATGTCACCCGGTGCGTGGAGGGTGAGAACTGCCCGTAATGTCTGCATTGGACCCCTCTGCCCTTCTTCATGTGGGCGCACCAGCTGCCATGCGATCATATAAGCAGACGAAGCCCTTACTCTGTGCAAGGCACCATGGGAAAAACGAGGACGAGGAATCTGGGGGCAGAAAACTTCAGGGTAAAACATCTGATGAAAGGGGAGGGTGTGTGTGCGAACACACACCTGGCACTCGGCCTGGCACTGCCGAGCCTGGGAGCTCCAGGTAGTGGCAGGACAGGGCGGGGCGGGTTATTTACTCACCGGCAGCGTCTACCCCGGACCATAAGCTTCCTGAGAGCAGAGCCTCTGCTGTGTTCACCTCTGCGTGTTCAGAGCCAAACGCAGTCTCACACATGACATGTGATCAATACACAGTTACAAAGTGAGCAAAACGCTGCCACTGGGGCCAGGGAGGCCCCCTTGGATGGCAGGTTTGGCAGTCATGAACCTCAGTCACATCTCTACCAAAGACACAGAGTACCAGAGCCACGAGAGTTTCATTTCTGCTCAGCCACTTTAGGGCCCCAAGCCTGTAACCTGTAGATCGGTCCTGACTTCACGACAACACACACGTGCCGCCTTCCGGGCAGACTGGTCTCTAACTGACCCACGACACCACTTGTGCCGTCACCAGATGAGCACCATCACACAGGAAACTGAAATCCAAGTGTGGGGAAGGAATGGGGACAATGGCAACAAGGCTCCTAAGACATGCCTGAGACTCCAGCCCAGCTCTGCTTTCACAAGTGAACTTCCAGATGTGTAAGCTGGATTTGGAAAAGGCAGAGGAACCAGAGAACAAACTGCCAACATTCGTTGGATCATAGAGAAAGCTAGGGAATTCCAGAAAACATCTACTTCTGCTTCACTGACTATGCTAAAGCTTTTGCGCAGATCACAATAAACTGTGGAAAATTCTTAAAGAGATGAGAATACCAGACCAATTACCTGTCTCCTGACAAAACCTGTATGCAGGTCAAGAAGCAGCAGTTAGAACCAGACATGGAACAATGGACTAGTTCAAAATTGGGAAAAGAGTACATCAAGTCTGTACATGTCACCCTGCTTATTTAACTTATATGCAGAAAACATCATATGAAATGCCAGGCTGGATGAATCACAAGCTGGAATAAAGACCAGGAGAAATATCAGTGTCACATATGCAGATGATACCAATCTAATGGCAGAAAGTGAAGAGGAACTAAAGAGACTCTTGATGAGGGTGAAGAGGAGAGTGAAAAAGCTGGCTTAAAACTCAACATTCAAAACACTAAGATCATGGCATCCGGTCCCATCACTTCATGGCAATTAGAAGGAGAAAAAGTGGAAGCAGTGACAGATTTTATTCTCCTGGGCCCCAAAATCACTTCAGACAGTGACTGCAGCCATGAAATTTTAAGACACTTGCTCCTTGGAAGGAAAGCTATGACCAACCTAGAGAGCATAACAAAAAGCAGAGATATCACTGTGCTGACAAAGGTCTGTCTAGTCAAAGCTATGGTTTTTTTCAGTAGTCATGTATGGATGTGCAAGTTGGACATAAAGAAGGCTGAGTGCTGAAGAACTGCTGCTTTCGAACCGTGATGCTGGAGAAGACTCTCGCAAGTCCCTTGGACTGCAAGGAGGTCAAACCAGTCATTTCTAAAGGAAATCAGTCCAGAATATTCATTGGAGGAGCTGATGCTGAAGCACCAATACTTTGACCACCTGATGCGAAGAGCTGACTCATTGGAAAAGACCCTGATGCTGGGAAAGACTGAAGGCAAAAGAAAGGGGCAGCAGAGGATGAGATGGTTAGATAGCATCACTGACTCAGTGGACCCAAGTTTGAACAAACTCCAGGAGATAGTGAAGAACATGGAAGCCTGGCGTGCTGGAGTCCAGACACGACATAGCAACTGAACAACAATGGGGACAGGGGCAACGAGGCTTCCAGGAAGTGCCTGAAAGCCCAGCCCAGCTCTCCTTTCATGAGTGAAGAGAAAACCACCTCCAGAGATTTGTCGAGACCAAGGCCACCACAAAGACCTAAAACATTAAAACGTTAATCAAACACATGCTATTTAACGCAGATTCTGTCCACCAGGTGTTTTAAACGTTGCCCAAAGCTACCTGACCAGGGAACCCTTTGCAAGAACACCTGTGACGAGGCCTGAGAATGGTGGGTAACCGCAGTCAACACTGCTGTGTGAAGTGGGGCGGGATTTGGAACCCCAAGTCACCTGGAAGAATGGCCCTCCTCTGGACGGAGCGGGCACTACTGTCAGGGATGCACTGGGGGCGCCCGCCTCACCTCAGCTTTCCAAGGTGCCGATGCCAAGTCCAAGGTGGCTGCTCTTGGTCTGAACCCCTCCTCCACTGTCCTCCACACAGCCCTCCTCAGCTCCAGGGCCCCAGGGGGCTACCCCAGCCCAACTGTGATCCCAGCTCCCAGCCAGGGAAAGCCCTTACCCCTGCCTCGATCCCCCCCACCCCCCGCAAACAGCACCGGGGGGCGCGGGGGTGGTGGGGATGGACCTGGAGAGAGGCTGAGAGAAGCCCACAGCACGGGCTCTCCCCCTAACTGTAACCCCCAAGGACCGGGTCTGGGCTCCGGATCTGGTCTACGCAGTCCCGGTGATGAGCACAGATAGGTGAGCCCAGGTGCGAAAAAGTCGCAGATCTCTGCTCTGCGCCACCCCTCTGCCAGATGTCGGAGACCCTCCCTGCTCCCCGAGGCACCGTGGGAGGCTGTGACTGCTGGGACGCTCCGCCTGCCCAGCTGAGCCTGGCCCCACTCCTCCAGCTGCGCCTCTCAGTTCATTCACAGATTCAATCATGAGAATTACTCGGCAACTACGAGTTCCAGTGATTCCACATATCAGTGCCCACCAGGTGCCAGGCATCAAGCCGGCTTCTAGGGTGTGGTGGTGACACGGAGAGACATGTCCCCTGCCTGCCAGGAGCCAACTTCAGGCTTAGTTGAACATTACAACACAGAGGGAGCACAGAGCGCAGGGCTGGGGCACCCGATTCGGTGAGGCTGCAGAAGAGCAGCCCATCAGAGAGGGCTTTTTGGAGGAAGTGCCTTTAAGCACGGAGAAGGCAATGGCACCCCACTCCAGTACTCTTGCCTGGAAAATCCCATGGACGGAGGAGCCTGGTAGGCTACAGTCCATGGGGTCGCTGAGAGTCGGACACGACTGAGTGACTTCACTTTCACTTTTCCCTTTCATGCACTGGAGAAGGAAATGGCAACCCACTCCAGTATTCTTGCCTGGAGAATCCCAGGGATGGCGGAGCTTGGTGGGCTGCCGTCTATGGGGTCGCACAGAGTCGGACACGACTGAAGCGACTTAGCAGCAGCAGCAGCAGCCTTTAAGCAGAAGGCAGAGCAGCACTTGGCCAGGCAGCCAGGAGCAGGGAGGAATGAGGCAGCACTGGAGGAACGCGAGGGAGGTCAGGGTGGGAGGAGTGGGGCGCAATCCCCCACGACTGCACGGCCCAGGGGAGACGCTCCTGGAAGGTAAGCACGGATCACACTTAGGCAAATAGTTCCTTTCCTGAGCAAAGGAACTAAGATGGCTGTGAAGAAGTCAGGGGGTCCCTGAGGTGCAGGCTGCCTCTGGACCCAAGGGGCCACACACCATCCTGTCAGCTGGGAGTGGAGGTCTTTGGGTAAGAAAGGGGTCACCGAGGAGCCAGGTCCTTCTCCTAAAGCACAAACTGCTGACCCAGGGCCAGGGTTGGGGGAAAGGCCTCGGATGGCTGGGTGCCTGTGTGGGAAGCTGTAAAAGCCCCACCCTGAAGGCACCTCTGTTATCTGTGTGACATCTTTGTCAGGAAGAGGGCCCGTAAACTGTCTCCTAAAAGAGGAGGTGAGGAGGGTCAGAAAGAACAGGCGAGTTTTACAAAGCCTCATGCTTGACAGAATTAAAACCGTGGGCTTTCTGACATCACTGCTACAGGCAGGGCTCACTGGTGTCTTTTCTGCCCAGAGATTGACTGGTGGCAAAATCCTTAAAACAAAATAACTTGTGCATCTATTACAGATGCAGCAGGAAAGGGGGATGGAGTGGGTACATATCTGAAGCCAGTCTAAGGTGGAGGAGTCCCGAGGGAAAGGGTGGGTGGCGGCAGCTGCCCAGATGCAAGGGGCTGGCCTGGACCCCAGCGGCAGCCCCGTGGTAGCAGGGTGTGTGTCCCAACCCTCCAGGGTGACACAGGTCTTGGGAATCCCATCTTTAAACGCCTCCCAGCCTCTGCCATGTAGTCACAGCAAGAACACTCCCAGGTGGGGTGTCCAGAACTCTCAGATGGTCTCACCCGTGGGCCAGTGGTCACTGATCGTGGGGTACTGACGGACCAGGCAGGTATTCAGTGCTTTGCCAGCAACACTGTCCTGAATCTTCACAACCACCTGAAGGGGCAGGTCCTTAGTTTACAGAACAGGAAACGGAGACTCAGAGAGGCCAAGTGACTTGTCCAAGGTAGGGCTGGGCCTCCAACCCAGGCAGGCCTGACTCTGGCCTCCACTGCTATCCACGCACCGCGGGGGCAAAAGGGAGAAGTCACTACCCTAGTCTGCCTCCTCCCATCTCTCCTGCTTAGGAGGGCCTTGAAGCTGAGACACCGAGACTTTTCTTTTGAGAAGTAACATCAGGAATAAAGCAGCTGCAGCGAACATTCTAGACAGACATCTCTGGAAGAGTCCCAAAGAAACTAGGGGGTGAGCGGTGGGCTTTCACCAAGTCACAAGACCATCTGCTTTGGATGAGCAAGCATGCAGTTAAGCCAAGGGCAGATCCTCATGGTCCTCAAAGAAAAAATGAAGACCCACCCCGAGGTGCACGCTCCACAGAGAGGCAAGCTACGCCGTCTTCATCTGTCAAACGTGTAACTGTGGGATGCTCTGTGTAACACTTCCACTGTCTTAGCTGGAAACACACACACATATTCACCCCCACACGCAGGCTTTCCTTCTTCATTGCGCTGTGCAGGGAGGTATGTACACAGAAACCACGGGCAGGCCTGCTCCGCGACAAGCTCTGGCACCCCCCCGTGGCTGCTTGACTGCCTCTGTGTCTGAGGACGTCTGTTAAACTAAACAGAAGAAACTCTGTAGACCCAGGAGAACACACTGGACTACCTTGGCCTGTTGTTTATCCCCCTGCTAAAATGATGTCTCCAACACCTGCCAGGAAACAGCTCCCATCTGGAAAGCCACTTACAATTCTTGACCAAAATGTCAGTAAGGTACTTGTGTGAAATGAGCTTTAATCCTGGGCTGATGTGGCTTAATCTTCTTATCTGTGCAAAAAATATGGAAAGCATCTTGCCAACACAAACAACGGTCTGTTAATACATGGCAACCGCTTTAATCCCCCAACACTTACTATCTCAACCCTTCGAGCAGTTTCTTTTCTCAGGAATTATTATAAACAGTTCGGTGCAGCAACATAAAGGTGAATTTGTCACCAATGTGTCAACGCTGTCCACCAGCTAATTCTCCAGTGAAGAATGGAACTGATCTCCATCATGCTGTTGCTAGGCGACGCCTCTGATCTCATGCACCGCAGACTCCGCGGCCCCACGGCCCAGCCACTGCGGGGTGTGGGCCCCTTCGTTCCTTTTTTGGTGCTCAAATGTGTTTTGCCTCAGGCAGCTCTCGACTGGTCTCACGGAGACCACAAGGGCACATGGTTGGGAGAGGATGATCTTACCCCTTCTTTCTGGAATGCTCTTCCTCACACTGTTACCTTCACATACCGAAATCAAGCCACTCTTCAGGGCTCCAACCTTACCCTGACAACAGCGGGGATAACAAGTGGCTCATATTTGTTCAGTGGCCCTTCCTAGACCGTGGCACTTCACACACCCCATCTCATTCAGTGTCATCACAGCCCCATGGCAGAGAAATCATTTATCATCTCTGATTTGCAAATCACGAAGCCAGACTGGGAGGCCTTGGAGAGATGGGTGCCCTAAGTCATGATGGGTCCCAACAGCGGGGGTGGGACCAAAACCCTAAGCCTGACTTCCGAGTTGGCTGCCTCATGTCCCTCACAACCTCTCGGGCCAAGCTACATCCACCTCCTTCTCTTCTAGAACTATCGGCCCTGCAGCCCCCTGCGACCTTCCCATCCCTGCCCCATCCACTCAGACTACAAGCTGTAGGGGCACACTCCGCACTGTGCATACCCCTGGGCCTTAAATCCCAGAAAAACCCCATTCGCCTATTACTAAATCAAAGTCAGCAACCTCACCTACACCAACCAAGAAACCAGGGAGCCAGCTTCGACAGCAGTTCTCTGTTCTACCACTAGATGGCGTGACAAGAGCACGGCTGAGCTGAAGATTGGGGGGTGGGGGGGCAGTTCCCAAGGGCAATCTCAGGACTACAAGACCTCTGCGGAGGCTGCAGACCAACCAAGGAAACCTGGGAAGACAGGCACTGGGTTCTGTATGCGTTCAGGTGGGCCTCCACCACCCGGGGTTGGGATTCCCAGCAGGTGAACTCACTTTCTCCACATGTGCCAGCGTCTGTCAGCGTGGATGGGACCCCTACCCCCACCCCCACCCCGTCGGTTCAGAAGGACTGGACCCAACGATGCACATCCAGAGCTCAGGAAGCAGCTGGCATCATTATCTTACTCTAATTACACATAGGACACTGCAGATACACTGACACCATCTCAAAGCATGGGTCCTGGACTCGACTCCAGTCGCTAGTCCCTTTCCAAGGGCCGCCTGGACACAGGGACACCTCACCACACACGCTCCATCTCTTAGAATCCCTTGAACCCTTCTGAGGCTGAGAGAATCACCAAGATGATTGGCCAGTCCACCGGCAAAGCCCTGCTCACAGCAGTATGACTTCCTGAGTACCCACAAGGGGCCAGGGGCCAGAGACAAGACAAAAGGTGTATGGGGCCACGGCCCTCTTCTCGTGGGAAGAGGAAGGAAAAACAAGAAGCAGAGGCGTGCAGGGGTCACAAAGAGGCGCTGGAATAAGAAGGATGCTAAAGCAGGGCAGTGGGCAGAAGGGGGCCTCAGGTGGGAGAGGGCTTATCCAGGCCCATCTGAACCTTGACATGAAGGGGCGAGCCAGGTGAAGGCAGAGTACACCTGGCGGGGGGAGCCCTCAGCACGAATGAACTAAGGACAGGAAGAACCCTGAGGCCAATATGAGCCAAGAGTTCCTGAAGGGAGCGGGTGAGCCAAGAGTTCCTGAAGGGAGCGGGGGAGGAGAGAGGGAGGGTGTGTGTGGTGAGGAGTCAGTGGAGGTGTGGCATTCATATCCCACCCCACCCTGGCAGGGGTCCTCGGGCAATCTTTCCCATCTTGGTGTGCTGAGATGTTTTTAATAAGGTCACCCCGGGGTGGTGAGGAGAAGAGATCTCCGGTGGATGGGAGTCTGACTGTTCTGAGGACAGAGCCTTCAGTGTCTGAGCTGGGGGAGGGCTGAGACGACCGTGCGAGGCTGTGGAAGCATGGCCCGCTTGCTCAGTGGCCGACGCTGTGGGAGAACACGACCCTCACTCTGACAACAAGACTCCATGAACAGGGGTCCCCTCCACGTGGCACTGATGATGAGTGACCCAGGCCCTGGATCCTCGGATTCCCAGTGGCCACTCAATGCTGCAAAATGTTTTTTCTCCTCTGAGCACAGGGGGGGCCTCTTTTCTAACTCCTGCCACCGTAGAAGCCACGCTCTCTGGAACTGTTTTCCCCAAGCTTGCTCTGCTGTGACAGATACAACACAGGCGTTCATTCTGGGCCGACGAATTCCTGAAACCCTGTGTGGCCAGCCTGGGGGGGGTGGTGGTTAATTTAGCAAAGGCATTTAAAATACGATGCAAAAGCGAGGCTTGCCTCCTGAACAGGGCATGGAGAAATCACTGTCAGGTTTCTGTCAGGAGACAGCTGCCCGGGGAGTCAGAATGACCCACTGGGAAGCATGAGCTGGGCTATGAGACTCAGTGGCTGGAGGTGGGAACATTGAGACAGGCCGACTCTTCCTACAGACCTGGCCCTGGGCTTCAGCCCCCATGCAAGGGGATCGCTCAGACGCAGAGCATCATGGAAGGCCCTCATTTTGAACTTGGAACAGTGCTGAAGGTCATGGAAAACACTGTTCCCCCTTGACTGGGACATGAAGTCCACCACATCATGATGCCAATGGCTGCCAAGAGGCCATATGGGAAAAAAAAAGGTCGGCAGGGTGAGCCCTAAGCTTTAGCTGGCAAACAATTTACTCCTGGACAGTTTTATTTGCCCCCCTCCCTCCCACTGGGCGATGTCTGAACATTTTTGGTTACCATGAGGGCAGGAGCTGCTAACGGCATTTGGCAGATGGAGATCACGATGCTGACCTGCATCCCACTGTGCACAGGATGATCCCCCAAGCCCAGAGAATGAGCCTACCCACACATCAACTGTGCAGAGGTTGAGAAACCACATATGGATTATGTACAAGGAGGCCGGGTGAGATCCCTAATTCACGTGCTGCTGCTGCTGCTAAGTCGCTACACCAAAGTAAATTCTCAGTGGGTCAGACAGTACAAATCAGGGTGACACCCCAGCTTCTGTGAATAACCTCCTCTCTCTCCCCACTCAGTCTGTGTATTTAAATGTGTGCAGCATCTCAGGACTTCAGTAGAGATGACTATCCCACACAGTCGTGTGTGTGTGGGGGGGGGGGGTGGGTGGGGAGAGAGATCAACAGAATCCCCTAGCCCAGGGTACTCAAATGGTGGTGATTTTGCCCCCAACAGGATATCTGACAATGTCTGGAGACATTTGGGTAGAGACCAGGGACACTGCCAAGCATCCCATGAGACACAGTGCAGCTGGAGGACAGCTCCCACCAGCACCAGTGAAATTTGGCTATGACCTGAAAGCTTTCTCTCTCCCTAGGATCCCATCAGGTAGTAGGAACTGACGTGGCCCCCCACACACCAGTGGGCCAATCACTTGCCATATAGTCCCTTCACAACAATCCTCAGACTAAAGAGCATCGTTCCTATTTAACAGATGCAGGAACTGAGGTCAAACAATCTGTCCAAGATCCTGGGCAAGGAAGTGACAGAGATGAGACACAAACCTAGAGCACTTCCAACTATGCCACGAGCTATCAGCTGGAGGCTGCCTGTCAGCTCCAGTCTAAGGTTCCTGCGAGGCTCAAGCCAGGGGAGAAACTCACACGGACCCCATTCAGGCCCTTCACAAGGGGGCTCCAAGACAGAAGCCAATGTTTCTCAAACCTTTTGACCTTGGGATCCCTTTCCACACTTGTAAGTTACTGAGGATGCCCAAGAACTTCTGTAAATGTGAGCTACAGCTATTGATATCTACTATGTTAGAAACTGGAGAAGGAAATAGCAACCCATGCCAGTATTCTTGCCTTGACAGAGGAGCCTGGTGGGCTACAGTCCATGGGGTCACAAAGAGTTAGACACAACTGAGCGACTAAACAATAAGAACATGTTAGAAACTGAACTAAGAAACATCAGAAATTAATTTACTTAAGATAATAATAGTGAAAGTTTACCTAGATAATACACTTTTATGAATAATAACTATTTTTGAAACAAAACACTAGGGAAAAGAGGGACATTATTTTATATTTGGACCCATGTTTTAACATCTGGCTTAACAGGAGACAGCCAGGCTTTCCTATCTGCTTCTGCAGCCTATCTGTTGCACTATACAACCTCTGGGAAAAAACTCCACCATCCATTCACAAGAGGAGTGTGAAAAAGGCAAATGATGCCTTTGCATTGTTATGAAAATAGTTTTGAACTCGCAGTCCCCTTGAAAAGGCTGAAAAGTTCCCTTGAAAACCGGACTCCTGGGGCCCCTGGACTATCTTGGAGAAACACTGCTCTGAGCGCTAGCATTTCGAGCGCACAGAATCCTGAATTAATGATGGACCGCCAGGAACCGTCTGCTGAGGGTCTCTGCCAGGAGCACCCAGTGCTCTGAACACATCAGAGAGGTGCTACAGCCACCGGACTGAAGCCCACAGGCCGGCCGAGGTCAGGCAGGCACGGGGAGAGGGGGGAGTGGGCAGGTTCCCAGCTGGCAGGGGTTGGGGGGGGTGCCTGTGGTGACTGGGAAAGCACAACCTGTCTCAAGGAGGCAGCTGTGCCTCAGTCCTGGCACATCACCGCCGGGCAGGAACTCCAGCTGAGGCTGGTGCTGTTTTCCAAGAGAGGTCAGAAATCTGGACTGTTCTTTCCCCTGAGGCCTTAGAATTCTTTATCCACTCCTAACTAACAGCAAACAAAGACAAACCCAGCAGACCAGCTTATACACTGTTTGCCCCAGAAGTGAGGTCACAGCTCCTGCCTGTGGTTTTGACTCCGGCTCTGTGCTGTAGAAAACCAGTGGGGTCCTAGACATCGTGGACCTCCTGCAGCCACCTCCGACGGTGCAGCCAAGCATTGGTTTTAATTTTCCTCCACATTCTCCTTAAAATAAACGTGACGTGCAGTCAGGGTTAGGATTCACAGCAAGGGCTACACAGCTGCACCAGGTGCCAAGACAACCAAGGATGAGGCCGAGTGTGGATACCCGGGGGCCTCACCCTGCTCTGAGGCCCTGAGCTGTCTAGCTTCCTACCCAGAAGCGCACAGCCACACCGGACAGGGCTCCATGGGATCACAGGAAGGTGGCAAAAACAAAGCTCCAAACAAAACAGAGAACCCCTGCTGCTTGTTGCTGGGTGCCACCACCAGATCCTGAATGGACAACGACGCAAAGCCGGCTGCCTCCTGATCACTTCAAAGTACCATGGAGAGCTACCTGCCAAGGGCTCGGCGAGGTGAGTAGCAGCTACCTCTGCCCGCTGCCTTTGCCAGGCAGTTCCCGTTACACGAGGAAGAGGCCCTGTCCAAGTCCCCCAGGCGCATCCTACTGCTCCCCAAACGGCCCCCATCTCCCACTTTACTCCAGCCCATTCTCTGTCTCTGAACTCAGGTGGGAATTCGACTGGCACCTAAAACACCCCCTTCGCCAGGCCCAAACACTGCCCCTCTTCCAACACCATTCAAAGCTCTGCCCTTACTTCCTGTCACCTCTCTCTCTCCAGATGCTTCAGCATGTAAGCACACAACAGAACCCAACCTGTCCTATACCCAACGGTGCCCGTGGGAAATGGTGGCACAGTGCGGAAGAATCCGCCTGTCAATATAGGAGATTTGGTTTTGATCCCTGGGTTAGGAAGATACCCTAGAGGAGGAAATGGCAATACATTCCAGTATTCTTGCCTGGGAAATCCCATGGACAGAGGAGCCTGGCAGGGTACAGTCGATGGGGTTGCAAAGAGTTGGACACAACTTAGTGACTAAACAACCACAGTGGGACTGCTGGGTGAGTCCGTTCTCCAGTTAACTGAGAGGCAGGCTGAAGATATGGTGGAAAAGGTTTAAACTTGCAGAACTACAAGCATGTTTTGTCTGTACACAGGATCTCAGGCAAAACTTAAAATTTTCTTCCAAGTATACAAAGGCATGGCACCCTCAGCCCTCATCTGCCTCAGGTGAGAGGCACGGGAGAGCTCAATGTACACTCTGACTGCAGGGCAAACCTCAGGGTTAATGTTTATTGTTTAAGTTCATAAAACTTTGAAAAATTGCTTCTCACTTATCCTAAGTATCAAGCTCAACTTGAGGGCAGGGCAAGGGGGTGGTGAGAATCAAGTGAATGGAGGACTCCAACCATCGGAGATCTAGCACATCAATAAACACTCAGCTGCATCTCATCCTCTCAGGGGTTAGGTTTGAAATTAACAAGGTGAGGGACTTCCCTGGCAGTCCAGTGGTTAAGACTGAGCTTCCACTGCAGGGGAGATGGGTTAGATCCCTGGTAAGGGAACTAATATCCCACATGCTGCACAGCATGGCCAAAAGCCAAACAAACAAAAAGCAAAAAACAAGTCAGGTGAGCACTGAAGAAAGACAAATCACCCTTGAAAATCTCTGGACTGCTACCTGGTCAGGCCAGATCAGGGGTTCTCAATGGGGGACAACTATGGGAGTCCCCCACCCCCCCATCAGGGGACACTGAGCAATGTCTGGACATTTTTGGTTGTCATGACAGCGGGAGGGTGCTACTAGCATCTAGCAGGCGGAGACCAGGGAAACAGATCAACATTCTAGGACACCCAGCACAGCACCACAACAGAGAATGCTCTGGCCCCAAATGCCCCGAGTGCCCAGGCTGGGAGCCCATGGCTAGATGATCATGTGATCAAAGTCAAGACAGAACCAAAGAGGACGGACAGCCCAGCTCTGGCCGCATCCCATCCTGGGCACGCCCCAAGGCCATTTTGTTCAGACTCGCTCCTTGCTCTCTCTGGCTTTGCCTTGAGCACTTCAGCTAAATGTGTCTATAACATAAGTCCTCCACAGTAAAAATAGCTGCCATTTCCTGACTGTTTATTACTGGGCTGAGATAGGCTCTAAATGATTTATATGTATTAATTAGGCCAGGACTCAGAGCAACCGTGTGATAGATACAATTACCATTTTCCTCATTTTACAGGTGAGGAAACTGAAGCTCAAAGGGGTTAAGGAGTTGCCTAAAGTCACTCAGAGAGCACAAGGCAGAGTCAAAGCACAAGCCCAGTTCCAAGGCAAAGACTCGGGCCCACCATCACCTCATATCACAGGTCGCGGCTGAGGGTGACACACCATGTCTGAAGATACTCTTGATGGTCATGACCCCTGGAGTAGGGCTACAAGGGAGGAAGTATGCTATTGGCATTGTGTGTGTAGTCAAAGATGTTGCTGGGATGCTCAACATCCTACACAGCGGAGGACAGCCCCTCAACAGAGACTTATCTGGTCCAACATGTCAAGAGGACCAAAGCTGAGAAGCCTGCTCTGTACCATCTCTCAGGTTTCCACCATGTGTCTCTGCAGGCCAGCAAGGCATCATGTGTATATGGTATCAAATATTAAGGCGGGGATCTAGAATCCAAGGTCTCCTACAGCTCCAATACATTCTGCTCACCTTCTTCACCTTCACCAGAAACCAAATGCTGTCTTCACATCCTGATGCTAGTCTACCAGGCAGAATAACCCCAGACACAAGATGGTTAATGACTCTGGGATGTGTCAACAGTGAAGTGCCGAGCAGAAGATTCAAGGACACAAGTGTACTCCCCCCACCACACACACACACACACACACACACACACACTCTCTCTCTCTCTCTCTCTCTCTCTCTCTCTCCTAGGAAACATTCCAATGGGACTTTAAAAGTCACAGACTGTAGGACTACCAGCAAGGGTTGTGGGAGTGGCTGTCACCATCCCTGAAGAGATCACCATGGCAATGAGAGCCAACAAGACGTTGAATTCGATATACAACTGGAAATGCTTGTCTCTACACAAGCATGGCCCTCCTAACCAGTACTGTACTACTCAAGCTGGCTGTTCTCAACCCTTGTTGCACAGCAGGATCATGTGTGCTGCTTTCTGTCTCTACAGATGCCCAGGAGTAAGGATGGGTCTGCTTAGGATCCCAGTCTAGAAAGACAGAAGCCAAGAGGGCATGTGAGCTTCAATGACAAGTGGGAAAGCACACGTATGGGGCAGTCCCTTAAGCTTCACGATGCATAGGAAAGGAAGTCCTAGTTCACACAGAGGATAAGAAACTAAACATGCTGGCGGGCTGCACAAGCCAAAACCAGAAATAGAGTCAAGAAACACGTGACAACCAACTAAAGGACGGTAGAGATATGGGAGGCATAAAAGGCCACTAGGATTTGATTTTTTTGAGGACAGCTAGGCCAGAACTAGTGTTAGAGGCAAAGTACTAGGTGGGTGTGGCATTTACTAGGCAAAAACTTTAAGTACAAAACATTCCATTGTCTCTATTTTATACACTGTGTGGTTCAGCTATGCAACTGACAGCTCATGTGCCAGTACCTATGCTAGAAATGGTGTCCCTGGATAACCAAAATCCATAATTTTCCCTTTGTGCTCACAGGTACACCTCACTTGTTCATTTAACAAACATTCCCTGGATCCCTATACCCTGCACCAGGCACTATTCTACATTGGGGTGGGGGAGCCATCAATGACAGACAGAAACCCTCCTCCTCATGGAACTTACATTCTTGAAGGGGGTATTCAGATAAGCAAGTCAACCCAGCTTGCTGGTAGGTGACAGGCACTTTGGAGTAACGCGAAACAAAGTAAAGGGGATAGGGAATGAGGATAAAATTTAAAATAGGTGGTCGGAGAAGTTCTCAATAAAGCAACATGTAAGGAGGAACCTGAAGGAGGTACAGGAGCAAGCCACAGGGACAACTGGAGGAAGACTGACTCAAGCAGAGGAACCAGCAGGTCCAGAGGCATAAAGGAAGGAGGGTACAGAGCACAAGACGGATGCTGAGAAAGCTGGAGTAGTTAAAGCAGGGCAAGTCGGGAGAGAGTGGTGGGAGGGGAGGACAGGGAGGTCTTGGGGTGCAGACCTTCTGGGTTGGGAAGCTGCCAGATGGGTGAAGGTTGCAGAGAGGACCAAGCAGTGGCAGCAGCAGTGGTGAGAAGCAGTCATTCTCTGGAAAGATTTTGAAGGTAGAACTGACAAAGATGTGCTGCAGCAGGTGAGACAAAGTCGCCAAGGGCGAATTCAAGGTGTCTGGCCTGAGCAATTTTAAACAATGGACCTGGTATTTACTACTAGGGGAGAAAGTTGGCAGGGTGGGCAGGTTTGGGGGAGAAAGTCAGGGGTTTTATTTGATATGACATCCAAATGGAGGTGTTGAATGAGCCCTGAGTTCAAGAACGTGAACGGGCCAAACTCGCAAATATATAAGGTGTGTCCTATTGACTCTCATTTATCCAGTGCCCATTCTGCCTTTAAATGGATCTTGTGAATGGAACGCCTCAACCCTCCACCAGCTCCTTTAACTTATCAAAGAGATGTGGTACAGATGAGAGGTGAAGTGGGGGCTCTGAAGTTAGACCACGCTGATGCACATCCTTGCTCCTTACTAGCTGTGTGACCTGCCTTGGAGGAGTAACTTAACCTTTCTAACTCAGTTTCCTCATCGACAACCAGGGCTTGACGGTACCTTCCTCTGGGAACTTCTGTGCGGAGTGAGGACTACTCCAGATAGCTGCCCACCCAAGACTTTGAACAGTATCTGGTACTGCCCCAAATGCTCCACCAGGGTGAGCACTTAGGCTTGTCATTTGTGCGGGGGAAACCTCAGGCCAGCAGGGAGCAGGGTATGAGGGGGAACCAGGGCTAGGCAGGCAGACCGCTTGCCCATAGCTGTGCACCTAGAAACGGAGGACGCTAAAAACAAGCCTCAGAAAGTCCTGAAGCTATGAGCGATCTCAACATCACAGTTGATTTCATCAGACATCGGCTGATGGCGCGCTTTCTCTGAGCTGTTCGCAACTGTAACCTTGTCAAAATCGTTCAGTTGGGATGTCAGCGCTTCGCAGAGGAGAGGATCACACAGCCTTGTCTCTCTCTGGAAGTGCAACCAAAAAAAGGGGCGAAAAACAGCTAGGGCTTTCAGCGGCCCACACCCTGCGGCTGGGGCCTCAAGGAGCCAGGACGAGGCGTGACTCTCGGTCGCCACGAAGGATCCGGGGTAACTGGCGGGAATTGGGGGGCTGAGTTGAGGGTGGGGGTGAAAACAGACCGGACGTTCTCAATCCTCGGCGTGGGGCACGGCCACAGGATTAGGGGGTGGGCCGGCTTGGCAGCCAGGCCGAGTAAGGGGGAAACCCGGGTCCCCGAGAACGAGGGGGCGGGGAGAGAGCGTGGCGCGCTGGGCCCGCGACCAGGCCCCAAGATCTATTTACATCCGAGGTCGAGGCGCTGCGGCCGTGCCTCCCGCCCCCTTCGGCCCCCGGCCTGGCCTGCGAGGCGGAAGGGCCTCCGGATCGCGGTCCCCGCCGTCTCCCGTGCCGTCTGGCCGGACGGTGGCGGGGCCGGGGCTGCCGGGACTGATGGGTCGGGCGGGTGAGCCCGGCCTGAGGGGACGCAATGGGGGGCGGCTGCAAGGCCAGCTGGGCCGCTCTTCCGGAGCAGACAGGTCCCCCGCACCCGGAGTGTTCACCCCTCGGGCCTGTGGCCCCCGGACCTCCCGCCGCCCGTTCCCTGGCCGCCAGCTGGCCCCCGACGGCGCCTCCCCTACCTTCGTTCGCCAGGTCCGCCATTTTACTTCCTTAAGCCCTCCCACAAGGCCCCGCGCCGGCCCGGGCTCGTCTGCTTTCTGCCAGAAACTCCCGCGCGTGCGCACTTTCCAAATCGACTCCGAGCGAGGCGGGCAGCTAGCGCCTGCGCGCGGAGCCCGGCGCGGAGACGAGCTCGGGGTCGCAGTACGGTTCAGGCCAAGCTCGTAGCACGCGCCTGCGCATTAACCGCCCCCGCCTCCTTTTCCCGCCGGCCGAGGGGGCGTGGGCAGGGCAGGGCAGGGCGCACGCGCAGTGAGCCTCGAGCGCGCGGCGGGCAATGTGGGATCCGAAGTTCTTTACAGCCGCCCGGCCGGAGTGGGTTTTCATGCCCCTGCTTTCCAGTTGTTTTCCGGCCCTGCCCCCGAGGCTGGAGCCTGGACAGCGGAGGGCGCCGCAGCAAAGGCCTTCTTCTAGGTAAATCCCTGGGTTGGGGCGGGGGGAGGCTTTTCACGTGCGCAGGCCCGGGGCTTGGAGGGGACCCTGGAGGGGGGTCTTGGGGCGCCCTATGTCACCTCAGGCCTCAGTTTTCCCTTCTAAGGAACCAGTACGTCAGGCAAACTTTCTGAGGCCACGTGGAGAGGTGGGGGATGGTTGGGGGAAGTAGAGGTCAGAGGTTGAAGATCACTGGCCAAAGGAAAGGTTCATGGGGGTGGGGCGAGGCTCAGATGTTGATCGGGGGACTCAGCGCAGGGGACCTGACCTCATTGAACCATCAGAATGGGCGTTCCAGGACGAATGGCCCACGAGGCCCTGGACCCAACGGCGACTGTCTTCGTAAGTTCACGTGGGCTGGCTATCGCCCACAGTCTGGAAGACAGTGAAACCTACACAGGCGAGAAAAGCAGGCACCGGGGCAACCAGGCAAAAATTGAACTATAAGTACTGCCTTGGTGGTTGAGCATTTTCGGAGTTCGAGTGTGTGTGACTGAGATGTAAGTGAGTATCTAGTCCCAATCCTCAGTTTCCTTCTTCCCCGAGGAAAACGGCTGTGCGTGCTAAGTCATGGCAGACTCTTAGCGACCCCATGGACTGTAGCCCACCAGGCTCCTCTGTCCTTGGGATTCTCCAGGCAAGGATACTGGAGTGAGTTGCCATGCCCTCCTCCAGAGGATCTTCCCCACCTAGGGATCAAACCAGCATCTCTTAAGTCTCCTGCTTTGGTGGAGAGATTCTTGACTACTAGCGCCGCCTGAGAAACGGCCTGAGACGGTCAAAGCGACTCTCAAAGAGGATGCAAGAAGCCTCCAGTGCGGGGGCCTTGAGTGCACAGGGAAACTCAGGCATAGGGACCAGCTGAAAATGGAGAATAAATATTATAGGCCTAGGGAACCAAAGAAAGGGAGAGCTAAGGATTCTTCCTCTGACATTCCCCCCCCCCGCCCCCCACTGGGGAGGATGTTGAGATTTTGGGCAGTATAGTCCTCCTGCCAGGACTAGACACTGAGTAAGGCTCTGTTGAAAGATAGCACTGTTGCCTGGTTGTAGGAGACAGAGTGGTCTATGCTGAGTAGTTAAGTTGGAAGCTGATCTGATGCTTTTCCTCTGGTTGCTTAACTAGAATTTGTCCGGATAAAAATGAAGATTTTACATGAGAGCTTTGCTCCAAAGAAATGGGACATAACTCCTCCCGGCTGCTCATGATTTTCTCAGGTGATAGAGAAATTTCCGGGAATGGTGGAGGCCGAGTCCTCATACCGTGCAGTGGTCCCCTAGGGAAACCCACTCATTAATTAAAACACTTGCTTGTCCAGGGATCTCAAGTAAGAATTGGCCGTTGATTGATCTGAGCACCCATGGTGGTCTTAGACTGCCCAAGGGAGTTACTGAGACATGAAGGAGGGCTGAAACGACTCTGGGGTGACTCCTGGAGGAGTTAAGCTCACAGGCAGCACACTGGCCCACCACACAATTTCACTAGTAAATTTTACCCATGACAAATTCAACTTAAAATGGAAAATAAAACCCCTTAAACATGGAAACATGGGGCATCAGAAAACAGCCTCTAACACCAGCCTGGTTTATGCATGTACAAAACTTATTCTTGCAGGTATCTACTTGGAAATTAAAGGAAAATTTTTGTCCTGAAAATAGCCAAAGTAGGCTCTTTTACTGCATAGGCAGTTGTTAAAGAAAGCTAGCTAGAGATAATCTAATAAATTTTCATCTATGAGCTCTCTGTGTTTGTCTGTAGGTATGTAATATTATGCTTTACCTGTGGATGAAGTTATCAGAATTATTTTGTAAATAAGCACTACTTAATTGGCTTGAAAAAATTAAGAGCTTATATAAATTCTCAAAATGCAAACGATAACTGGCCAGAGTTTTAGATTCATGAAAACTAAAAAAATATTCAATATTAAGTTAATATCTGATGTTAAAGTTTTAATATAGACATGTCTTTAGAGCCATCAACGTTAGGTATAATACTTTTATTGATTAAACAAATGCCAGAAAGTCTGCTTCCAGACGAGGTAACTATAGCTCATGTAAATAGTCACCAGGAAAGGAATTCTATGGAAGCCACAGGGAACAGGCTCAAAGATGAAACCACAAAGTGAGCCTCTCTAGGGGAGAAAATGAAGCTATTGAACCTAATTTCAAACACCCAAACTGAAGACCAAAGATGGGTGTTACCTGATGGAAGGAAAATGCTAAGTAAGCCCATGATGAGGGAATTAATGCCCATTGGGGTCCCCAGGCTATGTAAGATACAATACTTAGAAACTATGGTTGCCTGAGAATTTACACCATTGCGAAACAGGTTTACAGAAGCTGTGTAGCCTGCCAGGAAATTAACAAGAGGGTGATTAGGAAAACACACTCCGGGAGGCAGACCTCCTGGGCTAAGACCAATTTCTAAGAAACTATATACTGACCATTTCCTCTACCTTTATCATCCCCCAGATTAAAAGGACACCTCACCCAGACTCTGCCTGTAGAATTCATCACTTCCAGCCAGGTGACTTGGTGTTAATCAAAACCTGGAAAGAAGATAAACTCCAACCAAGCTGGAAAGGCCCTTATCAAGTGCTCCTGACCACTGAGACAGCCGTGTGGACTGCTGAAAAAGGTTGTACTCATTATACACGAGTCAAGGGGCCAATAAAAGAGACCTCAAAGGGAAGGGAAAGGACCAATGAGCAGCATTTAAAGGTAACTTTAAGAAAACCTTATTAAATCCTTCCCTCCGAATCCTCCCCTTCACAATAACCATTAACCATGTGGCCACACCTTTGGAAACTGGTATGGAAACTGGTAAAAAGTTAGAGTAGAAATTGGCAAGGAACCCCTGATTATCCAATCAGGTTGATTGTCAATATAACCAAAACCTTGTCACCCCAGACTATTAAGTTTTGATGCCTGCCGAATTTTACCTTGTGGAAACTTAGAAAACCAGAGACAGTTGTTGCAGGCAGATAAGTATCTTTGCCCTGAACTAGATTTGGTTTATACTAAAGCAAGCCCCTGCATGATGGATCACCCGGTTTCAGGACTGGACGGTAAACATAGGGTGAGTGACTCCTAGTTGGAGGCCTTTGAAAGACAAAATACACCTAAGGGCATTCCACCGGAAGCCTGTCAAAATCTAAAATGCAACCCTATCCTCTTGACTGTTAACAACCCAGCTATCCTAGATTAAGAGCCAAAAGTAGCATCTCAGGTATACGGGTTAGGGACAGATGTCACTGGGAAAGACCCCCTGGGGTGATTTCTTCTTAACTTTATTGAAAATAAAAACCTCCAGTGTATTGGAGACTGTCCTGACCCCGAGCTCCGAAAACCGTGTTCTATTAATGATCTCCAAAGAATAGAAATAATTGAGGTAAAAAGATCTAAGACAGACTTTAGAAATTGAGACAGGGTATGGAGAGACGAATGCCTGGGTCGAATGGGTCAAATTTGCAGTGCAAGCCCATCATAAGAGTGATTGTTACGCGTGTGTGGCCGGACACCCACAGGTGCAGGTGGTTCCATTCCCCCTCAGATGGGACACTGATCTGGGATGAGTGCACCACATGTTGGCCCTTTACGAGGACAAAGATGCGCGGGGAAAAGACCTGCAAGAATCTATCGTGACTCTTTCCCGAACTGCAAAGGTCGGACCCAAGAGCCGTCCCCTCTTTCTCCATAGGGAATATGAACCAATGCCGGAGATGCAAGAGACTTGGGTTCGATCCCTGGGTTGGGAAGATCCTCTGGAGAAGGAAATGGCAGCCCACTCCAGTATTCATCCCAGGAAAATCCCGTGGACAGAGGAGCCTGGCAGGCTAC
Source organism: Giraffa tippelskirchi (assembly GCF_054371585.1). NCBI lineage: Eukaryota > Metazoa > Chordata > Mammalia > Artiodactyla > Giraffidae > Giraffa > Giraffa tippelskirchi. Next base: position 94,703,564 of record NC_137280.1, on the reverse strand, counting down.
GGTCCGTGGGGTCACAGAGAGTCAGACATGACTGAGCACAGCAAGGACTCTTGCCTCTAGGCAGGGGGCAGAGTTCAGTAGGCCCATGGGGGAACTTGCGACCTGAACCAGCATCTTGAACGTTACTGATGAGCCGGACAACCGTAACTACTCAACCTTCCATAGACCCCGGGCTGATGTCTGGTGGTTTTGTGGGAAAAGGAACCTCCTAGACTGACTGCCGTCAAGTTGGACAGGGACTTGTGCTTTCATTCAGTCGGCCATTCCTTTCACCCTGGCGTTCCACAAGGTACCTGAAAAGCCACTGAAGTCGGAGAACAGCGGTGGACTCCTTTGACATATATATATATGTACATATATATTGATTCAATAGGAGTCCGTAGGGGAGTTCTTAATGAATTCAAGGCCTGAAACCAAATAGCTACAGGGTTTGAGTCAGTACTTTTTAGGTGGTCCACAGTTAATTTAAAAAAAAATGTAGATTGGATTAATTACATATATTATAACCAACAGATTTATCAGATATACCAGAGATGCCCTCCAAGGAGTAGCTAGCTAATTGGATGCCACCAGTCGGATGGCCTGGGAAAATAAGATTGCACTGGACATGATAACTGGCAGAGAAAGTGGGTGTTCCTGTTATGCTGGGCGGGAAATGCTGTACTTTTATTCCCAACAATACAGCTCCTGATGGAACCATCACAAAGGCCTTATAAGGACTAACGACCTTAACCAATGAGCTGGCAGAAAATGCTGGAATTGATGATCCATTCACAGATTGGTTAAAAGGATGGTTTGGAAAATGGAAAGGTATGGTTGCCTCAGTTCTCACCCCTCTCATAACAGTAGCAGGAGTCTTAAACAAATGCTCCTGGCATAGCAACAGAATAAACAGGAGGGAATTTGTAAGAAATAAAAAAGTGATCCATTTTCAAAGGTAGCTAGCTCTGAGTGGAAAACTACCAGGAGCCAAGCTTGCCTAACAGTTTGCTGATGTAACAACCACAAAGTTCACACACCTGGAAAGTCCCTAAGCCAGTGGGATGTTGTGGGAGAGATAAACTAAAATCTTGGTTGAGAAATAACAGACTTAGGTCGGGAAGGCAGAAGGAAGGATACCCTATAAGCAAACCTCCAGGATGATTGTACACCCCATAGTACCCAGCCAATGAGGAACCGAGGGAGGGACCTGCGTGCTAGCGAATAAAGTGCTTGCTGTAACTGCTCCGGCTGTGCCTGCCCACCAGACACCTGGTCTCGCAAGACCATCATTAAAAGTCTCACTTTCACCGTGCTTCGTGTCTCTGGGTCCATTCCTTGGTTTTGGACATGTGAGCATATTTCTCACACTTTGGAGCTCACCAGACTCCCTGAGCCTTAGGATGTTTGTACTGGCTGATCCCTATGCTTGGAACTTTGTGCCCCAGGTCTTCGGTTTGGGTCCCAGCTCCACTCCTGCTCCAGTATGATCTGGACAAGGAGGTCCTGTAGCCTTTGGGCCACATCTGTCTTCAAGCTAAGGGTGGCTGTTACATTTTTAATTGTTGGAACAAAACCAAAAGAATAATAATCTCTCATGACATGTGAAAATCATGTGAAATTTAAATCTCAGTGCCCATAGATTTACTTGAAAACAGCCATAGTCATTGACATAATGTCTGTGGCCGCTTTCAAGCTGCAGCCACAGAGCTGAGTTCTTTTAACAGACTGTCTGGCCCAAAAAACTTAAAATATTTACTTGTTGGGTCTTGATAGAAGTTTTGTTGTTGTTCAGTTGCCAAGTCTTGTCTGACTGACTGTGAACCCATGGACTCTGGCAGGCCAGGCTTCCCTGTCCTTTGCTATCTCCCAGAGTTTGCTCAAACTCGTGTCCATTGAGTCGGTGATGCCATCCAACCATCTCATCCTCTGTCACCCTCTTCTGCCCTCAGTCTTTCCCAGCATCAGGGTCTTTTCCAATGAGCTGGCTCTTCACATCAGGTGGCCAAAGTATTGGAGCTTCAGCTTCAGTCCTTCCAATGAGTATTCAGGGCTGATTTCCTTTAGTATTGACTGGTTTGCAGTATTTATATGGTTGTTCTATACAATTCTGTACAACTAATGGGGTGTGATGAATGTTCAACGGCTGCTTCTTTGGGAGAAGCATGTGTTTCTGTCTGTAATTACACATGTGCCTGTGTATGTATAGTTTCTTGTAAATGTTACCATTTTCCCATACTTAAGTTTTGAAGACAATAAAACAGTAAAACGGACCCTGCCTTGTAGCGCTGATTTCCTTGATATAAATACTTCATATGGCCAGTCTCAGGCTACCAGTGTGAATATCACTAATCAGAGTTGAGCAGAGGTGTGCAGTAGCATACTAGATTTTTTTCTCTCTCTCTCTAGAGCCTGCTACTTTCTTGCTGTGGCCTCCAAAACAGCAGCATTAGCATCACCAGGAAATTTGTTGAAAATACAGACTCCCAGGTTCCAACCTAGACCTGAATCAGAATCTGCATTTTAGCAAGATACTCACTTGCTACTTTGGATTTTGCCTCCAGGCTGCAGGCACAGGCCACAGAGGTTGGCTATAAATTCTTCAGGAATAGCTAGAATGTCAGTGCTGGAAAGGACACTAGGGGGTCATCAGGTCTGTCTAGTCCTCTCCAGTACACAGACTTAGTTTTCTTATGTCTTATTGGTATCACTATGTTTGGGCTTTCCTAGTAACTCAATGGTAAAGAATCCGCCTGATAATGCAGGAGATGCAGGTTTAATCCCAGTGTCGGGAAGAACCCCTGGAGGAGGAAATGGCAACCTAGTCCAGTATCCTTGCCTGGGAAATCCCATGGACAGGAGCCTGGCGGGCTACAGTCCATGTAGTTGCAAAAGAGTCAGGCACAGCTTAGCAACTAAAGAACAACAATCACTATATTCATTACATTTTGTTATCTGTGACTTCTCTTGGGTAAGTGTTCTTGGCTGTTGCCATGTCTCTGAACCCTCTGACCCGTAATGAACTTAATACTTTATGTGCCTTTTATTAGTTGAAGTTGACATTAAATGGATACTGTATATCACCACTTCAGATAGAAAACCAGTGAGCCATAGCTGTAGAAATAAACACGAAAACAAAACAGCGTTTTATAATTCTGGGTGGATATTGTTGCCTGCCAAGGTGTTGAGCCCCAAGCCTGCTTTTTTTTTTTTTTTAAATGTAAAGAGATTAGCAGAGTATTAGAGGGCTATTAAAGGCATATTATCACTCAACTGAAACTTCTCCTTGACACAGCGAGAAGGAATGAAAGAACTGAAAGTGAGGTAACTCTAATCCATGAGATTCTGTGTCATTTAATGCCGTCTGCATGCCTCCAAAAGTCAATTTCATGGACTACATCCATCCCACACTTTGGGAGACTCCCAGCAACATGTCATCACTGGCTAAATATAACCCAGTTATGATTTCTCGGGACACTAAACCCATCACCCTGATGTATGCATGCTCAGTTGTCTGACTCTTCGCGATCCCATAGACTGCAGCCTGCCAGGCTCCTCAGTCCATGGAATTCACCAGACAAGAATACTGGAGTGGGTTGCCATGTCCTCCTCCAGGGGATCTCCCTGACCCAGGGACTGAACCCATGTCTCCTTCATTGGCAGGTAGCTTCTTTGGGAAGCCCCATCAGCCTGATGAGCCAACTAAATTTCCCTCGGTTTCACAGTTTTCATCCCGGTGGCCATGGTTGCCTTTGTCATGTCCCTTAGACCTTCCTTTGCTCTCTTTATCTGGTCTCTTCTAACACGTTCACTTAGTCAACATTTATTTATGCAATAAATATTTGTTGATTGCCTACTCTGATGGTTTTAAAACATGGCCCCAAATTCTCTGACCTTCTTCCCATCAAAAGGTCGGGTCTCAAATGCCACCTGATACCACTTACATGTGGAATCTAAAATACGACACAAAGGAACTTATCTCACGAAACAGACACAGAGAACAGGCTTGTGGTTGCCAAGGGGGATGGAGGTGGGGGAGGGATGGACTGGGAATTTGGAGTTTGCAGATGTAAACTATTATATACAGAATGGATAAACAAGGTCCTACTGTACAACACAGAACTATATTCAATGTCCCATGGTAGACCATAATGGAAAAGAATATGTATGTGTACAACTGAATCACTGTTGTATAGCAGAAATTAACAACATTGTGAATCAACTATTCTTCAATTTAAAAAAAGGTGAGGGCTCCATTTTCCATGAATGAGGGCAGACTGGTTATAGGTCCGTTTATAGAAGTGGAAGTGATACCATGTGACTCACAAGGCTGAGGATACAACTTCCGCCTGCTTTGCTGGAACCGTTGTTCTAGAAGCCTTTAGCTGTCCCGTAAGCAGTCCACCTGCCCTGAGGCTGCCATGCTATAAAGGCACTGAAATGAGACCAAAAGGCAGGGACTTCCTGGTCATCCAGTGGCCAAGACTGTGCTTCCAATGCAGGGAGCCTGGGTTCAATCCCTGGTCAGGGAACTAGATCCCACATGCTGCAGCTGAGACCTGATGTAGCCAAACACATTAAAAAGAGACGAAAAGGCAAAGCCCTGAGAGAGACCTGTCCAGCCTGGCCCTTTCCATTCTTCACCTCCATGAAAGATAAATGATGCTTCCTGTTATAAACCAAACCACTAAATTTAGGAATATTTGTTACACAGCAGCATGTATTCACTGCACCTACTACGTCTCATCATGACCGTGTGATCACTCATCTAGAGCCAGACATCCTGGAATGTGAAGTCAAGTGGGCCTTAGAAAGCATCACTACGAACAAAGCTAGTGGAAGTGATGGAATTCCACTTGAGCTATTTCAAATCCTACAAGATGATGCTGTGAAAGTGCTGCACTCGATATGCCAGCAAATCTGGAAAACTCAGCAGTGGCCACAGGACTGGAAAAGGTCAGTTTTCATTCCAATCCCAAAGAAAGGCAATGCCAAAGAATGCTCAAACTACCGCACAATTGCACTCATCTCACACGCTAGTAAAGTAATGCTCAAAATTCTCCAAGCCAGGCTTCAGCGATACGTGAACCGTGAACTTGCAGATGTTCAAGCTGGTTTTAGAAAAGGCAGAGGAACCAGGATCAAATTGCCAACATCCGCTGGATCATCGAAAAAGTAAGAGAGTTCCAGAAAAACATCTATTTCTGCTTTATTGACTATGCCAAAGCCTTTGACTGTGTGGATCACAATAAATTGTGGAAAATTCTGAAAGAGATGGGAATACCAGACCATCTGACCTGTCTCTTGAGAAACCTGTATGCAGGTCAGGAAGCAACAGTTAGAACTGGACATGGAACAACAGACTGGTTCCAAATAGGAAAAGGAGTACATCAAGGCTGTATATTGTCACCCTGCTTATTTAACTTATATGCAGAGCACATCATGAGAAATGCTGGGCTGGAAGAAACACAAGCTGGAATCAAGATTTCCGGGAGAAATATCAGTAACCTCAGATATGCAGATGACACCACCCTTATGGCAGAAAGTAAAGAAGAACTAAAGAGCCTCTTGATGAAAGTGAAAGAGGAGAGTGAAAAAGTTGGCTTAAAGCTCAACGTTCAGAAAACTAAGATTATGGCCTCTGGTCCCATCACTTCATGGGAAATAGATGGGGAAACAGTGTCAGACTTTATTTTTTTGGGCTCCAAAATCACTGCTGATGGTGATTGCAGCCGTGAAATTAAAAGACGCTTACTCCTTGGAAGGAAGGTTATGACCAACCTAGATAGCATATTTAAAAGCAGAGACATTACTTTGCCAACAAAGGTCCGTCTAGTCAAGGCTCTGGTTTTTCCAGCGGTCATGTATGAATGTGAGAGTTGGACGGTGAAGAAAGCTGAGCACCGCAGAATTGATGCTTTTGAACTGTGGTGTTGGAGAAGACTCTTGAGAGTCCCTTGTACTGCAAGGAGATCCAACCGGTCCATCCTAAAGGAGATCAGTCCTGGGTGTTCATTGGAAGGACTTATGTTGAAGCTGAAGCTCCAATACTTTGGCCACCTCATGCAAAGAGCTGACTCATTGGAAAAGACCTTAATGCTGGGAAGGATTAGGGGCAGGAGGAGAAGGGGACGACAGAGGATGAGATGACTGGATGGCATCACCGACTCGATGGACATGGGTTTGGGTAAACTGTGGGAGTTGGTGATGGACAGGGAGGCCTGGCATGCTGCGATTCATGGGGTCGCAGAGTCGGACACGACTGAGCGACTGAACTGAACTATGTCTCAGATACCGTACTACACCCGGGGGCCGAAGAACAGAACAGACCCTGCCATCATGGAGCTTCACATTCTTCTGTGGGGAGACTGACAATAGACAAGGAAGTGAAATAATTTGAGATAGTGACCCAGTGCTACAGAAAAAATAAGGATCAAGTAACAGAGCGGGTACTTTAGATTGGCTGTTCAGGGACTTCCCTGGTGGTCCAGTGGTTAAGAATCCACCTTCCAATTCAGGGGTCGTGGGTTTGATCCCTGGTCGGGGAACTAAGATCACATGTGCTGCAGGGCAACTAAGATCCGACACTGCCAAAAATAAATATTAAAAAAAAAAAGATTGTTCACAGGAGTCCCCTCTGGGGATCTGAGGAGGTGACATTCTAGTGGAAGACCTGCAGGAGAAGCACTCTAGACAGTAGTGAGTGCAAAGGTCCTGAGGCAGAAACCAGTTTGGTGAAGAGCGAGGAGCTCAGTTTGGCTGGGGCTGAGTGAGCAAGGAGCCCTACAGGGCCTGGGAGGCCATAGAGTTCTTGGAGGGGTTTGTGATTTTCTCCAAGACAAGGGTCAGAAGTGGGAAATGGAGGGACCCCAATGGTTTCCCTTAAGCTGCTGACCAGCCTCTCTGCTGCCTGCTTCCTCCCTGGCTCACCTGGAGTGGAGGCCGAGGGTCTCCCCCGACCCCGAGTCTGGGCTGAGCCTTGAGGACCAAGAACTACCTTCTCTACAGCCAAGTTGGAAAATGGCTTCTGTAGTTGGACCTCAGAAAAAGGGCCTTCACAGCTGTAATTCAGTTCTCATCTACCCATTGTGGGCAGGGAGCTGGCGTGGGAAGTAGCTGCTCTGTGCCCAGCCCCACGTGGAAGGTGAGGACCCAGAGGTTAACCAGCTAGAGTTCCTGACCTCCTCTGCTCAGTACCTCTTCTCCCACTGTAGTCCACTGGGTCAAGTTCTTGCCAGCAAGGTGTGGCCGATGCGGAGGCCGAGAAGGGGGCCCCTAATCCAATCTGGGTGCATTAGCTTCCCTCACTCCCATGTTTTGCAGCAGCTAAATGTGGTATGGATCTAGGAGGAAATACTGACCTTAAAGCTTCCCAAGTGGCTCAGTGGTAAACAATCTGCCTGCCATTGCAGGAGTTGCAGGAGACTCAAGTTTGATCCCTGGGGGGGTTGGAAATGGCAACCCATTCCAATATTCTTGCTTGGAGAATCCCATGGACAGAGGAGCCTGGCAGGCTACAGTGCATGAGGTGGCAAAGAGTCAGACATGACTGAGCATGCATGCACTGATCTTACTCTATTTGTAATTTAAAAGATTTTTTTTTTAAGGTCACTCTATGCAGCATGCAAGATCTTAGTTCCCTGACCAGGGATTGAACCTGTGTCCCCTGCATTGAGAGTGTGGAGTCCTAATCACTAGACCACCAGGAAGTCCCTGTAATTAAAAGGATTTAACCTTTAATTAAAAATAAATTCAGGCTTACCGTAACCCTAAAAAAAAAAGAAAAAACAAGAAGATTCAAACTTACAAAGAAGTTGAAAAAACTATCAAGAAATTCCATGTAGCCTTCATCCAGCTTCCCCAAATATTACTTAAACAGCACAGTGATCAAAACCAGGATATTCACACTGACTGATACGTGATCAGTACACTAGTGATTACAAACATTCAGGTCTCATCTGCTGACTGCCAGTGTTTTGTTCCTATCCCAGGATCCAGTCCAGGATTCCTCATTTAATTTTTATTTTCTATCTTTTGGCTTTGCACAGCATGTGGGATCTTAGTTCCCAGACCAGGGGATGGAACCTGTGCCCCCTGCAATGGAAATGCAGTGTCTTGATCACTGGACTGTGAGGGAAGTCCCCCTTGTTGCATTTAGATGTCATTTCTCCTCGGGTTTCCTTTAGTCTGGATTAATTCCTCTGTCTTATTTTTCCTTCACCATGACCCTAGTGAGGAATTGTTATTGTTTAGTTGTTGTGTTGACTCTTTTGGGACCCCATGGACTGTGGCCCACTAGGCTCCTCTGTCGACGGGATCTCCCAGGCTAGAATACTGAAGTGAGTTGACATTTCCATCTCCAGAGATCTGCCCGGACCAGGGATCAAACTTGCGCTGCGTGCATTGCAGGCAGATTCTTTACCACTGAGCCACCAGGGAAGCCCCTAATCAGGAATACTCCCAGCTATTTTGTAGAATACTCCTTCATTTTGGGTCTGTTGGATGTTTCCTCCTGATTAAATTGAGGTGATGATTTCTGGGTGGGAATAACACGGAATAACGTATCCGGAAGGCACCTGATGGCGATTTGTATCATTACTGATGACAACTCAGATCACTTGGTATTGGTCAGGTTACTGTTTTTCTCTTGGTATTAACAGTTACTGAATATCTTGTAGGGAGATAAAAACAGGAAATATTTGAGAAAGAGGAGGAGAGATGGGATGTGGAAGAGAGACAGCTAGCTCTGGTCTTTCCAGGCATGATTGCAATTTCAGTGTAAACAAAACAGCCTCCCCTCTAGGCAAAATCGGAGTTGGCTGGTTTCCCCAGTGTAAAGGAAGAGGCAGTGTCACAAACTGACCGCAGGGGGGCGGCAGAGGATTGGGATGAAATAAAAACTGGGCTCCAGGTAAAAAGCAGTTGAGCTCCTTCTAAGTGAATAAATCTGTGGAAACTCAAAGGCTCTGTGCTAGTTGAGGTCAGGCATCTTCTTGGAACCAGATGAAGTAGGCGCTGGCTGCTCTGATTGCACTCGCAGCATTAGGGGTGTGCCATGTCGAAAACGGGCTCTTGGGGTTGTGGTGAATTTGGAGACTGGGATTGACACTATATACTACTGATACTATGTATAAAATAGATAACTAATGAGAATCTACTGTATAGCACAGGGAACTCTAGTTAATGCTCTGTGGTGACCTAAATAGGAAGGAAATGAAAAAAAGAAAAGATATATGGTATAGCTGATTCACTTTACAGTAGAAACAAATGTAACATTGTAAAGCAACTAGCAGTCAGTTCAGTTGCTCAGTCATGTCCGACTCTGCGGCCCCATGGACTGCAGCACACCAGGCTTCCCTGTCCATCACCAACTCCCGGAGCTTGCTCAAACTCATGTCCATCGAGTCGGTGATATCCCAATAAAAATTAAAATGGGGGCTCTCGGGCAGTGGGATGGGCATTTGGGCAGGAGGTCTGGATTGTCAGATGCTGAGCAAGTCAGCAGCATGTGGAAGAGGTCACAGAGGGTATGGAAGGAGCAGGACCCAGGCATAGGGAATGGGGATAGAGGGACAGCCAGAGAATTGGGAGGAAAACTGGTGTAGGGGGTGTCATTCCCAGCCAGGGAGAATCTCTCTTAGCACTCTTGCAGCTTAACACTCGTGTGTGTGTGCACCCCATATGGAGGTGGACCCCATACTTTGCTTCAGAGTGCTTGCTACCAGAGAGTTCTTAGAAGCAGGAACATCAATGGGTCCCCCTGCAACCTTCCCAAATGGTGGTTTACTGAACTCTGACTGGAGGGTTCACTGGGACCCTAGGAACCCAGGCTCCTTCTGTCTCATTGCTTTGCCACCCTTAATGTATGATGTCCACCTCGAGGTCCAGTATGGCTGCTGGGGCTCCAGCCATCCTGCTTGCTTTCCAGCCAGTAACTTTCGATTTTCCCATGGGTATGACAGTGGATAGGGGTGGTTAATACCTATCTTGGAAGATCGTCAAAAAGAATGGACCAGAGCATCTACAGAGAAGCCACTGTGATTGGTCAGGACCTCCTGGAGGCTCCTGGTAGGACTAGGTCCCTCTTGTGCACTACCCAGTGGGCCATCAAGGGATTTGATGACCCAGGAGCCTTCAGTGGGCTCCCCTCCTTATCTCTCTTCTCTGGATCCTGGGGAAAGAATCGTGTGGGCATCACCTGTGCTCACGAGCCTCACCAGCCACCCAGGCCCTAAGGTGCCCTCCCCTACCAGGGACCCTATTGCCTGGCCCTGGCTGGGATCTCTGAGGGGGAAGGTTGGGGGTGCGGCTTCTGCTCTGTGCAAGGGTTGATGCTGCTCAGGGGCCATGGGCTGAAATCCTGAACCATGAGAGGGTGGGGACGCCTCTGGGCTCCACTGGGTTTTCAGAGCCTGGTAGGGCATTGCATGGAGTTGGGGCCTGGCCACTGGCTGAGGGGGAGGCTGCGTGCTTGGGTCCTGGGAGCTCCTCCCCAGGACTGGCCACAGTATTTGTGAGACCCAGTGTGAAATGAAAGCACCGGCCCTTTGGTGGAAAATTCTTAGGAATTTCAAGATGGTGACCACAGAGGCATTAAGCCAAGCACAGGCCCTGGGGTTCCCAGCTCGGGATAATTTTCATGTCGCCTGGAGTTGCCCAGGCCGCCACTCGAGACAAAGGGGCCTGGGCTGGGGCCAAGGCTGAGCAACTCCGGCGGCGTGTGGGGCATCTGCCTCACCCCCTAGAAACAGCTTTTACGGGCAACTGAGAACTGCGTCCAGGTTTCTAGAACATCCTCCTGCCCCTGGGCCTTCCTGGTTCCTGAGCGCATTGCTCTTCTCTGCAGTGTTTCTCCAAAGTCCCACAACCCCCCATGCCCACGCCCACCCCCACCCCCTGCAGAGAGGGTGGTGGCAACAGTTATGGATGCCCAGCCCCACCTTAATGCCACAAGCCGGGCTCTCTGGGGCTGGGGCCTGGTAATTCTGGAAGAGGCTCAGACATTGATTCTTAGGGGGTTCTGAGGTCTGCCCCACGCCCCCCCCTACTTTACCAGATACACCCAGTAAACACCCAGTGGGCTGCGTCAGTGGCTGCAGCCTGGGTTTATTCTGCATCTCTGAACAACTCTAGTCTGGACACACCGTGTTGCCCATCCTGAGCTGAACTGCTTTGTTGTCCTCTCAGCCTGGGGAAACTGCCCCTTCTGGAACATTCTCCAGGGAGCTGGAGGAAAGCGCCATTTCCTTCCTCCCCCTTCGCAGGCTCGTGGAGCCCAGATCTGGGGAGCTGTCCCAGGACTCGGGGCCTGCCTGCGGGAAGGGGTGCTGTATCTTCCAGGGCCACTGGGGGGTGGGGCAGGGGTGGGAGTGTGGACCGTGACCCTTAATGGGTACATTCAGTGTGTTTATTGCAACGAAAAACGAGAATGGGCTTGAAAGTCTGGTGTGTTTATGTCGTTTATATTCCTCCTCATGGAATCCGGCAAAGGACTAGACAGGGCGTAAGGCAGAAACGTGGAGGAAGAGGCAGGCATTACTATCCAGGAAGCATGAACTTGACCGTCTCCCAGGAAAGCAGACGTTATCTTTAAAGACATTCTTTTTGTCTGAGTTCATCTGAGTCTGCAATCTTGAGAGTAGATGCACTTGGTGATCACCACGACAGGCCGCTGGTTTCTTAGAATGAGATTTCTCATCTTTCCCCTCAGCTCCCCACCCAGTGCACTTGAGGACATGGATGCACAGCACCGCTTGTCGAGAAGTAGGGTTTTCAAGGCCACGTGAGTTTCCATTAGTACCTTCTGCACGCATTGGAAAACAACATTGGGGACCGGATATACTGCCATATACACATTCATAAGGAACGTTCTAATAACAGAGCACAAAACTATCGGTATGAACATATTTTCAAAAAGAGAAACGAAGCCAGGCCTTCCTAGACCAGAGGCTTGTCGTCTTCTCTGCAGCTGCTGTGGGAGCAGCCCTCTGGCCCAGGCCCATTGGTGCAACAGGTTAAATTATGAGGGACACAGACATGGAGCGTGTAGAGTTCAGGGCTGGGCCGGGCCTTGGGGTTCGTTTGTCCCCAGAGAAGAGTTTGGACTCTGAGCAGTTCAAGATGGGACCTGCTGGAGTCACAGCGCTCAGGGATCGCTACTTCAAAGGCAGGCAATCTGGAAGGTTCTGTGAAGCGGGGCTTAGACACAGCTGTTCATGCACAGGCTTGGCTGGACGGACTGCCCTCTGAAGGTGCCGAGGGGACACTGATCTCCCGAACTCCTTGGAAGAAACTCATTCCAGACCTCACTGTTGAGCTTGATGTTGGCTGTGAACTTGGGTAGAATCCCAATCCTTCCGGTTGCGGATCAAGCTTCTGGGTTTGACAGAAAGGTCCCACTGGGTCTTGGCACCTGTTTTGGTGACTGGTTCTTGAGCCACGTGGGGCTGTGGGCTGAGCCCTGTCCAGGGATCATTTGGCAGCTGCTTCTGAACCCTTTGGCATCTGGAGACCAGGCTCTTGGGGACCAGCTGGGCAGGAGGCCACGAGGCAAGGATCAAGATGGCCCCTGCCCTCCACAGGGCACAAGGCGGGCTGCGAGACACCCCCTTCCTCCCCGAGGCCACTGGAATTCTCAGCTGGGAGGGGGAGGCAGCGACTGGCCAACACGGCCCGGCCCCTTCCAGCTCTGAGCCAGGGTGTGTGCCGAAGGGGGAGGAGATTCAGGAGGAGGTGAAGGTGGGCTGGGTTCCCCAGTGTGCAGCTCAGGCCCTGGGCGCCCGGCGTGCAAATCCTCCAGGGTCACAGCGGTTTTCGTCTTGAGAAAGAGGAAGGTGTCCTTTACGGGCACTCCGGCCCAGGGCCCCTGGACTCGGAGTAAAGGTCACTTGTCTAAGAGGCACTATTGTGGCAGAGCTCGGGCCTGGAGCTGGGGGCCCAGCTAGACGCCCTGCAGGGGGTGGTTGGGGTCGCTGCGCTCCCGCTTCACCAGGGGCTCGCCCCGTCCTCGGGTCTCTGAGTGGGCCTCGCTGATGTCATCTGTGGGGTTGGGTGGGGTGGAGGGCACGAACAGGCCAGGTGAGGGCCCTGCCTTGGCTCGGGTCTGGGCTGACGGGGTCTTCCTGCCCGCGACCACCCTCGACCAGCGCCCACACACCTGGGTCATGCGCCTGGTAGGGTCCCCTTTTGGCGCTGGGCCTCCCATCCCTGTGGGGCAGGGAATGGGCCCCGGGGGTGCTCACTACCCCACCTGCCCCACTCCCTCTCCAGACGTGGAGGGAGGAGGCCCTTAGCCGCCCCAGTCCTGTTTGTGGCCCTGGTCCTACGGGCCTGGTGTGGACGGCCAGGGGAGCAGGACAGTCATCTAGGAGAAACGGGGCGGGGGGCTTCTGTTCTGAGCCCCAGTGGGCATGCGGGCTGCTGCCCAGGGCCCTGCCCTAGGGGCCGCCCCCACCTCCACTGTGCCCAGGATGGGAGGGAATGCCCAGACACACCCACCTTTGTCCAGCAGTGTCAGTGACAGGGAGGCCAGATCGTTGAACTGAAAGAGAAAGGCTCAGAGTGAGGGGCTCCGCAGGGCGGTCCCGGGGAAGGTGAGCTGTGTCTACAGTGGAAACCGGTTCTGGCTTTGTAAGTGAGGGGGCTTATGCCCTGAAAAACAGCCCTGAAGCTGCGGGGGCCTGGGCTGTCCCCTCTGACACTCTCTGGGTCCTGCCTGGGAATGGCTGGAGGGCAGAGGGGGTGCTGACTGCCCAGGCCAGCAAGGGCACAGAGGCTATGACCTCTGAGTGCTCAGGCAAGGAACGGCCGCTGTTTCTCACAGCTTATCATGCACTAAAATCTTACAGAGATTTAGTGCACTAAAATCACCTGTTTCTTCCTCAAAACAAACACGTCATGACCCAGAAATACACTCCCAGGTATGTACCCCAAAGAATTCAAGCAGATGTTCAAACAAAACGTGTACAGGAATGCTCACAGCAGCAGGACCCACACCAGCCAGATGTTGAAAACAGCCCCTCTATCAACAGGTGATGGGTCAGCAAAGTGGTAAATAGCCAGGCAATCAGGGAGTACTCTGCCATAAGGAGAGAAGCCCTGACACTCCACATGGACGGATCCTGAGAAAATGATGCTGGGGAAGAGTAGCAGACACAGAAGGACACACAGGGTGTGATTCCATGGCTGGGAAATGTCTTGAACAGGCAGATCCACAGAGACAGAGAGGGGGTGAGTGGTTGCCAGGGACTGGAGGAAGGGGTGCATGGGGGGACTGCCAATGGGAATGGGGTTTTCTTTGGGGGTGGTGGAATGTTCTAGGACAAGATAGATGGGGGTTTCACAACGTTGTGAAGTACTAAATGCCATTTGATTGTTTACTGTGAGATGATTAAAGAAGTAAATGTTACGTTCTGTGTATTCTACCACGAGGAGGCAGGAAATCCTGCCCAGGGTCTCATAAGGAGGTGACAGAGGAGCCAGGGTCTGCCTGTGTCAGTCCAACGGGGGGCAGGCGAGCTCTCCCCCACGGGCTGACCCCCCCACACCCAAGCCTCTCGAGTGTGTCCTCTTGGCCCCCGAGGCCTGCCCTCTTGTCCCAGGGTTGGGGCGGGGGGAGTGCTCACCTCTCCCATCACAGCAATGGGCGTCTCCCCAGTGGCCTCGGCGACCCGGTGCTCCACCAGGTAGAACATGTACTCGTCGTAGAGCAGCCGGATGAGGTGGAAGGAGCCAAAGCTGGCGGCGCTGCGCAGTGTCAGGTCTCGGATCACCATGGAGCTGGAGCGGCAGACATGGGCTGGCACCTCCGGGACACCAGGCTCCCCTCCAGCCCTAAGCTGGCCCACAGGGCACCAGCCAGCCGCCTGGACCACCCCACCTCCCCTGCCCTGCCCATGTCCTCAGTTAGTGGCTTAGGCGTCTAAAAACAAGGCTCAAGTTCAGGGTGCCTTCGCTGCTTTCATCCAAAAGCAGAGGCTGGCAACCTGTGGCCGATCCAGACTGGATCCAGCCTGTCACCTGTTCTGGGATGGCCCGCGTACCGAGAACAGTTTTCACAGTTTTGATGGTTGGGGGGAAAAGTGTCAAAAAAAATTCTAATTGGTACCTTAATGCAAATTAACTACACTTCAAAATAAATACATAAATAAAAGAATTCTATTTCACAACACATGAGAGGTACCTGAATTCACATTCCAGTGTCCATAAATAAAGTTTTATTAGTCATGTCTGTTGTTGATGTGCTGTGTGCCATCTGCCTGGAAAACTTTGTTGCTCAAAGAGTTCTATCTCATTCTTCACAGAGAAATCTAAAGGGATTTTTTAATGTGGTGCCCAACCACACACTCTGGCCTACACACACATCTGTCACGTGGCCCCCAACACCCAGATGTGCCATCTCAGCACCCACCTACCCTTGGTGATGTCTAATTGCTGTGACAGCGAGAAAAGCAGCAGGAAGGGACAAGAGAGGAGGGGACCCACAATGTGAATACCACCCGTGACAGTAATGGAACTCAAGGGGCATCACCCTGGAGTCCAAGCATCCACAACCCAATCAGATCATTCAGTGCGTTCCAGCCGCAGCCATCAAATCATCTCCTGTGTGGACACCTCTCCCCTTGCTCCTGGCTGGGGAGGCTCCTCACCATCTTGGCTTTGGTGCTGCTCGGTTCAAAGCGATGTTTGCTCAGAGAATCTTTTGAAAAGTTAACAAGCCTCAGTTTATCTTTTAACAGGTTGAAACTGTTGTTACTTGCGAGTCAGTAAAGACAATTGACAACAAATCAGTTTACTTAATTCTTTTTGCATCTTCTGGGGCCAGTGTGTAGACAGACACACTCTGAAGGCAGGTGGGTTCAGCAGTGGAAATGGAGAGCTGGCTCCAGCTGGCTGCGGCTCCAAGATGCCCTATGAGGCACCAGGTGGTGAGTGCCTGCATCCAGAGGAGCATATTATTTTTTTAAAATTTATTATTATTTTTGGCTGTGCTAGGTCTTTTTTGCTACTAATGGGGTTTCTCTAGTTGGCAGCAAGCAGGGATTACTCTCTGCTTGTGGTCTGTGGGCTTCTCACTGCGGTGGCTTCTCATGTTGCAGACCATGGGCTCTAGGCACGTGGCCTTCAGTCATTGTGGCGCACAGGCTTAGTTGCTCTGGGGCATGTGGAATCTTCCCAGACCAGGGATCGAACTAATGTCCCCTGCATTGGCAGGCAGATTGTTAACCACTGGACCACCAGGGAGGTCCCAAATGAGCACTGTAGGAAGCAAAGGTCACCTGAAGAACTTTCACGAATGCAAAGGCTGTGTAACTGAGCCACACTGCCAATCAGGCTCACAGTCCCTTTCTTGTTCATTCATTTGTTCATTCAACATTCAGTTGCTGAGGATGCAGGAGTGAACAAGAGTAACATCCTGGCTCTTGAGGGGACACTCCTGATCATTGAGGAGACAGGCAACAGACAATCACACAGAGGACAAGGTGACAGGCAATGGAAGAAAATCAGGTGCGGGGGATGGAGGGTGAGAAGGGGTGTGCTACTTCACATGAGAGGCCTGCAGGCTTCTCTGAGGACAGTCGGGCCACACGGCTCCCTGGGGAAAGCACGTTCTGGGGAGGGGAGGGCAGTGCAAAGGACCTGAGGATGGCAGCACATGAGGATGGAGTTGGGGACTGGGAGTGGCTGGGCCAGCATAGCCATCTGAGAGGTCAGAATACGCTGATAAGAGTCAGATAGTAAATAGCCTTCTGTCCCCTCTGCTTAGCAGAGTTTGCAAACATGCGGGCCTGGTAGACTTCCAGGGGGACAGGGATCTGGACCCTCAGCTATAGTGGGCTGACGGCTGTCCAGCGCCTAGAACAGCTGGTGGTCTTCCTGGGCTCAACTGTGACAAAATGATCCATTTCCCTGTGTTTATCACTGCCTGGGACTGGAATGCCCCTCAGGGCCCCTTTGGGCTGGTCCTCCTCAGCCTGAATTTCCCCCTTCTGTCTGCACAGGTGAGAACTGCAGGGTAGGAATAGTTTTCCCTGGGTATCCTGACGACACTGTCCCCTGGCTCCCTGGGCTGGACGCTGCTCTGGCTCCTGGCCTACATATGATCTGCTGTCTTTTCTCTGAAAACCTTCATGATCGGCTCTTCTCGGTGTCTGAACGTCACAGGGAGGCTTGGGCTCCTTCACTGGGTGGGGAACCTGGTAGCTCTTGGAAACTTGAGCCCTTAGTTCTGAGATGTCTTCTTTTCTTTCTTTAAATTTTGGCTGCACTGGGTCTTCATTGTGGCTCACGGGCTCAGTACTTATGGCATGGCCTTAGTTGCTCTGAGGCATGTGGGATCTTAGTTCCTCAACAAGGGATCGAACCTGCATCCCCTGCCTTGCAAGTGCTTTAACCACTGGACCACCAGGGAAGTCCCCGAGATGTTTTCTTGATTATGTTTTTATTATTCTCTTTCCCTCCAATTTCTCTCTTTAAAAAAAATTTCCTATTAACTGGATAGTAAACTGCATGAATTGATTCATGTCTTTTTCTTTCTCTTTTTTCTTTCATGGGGTTCTCTTTCTCACATTCTTCTTTCTTCCTCTGTTTTTTTCTCCCACGTTTACTTTCTGTGGCGGTTATAGTTTTCTGTGTCAGTGACGGGCAGTGATTCAGTTCAGTGTGAGTCTGGGAGTCGCCGTGGTTCCTGTCCACCATCTCTCAACTACAGGTGGAGAAGCTCAGCTGCCACACCAGGGCTGGGCCTCACCTGGTCAGCTGAGGGGCCTTAGGAGCAAAAGTGAAGTTTCCCTGAGGAGGAAGGAGTCCCACCTGTGGACAGTGGCATCTGTTCCCACCTAAGTGTCCAGCCTGCCAGCCCTCTGTACAGACTTCAGATATGCTGGCCCTGTGATCACGCCAGCCCATTTCCAGAAATGAATCTCCTTACATTCATGCACACACATGCCTAATTAATTCTAATACGGTTTTGTTGTTTAGTTGCTCAGTTGTGCCCAACTCTTTTGCAACTCCATACACTATAGCCTGCCAGGCTCCTCTATCCATAGGATTTTCCAGGCAAGAATACTGGAGTGGGTTGCCATGCCCCCCTCCAGGGGATCTTTCCAACCTAGGGATCGAACCCTCATCTCCTACATTGCAGGTGGATTCTCTACCACCGAGCCATCTGGGAAGCCTGTAATACAGTTACATACATCATTTTAAAATAGGTCTACCTAGGGACTTCCCTGGTGGTCCAGTAGTTAAGATTCTGCCTTTCCACTACAGGGGGCTGGGTTTGATCCTTGGTTGGGGAACTAAGATCCTATAAGCTGTGGCATGGCCATAAATAAATAAATAATTAATAGGTCCATCTAACCCTCACCCAGGACCACTCTGTGGGGAGCCGACACCTGTCTCTGCCTCCTGCCTGCACTTGGCAGTGAGAGGATAAAGACTCATGTTACATCCTATTTTGTTGGTCACCATCCTCACTGGCCCCTGTCACTACGATTCTCTATCTGGTTCTCACCCACAACCATCTGCGCCTCCCGTTCTCTCTAGACCTTTCCTTTACCTCACTCTGTGGGGAGACTCTAGGGGCAGAAATAAAGGCTTGTGCTGTGTTCTTCCTAGCAGGGAGGCCCAAAACGGAGGTTTCTGTCTGCAGAAGCCTTTGTAACCTGGGATTTCCCTGGTGGTCCAGTGGCTACGACTTGGTGCTCCCAATGCAGGGGGCCTGGGTTCAATCCCTGGTCAAGGCATTAGAACCCACACACCACAACTAAGACCCAGCAGAGACAAATAAATAAATGTGAATTAATTAAAAAAATAATAGTGAATTAAACGAAAAAAAATTAATTAAAAAAAAGAAATGTCTGTAACCCAGTTTGAGGTCCCAGGAGGGCCCGCCCCTGGGAGCCCCCAGGAATGAGTCCCGAAGGCTGGCCTGCATCTGTGGGCCTCGGCCCCCTCCACCTCCCCAGCTCTCTGGGAGATGATGCGCACACTCACCTGTAAAAGGACCATTTCAGCAGGAACTGCCGGGCGGCCTTGGGGAAGCTGGGGCTGCCCGCGTGCTGCTTCAGGACCTGGGTGACCACATTGTCCAGCCAGCTGGCCCACTGGTCCAGGGAGCTCTGCTGCTGCAGGGTCATCTTGAAGTCCTGCTCCAGCCGCTGCACCACGCCCTCTTCGCACTGGCACACCCACGAGGCCTGCTCCTGTGGGCGTGGGTGGTGCTGGGTCAGCGACACGTCCTGAGCGCAGCTCCCGGCTGGATGCACACGAGCATAGACGCCCACTGCCCTCAGCCTTTTCCAGCATGACACCCGCTTCATGGGGTGGAGATGGAAGGTCATTAGGAGGGGACCTGCTGGGCTTCTAGGGCCTACATCCAGGCTTCTTGCATCTGGAAGCTCAGATTGTACCTCATCTTTGCCTTGTGGTTTTTTTGCAGGGGGGGCTGCCTGGAGCAGCATGTGGAATCTTAGCTCCCAGACCAGGGATGGAACCTGTGCCTCTCGCACTGGAAGCTCAGAGTCCTAACCACAGGACCACTAGGGAAGTCCCCGTTGGGTTATTTCTAAGTGGCTGCTCCTCTGTGTGTGTGTGTTTATTCCATGGATCAGCTCAGGGCCTGAACTAGACATAGATATGGCAGCAGGACCCATCTGACAGCGGTCTGTACTTTTCTAAGCCCAAAACAGAGCCATGAATGTGGCATGGGGAAGGCAAACTTTTAAAGAAAACAGATCAAGATCTTGGTCCCAGCGCCTGGAGGCCAGGGGAATGATCACAGAGTAGAACCTAGGGGTCCCAGACTGGCTGCAGAGGGCTTCAGCCCCAACCGTTCCCATGCGACAGAAATGTGGGCGCTGGTGAGGTGCCCGGTTTGCTGTGGGCTAAGTTTGGTGGGTCTCTGCATTTTTCTAGCGGGTGGGAGCTCGGCCAGCAAGTTCCCACGCCTGCCTCTGGTGGGGGAGGTGCCTGGGAGGAGTCACCTGCATGTGGGAGAAGTCACCTGCGTGTGGGAGGAGTCACCTGCGTGTGGGAGGAGTCACCTGCACATTGGCGAAGTCCACACGGTTGAGGTCGCTGAGCATCTGGTTGATCTGGGAGGTGTTCTGCAGCACTGCCCGGGCCGCCTGCGCCAGGTGGTTGAGGGACGTGTACCTCCGCAGGGTCTGCGCAAAGGCACTCACCACACCGACCTGGGGAGGAGGCCCGGGGTGAGCCCGTGTCTGCTCAGGGAGGGTGCAGGAGGAGGGATGGGGAAGGGTGGTTCTGGCAGGGACCCACCCTCTAGATAGGCTCAAAGACCCCAAAACTGAAGATAAATGAGGGACACGCATCGAGTGGCATCTATCGTGGAGCACGGGTGAGGTAGAATTCAGGACAGCAGCTCTCTGGGGTGAATGGTAAAAATACTGATTCCAGGGCACCACTGGACCAACTCTGGGGTTGTGGCATGGAAATCTTCAATTTTATTTTAAAAACATTTTAATTATTATTTTTTTTTGCCATACCATGTGGCTTGTGGGATCTTAGTTCCCCTACCAGGGACTGAAACTGGATCCTCAGCAATGAGACTGCAAAGTCCTAACCACTGGACTCCAAGGAATTACTGAAATCTGCAATTTTCAACAGCTTCCCAAGCAATTCCTGTACATCCTGAAGTTTGAGACTCACTGGCCTCAGGGATCAATTCCAGGTTGAGGGTGGGATGGCAGACCAAAT
This sequence comes from Giraffa tippelskirchi, assembly GCF_054371585.1. Classification (NCBI taxonomy): domain Eukaryota; kingdom Metazoa; phylum Chordata; class Mammalia; order Artiodactyla; family Giraffidae; genus Giraffa; species Giraffa tippelskirchi. The sequence goes on along the minus strand of NC_137280.1, from coordinate 94,682,867 downwards.
GCCCAGATCTAGCCCCACCTGTGTGAGGCTGTAGGAATGCTTGAGATAGAAACGTGATCACCTCTTCTCCACAAGGAGGCCTCATCTCCACATTTTACAGTCTCATCTGTGGTCAAGACTATAGCAAAAAGGGCGACTACAAAGAAATTGAATCTCCCTCCTAAAATGAGCATTGCTAACTGCTAAGTCGCTTCAGTCGTGTCCGACTCTGTGCGGCCCCATAGACGGCAGCCCACCAGGCTCCCCCGTCCCTGGGATTCTCCAGGCAAGAATACTGGAGTGGGTTGCCATTTCCTTCTCCAATGCAGGAAAGTGAAAAGTGAAAGTGAAGTCGCCCAGTCATGTCCGACTCTGCTAAGAACTAAGTAGGTCATTGCTGCTGCTGCCGCTGCTAAGTCGCTTCAGTCGTGTCCGACTCTGTGCGACCCCATAGTCAGCAGCCCACCAGGCTCCGCCGTCCCTGGGATTCTCCAGGCAAGAATACTGGAGTGGATTGCCATTTCCTTCTCCATAAAATGAGCATAGAAATATTTAATTTGTTCCAATTTGGTCCAAAAGTCTCCCAGCAAAGACACCTTCTATCAGGCCAGCACCGGCCTCCATCAGAGGCATCCCTGGCCCTTCAGGAAGGACCCCTTATCTTCAGGACACTCGGGAGCAGCCTACATTCTCTGGAGCCCAGGGGCCCTCAAGTTCCCCCGGGACAGAGAGAAGTCCCCTCCCTTCACAGCACAAGGCGCCCCTGGGGTGACCAGTGTGGTCTGGAGGCCCAGACCCTGACCATTACCTTGGTCTGGATGACCTGCTGTGGGAAGTCGCTCATGGCGTTGGTCAACCAGCCTTCCAAGCTCTTGGCAAAGTTGCGGATGGCTTGTGTCAGGGTACCTGGGGACACAAGCCATGGCATTAATTGTGAGAAAGGCAGCCTCACCCGTCAAATTCAGCTCAAGTGCAAGAGACGCATGTGCCGTGGAAATCACCCTCACGGAGAACAAGCAACACAGACGAGAAGAGACTGAGAATTTAGCACGCTTATGGGGGAGACACTGAGTAGGAACTCTGAATAGATGCTGACACTAGCGCCAGCCCTGCATCGTTCATCTCTGCTCATCTACCTGTCTACACTGCCGGTTCTCACCCCGGGGACCCTGCCCCAGGGGACACAAGACCATGTCTGGGTACATCTGTGGCTACCATGACCAGGGGGCTTCTGGCAGCCAGTGGGTAGGGGACGCTGCTCCACACCCTACAGTGCTGAAGGGGAGAGCCCTGATACACACAAATGTGTGTAAATGTATTCTGCTGCTGCTAAGTCGCTTCAGTCGTGTCTGACTCTGTGCGACCCCATAGACGGCAGCCCACCAGGCTCCCCCGTCCCTGGGATTCTCCAGGCAAGAACACTGGAGTGGGTTGCCATTTCCTTCTCCAATGCATGAAAGTGAAAAGTGAAAGTGAAGTCTCTCAGTCGTGTCCGACTCTTAGCGACCCCATGGACTGTAGCCTACCAGGCTCCTCCATCCATGGGATTTTCCAGGCAAGAGTACTGGAGTGGGGTGCCATTGCCTTCTCCAAAAATGTATTCTACCAACTTCCAAATTTGAGACAGCTTGCAATAAATTAAACACATTTTTTTGAAAAACCAAAAAAATCCCTGTGTTATAAAAAGAAAGATATCCCAATTTCAAACCTTAATGCAGAGACTCTAAATGAACACTGCACTGAACAGATTCCAGGAAGGCAAGGCCAAAGGACAAGTGCAATGGTTTTGCTATTTTCCTTTTACTGGCATAAAAAGCACAGGCCAGCTTATCAAAAAGACTGAGGCTCCCCAGCGCTAACAGACAAGGGTGTTTACAGAGAGACCTTGGGGAAGTGAGGCTCAGAGCCCAGGCCCCTCACTCTCACGAGGTGGGGACCCCACCCTCAGGGGCCTGGGAGTCCCAGGGAGAGCTCCTAAGTAGAGGGCCAGCAGGCGGGCGCCTCCTAGTGGTGGGAGTGTCACCGCCTCTGGAGGCCACGGGGGCGAGCGGGGACAGAGGCCCTGGGATGGTCCCCAGGGTATCAATCGGACCAGATGAGTGGGGGCGCGGTGGTGGTGGGGTGGTCAGGAGGGGGCGGGGCAGGCGCTCACTGGGCGCTCGCGGGGGCGGGGCCAGGAGGGGGCGGAGCATTCACTGGGAGCGCTAGTCGGGGCAGGGTTCTCACTAGGCACGGGCCGCAGCACGTCTGGGATGAGGATCTCCACCAGCGCTTGGTACAGGATGTGGTCGCAGGTCCTCATCCACCGGAGGACGGGGTCGCACTTGCAGAGAGACACCAGCTTGTCCTTGGGGAGGACGGCGCCTTCTGGCTCCTCATCACTGCAGGGGACAGGGGACACCAGGGGACATGGGTCAGCCGTCGGCTCGAGGGCGGCTCTCCTGGGATAGATGAGCCGGGTGAGGCTGCAGGACTGCCCGGTGCAGGCCAGCTCCCCGTCCCGTGGTCACCCTGAGACCACACGCGCATGAGGGTGTCTTAGCACCAGTTCTTGGAAAGCTAGAGCATGTGTCTGGGGGTGGTCTGCAGGGTAAACCCAGGCCGGTGAAGAGAGCCACGTCTGGGGGCCGAGGGGCAGGCAGTACCTGGCGGGTAGAGAGGTGGGACCATCACTAGAGGATTTAGAATTCCAGAAGGAGAGCCACAGCTTCTCAATGTAGTGGAACTGGAGGTTCATGACGACGTCTAAAGTGGCCTAGGAGTAAACGCGCCGGTTAAACACACCCATGTGCACAGGTGTCTGTCGTCAGAACATGCAGGCAAGCAGCCGGGCTGCAGTGGGGTCTTTCCAAACCCAGAGAGACCATGAGAAGGGATGGGGTGAACAAAGGGAGAGTCCATCTACTCCTCGGCCACAGGGAGGGAGGCTGGTGCTGTCTGCTCCCTGTCACCCACCAGGGACACCCAGGGATACTCTGGGTGGCCCCATGCAGCTGAGCAAGGCACCCACTGGAGCCCCAGGGCCGGGCTTGGGGCAGTCACCTCACAGTGCCGCCGGTACGCCAGCTGGAGGGCCTTGACGTCGTGCAGTGTGATGCTCTCTTGCAGCAGGACGCTGCCCAGGTCGGGTGCTGGGAACTCGGGGAAGACATGGGACACATCTGGGGGAGGAAGGTGAGGGTCAGCAGGGCCGAGGACAGCGTGCAGGAGCCGCTGGTGGGATGTGCTAATGGCCCCCCACAGCCCCAAGGATGGAGTCCTGGCTCCCGTCTCTGCCACACAACCTTTAAGCTTCGGTTTTCTCAGATTCAGGGTGGGGATGACTGCGTCAGCTCCTGGTGATGTTAAGTACACATGCACACCACACACACACACAAAGGAAGGGAGGGGGGAGAACACAGCAGGCTCTCCGTTCCCACCAGCAAGGGGGCGGCTGCTGGGGTGGGGTGAGAGCCTCTCCAGGAGGCCCTAAATTGGGAGGGTTCTGTTGGGGCTCAAACATATACTGAAGGGCACAGAGCCCCCCATGTCTTCAGGTGTGTGTGCACCTCCCCTGGCTGCCCTGGGAAGTGGGCTGAGTCAAGATGCTTTCTTGTTGCTCCGGAGCATTGACTGTTTGGGCTGGGGAGGGACCCAGGGAAGAGGGCCAGGCTGCCCTGTATCGGGGCCCCCGGGAGGGGCCAGGCTCAGAGGGGTCAGACTCAAAGGACGTCTAGTCTTCTTTCCGATGGGCATTTCATTTTATTTACTTATTTTTTTCTGATGGTCACTTTTCTCTATTTTGGGGGGATTAATATCCATTAATATGGGAGGCACATGCTGATAATTCAAAAACCTCAGCAATTCCACAAAGGAGGTCTACTAGAACTTGAAAAGGTGGTAGGAAAGAAAACTGGCTGAAGTAGCCCTTTAGATGCTGCTGGTGCCGAAACCCACCCCAGAGGTGCTGAGCGGCCCCGGAGCCTTCCCAACAGGCCTTGCACCAGGGTGGGGGTGGAGGTGGAATTGGGGGCGGGGTGGGGCTCACCGATGTACTGCTGGTGGTGCTGGCTCTGAGCAGCCATAGCCTGCTCGGCTGTGCTGTGCAGGCTGCTATGCGAGCCGCTCTCCCCAAGGCTGTCCGTCTTCTGGGCTGGCCGGTACCTGGCAGGGAACACATGAGCCACCATGAGGCCCCAACAGCACTCCCCAGAAGAGGCCGGAGGACTGGACAGGATTTGGTTTGGGAGGGTGTATCATTTTTTAAAACTTGTGGTCAAATAGAAAACACAAAATATACCATTGGAACCACTATCAAGTGCACAGCTCAGCTGCATTAAGTCCATTCACACTGTTGGGCAACCATCCCCACCATCCATCTCCAGAACTTTCTCATCTCTTCAGACTGAAACTCTGTCTCCTTTAAACACTCACTCCCCATCCCCTCCCCCAGCCCCTGGCCTCATCTACCGCCTTTCTCTGTGGATCTGACTCTAGGGACCTCCTGCAAGTGGAAAAGACAGTGTTTGTCCTTCAGTGTCTGGTTTCTCTTCCTGAGCATCACATCCTCAGGGTTCGTCAATGCCGTATCCCCTCCCTTTTTAGGGCTGAATACTACTCCACCATGTGATTGGACCACATTTGTTCGTCCATCATCTGTTGATGGACCCCTGGGTTGCTTTTATGTGTATATATTCTAATAAGTCTCTCTTAGAAGAGAACTTCTTTACATAGGGTCCCAAACGTCTATTATATGATCTCAAAGCAAATTCTGAGACTTTGTTTTGCCCTCAGCCAGAAAGCAGTGGACAGCCTGTCTAGGCAGCAAACTGAGAAACTAACAGAGAAGGACTTCCCGGGATAACTATCTGGAGCCCAGATGGACAAGGGGAATCCAGCTTGAGGCAGGAGTTCCTTTCCTTGTGGGACATGGGGCCAGGCTCGCTGGGAGGCGGGAGGACGTGGCTCAGAGGTGCGTGGACCTCCTGACTGGGGGATGGGCTCCCCGTGCCAATGGCACAAGCCTGTCACCGTGAAACATGCATCTAAATCCTCCAGGTGCTCTCAGGGGCCTGAACCCCACAACGGAAGCTGGACCCCCTTGTCTGGGGACAACCAGGAACAGGAGGGAGTGCTGGTTCCGGAGAACATTCCGGACTCCCTCAGTGACCGCCAATTCCTGTAATTGGGCATGTGGTTGGGAGTCGCCCGGACCCCTTAAGCAGCTAAAATGGGGTGTCAGCCTTGCAGCTCGAAGGCATGAAGGTGCCAAGTGGAGGTGAGTGGGGTGCACCCCTGCCCTGGAGCTGAGTAGACTCTGGAAAGGGGCTTGGGACACAGCAGGGCAGAGGGGTGACTGGAAGGGGCCAGGGAGGTGACATTCCTGTGGGGCCCTTAACCAGGTATCTCCAACTAGGGGGGTGAGAGGGCCATTTCTGCCGCCTGTTTTGAAAATATAGTTTGATCCCCACCTGGCCACACCCATTCCTTCACGCCTGGTCTGTAATGACTTTCGTGCTACAGAGGCAGAGCTGAAGACACTCCATAGACAGTGTCTGCCTGCAAAGCCGTGGGTATGTGCTCTCTGGCCCTTTACAGAAAAACTGCTGATTCCTGCTTTAAAAGGCGAGTAGGTGTGTGATGCACAGAGAACATTCCAGAAAATGACCAGGCTTTCCAGCCATCAGACCCAAAGGTCAGGAAGAAGCAGCCACTTCAGTGTACAAGCCTCTTTTTCCTGCTTCTGGGGCTGTGTTCAATGTTCTCTCTCTTTCTTTGCAGACAGGGAGGAAAAATGCAAGATCATGATTCTAACTCCATGGCATTATGCAAAAGGCAAAAACAAAGGAGCAAGTAAAACAAAGAGCAGTGGTTGCTGGAGGCTGACGGGGAGCAGTGACCCACAGGAGGAGCGGGGAGAGTCTTTAGAGCAGTGAAACTATTCTGTACTATCCTATGATAGTGGATACATGTCATTACAACTCTGTCCAAACTCACAGAATGTACACACAAAGAGTGAACCCTAACGTCAGCTGTGGACCTGGGGTGACAAAGATAGATCTGTGTGGGTTCGCCAACTATAACAAAGGCCCAGCATTGGAGGTGTCCTGCTGGCCTCACTCCATGCCAAATAGAAGTGAAAGGCTGACCTTCATCCACCTCCAGGATGTGGTCAATGGCCCAGAAACCCCCTCCCTCCATTTCCCCCAGGGAAAACTCACAGGCAGGCCGGCTGGTCCTCAGGCCGGCCTAGGACAGCTCACCCACCTGGGCTTCTGATGCACTGGCTGCTGCCGCATGGCCATGTATTGCGTGTCCTCTTGCAGCCGGTTCAGGGGCGAGTCTGGCTTCAGGCGGATCCCGTAGTAATGGTACTTGGAGTTGCCCCTGGGAACCGAACATCTGTGTCAGCTCTCTTTGCAGGTGTCGTGAACTGTGAGACCAGGGCTCTGTCCCGGCCTCCTCCCTGGGCTCTTGGGGCCTGTGTTTCCTGGACCATGTGGGGAGTGTTCACAGACTGGTCCGTGGTCAGAGAGGTTCAGGAAATTCTGTAAAGACTTTGCTCTCTGGGAGATTCTACCTTAGTTTATTATGGAGGAAATGATGATCAAAGGGTTTTAAACAATTTCTTTAGGGAGACAGGTCAGAAGGGACTCCTAGGAGGGAAGAACAGACACGTGGCTTTGCAAACACCCTGCTTCCAGAGCTGCCATGTCTCCTGAGCTGGAAACACGAACGAGTAGGTGGAGTCTGGGCCCTTCCCACATGAAGTGTGAGTGGAACCAGTGCTAAGAGGTGGAGAGCAGGGGGACTGAGCCCCAATCTTGAGGAAGCATCCAGGACACTGGGAAGGTGGAGGCCCCGGAAGCCTTCCGGAAAGGCCCAGGGGAGTGGTGGTCATGTCCCTGAAACCAGGGCCCAACTGCCCCTCCCTCCCATCCATTCATAGTTTGTAAGAATCTCCTCTGTCAAGGATCCCAAGGTGGCAGAGAACTCTCCAGGATGCCAGTTTCACAGAAGGTGCAGGTGAACCCTGACACCCACATGCATGTTCCTTCACCCAACCTGGCAGGCCTCAGGCCACAGGCCAAGGCCACGCAGGGTGGCCTCACACATGGGCCAAGCCCCTGCTTTGAGCACAGTGCGGCTGTCTTTTTCTAGCAGGAGGACCCGATTGCTCTTGCGGGGTAAGTTTCCTGCCCATGATGGTCCTGGCTGCTGTCACCCAAGGGCAGCCCTCAGTGGGCCAGTCCGGGCTCAGCAAAAAGCATCAGGACGTGGTGAATCCCACTCTGCTAGACAACCTGGAGGCTGCTGTTTAAAAAGTTGGTTACCATGAAAAATTTCAAATGAAGAGAGAGAGCTGAGGAGAAGCCTGTGTCCTGTCCCCAGGAGATGAGTGACCACTGCCCTTCTCCACTGGGGGTGGCCTGGCTGCTGTCCCCATTCAGACCAAGTCCAGGTGCACCTGGAGCCATGGACATCACGAGGTGTGGAGAGGAGGGTGCCTCGCATTCTCTGAAAGCTGGATGTCTGGGTAAGGGAAGGGGGTGGGCAGGCAGGTCAGGGGCTGCCAGCCTCCCCCAGGGACCCACCTGGTGCCCAGCCGCCGCGTCCGCAGGCCCATGAACACAGAGCGGATTAGCTTCCCAAAGGAGGCAGCGTTCACCGGGTCCAGCTTGTGCTCCTGACAGTGCCGTAGGTAGTGGTTGTAGAGTGAACTTCTGGGGAGACTCACACCCTCTGCAGTCTCATAATTATCCAGGAGCCACTGCAGCTGGATGGAGAAGACATGCCCGATGCTGACATGGACCCACCGGGACCATCACACATCACATGCTGGCCCACCTCGAACATGACCGAGAGACTCACGTCTACCGTCACCAATTCGGGATCAAGAGACCTGGGGCACACTCACTAATCAGTAGCTTCCGTTTACTCATTTGTTTATTCCCTCCATTTCTAGCCATCCTTTCAGGTTCCCTGACTTAATTTATAAAAACCTGAACGTGATGGAGACCTTAGCATCTGTCTTCATCATCACTGAAAGCCCCCCAGGTCCCGCACACCAAACATTTCCTAAACCCATGGGGACAGAGATCATCTGATGCCAAGAGAAAGACGGATGAAGGAGAGCTTGACGGTCCATCAGCACGGTGCCCAGGGTAAGGGAACATCACCGATGTCCCTGTACTCATGACCCAGAGAGAGAGACAGAGAGAGAGAGAGAGGAAGACAAATGGCCAAGTTTTGTGCTCAGGTTGGGGGATGGTCTACAGGCTCCTTGAAAGCAGAGCCTCACCTGCAGCCTGAGCAAGCACTGCAGGGTCTATGCAGGCGCACTGCCGGATGCCGCAACTTGGCGTCATCCCCACCCGCTGAGCATCACTCATCAGTGACACTACATGACCAGGAGGCCCAGTTTTCCCCCTACACAGCTCTGCCTCGCCCACGGCAAACCCACCGCTGGGGCCCCAGCACCTTCACGCAAGCACAGTGAGAGGGTGACGGGATCACCTTTTGGTTCTGGGTGATTCTGCTGCCATTTTCTCTGCCGATATTCGCATGATTTCTATGTCAGTAGCAAATAAAATAAAGAGAATCTTTTCTAGGAAAAAGTACGTTTTTAGCCACATTTGTGATCTGTCCGGATTGCACTCTTCTTGATGATATGGTCAAATCCCTTTTTTAATGAGGAAAGCCAGAGAACCCAACACCTCTGGTGGCTCTGGGCTCCCTGGTGGCACAGGACCCCTGGACACACGTGCTCCTAACCTGTAAATAGGGGGTGGGGGCTCGATGACCAGACTTGCCCACCCACCCAGCCCCTCTGTCCTTCAGGATATTTTTTTCCACTCTTGGTAGCAAACGCTCCTGACTGTCGCTCCTGAGCTAGCCTCACTCTGTTCATATAATTCAGCATTGAATCTGTCCATCTATCCACCTGGGCTTCCCAGGTGGCACTAGTGGTAGAAAATCTGCCTGTCAATGCAGAAAATGCAAGATTCACCAGTTAGATCCCTGGATTGGGAAGATCCTCAGGAATAGGAAATGGCAACCCATTTCAGTGTTCTTGCCTGGAAAATTCCATGGACAGAGGAGCCTGGCGGGTTACAGTTCATGGGGTCACAACGAGTCAGACACAACTGAAGTGACTGAGCCCACACATTTATCCACCCACCTGCCCTGGGTGCTGAGGATACAACCGTGAATAAAATAGACAAAAGCCCCCTGCCCTCTGGAAGCGCCCATTCTTGTTGGAGGATCGACCCACAAAAAATAAGTAAAATGCCCAGAATGAGAGCTGGTGCTGTTATGAGGAAAATCCAGGAGAGGGAGCTGGAAGCTCCAGAGATGGGGCAGGGGGGAGGAGCTGAGGGAGTGAGTTGAGGGAAGGTGTCCCAGGCAGAGGGTACAGCATATGCAAAGGCCCTGGGGCAGGACTGTGCCTGGTGTGTTGCAGGAACAGTGGGGAGGCCTATGTGGCTGAAGCAGAGTGAGTAAGGGGGAGAGAGGGAGAAAGGGAGGGCAGGGAAGGGATGGGGCAGGTCGTGCAGGGCCTTCTGGGCCACGGGGAGGCCCCAGGTTTTTACTCCAAGGAGGTGGGAGCCCTGGAGGTCTGTGGGCAGAGGAAGGGTGGGGCCTGACTCAGGTTTTTAGCAGGACCACTCTGGCAGCTGCCATGAGAAGGGCCTGGAAGCTGAGCAAGGGCTGGCTAGCAGGTGGCTGCTACAATGTCTGGGGGATTTGGGGGCTGGGGGTGGGGTGAGACGCTCTGGCCGTGGTGGGAGGAGTCGGAGGAGTAGTCCGATTCCGGGTGGTTCTGAAGGTGCAGTCCTGGAGCATTGGGTGTGGCTGCAGCAGGAGGCTCCAGTACTCTTGCCTGGAAAATCCCATGGATGGAGGAGCCTGGTAGGCTGCAGTCCATGGGGTTGCTAGGAGTCGGACATGAATGAACGACTTCACTTTCACTTTTCACTTTCATGCACTGGAGAAGGAAATGGCAACCCACTCCAGTGTTCTTGCCTGGAGAATCCCGGGGACGGGGGAGCCTAGTGGGCTGCCGTCTATGGGGTCGCACAGAGTCAGACACGACTGAAGCAACTTAGCAGCAGCAGCAGCACCAGCAGGAGGAGGGAAGGCAAGGTAGAGCCCCCAGCAGGACCTCGCGGTCCTGGGTGAGCCAGGAAGATGGTGGGAGGTGAGGGGGTTGTGGGCTTGGGGTGGGGGTCGGGGCCCATCCCTGAACACCTGCGTGATGAGGCTCCTCTAGGCAGGCAGGCACCTTGGACACTTGAGGATGAAGCTGAGGGGAGTGGTGAGGGGGTTTCAGCGACTCCAAAACACAGCAGTCCAACCTCTGCCACTGCTGGAAGCATTTGCCATGTGATCTGGAGCAGTTTCTAGGCAGAGGACCAGCCCCCAGAGCTGCCAGTTCCAGCCCAGCCCCACCCCAGACTGCAGGGCATGGCTCTGTCACGGTGCCACTACTGAAAGCTAAATCATTTTTTAAGATATGTGTTTCTTGATTAAAAAAACAAAGTCATATAATCTGAATGATTCACCTAAAAGCAGGTCCTTCTCCCAGGGGAGGAATAGTAGATTATGCAGTAGGCCAAGGTCACTTCTGCAGGGACCCACAACGGGGGCTGCTGAGTCAGCAGGGGTGGACTTCTCCAGACAGATTGGGGGACAGCAGAGGGGCAGCCCTGCGGGGTGGTGTGTGCCTGGGCAGCATGGCTGCACCCAGAGGCCGCAGACACCCTGGCGGGCAACAGTATTTCCATCCCCAGGGCCTCCTTCCTCCTAACAGCTGTTCTTCATTTCCTGCCACCGAATTACAGCTCTTCCCCGTTTCAGAGATGCCTTGGGGCCCACTTTCTCTCTCGGGGGCTCCTACACCAGGTCAGAAGGTCCCTTCAACCCACATACCCCCTTGTCTGAGCCCCCAGGGCAGTCTGGGGAGTTCAGGTGACTCTGACATCGGAATGGGTCTGGAAAGCACAGGCCGGCCTTCCTGGGGTCCGGGCATCTCGCTGCCCCGCACCAGGCTCGTCTGCCCGGGCAAGGGGACTGCGGTCGGTTGCGCCCATATCAATTGTCTCCAGTGAGCATGGCCGGCGAGGACCATGAAGGGCTCTCTCTGCAAGACACACAGCCGCCGCTCGCCAGGCCACACCCCAGCTCTCTCGTTCTCGCAGCCCAGACAAGCTCCTGGCGGTTTTCCACCAGTAAGCGCGCGACGGTCACTCTTTCCAGAGACCTTATTCCTCTCCTCTTTGAGTCGCCAAGCCCCAGATCCTACTTCGCAAGCTTCGCATGGAAGAAAACGACTCAACAAGCCAGCAGGGAGAAAATGGACACAGAGAGGTTCTTCCTGCTCGGAGTTTAAACTCAGGAATGGATACTAGTTTGGGGGAAGCAGTCAAGGCAAGCCCACCTCCCAGAGAAGTGTCAGAAAGTCAGAGGCAGCCCTGCGGCCAAAGACAGCGGAGCCTGCATTTCGCGTAGACATTGTAGATTTCCCGCGGCCACGCCCCCCGCCCGGGGCCACGCCCACCCTGCCTTCCTCGTGCCTCTCAGAGCGCTGGGCCTCGCAGGTGGTGCCGCTGCTGCGCTGTCCACTCCAGAGCTGAAGAGCCCTGGTCCCAGAGCAGAGAAGGTGTCCTGCCGACTTTCTACTCTCTCTGCTTGGAGTCTAAGGCTGCTTTTCCTCTGAGGCTCAGCTTGGGGGCTGCAGCTGCTGGCCACGCCTGTGCCCTGCCCCTCCACAAACCCAGAAGCTTCTGGATCTTTCCCTAGTGGGTGAGGCTTCTGGCCCCCCGGCCGGAACAGTTCACTTTGAACTTCAGCCAGTATAAAAGTCTTGCTGGGGTCACATTTGGGGTTGGGTTTGACTAATGGGGATTTCTTCTCTTTGATGTTTTAATTTTCCAAGGAACGTCCAATCCCAAGCCAAGTGCCTGAGAAAAGATGCCAAAAGCACGTTCTGACCCCTGACTGCCGCCACCTGTCCCTCCTTCAAAATGTTGAACCAATTTCCAGTTCTGTTAAAGCTGAATTCAGAGAGTTTAGGTAAAGGGAACAGGGAGGAGTGTGGGGAAGACTGGCGCTTTCCCTCCTCAACTGTCCCTGGAAGCTGAGCCTCTGCTCTGTCACCCCCTCCTGCCCCCATCCTGCCCGAAAAGCCAATGGGAGGCAAGGCCATTTTCGCCATCTTGGCCTGGAACCTGTGATCACAGTGTCCCCATCAGACAACGGTCTTATGCAGCTAAAATCAGTAGGATTTAGTTGATTTGCCCTTTCTCAAATTGCCTTTTTTTTTTTTTTTGGCCACACTGTGTCAGATCTATTTCTCCGACCAGGGATCGACCCCATGACACGTTGGGAGCCTGGAGTCTTAGCTACTGGACCACCAGGGAAGTTCTTCAAATTACCAATTTTTTTTTTTTCCCAAAGAGCTAATCACAGAATTAGCCAAGAACCTTTATGGCAGCCCCCACAAAATCCGGTGTCATTTTTTGGTGGTGGCTTATTTGAGTATGAATTTATTACAATGCTATCCTCTGCCAGGTGTGGTGGGCAGGATGTTAGGTACACTAAGCAGTTTAATCCCTGTCCCACCAGGAGGGAGGTGTTGTTATTCTCCTCTCACAAAGGAAGAGTCTATCTTGATTTCCTTTCACTGTGGAAGGATATTTTTGCTGAATTCTAGGTTGGCTTCCCCCCTTCCCCTTTTTGGCACTTTAAAAGTGTCAACTCATTGTTTCCTTTTTTTTTTGGCCTCACTGCACAGCTTGCCAGATCTCAGTTCCGGGATCAGGGATTGAACCTGTGGTCATGGCCACCAGGGAACGCCCTGTTTGATTTTCAAATGCCTATGTAGGTGACAGGCAGAGCAGGGCAGACCAGCAGGTCGACGCACACTTACATGGCTGTTGAGTAAACCGCTTTTGTGAGAGGTGATCCCTTCGCTTTTTTGGAGGTTTTCAATCGCCATTTCAAGCTAAAGAAAATGTGCGCAGAAACAAAACAAAATGGGGGGGAAAAAAGGAAATCAGATAGTTAGCATCAGCCAAGATTTGTTTGTATTAATATCCAAACAAAGATCCGCGTGCCTATGGAATAGAAACCAGGCTGGACAAAGGCAGGGGATGGGTTAGATGAGGGATGGATTGTGAAGGGGTAGCGAAGCCTCGGCCCGGAGTGTTACTTCATCACATGCAAAGGAGCCCAGAGCCCATCAGACACCAGCAGCAGGTGGGGTCTTCCCGTCTACATGGGCAGGTCTACATGGGCAGCCGAGTTTTAACGAGTCTGCATGTGAGCATGCACAACAGGAAGACTTAGTGGCTGCGTAAGTTCAAGTTTAAACGAAGTCAGCATAGTAACGGCCTGCTGCTCCCCTCACCCGTCACGTGTGCTGGGAGAATCAGAGGACCACAGACGGTGGGGTCAGTTTGTGGCACTGGTTTTCGAGTCAGCCTGTCATGTTGCAACGCCCAGAGTCTCCTGGCTGCAGGCTTTGGGAGAACACCAAGAGGCCATGACCCCCGCCCTGCCATCGTGGGGCACAGGTTCCTGGGGCCACAGAGATGGGACCGAGTGGCGGAGAGTCATGTGCAGCTTATAAGGGGGCCCTTCTTGGAAGAGGGCTTCTGAGATAGAATCTCAGGCCTCTCAGAGGTGAGGGCTGAGGGGCCACGGCAGGTCTGTGCAAAGGAAGAGACACCTGGTCATGTGTGACAACCACCACATCTGAGCCCAACTCTTTCATGGAAAATGCAAACATGAGCTCTGCTGGAACAAACGACCCATCAGCACCCAGGGGAGGCAAAGACCACAGAAATGCTTCTGGAAAAAGCAGGCCCAGTGCATTCAGAAAGTACAGGTGGACCAGTTCCTGGAGCCGTGTTCAGGAACGAGGGGCTTCTGCTTCACCCACCACCTCTTCTGACCATGGCTGAGAATGTCCATTCTCACCACTGCTATTTGACATTGTACTGGAAGTTCTAGCCAGGGTCATAGGAATAAAAGGAAATAGGAAATAAATAGGAAATAGGAAATAAATAGGAAACAGGAAATAAATAGGAAATAGGAAATAAAAGGCATCCACATGGAAAAGCGAGAAGCAAAACTACCTCTGTTTACAGATAGCATGATCTTAAATATGGAAAATTCTGAAGGATCCACAAGAAAAAACTATCAGCACCAGAGTTGCAAGATACAAGATGAATATACAAAAATCAATTATTTTAAACAATGAGTGATATGAAAATGAAATGAAGAAAACAATCCTATTTGAAATAGTATCAAAGAGAATAAAATACCTAGGAATATGTTTCACCAAGGAGGTGAAATAATTGTACACTGAAAAAGCTATGAAACATTTCAAGAACTTAAAGATGATCAAAACAAAGACATCCTATGTTCATGGACTGGAAGACTTACTATTAAGAGGGTAATACTCTATAAATTGACCTATAGGCACAATGCAATCTCTATCAAAATTCTCTACACAGCTTCCAGGTGCCTTCTCAAATGGATAAGTTGGTGTTAAAATTCATATGGCATTGCAGGGGACCCCAAATATCAAAACAATCTTGAAAAAGAAGTACCAAGTTGGAAGACTCACAAGTCCTCATTTCAAAACTGGTTACAAAGTCAGTAATCAAAGTAGTGCAGTACCAGAATAGGATAGACATAGAGAACAATGGGATGGAATTGAGAGTCCAGAAATAAACCCATACATCCAGGGTCAATTTATTTTCAACAAGGGTGTTCAGACCACTCAATAGAGAAAGAAGACACTTTTCAACAAATGGTGGTGGGATAAATAGATAGCCTCATGCAAAAGAATGAAGTGGGATCCTCATCTCACAGCATATACCAAAATCAATTAAAAATGGATCAAAGAGCTACATGTAAGAGCTAAAAGAACAAAACCCTTAGAGGAAAACCTGAAGTAATCATGTAAAATAAGGTTATTTTGATGACCTTGGATTTGGGAATTAATTCTTAGATATGACACCAAAAGTAAAATTTTTAAAAAAGGTAAAACTTTTAAAAAGATAAATTGGATTTCATCAAAATTAAAAACTTTTGCACATCGAAGAACACTATCAAGACAGTGAAAAGACAACCCACAGAATGGGAGAACATATTTGCAAATCATATATCTAATCAGGACTTATATCCAAAATATTATAAAGAACTCTCACAACTCAAAAAACAAAATGACAAAATGACCTGATTAGAAAATGGGCAAAAGTCTAGAATAGATATATCTCCAATAAGCACATAAAAAGATGCTCAACATCATTAGTCATTAGGGAAATACAAACTAAACCACAATGAGGTACCACTTTATACCCACGAGGATGGTTGGTAAAAGAAAAAAGAAAAACATTAATGACAAGTGTTGGCAAGGATGGGGAGGAATTAGGAACCCTTGTCCATTGCTGGTGGGAATGCAGAATGGTTCAGCCACTGTGGTAAACATTTGTTAAATATAAATTTGGTTAAGCCACATGACCCAGCAATGCCATTAGACCCAAGATAATTGAAAACAGGTATTCTAACAAAAACTTGTCCATAGTAGTGTTATTCATAATGACAAGAAAGCAGAAAAATGAAAATATCAGGCACCAATGAATGGATAAACAAGATATGGTCCACACATACAATAGAATATTATTCATGCCCCCAACGGAGTGAAGCACTGACATATGTTACAATGTGGATGAGCCTTGAAAATATGATGCTCAGTGAGAGAAGCCAGACACAAAAGGCCAAATGTGAGGGGTTCATGTGTGAGGGGTTCCATTTGTCCAGAACAGGTGAATCCATGGAGACAGAAAGCAGATTAGTTTAGTTGCCGGGGGCTGGAGGAGGAAGGAATGGGGTGGGGGGTGGGGGGAGGGTGACTACTAACTGGTGCAGGGTGATGAGAATGTTCTGGAACTCTGTAGGGTAATGGTTACACAACATTGTGAAAATGTACCAAATGCCACTGGTTTGTACCCTTTTACATAATTAAAATGGCGCATTTTTATGTTCTGTGAAATTTACCTCAATAAAAACTATATAATTAAAAAAAACTTTAGTCTCACTTGGCAATTTGAATGAATCTTTTTACTCACATGCCTGATTTTGTAACACTGTGCACCGGTCACTTGGAAAATATTGGTTCACCAAGTTTGCAGATCTTCCAAATACTGACACATTTCATCATACAATATCGAAAACATCCAGCCATTTCAGCAAGATACCAGTTTTCCAAAATTCTATCTTTTTTTTTTTTTTTGTAGAACATATTGGCAATAAAATCTGTCAGTTGTTTCCCTGGATGTGTCAGGCTCACAGCCGTTCATTTTTGAGAAAATGCGGGCCAGATCTCCAAGTCTGAATAATCATAATTTGTCTGTCATCCTTTCAAGGGAAAATAGCATTTCACGTGTTCATAGACTGCAGCCTGCCAGGCTCCTCTGTCCATGGGGATTCTCCAGGCAAGAATGCTGGAGTGGGTTGCCGTGTGCTACTCCAGGAGATCTTCCCAACCTGGGGATTAAACCCAGGTCTCCCACACTGAAGGCAGATTCTTTACTGAATGAGCCACCAGAGCTACTCTCTAGTTGTGGTTCAAGGGCTTCTCATTGCAGTGGCTTTTCTTATTGCAGAGCACAGGCTCTAAGGTGCACGGGCTTCAGTAGTCTCGACTTGTGGGCTGTAGAGTACAGGCTCAGTAAGTAGTTGTGGCACACAGGCTTAGTTGCCCCACAGCATGTGGGATCTTCCCAGATCAGGGATCGAATCTGTGTCCCCTGCATTAGCAGGTGGATTCTTAACCACTGGACCATCAGGGAAGCCGATGAAAACACTTTTGATCTCATGGAGCTCCTGAGAGGGTGCCAGACATATGTTAAGACTGACTGCTAAAAGGCATGGAGTTCTGAGTATTGTGGAAAAGAATGCAAATGAACATTTGCTGTGTAAGGCCATCCTCAAAACCCCCTAGCTAGTAAACAGGGTCTGAACAAGCCCACTGATATTATACATTAAATTAACTGATTCACAGTGGAACCTCCCAAGGTGTTCATTGCATTTTAAAATTAAGACATCGGGGACACTTCTGAAGGTGATGAAGTTCAGGAAAACATCCCTAGTTCCCCAAGTTCCGATGGAGAGGTTGGTGCCTTGGAGTTAGGACGGAAGGCACAGCGCAGTGCCTCCAGCAGTGGGCGCTGCGGCGCCGCCTCCCAGGGGGTGGGGGTGGGAGTGGGGGTGGGGGGGTGGGGATGGGGGGTTGAGTAGGAGGGGAGGCTTGCTTACAAACCTGACCCAGGGATTCTCACTGCACAAGTACAAAAGGCTTGCTCAGTCCTCTCAGGGGCTGGAAAAGTTAGCGTTACTAATAAGTGGAAACGAATTTTATACTCCCACTGGAGTTTAATTCTTATTATTAAAATTTTTTTTTATCAAAGTGGTACCTGCACATGTCCAACACGTAAGGAAGAGCCAAGGATGGACGTAGAGGTGCCCCATTCCCACCCCAGGGCCAAGCAGCTTTCCCTAAAATCATTTCTGTTTCCTGAACTTTTTGAGGATTCCTTTACATCTTGGTATTATGTATAACATGGGTGCATGTTATACATATATATATTATATGTGTATTATGTATATGTATATATGTATGTATATGTATATAATATTATGTATACATATATAATATACAGATATAACATATGTATACATGTTATACATATATATACACACACATATATATTTCTTGACTTACCAGGAGTTTTACCTTTATTTCTTTAAGATTTTTTGTTTTTGCTGTAGGCCTTTTTGGGTTTTTTTTTAGTCTTTATTGAATTTGCTACAATATTGCTTCTGTTTTATGTTTTGGTTTTTTTGGCCGAAAGGCATGTGGAATCTTAGCTCCTCAACCAGGGATTGAACCCGCACCCCCTGCATCGGAAGGCGAAGTGTAAACCACTGGACCAGCAGGGAAGTCCTCCATCTTTATTTTTGATTGGGCGCAGTGCAGCCCTTATTCCTTTTCCTTGGCAATTTAATTTCACTGGCTTCCGCTGCAAGAATTATTAGCAGAATGCCTGCAGAAAAGGGTACGCACATATCATGTTTTAGGGGCTCTGGAGAAAGGTGGGGAGACAATGCCTAAGGACTTATGATCAAAGATACAGTGTCTCAAGAACTTAATGTGACAGCAGAGCGCAGATAAGTTATAATAGCTCTCAAGTATCCCAGGTGGCTCAGAGGTAAAGAATCCACCTGTCAATGCAGGAGATGTGGGCTCAATCCCCAGGTCAGGAAGATCCCTGGAGAAGGAAATGGCAACCCACTCCAGTATTCTTGCCTGGAGAATCCCATGGACAGAGGAGCCTGGATGGCTACAATCCATGGGGTGGCAAAGAGTCAGACATGACTGAGCAACTGAGCATGCACTCACACATATATTGAAATTAGTCTAGTATTTTAAAAATTTTAAAGGAATTTTAAAAATTCCTTTCCTTTCCTGTATAATCCTGGCAAGACTTTGCCTGACATAAGGACTAGATTCATGTCTTCTAAGGGAGGGTGAAAGTCACTTCTCCTCTGAGTTCATTAGCGTCCGCCCAAATGGTCATTCCATCCATAACACAGTAATCTCATTAAAATGACCTGACAGACCAAGATCACCCCTGCAAAGGGCCAGCAATGACCAGTATTGAAGTAAACTTGTATCTCAAGGCTGGATCTGGCTGTGCCTTGTGGCATGTGGGATCTCAGTTCCCCGATCAGGGATGGAGCCCAGACCCCCTGCATTGAGAGTGCAGAGTCTTAGCCACTGGACCCCCAGGGAAGTCCAAGTAGTCATTTTTAAAGGCTAACAAACATGTTTAGCTCTTTTTGTAGTTTATAGAACTTAAAATATTGTAGTTCTACTTCTTAATTCATCGATTAAACTCTTTTAAAAAATTTTTAGTTTGGAAATAACTCCAGACTTACAAAAAAGTTGCAAAAAGAGCACGAAGCTTTTCTATAGGCCCTTCAGCCAGCCTCCCCAAATGGTCATTGACCTCATTGACCCAATGACCTCCCCAAGACCTGGAAACCAGCCCCCACTCAACACTATTAACCAGTGAGAAGTCCCATCTGTGGACCAGGAGTCAATCAGGGGTCACACACTGTGGGTATTTGCATACGGAGCCATGAAAGAAAACAAGAACATAAGGAAAAGATGAAGGAAATTAGAAAGAAGCTTTTATTGAATGATGACCCATGTATCCCTTGACACGATAAGTGGGTTTGGTCACTCTAAATAGGATGATGACTTCTCTGGAAAGCTTTTTAGCATAAGTGCCAGAGTGCTTTCCAGTAGCACTCTTTAATTTTGTCACTTAAAGCAGAACAGAGACAAAAATTTCAGGTAGATCTTTCAAAGGGACACTACTTCCCCCTTTGCAAAGAAATGTGCAAAACCAAATTCAAAAGTGATGACATTGTTAGATGTTTGTCAAAACCCATGGAATGTACAACACAAAGAGGGAGCCCTAATGTCAACCAAGGGGTTTAGTTAACAACAATAAGGTGTCACTGTTGGCTCAGTGACTGAAACAAATGCACCAAACTTAGGCAAGATGTTAATAATAATGAGAACTCTGTGTGGGTATAGAGTGGGGGATTATGGGAATTTTCTGGTTTAGGTTCAATTTTGAGCATTACTTTGCTAGTGTGTGAGATGAGTGCAATTGTGCGGTTGTTTGGGCATTCTTTGGCATTGCCTTTCTTTGGGATTGGAATGAAAACTGACCTTTTCCAGTCCTGTGGCCACTGCTGAGTTTTCCAGATTTGCTGGCATATTGAGTGCAGCACTTTCACAGCATCATCTTTCAGGATTTGAAACAGCTCAACTGGAATTCCATCACCTCCACTAGCTTTGTCCATAGTGCTGCTTCTTAAGGCCCACTTGACTTCTCTTTCAGGATGACTGGCTCTAGGTGAGTGATCACACCATTGTGGTTCTCTGGGTCATGAAGATCTTTTTTTGTATAGTTCTTCTGTGTACTTGCCACCTCTTCTTAATATCTTCTGCTTCTGTTAGGTCCATACCATTTCTGTCCTTTATTATGCTCATCTTTGCATGAAATGTTCCCTTGGTATCTCTAATTTTCTTGAAGAGATCCCTAGTCTTTCCCATTCTGTTGTTTCCCTCTATTTCTTTGCATTGATTGCTGAGGAAGGCTTTCTTATCTCTCCTTGCTATTCTTTGGAGCTCTGCATTCAAATATCTTTCATTTTCTCCTTTGCCTTTAGTTTCTCTTCTTTTCACAGCTATTTGTAAGGCCTCCTCAGACAACCATTTTGCTAGCAAGTGAAAGTGAAAGAAAGAAAGTGAAAGTGAAGTCTCTCAGTCGTGTCTGACTCTTTGCGACCCCATGGACTGTAGCCTACCAGGCTCCTCCGTCTATGGGATTTTCCTGGCAAGAATACTGGAGTGGGTTGCCATTTCCTTCTCCAGGAGATCTTCCCAACCCAGGGATCGAACCCAGGTATCCCCCACTGTAGACAGACACTTTACCATCTGAGCCACCAGGGAAGCAAAGTAATGCTTAAAATTCTCCAAGCCAGGCTTCAGCAATACGTGAACCGTGAACTTCCAGATATTCAAGCTGGATTTAGAAAAGGTAGAGGAACAAGAGATCAAATTGCCAACATCTGCTGGATCATTGAAAAAGCAAGAGAGTTTCAGAAAAACATCTACTTTTGCTTTATTGATTATGCCAAAGCCTTTGACTGTATGGATCACAACCAAATTCTTAAAGAGATGGGAATCCCAGACCATCTGACCTGCCTCCTGAGAAATCTATATGCAAGTCAAGAAGCAACAGTTAGAACTGGACATGGAACAACAGACTGGTTCCAAATTGGGAAAGGAGTACGTCAAGGCTGTATATTGTCACCCTGCTTATTTAACTTATATGCAGAGTACATCATGAGAAACGCTGGGCTGGAAGAAGCACAAACTAGAATCAAGATTGCTGGGAGAAATATCAATAACCTCAGATATGCAGATGACACTACCCTTATGGAGGAAAGTGAAGAAGACCTAAAGAGCCTCTTGATGAAAGTGAAAGAAGAGAATGAAAAAGTTGGCTTAAAACTCAACATTAAGAAAACTAAGATCGTGGCATCTGGTCCCATCACTTCATGGCAAATAGATGGGGAAACAAAGGAAACAGTGAGAGACTTTTATTTGGGGGGGGGGCTCTAAAATCACTGCAGATGATGACTGCAGCCATGAAATTAAAAGATGCTTGCTCCTTGGAAGAAAAGCTATGACCAACCTAGATAACATATTAAAAAGCAGAGATATTACTTTGCCAACAAAGGTCCATCTAGTCAAAGCTATAGTTTTTCCAGTAGCTATGTATGGATGTGAGAGTTGGACTATAAAGAAAGCTGAATGCCAAAGAATTGATGCTTTTGAATTATGGTGTTGGAGAAGATTCTTGAGAGTCCCTTGGACTGCAAGGAGATCCAACCAGTCCATCCTAAAGGAAATCAGTCCTGAATATTCATTGGAAGGACTGATGCTGAAGCTGAAACTGCAATACTTTGGCCACCTGATGTGAAGAACTGACTCATTGGAAAAGACCCTGATACTGGGAAAGATTGAAGGCAGGAGGAGAAGGGGACAACAGAGGATGAGATGGTTGGATGGCATCACTGATGCAATGGACATGAGTTTGAGTAGGGTCCGGGAGTTGGTGATGGACAGGGAAGCCTAGGGTGCCTGCAGTCCGTGGGGTCGCAAAGAGTCAGACATGACTGAGCGACTGAACTGAACTGAACTGAGGCTTGATTTTTCTATAAACCTAAAATTTCTCCAAAAAAGTCTCTTAAACAGATAAAAAGTGATGATG
Source organism: Giraffa tippelskirchi (assembly GCF_054371585.1). Lineage (NCBI taxonomy): Eukaryota > Metazoa > Chordata > Mammalia > Artiodactyla > Giraffidae > Giraffa > Giraffa tippelskirchi. Next base: position 94,660,977 of record NC_137280.1, on the reverse strand, counting down.
AATTATTTATTTATTCATTCATTTATTGTTTTGGTTGATTGCACGATCTTAGCTCCTTGATCAGGGATCGAACCCACTTTACTTTCAGTGGAAGCACTGAGTCTTAACCGCTGGACTGCCGGGGAAGTCTGATGATAAATATTTTAGAGAAAAAATGGATGTGCTTTTGCTGGCAAATTGTTTCCTGTGGTATCTGGACAAAGGTCTGTCCAGGGGGCAAGGTAGCCTCTAGCAAGAGCCCAGTAGGCATGTGAGCTCACCATCAAGATATCCTGATCTTCCCTGAAAACAGGCTACAGAGAAGAGCTGTTTTGCGGCTGATGATCCATTGTGAGCTGTGAGGCCACGTGGATGGTGCACCAGCCCCATGGGCCACCAGGAAGGGTGCCGTGAAAATGGAGGGGTGCGTGGGAAGCCAGGCCAGACACAAGGAGGCATGGACGGGCTCTCCATCAGTCTTACTGAGTGTAGACAGAAGCTAGTCCCTTACAGACACATCTACTTGGAGTGACCACGTGATGGTCTTCTCGGAGAGCTGGACAGAGGATGTGAGATTTGGCTCCTCTATACCCACGAGTGCAAGTGGTCAGAGCCAGGGTGTTTGCTGGGGTCCTGAAAGCAGGAGCTGAGTCTCTGATGACTCAGACAAGAAACTCTTAGGATTTCAAGTGGCACATCTCAGAGATGTCTGCTGTAGCCTGCACACTGCAGAACTTGAATCTATCATCCCAAGGCCCCAAAAACTGCAATTAAAATATATATATTCTTTTTCATATTCTTTTCCATTCGGGTTTATCAAAGGATATTGAATATAGTTCCCTGTGCTGTACGGTAGGACATTGTTGTTTATCTATTTTATGTATAGTAGTTTATATCTGCTAATCCCAAATTCCTAATTCCCTCCCCCACCCACTTTCCCCTTTGGTAACCATAATTTTGTTTTCTGTGTCTGTGAATCTGTTTTGTAAATAAATTCATTTGTATCATATTTTAGATTCTACATATTGTTGTTGTTCAGTCACTAAGTTGTGTCCAACTCTTTGTGACCCCATGGACTGCAGCACGCCAGGCTTCTCTGTCCTTCACTATCTCTCTGAGTTTGCTCGATCGAACTCATGTCCATCGAGTTGATGGTGTCATCCAACCATTTCATCCTCTGTTGCCCCTTTCTCCTCCTGCCCTCAATCTTTCCCAGCATCAGGGTCTTTTCCAATAAGTTGGCTCTTTGCATCACATGGCCAAAGGATTGGAGCTTCAGCTTCAGCATCAGTTCTTCCAATGAATATTCAGGGTTGATTTCCTTTAGGATTGACTGGTTTGATCTCCTTTCAGCAAAGGACTCTCAAGAGTCTTCTCCGGCACCACAATTCAAAAGCATTAATTCTTCAGTGTTCAGCTTTCTTTATGGTCCAACTCACATCCGTACATGACTACTCGGAAAACCATAGTTTTGACTAGATGGACCTTTGTTGGCAAAGTAATGCTTTTTAATACACCATCTAGGTCTGTCACAGTTTTCCTTCCAAGGAGCAAGAATCTTTTAATTTCATGGCTGCAGTCACTGTCCGCAGTGATTTTGGGGCTCAAGCAAATAAAATCTGTCCTGGAAGAGCAAGGTAGTGTGTCAAAATACAGACTGTCCATGGATTTCCAATCAATTAAAAAAGTTGAAACCCAGATATCAGATCACAGTGACTGGGAAGCCCAGGGTCTGAGCTGCTTTTGTTTGTGGTGAGGTGGTGTGGACCACAGAGAACATCATGACCTATGATTGCAGTTGGTCTGTGACCTGAAACCCTAGTTTATTCACTAGTATGAGTCGATGCAGTTTGCTGATGTAGAGGCATCATGTCTGTGAAGAATGCTCCCAACTGACAGCAGCTCCATGCTCAGGTCTGCCAGCTAGTCCACTGAGGGTGTGCTGAGGGCCCTGCAGGGACCAGGCAGGAAGGTACAGGCTGGTGGTGCCCCTGGGATGGAATGGCATGCTTCTCCATGCCTGTCCTCAGAGCCAGGTCCTGGTGAGCACTCTGGACATAGAAAGAAGAGGCCAGCAAGACTTGGGGACTCTCTGATATCAGGTTGACCCTGAAACACATCAGGATCGAGAGAACACGTATGAGGCTAGAGCATCCCATTCTACTGAAGATTCAGTTCAGTTCAGTCGCTCAGTCGTGTCCGACTCTTTGCGACCCCATGAATCGCAGCACGCCAGGCCTCCCTGTCCATCACCAACTCCCGGAGTCCACCCAAACTCATGTCCATTGAGTAGGTGATGCCATCCAGCCATCTCATCCTCTGTTATCCCCTTCTCCTCTTGCCCCTAATCCTTCCCAGTATTAGGGTCTTTTCCAATGAGTCAACTCTTCGTATGAGGTGGCCAAAGTATTGGAGTTTCAGCTTCAACATCAGTCCTTTCAATGAACACCCAGGATTTATCTCCTTTAGGATGGACTGGTTGGATCTCCTTGCAGTACAAGGGACTCTCAAGAGTCTTCTCCAACACCACAGTTCAAAAGCATCAATTCTTCGGTGCTCAGCTTTCTTTATAGTCCAACTCTCACATCCACACATGACTACTGGAAAAACCATAGCCTTGACTAGACAGACCTTTGTTGACAAAGTAATGTCTCTGCTTTTTAATATGCTATCTAGATTTGTCATAACTTTCCTTCCAAGGAGTAAGCATCTTTTAATATCATGGCTGCAATCAACATCTGCAGTGATTTTGGAGCCCCCCAAAAAGTCAGCCATTATTTCCATTGTTTCCCCATCTATTTGCCATGAAGTGATGGGACCAGATGCCATGATCTTAGTTTTCTTAATGTTGAGCTTTAGGCCAACTTTTTCACTCTCCTCTTTCACTTTCATCCAGAGGCTTTTTAGTTCCTCTTCACTTTCTGCCATAAGGGTGGTGACATCTGCATATCTGAGGTTATTGATATTTCTCCCGGCAATCTTGATTCCAGCTTGTGCTTCCTCCAGCCCAGCATTTCTCATGATGTGCTCTACATATAAGTTAAATAAGCAGGGTGACAATATACAGCCTTGACGTACTCCTTTTCCTATTTGGAACCAGTCTGTTGTTCCATGTCCAGTTCTAACTGTTGCTTCCTGACCTGCATACAGGTTTCTCAAGAGACAGGTCAGGTGGTCTGGTATTCCCATCTCTTTCAGAATTTTTCACAGTTTATTGTGATCCATACAGTCAAAGGCTTTGGCATAGTCAGTAAAGCAGAAATAGATGTTTTTCTGGAACTCTCTTGCTTTTTTGATGATCCAGCGGATGTTGGCAATTTGATCTCTGGTTCCTCTGCCTTTTCTAAAACCAGCTTGGACATCTGCAAGTTCACAGTTCACATATTGCTGAAGCCTTGCTTGGAGAATTTTGAGCACTACTTTACTAGTGTGTGAGATGAGTGCAATTGTGCGGTAGTTTGAGCATTCTTTGGCATTGCCTTTCTTTAGGATTGGAATGAAAACTGACCTTTTCCAGTCCTGTGGCCACTGCTGAGTTTTCCAGATTTGCTGACATATTGAGTGCAGCACTTTCACAGCATCATCTTTTAGGATTTGAAATAGCTCAACTAGAATTCCATCCCCTCCACTAGCTTTGTTCGTAGTGATGCTTTCTAAGGCCCACTTGACTTCACATTCCAGGATGTCTGGCTATAGGTGAGTGATCACACCATCGTGATTATTTGGGTCATGAAGATCTTTTTTGTACAATTCTTCTGTGTATTCTTGCCACCTCTTCTTAATATCTTCTGCTTCTGTTAGGTCCATACCATTTCTGTCCTTTATTGAGCCCATCTTTGCATGAAATGTTCCCTTGTTATATCTAATTTTCTTGAAGAGATCTCTAGTCTTTCCCATTCTGTTGTTTTCCTCTATTTCTTTGCATTGATCACTGAGGAAGGCTTTCTTATCTCTCCTTGTTATTCTTTGGAACTCTGAATTCAAATGGGAATATCCTTTCTTTTCTCCTTTGCTTTTCACTTCTCTTCTTTTCACAGCTATTTGTAAGGCATCCTCAGACAGCCATTTTGCTTTTTTGCATTTCTTTTCCATGGGGATGGTCTTAATCCCTGTCTCCTGTACAATGTCACGAACCTCCGTCCATAGTTCACCAGGTACTCTATCAGATCTAGTCCCTTAGATCTATTTCTCACTTCCACTGTATAATCATAAAGGATTTGACTTAGGTCATACCTGAATGGTCTAGTGGTTTTCCCACTTTCTTCAACTTAAGTCTGAGTTTGGCAATAAGGAGTTCATAATCTGAGCCACAGTCCACTCCCAGTCTTGTTTTTGCTGACTGTATAGAGCTTCTCCATCTTTGGCTGCAAAGAATATAATCAATCTGATCTCGGTGTTGACCATCTGGTGATGTTCATGTGTAGAGTCTTCTCTTGTGTTGTTGGAAGAGGGTGTTTGCTATGACCAGTGCGTTCTCTTGGCAAAACTCTATTAGCCTTTGCCCTGCTTCATTCTGTACTCCAAGGCCAAATTTGCGTGTTACTCCAGGTGTTTCTTGACTTCCTACTTTTGCATTCCAGTCCCCTATAATGTAAAGGACATCTTTTTTGGCTGTTGGTTCTAACAGATCTTGTAGATCTTCATAGAACCATTCAACTTCAGCTTCTTCAGTGTTACTGGTTGGGGCATAGGCTTGGATTACCATGATATTGAATGGTTTGCCTTGGAAATGAACAGAGATCATTCTGTCATTTTTGAGATTGCATCCAAGTACTTCATTTTGGACTCTTTTGTTGACCATGATGGCTACTCCATTTCTTCTAAGGGATTTCTGCCCACAGTAGTAGATATAACGGTCATCTGAGTTAAATTCACCCATTACAGTGCATCTTAGTTCACTGATTCCTAGAATGTCGACATTCACTCTTGCCATCTCCTATTTGACCACTTCCAATTTGCCTTGATTCATGGACCTAACATTCCAGGTTCCTATGCAATATTGCTCTTTACAGCACTGGACCTTGCTTCTATCAGCAGTCACATCCACAACTGGGTATTGTTTTTGCTTTGGCTCCATCCCTTCATTCTTCCTGGAGTTATTTCTCCACTGATCTCCAGTAGCATATTGGGCACCTACTGACCTGGGGAGTTCCTCTTTCAGTGTCCTATCTTTTTGCCTTTTCATAGTGTTCACGGGGTTCTCAAGGCAAGAATACTGAAGTGGTTTGCCATTCCCTTCTCCGGTGGACCACATTCTGTCAGACCTCTCCACCATGACCTGTCTGTCTTGGGTGGCCCCACACGGCCTCCACAAAAACAGGAAGGTATTTTTTAATTGACCCATTATATCAACAGTCTAAAGAAGAAAAAGCACATGATCGTATTGATGAAAAGAAAGCATTTGACAAAAATCAACATCCAATTATGATAAAGACTCTCAGAAAACTGGGAATAGAAGGAAACTTCCTCAACCTGAAAAAGGGCATTGTGAAAACCCTACAGGTAACATCACTTAGGGATGAAAGACTGAAGCTTTTCCCTAAGGGATATCCACTCTCACTACTCATATGCAACATTGTACAGGACGTCCTGGGCTTCCCAGGTAGCGGTAGTGGTAAAGAACCCACCTGCCAATGCAGGAGACCCAAGAGACATGGGTTTGATACCTGGGTCGGGAAGAACCCCTGGAGGAGGGCACGGCAACCCACTCCAGTATTCTTGCCTGGAGAATCCTATGGACAGAGGAGCCTGGTGGGCTACAGCCCATAGGGTCACAAAGAGTGGGACATGACTGAAGTGACTGAAGTGAATTAGCATGCACAGGATGTTCTAGCCAGTGCAGTAAGGTAAGAAAAAGAAATAAAAGTCATCCAGATTGGAAGGAGAAGGCAATGGCACCCCACTCCAGTATTCTTGCCTGGAAAATCCCATGGACGGAGGAACCTGGTAGGCCACAGTCCATGGGGTCGCTAAGAGTCGGACACAACTGAGCGACTTCACTTTCACTTTTCCCTTTCATGCACTGGAGAAGGAAATGGCAACCCACTCCAGTATTCTTGCCTGGAGAATCCCAGGGATGGCGGAGCCTGGTGGGCTGCCGTCTACGGGGTCGCATAGAGTCAGACACGACTGAAGCGACTTAGCAGCAGCAGCAGCAGCAGCAGCCAGATTGGCAAGGGGGAAATAAGACTTCCTATTTGCAGACCACAAAAAACTCTTAGAACTAAAAGGTGAGTTTGGTAAAGTCTCAGGAGGCAAAGTCAAGAGCCAGAAATCAACTATATTTTCATACATTAGCAATGAAGAGTTGGAAATTAAAAACCAATACCACTTACAATAACTCCAAAACCAAAAGATACTTAAAGATGTCAATTCTCTCCAAACTGATATAGAGCTTTAAGGCTATTTAATCAAAATCTCACTAGGAATTTTTTTGTAAATATAGATAGACTGATCTAAAATTTATATAGAACTTGTAAGAGAATGAAAAAACACTTTAAAGACTGGGAAAGAATATTTGCAAATCACAAATCTTGCAGGGGACTTGAATCCAGAATATACAAACAATTCTCAAAATTAACAGTAAGAAAACAGACAACATAGTTAAAATAATAACAGTAAACTTCAACTGACACATCCCCAGAGAATATATATATGAAAGGCAAAGCCCATGAATGGGTTCTTGCCATCACTAGTGATTACGAAAATGCAAATTACAACCACTATGAGATACCACCGCACACTGATGAAAATGGCTAAAACAAAAGATGCTGATGACACCTGAAAATGAACGATGCTGGCGACGAGGTGGATGAGAGGAGCTCACATCTGGCTGGGGGAGGAACTCACTCTGCCCAGGAAAACATGGGTGGTTTCAGATAAAGTTAAACATGTACTTACCATAGGAGCAAGCAATCCCACCCGTAGGCATTGGTTAACCCCAGAGAAAGTAAAACATGTGTCTACACATGTGAGTACTTCTAGCTGTTTTATTCAAAATCATGAAAAACTGCAAACAGCCCAGGCAGCCCTCGGCTGGTGAATGGATGAATGAGTTTTTGGGTAAAGGAAGATGACTGAGGAACAGGAAGGAGCCAGTGACTCACGTGACAACTGGACGGGATCTCCAGGATCCACACTGGGGAAAGAAGCTGGCTACAATGGGGATCTTGGGGATGATCCCCCTCAACCAAAACAAAACTGAAGTGATGGAGGACAGACCCACGGGTGACAGGGCTCGTGGGTGAGAGTAGGGTGTCACTACCAAGAAATACCCAAGGAGTTCTGGGGGCAATGCCACCATGCTGTATCCTGATGTAGGGACAGGCACCCAAGTCTGTGTGTGCATCAGAACTTGTCTCTCTGTGCACCGGAGCGGTTCACTTTATTCTGTGCTAATTTTAAAAATAAGAGTAAGTATGGGACATAGGGTTTTCAAAGCAGATACATTTCCAAAGCATGTGAGCCATGGTTTGGGGCACGGGCAAGGGGTGCCCGTACAGCTCGGCTTTGGTTCAGCCCAGTTCCTCAGGGAAGGGCTGATCTCCACCTCCTAGAGGCTGATGATGATGACTCCGGTCATGGTGGAACACCAGCACCAGTAGCATCTGCCAGCATGCAACATGGCTCCCGGCAGCTGCCTGGCTATCCACTCTCTGTCTTTACCAAGGGAGGACCCCAGGTTCACAGAGGGGGCACCTGTCTGAGGCTGGTGGGGCCCAATGCCCGTGGTCTCAGCTGCCTTCTACTCACCATCCTGCTGCTGTTGGGGCTTTAACCTGCCCCCTCCAGAGCCCGGGACGTACATACCGTAGCCGGCGACGAGCGGGACGTGTGGGCGAGGGTGTGCCTGGTGCTGTCCATCCCCCCGTGGATAAGGTAGGCTCCTGCGCTGGAGACGATGGGGCTGCCCCCGACATCCATGGTGATGCCCACCATGCTGTGGGAGGGGACTGCGGGCGGGGAGGAGCCTGCCACGGTCACCTGGGCACCGCTTGGGGCCTCAAAGTAGGACGCGGCGCTGCTGGGGGCATACATCTGAGGCTCGGGGTTGTAGGCGTAGGCCGTCCGCCTGGTGGAGAGAGAAAAGGCGTCGTGTCAATGCCGGGGCCCAGGGCACCGAGCGCGTGGCTAAGTCAGCCACCGACTGTCAACACAGCCAAGTTCACAGTCAGGGTCTCAGAAAGCATGTGGAATCCCAGCTGACACAACAGCTGGTCATTTACAAACCGCAGGCGCGAACTGCACGCGGGGGCCCCCTGGGGGCATGGGGCGGGACTGCACCCGACCCTGGTTACAGGAGGGCTACCCCCGGGATAAGATGATGTAGTCACCCACCGATCCCCCCCACCCCCACACACAGGCTCATGGGCACAAGTGCGTGTAAGGGCTGTGAAGCTGAATACACCCAACGTCAGTGTCCTGCAGTCACTGACGTTGTCACCGCCGGCGGCAGGGAGTGGGATGGGGAGCCCGGGTGAATGGTACAAGGGACTCTGGGCTCATTTTGCAGCTTCCTGCGAATCTAGTTCTTTCAACCCAGAAAGTCAGTTGTTTTTTTTTTAATGTAATTGCTTAATAAAAAGAATATCTAAAGGATTCCAAGAATTCGTCTGATGTTCCTTTACCATCTGGATCAAATCATTAAACATGTCCATTGATGTCCATCCTGCTGCAGTGAAAGGCAGTCAGAAGGGGTTTTTCCTCAGGGGTGACTGAGGGAAGGCCCCTCTGGGGAGGTAGGGAGGTCCCTCTGATCCCTGGGGGACATCATCTCTGACCACAGTGCAGTCAAACCAGGACACTACCACCAGAGCGCCCCCCAGAGCCTGCTGGGACCCCAGGGTTCACCCATGCTCCTCTGGGTCAGCACTGAGCTGTGGACACTCAGGATCCCAGCAGTCACATCTCTAACCACAGCCAGGCCCCCGCGCCCTCCCAGGACCCCAAAGGGGAGTCGTGAAACCAGAGTCAGAAGCAGGCACAAGGATGCATGCTGAGCAGCGAGCTTCTGGGGACCGTATCACTGTGCCCCAAGCATCACAGAGTTCAAAAGCAGAGCCCTGGATGTCCTTGACAAGCAGAAGATCAAGTTCTCAAAACATCAAGATAAGCCAGAGGCTAACAGAGGCCAGAATGAAACAGCAGAGATGGAAATGGTTTCTGGGTTTTGAAGATGGGCTCTCCAGACTTCAAGGGTGGATTGGAGTTTCTGTTTTTTAAAACTGCCTTTCCTTGAAGTAAAACTACAAAGGCCTATGATTTCTGATATCTCCACTGGGCTGTGATGTCCTAATGGGGGTGTAATAGCTGGGTCACCCCACCAGGAGGTGAAGGGAGAAGATTGTGGGCAAACCCATCACCGGGGCGCTCAGTAGGCATGGTGGCCAGGTGGGTTCCCTGCGAACCCATTCCTGGGGAGGGGAGAAGACACCCACGTACAAGGCTCCGTTGGTGAAGACGGCGTCCCCGCCCTCCACGTACTGCACCTGGGGGGGGTACACGTGCTGCACCGGCTGGACCTGAAACGACAGCAGACACTTGGTGTTACATGGTTTCCAGATTATTCAGGTGGAAATATCTCCTATGGCCTTTTGTGAACACTTAGTGCCACATTACGCTTGTCCTACCCCCGGCGGGCACTTCCAAAAACTAGGAGAGACGGTCACATCGAGGCCACGTATTCCGGATTAGCCCAGACAGGGATTACTGCAGCAGGTTGGGGCCCCTATTCCGTGCGGAGAGGAGCCCAGCTGGCATCTGGGAGCCGAGACGCAGAGCAGGATGGGGGTTGATGGTGGTGATGGTGCCTGGGGTCTACTGGCCACTGGGCAGAGGCCAGTCCTGCTTGAAGGTAGACACCAGAGATGTGGACAGAACTGGGACCTTGGAGTGTCTGATCCCACTCCCCATTACTCCCACCCCCCGGCAGGGCAGGGGTTCAAGTGGCTCACGTGCTCCATCACCCCTGCGCCACCCCCTCTGGTGCCCTCATGGCTGTCCCCAGCAGCTGGGTGGGGGGAGGGGCCCTGGGCACCCCTCTGGGGAGAGACTGTGAAGGTCTGAGCAGAATCAGTAGGAGTGCTGGGCCTGGAGTGGGGGTGGGGGGCTGGGGGTGGAGGGTGGGGGTCGGTGGGAAGACCCCTCCCTCCTCTGTCAGTCCACAGCCTCAGCTGATGACCTCTGGGGGATGCAGGCACTCTGATGGAGCCCAGAGCTTTGTGTGGGGAACTTCAGGACTCCGCTGTGGAGGGAGGCTTAGTGGATGCCTGATTCAAGCTCACTGGGGATGAGGAAATCAGGGACAGGTCTCATCGTGGCCTCTCTGTAGACCTTCATACAGCGGCAGGACTGGATGACTCCTACCTCTGAGGACACAACCCAGGGACATGTGCACACACATAACTCCTCTCGTCTGTAGGGGGTGGGTAAGATGCAGAGGTCAGCCCAAAGAGAAATGGTGGACACATGTCCAGCCCCGTGGAACAGGGGAAGCTTCTGGAATCACGGAGCCATGGTCGCGCCCCTCCCTCGAGGAGCTGAGGCAGAGACGCAGGGCCCCTGCTGGGCACCCCCAGAGCCTTCACTCCTCCTGCAGGAAACCCCAAATCACACACCATCAGACAAACCTCTCTAAACACCCTGCTAATCTGAGCAGAGCCCCTTGAAAGGAGAGGCGTGTCCTCTGGGGTCTCGCCATCTCCACACTATGCTCCTAGGTCCTGTTGCACAGGAGCCTGAACGAATTTGAATTCAGCATCTTGCATAGAGCAGGAGTCGGCAAACTCCAGTCCTTGGGTCAAATCTGGCCCGCCTGATCTTACAAACAGTTTTATTGGTACATGGCCACACTATCCCTTCCACGAGAGTTGCATGATTGTGCCTGAGACTGTCTGGCTGCAAAACCAACCAACCAAACAAAAAGGACTGTGAGACCTTTTCCAAAAAAGGATTGCTGACTGCTGCTAAGATCACGCTGCCTGTCTGAGCTGATGATCTGGGCTGTGATCTGGCTGCTGAGCCCACACGTTCAAGCTCTGTTCTCTAATCATTTAACTGCACAAGAGGCTTCTGTCTGAGGGTCCAGCACTTGCTTGTGGGTGGGTCTGCCTCTCCTGGAGGCTCCATGTTCCTCCTATTCAGAAACCTCTGCTATCTGCCTGCGTGTCTACAGCTGCACCCCAGGCTCTACCTAGCGGCTCACTTGCGCCCCAAAGGCTGAAGATCTGAATGAATAAAGATCATCAGCTTTCTTGGCTTGTAGCAAACTATCTGCAGCAACAGTTTTTTGTTTTTTTTTTAACGCTTCCAAAGAGAACTTCCTGGTAAGGAACCAAACGTCACACAAAAGGAAACGACGAAACAGGAAAGTAAGCACTGTCATTTGGATGGGGGCTCCCAGGCATGCCATGCCAACCATGTCCCACATCCCCTGTGCTGTGGTTACCTGCTGTGGCACCTGCTGGACTCTGGGGAGGGAGAGTGGCTGCATCTGGGCCCCTTTGGGAGCCGAGCCCGCTGCCTGGACCAACACCCTCTACAAGGGAAGGAGAGAGGACATTTAGGCTCATCATACGTGAGTCCTGAAAACAAATACAGGTCACAGCCGGCATGATCGTGCCTGCTGCTGCTTAATGGAAACGTATGTGGTGGTCGGGGAGAGGGGGTGCGGTAAGAAGAAGGAGGGCACACACATGCCCCCAGCAGCTTTGTCTCCTTGGGGTCTGTAGTCATCAGAGTGACGTGGGCTGAGAACTGGGTGCCCTCCACACCGCCTCCCCCTGGACAAGCTGGGTCACACCCCACCGTGTCTCAGTTCACCCTTGACCTGCCCCCATTTAACACACAAGAAGAAAGGAAGCCCAGAGTGGTCACTGCTAGGTCGCAGTCCCAGCATCTCAGGATTGGAAGTACTTTAACCCAGACTCGGGCCAACCCTCTCCTGGGCTCCATGGCCGCTCTCTGGACCCCTGGGCCATCTTCCCAGAATGGCTTTGTCACTTTGCTGGAGAACTTGTTGAACGGGCAAAGCTAGGAAAGCGGGAAGGATCAAATGCACTCCTGAGGTGAGGCAGGAATAGGAGGGATTTGTTTTTGTGAGCCTGGGGCTTTGGAAGTCGTGGACTGTGGTTCTGTGATTGGCCTCGTGGACCCTATGCATCACCAGGTGCAATAATTCTGCAGGGCTTGGCCTCATGAACACCACTGCACTAAGAATTTAACACACTTAGCCCTCTGTGAACTCACCCCCAAAGACACAGAGAACACAGATGGCACAGAGATCAACAGGATGGATGGACAAACCCCAAGTGTCCATCCACACAGGGGAACATCATTCAGCCAGAAAAAGGAGAGAAGCCCAACTCTCAACACAATGTGAATGGACCCCAAGAACATGATGCTCAGTAAGAGAAGCAGGCACAGGACACACAGTGTGTGATTCTATCTACGTGAAACGTCCAGAACAGGCCGATCCACAGGGACAGAGTAGATTCCAGGTTGCCAGGGGCTGGGGGTGAGGGATGGCATGTCATTGCTAATGGGGAGGGGGTTTCTATTTGGGAGGATGAAGATGTCCTTGAACTAGCCAAAGGTGGAGGTTGCAAAACACTGTGAATGTCTTAAACACTGCTAAATTGTTCACCTTAAAAATGGCAAATCTTGTGTCGTGTGAATTTCACCTCAAATAGATAAATAAGAATTTTGAGGATTTACAGGCACACACTCTAAAGCTGAGGCATCCAATATAGAGGATAATAGCTGTGTATCTCTGTGGCCATTGACATTTACTTTGATTTAAATGAACTGCAAAAGTCAGTTGCTCTGCAGCACTGGCTACACTGCTGGTGCTTGGAGCCTGGTGGGGCTGGCGGCAGGACACTTCCACTGTGCTGAGAAGTTCTGCTGGACGGCGCAGGACTGAGAGGAGAAAGTAGGAAGCATGTATCATGGGAAGGAGGGAGCAAGAAAGCCCCTTACAGGGGAGGCACTGGGTGCTCACTCTTGAGGAAGCCTGCAGGTGAGACAGGTGCCCAAGGGGTGGGGGATGCAGCCACTGATGCTGGGCTGCGGGGATGGGCCCATCTTCAGCAGGGACAGGAGCCCTGGAGGCTGGGATGGACATGGAGCTCATGGCAGAATGCTGGGACCAGTCTGCCTGCAGTCACCAGAGTGAAGGCGGCCGCCACCCAGACCTGGGGCACCTGAGACTGGGGCTGGCGAGAGGGACCCCGGGGAACAGGGGGTGGAGGGCCCATGCATCAGATGCGGTGGGCAAGGAAAGAGAGGCCACAGCCACAAGTGATCACGCCCTCTAGGTACCCACGCTGGGGTGGCCACACTTCCAAGAAATAAATGCCACACATGCCCGACTACGTGTTCTAAACTGAATAAGTGGTCTCAGTGTCTATCTACTTGCTTTTGCTGAATTATGGGTTTTATTTTTCTTTTTTGCCAGTACCAATTCTTTCTGTCCTGCTCCTAATTTTCAGATTTGTAAATCGTAGATAGTGGGCCTCTGCACATGTCTATGATTTCTGATCTGTTCCATTACCTTCAGTTTCATGTGGAATTATGTTTACGTCTACTTTCTGGTGTATTCCAAACTACTGCGGAAATCTAGAAGCTGGGAGAACCTTGATGTGAAAATTCTCTGCAAATTTGAAAGAATATGCCACTTCTAATGCTAGATTCAATTATGAACCAATCCTAAGAATTCTCACTTCTGCGTAGAAGGCTCACTTCCAAGGTACAAGAAAACCGCTAGCAGATGAGAATGAAGTCGATCAGAGTCCGAGAAGGGCTTTGGCTCTGAGTTTGGATCATTCCACTGATTCCTTGGTGGGGCCTTTTAAAACAAACGGTGAAAAAGCCAGATAAGATGGGGAGAGGGAGGAACATGAGGTTGCATTTCAACAGCAGCAGCCGTGGAGCTGAGAAGTCAATTCAGAAAAATAGATATGCCAGGCTCTGCAGATTTAAATGTTTTTTGAAACCGTGGTGGATGTGTCCACCCTGGCTGCACTGGTTTTCCCGAGGCTGCCTAAGCAATAGGCGGGCTGATCTGTTACCTGCGGGGAGGCTGTCACTGGCTGGGCCACGGGTGCCTGGGCAGCCGCCGACGAACACAAAGCCACAGAAGCTGGAGAATCCGATCCACTTTCTGAGTTCTGCATGCTCAGGTCTAAAGAGAGGCGGAGAGAGAGTGAGGGGAGGGTGGAGAGAGAGTGAGGGGGGGCAGGGCTGCCATCACGAAGCCTGGAGAGGCAATGCACAAGGTAGGTGAGCGAGTGGCAATGACCAAGTTCAAATGCAAGGATCCTGGCCAGACTAGGTAAGTAAGAGGCAGGGGGAGAGAGGCTTCGCAATTATTTCATAAGAAGAGAGAAGGGAGGGGCAGGAGGTGTTTTTCCCAATAGAAACATGAAAAATAGCCCAGCAGGAATTCCTGAAGGGCAGGTGTGGGACAATGGCGTTTCCCTTTCCAATCACATCAAGCTCGACCATTTTCAAGGGTTCATGCAATTTTTAAACCATTTGTGGAGAAAATTAAAAGCTCTTGTTGGATGTTTGCCATCTGGGGAGCTACCACACGCCACTATAAGTGCATCCTCTTGGGGAGGGTGTCCTCTTGACACCGTGGCCAGCAAGCAGGTGTCAGTGAGCAGGCCAGTGAGCAGGAGGTCTGTGGGACCTCCTGGGCCAGGTGAGGGGTGGAACAGCACCCCTGCCCCCCCCAGCCATGACCACCACAGATGTCCCCAGATTCCAGTGTCCCTTTGGCAGCGGATTCAACACCAGCGAGAAAAAAGGTGATGGCAGAGGAAAGAAATGGTAACTTCCTTTGGGCTAGAGAAAAATCCTCAGGCATTTCAGCAATAAGAAAACGTGCCTTCTGTTCCTCTGCCCATGAGAAAGTGTAAAAGTATTGATATGTTCCTCTGCAGCCAGGTGCAAACATCTCTCAAATGGGTCATTTAAAAATCCTCTACCAAAAAATTCATGTAACTGCAGCACAAAGTGGCAGATGAGATTCACTCCAGGAAAATGCTGAAAGTCAAACTCTCTACATTAAAAAAAATTTTTTTTTGGCCATGCAGCAGGGCATGCAGGATCTTGACTCCCTAACCAGGGATTGAACCCAGGCACCCTGCAGTGGAAGTGTGGAGTCTCAATCATTGGACTGCCAGGGAAATCCCTCTCTTTACTTTTTAATAAACACTGGCTACCTTAAAGCTTCAAGAAGCAGTTCAATCAGCAACTGCAGACAGAGGAGATGGCTTTGTGGCTGCACACAGCTGTCCCATCTCTGCCCTGTCCCCTCCTGGCCATGGCTCTGAGCATG
Source organism: Giraffa tippelskirchi (assembly GCF_054371585.1). Classification (NCBI taxonomy): domain Eukaryota; kingdom Metazoa; phylum Chordata; class Mammalia; order Artiodactyla; family Giraffidae; genus Giraffa; species Giraffa tippelskirchi. The sequence goes on along the minus strand of NC_137280.1, from coordinate 94,645,655 downwards.
TCCCCCCACGAGTGGAGGGTCTGGGCTCCCAACTCCTGGGGAGACCTGGAGAGCATGGCACACACCATGGTGCCCAGGACATACTGCCAGAAACTTTCTGTGTTTCTCTGTAGCCCCAAGAGTCCCACCTCCAATAATAAGTAGGTAAGTTTTTAAAAGCCTTTTAAAAAAATGCAAAGAAAAACTGATAATAGATTTAAACAATTTGCCTAAAGGAAGCAGAAAGGTGTGCGTGTGTGTGTGTGTGTGTGTGTGTGTGTGTGTGTGTGTGTGTTTGTTTGGATCTGAGAATGCTGGCTAAATTCCATCTTTATTGACTATCCCAGGTCCTTCCCACCCACCCCCACCCCCAAAGCCTTTGGTACCACAGGAACCACTTGATGGACTATGGCCGTGCCTGTGGCATTTTTCTATTTCCTGTGACCTTGACTCAGTTCTCACCACCAGAGGTCCCCAGATCCATGCAATGACTGCTGCCTCATATGCTCTTTGCCTCTTTTGGAGGAGGAAGAGGAGAAAAAGGGAGAGAGAGGGAGGGAGGGGGAGGAGGAAGAGGAGGGAGAGGAGGAAGAGGAGGGAGAGGAGAAGAAGACTGTGAATTTTCAATCTGTATTTGCTGGGTCTCCAACTTTCTCTCCTTCCTGATGAAACTCACTTTTGGAATTATTCTATTGGAATTTGCCTAACTTGTGGTCTCATATTCATGGATTTCTCTGACCATTTAAGCCAGTCAGTTACCCATTCTGTACCATTCTGTTCCCATCTGAAGCCAGGAAGTGGGTAACTTCAGTGGCATTAGGAGGAAAGTGATTCAAACTCGCCATGAAATGAATCCACTAGTGTGAAAGTGAGGAGGCTGACTTCACTGAGACTAGTTCCTTGGTCCATAGTTGAAGTCTTATGGAGACAAGGAGAGGTTGTGAGTGAGCTGAGATAGATGGTGGGCCCATGCTCTGCTTACTGTGGCCAGAATGCACCTTCCAGAATGTGAGTTAGTCTAACACACTCCTGACCAGGATGCACTATCTGTCTATCACACTGTACGGCGTTTAGTGAAAAAGTTGGCTTAAAACTCAACATTCAAAAAACTAAGATCATGACACCTGGTCCCATCACTTCATGGCAAAAAGATGGGGAAACAACGGAAACAGTGACAGACTTTATTTTGTTGGGCTCCAAAATCACTGCAGATGGTGACTGCAGCTATGGAATTAAAAGATGCTTGCTCCTTGGAAGAAAGGCTAAGAAAACCTAGATGGTGTATTAAAAAGCAGAGATATCATTTTGCAGACAAAGGTCTGAATAGTCAAAGCTGTGGTTTTTCAAGTAGTCATGTATGGATTTGAGAGTTGGACCATAAAGAAGGCTGAGAGCCAAAGAATTGATGATTTTGAACTGTGCTGCTGAAGACTCTTGAGAGTCCATTGGCCAGCAAGGAGATCAAACCAGTCAATCCTAAAGAAAGTCAATCCTGAATATTCACTGGAAGGAAGGATGCTGAGGATGAAGCTCCAATACTTTGGCCACCTGATGCGAAGAGCTGACTCATGGGAAAAGACCCTGATGCCAGGAAAGATTGAAGGTAGGAGGAGAGGATGACAGATGATAAGATGGTTGGATGGCATCACTGACTCAATGGACATGAGGTTGAACAAGCTCCGGGAGATGGTGAAGAACAAGGAAGCCTGGTGTGCTGCAGTCCGTGGGGTCGCAGAGAGTTCGACATGACTGATCAACTGAACAACAGCAACAAAGGTCATTCAGACCAGAGTCAGCAGACTTAAGTCCCAGGTAGGACTTATGGGCCCACTTGATCTCTGTTACAACTACTAGACTTCGCCATCATAGCACAGGAGCAACCACGGCTGATACATGAATGAATGATCTTGGCAGGGTTCTGATAAAACTATTTATAAAAACAGGTGATGGGCCATGGTTGTTGGTTATTGGTCCACATAATTTGGGTTTGATAAAGTGGTGTGGTTTTGGAAGACATAGAAAAATTACACTGTCTTGATTCGAAGCCTGAGGCCCACAGGGCTTCCATCCAGCACCTTGTTCCTGAAGCCACATCTCACCAACATGACAGGACTTGGCAGGACCCCAGAGGGTGACTCAAACTGGGAGAAGGGTGAAGTCGCTGACATTTAAACACAAACGGAAATATCAGATACTGGTCTTCCTGAAGCTTGATGCTGCTGCTGCGTGCTCAGTCATGTCTGACTCTTTATGACCCCATGAGCTATAGCCCGCCAGGCTCCTCTGTCCATGGGATTTCCCAGGCAAGAATACTGGAGTGGGTTGGCATTTCCTTCTCCAGGGGATCTTCCTGACCCAGGGATCAAACCCGCATCTCCTGCACCGGCAGGTGGATCCTTTACCACTGTGCCAGCTATCCTGAAGTTTATGAAGCCACAGAGAAGGCTGATTCATTGAATCCCAGAACCTCAAAAGCCAGGGGTAGCCCTTAAAACTCAGGATGGGAAATTGGGCACAGCTCACTTTGGGGGGCTGTAGTGGGTTGAAGGGTGTCCCCCCAAATTCATGTCCCCCTGGAGTCTCAGGATGTGACGTTATTTGGAAACAGCATCTCTGCAGAGGTACAGAAGGGAAGGATGGAGAGGAGATCACAGGGGGATGAGGGTGGGCCCTAAATCGAGTGATAGTGTTCTTAGCAAAGGACACACAGGGAAGAAGCCATGCGACGGTGGAGGCAGAGACTGGGGTGATGCAGCTACAAACTGAGGATGCCGAGGCCCTCAGAGTTGGAGGAGGCAGGAAGGAGCCTCCCTTAGAGTGATCATGGCCCTGTCAACACTCTCTGGTCTCCAGAACTGCAAGAGAATTGTTTTTTGGTTGTTTTTTGGTTGTACCACCACCCAGTCTGTGGTACTTTGAATGGCACCCCTGGGAAACCCACATAGGGGTCTGTCTCCCTACGGTCCACCCTGTGAGGTGCTGGGGTCTTGCTTTGGTCCCAGGAACATTGTATCAGTCAACTGATACACATTTATCAAATGAATGAACACCAGTAATGCCTCAGTATTACATCTGACAGTGAATGATAAAAACTTATAGATAGCATTTCGGATGGTGAGAGTCTATGATGGCACTTTATGAAACAGATAATGATACATGGAATTATTATTTCAAGAGACCAGTACAGTTGGGAAATACAAAGAGGTTCACAGAGGTTTCAGAAAAAGTACAAACCATCTGGTTATTTCAGGGGTACCTAGGACTCTCCTGAAGGATAATGACCCTTTGAGACCGAGTTCTCTGCTCTCCCGATTCATCCTTTGACACTGGGATCAGAGACAGAATGACAGACGCCATGTGGGTCAGTCTGGCTGCTCCTGTATATGAAGACACAACATGCCCATCTGCAGAGAGTGTGATACCCTTCCTTCCCCATCTAAGATCTCCAAGGTTGTAAACCTACAACCTTGCACATAAGCTGATCCAGTTTCCTGCAAAAATGTTTTATTTGGGTCCATTAATCAAGGGCTCTTAGCACATCAAACTAGGTTTTTTAAAACATGGTTTTTCAAAGGCATGTGAAAGAAACATTGGCTTTTAGTAATGGAGCAGCAAATTGGCTGGATTAAACCTTCTGCAGAAAAAAACTACAAAATCTGGGCAATTTTTTTTTTTAAGCAACCATTTAAAACACTGGAGGGTGACCAAAGCAGGAAGACGCTGCCAGGGAGCCCACCCTTGGAAGACCACTGTCACAGATCAGACTGCCTGGGCTCTGGCTTTCGCTTGAGGGTAAATCCCCTGTCCAGGAATGCTTGGGTGGCAGAAAGCAGCAGCCTGGACATCTTGAAGCGTCAAAGGAGAGAGTTCACAATGTTGGGGGGAATCTTGGAAGACAGAGAGCCACAGAGAGGGTGAACCCCCAAATCTGACTACAGAGTACACCAAAACCTTTAGCCAGTGGGCTAAAAACCACACATGTGGAGGAGACATGGGGGTCTTGGAGAAAACCCGGCAGTTCAAAGATGAAAATGCTAGGAGGAGATTTCAGCTGCTACTCACTGCAGGAGGGCAGTTTGAGTCCAGCCAAGTTAAAGGCCATCAGGGGGACATGGCAGAATCCAGAGATTCTGTAACATATCACTCATGGTGTCCAGGACCCAAGAGAGACCATGAGCTATGAGAAAAAATAGGAAATTGTGATTCATACCCAAGAGAAACAAAAAAAGCGAAATCAATTACAACCAAACTAAGATAATCCTGCTGTTGCCGATAAAGCATACATACTGTATGACTCCAGCGATATGACATTGTGGAAAAGGAAAAACTATGGAGACAGTAAAAGAACAGTGGTTACCAGGAGTTGGTGGAAGGAGGAACGGATAGGAGGAGAGAGGGTTTTTAGGGCAGTGAAAATACTCTGTCGCTTCCCTGGTGGCTCAGCAGTAAAGAATCTGCCTGCCAGTGCAGGAGACACAGGTTTGATCCCTGGGTTGGGAAGATCCCCTAGAGAAGGGAATGGCAACCCACACCAGTATTCTTGCCTGGGAAATCCCATGGACGGAGGAGTATGGTGGGCTACAGTCCATTGGGTGGCAAAAGAATTGGGCATGACTGAGTGACTAAACAACAACACCAGAAATACTCTGTAGGATTCTATACATTTGTCCAAACCCATTGAAAGTACAACACCAAGAGGGAACCGTAGTATCAAGTATGGACTTTGTTTAATAATGATATGTTAGTGTTAGTTGCTCAGTCGTGTCTGACTCTGGACTTTAGCCTGCCAGACTCCTCTGTCCATGGGATTCTCCAGGCAAGAATACTGGAGTGAGTTGCCATTCTCTTCTCCAGGGGATCATCTCAAACTAGGGATCAAGCCTGGGTCTCTGGCATTGCAGGCAGATTCATTACCGTCTGAGCCCCAGTGATGTGTTAGTATATGTATACTATCAGTTGCGACAAATGTACCATCTGGTGAGGGATGTTGATAATGGGGGAGGCTATGCAGGTGTGAAAGCAGACAGTATACACAAAATTTCTGTACCTTCCTTTCAATTTTGCTGTGAACCTAAAACTGCTCTTTAAAAAATCTAGGAATAAAAAGACTGACAACCCTCTATTTAAAAATTGACATGACAAGAATGAAAGAGAAAAGAAAAGGAAAAAAACACAGATTGCCAATGCCAGGAATGGAATGAGATATAGCACTACAAATCTCACAGAAATTAAAATGATAGAAAGGAACTATTACGAACAACTTTAGCCAATAAATTTAACAATTTAGATCAAACAAACACTTTTTTGAAAAACACAACAAACCCAAAGTGACACAAGATGAAATAGAAAATGTGCAGTCAGGGCTTCCCTGGTGGTCCTGCGGTTAAGAATCTGCCTTGCAATGCAGGGGAGAACCAGTTCGATCCCTTGTCAGGAAGATCCCACATGCTGTGGGGCAACTGAGCCTGTGCACCACACAACTGAAGCCCATGTTCCACAACTACTAAAGCCCATGCATTATAGAGGCTGTGCTCCACAACAAGAGAAGCCACAGCCATGAGAAGCTCATGTGCCTCAACTAGAGAAAGCCCTCACATAGCAATGAAGACTCAGCACAGAGAAAAATAAAAGTTAATTAAAAATAAATAAAAAATAAGTTCTTAAAAAAAGAAAATATATGGTCATACAAAGAAATTGAATACATTATTGAAAACTTTCCTTCAAAGAAAAGTCCAGGCACAAACAGTGTCACTTGTGAATGCTATCCAACACCATAAAGGGAATTAATACACAAATTCCACCAGAAAATAGAGAAAGTAATACTTCACAACTCATTTCATGAGGTCAGCAAAGTCCTGATACCAAAATTTGATTTAAAAAATTATAAGAAAAGGGGTACTCTTTCTGCCCCCTTCTGATGCCTATGTCAGAAGCTTTCTCTATCCCTTTTATACTTTAATAAACTCTATTGCACAAAAAAAGAAAAAAAATTATAAGAAAATATTTAGACCATTATCTCTCATGAGCACACTTACAAAAATCATAATAAAAATAATAAATCAAATCTAGAAATATATAACCAATATAACCCATACTTACATTGTTGATTGACTTTTCTAATGGTGTCCCAGCTCTCTTCCTTCTCAGCTGACTTTTGACAAAGGTGCCAAGGCAATTCAACAGAGAAAGGAAGTCTCTTAAACAAATTATATACCCACATGGGAAGAAGAAAACAAATGAACTTCGACCCCTGCCTCACACCATACACAAAAATGATTCTGAGTTAGACCACAGACTTATACATAAAAGTTAAAACATGATACATTAGATTTCACAAAAATTTAAAACTTCTGCTCATTAAAGATTTCATCAAGAGCCCAAACTGTTAAGTCCAAGTCTAGGAGAAAATATTTGCAAAAATTGTATCTGACAAAGGGCTTTTATCCACAATATATAAAAAGCTCCCTACAACTCAATAATAAGAAGACAATCTAATGGGCAAAAGACTTGGATAGGCACTTCATAAAGGTATACAGATGCCCCATACATATATGAAATAGTATTTAACATCGATAGTCACTAGGGAAATGCAAATCAAAACCACAATGAGATGCCACGAAACACTCAAGGACTAGAATGGATAAAATAAAAATTTGACAACCAGTGTTGTGAGCACATGCAGAAACTGTAACTCTCATACACTTGTGGGGATGTCAAATGATACCACCACATTGGGGAAAAGGTTTGGCAGTTTTCTAGTAAGTTCAACCTACCCTTTATGCCAGAATTCCTCTCCTGGATGTTTAGCCAAGAGAAATGGAAACACATGTCTTCAAAAAACTCGTACTAGCACATTCATAGCAGTTTTCTAGCCAAAAGGGAGAAAAAACCCAAGAAGAAGAATGAATCAGAAACTGCAGATTGTGGTAAGTTAAAGATGCAGAGCATAATCCCTCAAGCAACCAGTGAACACACACAAACACGGACACACACACAAACACAGCCAAAAAGCTGATGGGGAAAGCAATTCACTGATAGAAAAGTATGAACTGCTGATACCACGAGTAACACGAGGGTGAATCTCAAAATCATTACACTGAGTGAAAGAAGATGGATCCAAAAGAGTATGCTCATAATACAGACTGGCTAATTAATACAAGATTAAAGAAGCATCAGAGGAGTGTGGGCGCCGGGACTGAGAAGGGACAGGGGAACTTTGAGAGGGGTGGATGGACATGTTCTCTATGTGTCAGGGCGTGTATTACATGGAAAATCCACCTGCCCAAACTGGACAGCTAAAGATTTCCACATTTATTGTCTGTAATTTTTTTTGATGTGGACTGTTTTTAAAGTTTTTATTGAATTTGTTACAATATTGCTTCGGTTTTATGTTTTGGTCTTTTTGGCCACAAGGCATGTGGGATGTGGGATCGTAGCTCCCTGACCAGGGATTGAGCCCACTTCCCTGAATTGGAAGGTGAAGTCTTAATTACTGGACCACCAGGGAAGTCCCTATTGTCTGCAAATCTTAACCTATAAAAACCTTTACTAGTGAGGGGAGGATGGGGAGGGGGTGTTTGTACAGGGGGCACAAAATGTAGAGTGCTGATGACTGTAGAGGCTGGTGGTGGCTACTTGGGGTTCATTATCCTGCATGTTTCTCCATCTATTTGCCATGAAGTGATGGGACCTGATGCCATGATCTTAGTTTTCTGAATGTTGAGTTTTAAACCAACTTTTTCACTCTCCCTTTTCATTTTCATCAAGAAGCTCTTTAGTTTTTCTTTGCTTTCTGCCATAAGGGTGGTGTCATCTGTTTATGGAGATCCAACCTGTCAATCCTAAAGGAAATCAGTTTCCTGAATATTCATTGGAAGGACTGATGCTGAAGCTGAAACTCCAATACTTTGGCCACCTGATTCGAAGAACTGACTCATTGGAAAAGACCCTGATTGATTGATTGAAGGCAGGAGAAGGGGACGACAGAGGATGAGATGGTTGGATGGCATCACTGACATAATGGATATGAGTTTGAGTAGGCTCTGGGAGTTGGTGATGGACAGGGAACCCTGGGGTGCTGCAGTCCATGGGGTTGCAAAGAGTCGGACACGACTGAGCAACTAAACTGAATTGATCCTGCATGTGGATTTTGTTGATGCTTGAAAATTCCATAACAGAAAGTTAAACCAGAAAAACTCATCCTGCTATTAGTTTTCAGCCACAAAGAATGAGTGCCGGCTCCTGCCTTTCTCCACAGCGCTGGTGCTAAGGTAGCAGCCCATGAAGAGGGGACCAGCAGTTTCAGGGGCCCTTCTGGAAGGTGTGAGGCAGGATCAGGTTGATTGACCCCCCAGGGGCTGTGGGAAGGTAGCCAGCCTTGAGTACAAGGGCAGCAGACACCACATACAATGTGAAGTCCTCTGCATTTCCGTTTTCCTGCTCACCTGGGTCAGGCTCATGGGTGACTACAATCAACTTGGGCGGGTGGCTGAGCATCTGCTCTGAACTTGAACTTGTAATCAGAACTAGGAGTCATTCCATTGTGTCTTCCTGCTTGTTCTACCACACTCACTTGTCCTCTCTCCTATTCTTCTTCCCCAGGCCAGAACTCAAGCCTTCTTTCTCTGACGGCTTTCCATCTTTGGCTGCTCCCTGGAACAGGACCCATGGCCCAGCCTGGCCAGATTGGCCCAGAGCTGTGTGTGGCTCAGAGACACGCCCAGTGTGTTGTTTATAAGCCCAGCATGGTTCCTTTGTCGTGTGCTCCAAGATAAGGGCAGGCTTGAGAAAGTGGGAACACGCAGGGCCATGGGTGCAGCTTTCCCCTCCTGGGCCAGCCTGGCATTTAGAATGCACATCTGACCTGCTGGAGACGCTGCCCAGAAACACCCACCAGTGGGAACAGGGGTGAGGGTTCCTGAGCATCTGTGAGGGGACCCAGTAGAGACCCACCGTCAGCAGCCCTGGATCAGGGCCTCGATGAATGAATCTGCCTGGGCACAAAGGGAAGAGGCTTCTGTTGACAGGAAAATACTCTGGTTACCTAGCAACCAGTAATGACAGGAAAGGAAATGTAGAAAAAGCTGAGGGCAATTTCTGGGCCCGGTTCCTGGCCCGGTGCTGACTCACCACGACCTGAAGCAATGGCCTTTCTATTCCTGCTTCTCTCCAAGCCAAGCGGAGGGATCACCTGCCTTGCATGGGTCTCTCAGCATTTAGGAAGCTGCTTGTCGTCTCTGGGTAATTAGGGGAGAGCAAGCCTGCTGGGTTTTGGTTCCCTCTTTTCTGAATGGCCAATTAACTTCCACTCTGGGGTTTCCCTTGTGGCTCAGCTGGTAAAGAATCCACCTGCAATGTGGGAGACCTGGGTTCGATTCCTGGGTTGGGAAGATCCCCTGGAGAAGGGAAAGGTTACCCACTCCAGTATTCTGGCCTAGAGAATTCCATGGACTGTATAGTCCATGGGGTCACAAAGAGTCAGACATGACTGAGCAACTTTCACTTCACTGGGGAGTCGCAGACCTTTTACTCTTACTTTGGGGAGAGACATGTGGCCTCTGCTGGTACTTAGTGGCATTTGATGGCACCTGGGTCCATTGGTCCCCAAGCAAGCAATTCATGTATTCCCTATGGACGAGAAGCCACAAGTCCAGAACGTTCTCAAGAGCATGGGTTGTCTTGCACCCTGGGGTCTGGCTGGACACTTGTGTTGACATTCGCAGAGTTATTACGGGGACCAGAAGAATCAGGTCACTTTGCTGCTCTTGGTTCCCCTCCAGTCTGAGGCCAGGTCTGGGGAGCAAGCCATGTGGGGTCTACATTCTCAACTGGCCCTGCTGGTGTGTGGCCCCTGCTGTGGGCCGGTTACCCAGGGGAGACCCATATGCTTGCAGAGCGAAATGCCCATCTGCTCTCTGCTGGAAAGTGGATCCTATAACACTCCATCAAGGAGATCAAACCAGTCAGTCCTAAGGGAAATCAACTCTGAATATTCATTGGAAGGATTGATGCTGAAGCTGAAGCTCCAATACTTTGGCCACCGGATGAGAAGAGTTGACTCATTGGAAGAGACCCTGATTCTGGGAAAGATTGAGAGCAAAAGGAGAAGGAGGCGAAAGAGGATGAGATGGCTGGATGGCATCACTGACTCAGTGGACATGAGTTTGAGCAAACTCTGGGAAGATAGTGAAGGACAGGGAAACCTGGTATGCTGGAGTTCGTGGGGTTGAAAAGAGTTGGACAATATTTAGTAACTGAACAACAACATAATCGTCCGTAAAGGTGGAAATTACATCCTTTCTATCTTTGGCACTCCCAGCCCCCTCCCCTCGGTAGGCACTGATGCAGGGTCCCCACTGTGGATAATCGGCAGTCATTCTCTGTGAGGGGCTGGCCCAGGCACTGTGGGTGCTGATGGCACCTCTGGCCCCCACCCACCAGATGCCAGGAGTACCTCCCCCACCCTGAGTCTCCAGACACTACCGAGCGTCCGTGGGGCGGGGGACAGGAGTGCCTCGCTGGAGCAGCAGTGTCCTCAGGGACTGTGCAGCCTCTGGGACATGAGACAGATGAATGGCACTTGAGAACGACAGACTCAAAGACAGGGTGAGAACAGGGACAATGACAGAGAGGGCCCTGTGGTGACCTGGGCCCCAAATGGTTGAAATCCTGCCAGATGAGGGGTACAGAATGAGAGGGGGGAAAACAACTGGACCCTTTAAAATCTACCCTCTCTTTCTAAGCATCATAATTTCAACTCACATCATGGGTGACCCATCATTGGCCTAAACCTTTCGGATGCCCTGGCATTCCTCAGTCAATTCTCAGGTCTTTTTTTTTTTGTTTTTCCTTTTGCAGCCATGGACTCTGAGGGATCAGAATTGGCTCTGAGTTGCTCTGGAATGAAGTATCTTCAGAATTCAAATTCCTTTTTCTTTTGGTCAGAACTGGGCTTCTGTTGCTGTTTTCGTGATGGGAGCCAAGCCATCCCTCCTTCTCCAGCCGAGACAGGATCAGGCCCCAGCCCTTGAAATTGGCCGTCTGAGGCCTTTAAGCACGATGCCAGGGTGGGAGGCAGGCAGGTGCTCAGCCGGTCCCAGGGGCTGGAGTCGTGTGGGACATGCCCCTCTGAATTCCAAGGACCACGACGTTCCCCCACATTGTAACGGGGCAACGCTTTCTCACTTCCCTCTTAAAGAGACATGACTTGACTATGAATGTAAAAATTGTCCAGACTTAGGTATGGTTACCTCATCTGGGATGTGGTCTGATTTTAGTTGCCACTGACAATGTCACAGATTCAGGGGAAAACGTGAATCAAAAAACCATCAGCCTGGGACTTCTCTGGTGGTCCAAGGTCTAAGACTCCGTGCTCCCCCGGGTTCGATTCCTGGTCAGGGAACTAGATCCCACACGCTGCAACTAAGACCCTACATGCCACAACTAAGATCTAGCACAGCCAAGAACAAACAAACAAAAACCACACCAGCCTGCCCTAACATTCTCATCCAGCAAATGTGCTTCTGGAAAGCACTCTAATTCCATCCCTTAGTAGTGATCACTTAAACTGCATGAGACTTAGGTTCCAGGGAACTCCCCCCTGGTTGGGCAAGGGGAGACCCCCCAGAAATTCAGCACATCAGCCACTTATCTGTCCCAGGAAGGGGGCTGCTGAGAAGTGTCATCTGCTTACCCAGGTACACATGCACCCACAACACACACACACACAGATGCACACACACATGCATACCCATACACAGGAACCAACACACATTGACATACCTGTGTATACACACATGCACACACAGAAACATATAGGGCACACAGATACACAAATACATATACATGTGTACACACACATATACCCCCCACAGGTTAACGTGAGAAAACTGGATGCAAACACTCATAAGAGACTTGGGATGTTTCTATTAAACTGAAGGTTGACTGGATCCCCGGGCTCAGGAGGGAGAAACAAATGATCCTTATAGTAAGAGGAGGGGACTCCTATGTGTACATGTTTGCACACTTGCAGTTAGTTCTTTCTGCAGAGAAGTTCCTTATCCTGGGGTTCTGCTCTGAACTATACCTCCATCACCCTACTTGGTGACATAACCTCTCCATCCCAGATATAGGCCCCGCCTCCACTGCATCATCTACCTGCCCCCCACATCCTCCTCCATCCAGCCTGCACCCCAACCTGCTGTTTCTACGCCTCTCTTGCTGGCCAGCTCCAATATGTTTATTCTGGCCCATGGGGCTGGGTCACTCTTGGAAGTGGGGCTGTCCCGGGCCCTGTGGGTACCAAGCAGCATCCCCAGGCCCCATCCCCTTCAAGGCCAGTAACACCTCCCCAGTGACAACAACCATAAATGTGGAGACATCCCCCAGGGTCCCCTGGGTGGGGGGTGGAGGGATGAAGCCAGCTGGGATGAGAGGAGCTGCCCCATTTTTCTGGAACTGTTCGTAAATCACAACCTCATTTTCCACACAATCCCAGGATCCTCATCTGCACGTTAAAGTTTGAGAAGAGCTGCTTGAAGTGAGGGTGTCTCGGTCTCAGCACTAGTGACTTTGGGGGCCCAACATCTTCCATGTGGGGCAGTACTGGGCGCTATAGAGCAGCCTCCCTGGTCCCCACCCATTCGATGCCAGGAACACCCCTAGTCGTGATGAACACAGATGTCCTCAGACATCGCCCAGTGTCCCATTGAGGCAGGGTCATCCCCCAAGAGACTCCCTGGTCTGAGGCCACAACCTCGCGAAGCATGGTGTTTTCGCACCCACCACACACCCTTCTGGGTGCTGGTGGCCTCACGTCTGCCTCCTATCATGCAGCTGTGCATATTAGAAAACAAAGTCTGGGCCTTAGTCATCCTTGAGGACCCCTCCCAACCCCTAGCATGTTGCCCACGATGAATGTTCCCCTAGACGTGGTTTGGAGTGAGCGGGTGCATGGGGACCCTCTCACAGCTGTTCGGGGCTGCCTGCCTGCCCTGTCTGCCTCCATTGAGCCGGCCACCAGCTCTGCCTCCCACTGGCCAGGGTCCTGGCCCTGGGTTCCGGGGCACAGTGTTATCGGTGTCCTGCTTTTGTATTTGGGCAGGTGTGGAAAGCACTGAGTTAACTCGTCCCCTTCTTGAGTGCCCTCCACAAGACAGAGGAGGAAGCAGGATGGGAGAGGGAGAGGATGATGAGGGCCAGGCCAGGCACTGCTTCCTCGACCAGCATCTTCTGGGCCTGAGCCGGTGACAACCCAGCCCAGGATAGGGCTGCCTGGCACCAGGCCACTTCCTGTCCCCCTCAGCGTCCCAGAGACAGCCAGTGACCATGGGTGATGAGCAGCACCTCTGTGACAGATTTGGGCCCAAAGGAGAGGCTGGCTGGCTTTACTCCCATGACAGCACACCCAGGACGTTCCAAGTCACCCTCACCTCCCCGCTGGTCATCACCTCACTCCAGGATTTAAAAAGCAGAGAAATGGCCTACTTAAAAAATGGAGAATGTCTCCTTGACATGAGAGCAGGGGAGGAGCCCTTAAAAACTCCAAGCACAACAGCTCTGTCCCCCAAGGGAGGAAGGGCTACTTCACCCAAAGATGTGAGGTGCCCAAGCTGCCAGGCCTGCTATGTAGGGGTGGGGTGGGGAGAATGTCCATGGGAATTTTATTCAATGATCAATTTAAAAGAAAAGTTTAAAATTAGGGACTTCCCTGGGAGTCCAATCCTGGAGAAGGGAGTGGCTATCCACTCCAGTATTCTTGCCTGGGGAATTTCACAGACAGAAGAAACTGCAGGGCTACAGTCCATGGGGTTGCAAATAGTCAGACATGACTGAGCACCTAATACAGTGCTTAAAAGAAAAGCTTAAAACTAGGGACTTTCCTGGTGGTTCAATGATTAAGACTTGGCTTTCCAATGCAGGAGGAGTGGGGTTGATCCCTGGTGAGGAAGCTAAGATCCCATATGCTTCTGGGCCAAAAACCAGAATGTAAACAACAGAGGTAATATTGAATAAAAACTTTAAATAAACTACACACATTAAAAAAAAAATCTTAAAAAATAAAATAAAATCAGGCTGTGCTGTGCTCAGTCATATCCGACTCTTTGTAACCCCATGGACTGTAGCCCCCCAGGCTCCTCTCTCCAGGGAATTTCCCAGGCAAGAATATTGGAGTGGGTTGCCATTCCCTTCTCCAGGGGCTCTTCCCAACCGAGGGATGGAACCTGTGTCTCCTGCACTGCAGGCGGATTCTTTACCACTTGTGCCACCTGGGAAGCCCCCAGATCAGGCTACAACTCCTGAAAGATGACTTTTCTAAACTGGGACCGGGTCCAAAACAATTTTCTGGAATGCAGAGCAGAGTTTCTTTTGGAAGAATTTATCTTCCTCAGCATGTACGATCTACAATTCTCCTGCTGCAGGAACAATTGTGTGTTCTAATTAATCTTTGCGGTAATCTTCATGTAAGTCAGAACTTACTCATCTTGATTCCAGCAATGTTTGACCTAATTGGATATGTATGTATATTTTTAAATTTATTTGTTTATGCCGAGTCTTACTTGTGGCATGTGGGATCTAGTTCCCTGACTAGGGATCGAACTCGGGCCCCCTGCATTAAGAGAGGAGTCTTAGCCATTGAACCACGAGGGAAGTCTCATAATTAGATCTTGATTACATCTAATAGGGATGACATCTAACAAGTTTTTTTTTTTTTTAACAGCTTGCTTTATTTGTTTTAGAACACAAATGACACCCCCTGATAAGTTTTGGCTGCAAAACAACATTGGGAAATGTGTTCAGATATGTTATATTGTCCTAAGACCTGAGCTGAAATGCTGATACGAAGGTGCAGAGAGCGTGTTCTGGGGGCTTCAGCCACAGAGCGAATCACCCACCAAAGAGAAACACAACAATAACAACACAAAGAAACACAAATCTGTGCGACTCGGCAAGTCTCCCCGCAAGGGCTGCAGTACTGACCACGGGCTGCTGCGTTCTCACACGAGTGGCAGTTGTGGGGTGGCGGCGGCCTTCGTCAGACGGCCCACACTCAGATGAACAAGGCAGGATCAAGTCCCCACCAAAAGCCTGCCCTGGCTAACATTTCTCAATTTATAGCCCTGGTTGGTGGGCGGGAGGTGGTGCAGGGAGGAGGGAAAGAAATGTGTCACCAGCTTTGAATGAAGTTCATGGGCAGTGTTTACCTCAGCAACCGAGCCCAGTAAACAAGCGCTCTCTCTACTGGGGAGTGACACTGTTTTGATCAAAAGCCACCCTGTGCAAAGTGGCTGCAAAGTGCCCCTCAACAGGGTGAGGGTCTGGTGGGAACATTCTGCTTCTTTTTTTCTAAAAAAAATTGTTTTGGTGTATAGTTGATTTACAATGTTGTGTTAGTTTCTGCTGTACAGCAAAGTGAGTCAGTTATACATACACATTTATCTACTCTTTTTTAGATTCTTTTCCCATATAGGTCATTACAGAGTACTGAGTTCCCTGTGCTATACAGTAGGTCTTTATTTGTTATCTATTTTATATATGGTAGTGTGTATATGTCAATCTCAATCCCCTAATTCCCCCTCCCGCTCTTCCTCCCTGGTAACCATAAGTGTGTTTTCCACATCTGTGACTATTTGTTCTGTAAATGAGTTCACTTGTACCATTATTATTATTTTTTTTTAGGTTCCACATATAAGCAATTGTCATAAGCATAATGTACACGCTCCCCTGAGGGTCACCTGCGTTCCCAAATTCTTAAGAGGAATATTGAAGAACCAGAAGGTTCAGGGTTCAGTGTCCATCACCAGCCACCCTGAGACGTCTGTCTTTATGAGTGAGCTGTCAGGGGTCGACATTTGGCTTTTCTGATATTTTGGAGCAACAGGAATAAAACCTTTATGCTGAAAAATGAACAAGGAGTTGAAGTTTATCAGGGACCTAAGATAAGTAGGTGATATGGGTAAAGAATTTTATAAACACAAGAAATTAGATCAAAAAAGATATTCAATTGAAGACTGAAATAAGTCTCCAGCTGAGAAAAGTCTAGGACATATTCAAGGGACTGAAAGTTTTTTTTTTTTTCCTCCCAACAACTCCTCCTGGTTTACATGGATGAGATACCAGTGTGAAAATACACTTTCTTCTAAGTCGACCCTCGGTGGACCCACGTCTACCTGTGGTGGTAGATCAAACTCAGTTTCACCAGGGAAAAATATATGCAGATGTTCAATTAAAACCTGGAGTCCGCAGTCCTGGCACTGTTTGCCGGCCCTCATTGTTTGCTGAGTAACAACGGTTGCCAGGGGTGACGCCGTCCACTCCCGTCTCCAAGAGCCTGTTGCTGGGCAACTGCGAGAATACTTCCCAAACCAAACAATGTCATCCCAGAGCAATCCCCTCTATCTCACATTAACCAGATCTAAAAAAAAAACCTCCCAAATATGTAATCTATTATTTTCAGAAGCCCGAAGAGAAAGGCAAATAATCTCCTCTCTATAGTAACCAAGGGGAAAACAGTTTACCATATTTGTTCTGAAATAACAAAACCTAAGAAGGACCAACTTTCCCCGTGGAAAGCATCAGAGGAGGGACTTCTTCAAGCCTTCCTAGTGCTGGGAGGAGAAAGTGCCTTTTTCTCCAAGAGGAAAGAATTTATTTATCACCAAGCCAACAAGGTGGGGTAGCTCGTAACTGCACCCGGGTTTTCTGGGCAGTGATTACACAAACTGAAACAGCCTGGAGATTCAGCTATTTGAAAAACACGTTAGAACAGAGAAGTAGATATCTAATTAAAAAGACTTTTGAGAACGTCAAGTGTGTAAGAAATAAGTGCAAAGGAAACCGTGGACTTGGCATTAGAAACGCATCCTGCGACAGTACGGGAAGAAACTGACAGCATCTGGCAACCTGGTGTCTGCTCTTCCCGCCCCCAGCCCCCCCACTCCGAGAGGGGAGGTCTCCCGGAAGAGGAAGCTAGGCCACACTGGGGCCCCCAGATGGCAGGAAGCACAGGGACACACAGGGAGAGGCCACAGGGAGGTCCCTAGTGTTGGCCAATCTTGACCCACAGAGAAAAGAAAGCCAGCTGAACTCAAAGCCACAGCGCTCCAGCTTGGCGGAGCAGTGCAAGCTGTGCCTGGGTCCCCGGAGGCTCTGGACCAGGAAAAGGAAGAGGGGAGCCCCCTGTTTTACAAAGGGATCATGGGGTTCTAAGCCATGGTCTGATTTTAAGAGGAGTGCAGCCAAGGATCTTTGAACACATTGACTGAGTGGGGAGCACGTGGCTCCAGGCACAAGAGTCAACATTTCAGATGATCAAAGCACACGACACTGAGAGACTGGTGCATAATTAAAGCTCTTGCTTGGGGTCTGGCCCCTGATAGTCAGGGGTACACAGAATCTTTGTCTTAAGACAGCGTCCAGGAGTTGCTCCTAGAATAGATGGACGCGTGTCCTTGAGAAGAAGGGAAGGTGGATTCCCATGCTGTTAAGACTCTGAACCTAGGCTTCAGGGAAACCAGGAATTCCAGGCCAAACTCTTGGGCCATTAAGTGGTGAAGGGCTAAGTGGTGAAGTGGAGTGGTCATCATGCTGATGTCTAGTTCTGGGGTTGTCAGGGGACATTGCCCAGTCTGCCTGGACTCCCCATCTGGAGGGAAGCTCTGCCATTCAGCCGGCAGGATCCCAAACCCCCTCTCCAGAAAAAGGATGGACACGGGCATCCTAGTTGCATTGTTCATTGATTCAAACCAAAATCCATTTACTGACTGCTCAGCCTGGGTGGGCATCACCCAGGAATCAAAGCAGACCAAATTCCCTTCCCTCGTGGAGTTTATGTTCTAGTAGGCAATGGGGGAACAGGGAAGAGAGATTGTAAACAAGATGAGTAAGATAAATATATACTATGTCAGGTGGTGACAGATTCCAAGGGGAAAACGGAGCAGAGTTGGGGCTGTGGGGTGTGGGGAGGAGGGGTTGCAGCTTTTAAAGGGCTGTCACATGCCTTCTTGAAAAGACTCATTCCAGAGATGAGGAATGTGAGGGGCAGAGCCATTCAGGTATTTTGGGGAAGAGCACTCCTTTGGAACAGCCAGTGCAAAGGTCCTGAGGTGGGCTCATACTTGCCCAGTGACTAGTGCTGAGGGAACCAGGAGATGAGCAGGAAAGAGCCACACAGACCATCACATGGGCTCTGGTTTTCACTTTGGGTGAAATCCAAGTGACCAAAGAGTTTCAGCCCAGGAATGACCTGATTTAACCTGTGTTTTAACCAGGTTCCTCTGGTTACAGGGTTGAGAGTGGGTGAAGAAGAAAAAGGGTAGAGGCAGAGACCGCAGTTAAGAGGTGAATGTGGTAATGCAGGTGACAGATGATGATGTGGCCCAAGCCGGGCGACAGCAGCAGAGGGGTGCCAGTCAGACTCTGGATAAATACAGGGGGTGGAGTCAGCAGCATTTGCTGATGGGCTGGATGCAGAGTGTGGGAGAAAGAAGTGAAGAGCGTCTTAAAGATTCTTTTGCAATTAAAAGGATGAGAATAGGAAAACTGAAACAGAAGCAGGCCTAGGGTGCAGCCAGGAGTTGATTTTTAAAGGTGTGAGGGGTGAGAGGCTCAGACATCTGAGTTGGAATACTGAGATATTCAGGCGGATATATAAGTGAAGGTTTGAGAGGCAAGAGTAAGCTGGAGTCATCGTGTATAGATGACATGGGCTGGAGCCATCAGTGTATAGAGGAGGTGGGCTGGAGCCAAGTGTATAGAAGATGTGGGTTGGAGCCAGCAGTATACAGATGACATAGGCTGGAGCCATGAGTATATATATATGACAGGCTGGAGCCAGCAGTGTATAGATGATCTATTTTAAGCCACGAGACTGGCTGAGCTCATCAAGGGAGAACAGAGAAGAGACCCAGGGCCAGGCTCTCCATCATTTAGAGATCCTGAAAGAGAGGGACTCCAGCAAAGGAGCCTGAAAAGAGGAGGACACAGAAGTACGAGCAACCGGTATCCTGAGCACCAAGGGAATTAGGGGCTGGTAAATGACCACTGAACTCAGTGAGGCAGAGATCACTGTGACTCTGACAGAGCAGTTTCAGGAGAATGGTGTGGGCAAAAGTCACAGGGATTGGGCCAGGTTCAGGAGAGACCAACAGTTATGGAACCAGAGACCCAGGAACAGATAAGATTTGTGAGGAATCTCTGCTGGAAAGAGGAGGAGAGGGATGGTGTGGCAGCTGAGGGAGGGTTTCTGTAAATGGAAGAAGCAACAGCAGGTGTGTGTCATGATGGGCAGGATCAAACAAGAGGGAACTGACTTGGGAGGGGGAGGTGAGAATTGCTGGTGGCTTGTCCATGTACAGATGGGACAGGAACAGAAATCCTAAGGAGAGAGGAGGGGCTGGCCAGAGATAGGTGCATGGATGTCTGTCCACCAGCTCAGGATGGAAGGCAGAGCCTTGGCCTGGATGCAGGTGTCACCAAGTCATAGATGGGTTACCCCAAACCCAAAAGTCCCTCTTGGGAGCTCCCAGTTTCCAAGCCCATTGCTCAGCCACGGGATCCATTTGTTATGATTCCAGGGCCCTCGGGAGTCTACTTGGGGTTGGGGGGAGCCAGGCATCACACACGACCATTCATCAGGTCTCCAGACTCACAGCAGAGACTCCAGAAGCCCCCAGGCTTGGGGGCTGACTGTAGATGGGAAGGAGCCCTCAGACTGCCTCTCTGACCCCACCGATCCATGTGACTTTGGAAGGAGGCAGGGCCTGGGGGAGGTGCTTAGGTCATGAGGGTGGAGCCCTCGTGAATGGGATTAGTGCCCTTATAAAGGAGACCCTAGTGATCCAGCTCACCCCTTCTATGCCATGTAAGGACACAGGGAGAAGGTTGTGACTCAGAGAGGGCCCTCATTGATCACACTGGCGCCCTGAGCTCAGACTTCCAGCTTCCAGAACTGTGAGCAATGAATTTCTGTTGTTTATAAGCTGCCCAGTCTGTGGTATTCTCTGAAACAGCAGCTCGAATGGGCCAAGTCAGGCCAAGAGCTGCCCCCTAACCCCATGGCTCCCCCTCTACAGTCTAACAGAAGCCCTGTCCTCCATGTTGACACACCATCTGCCCTTTTTATTGGTCTTTATGGTGATTAGACACCTCTTTGGAAATCCACCAACATGTCTGATCTTTCCATGTCCAAGTAGTACCAGAAATTCATTTCTAGATATCGATTTTTCTTGCCAGGTCAACATTCAAACCTGCAACCTTAAATAAGAAGAAGCTCTAGGGTTGCACAGAAAAATAAAAGCGAATATCTTGCTAAGTCATGCTTGAATTATGTGAGATTACTGAGAAATTTAATGCAAGATAAGTGAGTGAGGCCAGGAATCTTGCTGTGAGGATTTCAAGAGCAGAGCTCTGTGGCTCTGGGTAATGTGTGGACACGGGCCAGCTCCCAGAGTCCCGCCTGTCTTAGGGAGGGGAGGACCCTCCATGGCTTGGAAGTAGTTTCAGGTCTCTGGGCTACAGCTTTATCTCGACTGGCCTAGGACCAAAAATCTAGTCTGAGATCCCTTCCACAGCACCCAGGGATCTCTCAAGAAATGAAAATAAAGCAACAAAGGCAAAATTAGGAATATCAATCTCATCCATCAGCTCCTCTCTTCCTATCACAAACCCCCATCCAAACTTACATGGACAAACTTACAGGACCTTCTATTCATGGTCCCATGCAAGTTTCAACCCCAGAGCCAAACCTCAGGGTGCTCTGACAAAATGGAGCAAAACAAGGTTTTGTGGTCATTGTTGTTAAATCCATTATTCTAATTAAACCCAAGGAGAGAAATCATGGAAGTATTTTACATTTTTAGCCTTAGTAAGACTAATTAAGGGCTTCCCTGGTGGCTCAACAATAAAGAATCAGCCTGCAATGCAGGAGATGTGGGTTCAATCTCTGGGTTGGGAAGATCCCCTTGAGAAGAAAATGGCAACCCACTCCAGTATTCTTGCCTGGGAAATCCCATGGACAGAGGAGCCTGGGGGACTACAGTCTGTGGGGTTGCAAAGAGTGAACATGACTTAGCAACTAAACAACAAAAAGCCTAATTAATGCCAAGAAGATACACTCAAACTGATTCCATTTTAGAAAGGCATTTTCATCCAAAGTTTCGGGGAGAAGAATGTTAGTTTCAAAATTGAAAAAGGCACCAGAAGACCCTGAAAGTGTTTTCAAGGACATTCCTGTTATTATACATCAAGTTTTGAGATGAGTCTTCATTTTTCTCAGCAAACAGTTTCTACGGGTGCAGGGTGGGGAAGGACCAGGAGCGGGAAACCAGCAATAGCCCTCAGGGCCCCGACAAATGCCCAGCTTTGTCTGGTTCTGTTTCTGGTGTCTCCATTCCCAGCCCCATATTAAGTCAGCTCCCGAAGCAGAGTGAAAGATAATTGGGGGAAGAAATGAAATAAAATGTTCTAGCCTTGCTTGAAAGGTGGAAAGAGAAAAACAGATGAGGAAACTTAACTCAAGTAATGGCAGACCAGCCTCCCCATCTTCCTTCCCTCTTTCCTCTCACTCAAAGTGCTTCCTTGGGAAAAAAGCTGCCTCTCAAACCCTCCCACGTCCCAACACTGGTCCCAGCTCCTCTTGCTTCTAGAAGTCCCTGTGGCTTGACCACTATGACATTTGAAAAACATCTACCACTACTTCGGCATATATTTTTTTAAAGATAAATATTTGAAAGATTTCTGTCCAAGTGGAATTGGAAATGATTTGAATAAGGAAAAAAGTAAGGTTGAACTGAAAAAAAAAAAAAAAAAAGCCCTCTAATGTTTACTGTGGGCTGGAATCATGAAGATACAACTGCATCTCTGTGTAAGTGAAATTCTCTTTTTCAGGACACAAGTGTGGTGCTGAAGGTTAGATTAACTGTGGATGGCTGAGCTCAGTAATTTGGACTGAACGCTCCTCTTTGGGGACCTCAGCATCTCCCTGGCCTACTGCTCAGTTCTGCTGATTCAGAGAGCATCCCTGAGGATGTGGGACACTGAGAGAAATCCACCAGGTTTCTGATTCTCTAGCAAACAGCAAATGTGCTTCATCCTTACATGTGAATGACCATGGACAAGCACACAAGGACCACCTGACAACCTCTAGACAGGCCTTCCCCGGGTGGCAGGGGCTCTGTGCAGTGCCCTGGTCAAGGTCAACACTCAGGAAGATAGAAGATGAGTGAGGGATAGCTCTGTGCGAAGCAACCAAGGGGACAGATGTGGAACGGGCAGGGTCTTTAACAGGGGTAACACAGAAACTGCCATCATTCATACGGCCTAGAGAGTTCTAAAGCATTAACAGTTTATCTGGCTTACACATTATAAAGGTTACAAAGTATATCTATTTTAAATTAAGCACCTAATCCAACTATAATGCAAAAAGTTGCTTTGTAAGTTTGGTACAATTCCTGCAAAATGAATAAAATAGAGTATCTGTCCATTAGGGTCAGAGATGGAGCCGGTGGAGTCCTGATTGTACCCACAGTGGATGAGGGAGAAATTGTCCTGGACATGTGAACCACCCCCTCCACCCGACACACAGCACCAGCAAAGTATGCCGCCCCCAGAATACAATGCGATGGCTGAAAGCAGGTACTCGGATCTGAATCCTGGACCCTCCATTTGCTGGCTGGGTGATGACCTTCAGCCAGTGACTTAAACGCTTCCGAGTTTCCATTTCTTTCTCTGTAAACAGAGAAAATAAATTCTGTCTGCTTTGGGTGGTTGCTTCGTTCAATAAAATGAAGCCTACAAAGATGGCCCAGAACACAGTAGATGTTCAGTAGGTGTTAATTAGTGTCTAACTCACTCCATTCGAAGGCAACCAAGATCAGCGGCTGGTTTTCACCTATTTAAATACCTGCAACCCCCAAAGCAGTTATGCACTTTGCTATTTGGGATTTCAAAACAGATGAGCCAGATCAACCCTTTAGGGAGCGCCTCGTGCTCTGTGCTGTAGTTCATTCCAGGGCATACTTGTGGGGTTTGTCATTTTGGCCCAAGACTTTGTATTTGTTTCTCTCCCAGGATCATGCCAAACGTGGCAGCTTTCCTTCCAAGTGAGCCCTGCCGCACTGCTGTTATGAAGATGACACTGGATCACAGTCCCCCCAGAATAGGCAACCCACAGAAACAGAGAGTGGGTGGGGGGTTGTCAGGGGCTAGGGAGAAGGAGGGTTGGGGAGTGACCGTTAATAGGCATGGGGTTTCTTTTGGCATGATGGAATGTTCTGGAGTTACTGGTGATGGCTCCATTCCCTGGATATACAAAAACCCACTGAACTGCACACTCTAAATGGGCCAAAGTGATGGTGTGTGTGTGAAATTTATCTCAATAAAGTTGTTAAAAAAAAAAAAAAAAGGACATACGGGCAACATTCTGGGTGGCATTATTTGAAGTCACAAAACACTGCAACTAACTCAAATGCCCATCATTTAGGGAAATCATCAAATAAATTATGGTACATCCTTGCTGTAATACCAGGATGTCATTGAAAAGAATGAGGTACTTTCTCCAAGAAAGATCTCCAAGATCTACGGTGTCTTGGCACAAGATTTTCAAATATTTGAGAAAGAATCTATGTTCAAAAAATTAAAAGGAAACCCTGCACACAGATCACGTGTGGGCATGTTCCTTGTCTTCCAATGTGTTTTCTCAGCCTTGGCTTCCTTATATAACCTGTTCATATTTGTGTGTGGGGTGGTGGGAGTTGTGTGTTGATTTTCAATTGGCCTGGTTGCAGGCTCCTCAAAGGTATAGTATTTTGAGTTTTCTGTCATTGTGCTATTTCTCTTCAAGGCCAGTTGGTTGTAGTGTTTTGGTAGGATTCTCATAAATGGTGATCAATAAAATATGGCATTTTTTCTAATAAAAAAAAAAAATTAAGCTATCAGGACTTCCCTGGTGGTCCAGGGGCTAAGACTCCGAGCTCCCAACACAGGGGGCCCGGGTTCCATCCCTGGTCAGGGAACAAGATTCCACATACTGCAACTACTAAAGATCCCACAAGCCTCAACATAAGACCAGGTGTAGCCAAATATATATATAAAATGCAGATATATATGCTATAAGGGTTTCCTAAGTGGTGCAGTGGTAAAGAATCTACCTGCCAATACAGGAGATGAAAGAGACTCAGGTTTGATCCCTGGGTGGGGAAGATCCCCTGGAGGAGGAAATGGTAACCCACTCCAGTATTCTTGCCTGGAAAATTCCCTGGACAGAGGAGCCTGGCGGGCTATACAGTCCATGGGGTTGCAAAAGGGTTGGACCCGACTGAGCACACATAAGAGACATGTGCTATAAAATAGGTAAATCTATTTAGAAAGTCGAGAAGGACACACATACTATTAACAATGCTTATGTCACAGGAGGCGAGGGAGACAGGAGGATGAGAGAGAAACTTATATTTATTAATGACTTCTACAGATGATGGCCCTTTATAGGTTTTAAAAAAATTGTATGTAGGGTTGTTTGTATTACTTGAAAGTGAAAGTCACTCAGTTGTATCCAACTCTGGGACCCTTTGGAATTCTCCAGGCCAGAATACTGGAGTGGGTAACCTTCCCCTTCTCCAGGAGACCTTCCCAACCCAGGGATCGAACCCAGGTCTCCTACATTGCAGGGGGATTCTTTACCAGCTGAGCTATCAGGGAAGCCCCGTTTGTATTACGTATGTATCATTTAAAAAATTGTGATACATTTGTAAGCACTTGAAGGCAAGTCAGTTCTTGTAAATGTGCAGGCTGTACCTACAGCATGCTGTTTCAGCAGGGAATACTGGTACTATTCAACCTACTTGGTCTACAGTACGCTGCCACTCTCATGACTGGAGTCTTTAATATTGATATTAATTCAACACTGAACATTAAAAGAAACCATACTGAATAAAGCAACTGTGGTACATTCACATGATGGAATACGACTCTGTGGTAAAAAGAACAAACTCCTGAAACACCCATCAGCCTGCTGAGTCTCAGATGCATCACAGTGAGTAAGGGAAGCCAGTCTTAAAAGCTTCATGCCGGGCTTCCCTGGTGACTCAGTGGTGAATAGTCTGCCTGCCAACACAGGGGACACCAGTTTCATCCCTGATCTGGGAAGATCCCACATGCCTCGGAGCAACTAAGCCAGTGCATCACAACTATCGAGCCTGTGCTCTAAAGCCCAGGAGCTGCAACTACTGAGCCTGAGTACCCTAGAGCCTGTGTTCTGCAACCAGAGAAGCCACCGTAATGAGAAGCCTGTGCACCCCAACTAGAGAGTAGTCCCCTTTCACCACAGCTAGAGAAAAGCCCGCACAGCAATGAAGACCTAGTACAGCCAAAAATAAATAAAATTATTTTTTTTAAAGTGGTTAAAATGGCTATTTTTGAAAAAAAGGTAAAGGTACATGCTGTGCACCTCCACTTACATGACGTTGTGGAGAAGGCGAAACCGCAGGTCAGGGACAGAGCAGAGTGGCCAGGGGATGGAGGGGGGGCGGGCGGTTGAGGGTCTGACTGTAGATGGGCAGCTCAAGAGAATGCACTGGGGTGTCGGAACTGCTCTCTGTCCTCTGAGTGGATGGTGGTTACAAGAATCTGGGAGTGTGTGTATGTAACTGTCCACTACGAACGAACCAAAGGAACAGCGCGAATTTACTAAGTGCAGGCACTGTTCTAGGCTCTGAGGATTCACAGGTGATGACGGCCCAGCTTGGGGCACCAACATCCTTGGGCAGGGGAGTCAGATAAGAAACCAGTCACCAGAAACACAAGGTGATTCCAGAGATCTGATGGGGGACAGAGTCGGGGGTCCCGGGGGAGAAGGGGGCCTTGACAGGCCAGTTAGGGGTGCCATGGAGGGTGGCACTAACCTGACACTAGGCCAGACCCGGAGGGAGGTGGGAGTGAGCCCTCCCAGCATTGGGAGTCGCAGGTGCAAAGGCCTTTCAGTAGAGGAGGGCAGGGGGGTTAGAGATGCCAGCAGAGACTCCATGGGCACAGCCAGAAGTCAGGATTTTATTTTAGATTGTGAGGGAAGCCCCAGGGAGGTACACTATCATCTCACTTATGTTCTTAGAGGCTTTCCTTGTAGCTCAGCTGGTAAAGAATCCTGCAATGCGGGAGACCTGGGTTTGATCCCTGGGTTCGGAAGATCCCCTGGAAAAGGGAAAGGCTACCTGCTCCTGTATTCTGGCCTGGAGACTTCAGTCAGACATGACTGAGACTCTTACTTTCAACTTTTCATGTTCTTAGAAGAGCCCTCTTTTCAGACTATCGGGATAAAGAGTAAAAGCAGGAGAATCAGGGAGGAGGAAGCTTGTGTGGCATTTACTATTTCAAATTTTACTGATCATTAATGCTCCGTAAGTTCCTAATCGAGCTTCTGAAGACCTAGATATGGAAGGTGGACAGGAACAATACCATTCTGTAAAGAAGCCAAGGTAGAGTCACCCCAGTGAATGAAGGGTTAACTCATTAAGTATTTAGTCAACATGAAAGTAAATGATGGGGACTTCCCTGGTGGTCCAGTGGCTAAGACTCCTTGATCCCAATGCAGGGGGCCTAGGTTCAATCTCTGGTCAGAGAACTTGAGTCTGCATGCTGCAGCTAAGACCCAACATGGCCAAATAAATAAATATTAAAAAAAAAGAAAGTGGTGGCCTCTATTATTTTCATGCAGGTAGATTATCACAGCAAGCATTGACTTGCTGATGAGCTCAGTATTAACTGTCCCTATTGACTTATAAATACCATTATCCAAAAATGAAATACAAGCGTACGCTCATTTTTTCTAAAACAAGAGCACCTAAGGCAGAGGCAATGGACAACGTGTTGAATCTGTATTTTGGTTATATTAATAGTTGTTCGCTGTTTGGGATCAACAGAATAAATTGATTTCAATCAAGTGTTGGCAAACTTTCTATAAAGGGCCAGAGCATAAGTGGTTTTGCTTTCACGGCCCCCAAATTCTCTGTTGAGGCCATTCCTCTCAGTGACTATCTCTAGAAACCTGCCCAGGACCTTCCACAAGGAATGAACCTGGGGCAGGTGAGAAAAACTGGAGACACTAATCCTGTCTTTAAGATTCTGATACTGTGGTCATCATGGATTTTTCTGGTATTGATTTTGATTTTTTAAAATATGTATTTATATGTACTTATTTGGTTGCCTTGGGCCTTAGTTACAGCCAAAGGATCTTCATTGCAGTGCAAGGCCTCCAGAAGGTGGCAGTGCGCAGGCTTAGTTGCTCCGTGGCTTGTGGGATCTTAGTTCTCCAACCAGGGATTGAACCCATGTCCCCAGCTTTGCAAGGCGGGTTCTTAACCACTGGACTACCAGCGAAGTCCCTGATTTTGCTTTTTTTCCAATACTGCATCAAGATAAAATTTGTGTGAGATGTATGGAAAGAGTAAAATGGAAACTTACATTACCATATGTAAAATAGATAACCAAGGGGAATTTTCTGTATGGCTCAGGAAACTCAAACCAGAGTATTAACTACTCTAGAGGGGTGGGATGGGGAGGGAGATGGGAGGGAGGTTCAAAAGGGAAGGAATATATGTATACCTATGGCTGATTCATGTTGAGGTTTGACAGAAAACAGCAAAATTCTGTAAAGCAATTATCCTTCAATTAAAAAAAAAATAAATTTTTAAAAAAGGATACAATTTGTGTTGATAGCTGGGTTTTCTTTGGCCTCTCCTTACATTCTGTGTCCAAGGTGACTGTCTTACTGGCCTCACCCTACTCCTGACTCTCTTCTAATAAAACTTAATTTATGAACATTGAAATTTGCTTTTCATATGATTTTCATGTGTCGCAAAATATTATTCTTTTGATTTCCTTTTTTGAATCACTGGAACACGAAGAAAATATTCTCAGCTTGTGGGACCTGTTGAAAAATAGGTGGCATGCCAGATTGGGCCCCTGCATGTGGCATGCTGCACTGTTTCCGATGGTCATTTAAGATGCATGTCTTAAACAATGTAACAAAATTTTAAATGTTTAATTTAAATTTTTAAAAAATTTTTTACTCATCTTCACAGTCACGTAAAAATGATTTTGTGTTAGTCGCTCAGTTGTGTCCAACTCTTTTGTGACCTCAGAGGCTGTAGCCCACCAGGCTCCTCTATCCATGGGATTTCCTATACTGGGATGGGTTGCCATTTCCTTCTCCCGGGGATCTCCCCGACTCAGGGATCAAACTCGAATCTCCTGCTTGACAGGCATATTCTTTATGACTGAGCTCCCAGGGAAGCCCTGGCATAAAAATACCTGCTATCATACAGGCATTCAAATGACTCTGAACACATCAATCCTACTTTTTTTCCTTTGTGATAGTCCTTCTTGTGCCCAGGTTCCCAGGAGCAGGGCACCTGCCCAGAATACCCCGGAGGCCTAGTGTTGCTGTGAACACAGGTGTACAAGTATTTGTCCAAGTCTCTAGGTATTTATCTAAAAGAGGAACTGCAGGACCATAGGGTAATTCCCATGTTTAATATTTTTAGGAACCGCCACACTGTTTTCCACAGCAGCTGCACCATTTTTCATTCTGCTGGTTATGCACAAGATTTCCAACTCCTCTACCCTGTAGCCAATACTTGTTATTTTCTGGTTTTTTTTTTTCAGTACTAGTCATTCTAATGGTGTGAAGTGGTATCTCATTGTGGTTTTGATTCATATATTTCTTAATGATGAGTAATATTAAGCATCTTTCCATGTGCTTTTTAGCCCTTTGAATATTGACTTCGGAAAAATGTTTATTCAGATATTTGTCTATTTCTTGTCTTTCTTTCCTTTGTTTGGCTGCCCCAAGTGGCAGACAGGATCTTAGATCCCCAACCAGGGAGCGAACACCACCTTCTGCATTGGAAGATGAAGTCTCAACCATTGGACCTCCAGGGAAGTCCCCACATTTTGACTTCCTACGCATCTGTTCCAACATGAATACAATGGTTCTAGATGCTGGATTTCCCACATGAGCAGTGATTTATTTCAGAAATCACTCTTGGGCGCCTTGATTCGGGCACCAAATTCCAGAGCAAGTGTGACCCTCCGAGAGGGACCTGTCCACGGGGGACTGCCACCAGGGCTGAGTGTTGGTGAGCAGGAGATCCAAAGGAAGAAGAACTGGAGCTTCCTGAAGGCAGAGGACCTGCCTACTCTACGTGTTGGTCTAAACTCAGCCCGGCTCACTGGGCCTGAAAGATGGGGAGGCTGCTCAGAGAGAACGGCCAGGGTGCTGGGGACAGGGGAAGGCCCGGCCTCACAGACACAGGAAGAAAGGGGACGCAGCCTGCAGGATGGGGGTGGCCAGACCAAGACTCTTTAATTACAGCAACCAGGAGAATATAATACAGTAAATGTTATCCCCTTTGTCTTAAAGGAAGTGAAAAATAATGTTAAACAGTGCCGGTAAGTCTAAGTGTTCATACACCTCCAAGCCAGCATCATGTTCATACACGCACTATGCTGTACCCAGTGCGGGTCAAATATAACCAGAAGAACTGGGAGACCAGCCCTTGGCCAACTTTTCCTGTAAAAGGCCTCACAGTGAATGTTTTAGGGTTAGGTGTTCATTTCGGAGACTACTCAGCCCCTCCGATGTAGGGCGGAAGCTGCCACAGTTGATACGTACATGGATGAGCGTGGCCATGTACCAATAAAACTTCACTTATGGCCCCTGAAATGTCAGTTTCATGGAATTTCATGTGTTTCTAAATATTGTTCGTTTTGTTTTTTCCTACCACTTTAAAATGTAAAATAGTAATAATAATAATAATCATTCTTATCTCTAAGAGGGAGCCTAAAACAATTGAGGGTAGATAAATGGACAGGTGTCCAACAAGCCATGTCATGACAAACTGCATGTTGGAAATCTGAGCATCCAGAGATCAAGGACACTCTGTGGGTGATCGCCCACATCCCCATCCAGTTTCCCTCCTCAAGCAGGAGGATGCAGGATGTCAGGAAGTCTCTGTAAAGGATGTGCCCACAAGCCAGAGCAGGAGCTGGGTCACAAGGGAGAGAGAGGACAGCCCTCTTGCCCTGCGGCTTCTGACCCTCACTCCCCCCTACCACCCCCTCCATGTAGCTCTGATGCGCATCTCCCCCATCTTTATGATTCAGGGTCTTTGGGCATTTCACAAAGGAAAAGAATTTGTGGATGCAAGAAAATTGTAGAAGCTCACATTTTTGAGGTGACATTTCTCCAAAGGAGGTATACAAATGAGCAATGAAAAGATTTTGCTTAAACATCACCAGTCATTTGGAAAATGAAATTAAAAACCACAAGATACTTCACACCTACTAGGTTGGCTATAATAAAAACAAGGGAAAAGAAGACCGTGTTGGCAAGGACGAGGAGAAATTGGAGCCTTCCTACGCTGCTGGTGGGGATGGAAAATGGCGTGGCTGCTGTGGAAAACATTTGGCAGCTCCTTTAGAAGTTGGTCACCATATGACCTAGCAACTCCACTCTTAGGTAGTCACCCAGGAGAGATGGAAATCGGCGCTTATGCAAAAACTTGTCCACAAACATTCACAGCAGCATCATTTGGAATAACCCCAAGGTAGAAACAATCTAAATGTCCATTACCGGATGAACGGATAAACAAATTGTGGTCCATGCAAACAATGGAATATAATTTAGCCATAAAAGGGACGGAAGCACTGACACTTGCTACAATATCCATGAACTTTGGCACATGATGCTCAGTGGAAGAAGTCAGTCACAAAGGGCCTCTGATTATAGGACGCCACTATAGGAAACATCCAGAACAGGCCAATCTACTGAGACAGGAGGTAGGTTAGGGGTCACCAGAGGCTAGGGGAGGGGAAATGCAGAGGGGCTCGTAACAGGCATAGGGTTTGTTTTTGGGGTGATGAAAAACTTCTAGAATTAGATAGTGATGAAAGATACACAACATTGTAAATATCCTAAAAATCACTGCATTGTACTTTAACATGGTGAATTTTACGTTATGTGAATTTTATCTCAATTAAAAGAAAATGACCCGGCAGGTATGGGCAGATGGCAGACAAGTAGCAAACAAGATGCTCTATAAACAAATTTGTTCCCATATTCTTTTTTATTTTTAGTTTTTTTGCTGCTCCACAGCATGCAGGATCTTAGTTCACTGACCAGGGATTGAACCCAGGTCCCATGCATTGAGAGTGTGGAGTCTTAACCACTGGACTCTCAGGGAAGTCCCTGTCCCTTTGTTCTTTACCTGGAAAGAAGTGAAATACAGCACCACTCCCAACCATGAGGAAGTTAGGCCTGAGAGCTAACTCATTTGGAATTCTACCATTTTCAGAAGTAAACTTGGTTAAGAGACAAAAATCCTTCTCACACACTATTCCTAAGAGACCTTCTGTTTGAAAACCTCAGTGACGTGGGGGAAGGTGTAAGAAAGTCTGCTTTTAAAATGCCACAATGTTTGGTCAGATGTGTCCCGTAAACATAACCGATTTCGGGAAAGGAGGGAGGAGGGGATAGCTAGGGGCGGGCTTCCCACCATCAGGACTTTGAAAGGAGAATATGTCCTAGTTTGAGAGTTGAGAGAAATGAAGACTTCCTGCACTATGCCCCTCCTTCCAAGTGAACCTCACCACCGGAGGATAAAGGAGCAGGCAGTTTCTAGAAGATTTCATACTCATGAAACTAATGAAGGGAAATCCAATTAGGTGTCTCAGAAGTCTTCAAGGATGTTAAAAAGAAACATATGATCTGTTACATTTAAAGTGGGGGGACAGCTTTGATTAGGGGTGGATAACTTTATTCAACTTGGTATAAAATCAAGGTCTGTATCCTGGTTTTATGTCATTTGTGTAGAGTCACAGTGTATACTCTTTGAGAAGTCAAATGACATGGAGAAACAGGTTGGAGAGCAGCATCTAGAGGCTGCACGAGAAACGGGGTCCCCATTTGGGAGGAGACACCCCAGTAGGAGCGGGTCCCCCACCCGGCACTGGAGGACGATGACCCCGAGGGACCGGTCATCTGGTTTCACCACAGCTGAGCAAATGCTTTGATGGGGATTCGAGGCAACAGCTGGAAACCATGTACCAACAGGGAATTGGAAGGGATGGGAGTGGGGAAGTGCTGCTGCCACGCAAGCCTCGGCTCAAAGTCAACAAGCGTGAACTTGTGTCGGCACAAACCTGCCGAATGGCTGGGCCTCCCCCAGAGGCACCGGTGGCGCAGCTGGTGGTGATGGACGGGGCTGAGTCAACCGCACGTGGGCTGCGAAATGGGCTGGTCCAGGGAGAGGGGGCGAGGAGCCCCAGAATCTTTGAAATCCCGGGCAGATCCAAAGGGGGTGATCATTGTGCATTATCCTGGTGGTCAGGCAGGGACACACAAGTTCACCTGATTGTCCAAAGGTCTGTGACCTGCTATGCTATGAATGAGACCGGAAGTTAAGGGTAAAGGACAGGCAGATTGTGAAGGAGTGTGATGGTGCTGGGGGTGGGGTGGGAGAAGAGGGGGTAGTTTCAGGCAAGGACACGGTTGGAAGTGACCACCGCTGCCAGACTGGAGTGAGAACATGAGAACAAGCTAATGCAAAAGAAAGGAAGTTCCCTTCCACCCAGCGATTCCCCTTCTGGGAATCTGCAAACATCTCACCAAATGCATTAATATATTCGGATGAGGACATTCACCGCAACATTGCTGATGAAAGTGAAAAATACGAATGAAATGCCCTTAATAAGGAG
Organism: Giraffa tippelskirchi; assembly: GCF_054371585.1. Classification (NCBI taxonomy): domain Eukaryota; kingdom Metazoa; phylum Chordata; class Mammalia; order Artiodactyla; family Giraffidae; genus Giraffa; species Giraffa tippelskirchi. The sequence continues at coordinate 94,612,931 of NC_137280.1, read as the reverse complement.
CTAAGTAAATGCCTCAGGACACATCTGTACAGAGGAATCTCAAGCAGTCAACATAAAAAGATGCAGCAGACACACAGTGTGATAAGGAAAGACACAGACTAAATATCAGATGAAAAGAGCACATGCAGAAAAGTGGGCATAATGTGCCTATGAAAAAGGAAGAAGTACTGACAACGCCACAACGTGGATGAACCTTGAAAACATGACAGTAAGAGAAGCCAGTCACAAAAGGCCCGAGTGAATGATTCCATTGATACGAAACGTGCAGAACAGGCAAGTCCACTGAGTCAGAGTGGATTAATGGTTGCCAGGGGCTGGGGGAGGGTCATGGGGTTTCTTTTTGGGGTGATGGAATGTTCTAGAAATAGCAGTGATGATTGCATAATCCTGTGATGATACTAAAAGCCATGAAATTGTACATTTTACATAGGGGTGAATTTTTATCAGTTACCTTTCAATGGAAGAATAAAAAAGTATCAGTGAGGATGTTTTATCTGCATACAAAATTGGAAAGCAACCACACTGAACTTTATCATTGGTGGGAAGGGCAGGAGGAGAGAAGAGGAGGAAGCCGGAGGCTCTCTTTCCTCTCTTTGTTTTTTAATACGAGTTGGATTTTTTCTACAGTGAAAAGATATGACTTCCGCAAGGGAAAAGGGGAAGTAAACAGACCTCTAGGAACTGTGCACAAGGATCCCAAAGTCCCCAGATGGTCCCTCGGGAATTCTGGGATCCAACTGCCCAGCAGCCAGGAGTGGACACCTGTTCACAAACTTCAACCGTGATCACTTTAGAAAATGGCAAACATTTGAGGTGTGGGGACCTGTGCTCCTCAGATCTTGTGAGGGACCTCAAACTGAGAGACTAGGAAGTACTGAAGACGGTCAAGAATTCAAAGACTGGTCACCTTTTATCATCATTATTATTGTTTTTAGTGGTTGTCTTTTAAAAAGAGTTGGGATGGGGACTTCCCTGGTGATCCAGTGGTTAAGATTCTGCCTTCCAACGCAGAGGGCAGAGGACGCATATTCGATTCCTGGTCAAAGAACTAAGATCCCACCTGCCGTGGGGCAACCAAGCCCTTGCATCAAAAAGAGAAGCTCACTCAGCCAATCAATAAACAAAAGGAATAGGGATGACCTAAAGGTTTTGCCTGACCTCATTTGACACTTTTACCCACACTGTCCAATATGTCCACGCTGGCCACATGTTACTACTGAGTTCTTGAAATGTGGCCCACCTGAACTGAGATGCGTGCTGGGTGTAAATCACACACTGGATTTCAGAGGCTTAGCCCCCCAAGAAGGATGTGAACTACCTCAATAAAAATGGCTTCATATAGATGCTGTGGTTTAAAAAAATAATATTTTGGAGATCCTGCGTTAAATAAAAAATATTATTCAAATTAATTTCACCTGTTTTTATTTTTGAGATCATGGCTACTAGAAAATTTTAAATTACACACAGTTCACCTTATGTCTCCGTTGGACAATCGTGATCCAGGGGACTCCTAGGGTAAGTCACCCAACTGTGACTAGAAAGTAATAAGCGAAATGATTTCAGAGAATGGTCAGATTTTGATCTAGTAAGAACTAGAGTCAATTCAACAAATTATTTGGTGCCTCACAAAGACAGACCTAGTCTCTGTCCTCAGGGGTCTTATACTGTGTGAGAGAGAAAAGTGTTAGTATCTCAGTCGTGTCCGACTCTTTTGGACCTCATAGATTGTAGCCCACTAGGCTCCTCTGTCCATGGGATTCTCTGGGCAAGGATACTGGAGTGGGTTGCCATTCCCGCCTCCACGGGATCTTTCTGACCCAGGGATTGAACCCGTGTCTCCTGCATTCCAGGCAGATTCTTTACCATCTGAGCCACCAGGGAAGAGAGAAAAGGAAACACACAAATAACTCCACTGGAGCCAAAGGTGACAGGTGCTGACTCCAGGTAGAACTTGGGACGATAAACCCTGGGGCGGGGAACCTGAGACTGTCCCATGCTGGATGCTGCAGGACAAACAGGACCTTTCCATGGGGGTGGAGGGGTGAGGTGGGGTAGATGGGGAGGGCGGGGCAGTTCAAGAGCAGGAACCTTGTGCAGGCAAGTGTGTGTGTCCTGGGGGTGGGGACCAGGAGAAGGGCAGAGAGACTGGGCTGGTTGGAGCAGAGGGTGTGGGCTGGGGGCTCTTGGGGAAAACAGGCTGTGAATGCATTTGGACTCCATCCTTTATCACAGGACAGAGGTCAGAAAACCATGGCCCATGCCCAAGGCCAAGTCTAGTTCAGTTGGCTGCCTGGTTTTGTACAGTCCACAAACTAAGAATGATTTTTACTTAAAAAAAAATTTTTTTTAATTTATTGTTTACTTTTTGGCTGCATCGAGAGATGTGGGATCTTAGTTCTCCAACTAAGGATTGAACCTGTGTCACCCCTGCAATGGGAGCCAAGAATCTTAACCACTGGACCATCAGTAAAGTCCCTCTACATTTTTTAATGGTCCAAAAAAAAAAAAAGGTCAGAGTCAAAATATTTTGTGGCACATGGAAATGACATGAAATTTACATTTCAGTGCCCATAAGTGAAGTTTTATTGGCATTTGGCATTCTTTACAAATGACCAGAACCACCATAAATAAAATCTGGTTCCAAACAGTGATGAGTGGCCCTATCCCACTGCAGAAAGAAGAGTCCTTTCACAAATTTTGAGTTCCATGTCTTGTGGAGGAAATAAATCTAACTGACGTAAATATGTTTGTTTCAAATCGACTTTTTAATGGAGTGAAATCTTTGAAAAGCTCCAAAGCAAACGAATATGAATCAAGCCATTGCAACTGGCTTGATGTAAAATTAGGCATTTAAACGTCCTCCACTGTGTATGGCATGGGCTTCTGTGGTCTCAGCGGTGAAGAATCCGCCTGCAACACAGGAGACACGGGTTCATTCCCTGGGTTGGGAAGATACCCTGGGGGAGGAAAAGGCACCTCACTCCAGTATTCTTGCCTGGAGAATCCCATGGACGGAGGAGCCTGGTGGGCTATAGTCCACAGGGTCGCAAAAGAGTCAGACACGACTTAGCGGCTAAAAAACAGCAGCAACAACTGTGTGTGTGGCTCCTGGCTTTAGGACCCAGCAGCAGTTGGGTGGTAAGACTTCCTGTCTCCAGGAAGAGCCCGGCTTTCTGGAAAAGAATGAGACCTGGGATTTTGGCTGGGCCAAAAGGAGAGTCAATTAGCAGCAGGGGTCTTTGATTAAAATTTCTTCGGGGATTTGGTACAAAACAAAACAAAACTATATATTGAAGGGGCTGGAATGTTAATCTAAGCTGAATCTAAAATACAGGTTGTTGTTTTTTTAAATATAAAGTTTACTGATTCTCAAATGTGTAAAACCATCACTATTATTCAATTCCTGAATATTTTTATCATCCCCCAAAGAAACCTTTTATATATTACAAATCACTCCCCATTCCACATCCCCATCCTCAAAACCTCTGGCAACCACTAAGTGACTTTTTGTCTCTGTGGATTTGCTATTCTGGATGGTTCATATAAATGGAATCATATAATATGTGACCTTTTTTTTTTTGGCCTGGCCTCTTTCACTTAGCATAGTGTTTTCAAGAGTCATCCCTGTTGTAGTATTATCAGTATTTCATTTGCTTCAGTTGGCAAATAGTATTCAAGTATGTGGGTACATGACATTTGTGTATCCATTCTTCTACAAACAGATGTTCGGGTCATTTTCACATTTGGCCATTATGAGTAATGTTATGAACATTATGTACACGTTTTGGAGTAGACATGGTGGGTTTTGGATTGTTTGGGGTACACACTTGGAATGAAAATGCTGGGTCATATGGTAACTCTATGTTTAACTTTCTGAGCAACTGCCAAACTGAAAAACACGGAGTTTTGAGGGTTACCAAATCTCAGGCAAGGATTTCGGGATTTTTGCTCACTACTCAATGTAGGCCTGAAGAGCTCTCTGGCTCAAGTGTTTGAGTCACTCACGTGTGAAGTACAAAGACGTGTGGAAAGTGTGGCAGGGACAGCTGTCCTTGTCCCTGGGGGCTCACAACTGAGAACAGGAAATGAGACACATAAGCCATGATGGCACGTTCATGCAGCATGGGATGTGAAATCTACATGCCCTGGTACTTCTGACAGATCGATCCAGGGGTACCTAACTAGGGGCTAGTTCTAGCCCCCAGGGGGCCTTTGCCACGTACCGGGGACACAGCTGTCATCAGGATTTGGGGGCTGGAGTGGGTGCTCTCGTCAGCTGGAGGCCAGGGATGCTCTTCAACATCCTACCAGGCCCAGAACGGCCTCCCCACCGTCCCACCAAGAACAATTGGGCCCCAAAGTCAACAGTGATGCATTGGAGAAACCTGGCCTACTCTTATGCTTTACCACTTATTTCACCAATGATTATCTCAAGGGTCCCTGGCAAGAGCGCATCAGAGAAGAGGCAAGTTTTCATCAGCAGAAATGACATTTCAGAGACAGGGGAGATCCAAATATAAGACCTGTTTTAAGCATCGCAAAGCCCATGCAGAGAAGTCGTGAAAGACGGGTAATGAAGAGAAGCGGGACCAGATGGAGACAAGCCTTGAACACGGAGCTAAGTGCCACGTGGTTACAACGACGGGGAGGGGCCAGTCCATTTGTTTGGCTACAGAAAGCAGAGATAATGTGCCCAACCCCTCCTCCTGACGGAGCCCAGAAGAGCCATGGTGGGGTGGACTGCGAGGGAATGAAGAGGAAGGTTAAGACTTGGGAGCCCAAGGCACGCAGTCTACGTGCAGGATACGGGAGTGATTCCGAGTGTGCTTACTGCTGCAGAGCTAAGACTACAGAAACCCTCCTTCCAGAACAGGAGGGAAGAGGACGGTCGGGCTCCGGTGGGGCTGCTGTGGTCATCAGAGCTACAAGACCCGGAGAAGCGAGGCCTTACAGACCCCACACACTGGAAGGAGGGAGAAACTTCCCAATCAGAATCTAGGCGGGGCCACCGCGTCTTACTCCGCCATCCTGCAGTTTGTTCAGCTAGATAATCGCTCATTGGTGAGTCTCTTCCGGTCCCTGCCGAGTTTCCCCAACGAGCACAGTCCAGTCCCAGTGATAAAGGCTCGGTCAGGCATGGACTAAGGCCAGCGATGAGTTTGTTTTTTACAGGGCTTCCAGAAATACCTTCTTCTTAAAAAAAAACAAAACTCTCTATTTGACTGCCCCAGGTCTTAGTTGCAGAACGCAGGTGGGATCTTACTGCGCCCTGTGGGATCTAGTTCCCCGACCAAGGATGGAACCTGGGACCCCTTCATTGGGAGCCCAGAGTCTTAGCCCCTGGACCACCAGGAAAGTCTCCAGAAATAACTCCTATTCATGCCTGCCTGTCATTTTAAGAGTTGGCCGTATCACCATGCCTTGATTTACACAATTGAGGAGCTCTGGAATTATACCCACTTCACGTTTTAACTTCCAGTCCGAATGTCAGTGGCAAATGGCTGCTAGCAATTTAGAATTTCTCTATCATCTTCACCATCGTATGGGGAATACGATGATATATGAATACACTTAAGTGTTTGGCTAACTATAAGTGACTCAGATGTTTGATATTTGGGGTCCATAGTACTGGTTGAACAGGTGGAGACCCTAGAGAGCACTAAACACAGAGAAGTCCCCAGGAAGGTGAATTCTTCTAGAAGATAAAGAATTCTTTTAAAAATCCAAGCACATGCTTCAAGCTCTTTTCTGTGGGTCTGGAATTCCGAATTTATTTTTACTTCAGCAGGCTCCATCTGTGCGTATTCTGAGAAGGACAGGCGAGGTGGGGAACCTCCGCGTGGTGTTTTCTTTGGGTGCTTCCTAGATGGGTGGAGCTGGAACACATTTTTGTGGGCTGTTGATTTTGGGGGGAAATTGCTTCCCAGGCCTTACCCTGCAGGTCACCCTTTAGACAGAAATGTATCCTGGAAACATGGCGCTGTCTCCAAAAGATAAACAGTTCACATTTTAAAAATACAAGCATAATTAAGTGTTGCTGCGACTTCAGGAATGGGCTGCTTCTATATCATTAGTGTGATTTCAACAGTTTGCCGAGGAGATGGGCACTTGTGAGTCATGAGCCAAACCTCTTGTCCTTCTCTGGAGACATATCCTTCCCCCTGGAAGGGGAGACTGGGGGACTGTCCCCATTGGATCATCTCTCTGGTTTCTGCCAAATCTCACCCTCTGGTGCTCAGACCTTGAGTTGCTTCCTCCTCTGTCTTCAGAGCTCTTTGCCTGGTTCCCCCTGTGCCTGCCAAACCTCCTCTGTCCAGCATGATTCAAGGAGCCAAATGTGGAAGCAGCCCAAGTGTCCATCGACAGATGAATGGATACACAAATTGTGGTCCATCCACACAGTGGAATATTATTCAGCCCTGAAGATGAAGGAGACTCTGACACCTGCTACACCTTGGATGAACCATGAGGACATAAAGCTCCGTGAAAGAAACCAACACAAAAGGACAAATGCTGTCTGATTCCACCCATAGGAGGTCTCTCAAGGAGTTAAAGCCATAGAGATAGGAAGTAGATGCTGGGGCCAGGGGCTGGGGGACGGGGTGGGGAGTCAGTGTTTCATGGGGACCGAGTTTCAGTTTGGGAGATGAGAAAGTTCTGGGGATGGGCGGCGGGGATGGTTGCCCAACAATGTGAATATGCCTAGTGCCACTGAGCTGTGCAGGTAACATGGGTTAAAATGATAAATTTTATGTCATTGTGTTTTGTTATCATTTTTTAAAAACTGCTTTCCTCTGACTCTTGGTTGGTTTCCTGCTCCTGGAATTTGGATGGTTCTGCCTCTGGCCTTCTCTTCTCACTCTCTGGCTTCTCCCTGAGTGAGTGCATCCGTTTTCATGACTGCAATGACCAATGATGTGCTGACAGGACCCAGATCCTGACCTCCAGCCTGGACTGCCTCCCTCCCCGTTTCTGGACCCCAAAATCCAGTAGCCTGGTGGAACATTGCCTGCTGATGGCCCCATGAGTCTCAAGCCAGCCAAGCCCATGCCTCAACTCCTTGCCCTTCTCCCCACTAGCATTTCCTGGGACCACTGACTCACTGAAGTTGCCTGTTCTGCCTGATCCCCAAAGTCAGACTGGACTCCTCCCAGTCCTTTGTCCCACAAGAAGTCACTGGGCCCTTGGAGCCCCCAGAACCCTGCACCTCTCTCTCCCCAAGCATCCCTGGCTGCTGTAGTCGGCCAGGCCCCTGTCACCCTGGGGTTGGACCACACCAGCCATGATTCTCCATCACCAGCCTCCAGAGGCCACGCGTTCCACTCCACCTACCAAAATCCCAACGGATCGTAAAGAGCTTCCCCAACAAACCTCTCGGCCTGACACCAGACAAGTCCCACTCATCCAGTCAGAGGTAGGCAAATTGTCCGCGTAAAAGCCCAGACAGTAAATATGTTAGGCTTTGAGTTTCACATTCTGTGCCCATCACAAATAGTCCACCCCACCGAGGCCTCTAAAGGGCAGCCAGAGACTACGTAGGTGGATGAGTGTGGCCGTGTCACAGCAAGCCTTCACTTCCAAAAACAGGCCATGCGTGCCGACACCTGCTCTCCTCTCCAGCCTGGTCTCCCCCATTTCCTGTGTTCAGCTTCCAGAAAACACAGTCGCACCACAGCCCTCCCCACCTGTCTGCCTGCACATCAAAGCTCCACTCCAGCCCACCTCCTCCTGGACACCTTTCGTGGCCCCTCCAGGTGAGCGCCTGCCTCCTCTGTGTACCTGCTGGACCTTGGAGAGACCTCCAGCCCATCCTTGTTCTGAAGCCATAGCCCTCTCCTAGCTGGTCTTAGTCTCTGTAACCTCACAGGATAGTGTTTGATTTGGAGAGCTATGAACAAATGAATGAATGAATGAGTGAGAGATGAAGAAATGGCAGAGGTTCAGAAAGTAGGTCTTCCAGTGAACGACTGGACACCAAAGCTCTGACAGCCACAGGAGGAGGTTAAATCTCCCGAGACCTAATTTATACTTAGAATAGCAGCCAGACTGCTCCCTATGACCCCTGAGGCCCTCTGTGTCTCCTCCTTTTGCTCACCAGTCATTAGCCACACAGCCACGTTTCTCTGCCCTCACCAGGGCCAGGTGATTCCACCTGCCACAGGACCTTTGCACCTGCTGCCCCCCCCAAAAGTCTCTCCCTGTGAACTGCAACAGGGCCACTCACTCTTATCAGTTTAGTCTCAGCTCATCCATCACCTCCTGAAGAGCTCCCCTGGACACCATAGCCCAGTTCTTACACACACACACACACACACACGCACACACGTGCGCACACACACATACTCACTCAAAGTAACTGCAGAGATCTTAGTAGAAACAGGCTCACATTATATAGCATATCTGGGCTTCATTACATAGTAAATGACAAATCATCACTATATTGGGCCATAACAAGTAAGTTCTAGGCTTTTAATGGCTTTATAAGGTTTTTTTTTTCCTCCATTTTTAAACACAGCATGTGGACGTATAATCTAATTCACAGGGTCTGAAATCCAGTTGCTGTATGTACCATCAATAGGCTTGGGAAGTCAACTATATTTCTTGGAAAGTCATAGAATTGACTGGAATTAAAAATGAGGTTGCCAGGGCACAAAACCCTGCTTTGAAACATACAAAACCTATGTATCATAAAATAGGAATGCATTTTAGGAAAAAAAGAAGCAAGGTGTAACAAGGAGTAAGGCCAGGCAGTCTGCTCCTGAGGGCCCAACTCAAGTCCTGGCACGAACACCAGGCCGGTTCTCACCACTGAGCAGCTGATTTCCAGATTTCGACCTGATTGGCACCTAAGCGCCAGGGATAACAGAGAGGGGAAACCAGTTTTTAAACATTCTCATCTGGAGGTTCTGCCGGCTGAGCTGGGTGCTTGGCATAACCCATCCAAAAGTGTGATGTTTGGGGAGTAATTTCAGATGAACTAATACCCCAACCAAGATGTGAGCTACTTTTCTGGTGACATTTGGTTTTGCCTAGAGCTTCACGCTTGCAGACGCCATATCTGTACCAGAGAATTTCTATGCAATTGAAGGGTATTTCCCAACTTAAAACAGACCATGTAAGGCTCACCCACTCAATGGAGCAAGATGTATTTACTGAATGTCTCCTCAGCACTTGGTGGTCAGGAAACCAAACTGAAAAATCCATCCCAGGCAGGCCACATTGCTTCTTTGTTTTGTTCTAATAATAAAAATAACAACAGCAATAATAATAGCTACTCTGTCATACACCTATTCTGTGCCAGGCCTTGGGCTACACAGTTATAATATTATTTCTAATATCAAAACCATAAAGTGGGGACTTCCCTGGTGGTCCAGTGGTTGAGATTTTGCCTTGCAATACAGGGGGTGTGGGTTCGATTCCTGGTTGGGGAGCTAAGATCCCACATGCTGCAGGAGGCCAAAAGACCAAAACATAAAACAGAAGCAATTTTGTAACAAATTCAACAAAGACTTTAAAAACAGTCTACATAAAATATATATATATATATTAAAAAAAAAAATGTAAGTGATTACCTCTTTCACCTATGCCAAACCTTACCTGAAATCACTGAGCTAATAAACGTTAACCCCCTTCTCTGCCAGGCCCAGAGCCCACATGTGCAGCATCCAGGGTTGGGACTCATCCTTTTCCTTCCCTCTTCCCACTGACTTCATTCATCCAATCTGAGCTGTACTGAGTCATACAGAAGGCGAGATATGGTAGATACAGAGCAGCTCTTCATTTTCACATCGCTTTCCCATTAGGTGCATGGAGATCATTTACTGATTCACTTAACAAATATTTATCAAGCACCTACTCAGTGCCAGAATGATTCTCAGCCCGGGGGATACGGAAGTTCATAAAACACCCAGAGCGTTTTGGCATCAAGCTGACATTCTAACGAGGGAACAGCAATCATAAAAATCAATCTATGTAATATATGAGGTGTTAGTGATAAATGTGAAGGAGAGAGAAAGCCCGGGGGAGAGGGGACAAGGGTACCATCACTTGCAAGTCGATGGCCTGGGAAGGTGAGTTTGAGAAAAGGCTAGAAGGCTATGAGGGACGAAGTCCCCAGATGCCTGGACCAAGAACTTTCCAGGCAGAGGGTTTGAGGTACTCTGGGAAGGCCCATGACATTGAAGGCAAGCACATGGGATTGGAGATTAGGCTAAAGAGGGACTGGGCTGGGGGCCCCAGTTGGGGGATGGACTTCTGTTTTTGCCCCAAGTGAGATGGGAGCCATGGGTGGGTTCTGAGCTGAGGAATACACAACAGGACATGATACAACCCTCAGTGAATGACTGGAAGCATCTGGGCATGAGGCGCTGGAGGCTTAGACCAGGGGCTGATGGTGGAGGTGGCGAGGCGGGGTCAGATTTTAGCTCTTTTTGCTGATGGCTTGAGAGAGAGAGAAGCAGAGAGAGAGAAAGACAGACAGAGACACACACACAGAGGGCTGGAGGATGACTCCGAAGTATTAGCCTGAGCAGCTGGGAGAAGCCAGCTGATACTCACTAAGGGAGCTGGGAGTCTTCAGAGGAACAGATTGGGAGACTATAAGCCCTTGCCCTTAAGCTACCTCTCAGGGTTGCCAATTTCACCTGCCCCAGCAGCCAACCCACTTGGTGGGCTCTCCCCAACCCTTCCCCTCATCCTCTGCGTCCACTCCTTATCCCCTTAATTCTGGGTCTTCCTCTCAAGTTCTCCCTCTTTGTTTGCCTTTTCTGATAAGAATTCCTTGGCTTATCTTGGGTTCAGTGAGGGTCTGATGAGGGAGAATTTCTCTGAGAACCTCCCATGCTTTGAAAAAAACGTTTACATTTTACAAATATGTAGGTGTGTAGCAGGGAGCATGTCATTTAAATAAATGGTTGGGATTAAATAAGTGGTTGGGACCTCCCTGGCAGTCCAGTGGCTAAGACTTCACACTCCCAATGCAGGGCACCTGGGTTCGATCCCTGGTCAGGGAACTAAGATCCCGCATGCCACAACTAAAACCTGACACAGCCAGAAAAGTAAATAAATATTTTTTAAATAAATAAATGGACAACCTGCATTAACTAAAAAGAGCCAAATGTACCATAAGATATGGTTCCTCCTGGCCCTGGAATTTTATGAGTAAAACCACCACATGTGACTACCAAAACTCTACATTTAAAATGACTCAATTCTATGATTAATGAAAGTTCAATTCATCAAATATAAATTCATATTAATTAATTTTAATTCAAATCTGAATTTACAAATTAGATCTAAAGAATGAGAGCCAGATAAGTTCCTGGTGTGTGTATTTCTGGTGACTAGCTCCATCCTGGCAGTGCTTCAGTGATCAACATGGTTAAAAGAAAAATATTAAGGTGATATGTACCCAGCACCCAGAAAGCACGTATCAGCTAAATTTCAAAGGAATTGTTCTCTTACGGGGTGTCACCAATAACTCTGTCCCTCTCTTCCTGGACTCCCCTTCTCAGCATCTCAGAGGTTTATCTGGGATGAGAGGAACACACCTTCAGGGTTAAGTAAGTCATACGGCTTGGATCACAGGGGCAAAGTGTTTCTGAACTCATTTCCTGACCCAAATCAGTTGCAATAGCACAGGATCTGGGATCCAGTTATCTTTTCCATCATACGAGAAATCTTTTTTAAAAAAAAGACTACCCAGTCCCCTCCCATACTCTACCTAGCCTGTTGGCAAAATTAGCAGCAGTAATTAAGGAAATCAAATTCCTTTCCAGGGGGTGGGGGGTGTCCCATACACACTTTTTCTCTGGCCAGAGTAGATGAGTAGCCATTTCTAAGATTATTTTAGAGTCAGTCCAAGTTTTTAAACTGGAGTGGGAGAGAGAACAGGTAACCAGCCCCTGGCACTCCCCAGCACAGAGGATAAGGGTCTTCATATAAGCAAACAAATAAATGTTTCAGATTATTAAGTAACAAGATAAAAATGTGTTGCCAATACCTGCAGGCAACAAAGAAAATTGCTATTGTTAATGTTTTCTGCTGTTGTTATTACTATTATTACTATTTTGTTGGGTAAGTCTTCGTTGACATGGAGAGCCTTGCATAAGGTTTGATATTTTGGATCTGCAGAGATAAAGCTGATTGGGAGGGGGGAAACTCGTGACAGCCTGCACTGACAGTTAAATGCACAGAGGCACAGAGCAAGAAAATAACTGTATGGTGGGGACTGCAGGGTGGGGGGTGGGGGGTGCGGGGAGCGGGGGGGCGGCGCATAATTAAAACACCCAGAAGCCGAGGAATGAGCTCTCTGCGGAAAGGCAGCCCTGGACTTGCGTGCGGCACCCTGCCCTTCTCCCTCATTCCTGCGGGGCAACCAGGAGGTTAAAATTAGGACGGTGAACCACCCCCGCCGCCGCCGCCGCCGCCGCAGCCAGAATGGCAGAGGCTGTGGGGCCCCGGGGGCCCTGTAAATAGCCACTAGGATCGGAAACCCAACTTTTCCGAGCACGGTAGCGAGAAAAACCAACGGGGACGAAGCTGGAGGGAGCGCTGCTGGCAGGTCCCAGAGGGGAGAAAAAAAGAATCAAAAAGCATTTGGGGGCGGGGGTTGGGAGGTCGGGATGGGGGAAGAGACTAGGGGGAGGGGGGTCGGGGTGGGAGATGGATTATCACAAACACACACACACACACCCAAGCACTGGAACAACCCCTGGAGAAAATGCCACCGAGCAGTCTGGGCCACAAACCCTTTACAAAATGATTTAAAAAAAAAAATTCTTTCGGTGAAACTTTTCTTGCTTCGCGATCAGTCCTAACATGGGAGCTGCGGGTGTGCACAGGGGCTTCCTGAGGGGCGCGGAGGGACCGGCGGACCCAGGAGCCCCCAAACTGTGGAATGCGGGGTTACCAGGAGAGAGAGCCGAGAAGTGTCCGAGGAGCCCTAAACCCGAGAAACTTTTTGGTGAAAAGGTGAGAAACGGATCTCCGGGAAGCCCGATTCTCGGGAGTTTGTGGTCAAAAAGAGAGGAGGGGAGCGGTTCTTCCCTCTAGACCAGCGCACGGACTTCGGGTTTTAAAAGTGAGGATGGGGTTACAGAGAGCCCTCATATTCAGAATTTGGGGCCGAGGTCAAAACGAGGTGAGAACGAATGCTTTAGACCTTCTCAATTCAGCGATTTGAGTTTAGGAGTGAGAGAAGTGACTCCGGGCGCCCCAATTTCAGAGATTTGGGGAATTAACAGGAAGAGCCCCTAGGCGCCTTCAATTCAAGGAGTTTAAATGTCAGAGTTCGACAGGCGTTGCCGAGGCGCCCCCCAATTCGAGGTTTGAGGGAAAGAGTGAGACAGGGGTCCTCGGGCGTACCCAGCTTAAAGATTTGGGGAGTCAGAGTGAGAAGGAGTTCCCCACGAGTCCCACATTCAGGTGGTTTGAAGGTAAAAGTTTGAGAGCGGTTCTCGGGGCGCCCCCAACTCGGGGAGTTGAGGGTGACAGTGAAAGACGGCTCCCCGGGAGCCCCCAGCTCAGAAAGTTTTGAAAAAAGTGAGGCGATGGGTCCCCACCTCTCCCTGACTTTGGTTAAAAGGAAAAGAGGGACCCCCCCGGGCACCCCAAACTCAGCTACGACTTCGGGACTCGGGGTGACGAGGGAAGTCCCGCGGGCGCGCCATCTCGGACATTTGGGGTGAACGGCAGGGACTGCGTTGCCCGCCCCTCGACCCCCGATCGGGATCCCCGCCGCCCCCCGCACTCTCTGGCCGGGCAGAGCCCGGGGCGGTCGCATCGGTCACCTGGAGTTCGGGCCGGGAGTTCGGGCAACGGCTCCCGCGGCGGCGGTGGCTGCTGCTGCGTGTTGGTCCCCGTTGGTAAGTAACAGTCTCCACGGCTACAGTCTCTATGGCGGCGGCGGTGGCGGCGGCGGCCGCTCCTCCTCCGGCTCCCGGCGCCCGCCCGCCTGCCTGCCTCGCGCCTGCCCTCCTGCCGCGACGGGGCGGGGCGTTGTTATCGGCAACGGTTACCAGGCTCCGCGCCCCACCCCCCCAACGGCCCGCCCACGGCCGCCTCCAACGGGCGCGATGAGGGCGGGGCGCAAGACTTGGCGGCTCCCCATTGGCTGTGTGCAGTGCCTGTCAGCGGGCGTGAAGAGGGCGAGGCTTGACCAGCCGCCGCGAAGAGGGGCGGGGCTTGGCGGGAGGCGCGCGCTGCGAAGGAGGGTTGGAAGGCCGGAGGCGCGCGCTGGCCCGGTGCTGGTGGCGCAGTTCCCGGAAGGCCGAGTTTTGGGGACCCAGACTCCTTACTGCCGGGCGTCCTGGTACAGTCTGGACCCGGGGTCAGCAGAATCCGATCTGCAAGCCAGATGACTTATATTCATGGCCCACGAGCTGGGAATTTTAATATACATTTTAAGTGGTAAAAAAATTAAAAGGATCTTTGGTAGCACGTGGAAAATACATGAAAGTCTATTTTATTTTACTGAATCCAGTATTTTCAACTCTTTTAAGGGTTAACAGACTAAGACCTGTGGGGCAAATTCCACCAGCCCCGTGCCTATAAAGTTTTATCAGAACACAGCTTCCCTATTTGCTTAAGCGAGGAGTCCCCAGCCTCGGGGATCTAACCCCTAATGATCTGAGATGGAGCTGGCTTAATAATAATAGAAATAAAGTGCACCATGAATGTAGTGAGCTTGAATCATCCGGAAACCATACCTCCCCTCCCAGTCCGAGGAAAAAATTGTCTTCCGTGAAACCTGTCCTCAGGACACGGAAAGTTGTCCCATAGAGTTGGGCACCAGACACTTGAGTATTTGCACAAAGATGGGATGACATAAGCAAAGTCTAAAATATTTACTATTTGATACTTCACAGAAAATGTTTGCCAACCTTTCCCCCTCCTCCCTACTCCCAGGTAGTAGGTTCAATTTTTTTTTTGGCATTGCCCCTTGGCATATTAGATACTAGATCCGCGATCAGAGATTGAACCCATGCCCCCCACCCGCCTTGGGAGTGCGAAAACTTAACCACTGGACTGCTAGGGAAGTCCCAGGAGGTTCAACTTTTGAATGGGACAAACAAGACACCCTGGGAGAGTTTGGGTTTTTGTGTGTGTGTGGGAGGCGGGGGTGGTGGTGATTGACACTAAAAAAAGTAAACATAAATAGTCATTTGGGAGAAGGGGCTGGAATTCTAGGAGAAAAAGCTTGTTCTGAGAAAAGGCAGGCAGGGCAATTCAAGGGAAAGTTAGATTTCATTCATTCATTCAACAAGTAATCATAGTCAACACTGACTAAACTGTCCTTATATACCAGAAAGTACTCTAAGCATTTTTCATACACTCAGTTAAGACAGTGTATTAAAAAGCAGAGACATCATTTTGCCAACAAAGGTCTGTACAGTCAAAGCTATGGTTTTTCCAGTAGTCATGTATGGATGTGACAGTTCGACCACAAAGAAAAATTGATGCTTTCAAGTTGTGGTACTGGAGAAGAATCTTGAGAGTCCCTTGGACTGCAAGGAGATCACATCAGTGAACCTTAAAGAAAATCAACCCTGAATATTCATTGGAAGGACTGATGCTGAAGCTGAAGCTGAAGCTCCACTACTACTTTGACCATCTGATGTGAAGAGCCGACTCATTGTAAAAGACTCTAATGCTAGAAGAGATTGAAGGCAAAAGGAGAAGAGGGTGGCAGAGGTTGAAATGGTTGGATGGCATCACCGACTCAATGGACATGAATTTGAACAAACTCTAGGAGACAGTGAAAGACAGGGAGGCCTGTAGGGGGGTGCTGCAGTCCATGGGGTCGAAAAGAGTCAGACACGACTTATCGACAAAACAATCATCAGTTAAAACTCATAATCTCATCCTGAGAGAGACTGTGTGCTGTCTTCATTTTACAGATCAGAGGACAGAGGCCAGGGGGAAAAATGAGTAAATTTGCATGAAGCAGCTTGTAAGAGCTTCCAACGCCAGCAGTCTGCTGCCCCATCCCACACTCTTGACCACTAAATGGGTAGTTTTCAAACATTTTTGACCACAAAGCATAGCAGCAAATATATTTTACTCAGAGGCCCAGTCCACACCAACACATATATCATGAAAACATTTTCATGACATGATGCTCTAGGTAATGCTGATTTTTTTCTACTTTGTTTTAATGAAAATGCTGATGGGGACTTGATAAGATGATTTCGCCATATTCTAATGGGTTGCTTCTTGCAGTGTTTCATATAAGGGAATTTTTTTTTTTTTTTTGGCTGTGCTGCATCTTCATTGCTGCATGCAGGCTTTCTCTAGTTGCAGTGCAGAGGCTTCTCATTGTGGTGGCTTCTCTTGTTGGGAAGCATGGGCTCTAGGTCCACAGGCTTCAGTAGTTGCAGCACGTAGGCTCAGTAGTTGTGGCTCATGGGCTCTAGAGCACAGGCTCAGTAGTTGTGGTGCACAGGCTTAGTTGTTCCGAGGCATGTGGGATTGTCCCGGACCAGAGATCAAACTGGTGTCCCTTTCATTGACTGCAAAGCAGATTCTTAACCACTGGGCCACCAGGGAAGCCCATGTGATGGAATTTTAAACCTAAGACTGTAGGAATCAATTTCTGTCCTTCAATGATTACTCAAAGATATTTCTCAAGTGCTTACTATTTGCCAGGCATGGCTCTGGGTTCTAAGGACACAAGTCCCATACTTACAGAAAAAGCAATAGGGTAGTAGCTTGCAGGGTGAGTAGGTGGGGCTTGTTTTGGACAGAACACCTAGGGATGGCCTCTCAAGTGTGGCCAAACCAGGAGAGTTTGATTATGGGGTTTCCCACAACATGGGGCTTTCAGTGCTAAATTTGGGGAATTCCCGGACAAAGTGGGAAGAGTTGGCCACTCTCAGCCTCTCTGAGGGGGTGACATTTGGGCCCAGGTCGGAATAATGAGGAAGAGTAAAGGAACATTTCAGGAATTCAAAATCCCTGGGGTGGAAACTTGGTTGGAAGAAACAAAAAGCAGGTCCCTGGGTGTGGCTGGAGCAGGGTGAATGGGGAGGTGCGAGTGGGTGGGGAGTGGTGAGTCAGGGGATAGAGGGGGTCATTTCACTTAAGGTTTCATTTTGTTGTTCTTCAGTTGCTAAGTCGTGTCCTACTCTTTGCCACACCATGGACTGCAGCATACCAGGCTTCCCTGTGCTTCACTATCTCCCCGAGTTTGCTCAAACTCATGTCCATTGAGTCAGTGATGCCATCCAACCACCTTAATCCTCTGCCAGTCCCTTATTCTCCTGCCTTCATCTTTCCCAGCGTCAGGGTCTTTTCCAATGAGTTGGCTCTTTGCATCAGGTAGCCAAAGTACTGGAGCTTCAGCTTTAGCATCAGTCCTTCCACTGAATATTCAGGGTTGATTTCCTTTATGATTGGTTGGTTTGATCTCCTTTGTTCAAGGGACTCTCAAGAGTCTTCTCCAGCACCACGATTTTAAAACATCAGTTCTTTGGTGCTCAGCCTTCTTTATGGTTCAACTCTCACATCAGTACATGAATGAAAAATCATAACTTTGACTATACGGACCTTTGAACATGGAAAATGGCCCTTGTCAGACTTGGAAGCCATCAGAGGGTTTTAAGTGGGGTGGGGTAGATGTACAGTAAGTTCTCTACATACAAACATTCAAATTGTGAACTTTCAGAGATGCAAACGTGCATCTGGTTCCAACAAGGAACCAGAGCCTGTGTCATCAACATCAGGCAAGAGTGAAATTGCAGCTTGCCCTCCATCTCCTATTGCTGATGATCCTTCAGCTCTCCCATCTCCCACCTCCTCCATTCAGTAACTCTTCTTGCCTGTACACTCGATGCCTGTTGAACTGCACGACTGTACTTTTCAAGGTACTGTACCATAAGATTTAAAATATTTTCTTTACTTTTTGTGTTTGTTTTTATGTATTTGTGTGAAACGTGTTATAAATCTATGACAGTACAGTACTATATAGCCAACTGTGTTAGCTGGGTACCGAGGCTAACTTTGTTGGATGTAGGAACCAACTGGACTTACAAATGCGCTCTTGGAATGGACCGCATTTGTATGCAGGGCACTTACTTTACTCTAATTTGTGGTTTGTGATTTTAAAACTTCACTGCATGGGGAATAGACTGTAGGACACAAGACAGACGCAGAACTTGGGAGCCTGTTACTGTTCCCCTGGACTTAAAAGCTCGGTGGCTTGGATCAGGAACCTGGTAGTAGAGGGGGAGATGGGTGGGTGGATGGAGTGTACATTTTGGAGAACATTCTGATGGATGTGAGGAGGTGAGGGGAAAGGTTTTAGAGTGGGACAGCAGTGCTCTGGAGACACGTTGTACAGCTCATTCTGCTATAACTCTTGTTTTGAGAATGCAAACTTGTCCCAACATGATGCCATATTTACAGCACTGTTTATGTATTTCTTCCCCCACTTAATAGGTGTAAAACTTTGCTATCTCAAAGAAGAAATAATAAGAGAACTTAGAAAATACTTTGAGATGACTGAAAATGAAATACAACATACAAAAATTTATGAGATCCAGTTAAAGTAGAGGAAAATTGATAGCTGTAATCATCTATGCTAAAGAAAAAAAAAAAAGAGAGAAGGACTTCAGTCAATAATCTAGCTATCCACCCTAAGAAACTGGAAAATAAGAGTAAATTGAAATTAAACCTAGCCAAAAGAATGAAATAATAAAGATTAGAGTGGGAGTAAATGAAATTGAGAATAGAAAATCAAGACAGAATTATTAAAACCACAAGTAGCTTCTTAGAAAAGATCAAATAGGTTGCTACAACTTTAACTAGACTGATCAAGATAAAAAGAAGATTCAAATTACTAAAATCAGGAATGAGAAAGGGGACATTACAAGCAACATTACATAAATACAAAAATGAAAAAATAATACTATAAACAATTGCATGCCAACAAATTAGATACTCTGGATGAAATGGGGGAAATTCTTAGAAAGACGTGAATTACCTAAACTGATTCAAGAAGAAATAGAAAACTGAATGAATCTTTAACAAGTAAAGAAATTGAATTAGTAATTAAAAAAAAAAGAAAGAAAAACCCAGGCCCAATGGCTCCCCTAATGAATTCTACGAAATGTCTAAAGATTTAAACACTTATCCTTCACAGACTTTTCTTAAAACTATGAGAGGAGAGAAAACTCCATGAGGCCATTCTAGCATTCTCTGAGGCCAGTATTATCTTGATACCAAAACCAGACAAAGACACCACAAGAAAACTCATGACCAAGATTTCTTATGAACACAGATGCAAAAATCCCCAACAAACTACTGGCAAACCAAATCTGGCAACATGCTAAAAGATTTATACACCATGATCAAGTGGAATCTGTCCCAAGAATGCAAACTTGGTTGGCCTAATATTTTAAAAACCCCACTTATTTTAGTAGAATAAAGGACAAAAATGATATGATCATCCAAACAGCTTCAGAAAAAGCATTTCACAAAATCCAACATTTTTTCATGACAAACTAGAAATAGAGGAGACCCTCAAGCTGATATAAGACATGCAAAAAATGTCACAGATAATAATAATTAACGGTGAAAAGTCAAATGATTTCCCCATAACATCAGGAACAAGACAAGGATATCTGCTCTCAACATTTCTATTCAATATTGTGCTGGATGAGATAGCCAGGGTAATTAGGCAAGAAAAAAAATATATAAAAGGCACCCAGATTGGAAACAAAGCAAGAAAGCTATCCCTTTTTGCAGATGACACAATCTTGTATGTATAAATCCCCAGGAAACCATTGTGTGTGCATGCTCAGTCGCTTCAGTTTGTCTGATTCTTGGTGATCTTATAGACTGTAGCCTGCCAGGCTCCTCTGTCCATAGGATTTCCCAGCAAGAATACTGGAGAGGGTTGCTGTGCCCTCCTCTAGGGGATCTTTCTGACCCAGGGATCGAACTTGCGTCTCCCGCATAAGAATTTGATTTATAATAACGCCAAAAAGACCAAAAGACTTAGGAATGAATTTAACTAAAGAAGCCAAGACTTGTACAATGATAACTAAAAACCAAAACAAAAACCAAAATCAAAAAAACACAACAGCATTGAAAGAAATTAAAGAAGAACCACATAAATCAAAGGATATCCCATGTTCATGGATCAGAAGATTTCATGTTGTTAAGATGGTAATATTCTCCAAACTGACCTACACACTGAATGTAATCTCTCTCAAAATCTAGCTGGGTTTTGTTGTTGTTGTAGAAATTTAGAAGCTCATTCTAAACTTCATAAAGCAATGCGAGGAACCCGGAACAACCCAAGCAGTCTTGAAAAAGAACAAAGTCAGAAGACTTACACTTCCAAATTTTAAAACTTACTACAAAGCTACAGTTGTGGTATTGGCATAAAGCTAAACATGTAGATAAGTGGAACTGTACTGAGAGTCCAGAAATAAACTTGCACACTTATGATCAATTGATCTTTTGACAAGCATCCCAAGATTATTAATAGGGAAAGAATAGTTCTCTCCAACAAATGGTGCTGGTTGGCTTATTAGCTCCTGGGAGAAGTCTAAAGTCTCTGGAGATAAAATAACTGAGCTCCGCCTGCCCCTGTCAGCCTGTAGAAGGCTGCTTGTTTAAAAGTTACTACGAACTTCAAGACGGCAACAGCACAGCAATAAATCAGGTACAAGAGACCTCATCAAGTTCCCCTGGATACAAGCCACCGACCCAGCCCCATCTTGGTGGGTGGGCTGCCACCTCTCTTTCTCTTTACCCCACCAAACTCGCTACACTGACCTCCCCTTCCTCATTCCTGGTCCCTAGGAATTCAGGCCCCGTGGCCTGCTGAATCTCCATGGAGGGAAGCCAAGAGAGGCTCCAGGACAAGATCTAAAGTGCCCCCATGCCAGGTCTCTGAGTCCATCCAGTTCCTGAGAAACGCACACCTCTTCCCAAACAAACCCACTGTTTGCGAGCCCATCCTGATTTAGCAGCAAGTTGCCTTGGCTCAGCTGCCAAAACAACCAGCCCACCTCTTGCCCTGCAGCTTCTGCCAGGAAGCAGACACTGGTCCAGCACGCCTCCCTGGAAGAGCAGCATCACCCACTCCCTGCTCCCAGGGGTTCTTCCTGGAGCCAAGGGACACTCTTCAAGAATGCCCACTGACTCCCATTCTCCATACCAGAGGGAGGGGCAACCAGACCCCTCTGTGCACCCAGCCCTCAGCACCCGGATATTTTATGCCCAAGACATCCTTTTAAAAAATTAAGTAATGCCATTTGCAGCAACACCGATGGACCTGGAGAGGAGCAAACTAAGGGAATCAAGTCAAATATCATGATATCCCTTATATATGGAATCTAAAAATAATGATAAAAATGAATTTATTTACAAAACAGAAGGAGACTCAGACTTAGAGAATGAACTTATGCTTACCAGGGGTGAAGGGGAAGAGGGACAAATTGGGAGTTTCAGATGACAAGTACACACTACTGTGTTTGAAATAATAACCAACAAGGACTTACTGCTGTGGCTGTTGTTCAGTTGCTAAGTCTTGTCTGACTCTTTGCAACCCCATGGACTGCTTCTCTGTCCTCCACTGTCTCCCAGAGTTTGCTCAAATTCATGTCCATTGAATCGGTGATGCTATCTAACCATCTTATCCTCTGCCACCTACTGTATAACACAGCGAACTCTGCTCAACACCCTGTAATAACCTAAAGAGGAGAGTAATTTGAAAAAGAATAGAGGTATGCATATGTATCACTAAATCACTTTGCTGTCGACCTGAAACTGTCACAACATTGTTAATCATCTATGTGTGTGTGTGTGCTCAGTCCCCCAGTTGTGTCTGATTCTTTGCGACCCTATGGACTGTAGCCTGCCAGGCTCCTCTGTCCATGGAATTTTTCAGGCAAGAATACTGGAGTTGGTTGCTATTTCCTCCTCCAGGGGATCTCCAATATAAAAGAGAAATTAAAAATAAATTAAAAGTTCTTTTCCAGTGTCCGCTCTTGCCCTTCTGTACCCTCTGGGTTGGTGAACAGCCTGTAGAGTTGGGATCCTCTTTCTAACTTATTTCCTCTGCAAACATGCCTGTTGGGCTGGCGCCTCCCTGGAGAATTCCAGAACCTTCGTGTCTTGGGGCTGCAGCTGAAACTGCAGTTTCCAGCCCTATTTGATTTGCTTTTTCATGTGTTGCCTCTCCCTCGTCCTCTAGTCTAAGTAAATTCCATTACAGAAGGGACCTCTTCTGTCTACTCTCAATCCTGTCATCTAAATCAGAGATTTTGGAGGACGGGAGCGGGGCGGGACCTCTTTCCCGGCGGTCCAGTGGCTAAGACTACGAGCTTCCAATGCAGGGGGCTCACGTTCCATCCCTGGTCGATGAACTAAGATCCCACATGCCACAGAGTAACTGATCGGGTGCGCCACAACTACTGAAGCCCGCACACCTAGAGCCCGTGCTCTGCAACAAGAGAAGCCTGCACACCACAGCTGGAGAGTAGCGTCCGCTCGCTCCAACTAGAGAAAGCTCGTGCATAGCAACCAAGATCCAGTACAGCCAAAAAATATATAAAAGATCCTGCGTGCTTCAAATAAGACCCGACAAGTAAATAAATATTTATTTTAAAGAAATTTTTAAAGCATAGATTTTTTTTTTAAGCAACAGTGACTGTCCCATAGGGGACTTTTGGCAATGTCTGGGGACATTTTGGCGGCCACCGCTAGGGGGCGCCATTGGCATCGAGTATATAGGTAAGAGACTAGGAATGCGGCTCAACCACCCCAGCAGTGCGCAGAAAAGCCCCCACCACAGAGAATTTATCTAGCCTCAGATGTCAACAATGGCCCGACTAAGAAAGCTGCCATTAAGTACGAGGGGAAAGGATTGAGTCTGATCATGGTCTGCACCGTGCACCAGAATGAACTCTCAATGGGTTAAACCTTGTAAATCTGGGTGCCACCCCCAACTCACTCCCAGCATCTGTGAATTACCTCCTCTCTCCCTCTCCACTCAGTTTGTGTACTGAAATGTGTGTAGCATCCTAGGACATCCAGAGGTCAGATGGTCACAGAACACAGATTATCTTGTGGGAGAAGGTCCATGGAACTCCCTAACCCAGGGGTCCTCATCTGGGATGATTCTGCCCCCCATGGGACACTGGGCGATGTCTGGAGACATTTAGGATGTCACAACGGGGGGAGGGAGGGCTACCGGCATTTGGCAGGTAGAAGCAGGGCACACCGCACCCCTACAACGCACAGGGTGGCACCACCACAAAGAATGATCTGGTCCCAAAGGCAGCAGCTCCAAGGCTGAGAAACCTTGGTTTAGATTTAGGCTTGGAACACAGCTGTTCCTCAGTAAATCACTGTTGAATAAATGGATGGTGGAATACCAGGCCTGTAGGTGACAATTTCTTGCCCAATCTATCTCAAATTTTTCTTCTTTTTTTTTAGTTTGAGATAAAATATACATAAACCACTTGTAAGAATGAAGTTCAGTGGCACTAAGTACATTCATATTTTTATGCAATTCTCCACCATCCATCTCCAGAACTTTAAGAAAAATTATTATTATTATTTTGGCTACCATGCATGGCCACTTCCTTCATCTGCTTCCTGTCTCTGTGGATCTGACTCCTCTAGGGACCTCACATAAGTGGAATCAGACAGTATATCGCTTTTGGTAACTGGCTTATTTCACTGAGCATCATGTCCTTGAAGTTCATCCATGCTGCAGTGTGTGTCAGAATCTCCTTCCTTTTAAAGGCTGAATAATGTTCCATTGTGTGGATGGACCACATTTTATCCTTTCATCCATCAACAGACAGTTGGGTGGCTTCCACCTATGATTCAGGCTGCTAATGAGCAAGGGTGTGCAAATATCTCATCAAGACCCTGCTTTCAATTCCTTTGTTGCCTGAAATCTCTTAAGTCAAGATGGGCAGAAACCTCACAGAATGCTTCCATTAGGAAAATGCAGGTGAAAAAAAGAATGCAATTCTGTGCAGGTATGAAGGCGTTTAAGCCTCTGATTCTAATCCAGGAAAGATATGGAAGGGAGATTAAACCAGTCAATCCTAAAGGAAATCAACTTTGAATATTCACTGGAAGGACTGATGCTGAAGCTGAAGCTCCAATACTTTGGTCACCTAATGCGAAGAGCCGACTCATTGGAAAAGACCCTTATGTCGGGAAAGATTGAGGGCAAGAGGAGAAGGGAGCCACAGAAGATGAAATGGTTGGATGGCATCACTGACTCAATGGACATGAGTTTGAACAAACGTCGGGAGATAGTGATGGACAGGGAAGCGTTGCATGCTGCAGTCCATGGGGTCGCAAAGACTCAGACACAACTTAGCGACTGAACAATGAACCTGGAAGGGTTCCTCTAAGATTCATGCTTAGCCTTTAAAATAAATTAAGTTTAATTTTTTACATTATTGGAGTATAACTGCTTTACAATGTTGTGAGTTTCTGCTGTACAACATCGTGCATCAACTATATGTATACACATATCCCCTCCCTCTTGAGACGACCACCCCCACAACCAATCCACCCTTCTAGATCATCACAGAGTACCAAGCTGAGCTCCCTGTGCTATACAGCAGCTTCCCACTAGCTATCTATTTTACACAATATAGTGTATGTATGTCAATGTTACTTTCCCAATTTGTCCTATCCTCCCCTTCTCCCATTGTACCCACATGTCAGTTTTCTACATTGTAATTCCACGATTTCCCACTCAGTCGGTGGTTCTACATTATGTTAGGGCAGGAGAAAACAGGTGTGAATTTCCAGCAGGAAATTTCAGCTCAGGACTTAGGCTCTGTTCTGTCACTCTTGAAAGTGAAAGTTGCTCAGTTGTTTCTGACTCTTTGTGACCCCATGGACTATACAGTCCATGTAATTCTCCAGGGTAGAATACTGGAGTGGATAGCCTTTCCCTTCTCCAGGAGATCTGCCCAACCCAGGGATCAAACCCAGGTCTCCCGCATTGCAGGTGGATTCTTTACCAGCTGAGCCACCAGGGAAGCCCCCTGTCACTCTTGGCCCCCCTTGGATTCCTATTCTGGCCCAAGTCATCTCTGATCAAAAAGTGCTGGGTCCTCGCTGACACGGAACACCCAGGGCTTCCCAAGTAGATGGAGAAAACGCTGACATTTCCCCCTAGGGGACTCTGCTTTCAGTTTTGTCCATTGAGAGGGCGTTGCTTGCTTAAAGAAGTGACTCAAACCACAGGGCAATCTTTGGAAGACAATGGAGGGCACCGTCTGGAGGGGAAATGGCAGAGTCTGTGGTACAGGACGCCACCGAACCAGAAAAGTTGGGTGGCAGTGGAGGGAACCCATGGAAAGCAGTATCTTGACTGGGTTGTCCTCTTATCTAAGATTCCAGGGCAAGTGACGTCAAGGAGGACTCATTTATAGGGTGTGACCAACTTGTCCTAGTTTCCCCAGAACTTTCCTGCTATTAAAACCAAAACTTTAGGTGAATTCCCTGGGATCCAGTGGTTAAGACTCCGTGCTTTCACTGCCAAGGGTCTGGGTGCAATCCCTCATAGCGGGATGAAGATCTCAAAAGCCATGCCAAGTGACAAAAAAAGAAAAAAGAAAAAAATGGAAATTCCATTTCCTCAAGAAGTTAAACAGAGTTACTAAATAAGCTGGTAATTCTACTAAGTATGTATCCAAAGAGACTGGAACCATTCATCCACCTGAAAATTGATCTACACATATTCATAGCAGCATTACTCATACATAATAGCCAAAAGTAGAGACTTCCTGGTGGTCCATTGGCTAAGACTCTATGCTTCCAATGTAAGAGGTTCGGGTTGGATGTCTGGTCGGGAACTAGATCCCACATGCTGCAACTAAGAATTCACATACCACAGCTTAAGACCCTATGTACTGCAACTAAGACCCACGCAACCAAATAAATACATATATTTTTTTAAATAGCCAAAAAGTGGAAAGAACACAGATGTCCATCAACAGACGAATGGATAAATGAAACATGGTATATTTATACAATGAAATATTGTGTATGTACTCAGTCACTCAGTTGTGTCCAACTCTTTAGGGCCCCATGGGTTGTAGCCTGCCAGGCTCCTCTGTCCATGGGATTTCCCAGGCAGGAATACTGGAGTAAGTTGCTATTTCCTCCTTCAGGAGATCTTCCCAACCCAGGGATCAAACTCAAGTCTCTTGTGTCTCCTGCATTGGCAGGCAGATTCTTTACCACTAGTGCCACCTGGGATCCCAAAGGAATACCATTCAGCCATAAAAAGGAATGAGGCATTGACACTAGATACAACGTGGATGAATGCTGAACACATGATGCTACATGCAGTGAAACAGTCACAAAAGAGCAGATACTGTATGACTCTATTTCTGTGAGATGTCCAGAACAGGCAAATCTATAGAAGCAGAAAGTGGGTTAATGGTTCTCAGGGGCTGGGAAGGAGAAATTGAGGGGCTGCTGGAGGGGTATGTGGGTGCAGGTTTCACGGTGGTTGACAGAAACATTCTTGAATTAAACAATGGGGATAGTTGCGCCACATTTTGAATATGCTGGAAATCACTGAGTTGTCCATTTTACTGTGATGAACTTCATGACATGTGAATTGTATCTGAGTAATAACTAAAAAACAACTTTTTAAACCTGAAAATTCTACATGGCAAGGACCACCTCAACCCTGAACAAATTGGACGGTTGGTCACTCTAGCTGTTGTAGGTGTAAATTGGGGTGCAGATGGGCTGATATTGAGGCCCTGCTACCCTGTCCTGAAGGAGTCTTGCTATAGACAGATCTGCTGTGAAGAACAGGCTCTGTGGTCAAAAGAGCCCAGTGTCCACCTGCTTATTAAAGGCCCTGAGAAGTCCAGCAACAGCATCCAAGTTTTGATTCCAATCTTTGGAACCATTCAAAGTTCTGGACATTAGCTGCACGCTCGAGGGCAAATCACAGAGCCCTGTAAACCCTAGTTTCCTCTTCTGTAGAGAAAGATTTCCGATGAAGACCTACGTCGCGAGGGTGTCATGAGGATTCAGTAGGATGAACTCTGGAAAGTGCTTGGGATCCTGAAGGTGCACAAGAGCTATCATTATTATTAGAAAAAAAAAAGAAAACAAACAAACAAAAAACAGAAACATTAGTAAAAAGGTTAATTCTATCTAACTGGCATTTTCCCAACCTATTAAACCAAGTGATCTATTTTCCCCTCATAATATCGACTAACACCCCTCACCTTGGGAAATGGCAATTTACTATTAGGAATTGTCCTGCTGAGGGGAGAGATAAATTAAGAGGTTTCTGTTAACATATACACACTGTGTGCATGCATGCTCAGTTGCTTCAGTCATGTCTGACTCTTTGCAACCCTATGGACTATAGCCCACCAGGCTCCTCTGTCCATGCGGATTCTCCAGGCAAGAATGCTGGAGTGGATTGCCATGACCTCCTCCAGGGGATCTTCCTAACCCAGAGATCAAACCTACATCTCCTGTGTCTTCTGCATTGCAGGCGAATTCTTTACCATTAAGCCACCAAGGAAGCCCATCATATACACATTACTATATTTAAAATGGATGACCAACAAGGACCTACTGTATAGCACTGAGAACTACACTCAATATTTTATAATAACCTACTATAAGGGAAAAGAATCTGGAAAATACACATATGTATAACTAAATCACTTTGCTGTTCACCTGAACTGAACACACTATTGTAAATAAACTATATTAATACTTCAATAAAAAAATAAAATCAAAAAGAAAGGAAAAAAAAGAACTGTTCTGGTATATTTCCAAGAAGGGTTTCCCAGGTTGTGCAGTGGTAAAGAATTTGCCTACTAATGCAGGAGATGCAAGAGACATGTGTTCAGTCCTCGAGTCAGGAAGATTCCTTGGAGGAGGAAATGGCAACCCACTCCAGTATTCTTGCCTGGAGAATCCCATGGACAGAGGAGCCTGGGGGGCTTCGGTCCATGGGGTTGTAAAGTTGGACGCAACTGAGTGACTGAGCACAGCACAGCATTTCCAAGGAGGTGGCTGTGAAATAAACTTCTTTGCCTCAAACAATCCCATGATGAAGCTGCAGACGTGTTCTCATGGAAGACTTGTGAAGCATGGAGCAAACACAGGATTAGGTGTCTGGGTCTGAGGTTAGACTGGTGAAAGGAGAGCAGTTTTAATTCAAGGCAGGGGGCACCACAGAACACTTAGTCTCCTAGAACCACAGTTTAAAACCTCAGCACCGAATGATTCCAAAGACAAGTCTTTTCCACCTGGAACAGTCTATGACTAGAAACATCACATTTTAAGATGTGGCACTGAGACCAAAAGGAACATCCTAGACTACCACCAATACAGGACTGATTGAATGAAGTAGCATACAGCTAAGCAGCAGACCATTATACAGCCATGAAAAAGGATGAGATGCAGCAGTATGGGCAGATGTTGGAGAATGGCTGTGATCTACATATTAAATGACAAAAAAGTAAACACAGAACATTGAACTCTGTTGACAGTGATTTTAAAAGGGGATATTTGTTTCAAATGAGGATAAACTTACACATATATTACCTTTTAAAGTAAATACGCAAACATTTACTGAGTGCTTATGATGTGCCAGGTAATTCCCTATCATTTGTCAATATATTCTCAATTCCTCTTCGTGATAACTTGCATTATTAGTCCCACACATTACATATGAGTTATCTCTTGCTGCGCAACAAATCATCCCCATATTTAGCAGCTTAAAATGACAAACATTCACGATCTCAGTTACTGTAGGTCAGGAATCTGGATGCAGCTTCGCTGGGTGGTTCCAGTTCAGTCTCTCAGAAGGTTGTGGGCAAGTTGTCGGTCTTATCTGAAGACTCTAGTGGAGAAAGATTCTTACTTTCTTTTTCCCTTCCTTCCTCCCCCCTTCTTTCCTTCCTCCCACCCTTTTTGTTCTTCCTTTCTTTCTTCTTCCTTTCCTTCCTTCCTCTCTTCCTTTTCTTTCTAAACTTGTGGTAAAAACACTTAACATGAGATATATCCTCCTGACAAAATTTCAAGCTTATGACAGAGAATTGTTAACTGCAGGTACCACATTGTTCAGCAGACCTCTGGAACTTATTCATTTTGAAACACTGAAACTTTACACCCATCAGACAGCGCCTCCCCATGGGGAAGAACTCACCTCTAAGCTCACTCATGTAGTCGTTAGCAGGTCTCAGCTCCTCGAGGGCTACTGGCTGGAGACTTCTGTTCTTCACCCCATGGGCTGTTTAACAAGTAGCTTGTGTGTCCTTTTGACATGACATCAGGGACCAGGCAGTTGGCCCCCCATGCACTTGAGACAGAAGCCACTGTCTTTTGTTACCTAAGCTCAGCAGTGACAACATCTCATCAGTTCTTTTTTTTTTTTAGCTTAATTTTTTTTTTATTTATTTGCCTGCTGCAGGTCTTAGTTGCAGCACAGAGGATCTTTGACCTTCATTGTGGATGTGAGATCTTTGATCTTAGTTGCAGCATGTGGAATCTAGTTCCCTGCCCAGGGATTGAACCTAGTCTCCCTGCATTGGGAGCATGGAGTCTTAGGCACTGGGCCACCAGGGAAGCCCCTCATCAGTTCTGATATCATTGTAAGAAGGGGGTCAGTAAGTCCAGCTCACACTTGTGGGGAGATGGTTACATAAGGAATTGGATATGATGAAGTAGGGATTGTTGAGGGCTGTCTTCTCGGGGGTGCATTTTAGAAGCTGACAACCACTCTGGGGGTGGGGTACAGAAGCGTTCAGTCAAATTCATAGAGCCAGCTAATAAACTGCAGAGTTGGGATTTGAACCCAGGAGGTCTGGCTTTGACATCCATGTGCTTGACCTCCAACCTTTCCTGTATCTCGTCCACGCTCTGGTGCAGCATGCTTGTATATGCAGAGAATATTCCTGAAAAAAAAAAATCAATATAAACTAAGAATACACATGAAATGAAATTAAAAGATGCTTGCTCCTTGGAAGAAAAGCTATGACAAACCTAGACAGCATATTAAAAAGCAGAGATATCACTTTGCCAACAAAGGTCCATGTAGTCAAAACTGTCAAAGCTATGGTTTTTCCAGTAGTCATGTACAGATGTGAGAGCTGGACCATAAAGAAGGCTGAGTGCCGAAGAATGGATACTTTTGAACTGTGGTGTTGGAGAAGACTCTTGAAAGTCCCTTGGACTGCAAGAAGATCAAACCAGTCAACCCTAAAGGTAACCAACCCTGAATACTCACTGGAAGGACTGATGCTGAAGCTGAAGCTCCAATACTTGGGCCACCTGATGTGAAGAGCCAACTCTTTGGAAAAGACTCTAATCCTGGGAAATACTGAGGGCAGGAGGAGAAGGGGGTGACAGGGGAGATGGTTGGATGGCATCACCGACTCAGTGGATGTGAGTTTGAGCAAACTCTGGGAGATGGTAAGGGACAGGGAAGCTTGGCGAGCTACAGTCCATGGAGTCGTAAAGAGTTGGACATGACTGAGCAAATGAACAGCAACAAAGAATACACATAACAGGAAAAGGAAAGACTAGCTCTTCTCTGCAGATCCTTTCACCCTATTGAGGCTGTTTGTCTTTGTACGTGTTTACCAAAAACGCAATTATTACTTTTCCAATCTATTTTCTTTTTTGGTCAAAAAACCCCAAAGGTATAATAAAATGAAAATGACATTTTCTGCTCAAATATAAAACAAAAATTGAACCAAAAAGAAAAAAAAAACCAGAAAAAAGTTCAACCACATGTTTACAAGAAAAGAATTAGCCAGTAAAACCACAAAACCACTAAAAACTAGATGCGTCCAAGAATGGTACAAAAATACATCCTCCTGGGAGCTTTCCACATCTCCTGGAGAGCATTTAGCCTACGTGGTTGGTAAAACTTTTCTCCTCCCCTCCCAGATGGAATTCTTCCTAATTGACTGTTTTTATTTAGCTAATGACTGTTAATTAACCGGGGCTGTTAGAACTTTAAAGGCTGTTGAAGCTTTGGTGGATGGTTTTGAGAGCCACTGATTGGGTGCAGACCTGAGTGTGAGCATCTGATCCTTTCAAGGGTAGCATAAAAGGGCAATTTCCATAATGACAGGGCTTCTGATTGGTGAATTTTGTGTACAAGGCACCTGCGTGCCACGAAGATTTTCATTTTTCTCCTGGCTTTCCTGCCGTCTGTCACATTTCTCCAAGACACCAAGTCATTTCCATGGCAAACTGCTGTGACCTCAAACAGCCTTGGAAGGGGCAGGCTGAATACGCATGAAACAACATTTTTTAAAAAGTAACCCGGTGTTTTCAGCCAACTGCATTAACCACTTCCAGGCAACCGGGAAGCAGGGCAATAGAAGGGCTGTACCTATTTTCCATAATGACTGCCAGTGGATGGAAGAAGGAAAGAAAAGGGATGAAAAGAGAAAAAGATGAACTAGAGGAAAATGAAAGGGGAAAGGAATGAGAGCGAAAGAATTTAAAAAAAAAATCAGGAAGAGAAACACTTCAACGACAAAAACTGTCAAGCACTCTTACTGTTCACTTTATAAAAATGAACCTAAGAACCAAATATTCTTAGCTTACACTTCCCTTGGTCCAGTGGTTAAGGGTCCACCTGTCAATGCCGGGGACACAGGTTGGATTTCTGGTCCAGAGAGATCCCACATGCTGCAGGGCAACTAAGTATGTGTGTCACAACTACTGAGCCTGAGAGCTGCAAGTACTGAGTCCACGCCTGCAACTACTGAAGCTCGTGTTTCCTAGAGCCCGCGCTCAACAATAGGCGAAGCCACCGCAATGGGAAGCCTGTGCATTGTGACTAGAGAGTAACCATCCATTCCTGCAATGAGAGGAAAGTCTTCAAAGCAACAGTGACCCAGTGCACACATAAAAAAAACAAAACAAAACATTCTTAGCTTGATTGCAACTGCACTCGTTGTAACGGTAAAGTGGGTTGATGAATCAGAACTCCACTTGTGAACATATATGTGTCTTTTAGGAAATTATATTGATACAAAGTCTGCATAAGATTTTGGAAGGACAATATGATGTGGCTGGGGGCAAGGGACTTGGCAGCTCCTTCACATCTTCATAAAGGACACCGATGATCCACATTATTCAGGGAATATCGCCCAACCAATATCAACTCTTCCATGTTCATCGTTAACTGGAGGAAATCACAAATAGGAAAAAAGAGTATGGAATAGCGTAAATTATGTGAATGGGTTTATGGAAGGAGCTATTTGTACGTATGGATTTGGCTTCCCTCTGTGTTTTGGCCCACCTTACCTTCCTCCTGAAAAATCTGTATGCAGGTCAAGAAGCAAAAGTTAGAACTAGACTTGGAACAACAGACTGGTTCCAAATCAGGAAAGGGGTACATCAAGGGTATATATTTTCACCCTGCTTATTTAACTTATATGCAGAGTACATCATGCGAAATACCGGGATAGATGAAGGACAAGCTGGAATCAAGATTGTCAGGAGAAATATCGATAACCTCAAATATTCAGATGACACCACACTTATGGCAGAAAGCAAAGAACTAAAGAGCCTCTTGATGAAAGTGAAAGAGGAGAGTAAAAAAGTTGGCTTGAAAATTAACATTCAGAAAACTAAGATCATGGCATCCAGTCCCATCACTTCATGGCAAATAGATGGTGAAAAAATGGAAACAGTGAGAGACTATTTTGGGGGGCTCCAAAATCACTGCAGATGGTGACGGCAGCCATGAAATTAAAAGACGCTTGCTCCTTGGAAGAAATGCTATGACCAACCTAGATAGCATATTAAAAAGCAGAGACATTACTTTGCCAACAAAGGTCCATCTAGTCAAAGCTATGGTTTTTCCAGTAGTCATGTATGGATGTGAGAGTTGGACTATAAAGAAAGCTGAGCACCAAAGAATTGATGCTTTTGAACTGTGGTGTTGGAGAAGACTCTTGAGAGTCCCTTGGACTGCAAGGAGATATAACCTGTCCATCCTAAAGGAAATCAGTCCTGAATATTCATTGGAGGGACTGATGCTGAAGCTGAAACTCCAATACTTTGGCCACCTGATGCAAAGAACTGACTCATTGGAAAAGACCCTGATGCTGAGAAAGACTAAAGGTGGGAGGAGAAGGGGATGACCGAGGATGAGATGGTTGGATGGCATTACCGACTAGATGGACATGAATTTGAGCAAGCTCCAGGAGTTGGTGATGGACAGGGAAGCCTGGCGTGCTGCAGACCATAGGGCTGTAAAGAGTCGGACATGACTGAGCGACTGACCTGAACTGAACTGTGTTTTAGAGTAGACGCTCCTGTGTTTGTTTTTTTTCCAGACAATGACTGTTTCAGAATATCCACTTTTCATGCTCAGGGAAGTCCACTCTGAGTTAAAAATGAAGGTGTAATAAGATTCCTGAAGTTCTTAAAGTTATGGAGGATCTGGTTTTCTCCTAGATTTTTAATTTATGAAGTGGTCAGTTCATATCAGGATGTATTTTTTTTATGCTGTTATGAGGATAAGTAATGAAATATTAATTCATGTAATGATACAGATGAAAATCATCAGAGAGCAAGGCCATAACAGGAAGTCAGAGGATAAAGTCTAAAACTGAGGTTAGAAGGATACATACACCCCAAAGTTCATAGCAGCACTGTTTACAATACCGGAACACGAAAGCAGCCTAAGTGTCCATTGACGAAGGAATGGATAAAGAAGATATAGTACATATATATGATGTAATATTATTCAGCTGTAAAAAGAAAAAAAAGAAAGGATGCCATTTGCAGCAACATGGATGGACCTAGAGATTGTCATACTAAGTGAAGTATATCAGAGAAAGATAAGTATCATATAATATTGCTTATATGTGGAATCTAAAAAAAGACACAAATGAACTTATTTACAGAACAGAAATAGTCACAGACATAGAGAACAAGCTTACAGTTCTTACAAGCATACGGTTATATATATATATAACTGAATCACTTGGCTGTACACCTGAAACTAACACACTACTGTAAATCAACTATATTCCAATATGAAATGAAAAATTGAATTAAAAAAAACTGAGGCTAATACCAAAGGAAATCGTCAAAGTGTTGATAATTGTTGGCTCCTGGGGAAGGGATACCTGTGGAATTTGAGGAGGCAGAGGTGGAACAGGGCATTTTTTTGCTTTGTTACAAACCTTTCTGATACTCAAACAACAACAAAACAAGGGGTATGAATTACCTTAATTGAAAAGTAAAAACTTAGGACTTCCCTGTTGGTCCAGGGGTTAAGACTCTGTGCTCCCAACGCAAGGGTCCCAGGTTTGATCCTGGTTGGGGAACTAAGATCCCACATGCCACCTGGCCCAGCCAAAAAAAAAAAAAAAAGACTTAAAAACACAGCAGACAAATGTCAGGGCACTCCATCTGTGCTACATGCCATAGGCACCTCAGATGCTGTGTTATATTCACTCTGGCTGGGTGGGAGAGACGCACACTCCCAGTAGGGGGAGCTGGGAGGAAAGTTATAGTTTTCCTCTGGAAAAATAGAAATGAGAATCACCCTGGGGCATCTATAGTAGGAATCTCCGAACTACCACCCCTTGTATTCAATCCAGCCTCTGCCTGAATTTGTGAAGTTCTTTTTGCTTTGCTATTTTTTTTTTAAACTTTGTTTTTATTGAGGTATAATTGGCATGGTAACCCACTCCAGTATTCCTGCCTGGAGAATTCCATGGACAGAGAAGCCTGGCAAGCTAAGGTTCATAGGGTAGCAAAGAATCAGACGCAAATTGAAGTGACTTAGCACGCATGCAATTGACATAGTACGTTTCAGGTGTATAACATAATGATCCCATATCAGAATACACTGCAAAATGGCCCCCACAATGTCTAGTTAATCATCACTTTACATAGCTACAATTTTTTTCTTGTGAGGAGGCTTTTTAAGATCGACTTTCTTAGCAGCTTTTTTAAAAATTACTTATTTATTTATTGGCTGTGCTGGGTCTTTCCCTCTGTGCACGGGCTTCTCATTGCAGTGGCTTCTCCTGTCATAAGGCACAGGGTCTAGGGCTGGGGCTTCAGTAGTTGAGGCACACGGGCTTAGCTGCCCTGCAGTGTGTGGAATCTTCCCGGACCAGGGATTGAACTTGTGTCCCCTGCATTGTGAACGTGGACTCTTAACCACTAGAAAACCAGGGAAGTCCAAGCAGCTTTCAAGTCTGTGATAGAATGCTATTAACTGAAGTCACCATGCTGTGCGTTACATCCTCACAGATTTTATAACTGGAAGTTTGCACCTTTTGACCACCTCAACCATCTCCCCATCCCCCACCTCTGAAAACCAACAATCTGCTCTCTCTGTTTTGTTTTGATTCTATATATCAGTGAGATCATACAGTATTTGTCTCCCTGTCTGACATTTCAGTAAGCATAATGTCTGTAATATCCATCCATATAGTCTCAAATGCCAGAATTTCCTTCTTTTTGATGACTGAGAAGTATACCATTCTTGATATATACATAAATATACGTCGTGTCCAACTCTCTGTGACCCCAGGAACTGTAGCTCTCCAGGCTCCTCTGTCTTCCACTATCTCCTTCAGTTTGCTTAAATTCATGTCCATTGAATCGATGATGCTATCTGACCATCTCATCCTCTGCCGCCCCTTCTTCTTTTGCCTGCAATCTTTATTAGCGTCAGAGTCTTTTCCAATGAGTTGGCTCTTTGCATTAAGTCGCCAAAGCTTTGGAGCTTCAGCTTCAGCATCAGTCCTTCCAGTGAATATTCAGGGTTGATTTCCTTTAGGGTTGAATGGTTTGATCTCCTTGCCATCCAAGGGACTCTCAAGAGCCTTCTCCAGCACCACAATTCAAAAGCCTCAATTCTTCAGCACTCAGCCTTCTTTATGGTCGAACTCTCACATCCATACATGACTATTGGAAAAACCACTGCTTTGACTATACGGACCTTTGTTGGCAAAGTGATGTCTCTGCTTTTTAATATGCTAGGTCTGTCATAGCTTTCCTTCTAAAGAGCAGTCGTATTTTAATTTCAAGGCTGCAGTCACTGACCAGTGATTTTGGAGCCCAAGAAAATAAAATCTGTCACTGTTTCCACTTTTTCCCCTTCTGTTTGCCATGA
Organism: Giraffa tippelskirchi; assembly: GCF_054371585.1. Taxonomy (NCBI): domain Eukaryota; kingdom Metazoa; phylum Chordata; class Mammalia; order Artiodactyla; family Giraffidae; genus Giraffa; species Giraffa tippelskirchi. Next base: position 94,576,783 of record NC_137280.1, on the reverse strand, counting down.
AATGATGAGACCAGATGTTATGATCTTAGTTTTTTTTAATGTTGAGTCTCGTCAGTTTTTTCACTCCTCTCTTTCATCCTCATCAACAGGCTCTTTAATTCCTCTTCACTTTCTGCCATTAGAGTGATATCATCTGCATATGTGACACTGTTGATATTTCTCCCAGCAATCTTGGTTCTAGCTTAATATATATCATATGTATACACACACCCCACATCTTCTTTATCCATTCACTTGTCAATGAACACTTAGGCTGTTTCCAGGTCTTCTTGGCTATTATAAAGAGTGCTGCAGTGGACACAGGAGTACGGATATCTCTTCAAGATAGCGTTTTCATTTCCTTCAGATATATAACCAAAAGTGGATTGCTGGATCATATAGCAGATCTATTTTTAGCTTTTTTGAGGCAACTTTCATTTTGCCCTTGGCTCTGGAGGAGGGGGGAGTCTTCCGGGGTCAGCAGGGTTGGGGTGGACGGATTTTGCCAAATCAGGGCTTTTCTTTCTGCAGCTGCTGCCTCCGTGCAATCCTGTTGTCTACTGTCAGACTTTTCTCGACTAAAATGTGTGCAGTGGCCTGGAATCGACTCTGTCCCTCTGCTCAGAGGAGGGGCTCATCCACCACCCAGAGGGTGTGGTCACTGCTGATGGCCAATACTGGTGGGGAATGAAAGGTCCCCATTGCGAGCTTATCGAGGGCAGGTAAGAGAAAGGTGAGACGAGGTCAACACAGGGATTCTAGGGGGAGACGGTGACTGCTCTTGCTACATGTCGAGCAGGGCAGATGAACTGAGCTTGTGAAAGGTTTATTTGGGGAGCACTCAGGGTGGACCCTGGGGGGAGGGGAGGAGTCAGAACCCAGTTTCCAAGGCAGAGAGAAGATGCCCTTCCCCCATGGAGGCTTGGTGGCTGGGCCCCCTCTCAGTATTGCACTGAGATGGGCTGATGGGCGGGCGGCTTGATGCCTCCACGTGGGTGTGGGTGGCCCTGGGAAGGGAGGGTGACCCTAGATGCGGGGAGCTATTCAGGGGAGGCAGATCCCAAGCCACCAGGAGCAGAGGTCCGCTTCCAGCAGCATTTCTGGAAGTTGTCAGTGTGCCCTTCAACCCTGAATGAGATCTGGGTGGATGTCCGTTGAGATATTTCTGGATGGGCTTTTCCTGAGTGACTTATTTTTCTGTGATGAGACAGTTGTGTGTGAGAATATCTGTGAGAAGGTGTGTGAGTGCACTTGTGTGAGCACGTGTATGCAATCCTGTATCCAATGAGGATGCACCAGAATGTGAGGTTGTCGTGCATACCCATGTTGAGCACATGTGTGTATAATTATGTGTCTGTATAGAAATTTGTGCATCAGTGCATCTGTGTGACTATAATTGTGTATCTGTTAAGAGGGTGTATGTGACTTGAGTGTGTGGATGTATGCAATTGTGGGTCTGTAGGAGGGTGTGTTTGAGGGGGTGAATGGGTATGATTGTGGGAGAATGTGTGCGTGTGTGTGAGCGCAGATGAGTATACACGTGAGTGTGTACATGTGAAGATGCATGTGTGTGTGTGCATGAAACTCTATCTGTCCAGGACTAGCAAGGTGGCTGCACAGTCATTAGGGACCCAGGCTCCTTCCCTCTTGTTGCTTTGCCTCCTCACTGTTCAGCTCCCTTCCTATCCAAGGTGATTGCTTCAGATTTCAGCCTCCCACTAGGGAAAGGGGGTCCCAATCTCCTTTCCATTAGAGGCATGACTCTATAGTGACCCCCGCATTACCTGTATCCACATTCCACAGGTCAGATTGTAACCAGATGGCCACATGTTGCAACAAGGGGGCCTGGGAGATGATTTTTGGGTGAGGGGCTGGAAGAAGAGAGTCAGAATGGTTCCTGGTGGACACTGGCTCTCCAGCTTCAGGTGACTCGGTGCTCTGCAGGGTGACACTGCTCAGCATGGATGGGAACCGCCCAGAAGGCTCCAGAGACAGTAGAACACTCCTGTTCTTGTCTCTTGGCAGAGCAGGGTGTTTGGGTGGTTGTTGTTCAGTTGCTCAGTCACGTCCGACTCTTTGTGACCTCAAGGACTGCAGCATGCCAGGCTCCCCTTCACTGTTTCCCGGAGTTTGCTCAAACTCATGTCCATTGAGTCTGTGATGCCATCCAACCATCTCATCCTCTGTCACCCCCTTCTCCTCCTGCCCTCAATCTTCCCAATCATCAGGGTCTTTTCCAATGAGTTGGCTGTTCACATTAGATGGCCCAAGTACTGGAGCTTCAGCTTTAGCATAAGTCCTTCCAATGAATATTGAGGGTTGGGCAATAAGTCTTTACTGACTGAACACACCTGCTGTGTGCCTGGCCAGGAGCTGTTTTAGGCACTAGGATGCAACTGCGAGAGGAGGCAGAAGCAGACTGAGAATGCACGGAGCAGGGCGTGTGATAAAAAGCGGTGAGTCAGGCTAACACCTGCCCAGCCTTTAGAACTCAGCTCCAGGGACCTCTCCTGACCTCCCTGCCTAGGCCAGCCCCACTAGCAAACCTTTTCCACCGACATACGTTGGGTCTCTCTGTCTGACTCCAGGTTTCCCATGGTCTCCCTAAACAGACCTCATCTGGTTCTGCACATCTTCACGTCTTCAGCATCTAGCACGATGCCTGACATAAGTGCTGTGGCTCCATATGCATTTCACCCACATGTTGAGGAGTGCAGTGTGTGAAGGGATGGATGGGTGGAAAGAGAATAGCTGCCCTCCCGCTCTGGAAGCAGGAGTGGAGGTGGGGTGGGGTGGGAAGGCAGGGGCAGCCAGTGATGTCACAAGAGGTGACTGGGTGGAAGGTTCTGGAAGGCTGAATGGGATAGCAGGGCTGTTGGGAAGGAAAACTGCCCGCCTTCCTGCCTCTCGTCACCACCACCATCCTGACGGTGACGAGGGCTGGGAAGGGGCAGCCCACGTTCAGGTTTCCAGGAGGAGCAACTTGTTTATCATCTCCGTGAAAGAAGAACACGCCCTGAGTGCCCAGATGTCTCTGCAACCCATGCTTTGCTGTGATGGCCAGAACCATACCCAGTGAAAAGTGGAAGGTGCCAGTGCTGTGGGAGATGGGGGTGCATCAGGGTCCTCTGGGATTTGCTGTCTGACAATCACACTTGACTTTCAATATATGGGTGTGTGTGTGCTCAGTCTCTCAGTCATGTCCTACTCTGGGGCCCCATGGACGGTAGCACCCAGGCTCCTCTGCCCAGGCAAGAATACTGGACTGGGGTGCCGTTTCCTACTCCAGGGAACGTTCCAGACCCAGGGCTTGAACTTGTATCTCCTACAACTCTTGCATTGGCAGGCGGATTCTTTACCACTAGCACCACCTGGGAAGCCCTCGATAAAGCAGTATGTCAATGTAACATCCAGGCATATTTCACTAGGAGCTGGATTCACCTCAAACACACATTTTGGCCTTGAGCTAGACTCTCAATGTCTTTTTCTACTACATCTTCTAACTGGTTGCTGCTGGTGTACAAGAATGCTATTGGTTTTTAAATATTGATTTTCTAAAAGAACTGTTTTTATTTTTTTCCTTTTTCTTGGAATAGATGTTTTATTTATTAATTTATTATTTTTTAAAAAACTGGCTGTGCCAAGCAGCATACAGGATCTTAATTCCACATCCAGGGATTGAACCTGCACCCCCTGCATTGGAAGTGCAGAGTCTTAATTGCCAGGGAAGTCCCAGAACTGTTTTTATTTCTTATTGCTTTTCAGTTGATTGAATATCTATAGAGGCAGTCAATCACATGCGATGGTGATGTTGCCTGTTTTCAATCTTAATTCCTCTCACTTCCTTTTCTTGTCTTATCGCATTGACTAAGGACCTCCATATCAAGGCTGACTAGTAGAAGTGACAGCTGTTGTCTGCATCTTCTTTCTGACTTCATGGAAACTCTTCTGATGGTTCTGTTGCCATTGTTAAGTATAATATTCATAGTTCTAGTAGACAGCCTTCATCAAGTTATGCAGACTCTCACTTCTTATGAGCTAAGAGATTTTCATTTAAAAAGTGGATATTTCATCAAATTATATCTTGAGATGATATAGTTTTCACTCTTGTCCCTTAAATTCAATAAAAATACTTAATCCATTGCTATAATGAACCCTACATGGCTTTTTAAAATTGTGAAACACATTTTGCATATAAAATTATGCACAAAACATTTTAAGTACAATTTAATAAATAGCAATAAATGTCAGTGTACCTACTTCACTTTATGAAATAGAGTATTACTAGTAACTTAGAAGTCTTCTGTGTCCTACCTTTTTCTCCTGTTCCTCGCTCACCTGAATGAGGTGACACTGTCCCAAATTGCCTGCAGAGCTTTTCCTTCTAGTTTTACCAGTTAAATAAGGACTAACTAATGTTGCCTGCTTGTGAACTTTATACAAATTAAATCATACTGCCATCTGCTTATTTATCAGCATCAAGGCTGGGAGACACACCCAGGGTTTTGTGTCTGTTCCTACATTTTCATCACTGCATAGTATTCCATGAGGGTTGCATCCATTCTGTCGTTGATGAATTTTCGGGCTGTTTCCACTTTGCAGTTCTTATGAACACAGCCACTATGATCATTCTTGCCCATGTCTCCTGGGGCAGATATGCAAGAGTTTCACTTAAGTATATATGTGTGTGTGTGTGCTCAGTTGCCTCAGTCATGTCCAACTCTTTGTGACCCTGTAAACTGTAGCCTGCCAGGCTCCTTTGTCCATGGGATTCTCCAGGCAAGAATACTGGAGTGGGCTGCCATGCCCTCCTCCAGGGGATCTCTCTGACCTGGGGATCAAACCCTTGACTCCTGTGTCTCCTGCATTGCAGGCAGATTCTTTACTCACTAAGTCATCTGGGAAGCCCTTGGGTATATATATATATATCTGGGAGTAAAAATGCCAGATGAGGGATATGCATGTGTTCACTTTGAACCATTAATGCCACAATGCTTTCCCAACGGGCCATGCCATCTTTAGCTCCCCTAGCAATGAGGGAGAGCTCCCATTCTTCTTCCTCTCCAGCATCTGATGCATTTTTGCACATCTGCTGGGGTAAAGTGATATCTCACTGTGTTCTTAATGTGCATTTCCCTTATTACCAAGGAACCTGAGAATCCTGTCCTGGGTTTATAACCCATTCAGTTCTGTGAACTCTCTGTTCAAGGCTTGCACCCATTTCTGATGAGGTTGTCTTTTTTAGCATTTATTTATTTATTTAGCTGCGCCAGGTGTTAGCTGCAACATGCAAGATCTTTAATTGCAGCCTGCAGGATCTTTTCGTTTCAGTATATGGAATCTTTAATTTGTGGCATGTGAAATCTAATTGTGGCATGCAAAATTTTCAGTTGCAGTGTTTGAACTCTTAGGTGCAGCATGTGGGATCTAGTTCCGTCAGCAGGGACTGAATCCAGGACCCCTGCATTGGGAACCTGGAGCTTTACCCACCAGGTAAGTCCCCCAAATTCTCCATTTTAAAGTGAATACTTCAGTGGCATTCAGTACATCCACAGCAATGTAATTCCAAAATATTTTCAACACCCCAAAAGGAAACCATGTGTATGTTAAGCAGCCATTCCCCGTTCCCCCTCCCTCAGCCTCAGGCAGCCACAAACCCACTCTCTGTCTGTGCAGATTTGCCTGTCTGGACGTTTCCTACAAATGGACTCACACACTCTGTGCCTTTTGGTACCTGGCTCCTTTCTCTCAGCCTGATGCTTTCGAGGCGCATCCTGTTGCTGTCTTAATTGATCTCTGTTCTCTGGCTGTTTCTACTGACTAGAATGTTGGTTTCAGGAGGGATTTCTGTCCATCTGGTTGCCCGCTGGCTGGAGCCCTGCCTGGCTCACAGTAATAGATGTTCAGGAAACACCAGGGTAGGAGAGAGGCTGACCCCCGGGGTGGAGCCCATCCCACCCCCTTGCTGAGCGTACAGGATGGGTTCCTGGTGGTGGTGAAGCCAGAAGAGACCAGCACAGGCCCGCTGACGGCCACAGGCGCCTGGGGACCGTGTGACCTGAGACCTCTCTCTCATCTTCCTGTTTTCAGAGCATCGGTGGTCAACTTTGGGTTAGACTGCTGGCATTTTTGCATCATGTCTGCCCAGGAGGTAATGACCTCTTAGACTAGAGATGCAGAACTTTTTTTTCTTGAGTCACATACATGGGTCCATCTGCCTGCCCAGTCACCTTCTGTATTTGTTGTCCAGGATCTTGCTTTTTTTATTTAATTTTATGTCTTGGAGAACATTCCATTTTGGGAACCGTGAATCAACATTTCTGGTGTTTTTTAATTGAGGTGAGAGTCGCATAACGTGAAATTAACCATTTTAAGATAAGCAGCTTGGTGGCATCTAGTACATTCACAATCCTGAGCAACCTTTGTTTCTGTTTAGTTCCAAAACATTTCCATCGCCCCACAAGGAAACTCTGTGCTCATAAAAAGTCACTCCTCATTCCCTCCCCAGCCCCCTGGCAACCACAAACCCACTCTGTCTCTACGAACATTTATATAAATGGACTTACACACTGTGTGTCCTTCTGTGTTTGGCTTCTCTCACTGAGCATTGTGTCCTCCAGGGCCATCCACGTTGTAGCGAGTGTCAGTGCTTCTGTCCTTTTCGTGGCCAAATAACATTCCACTCTATGAACAAAATGAAATTCACAAGCTCATTTAAGCAACAGTTTTCAAGATATTCATGTAACTGTCTGCTGGGGCTGCTGTTAACAAAAACACTGTAGAATTGGGTGGCTTAATAGCAACTTCTTTTCCTTGTTGTGGCTGGGCTGGAAGTTCAAGATCAAGGTCTCAGCAGTGCTGGTGTCTGGTAAGGCCTCTCTTGCATATGGCCTCCTCCTCACTGTGTCCTCACATGGTGGAGGAAGAGAGCTGTTTTTCTCTTCTTAGGAAGACAGCAATCCTATTGGATTAGGGCCCTACTCTTGTGATCTCATTTAACCTTGGTTATGTTTCTCAAGGGGCTTCCCTGATGGCTCAGTAGTAAAGAATCCGCCTGCCAATGCAGGAGATGTGGGATTGATCCTTGGGTCATGGAGATCCTTTGGAGGAGGGCATGGCAACCTACTCCAGTATTCTTGCCTGGAGAATACCCATGGGCAGAGGGACCTGGTGGGCTACTGTCCACGGGGTCACAAGAGTCAGACATGACTCAGTGATGAGCAAGCACTCAACTTTCCTCAAGGCTCCATCTCTAAATGCAATCACTCGGGGGTTAGGGCCTCAACAAACAAATTTCGGGGAAGACAATTCAGTCCACGAGAATAATTATTTTTCACAAATACTTATCATTTATTTGGCTGCACTAGGTGTTAGTTGCCACATGCAGGATTTTCAGTTGTGGCATGTGAACTCTTTAGTTGTGGTGTGTGGAATCTAGTTCCCTGACTGGGGATGAAACTCAGGCCTCCTGCATTGGGAGTGCAGAGGCTTAGCCACTGGACCACCAGGGAAGTCTGGAGAATAAATATTAATTCTTGTTATGTAGCTGTTTGGAAGAATGTTATTTGATTTAAGGATTAACACATTGAAAGTCAAGGATGGTTAAGGAGTGGTGCTCACCCCACATCACACACAAAAGGATTCAAACAGTGGTGTCCATTTCCTGAGCATGCAAGGACCCTGGGTGGCCTGGAATCTGCACTGGCCTCTACCAATGGATCCATGATTATGTGAACTTCAGTCTGATTACTGACAAAACATCCTCTAAAGGGGTTGCATCGATTTTTTCCCCCAGGATAGGAGAGCCTTTGTTATCCCAAATTCTCCCTCACTAACATGAGTTCTTTTTCAGTCTTTTGGGTCTTACTTCATCTAGGTGAAAGCTGCATTGTGTTTTCTACTGCATTTCTCTTTGAGCTGAGATGGAGCATGTTTGTCTGTTTTGTTTGAAGTTAATTTGGTTGTGTCAGGTCTTAGTTGTGGCATGCAGACTCTTAGTTGCAATATGTGCAGTCTAGTTCCCTGACCAGAGATCAAATCCGGGCCCCCTGCAGTGGGGGTGTAGAGTCTTAGCCGCCGGACCACCAGAGAATTCCCTGTTTTTCATGTTTTTAAAAGTCAGTTAAAACTGTTTTCAGAGAACTGTCTATTCAAGATTTTGTCCCATTTTCGCATTGGGCTATTGGTCTTTTTCTTATTGATTCATTGGTATTCTTTACATATTAAGGAAATCAGGCTTTGATTGATTACGTGTGTTGCCCTTTTTTTTTTTCAGTTTGTTGTTGATCTTTTGATTCTGTTTATGGTATTCTTTGCTGTTTAAAAAACTTAAAACTTCTTATGTGCCAAAATTTACTCTGTTTTATCCTTTAAGGCCTTTGAGTTTTTGTGTTGTACTATCTTTAAGGAAACGAACCAGAACAGAACTCTCTTGTGAGAGTTGCTTCTCTTCAGGAAACTCCAAAATGTGTTCTCTCACCCATAGGATCACATATAGATCTAGCCTCTACATTCTCATTGTTCAAGAGACTCTTCTGGAAACTTGAAGACTGCACATGCTCTGGGCTTTACAATTGCTAGATGATCTGGCATGCAGGCCTGGCTCCTCTCCTCCTAGGCCCGGGACAGGCATCCCAGGGTTCTAGGCGACATGATTAAGTCAACACTGGAGCTGGCTTCAGACCTGCAGCTCCTTTACCAGGCCTGCTAAGTTCCTGGGGCTTCCAAGGTGGCGCTAGTGGTAAAGAACCTGCCTGTCAATACAGCAGATGTAAGAGACACAGGTGTGATCCCTGGGTAGGGAAGATCCCCTGGAGGAGGACATGGCAGCCCACTCCAGTATTCTTGCCTGGAGAATCCCATGGACAGAGGAGCCTGGTGGGCTATAGTCCACGGGGTCCACAGAGTTGGACACAACAGATGCAACTTAGTAGCACACGCTGAGTTTCTTGCTCTGTGTCTTGCAGCACGGTGAAGAATGGTCTCTGTAGACCCAGAAGGCCTGAAACCCAGACGACTCAAGAAGAAAAGGCTGAGGACCTCAAAGTAGACATGAGCCAAGAACAAGGTATGTTGTGCAAGAGAGAGAAAGGTGTGCAGACTCACCACTGTTTATAAAGGAGCCCAGGCCGGACAGCTGGGCACAGCCACTCTTTGCCCCAGCTGCTGGTCTTGGCTGAGGCGCCCGAACATGGAGGGCCAAGTCTCTACATGTGATGGAGAGCAGAGGGGGCAGACATAAAAGAGTGACAGCTGGGCCCGGTCGTTCAGAGCAGAGCTCTGTGAGCCAAGTGATGGTGGGCAAGTCACCTGCTCTTTTGAAGTCTCAGTTGTACCCCTTTTACTGGGAGGGGGGATTAATAATAGAAGCTCCCTATGGCTTCTCTGGTGGCACAGTGGTAAAGAACCTGCCTGCCAATGCAGGAGACGCAAGAGACTCGGGTTCGATCCCTGAGTCAGGAGGATACCCTGGAGGAGGGCATGGCAACCCACTCTGGTATTCATGCCTGGAGAATTCAATGGACAGAGGAGCCTGGCGGGCTATGATCCATGGGATCACAAAGAGCTGAACATGGCTAAGTGACTAAGCATGTTAGGATGGTGTGCCTGTGTGGGTAAAGCATATATACACACATATATAATACAATTAATATTATACATATTATACCACATTATACATTACATATTACATATAGTGCAGATGTAATTGTGTGTGTGTGTATATATATATATATGTGGCAGATGTAATAATATATATTGTTGTCGCTAAGTTGTGTCTGAATCTTTTGTGACCCCATGGACTGTAGTCTGCAAGGCTCCTCCATCCACGGGATTTCCCAGGCAAGAATACTGGAGTGGGTTGCCATTTCCTTCTCCAGGGGATCTTTGTGACCCATGGATCGAACCTGAGTGTTCTGCATTGGCAGGCAACTTCTTTACCCCTGAGCCAACAGGAAGTCCAATAATACATATAATAAGAATATAATTTTATATATATATATATACATATATATACTTACTATATAAGAATATAATTATATATATAGTACAGATGTAGTTATATATATGTATATATAGTATATATGTAATTACACTTATGGTACAGATGTAATAATATACGTAATGCAGATATGTGTGTATACATATATTTCTAGTTGATGATTCAAATGCTAAAGGCTGATTCACATCAAATGATTCAAATGTTTCTAAAAGAAATAAAATAATGCCATTTACCACCTATGAATGGCCATAGATATTATCATAGTAAGTCAGAAAGAGAATGACAAATACTATATGATATCACTTATATGTGGAATCTCAAATAAGACACAAATGAACTTATCTATGAAGCAAACAGACTCACAGACATAGAGAATAGACTTGTGGTTGCCAAGGGGGTGGGGGAGGGATGGACTGGGAGTTTGGGATTAGCAGATGCAAACTATTATACAGAGGACGGATAAACAAGGTCTTACTGTATAGCACAGGGAACTCTATTCAATATTCCTTGACAAGCCATAATGGAAAAGAACATATGTGTGCATAACTGGGTCACTTTTGCTATACAGCATAAATTATCACAACATTGTAAATCAACTATACTTCAATAAAATTTTTAAAAAACGATTCAAATGTTGAAGAGTGAAATGGATGCAGCTTTCTTTGAAATGTGTCAAAAAGTAAGATGGCGTGATGGATGGATAAATAGCGGGATGGCTGGATGTGCTAACAGCTGTAGGATTTGGTGGTGAGTAAGAAGGCGCTTGCTATACAAATCCAACTTTTTGTATCCTTGAAAATTTTCATAATAGACTGTTGGGGGAGGGTAAGGAAGAAATAAATAGGAACAGGGAAGCTTGAGTAGACCAGCACTGACCATGTGACTTCACTCAAAGCGTGGGATTCATTCAGTATCAAAAAAAGAGCCCCCTCCTGCCTCCTGAGTATGAAGTGAATATAAAACATATGCCATCCAACCCTGGTGGTTATTTGCAGTTACTCCTAGGCTGTGGACCATTCACCGAGATGGAGAAGTCCTTATGAGGCTATCGAAACATGGGCCAGGCCACGAGACCCCCATGACCATCCCTGAATTTTTTCGGGAGTCAGTCAACCGATTTGGGACTTATCCAGCCCTAGCATCAAAGAAGGATGGAAAGTGGGAAGTTCTGAACTACAACCAGTACTATGAGGCTTGTCGGAAGACTGCGAGGGCCATGCTCAAGGTAAATGCGTTGTTCACTCACTCCTTTATTTGTTCATCGTGTATTAAACCATTCCTTCTATGTGTAAACACATATGGGACAAAATGCACAAGGCACCCCAAGAAAGAAGGTTAACTGGTGAAAATTTTGTCTTTCAAATCTTTGTACCCTCTCTATGGAGTGCTTTAGTTGGATGTATCTGGTTCAAGATCTCTCATGAGATTGCAGTCAAGCTATCAGCCCAGGCTACATCATTGGAAGGCTTGACTGAGGCGGAAGGGTCCACTTCTAAGCATGGCTAGCTCTTGGCAGGAAGCCTCAGTTCCTTCATCTATGGAAGGTCCCTGGAGGAGTCAGATCCACAAAGACAGGAAGGATAATAGATGGTGGGGGTGAGGGGCTGGGCAGTCAGTGTTTCATGGGGATAGAGTTTCAGTTTGGGAAGATGAGAAAGTTCTAGAGATGGATGGTGGGGCGGTTGTATAACAGTGTGAATGTACTTTTTTTGGTCACACTGTGAGGCTTGCGAGATCTTAGTTCCCACAGCAGGGATGAACTTGGGCCCTCAGCACTGAAAGCATGAAGTCCTAACCACTGGACCACTAGGGAATTCCCCTGGATTTGGGGTTTTTTTTTTTAGGGTAAAAGAGCTTAATACACTGAGCTGTGCACTTAAAGTTGGTTAGAATGATTAAAAACTAAAATCCATAAAAATTAGAATAAAAAAGGGGGTATTAAATAGAGCGAGGCAAACCAGCCTCCCAAGAGTCACAAAAAAACATCCTACTCTGGATTTCCATCTCAACATGGGCTTTTTCCCAAAATGACTTCCATGAGCTCTGGAGTCCACCTTCTCCCAGTGAGCAGGTCCCACCTGGAAGCAAACCTCCTCTGTGTTTCCGTTTTCTGCTTGTCCGTCTGTTTTTGCCTTCCCAGCTGGGCTTGGAGCCTTTCCACTCAGTTGGCATCCTTGGGTTTAACTCCATCGAGTGGATCCTTGCAGCTCTTGGTGCCATCTTCGCAGGGTAAGATCCTGGGCCCTGGACCCTGTGAATGTTGGGGTCGGGTGGAGGGCTGCTGCTCCAGGGGCCTGGTGCCCGCACAGGTTTCCACTGAGATATGAGCAGAGAGCCCTAGGCAAGCCAGTGAGATATACATACACACACACACACACACACACACACACACACACACACACACCTCAGTCATCTGAAATACACCAAAGGATTTGTACAGCTCAAAAGATTTTAAATGAGCAGGAAACTTGAAGGGAAACATCACTAAGGAAAGCAGCCAATAAGAGCTTAGAAAGCTCCTTGAGGTCATCTGGAAGCAGGCAGATACAAACCCACCATATAATGGTTGAAAGCAAGAAGAAAAGGTTGTGAGTGAAAGGAACAGGTGGCTGGGGGAGGGGTGGGGGTTCCAAAGCCCACCTCTTATTTACTATGGGGCCCTGAACAAGCGACTTCCCTCCCTTGAGCCTCAGTTTCCTCATCTGTAAAATGGGTACTGTGAAAGCTCCATGTCATAGCAACATCACAGGAGTCCATACTCCCATCATCGCTGTCATTCCTGTCCTTTTCATCATTGTCCAGTTGTGGAGGGAGCGAAGCTGGTGGCAGGACTTCAGACTCAGAACCTGCCGGCAGACCCTACCCCCGGACCCTTTCCTCCCCTTCCAGGATGTTCTTGACTCAGGTATGTGGGCACATACATGACATGCGTGTGTTTTCTTTTCCCAGAGGCTTCTGTGTTGGTATTTATGCCACCAACTCCGTGGACGCCTGCGAATATGTCATTACTCACGCCAAAGTGAACATCCTGCTGGTGGAAAATGACGCGCAGTTGCAGAAAATCCTTTCGGTAACAACTGCCCCCACCCCACCCCACCACCACAGTGTTGCCCACCCATCACCAAGGAAGAATGGATGTGTGCAGAGTGGAGGAGTTTAACTTCCAAAGCATATTCTTTTCCTACTTGGCCTCCATTTTTTTTGATGTGGACCATTTTTAAAGTCTTTATTGAATTTGTTACAATACTGCTTCTGTTTTATGTTTTGGTTCTTTTTGGCTGAGGGAGGTATGTGGGATCTTAGCTCCCTGACCAGGGATCAAACCTGCACTCCCTGCATCAGAAGGTGAAGTCTGAACCCCTGGATCATCAGGGAAGTCCCCTGGGCCTCCATCCTAAAAAATGCATTTGTGTGTTATTTCATATACAGTCCACTGTTTATCAGTTTTCTCTTAGAAACGTTACCTTGAGCCTTGTCATGCTTTCGATTTTCATCCCTTATGATCATCCTCTTTTCTGAAAGGCTTTTGTGTTTCCCTCCTGTTTCCTCCCCAAGTCTGACTGCTTCACTGTTTCACTACTTTCCGGTGGATGTCTGGCTCTCCCCGCAGGGCTTGTGGGTTGGTTTGGGTTCTTCCTTTCAAGCTGTGTTGAGCTTGTTACATCTTACATTTTATGTTGGAAGTTCGGGGGGCAATTTTCCTCTGCTTTGCTGTGACTTTGTAAAATTTTTCTTTTGGGTTGTGCTGGGTCTTCGTTGCTGCGCGTGGGCTTTCTCTAGTCGTGGTGAACGAGGGCTACTCTTTGTTGCCGTGTGAGGGCTTCTCATGGTGGTGGCTTCTCGTGTTGTGGAGCACGGGCTTTAGGGCACGCAGGCTTCAGTAGCTGTGAAGGCTTAGTTGCTCTGCAGGGCGCGAAATCATCCTCGACCAGAGATTGAACCCATGTTCCCTGCATTGGCAGGCAGATTCTTCTCCACTGTATGACCAGGGAAATCCTATGATGACTTTTTGTACTCAGTGAAATCTGACTCCTTTCTTACTCCTTTTTTTTCTCCTTGCATTATCTTTGTATGGATGCTGGAGAGACAGTTTCCCACGATTTGTGTTTGAATGATTGCAGTTGTCTGAACCAGCTTTTGACAGAAGTATCCTGAAAGGAGGGAAGTCCTTGGGAAGAGTGAACCTCCATGGCCAGAGTCATTGCTCAGCCCAAGAGCCACTGTGACTATTTCTTCCTTCCTTCCTTTCCTTCTGTATTTTTTTTTTTTTTTTTGGCCGCACCACGCAGCGTGTAGGATCTTAGTTCCCTAACCAGGGGTCAAACACATGCCCTATGCATTGGAAGTATGGAGTCTTAACAACTAGACCACCAAGGAAGTCCTCTGACTGTTTCTTTAATACCCTAGTCCATTTCTCCTGTGTTACACGTTTCATATTTCTGAAGTTGAGATTCAAGTCTTACTATCAGTGCCAAAGACAGTATCCTCTGAACATCAAGGGTGTTTGTCCACATATTAACTTCACTGAAACTAGGGTAGATTCACCAGACTCAACAAAATCCACCCTGACTTAGTGAAAGTGGACATTTTGTGCTACCAGGCCTCCTTCAACGCAATACTTAATTCCTGAGCTGGTTCAGAAAGCACAGACTTCTACTTCTGGTTGTCTTTCTGTTTTTTTTTTTTTTTTTTTTTTTTGGCTGCACCACGTGGCAGGATCTTAGTTCCCTGACCAGGCATTGAACCTGTGGCCCCTGCAGTGGAAGCGTGGAGTCTTAACCACTGGACTGCCAGGAAAGTCCCCAGACTTCTACTTTCTGAAGGCATGCTTCTTTGGTCCCTGGTTCTCAATTCATGTCCTGTCTCTCCTGTTCATAGCAGAATGCACTGCTTGCGAGGTGACTGGTGATGAGTGAGGGTAGGGCCCTTTTCCTCCTTGCTGTGAATACAGGCTTCTGATTTGGGTTTTCCCACTGTTAGAAAATGCTTCGTGTTCCGTCCTTCCCCTGCAGCCACCTCGCTGCTATGACTTCCAGTCCTTGGTCTGGTATCTTCAACCTCACAGGCATAAAGCAATATCTGAATTATTTCCACCTCCTAGTTTCACTTCCCAGGTGGCTCAGTGGTAAAGAATCTGTCTGCCAATGCCCCAAGTGCAGGAGACATAAGTTCAATCCCTGGGTCGGGAAGATCCCCTGGAGAAGGAAATGGCAATGTACTCCAGGATTCTTGCCTAGAGAATCCCATGGACAGAGGAGCCTGGTGGGCTACAGTCCACTGGGTGGCGAAGATTCAGATATGACTGAGCATGCACACAGAGACTGAGTCTGACCAAAGATGCAGTTTGCGGATTTGTTGATCTGGTTGCTCTGAGTGAAAGACTCAGAGCCAGGCTCCTCCTAAACTGCATGTTCAGGTCCACTTGGAAATCTTTCTTTCTTGGTGATGTTTTCAGCCTGTAACCCTCCAGGGCTTCCTTCTTCCTTCAGAATAAACTGCAGACTCCTCGCCATCACTTTCCCAGGGCATGGCCTCCTGGCCCTCACACCCTTTCCTGCCTCCTCCCCTGGACTCCTCCCTTCTACCCCCACTCCGGCCATCCTGGACTTTTTACATCCGTCAAATGTGCCAGCCAGTGCCTGCTTCAGGTTTTTTGGATGTCTGTTCCTTTTCTCTATGGAAAACTCTTGTCCAGATGTTAAAAGCACTGCTGTCATCTTTTCTCTCCAGGCCATGGCAGAGACTTGGCTATAATCAGCATTCTTGATGCTAGAAGTGACATCTTCATTGCATTGGCTAGGAATGTGCCACAGATACAAATATCCTCCCCTTGCATGAACGACAAGATTCTTGGAGGGGACAAGAATCCCCTGAACCTTACGGTTCTAGGTTTAGGTAGAGCATTCTGAGCCTGCCCAGGTTCTGGCCAACTTCATGGAGAATTTCTGTGGCCCAATGCCAACTAGAAGTTTGGCTGGATCTTGGCTGCATAGCTCAAGGTGTCAAGAGAGGAGGAGCCAAGAGGGTTGTCCTTTGACTCACCAACCAAGAGCCACAACTCGGTGCAGCAGAACTCAGGAGGCTGTTGCCCTCAGCCCTCTTCTATGGTGGAATCTACTGATGCCAACACAAAGAACGCAGCAGTCTAAGACCAGGTTGCTTAGTATCAGTCAAGACACAGAGCCAAGTTTTACTGTGTGGGCAGGGGAGGGAAAGAGGTAGGGGCCCCCGTGGGAGAGAGCTTAGGACACGTGCTCCTGGGCCGGGTTATCCTGAGGTCCATGCATAAATTTGACTGTGTGAATCACAACAAACTGTGGAAAATTCTTAAAGAGACGGGAATACCAGACCACCTTACCTGCCTCCTGAGAAACCTGTATGCAGGTCAAGAAGCAACAGTTAGAGCCAGACATGGAACAAAATTGGGAAAGGAGTACATCAAGGCTATATATTATCACCTTGCTTATTTAACTTATATGCCAAGTACATCATGTGAAATGCCAGGCTGGATGAAGCTCAAGCTAGAATCAAGATTGCTGGGGAAAAATATCAATAGCCTCAGATATGCAGATGACACCACCCTAATAACAGAAAATGAATAGGAACTAAAAAGCCTCTTAATGAATGTGAAAGAGGAGAGTGAAAAAGCTGGCTTAAAACTTAACATTCAAAAAACAAAGATCATGACATCCAGTCCCATCATTTCATGGCAAATAGATGTGGAAAGAATGGAAAGAGTGACAGACTTTATTTTCTTGGGCTCCAAAATCACTGGGGATGGTGATGGCAGCTATGAAATTAAAAGATGCTTGCTCCTTGGAATAAAAGCTATGACAAACCTAGACTTATTAAAAAAGCAGAGACATCACTTTGCTGATGTCTGTATAGTCAAATATATTGAATATTGCAATGGTTTTTCCAGTAGTCATGTATGGATGTTGGGAGTTGGACCATAAAAAAGGCTGAGCGCCAAAGAATTGATGCTTTCAAATTTGTGGTGCCTGAGAAGACTCTTGGGAGTCCCTTGGACTGCAAAGAGATCAAACCAGTTAATACTAAAGGAAATCAACCCTGAATATTCATTGAAAGTACTGATGCTGAAGCTGAAGCTCCAATCCTCTGGCCACCCGATGCAAAGAGCAGACTCACTGGAAAGGCCCTGATGCTGGGAAAGATTGGGGGCAAGAGGAGAAGGGGGCGACAGAGGATGAGACGGTTGGATGGCATCATCGACTCAATGGACATGAGTTTGAACAAACTTAGGGAGATAGTGAAGGACAGGGAAGGCTGGAGACCTACAGTCCATGAGGTCGCAAAGAGTCCTACACGACCGAGCGACTGAACAACAACAAACGCACAACTTTCTTTCAGATTCCGAGGAACAAGATGGAGACCCTAAAAGCGATCGTTCAGTACAAGCCACCTGTGGACGACGGCAAATGTAAAAACCTGTACTCTGTAAGTGTCAACAAAGGAGAGGACAGGGCCTTAAAGGGAAGGAGGGCACTGGCAAAGGAAGTGGGTGGTGAGCAAGGGGGAGGGCGGGGCCACACAAGGGAAGTGGGCGGGGACTTGCAATGGAACTGTGTGGTGAGGGCGGAGCCTTGTATACAAAGGAAATGAGCGAGGATTCAAGGGAACTAGGTCGTGAGCGACAGAAGTGGGTAGTAGTAGTGGTAGTTTAGTCGCTAAGTCGTGTCCGACTCCTTGCGACCCTATGGACTGTAGCCTGCCAGGCTCCTCTGTCCATGGGATTTTCCAGGCAAGAATATTGGAGTGGGTTGCCATTTCCTTCTCCAGGGAATCTTCCCAACCCAGGAATCGAACCTGTGTGTCTCCTGCATTGCAGGCAGATTCTTTACCGACGAGGGAAGTTACGAGGGAAGCCCACAGAAGTGGGTGGGGACTCCCCCACCCACTGAGTGGTGGGCAAGGGAGAAGGCGAGGCCTCACAAGAGAAGGGGGTGAGGCTTTTGAGAGAATTTTTTTGTGCCGTGAAGGGTCTGATTTCCCGGAAGGTGTCTGTTCTGGTAATTTATTTCTGTGTAACAAATCACCCCCAAAATTGGTGGCATAAGACTGTACCAATTGTTTTATTATTAGGTTTTTTTTTTTTTTTCAGAGCATTAGCGTAACTGAGGATTTCCTTGGTGGCACAGTGGTAAAGAATCTGCCTGCCAATGCAGGAAATGTGGGTTTGATCCCTGGGCGGGGAAGATCCCCTGGAGTAGGAAACAGCAACCCACTGCAGTGTTCTTGCCTGGAAAAATCCCATGGACAGAGGATACTGGTGGGCTAAAGTCCATTGGGTCGCAGAGTGGGACAGATCAAGCGAATGCACGCCCACAGACACACAGCGTGACTGAAAAAATACTGCAGCACTGAAAATAAGATGTATTGGAACTCATAACCTTAAGTTTAAATATTTAATTTATATTCAAGTCAGAATTTATTATAAATTTACTTTCCTGGATCTCACAGATGCAAAGTCATCAGTATCTTTATTAAAACCACTAGCCATTTTTAATGTATGAAAATACACATACAAGGGGCACCCATTTCTGCTATGACTTGGACCAAAAGTCCTATTGGAGCCTGCCTTTTTTTTCAAATTTTGATGTTTCATCCATCACAGATTTGCTTTGATATTGACTTTTAAAATATTGCATTAAAATATTATTCATCTTGATTACAAGCTTTTTTGGGGGGGAATTCCCTAAAAAAATTTGTACTCAAAGAGAAGCCCCTGGTCTGCAGTCTGGTCCTGTCTCTGCATCTGGGGCTCCTCCAAGCACCTTTCTTTCTCTCTTCTGCTTCTTTGATGTCTTCAGGACCTGTGGGCTTGTTTGGTGGCTCAGATCTCCACAGAGCATGTTTTTTTGTTTGTTTTGTTGTTGTTTTTGCTGTGCTGGGCAACATTCGGAGATCTTCGTTCCCTGACCAGGGGTGGAACCTGCGCCCCCTGCAGTAGAAGGAAGCTCAGAGTCTTTAACCACTGGACCACCAGGAAAGTCTCCAGAGAGAATGTTTTGAGGAGAGAAATATCCAGGCAGAAGCTGTCCTGCCTTGAAGGACCTATTCTTGGAAGTAGCACGTTGAGGCCAAGCTGCAGACCAGACTCCACCTCTTACTGAGGGAGAGATAGGGCCCCTAAAAACTGTGTGACATCATACATGTCACAGTCTTATTTTTTGCAAATTCACTCTGCCTCAGGGCCTTCTAGAGTCTGAAAATGCTTGAGTGCAAGCGACAGAGACCCACTTAAGCCAAAGGAGAGGGTTTGGATCTTGTTTCTAAGGATACAACAAGTTAACTCACAAAAGACAGGGCAGGAGGTCTGTGAGGGACCAGCCTAGGCTCCTGTTGTTAGTGTTCCTGAGATCAGGCCATCAAACCCATGCTCCAAATCAGAAGTCCTGACATGTCATGAAATTTATTTGTTTTTCCCTCCACTCAAGTAGGAGGAAAGATGACAGTGATCCTTTCTGGCTGAAACACTCGCCAGCTCGCACACCTTTCAGAAAACCTTAGAATATTAAGACCAGGATGATAACTAAGTAAGTAAGTCAACTGATCAGAATCACAGACCTTTCAGAGGTTAAAAGTGACCATCATGGCAACAAGATCTTAAGTCTGGATAAGTTAAACCCTTTTGTTAGAAACAGTATTTACAGCAGGGTTTCTCAGCCTCATTGGATACTCGAGGTGGATAACTTTTTTCTTTTGAACTTCTTATTTTGTATTAGGATATAGCTGATTAATAACAGCGTGATAGTTTCAGGTGAACAATGAAGGGACTCAGCCATACATAAACATGTGTCCATTCTCCCCCAAACTCCCCTCGCATCCAGCTGCCACATAACACTGAGCAGAGTTCAGGGTGGATAATTCTTCATCATGGGGGCCGTCCGGTGCATTTTTAGGTGTTAAGCAGCAACCCTGGCCTCCCTCCACCTACTACATCCTAGTTGAAACAATCACAAATACCCTCAGACACTGCCTAGGTCCTCTGGCCGGGGTGCGGGGGGTAGGGGGGCATGGGCAAAATTGCCCCTGGTTGAGGACAATGATTTATAGGCAACAGTTTTGTGGCAGATTAGTATCTATTTCTCTGCCAGGGCGAGTAGAATCTCCCATTTTTAGATTCTGTTTAGGAATACATTCATTAGAACTGAGAGAAAAAGGAAATGCTTGGGAAATTAAAAGGTGAAATTTGAGGGCAGGGGGATGAGAGAAGAAGACCATTAACTGGCAGGTGGTGATGCCTGGGGTTGGACTCGGGACCAATTCCAGATTTCCAACAGAGGACTGGATTTGACCAGGTTGGGTCCGGTGTCTATGTGATCCCATCATTTGTGGCCATGGGAGGATGAGGTCCTGCACTGCCATTAGGGGAGCATCCTTTGAGGGGGTGCTTGGGGCATTTCTCAGAGAAAGGACAGGGTCCCTCCAAAGGTCTGTGTGCACTGCTCCTCTCACCATCACCCTACCCTGTTAGAGATGCTCTGGTGAAAGGGCCTTCCCTTTTGGATGGGGCCAGCATTGCCCTGTCAGGTTGCAGGCAATGCTGGCCATTTCTGGAGGACATGGAGAGCCCTCTATTTTGCAGACAGGACACTGTCCTCCTCCAGAGCCTCACTGGAGGATCAGAGGCAGCATTTTTGCAGCTCTCATGTGAAATTTGGTTCATACAGCCCAACAGTTCCTTGTGAGGCATCAAATCCTAAGGTAATTAAGAGCACAGGCTCTGGACTCTTGGGTTAAAATGCTAGCTCCTCTGTTTACTTAGTGTGTGACCCTGGGCAGGTAACTTGCTGACTCTGAGCCTCAGCTTCTTCATTTGCCAGAGGGAGATGATGTATGTCTTATCACTAAGGATATCTTTGTTTGCAAGTGACAATAGCCTAACCCCAAATGGCTTAAGCTTCAAAGATCATTTGTTGGCTCATGTAACTATAACCCATGCACAGCTGGAACCAGGAGCTCAATTAACATGTCCAAGGCTCCATTTGGTGGCGAAGTGGTAAAGAACCTGCCTGCCAGTGCAGGAGACATAAGAGACGTGGATTCAACCCCTGGGTCAGGAAGATGCCCTGGAGGACGAAATGGCAACCCACTCCAGTATTCATGCCTGGAGAATCCCCATGGACAGAGGACACTGGTGGGCTATAGTCCATTGGTTGCAAAGAGTCAACACAACTGAAACAACTTAGCAGGCTCCATTTTGCTCTCCACTAACCTTGCTTCCCTCTAGTCCTGAGACATTCCAGCAGCTCCTCAGGTTACCTCATGTTCAGATGGCTCATTCATGTCCCAGCACTTGCAGCCAAAGCCTTGACCTTCGCTGTGATTGGACCATCTGAGGTCACATGTCCAGAACCAGTCCAATCACTGTGGCCCAGGCAGATAAGACCTTCTAGCTTAAGCCAATCAGGATGGCCTTCAGTTGCATCAATTTGGTCACTAAGTTTGAGGTGCCGAGTGGAATCTGGAAAGGAAGAGAACAAATGATCCTGAACTCTGCTGTTCTAAGCATGTTACACATAGTGACCCATTTCCTGCTTAGAACAACCCAAAGAGTTGGGCCTTGACATCATCCCCATTTTACCTATGAGGAAACTGAGGCCGAGGTGCTTGAGTAGCCTTCCCAGGAAGTGGAGGAGAAGCAGGTGTCTCAGGGCCTCTGTATGATGCCTTTCTTCCTGCTGGGAATCATGCTTCCAGGGCAGCTGGTGGGGCAAGACCTGACTGGGGAAGGGGAACACCTGGTGTGCCGGGGGGCCCCCTCACCCTTGCGCCACCACCCTTTGCTGGTCTTTTTTTTCCATAGTGGGATGACTTCCTAAAACTTGGCAGTAGCATTCCCGACGCCCAGCTGGACCCGATCATAAAAAGCCAGAAGGCCAATCAGTGTGCTGTGATCATCTACACTTCTGGGACCACGGGCCAACCCAAGGGGGTGATGCTCAGCCACGACAATGTAAGTGCTGTCTCTGCTGACGGGGTTGGACTCTGCATCCTCCAGGGTCTCAGTGCCCTGGGGCAGAGGCCTTCAGACTGTTTTTGTTCTTGACCCACAGGAGCACAGTGGTGTTTAGGAGCACGGTGGCATGGGGGACCTTGATCTGTGGGGCAGAGAGACTTAGGCCAACACTTCCAAGGTCGGAGCAGCATAGTGCAGGGGTTGAGATCAGGGACTCTTCAGGAGACCTGGCTCTATAATCTTGGGCAACACATTGAAGATCTCTAAGCCTTGGTTTCCTCATCTGTAAAATGGGTATGATGTAACAGTCCCTGCCTCCTGGGTTGTTTGATCTCAGAACCGTGCTTGATAAAATAAGTATGTGAAAAGGCAGTGCAAATACTGAGTTTCAGGGGGTAAAGCAGGAGCTGTAACTAGTAACTAGTAACTAAACTAGTAACAAGTAACTAGTAACTAAAACTAGTTACTTGAGGAAGGCTCTGTGCTTGGGGAAAATGCATGCATGTCTGAGTGGAGTCCAAAGCTGATAGTAATTTAGGTCACTGGTAGGAAAGAATAGGGGAATCCACGCTAAAAGATCCTATTTATATAAAACCCTAGAAAGGGACTTCCCTGGCGGTCCAGTGGTTAAGAGTCCACCTGCCAATGCAGGGGACACAGATTCAGTACCTGGTCTGGGAAGATTCCACATGCAGAAGGGCAACTAAGCCTGAGTGTGGCAACTACTGAGCCGGCATGCTGTCGAGCCCATGTTCCACAACAAGAGAAGCCACCACAATGAGAAGTCCACGCACCACAACGAAGAGCAGTCCCTGCTCGCTGCAATTAGAGAAAGCCCATGTGCAGCAACAAAGACCCAGCGCAGCCATAAATTAATTAAAAACTAAATTAGAAAGTGAGTATAATGACCTAACTGTAATTTAAAACTGTAACTAAATAAAAGATCCTGTTTATATAAAACCCTAGAAACGGAATTCCTAGGAGGTCCAGTGGTTAGGATCCGTGTGCCACTGCCAAGAGCCCAAGTTCAAACTCTGGTTGGGAAAATAAGCCTGTGTGGTACAAACCCTAGAAAATGCAAAATTGTATACAGGAACCAAAAGCAGATGGTGGCTGCTTTGGCATGACAAAGGGTGATGGGAACAAGGAACATTCACCATTTCAATGGTGGGGATGGCTGCACGGCTGCATACATAAGTCACTATGCACCAATATGTACATCTCAAATGCAGGTGGTTCCCTGTATGTCAGTTACACCTTGATAAAGCTGTTGTTTGTTTTTTTCTAAAGAACAAGAAAGACAGTGATGGTTCATTTCTGTTGCATGCCCGTGATATGCCAGGGTCCATCCCGAGAGTTTTACACTTTGTAAATCCTCCCGGTGATTCTCTGATTCTATCTGTTCTATCAGGTGGCTGCTATTTCTACAGATGAGAAAACTGAAGCCCAGAGAGGTTAGAATGCTGGGCCCAGGTCACACAGCAAGCAGCATGGCAGAGCCAGGATCTGAACTCGGGCAGGCTGGTGTCACGGCCCACATTTTCAACTACGCTGTTGATCTATGTGGCTAAGGTGTAAAGATCATTAAAGATGCGGTCACTATAAATATGCTGAAGCCAGCTGAAGAACAGTACACAGAGAACAGGCGATTTTTGTTAAAAATTGAAAAACGCAGCGACCGATGTACACACCTGTAAGCTTTAAAAGCAGAAAAGTGTCTAGCAGGACGTACACCCAACACGTACACTCCCCTTTCTGACTAGCAGTCAGAAAGACTGCTAGTTTTACAATGAAGCATTTCTTACTCAAGAAAAAAAATACATATATATATATATTTCTTTATTTGGCTGCACTGGGTCTTAGCTGCAGCATGTCAGATCTAGTTCCCTGACCAGGGATTGAACCTGGGCCCCCTACACTGTGAGCACAGAGTCTTAGCCCCTGGACTAGCAGGGAAGTCCC
Organism: Giraffa tippelskirchi; assembly: GCF_054371585.1. Classification (NCBI taxonomy): domain Eukaryota; kingdom Metazoa; phylum Chordata; class Mammalia; order Artiodactyla; family Giraffidae; genus Giraffa; species Giraffa tippelskirchi. The sequence goes on along the minus strand of NC_137280.1, from coordinate 94,552,859 downwards.
AGCGTTTCCACTTTATAAGAGCTTTTTGCACCAACCCAGCTTAAGAGTTGGCAGTACACACTTTGCTCTGGCTTTTCCCTCTGCATGGAATTCTTTTTCCTAGAGACCAATTTGACTTCCTCTTTCACCTCCTCGGGGTCCCTGCTCAAATGTTACTGCCTCCGTGAAGTCCTCCCTGACTTTCATGTTCAAAACAGCAAATAAAAATAAACCACCCCATCAGTCCCTGATACCCTCTGGCTACTGTTTTCCGTGCACTGACATATTATATACAGTCACATGTTTAATGTGAACATCAGCTCCTTGAGGGCAGTGCCAGTCTGTTGGATTCACTCCTGTGTCTCCAGTGCTTGGTATACAGGAGGATTCAATCCATTTTGTGGACTGAAATGAATGAAGAGGGTCTGAGGAAGCCCCCACCCCACCCTGGCCAGCGTTCATACTCCTAGTGGCTTCAGGTCTGCTGAGATCATCTCCTTGAAGACAGCTGATGAACACCGAGCTCTTGGAGCAAGTCTGCCTAGATGAAGATCTAGGCTCCCCCATTTGCTAGCTGTGTGACCTGAGAAAACTCCCTTAACTTCTCTGGGCTTCAGTTTGCCCACCTGTGAAATGGAGACAAGGACAGTTGATACCTCTTAGAGTTTCTGTGAAGGTTAAATTATGTCCCGTACTGTGTCAGTTAGCTACTGCTGTGTAACAAACCATTCTAGAACTGAGCGACTTGAAACACCAACAGTGTGTTATTTCTGGATCTCAGATTTGGACCAGGGCTCAGCAGTGTCTTTTCTGCCCCACAGAGTGTCAGCTGGGGTCACTCAGCTGGTGCCCAGGCTGGGTTAACAGGTCCGAGAGGGGCTTCACTCACATGTTTCCTGGGGCTTGGGTTTCTCTGTGACATGGAGGTAGTGAGGTTGGGGAACTTCTCAATGTGGTGCTGGCTCCCCCGGGGGCAAGCACACACTATGTAAAGGCACGGGCTGATGTCTATTAGAGCTCAGTGCCAGAAGTTCACATGGTGCTCCACTCTGCAGGTCAAAACCAGCCACTGGACAGGCCCTGGGAGGGGAAGGGGAAACAGACTCTAGCTCTGAATGGTGGGGGTGGCAGAGAATTTGCCACTGTCTTTAACCTACACATGGGCTTCCCCAGGTGGCTCAGATAGTAAAGAATCTGCCTGCAATACAGGAGACCCGGCTTCAATCCCTGGGTTGGGAGAATCCCCTGGAGAAGGGATTAGCTACCCACTCCAGTATTCTTGCCTGGAGAATTCCATGGACAGAGAAGCCTGGAAGGCTACAGCCCATGGGATTGCAAAGAGTCAGACTGAGTGGCTAACACTTCACTTAACCTACACACAGATATAAATGCTCAGAGTGATACCTGGCACACAGCCTCATCAGTGTCCCTTATTGTGACTTTTAATGCATTCTTGACTGGAGACATTTTAATACATCTTTTGTTGCCCATTATTGACTGGAGACATATCAGTACATTTTTAGACACTGATACAATTAACATCAAGTGTGAAGTTGTTAGAGCTTAAAGTTGATCCAAGTTTCATTAGACAACTTACGATCGCCATTATCATTCACATTTTTCTCTGTTAGGTTTTTGTTCCAACTTTGTGTATGTGATAAGTGCTAATTTATTACCGTAAAATCTTCAAAGATGACACATGGTGAAATTTTACGCAAAGATGAATTTTTCAGTGAATTTTATGGGAATACTTTCTGTGATTGTCTGAGCAACGTACATACAAGTGTCTCAGAAGATGACAGTTCTTCAGAACATAGTTCTGATTCAGATGATGTGAATGTTAGACCAGCAAGAAGACAAAAAACCTTAGTGATTGATTCCGATATGGAAAGTGAAACTCATAATGCTAGAGAAGACTTTACAAGCGTGTCAGGTGTAAACTGCTGAATGCAATGACCTGCAAAACAGTGTTAGTGAAATCACAGAATTGATTTTTGGCCAGCCAAAATGAAAACTCCAGCCACAGGCATTAGTTTCTGCAAGAATCCCCCAGTCAATAATGAGTTAAAATCATCATAATCATCATCATTTTTATAGCAAGAAATCAAAGCTAGTCCCAGGTTCTCAACATATGTCCACAATTCAAAGTTTCTCCCGTTTTATAGAATACTAGGCCATGCTGAGATAAACAGACATAACCCCTCACAGAAACCCCACGAGGTAAGATGTGTCATTAACCCCTTTCACAGATGGGGAAACAGGCTCAGAGAGGGGACATGACTTAAGCAAGGTCAGAGAGCAAAGGATGAGCTTGAGCCAGGTTCTGAACCCACGGGTGTTTGAACGACTGTAAATCACAGTCTGCACACACCTAGCCCCTTTTCTCAACAAATGGGTGCTGGATTCCTTGGGCCTCTGGAAGTGACAGTGCTTATGGGGGCAGAAGGAAAATTCCTCCATCCTGAGACCCAGAAAAAGACAAGGGATGAATTTTGAGGGCTCACTACGGGCCAAGGGTTTTGCATATTTCCTTGCTCTTAAATGTCCCTTCTCTTCTCTTAAATGTCCCTTCTCAACAAAAATTCACTGGGCACCTACTATGTGTTGGGAAAATGGCTTTGGACAGAACAGACCCAACTGTGGCCCCCAGGAAGACAGACAGGGAATGAATAAATAAAACCACTGAGATTGTGGCAAGTAGTACTTAGAGGATAGGACAGATGCTGGAAGCTTCGGTTTAGGGGTGAGACAGCTTCTCTAAGAGGTGACATTTAACTAGCAATTCAGCATCTAAGGAGTTGTTAATAGTTGTGGAGACAGTTAAAGGAAGCAGATCCCAGGCAGTGGGAATGGCCAGTGCAAAGGCCCTGAGGCAGGACCTCGCCTGACCTGTTGGAATAACAGTGCAGAGGGCCATGTGGCTGGATTAACGACCAGTTTATGATACCAGTAAGAAGTATAGATTGCTAAATTATAGATATGCTAAAACTTTACATAAAAGTATGCATTGGAGAAAGAAAAACATTCATAGAGTTATAAAGCAACTACACTCCAATAAAAATTAAAAATTTTTTAAAGAAAAACATTAATATACTAATTGTTGGGGTGTTTATCCCATGTGATTAAGGGTGGTCTTTTTGTTTTTTTGGACAGTGTTGATTTCTTAATTTTATGTCGGCACAAGGAAATTCTGTGCCCATTTTACAGATGAGCAAATAGAGGTTGCAAGGGATTTTAAGCAAATAGCCCAGGGTCACTCAGTTAGTAAACAGTGGAGTCAGGATTTCTTTTGTGTGTGTGGCTGTTTGGGTCTTAGTCATGGCATGTGGGATCTTTCATTGTGGCAAGCAGGCTCAGCAGTTGTGGTGCATGGGCTTAGCTGCCCTGCAACATGTGGGCTCCTAGTTCCCTGACCAGGGATTGAACCTGATCTTCCACATTAGAAAGTGGATTCTTAACCACTGGACCACCAGGGAAGTCCCTAGAGTTAAGACTGCTTCTGAGACACTTACTGAGTCCTTCAGATTTTCTGACTTTCCCGGTAGACATCCTGATTCTAGGGTCTCCTTGTGGATCCTGGGGCGTCTGGTAATCCCCCAAAGCTGCCCACTGTAGTTTACAGTTCGTCCCGGCCTCAGGCAAGTTAGTGAACTTCTCTGTGCCTCTGGTTCCCCATCTCGACGATGGGGGTGAATCACAGTTATCAACCCCAGTGTTCAGATGAGGACTAAATGACTCAATGTTTGTAAAGAACAGGAGCAGTGCCTAGCATTTAGGAGATGCTTTGCGTTTGTTAAAGAACTGCATTTAAACAGCCCTCAAGTGAGGAGGAGGAGGAAGTATGTCAGATCTCACTGGATCCTAAGTTCAGCTTGCGTTCCAGATCACGTGGACAGCGGGGTCGGTGGCGAGGGACTGCAACCTGGCTTATGCCTCCGAAAAGCAGGAGGTGGTGGTCAGCTACCTTCCTCTCAGCCACATCGCAGCTCAGATGATGGACGTCTGGGTGCCCATAAAGGTCGGGGCTTTCATCTACTTTGCTGAACCAGACGCTCTCAAGGTATCAAGGCTGAGGGCAGCCCAGATGGGTGGACAGCTCTATCAGGGCCCACATCTGGGGGTGTGGGGTCAAGGTTAAGGGCAGCTTGGAAGGGTGGATGGCTCCATCAAGGCCCAGATTTGGTAGGGGGAGGGGTTCCTTCTCTGTCCTCAGCTAATGTTCCTCTTTAGCAGCATGCGAATCAGTTAACCACCTTCTTTTTGTTTTTATCTTTATCCAAGTCATGGTGTCCATGGTTTTGCAGGCTGTATACTGAACTACCTAAGACTAAAATGTGAATGGTACTAAAGGCAGAATGTGTGTGTGTGTGTAGCATTTTTTTTTTAAATTCAGTATTCCCAGCTCCAAAACCGTCCACAAAGCAAACATTTTTGGCAGTAGAATCTGACCTGAACTGATGTGAAGCTATTTGACTCTTCATGTTTACCCCACTTACTGGGAACATGCATATCTACAGAAATATTAATGGGCTTCTCCAGTGGCTCAGCCGTAAACAATCTGCCTGCAATGCAGGAGGCATGGTAGACGTGGGTTTGATCCTTGGGTTCAGGAAGATCACCTGGAGAAGGAAATGGCAACCCAGTCCAGCATTCTTGCCTGGAGAATCCCATGAACAGAGGAGCCTGATGGGCTACGGTCCATTTGGTTGCAAAGAGTCAGACATGACTGAAGCAACTTAGCACTAGGAACAAAGCCATTTTAACTTGTTTTTGGCTTCAGCACAAAGGATCTTAGTTCCCTGACCAAGGATCGAACTCGTGCCCCCTACAGTGGGAGCACAGAGTCTTAACCACAGGACTGCCAGGGAATTCCCTGTCTTAACATTTTAAGCAACTGCCAGAGTGTTTTCAAAGAGGCTATGCCATTTTACATTTCCACCAGAAGTGTATGAGCAGTCCAGTTCCTCCATATCCTCACCAACACTTATTGTTACTATTTTTGTTTTTATTATTATTGCCATCCTAGTGGATGTGACGGAGAAGGCAATGGCATCCCACTCCAGTATTCTTGCCTGGAGAATCCCAGGGACAGGGGAGCCTGGTGGGCTGCTGTCTATGGGGTAGCACAGAGTCGGAAACGACTGAAGTGACTTAGCAGCAGCAGCAGCAGCAATGAGTGTTAACTCTCCAATTTATTGCTTTTTTTCTTTTCATGCTTCTGGTGTAATTTGTAAGAAAATCATTGCCTACCCTCAGGGCTGGAGGAGGAAATGGTAACCCACTCCAGTATTCTTGCCTGGAGAATTCCATGGACAGAGGAGCCTGGTAGGCTACAGTCCATGGGGTCACACAACTAAGTGACTTACACATACTGTATCTAAAGGCACAGAGATTTTCTTCTATGCATTCTTCTGCAGGGCTTTTAGATCTGTTAATTGCTCTTACTTTTAGGTCTGTGATCCCTTTAGAGGTAATTTTTGTGTCTGGCAAGAATGCTCTAAGTAAGCTAAGCTCTCTGCTTGTCTGTCTGTCTTTGGCACTTTTATTGAGTATCAATTATAAATGTAAAGATTCATCTTTAGATTTTCAGTTCTGTTTCATTGATCTTTATGTCTATCCTTACACCAAAACCCCACTGACTTTATTTTTCCAGCTTTTTGGTAGTGAGATCACCTTGTCCCTGTTTACCAGGACTCTCCCAGTGTCATAGGTAAAAATCTCACATTCCAAGAACACCTCCAGTTCTGGACACATTGGGACAGTTGATCACCCTACTTTATAGTCAGTTTCAAAATCAAGTAATAGTAAGTCCTCTGATTGTGTTTTTCAGAACTGCTTTGGTTATTCTAGGTCCTCTGCATTTCCATGCAGCTTGTCAGTTGGTATGAAATAGCTTGCCTATTTTTTATAGTGATGACATTGAACCTGTAGATCAATTTGGGGGAGAATCTTTCATGATACTCCACTTCATGCTTGGGCCACAGTTTCTTTAGCAAATCCCCCTACACTGGCTACGTAACCTGTTTTCATTTTATTACAAAATGATGCACTAAGAGCGTCTCACACGTATTTCTCTGTGTATCGGAGTCTTTTGTCCAGCTGAGTTCTATCACCCAAAGAAGTGAAGTTTCCAAGTTGCATTTAAAATGTTAATAGCACTGTCACACTGCCTTCCAAAAATATTCTACCAGTCTGTACACTCCACTATGTCCCCAGGGAGAATGGGTTAAACTGATTGGCCACCGGCCAGTCAATGGGCTGGCTCCCGTGGGTCAGGAGCTCACCTTGGTCCAGAAAGCCAAGAGAAAGTTCTCCTGGGCTGCCCTCAGTGGCTGAGGAGAGATGGACACCTGGGGTGCAGGTGTTGCTGACCCAGCTCTGTGCTCGGCAGGGCACCTTGGTCAACATCTTGCAAGAGGTAAAGCCTACTGTCTTCCTGGGGGTACCCCGAATTTGGGAAAAGATGCATGAGAAGATAAAGCAGACTGTTGGCAAGTCTTCAAGCTTGAGGAAAAAGGTGTTTTTGTGGGCAAGGAATGTAGGCTTCAAGGTCAACTCGAAAAGGATGCTAGGGTAAGTGGCGGGACCGCTGGGGCCAGGCATGGAGGGCAGTGGGTGAGGGGGCTCAGCCTTCTCCAGCTGGGTCCCATCCACCCCTGTGAGGCTCTGTGGCTACAGAACCTTCCTTGGCATCCATATTCACAGGGAACATGGCCCTACCATGAGCTACCGCATGGCAAAGGCACTCGTGTTCACCAAAATCAAGAACTCCCTTGGCCTGGATCACTGCCGCATTTTTATAAGCGGGGCCGCACCCCTCAACCGGGAGACTTCTGAGTTCTTTTTAGGCCTGGACATACCAATAGGCGAGGTGTACGGTATGAGTGAAAGCTCAGGACCCCACTCCATATCTACCCCGGAAAACTACAAGTTTCTAAGGTACCAGTCTCCTGGGCAGACCCCTGGTCCTCTGGCAATGCTGGGTCAAAGGGGATGGAGGTGGGAGGGTTTCTGGGCTATGATGAATCCTGACTTGGTGTCTCCAGCCTCCAGGCTCCAAATCTTCATGACTGTGGGAAGCCCCAGTTTGTCTGAGAGCCCACAGACAAAGGGGAAGGTCTCCCAAACATTCTATGTATGTACCCTCCCTATCTGTCACTTGTGAGTTCTGCCTCCAGATATCCCACCCCAGGTTGACCTCCTGAGACCTAGGGACCCTTCATCTCCAAGATGCTTTGTTTCAAACACATCCCCAGGCCCCTCTGGCTTTCTCCCAAGCTTAGCTCACTTGGGGCTGCAGGATGGAGCCCGGTGACACTGACGCAGTAAGAACACCAAACGCGAGTTCCACTGGGAGTCTGGGAGCCATGCTCCTTCACAGGACCTCCTGGTCGTCCTTCCCTGCTCCCCGCCCCCCCCCCCCCAACAGCACCATACTGCAAGTTCAAGTCTCCTCTCGTGTTTGGCCAGGTTCCAGTCGCCTTTGAACTTGTGAAATCGAAGTCTGATCTTCCCAATCTGGCAAAACCATCTCTTGCTTCTTACTTTACTCTGTACATCAGTATCCACCCCTTCCAGCCCATAACTGCATCTGAGTCTGTTTTCTGTAGAACCCAAATGCCCACTTGAGCTTTACTTTTTTTTTTCCCCAAACCAAAGAGTAGTCCTTCCTTAAACAGGTGTTTTCTTTCTTTCTTTTTTTTTGCTGTGTAGAATTTTTTTTAGCTTTACTTGGTTGAACCCATCAAACTTGTATAGCTTCTGAGTTTTTCCACCCTCCTAGGAAAGTTTTTAATTGGGAAGTCATAAGAAGCTTTTTTGTACTTTTTTAAAAAAATTTTATTGGAGTATAGTTGCTTTACAAAGTTATTTTCTGCTGTATAGCAAAGTGAATTAGTCATCTGTTGTTCAGTCACTAAGTCGTGTCCAAGTCTTTGTGACTCCATGGACTGCAGCACGCCAGGCTTCCCTGTCCTTCACCATCTTCCAGAGTTTGCTCAAACTCATGTCCATTGAGTCAGTGATACCATCCAATCATCTCGTCCTTTGTCATCCCCTTCTTCTCCTGCCCTCAATCTTTCCCAGCATCAGAGTCTTTTCCAATGAGTTGGCTCTTTGCATTAGATGGCCAAAGTACTTCAGCCTCAGTCCTTCCAATGAATATTCAGGATTGATTTCCTGTAAGATTGATTGGTTTGATTTCCCTGCAGTCCAAGGATTCCCAAGAGTCTTCTCCAGTACCACAATTCAAAAGCATAAATTCTTCAGCACTCAGTCTTCTTTATGGTCCAACTCTTACATCTGTACATGACTACTGGGAAAACCATACCCTTGACTATATGGACCTTTGTTGGCAGAGTGATGTTTCTGCTCTTTAATGCGATGCCTAGGTTTGTCATAGCTTTCCTCCCAAGGAGCAAGCATCTTTTAATTTCATGGCTACAGTGATTTTGGAGCCCAGGAAAATAAAATCTGTCACTATTTTCACTTCCACTTTTTCCCCTTCTATTTGCCATGAAGTGATGGGACCAGATGCCACAATCTTAGTTTTTTGAATGTTGAGTTTTAGGTCAACATTTACCCTCATCAAGAGGTTCCTTAGTTCCTCTTTACTTTCTATCATGAGAGTGGTATCATCTGCAAATGGGAGGTTGTTGACATTTCTCCTGGCAATCTTGATTCCAGCTTGTGATTCCTCCAGCCTGGCATTTTGCATGATGTACTCTGCATATATGTTAAATAAGCAGAGTAACAATATACAGCCTTGTCATACTCCTTTCCCAATTTTGAACTAGTCAGTTGTTCCATGTCCTGTTGCTTCTTGACCCACATACAGTTTTCTCAGGAGACAGATAAGGTGGTCTGGTATTCCCATCTCTACCTATGTTCCAGTTTGTTGTTATCCACATAGTCAAAGGCTTTTGTGTAGTCAATGAAACAGAAGTAAGTATTTTTCTGGCATTCCGTTGCTTTTTCTATGATCCAGCGGATGGTGGCAATTTGATCTCTGGTTCTTCTTCCTTTCCTAAAACCAGCTTATACATCTGGGAGTTCTTGGTCATATGTGTGTGTGTGTGTGTGTGTGTGTGTGTGTGTGTGTGTGTGTGTGTGTGTGTATGCTCTTTTTTGGATTTCCTCCTCACCACAGAACATTGAGTAGAGTTCCCTGTGCTATACAGTAGGTTCTCATTAGTTATCTGTCTTACACATTGTGGTGTATACATGTCAATCCCAATCTCCCAATTCATCCCACCCTGCCTTTCCCCCGGTAGGGTCAATACATTTGTTCTTTATGTCTGTTCACCTGTACGCTTTTTCTAGAGTCCACATTTATGCATTCATATACATTTTAAGCATCTCAGGCCTGCCTTCTTTTTCCACTTGCTGACTAAGGGAGTTTCTACACTTCACCCTAAAACCACCGACTCTTCTAACTGCCAATAGAAGAGATCTCAGCCAGGCAGAAAGAAAATACTTCCTCCTCTGCATCCTAAGACCACCCTCCCAAGTGGTATCACTATTGAAAGGAATTTCACGAAAATTCAGATTTCACTAGTGCTCTCTGTCCTGTGGAAGTAACTTTAAAGAGACTTTGGCTGGTCATTTTACCTAAAATCAGCTGTCCTGGTCACTGCATTCAGGGCAACATTCCTGTTTTCTAGAGAGGGTTTTGTTGCTGGGGTTGGTTGGCTTTCTTTCTTTTTTTTTTTTGCCACTCCATGTGGCTTGCAGGATCTTAGTTCCCCGATCAGGGATGGAACCCAGACCCTCAGCAGGAAGAACATGGAGTCCCAACCACTTGGCCACTGGGGAATCCCCTGTTGCTATTTTTAAGGTGGGAAGTCTTTCTGCCATGTGCATGAAGATAAAACCAACCTACAACTCCACTGGGCTTCCAAGTTCACCAATGAAAGTGTCACTCAGTTGTGTCTGACTCTTTGTGACCCCATGGACTGTAGCCCATTAGGCTCCTCTGTCCATGGGATTTCCCAGGCAAAAATACTGGAGTGGGTTGCCATTTTCTCCTCCAGGGATCTTCCTGACCCAGGGATCAAACTCGCTGTCTCCTGCATTGCAGGCAGATTCTTTACCACTGAGTCACCAGGTTTTTGGGAATTTGACTCCTTTGGTGGGACCAGCCCTCTCTCCACTCAGCCAACAGTCACAAGTTCCGGGGAGGATGCAGCGGCAGCTCCGGCCCCGGCCAGCTGAGCCGGGGGTCAGGAACCGGGTGACCTAGGCCCCTGCACCCCGAGCCTCAGTCTTCCTCTCTCCTGTCCCCCGGCAGTTCTGGCAAAGTTGTGGCAGGGTGTAAGAATATGCTGTACAAGCCAAGCAAGGATGGCGTGGGGGAAGTCTGCCTCTGGGGCCGTCATGTCTTCATGGGCTACCTGGAGCGCGAGGACGAGACCATGGAGGCCATTGACGAGGAGGGCTGGCTCCACTCTGGGGACCTGGGCCGCCTGGACAACCAGGGCTTCCTCTTTATCACCGGCCGCATCAAAGGTACTGGGGCTGGGTTCCCAGGGGCCTCCAGTGAGCAGGCCAGCCTTGAACACTGAAGGCTCTGCCTTTCCACCTTTCATGGGCATGGGTGCTCACACAGATGTACAGGGACACCCCAGCCCATGCACTGTCCAGCCCAGTGCTGTCCTTGTTCCCAGCATCTGGCCCTCAGCAGGATGGAGCCAGAAAAGAAGCCTACACTGGGCCTGAAACCTCTGTTCCCTCCCCTGTCATTTGCAGAGAACAGTAACTACAGAGTCATCATGATTAAATGAAATGATACAGAACAGGGATCAGTCAACTTTTCCCATAAAGTTGGTTGCTGTTTTAGTCACTAACTCGTGTCTCTTTTGTGATCCCATGGACTGTAGCCCGACAAGCTCCTCCGTCCATGGGGTTCTTTAGGCAAGAATACTGGAGTGGGTTGCCATTTCATTCTCCAGGGGATCTTCTCAAGCCAGGGACAGAACCTATGTCTCCTGCATCTCCTGCATTGGCAGGCAGATTCTATACCACTGAGCCACCAGGGAAGCCCTAAAGGGCCCACGTATAAATATTTTGGATTTTCAGGATACAGGGTCTCTGACATAGCTGCTCCACTCGACTGCTGTGGGACAAAAGCAGCCGCAGTTGATGTCCAGACCTATGGTCATGGCCATGCACCAATACAAATGTCATAGGATTTTCATGTGTCACAAATATTGTTCTTCTTTGGATTTCCTTCCAACCATTTAAAAATGTAAAAACTTTTTAGCTCGTGGCCTTACCAAAACAGGCAGAAGGAGCATTGTGGAATTTAGCCCACAAACTCTGATGTAGAGCGTTTGGCATGGAGCCTGACATAGGCTGTAACTGTTCAGTAAAAGGGCTATGTTACCATTATTTCTGTGATAAGCAACAGAAAATCATTCTTAAGCAGGTTTGAGTGGAAAAGTAAAGCTGCTGGCTCAAAACTGGAAAGCCCAAAAGTGCATGCTTCAGGCATGGCTGGATCCAGGTGCCAAAATGACATCACAAGGAATCTCTTTATCCTTCTGTGACCAAGTTCCCCTCTGTATTTATGCCATTCTTGTTTATTCATTTATTTATTTGCCTGCATCTGGTCTTAGTTGCAGCATGCGGGCTCTTTGTCATGTGGGCTCAGTAGTTGTGGCTCAAGGGCTTAGTTGCCGCACGGCATGTGGGATCTTAGTTCCCTAATCAGGGATTGAACCCACGTCCCCTGTATTGGAAGCTAGATTCTTAACCACTGGACCACTAGGGAGCTCCCTGATGCCATTCTTGAGAAGGCTTTTCCAATTTGATGACAAGATGGCTGCCAACAGTCTAGGCTCATCATAACACCCAAAGGTTGAGGAAGAGTGTACTACTCCCAACAGCGTCAGCAAGTTCTATGTCTGATTCGCATTGGATCTTCTTGGGTCAGTATCCCATCTCAGAATGAATCACTGTAGAGGATGGAATACACTGACTGGTCCGACGTGGTCACAGGCTCACCCCAGCAGCCCACCCCCTCCCCAGACCACACAGAGATGGAGGGTAGTTCTCTAAAGAAACTTGAAGGATGGAGGAGTCACTGGGCAGACGATATCACAGATGTCCATCATGGGCTCAAACGGATCATTCCTAGTGCTATAAGGACCTCAGTGGAGGTGACTGCAAGATCACAGGATGGAATGGAGAGAGTCTGGGTGGGTGGGACAGGAAGCAGCAAGTGTCCCAGGATGGAGGAACAAGTGAAGACTGTGTCTGGGGCAGGAGGAGGAGCTCTTGAAGGATTTTTGGCAGGGGGAGACAGCGACACGATCCTTTAAGAGCCTGCCAAAACTAGGGAGGCGCCACACACCCCCTGAAGGAGCCTGGACTTGGGGTCTTTGAGAGTTGTCAGACAATGGGAACAGCAGGAGACAGAGAGACAGGGCATGGTCAGAAGCGCTTGACTATCTTCCAGGCAAGGGCATACCAGAGGGCCTGGATCAGGGTATGGGGGACCGAGGAACGGGCCAGGAGTAGATAAGATGCTGTCCAAGTGGAATATCCAGGATGTAGATGCTTTATGGGAATCTGAAGAAGATGGGGGAGGAGGGGCAGAGTGACTCTGGGTCTGAGGCTTGGAGAAGGACATGGAGAGCATCTTGGCCAAGGGCAGGGGTGCCCCTCTGCTTCCAGGGTTTTTCGAAGGAGTGGTTGTTGCTGCCGACACCTGGGTCCCTCTGATCTGCAAAGGCGCGGGGCTCCTGGGCTGTACTGGTTGAACCTACCCCCAGTCACGCCTTGTTTCAGAAATCATCATCACAGCTGGTGGCGAGAACGTGGCCCCCGTTCCCATTGAGAACCTGGTTAAGGAGACGATCCCTATCATTAGTAATGCCATGTTGGTGGGCGACAAGGCCAAGTTCCTGAGCATCCTCCTGACACTGAAGGTAACATGGGTTTTCCAGCAGGTGGGAAGCTGCATCTTGGTCCTTGGGGCTGGATGTTAGGGGTTGTGACAGGGGTGTCATGGGGGCAGTGCGAGGTTGACAGAATGACCGGAGAGCCACTGGACATGTTGAACTGGGAGGCGATCAAGTTCTGCCGGGAGGTCGGCAGCCAGGTGACCACGGTGTCTGAGATCCTGGAGCTGCGAGACCCCGTGGTCTACATGGCCATCCAGAAAGGCATCGATGCTGTCAACCAGCAAGCCATCTCCAACGCACAGAAGATTCAGAAGTGGGTCATCTTGGAGAAGGACTTTTCCATCAGTGGCGGAGAGCTAGGTGAGTGGCCTGGAGAGCTTTGACACTTGGAGGCTGATCCGCTGATGGTGTCCAGGGCCCTGTGGGCGCTGAGGAGACATGTCTTATTCTGGGAGTCAGAGGGTCTGTGAGACCAGCTGCTGACCGAGGGTGGGGGTACATAGAGGGAGACGGTGTCCACCTCCCCCCGACCCCACCCCCAGTAGTTTCAGACTCTGATGTGTCAGGGAGGCAAGAAGACCAGGCAGTGTAGCAGGTGTGACAGTGGACTAGAAGGATGACGGATCAGGGGTCAGATGGCAAGCTGCTTTGGCCAGAAGGATCTGGGAAGCCTGCTCTCAGAAAGTGGTCCTTAGGGTAAGACTCAGAGGATGAGAAGGGCTCTTTTGGGCAAACAATTGAAGTGGAATAATATCCTGGCTGAGGGGGCAGCAGGTACAGAGGCCCTCAGGCAGGACAGTGTCTGGAGAGTCGTGGGAACAACTGGGAGGCCTGTGAAGTCAGGGTGGAGAGAGGTCACATTCATCTGTGGTAAGGAGTTGAGATTTTATTCCCAGAAAGGAGCTGTGTGTGTGTGAAGCAGGTGGTCTCCTTTGCCAACCCCGAAGATGGCAAAGGCGGTGCCCCAGGAAGATGAGGGCATGGTCAGCCACCAGCCCAGCCCCAGCCACGAGATAACTGCCACCTGGTCACGCCCAGGGTACACGACGCTTATTTCACCCCCACATCTGAACCGGTTTCTCCTTTCTGGGCAGGTCCGACGACAAAGATTAAACGACATTTCATCCTCCAGAAATACAAAAGGCAGATCAACAGCTTCTACCAGTGACTTCTGTGGTGGAGCGGGTCCTGGCTGCCCTGATGGTGAGACTGGCTTGGCTGGCTGGGCCTCAGCTCAGTCCAACACAGTTGGTCTCCATATGTGCACACACGCTCGGCTGTCGTGGGCTCTGCGTGGTGTCTGCCCTCCACTCAGCCTCCACCCGGGCCCCAGTGGGGCACACCAGCTCCTTTCTGCATGGCTGTCACCTCTGTTAGCTGCTCTTCCTGCCTTTTCCACTTGTCTGGTAGAGGGAGCCAGGCAGTCTTCGCATCTGAAACCAGAGCCCAAATGTGAAATGCCCAGATGTTTCCTGGTGGCTTCTCTGGAGAAGCCCTTTTGTCAGAAACTATTGTGGGGGGCAGGTGGGGGGAGTTCTACTGGCCGGAAGCCCAAGGAATGAGGTGTGACGGCCCATCCCAGCAGTGGCATGGAGACCTAATTTTTTTGGCTGTGCTGGATCTTTGCTGGTGTTGAGGGTTTTCCGAGGGTTTCCTAGGTGCTCGGGCTTCTCTTGTTGTAGAGCATGGGCTGTAGAGTGCAGGTTCAGCAGTCGTGGGGTGGGGACGGGGGACGGGCTTAGTTGTTTGGCAGCAAGTGGGATCTTCGGGGACAAGGGGCTGAACCTGTGTCCCTGGCATTGCAAGGTGGATTCGTAACCAGTGGACCACCAGGGAAGTGAGGGACAGAGACTTGAGCTCCTCCCACTACCCCCCTGCACCCTCCCTTTCCCCCAAGTCTTTCTCACAAGGAGCCTCCACGATGCCAGGAGTCACAGGTAGAGTTTTAGAAAGCCAGCATGATGCACGGTGTAGGCAGAGAGGAGGACACATCTTCCGTTGTCCCAAGGCCTACCTGTAATTCTCTCATAGTCAAACACTTCTGCTCTGATGCCCTGTGCTGGTTTCCGGGGACTGCCACAGAAGACAGTTCCGCAGGCCTGGGGCTTAAACAACGAGAATCTCTTTCCTCGGGGTCCTGGATGCTGGAAGTCTCCCCACAGTCAAGGCTGGTTGGCTCAGTTGATTCCTTCTGAAGCCTCTCTCCTTGGTCTGTGCGTGCGTGCTACGTCGCTTCAGTCATATCTGACTCTTTGCGACCCTAAGGACTGTAGCCCGCCAGGCTCCTCTGTCCATGGGATTCTCCAGGCAAGAGCAGTGGAGTGGGTTGCCAAGCCCTCCTTCAGGGGATCTTCCTGACCCAGGGATCGAACCCACATCTCTTATGTCTCCTGTGTTGGCAGGCGGGTTCTTTACCACTAGCACCACCTGGGAAGCCCCACTGGCTTATAGACAGCCATTTTCTCCCTGCATCTGTATCCAGATTTTCCCTTAGAAAAATACTTGTCATACTGGATCAGTGTCCACTCAATGATTCCATCTTAACTTGCGGACTTCTGTCCATAAAGACTCCATTCCTGAATACACTCCCATCCTGAGGGCTTGGGTGTCAGGACAGAGGTGAATGCAATCCAGCCTGTAATACTGCTGTATCTGTTTTTTTCTTTTCTCCACCATTAACTGATTTAACCCCTCCACACCTTCATCTGTCAGAATCTTGCAAGTGAGCCCGGCAGCTAAACACATCCCATTTGCCGTTCAGCATCTTTTGCAAAATTTTTGATTTCACTCTGCAGTTGGATGAGAGGCCATCCAACATGGGTGTGGGGGTGGGAGGTGGACCCTCTCTGCACCTGTGCTGTCCAGTATGGCAATCACTGGCCACAGGGTAGTCCATCTGAAACTGAGACATGTTGTGGGTGTAAAACCCACACTGGGTGTGGGAGTCTGATATGAAATAACAGAACATATAATACCTTGTTCATATTTTAAAACATAGAGTGTTGGAATGATAATCTTTAGGACATACTTGATAATATTAAATATAGCACATAGAGACTTCCCTGGTGGACCAGTGGTTAAGACTGCCTTTCCATGCTGGGGGGTGGGGGCTCTGGGTTCAATCTCTGGTGGGGGAATTAGGAACCCACACGCTTACGGTGTGGCCAAAAAATATATGCGTATGTATATAAGTGTGTGTGCTCAATCGCTCAGTTGTGTCCAACTCTTTGTGACCCCCATGGATTGTTGCCTGCCAGGTTCCTCTGTCCATGGGATTATCCAGACAAGAATACTGGAGTGGGTTGCCATTTCCTCTTCCAGGGGATCTTACAGCACCTAAATCGATTTCATCAATTCCTTTTCTCTGTGGCTACTAGCAATTTTAAAATTACATTGGTGGCTCACGTGACATTTCTCTTGGAGAGTGCCACTCTAAAGTTCATTGGAGGGGAATTCCCTGGCAGGCTCAGTGGTTAGGATTCAGCGCTTTCACTGCCGAGGGCCTGGGTTCAGTCCCTGGTCAGGGAACTAAGATCCCACAAGCTGTGCAGTGTGGCAAATAAAAAGTAAGTATCAGAAGAGGAACAAGATGGCGGAGGAATAGGTGGACGTGCAGTACATCTCTCTCCAAGGACACATCAGGAATATACCTTCAGACACAAAAGTGCATACAGAACACCAGCTGAGAGTGGACAGGAGTACCTTACTAGTGGAAAAGAATATATAGAACCATGCAAAACTCGGTAGGATGAAGGAACTAGGGAGGAAAGCAGGAGTGTTAGTAGGACTGGATGTGCCCTCAGCGGGTGGGGGAACTGAAGCAGGGATCTGATCCCAACATCAGGGCAACCGTCTGAGTCAGAGGAGAAACATATAAGGCTGAGAGTGAATCAGCTAATCTCTGGCAGCCTAAATGGAACGAGAATCAAACAGTCCTTGCAGCAAGTATACATACCCTGGACAGGGACGCAGGTCCCCTGGAAGGCACAGCGGCTGGGAGCTGGAGCTTAGGGATTGTGGAGCAATCCTAGGGCAAGGGCTGCTGTCAACTACAGAGAGATGGATCGAGGGGATGTGAGGGAAGAGACTGTGGTGGGAAATGCCTGTGGAGGAAAGCCAGGCAGCCATGGAAGCAAGGCGATACTGCTGAGTCACGCATAGCGGGTGGAGCCATCACCATAGCCTCTCTCTCCCCACACGCCAGTATGGGCAGCTGAACAATAGACAGGCAGGCCCATCAAATGCCTGAGGCACTGAACTACAAAGTAGGACCCCACCCAGGGTGCCCCTTTAAGTGCCTGACACGCCACTCTACAGAGTAGGACTCCAGCTGTGGGGGCCCCTCTATGTGCCTGATGTACCGAACAACAGAGAAGGACCCCAGGCAAGGGAGCCCTCTAAGTGCCTGAACAGGCAGAGCTACGGAGAAAGACTGGCCAAAGAGGCCTTCTGATTGCCAGCTACAAGAGGCTTGAGAAAAGACTCTGACAGGGCCATAGCTCCTGCAGCAGAGGTAGTCCATGTCTCCGCACACTTGGCGCTGCCAGGGTCCCCACAGCCCAAGCAGCTGCGCCATCTTCATGTTCAGCCCTCACTGGCGCAGAGCTGCGGCAGGCAAAAAAGTGTCTTGCGTCTATGTATGCAGGGTCGCTTCAGTCATGTCCAACTCTTTGCAATCCTGTAGACTGTGGCCTGCTAGGCTTCTCTGTCAGGGGGGTTCTCCAGGCAAGAATACTGGAGTGTATTGGCCAATACTGGCTGCCATACCCTTCTAGAGCACCATATTTCCTGCTGCCCTAGATGCCAACTCCCCTGAGTACCTGGTGCTGCCAGAACCCCTGTGACCCAAGCAGCTGCACCACCTCCACATCTGGCCCTCACAGGGGCAAACCCAAGCCCTCCAGGGTAGCCTCAGGAGCAAACCCCAGTGGACGACCCACATGCAGAGGTGGAACCAAAACCACAATTGAAACCCAGGGGCAGTGTGGCTAAGGAAGAAGACCCAAAACCTTCCCACCAGCTGTAGAAGCTGCAGATTAAACCCACACGATCAACTAGGCAGCTCTGTGTCTATGGAATATATAAAAGGACATTGAGCGCTCCCACAAAAGAAAACAGACTAGTTCTGATAGCCGTGGACATTGGAGGCAAGAACACAAAGGAGTAGGACCAGATTAGAATCTGAGCTGCCCCCACAGCAGGTCTAGAAATCAGCAGTGTTGGAGGGAAGCCTAGGAAGGTGAGGTGGACTGTGACTCCCAGAGAGGGAAAGGACTCTGACAGCAGTGACTCAAGAGAAACGTTTATTATGCTTACGTTTTGACTTGTTCTGTAGAGTCTTTTGGAATTTTTTTTCTTTTGTTCCCCCCCCCCCCCCACCGACCCATTGCAGATGTTGATTTTGTTGGCAATATGAAATCTAATTAAGCTTTTGAGTTTTTTTTTCAGTCACGCTTTTTATTGTTGTTATAAACCTCTGTCTCTACGTTGGGCTTTTGCAGTTCTGTGGAATTTTCGATTTTTTCTTTCTTTTTCTTTTCTTTTCTCTTTTTTTAATTTCAATTTTTTAAATCTATTATTATTTTTTCTACAGTTATTCCTTTGTTTGCTTTTCCTACTGTCCTTTTCCCCTTGCAGTTAATCTTTTATATATACAAATCTTCTTTATCTACCTCTATTTAACTTTGCATATCTATTCTTTCTTTCTTTCCTTTCCTCTCAACATGTTTGTTAGTTATGTTTTCACTGATTTATTCCCCACTTGGCACCTTGCTTTAGTTTTGTTTTCCAGTTTGTGCTTTAGTTATTTTTGTTCTTAACTGGTAGATATAATTTTTGGTTTCTTTGTTCGCTGGATCAATCTATTGTACTTTATTTTTGTTGGACTGTTTTGATTTTGCTAATGGACATATATGTATATGCGTATATTCCACTATTTTAATTATTATTTGCCTGATTTTGTAACTGCAGTTTGTCTGGGGTTCATCTTCGGTTCCTCATTTTTGGGTATTTGTTTCAATCTCACTTGATGCCATAACAAACCACTTGTGGAATCTTCGTTCCTGACCAGAGATCAAGCTCTGAGCCTTTGGAGTGGGAGCAGAGACCCCAAGACCCTAGACTACCAGAGAACTAACCCTAGGGGGTATCAAATAGTGAGAACTCACACAGAGGAAACCACTGGAATACAAGACCCGGCATCACCCAACCACCAATAGCACCCTGTGCAGGAAGCCTCATTTAAACAACAAACCAAACAAAAATACAAATTCAGTCATCAGCAGACAGGATTACCACCTCACTCAGCCTTGCCCATCAGAGGAAAAACAAACAAACAAGCTTATATGATAAGCCTACAGCAAAAATTATTCTCAAAGGTGAAAAACTGAAAGCATTCCCCCTAAGATCAGGAACAAGACAAGGGTGTCCACTTTCACCACTATCATTCAACATGGTTTTGGAAATCCTAGCTACATCCATCAGAGAAGAAAAAGAAATAAAAGGAATCCAGATCAGAAAAGAAGTAAAGGTCTCACTGTTTGCAGATGAGATGGTACTGTACATAGAAAACCCTAAAGATAGTATCAGAAAATTACTAGAGCTAATCAGTGAATTTAGCAAAGTTGTAGGATACAAAGTCAATACACAGAAATCACTTGCATTTCTGTATACTAACAGTGAAAAATCAGAAAGAGAAATTAAGGACTCAATCCTATTTACCATTGCAACAAAAGGAATAAAACATCTAGGTATAAACTTACCTAAGGAGACAAAAGATCTGTACACAGAAAATTATAAGACACTGATGAAAGAAATCAAAGATGACATAAACAGATGGAGAGATAGTCCATGTTCCTGGGTAGCAAGAATCAATATTGTGAAAATGACTATACTACCAAATGCAATCTACAGATTCAATGTGATCCCTATCAAATTACCAATGGCATTTTCCACAGAGCTAGAACAAAAAATTTCACAATTCATATGGAAACACAAAAGACCCTGAATAACCAAAGCAGTCTTAAGAAAGAAGAATGGAGCTAGAGGAATCAACCTTCCTGACTTCAGATTATACTATAAAGCTACAGTCATCAAGAGAGTATGGTACTGGCACAAAAACAGAAATATAGACCAATGGAACAAGATAGAAAGGCCAGAAATAAACTCATGCACCTATGGGTACCTTATTTTTGACAAAGGAGGCAAGAATATACAATGAGGCAAAGACAGCCTCTTTAACAAATGGTGCTGGGAAAACTGGACAGCTACATGTAAAGAATGAAATTAGAACACTTTCTAACACCATACACAAAGATAAAGTCAAAATGGATTAAAGACCTAAATGTAAGACCAGAAACTATAAAACTCTTACAGGAAAACAAAGGCAGAACACTTGATGACATAAATCAAAGCAAGATACTCTATGACCCACCTTCTAGAGTAATGGAAATAAAAACAAAAGTAACAAGTGGGACCTGATTAAACTTAAAAGCTTTTTCACAGAAAAGGAAACTATAAGCAAGGTGAAAAGACAACCCTCAGAATGGGAGAAAATAATAGCAAATGAAACAATTGACAAAGGATTAACTTCCAAAATATACAAGCAGCTCATACAACTCAATACCAGAAAAACAAACAACCCAATCAAAAAGTGTGAAAAAGACCTAAACAGACATTTCTCCAAAGAAGACATACAGATGACTAACTAACACATGAAAAGATGGTCAACATCTCTCATTATTAGAGAAATGCAAATCAAAACTACAATGAGATATCACCTCACACTGGTCAGAATGGCTATCATCAAAAAGTCTACAAACAATAAATGCTGGAGAGGGTGTGGAGAAAAGGGAATGCTCTTGCACTGTTGGTGGGAATGTAAATTGATACAGCCACTATGGAAGACGGTATGGAGATTCCTGAAAAAACTAGGAATAAAACCACCACATGACCCAGCAATCCCACTCCAAGGCATATACCCTAAGGAAACTAAAATTGAAAAAGACACATGTATCCCATTGTTCATTGCAGCACTATTTACAATAGCTAGAACATGGAAGCAAGCAAATGTCCATTTGCAGATGAATGGATAAAGAAGTTGTGGTACATACACACAATGGAATATTACCCAACCATAAAAAGGAACGCATTTATGTTAGCTCTAATGAGGTGGATGAACCTAGAACCTATTATACAGAGTGAAGTAAGTCAGAAAGAGATAAATATCATATTCCAACACATATATATATGGAATCTAGAAAAATGGTACTGAAGAATATATTTACAGGGCAGCAATGGAGAAACAGACATAGAGAATAGACTTATGGACATGGGGAGAGGGGAGGAGAGGGTGAGATGTATGGAGAGAATAACATGAAAACTTACATTACCATATGTAAAACAGATAGCCAATGGGAATTTGCTGTATGTCTCAAGAAACTCAAACAGGGGCTCTGTATAAACCTAGAGGGGTGGGATGGGGAGGGAGATGGGAGGGAGTTTCAAAAGGGAGGGGATATATGTATACCTATGGCTAATTCATGTTGAGGTTTGACAGAAAACAACAAAATTCTGTAAAGCAATTATCCTTCAATTAAAAAATAAATAAATTTTTTAAAAGGTAAATATCAAGTTCAAGTTCACTGGAGAGGAATTCCATTTTTTTCTTAATTTCTAAGTGGATCTGTTTATTCTGGAACAGCTCCATCTTACAGTCCCTGGGTAGAGAGGTGTCAGGAAATGAACAGACATATACCAAGGGTCCCCATGTAAGAACTTATCTTTCTCCTCTCTCCAGCCTGCAAGAGGAAGACCCCATCACAGGGACTTGAGTCTCTTGTGTTATTAAGAAGCCACATTCCCTGTGCTTCGGTCTCTTTGTCATCCACCTGTGGAAGAGGTAACACTCTCGGACCGGCCACGGCTCTTGAAGCGACAAGGTCAGCATAGACCTTGGAATTCCTACCAGCCTTCAGGGTGTGAGCCTGGGGAGGCTGATGAGGATGACCCTGAAGAAGTGCCTGTTCAGAAGAAAGATCTGACCTGGTGGGTTTCAACTGGCTTTTTTTTTTTCCCTCCCCAGAGGACTGGGAGAGACACCAGAGAAGAAAAGCCCGGTTTGAAGAAGAAACTGGGCCCCCAAACACACTCATCTTCCTGGATGCAACTTAGAAACCTGTCCGATGAGTTCTGACAATAAAGCTCTCTGGCGCCCTGTGTCCTGACTTTTGGCCAGATGTGGACAGCTTGTCCTTTGTGAAGGAGCTCAGATTCTGGGTTCAGATTCTGACTGGCTATGTGAGCTCACATGTCTGAGTCTTTGGAGGGGGTGAGTGTGGCCTAAGTCACTTCAGTCATGCCCAACTCTTGGCAACTCTATAGACTGTAGCCTGCCAGGATCCTCTGTCCATGGGACTTTTCCAGGCCAGAATACCGGAAAATTTCCTCCTCCAAGGGATCTTCCCAACCTAGGGATCAAACCCGCATCTCCTGCACTGGCAGGCGAGTTCTTTACCGCTGAGCTACTAGGGAAGTCCCAATAGCTGTGATTTTTTTATGAATTCCATCTTCTGGGAAAGGTGAGTCTGCTGTTGTCGTAAGATGTCAGACAGCAGCAGCTTGAAAGAAAATAGAACCTTCTTCCACTCTCATCCAATAGTCCGTGTATGGACAAACCAAAGCTGATATCAGTTCCTGAAAGGGTATCAGTACAGGTAGAGAGTGGGGAAGGGACATCTCCCAGCATATAGAGGGACTGACCAAGAGGACAGGAAGAAGGAAACTATCAGTGTCCCCTGCAGGTCCTAGATACCCAGAGGCACTCCTTTTTTTTTTTCTGTTCCCTCTTTAAAATACCAAATGATAAATCGATCAGAAATGTATAGACATTCTCCTCACAAAAGAGCATCTGACAGAGATAAGGCTAAAACCTTCCTCAACAATTTGTAAGTTTTTCTGCTTTTACTATGTAAGTATGGTCAATCCTCTTTATTTGCAGGTTCCATATTTACAAGTTTGCCTGCTCACTGAGGACTTCCTGTGTGGCTCAGACTGTAAAGATAAAAAATACGCCTGCAATTCAGGAGACATGGGTTCGATCCCTGGGTTGCAAAGATTCCTTGGAAAAGGGAATGGCAACGCACTCCAGTATTCTTGCCCAGGAAATCCCATGGACAGAGGAGCCTGGTGGCCTACAGTCCATAGGGCTGTAAAGAGTCAGACACAACTGAGAGACTAACCCCCAAAATTAACGTATCTGGTGTTTCTATAGCCATCTCTGGAAATGGGTGGCGCAGTGGAAAAGTTTAACAACCCAACATGCACGTTTGTGGCTTGTTGAAGGTCCAACAAGGTGCCTCCTGGCTTCAGCTGGGAACCTGTGTCTTTTGGGGGTCTATTTAGTGCTGTTTTCTGCATCCTTTTTTGGTGGTTTCACTGTTGAAAACAGCCCCCGAGTGCAGTGCTTATGTGCTGACTAGCGGGCTTGAGTTCAAGAAAGCTATGAGGTGCCTTATGGAAAAATATACACAAGCAAAATAAGCTCCATTCAGGCATGACTTACAGTGCCGCTGGCCATGAGCTCAATGCTAGTGAATCATCTGTGTCTATTAAGGTGTTGTCAAACATAAATACACATGATACAAATATGTACAGATCAGTGGATAAAAATATTGTGACCAGTGGGGTCCAGTGGTTAACAATCCACCTTGCAATGCAGGGGACATGGGTTTGATCCCTGGTCAGGGAACTAAGATCCCACATGCTGCTGAGCAGCTAAAAGCCTATATGCCGCAACCACTGAGCCTGCACCCACTGAAGCCTGCATGCCACAAGTAGGGAGTGCATGTGCCACAACGAAAGATACTTCATGACACAACGAAGATCTTGCACACCATGACTAAAACCCAACGCAGCTAAAGAAATAAATAAATTTTAGTTTAACTTTTCTTATTTTTTTAAAAAATATTTTTATTTAGCTGCACTGGGTCTTAGTTGAGGCATGTAGGATCTTAGTTCCCCAACCAGGGGCTCGAACTTGGGCCCCCTGCATTGTGAGCAAGTCTTAGCCACTGGACCACCAGGGAAGTCCCTGTCAGTAAATACTTTTTTAAAAAAAATGTTGTGACCAGGGAAGGGGGATCAAGACGGTGGAGTAGGAGGATGGAGAGCTCACCTTCCCCCACAGACACATCAAAAACACACCTACACGTGGGAACAATTCTCACAGGAATCAGACAGGAAGAAGAAAACAGATACCAGGTGCAAAAAGACCAGAGGGTCCCAATGGTTTCACGCTGCATGAATTTATTACAAGTCTGTGTACTGTTATGAGGAGTAAATTTTATGGTCTGTAAGTCATAGCTCAAAAAATCAGGGTGGGGTGGGGCGGGGAATCACTAGAGGGGCTGGAAGAGTATGTTCTAAGAACAACTTCTAGGTCACCAGTCCAGGAGGCTCCATCACCTCTCCAGTAGTTGATTGTGGTGGTGGTTGTTCAGTCACTCAGTCATGTCTGACTCTGAGACCCCATGAACTGAAGCACACCAGCCTTCTCTGTCCTTCACTATCTCCTGGAGGCTGCTCAAACTCGTGCCCATTGAATCAGTGAAGCCATGCAGCCATCTCATCCTCTGTCACCCGCTTCTCCTGCCCTCAATCTTTCCCAGCATGAGGGTCTTTTCCAATGAGTTGGCTCTTCACATCAGGTGGCCAAGGTATTGGAGCTTCAGCTTCAGCATCAGTCCTTCCAATGAATATTCAGGGTTGATTTCCTTTAGGACTGACTGGTTTGAGCTGACGGTAGAACCACGCTATCTCTGCTGTGGACCAGGAAAACTACTTCTGCCCAAGAGGCCGCTGGGTTAGGAGACTTCTGGCCCAGGCAAGAAGCTGATGCCCCTGCTGCTGGCCCCAGAAGCACCCAGTTTCTGCTGGGAACATGACATGGGCCATGTCCAAATCAGTCCTGATTAGTGGAAGCCAAGTTATGTCCAGAACCCTCCCCACATGAGATTCTAGGGGATACAGTTTTTAGCTTCCTGGCTTCCACTTGTTGGAATGGGGTTGGGATTCACCACCTTCCAGGCCAGTAGTGGCTGTTCGAGTGGGTTTTCCCACGTAGCGTGAGTTCATTTCTATGTATCAGTCATTTGTTTTTAGGGCTGAGTCATCTTCCATCGGAGAAGGCAATGGCACCCCACTCCAGTACTCTTGCCTGGAAAATCCCATGGACAGAGGAGCCTGGTAGGCTGCAGTCCATGGGGTCTTGAAGAGTCGGACACGACTGAACGACTTTACTTTCACTTTTCACTTTCGTGCATTAGAGAAGGAAATGGCAACCCACTCCAGTATTCTTGCCTGGAGAATCCCAGGGACGGGCGAGCCTGGTGGGCTGCCGTCTATGGGGTCGCACAGAGTCGGACATGACTGAAGCGACTTAGCAGCAGCAGCAGCAGCAGCATATTCCATCATCTGGATGTATCACAAATATCCCTACATGTATCTTCTTTGGACAAATGTCCAAATTCTTTGCCCATTTTTAAACTGAGTTCTTTAGTTTTTTTATTGTTGGCTTACAAGAGTTCTTTGTACATTCCAGTCACAAGTCCTTCATGTTGTTTTAATGATGATAGTTTTATGTTTCGATTTTGGCAAGACAAAGCCTCCTTTGTTATTTTATTCTTGCACTTTACCATCTATGTAGACCTTTTGTTTTACTTTATTTTTGGCTGTGCTGGGTCTTCGTTGCTGCGTGGGCGTTTCACTAGTTGCAGTGCGCTGGCTTCTCACTGCAGTGGCCTCTCCCACTGCAGTGCAAGGGCCCTGGAGCACACAGGCTTCAGTAGTTGCAGCTCCTAGGCTTGGCTCTAGAGGACAGGCTTAATAGTTGTGGCATACAGGCTCAGTTGCTCCGTGGCACATGGGATCTTCCTGGACCAGGGATCAAACCTGTGTCTCCTGCATTGGCAGGTGGACTCTTCACCACTGAGCCACCAGGGAAGCCCTCTATGTAAACTTTAAAACAACCTAAGTTCCGTAAAAATTTCTGTGGGGATTTTGATTGAAATTGCTTTTATACTGACTAATCTGTCGAAGAGTTTAACTTCTACAATGTTGATCCAGCCTTCTCATTCATTAATATGATGTCTTTTTCAATTTACTCATATCTTTTCTTTAGAAAACTTTAATAAATTCTGGGGGGAGCATGTTCCAAGGCTTGTGGAATCTTAGGTCCCTGATCAGGGATTGAACTTGTGCCCCTCTGAAGTGAAAGTACAGGGTCCTAACCATTGGACCACCAGGGAGTTCCCTAAACCTTAATAATTTTATCTATTAACTACTTCATATAGTGTCTGGTCAACTTAATTCTAGTTTATAGTCTGTGTTTTCATTGTGGGTGTGGTTTCTCCCTTATACTAGATGGTTGATGTTAATATATGCGAAAGCTGGGGGAGGCGATCTGTGTTAATATTATATCTAGATACTTCACTGCCAATGTATTTCTCAAAACATATAGGCCATTTTTTTATGTTGAACATATCTTTGTCAATATTTTTTTTTACTTTCTTTTCAATACTTACCCCTTATCAAAGAAATATAGCTGGCTACATTGTCAAAAAAATGTTCAAACTCAGTAAAGAAATATATGTATTTTCTCAACAGTTCTCAGTCTAGCCTCACTGCTCTCTTAAGAGTTGTTCTCTGAGAAATGAAAGCTACTAAGTTTAAAAAGGTGTTTTTTAAACTTATTTTTAAATTTGTGGTAAATGCAAAATATACTATTTTATGTTAATTTATCATTTTAACCATTTAAAAATATAGAGTCCAATGGGGTTAAGTGCATTGAGTTGTACACGTTGCAAAACTGAAAATCTGTACACTTTAAACAACTCCCCACACCCTCCGTCTCCCCTCTCTCCCGGCAACCACCATTCTACTTCCTGTCTCTATGAAGCCCACTCATTTCAGTACCTAATATGAGTAGAATATTTATCTTTTCATAATTGGCTTATATCACTGAGCATAAGATCCTCAACGCGTTCATCCATATTATAGCCCATGTCAGAATTTCTCTCCTTTTGAAGGCTGCATAACATTCCATTGGGCCACATTTTGTTTTTCCATTCATCTGTCAGAGAGTGGATCACTTTGGGCTACTGTGAATAATGCTGCTGTGTGTGAACATGGGTGTGCAAATCTCTCTTCTAGTCCCTGTTTTCAATTCTCTCGGTTCCATATCCAGAAATAAGATTACTGGGTCATATGGTAATTCTATGTTTAATTTTTTGAAGAACTAGAGAGGCTTTTAATTGATTTCTCAGTTCATCAATCTCAACAGCATCCAACAATATTTGAAAAGGTAGCTGCACACATACACGGGAGACTCCAGGTCATGCCTGGTTGGTAAATGAATTCACGAGCCCCCCAGGCATAGCGACTCCAAGTCCTTGACCTTTTCGGGGCCCTGGTCCTGCTATTGCTGCCCTGCTTTTTGAAACCTTCTGCTTCCTTGGCCCCCATGACATCACACCTTCTGCGTCTGCCTCCTCCATCATCTCCCTCCTCCATCTCACTTCTCTCTGAAAGCCAACCATGAATGCTGAGCACTGACTCTGGAATCCTTTCCAGCTGTCAGACTTGAACCTAAGACCAGGTTCTCCCTGGTCAGCTCCTCCCTGGGAAGGGGATGGGGAGCTTCCCAGGTGGTGCTAGTGAAAAGAACCTGCCTGCCAATGCTAAGTCACTTCAATGCAGGAGACATAAAGAGACGGAGGTTCGATCCCTGGCTCGGGAAGATCCCCTGGAGGAGGAGATGACAACCCACCAAGTATTTTTGCCTGGGAAATCCCATGCAAGAGGAGCCTGGTGGGCTACGGTCCATGGGGTCTCAAAGAGTTGGACTGAAGTGACTTAGCAGCAGCAGCCTCCCTGGGGACTGTCACCTTGGGAATTATGGGCTGCAGAGGCACAGGGTGAAGGGGCTTCTTGGGTGGACCTCTGCCCCTGCAAGACTGGCCTCTGCACAGGCGCAGGAGGCTGTGTTTTCAGGATGGATTCAGGCTGTGGAATCCACAGTGATGTTACAGGAGCTGGCCACAGGCAGGAATGTTCTGGACATTCATGCTAGAGACTGCTGCTCCCCAGGTGGCTACAGCAGGGGGCGGGAGGTGGGAAGGTGACCAAAACAGATGAAAAGGAACTGGAAACAAGAGTAGGCACCGCCCTCCTGGTGACAGACAAGGTGAAAATGCTTTGTGAGTGGAAGGCAGAGATTTCAGCCTCTACCAGGTATGAAACGCTGCGTGTGGGTGGGGGATGGGCATAGAAATACCAGAAAACAATTCTTTACTAACACAGCCAACAGGACCCCACGTGATCTGGCCCTTTTGTCTCATTTCCTTCCCCACCGCCCACTTCTTCTCCCTTAGTCCCAAGAGCCTACGTCACACTGCTCTCTTCTCAGATGCTTCTCCCTCCCTTCTCTGCCTGGTCCACTCCTACCCACTGTTCGGAGAGGCCTTTCATAACCACCTCATGACTAGAGGGGAGCCCTGTGCCTCCCCACTGCTGGTCACTCCCCACCTTCCACTTGGTTGCAACTGTGTCTCTGAGAATATCTATCTGCTCAGTCCTTGGAGACCAGGTACCCCACAGACAGGTGAGAATAGACTTGTCAAAGTACCCTGGACGCCATGTCCTTGCCCAAGACAGAGTTCAACAAAGGAGAGACCTCACCCTCCAGAAATGAAAGCCAGAGGTCAGGGGCTCCTTAAGCCCAGACTATGGTTGGCAGGGCTCCCAGAGAGGCTAGTTTGAGGGTGGGGGGGGTCCCTCGGAAATGACCCTCGATCAGTGCTGGGGTCCTTGGGGGGCCAGTCAGAACTTTATTTTTGGAGAGGAGGTCACTGTCCCTCTGCCTGGATGTTGGGCTAGGAGTATGTGTGTGTGTGTAGGGGGGTGGTCACCCATTGTCAGAGGCACCTGACCTTGGCAGGGTGGGGTCTAGACGAGGAGCAATAGGACTGAGTTGCCTACTTGCTGGTGGGTCTGCTGCTGTCCTCTGCTCTCTCGTGCATCTGTCTGTCCACTGGTCCCTGCATCCTTTCTCCACCAGCAAGCCCTGGTCTTTCTCTCTCTCTCACGGCTCTCCCCCCACCCCCATCCCATTCTCCCTCCACTTTCTCTGCCTGCACTGAGACAGGCTGGGACCTGGGACACTTCGCTGCTCCGCCTGTGCTTGGACAAACATCTCTTAGAGCGAGAAAACGCAAAGAAACTATAAGGGACTGAAAACAACTGTGTGCATAAGCAAGGGGGGCAAATTACGAATAAGACACAAAAAGACAAAACCCCCAAACAGCACCACCCAAGCCACTTCTCCCGCCCAACCCCTGGACCTACCCCGTATAAGGAATCAGTTCGGCTCCCCACTCCCAGAGCGAGCAAGGATATCTGTCACTTGTTTTCTCTCTTCCCTGCTGCAGCAGGGACCCCAGTAAAGCCTTGCCTCAATTTCCCTCTGGCCTCATCAATTTCTACTGATTAAGGAGGCCAAGAACCCTGGTTAGCCACCCCACCGGTGCCGCACCCCGTCTCTGTGCCCCCTTCCCTCTTTCTCGCCTACCGGAGGTCTCTGACCTGCCCACAGGCTACCGCTACTGGACCACGAAGCGGGATGGCGAGGTGCACCTTCGGCACGAGCCCTGCTTCGTCAGAGAGGCGTCCATCACCGAGCACGACGTGGTCTTGGGCAAGGCCATCAAGTAGGCCAACTATATCGGCTCAGCTCCAAGCACTGGCACCACCGCCACCGGCTCACCTACGTCGAGTACTGCGAGGAGTGCCGCCTAGTTTTCCTCAGGAACCAGCGTGCCCTGCGCAGCGCCCTAGTCCCGCTCCTGCGCCTGCGCACCACTCCCCTTGGCGCCGCTGCTTCCCTCTTGAGCCTGCGGGCCATTTCTTCCCTTTGGCGGCCGTTGGGGGGTACCCTCACTCCGTGTCTCTGGTTGGTTTGTCTGAAGCTGCCCGAGTTCACAGGTTCAAATCTCAGCTCCCCCCATCACCCAGGGTGTTCTTGCTCAAATTACTTAACCACATTCATCAACATGTATACCTTAAATGCGTGTTACCTTTTTGTGCGTGGAAAAAAGCAAACTACCCAGGTTCACTGTGCCTCAGTTTCCCCACCTGTAAGACGAGGGATATTGGTATTTTTACATAAATATATAAAGTAAAATATAATAGCACCTAGCACGAAGATTTCGTGCATTTACGCATATCAAATAGCTCCTGGCACACTAAGCATTGCATTCACATTAGATAGTCTTACAGTTGCTGTTACTGTGACTCTTCTCCAATGAGTCCCATTTCCTTAGCCAGGTCATTCTTGACCGCCCTCCCCACCTCCCCACCCCCGCCACTCCCACATCCGTTTAAAATTTTCTGCTCGGCCACCTGCTACCATGGTTGTATCATTTGTTTAGTTAGTCAGTTCTATGAGGGTGAGGGGCTGGACTGCCTTGTTCCCTGTGGGACTCCAGGATCTAGGAGAGCACTGTCTTCTCAGGTATGTGTTCAATGAATAAATGCCCATTTTCCAGGTTGAGACAGACGGTAAGAAACTTCAAGGGGCTTGTCCAGTCAACATAATAAAGTATGCATTGAATACACAGTGATCCAGAGAAAACTGAAGCACGAAGAGGGTGGACTAGCCAGGGCTGGGGGGTTGAAATTTTAACATGGTGACCAAGGAGATGAGGCAGAAATTTCAACAGAGATTTAAAAGCGGTCGGGGGGGGGGGGGAGCTGTGTGACTTTCTGGGGGAAGGTGTTGTAGGCAGAGATTAAGGAGCAGTGCTAAGGCCCTAGGGCAGGAACGTGGCTGACCAGTTGGAGGAAGAGAGGAGGCCTGTTTGGCTGGAGCAAAATGAGAGGGTGGGGAGAGTGGGAAGTGAGGGCAGGAAGTGAGGACGACGTCTTGTGGGCTGCAGGGTGGGGAAGACCTGGGGCTTTTAGCTGGAGGGAGCCCAGGCGGAGGGCAGGCGGCATGGAACCAGATCTGACTCAGGAGCTCACAGGCGCCCTCTGGTGGCTACAGAGAGAACAGTTGGTTAGAGATCTGAAAGGTAGGTAGATAATCCTGTGGGTTCCAACCTGTGTCATAGGACGTGCAGAAGCAGAAAACGCGAGAAGCAACATATGAAGACATATGGCTGAGAGTTTTCTGGGACCCCACCAAGTGCTACCCAGTATGTTTTTTTAAAAATCAGAATTCAAAACAGAATGTTAATGTGAAACTTCATAACAAGATAAATATTCTAAATCATAAGCTGATTAGTTTATGTGGGAAAACAAGCATGCAAGGACATTGGAGTGACTTCTTGGATACTGATTGGGTTGGGGGGGGTGAGCCTTGCCCTACCAGATATTAAAGAAATGACAAAGCAGAAGTAACTGAAAGCTCAGTGATGGGACATAAATAGATATGCAGAAGAGAGAAGTCAGGGACTGAGAACTACATGCAGGAATTCAGTAATGTATCAGTGGGGCCCTAACTCATAGCAGATCAAATTGCCAACATCTGCTGGATCATCAAAAAAGCAAGAGAGTTCCAGAAAAACATCTATTTCTGCTTTATTGACTATGCCAAAGCCTTTGACTGTGTGGATCACAATAAACCGTGGAAAATTCTGAAAGAGATGGGAATACCAGACCATCTGACCTGTCTCTTGAGAAACCTGTATGCAGGTCAGGAAGCAACAGTTAGAACTAGACATGGAACAACAGACTGGTTCCAAATAGGAAAAGGAGTACGTCAAGTCTGTATATTGTCACCCTGCTTATTTAACTTATATGCAGAGTACATCATGAGAAACGCTGGGCTGGAAGAAACACAAGCTGGAATCAAGATTGCCGGGAGAAATATCAATAACCTCAGATATGCAGATGACACCACCCTTATGGCAGAAAGTGAAGAAGAACTAAAGAGCCTCTTGATGAAAGTGAAAGAGGAGAGTGAAAAAGTTGGCTTAAAGCTCAACGTTCAGAAAACTAAGATCATGGCATCTGGTCCCATCACTTCATGGCAAATAGATGGGGAAACAGTGGAAACTGTCAGACTTTATTTTTCTGGGCTCCAAAATCACTGCTGATGGTGATTGCAGCCATGAAATTAAAAGATGCTTACTCCTTGGAAGGAAGGTTATGACCAACCTAGATAGCATATTTAAAAGCAGAGACATTACTTTCTCAACAAAGGTCTATCTAGTCAAGGCTCTGGTTTTTCCAGTGGTCATGTATGGATGTGAGAGTTGGATGGTGAAGAAAGCTGAGCACCGAAGAATTGATGCTTTTGAACTGTGGTGTTGGAGAAGACTCTTGAGAGTCCCTTGGACTGCAAGGAGATCCAACTAGTCCATCCTAACGGAGATCAGTCCTGGGTGTTCATTGGAAGGACTGATGTTGAAGCTGAAACTCCAATACTTTGGCCACCTCATGCGAAGAGTTGACTCATTGGAAAAGACCCTAATGCTGGGAAGGATTGGGGGCAGGAGGAGAAGTAGACGACAGAGGATGAGATGGTTGGATGGCATCATCGACTCAATGGACATGGGTTTGGGTAAACTCCGGGAGTTGGTGATGGACAGGGAGGCCTGGCGTGCTGCGATTCATGGGGTCGCAAAGAGTCGGACACGACTGAGCTACTGAACTGAACTGAACTGAACTCATGGCAAATTGGAAGGTGAGAAAGAAGAAAGGAGGGAAGAAACCAGGAGAGAACTTAAAAAAAAAATCATCCTAGATAAAATGTTACCAACTCAAAAACCATTTAAAGAAAGGACTTCAGTATGGTGGAAATGTCATAAACAAAATCTACAAACAAGCTGGGGAAACAGAATACATTCCAAAGCCCTACATTACATATTCCATAAGGAACTCCTAAAAATACACATAGACACATAAGTACACAGACACAAATACCAGGAAATCTGGTAGAAAATAGGCAGATCTGTCGGGAGCCGCAATAGGCATTACTGACAAAATGGAGGCACAGCCCCAACCCCCTCTCCTCATCCCGCAGGCACGGTCCCAGGATGAAGGAGTTAGGTCTTGTAATTCTGACTTGTCCTTTCCTTCCTCCGGTTGAGTTGGCTGGAAAGAATGTTATAATCCATAACGTTAACTATTGACATTTGTTCAAGGATCTTTACAAAGAATGCTCCAGGATGAGCACACAGGCTGCAGCCTGAGATCATGGGAAACATTGTTATCTGAAACCTGCCTGTAAGGGGAATGTTTATGGCAAAAGAAGTTTGCTGAGTTTAGGGGTTAGGAATAATTAAGAACAGTTAGAAGCTAAAGGTTTAAGGTATGTTGTAGTGTTGGCATATTTTACTATAACTTACGGAAACTAGGTATTTTAGAGATACTAACAGCCAAAAGCCTTTTTAGGAGATGATGAGCTTAAGTTACTAGAGGATAGCAGGATTTAAAGAGATAAGAAATAAACTGAGGAATGTAATATACAGACCAGAGACAAACTTGAGTTACAATGTTATCACAAGGACACTTAAGAAGAAACTCTGAAGGACAACAATGATTTATGGAGACAGTAAATATGGGTGAGGGGAAACTGAAGATGTCATACCTCTGACCTAATGCTTTTGTAGAAGTATAGAAGAAAACCTGATGCTTAAAATAAACATGCAGCCCAGTGCTTTGAGCGAGAGACTGCATCATTTTCGTTCGCCGACCCCGTTCATCCCTTCAGGGCGTTTTCCTGGCTGCTGGGGCTGGACTCTGGCACAAATCCACCACAAAAGCTGTTGAGCACAGATGCTGTCAAGCACCTGAATGTGTGCAGTTATGTGTGGTCACGGAAGTAAACGAGGGAAGAGTCTAAATGCCCACCAGCAGTATGAGTTAATGTAAATTATGGTGCCTTTACACAACATGCTAATTTGGAATGAACTCTAAGATACAGTAAGAGAAAAGGATGCATTTATGGTACCACTGGTACAGTTTTGTCTTGTTCATGCACAGATGGCTTTTAAGAGCTGTGTAAAAGAAGAAAGAATGAGGATCACCACTCACAGCACATGTGTGTCTGGAAATTCTGGACTTGTGCCTGCATCACCAACATATAAACTTAAAATTTGAGGGATTCCTTAGTGGTCCAGTGGTTAAGACTCCATGCTTCCAATTCATGGGATGTGGGTTCCATCCCTGGTTGGGGAACTAAGACCCTACATGCTGTGTGGCTTGGCCAAAAGTGGGGGAAAAGATTGGAAAAAAAGATTTGAAACAGTTCAAGGCAAAAGCATTTAAAAGGGATAGAAATGTCATATCAATAGAAGAAACAAATCACTAAAATATATGAAACTGTTTCCAACTAAAAGACAAAAGCTTGAAGGCACCAGAGATGAAAGTTACATGATCCTCAAAAGGGCAGCAAATGACACTGAAGGGCTGACTTCCCCACAGAAACAATGGAAGCCAAGAGATGATGGAGCAGCAAGCAGGAGATGGGGACAGACCATAACTGCCGATTTAGAATTCTATACCTAATGAAAATATCTTCACAGAATAAAGATACCATGAAAGTGTCTACAGATGGACAAAAGCTGAGGGAATTCATCACTGCAATAAATGAAATGCTAGTGAGATTTTTTTCAGGCTTAAGGAAGATGATTCCAAATGGAAATTCAGAAAGCACACCCCAGGAGGTGATTACATGGGTAAATACAAAGAAATATTTACTGTAAGCAATAAGGTTAACACATACCTGACCTTGAGTGTCAGGAATGTGTCTCCTAGCTGCATGGATGCAGCTGTTCTCTTGCAGAATGTTTCTTCACTGGTTGTGGGAATTCTGACAACAGTGCCTACCCTAACCAAGTGTTTGTGGAATCTGTGCAATAACTCTCAGCCCAACACCTGGTTTGTAGCAAACCCTACTGTGTTTTTATACATAGTCGTCCTTTACTCTGTGTATGTGTGTGTCGGGGGTGGGGGGATGGGGGGTGCGGCGGTGTCTGGAATGGTGGGAACCTTTCTAGACCCTCTTTCACTCTGTGTCCCTAATTCAGGAGCTCAGATGAGAAACTGTCCCAAAAAGGCCTGCAGAATCCCTGGTAGGAAAGACAGGGCAGGGAAGCCACAGCCTGGATGTTGAAAATGGAAATTCTGGCTACTGATTAGAAAACAGACAAAATTATCTTGAGTATCCTGGTGTGGCCAGCTGTCTCCCCAAGTGGCTGCCAACTGACAGAAGTGATTTTAATTACCTTCTGTGGGCAGAGTGGCTGGAGGATACTGGCCAATGCTGACCATTCTGGAATGAATCTTCTATCCCTCTGGTGGGACTGGAGCCCACAGAGTGGACAAGACTGCTGAGATAGAGCCTGGGAGAGTTGTCTCCTTGGGGTTCACTCAGCTTTGCCACACCAAGTCCAGAGCAAACCCCACCATGGATAAACTGGCAGACAAGCCCCCTGGCACCTCACAAGGGATGTCTTTGCCCACATTTTCTATCTGGTTTTCATCCATCCACTCACCCATTCCCGTGATCTATCCACTCACTCATCCATTCACCCACCCATTCAGCCATACTGTGAAGTCAGGCTTGCTTTTCAACCCAAAATTTGCTCCCTGCTTTCAAGGAAAGAACACACCATCAAAATCAAGATGGCAGAGTTCATTCTCTGCCATCTTGCACCTCCTGGGTTTCTGGTAGTGGCATCTATATCCTCTGGGATGTCAGCATTTCTCACACTCCCTGCACCCACTCCTGGTGCCCACCTAGCTTGGCTCCAACCCCCTCTCCTCTTCCTGGTCATCTATCTGGAAACACTGAGATGGGGAGAGGAGAGAAGGGGCCCCATGGTACTTTGTGCCTCCACTCACCAACTCCACGACAGAGGGAACCAAGCAGACGCACAAAGCCCTACACATAACTCTGCTTTCCCATCTGACTTTATTTCACTGTTTATTTTTCTATAAAACTCCTCCATAATTTCACAATTTAACAAAAAGAAAGTTTAAAATCCAGGACAGAAACAATCCTGTGACTTTTTACAAACACAATTCTCCTTTATTCCTTTTATCCAGGAGTTGGTCTCAGGTTGATGAGTGTCCTAGTTCCTAGTGAGACACATTCTTTGTAAAAACAAAACAAAACAAAACAAAAACAAAAAACCCTTGTGGGTAAGAAAGGTATTCGATACCTTTTGCTTTCAGGCGTCGGTTTACATTTTGTTCAGGAGAGAGCAAAACACGGGGATTTGCACTGGGGGCAAGGGGGTTAACACTAAACACGCGGCCATCACAAAGTGCCGGCCCTTCCTATGGAAGTGTTCCCCAGAGCCCTGGTGGGCCCAGCTGCCGGGCAGCTGGGGCTGGGGTGGGGGGAGCAGCTGGGAATGCCGTGGCCAGGACCCTGGCTGCCTGGCACGTCCATCAGGTGGTTGCAGGGCCAGCACTGAGCCCAGAGTAGGTCCAGAGGACAGCGCAGGGGCCTTCTGGCCAGAGGAGGTAACAGAAATGGGTTGGTGCTTCTGAAGACCCTGGAAATCAGAGGCAGGGCCAGCTTCTGCTGCTGCTAAGGGCAGACCCATGAGCCCAGCCTTCCTCTAGCTGCCTCCAGCGCAGAGCCTGGCTCCTGAGCAGAGAGCTGCCCAAGTCACCGAGTCAGGAGCTCCTCGAGAAGGAAAAGACTAGCGCCCTTGGGCTGAGGCTCCCACCCATGACCCTGGCGGCCTCTGTGCACAGAGGGCCCGGCAGCGGCTGCCCTCAGGCCAGTCCCTTCTGTCCAATGTCTTAGTTTCCAGAGGAGAGGTGCCCCACTTCGGAGTATTGTTGGCCTGCCTGCGGAAATGGGTGGCAGCACAGAGCCTGCCACACGGGCCTGCCCTCTTCCTGATACCTCGAGGCAGTGGGGCTGGGAGAGATTCAGAGCAGATGGCGAGGAGTCACGGCGTTTTCCTCGGAAAGTTCTTGGGCCTCCCCAGGTCCTGGGGTCTCACCAGCAAGGCTGGCTTTTGGGGAAGCCTTGGAGGCGGGGCTCCTGAGGGAGTGTTGGGGGTCTGCCTGACAGACCAAATTGGAGCACTGACAATGCTCGGGGACCACAGGGAAAGGGGGCTTGGCGCACCCCATGTGAATACTCACAAACTGGGAAGAGAAGGGGCCATCCAACGGTGGTGAGAGAGGAGGTGAGCCCAGCTCTGGTCCAGGCCTCCTCTCCTGGAGCCGGTGGGGGCCAGAGGAGAGAGCAGAGGCTGCACAAACAGGCCTCCAGGCCCAGGAGTTTCCCCACAAGGACGTTCCGGCCGGGGGTGGGGAGGAGGAGCTGGCTTGGCCCTTGGAGAGTTTCAGGCGTGCGAGGCGTTGGGTCTCTGGCCCTGGACTGGCATGACTTGCAGGAGTGGGAGGGCCTGCTGCCTGCCGGGGCCCAGACATGAGGGGTTGGCTCTGAGTCCTGACGCTCCGCAAAACACTCCACAAACTATCCCGTCTTATTTGGCAAAAGCTCATTTTTTTTTTCAAAGTTTGAAGACTCGGTCAACAGAAGGAAGAGGATCCTATGGAAGGAGGAAGAGGACGAGCCCCAGGCCGGGGGCTGCTTCCGGAGATGGCGGTGCGTAGTGTTCACCGGCCGGGGGAAGGAGGACGCGTCCTCCCTACCCCTGGAGGGGCCGGCTGGCGCTCCGGCTCAGCCTCCAGCCCGACGACAACAAGACCAGTGGAGACATCTTAACCTACAAGTCCCGCCTTACACACCCCCCACCCCCCCAACGTGCACTGCTGCCACGGAAACACACACCTGGAACCCGCTCTGGTACCTACAGTGCAGACATATATATATAATAGGGAGAGAACTATACAGCACAGGTCCCAGCACAGTGAGAGCCGACACGGAACCATGCCAGCTCACGGGAGGATGAGTGGGGCCCGTCCAGGTGCAGCAGGGGCCCTCTGAGGTCCTGGAGCATGGCAGGTGTGTTCTGAACCGTTTGGAGAGGCTGGAGGCAGGGTCCCCGCTGCTCAGAGGGCCCGGGCAGTGAAGCTGTGCCACACGCCCCACTGTGGAGCCAGGCCCCCAACACAGGGCACACTTCCTCCCGTTCAGGAGGGAGGCCTGCTGCCACCTCCAACACAAGCCGCTTTCCCAGGGGGGCCCAGGTGACAGCCCTGGGTGTTGGGGAACAGCAGCGCCAGCCTGGCCCCCCTCTGCCCCAGGGCTCCCAATGAGGAAAGTGCAGCTGGCCATGTGGGCCAAGGACAGGGCGGTCACTAAGGCAGTGCTGCGGGCGGGTGAGTCGAGAGAAGGGGGAAGGCGGGGCCCGGACGTGGCCTCCCAGGACCCCAGGGATGTGGCCCGGCACCCGGCCCAGGGTCATGTGGCCACGGCCTCCAGGTAGCTCTGCAGCTTGCGCACGGTGGTCTCGTCCAGGGAGAAGAGGTCAAAGTCGAAGGTGGTGTTGGTGACGTTGAAGTGACCGGTCTCCTCGATCAGGTTCACAATCTGGAAGGAGGGGGCAGGGAGGCTTCATGGGCAGGATGCTGGGCTGGGGTGGCCCCCGCCCCCCATCAGGCCCTCAAAGAAAAGGTGGCGGCTCCTGAGGGCTGCCTAAGGGGATCTGCAGCCCGTGGGCCTGAAGGGCATCTCACGCAGGACTCCTCTGAGACCCATGCCCTTGGGAGTCTTTGGGCAGGGATCTGTCCAGTACCTGCTGCAGAACGTTGCGCTCCCGCAGGGCCATCAGCCTCCGGTGCAGCTCCACCAGCTCATCAGTGTAGGCCTGGGGGCAGAGGGGCACTCAGGGGTGACCTGCCCCTCCTACCCCGAGCCACACCCAGGCAGCTCCAGGCTGGTGCCCTCCACCAGGACAGCTCCATCTTGTCATAACCCCACCCCGCCCCAGCACCACTGTGTCACAGGTGCCCAACCACCCCAGCCCCACCCGGTCGTAGGCCCCCTCACCATCCCAGCCCCTACCTTGTCGTAGGTGCCCCTCTTGAGGATCTTCTCTGGCTTGCTGCAGGGCTCTGGGCTCCGGCGGCCTGATGCCTGTGGGGTGAACCCCACCCAGTCTGTGTGAGTGCTGGCCTGTGCCCCCTTCCCCAGCCCCCACTGGGTCCACCCGTTGTCCTTCCTCTGGCCCTGGACCCAACTGTAAGAGTAGCCCATCCCAGGGAGGGGACTATCACTGGGACCTGAGAGGTGAGCTGACCTTCTACTGTGCCCCCACCCTCAGCCTCAGAGACTTGGCAAATGCCAGGCCCAACCCTCAGCTGGCCTCCAGGAGGTTACCTTGCTGTTGGGTGGAGGTGGCTTTTTGGGCGGAGGGGGCTCCCGGCTAGGCAGGCAGGAGTCTCCGCTATTGTCGCTCTCACTGTCACTGAAGCTCAACCTGAACGTGGAAACGGCCCCATTAGGCCTCAGCCACCCAGAGCTCCGGGGAGGCAGTCCCGCCCAGCAGACCCCCGGTGAAGCTCTGGGATGGACTTAGCCCCTCCCTGGGGCCAGGCCAGCACCCAGCGTTCCCCCTACAGGTCCGGAGACCCCCCTCACCTAGCTCCAGTCAGCCACTGCCAACTTAATAGAAAAAAAAAAAAAATCTCTGAGCTGCCATCAAAGAGCAAGGAACCCAGAGATCAGCAGGCTTGCCCTGAGAGGCTCTGAGGTTCCCCTGGGTCTCTGGGGTCCCTGTGGGTCTCTGGGGTCTCCCTGGGTCTCTGAGGTCAGAACTCCAGGTGCTGTGTGGGTGGAGGGGCCTGCAGGAGAGACAACGGCGGATGGTCCCACCTCAGCCTGACACCTGAGAGACAAGGACACAGTGCCCTTTGTGCCCAAGTGGTGACCTCAGGTGCCCATCCCCTCCTGGGGGGCTCCAGTCTGCACCTGCTGGGGGGCACCCCCTTATGGAGGGAAGGGTGTGGCTGCCTGATGCCCCCAGCCGGCCTGCACCTGACAGCCGCTTCTCTCCACTCACACCGCCCTCAGTCTGAACAGAAAGAGCCGGTCCATTACTCTAGCTTTTCCAGAACGCCCCTCCCCCACAGCTCAGCAGGGGGTGCAGACAGAGCCCTTCTCCAGCTCCCCTCCTCCCACTGCTCCTGGGTGGCCACGCACGGCACCCTTGGGCAGAGTCCATCGGGTACGTGGTCACTCCTGCCTGCTGCCTCTCTCCTGCTGAGCTGGGCTTTGGCATAAAGGCACGGCCAGAATGCTGGCCGCAGCCTCGACCCTCAGGGGCTCCTGCCTCGTGCACCCCTAGGCCAGGCCTGCCCGTTTCCCTGGCTCCAGTCCTCTGCTCTCCCCACCACCTCCCCAGAGGTAGAGCATCAGGGTGAAGCAGACAGTCCATCTTCTCGTCACCTGAGAGGAACTGCTGGTGAGCATGCCCAGGAGTGGCCTGACCGCCTTGTCTCTACCAGGCAGCAGCTGGGCACCAGTGTTAGAATCCATGGGGCCCCTTTCCTGATGGATGCAGCGCCCCAGGCAGCCCTATCCTGCTTTCCACCTGCACCCCTACAACCCAGCAGTGAGGTCTTCTGATGCTCACTCAGCCCTGGCACTGCCACCTGAGACCCCATGAGCAGGTGCACGATCACCAGCCCCTGAGCCCCCTATACCCAGTTCCAGCAGGATCCATACTTGGGATCCATACTCAGGATCCACATTTGGAATCCACACTCAGGGTCCACACTAAGGTTCGCACTCAAGAGTCACCACCACCACACAGGTGGGGACCGCTGCCACCAGTCCCGTTTTGGGCGGGTCACCATCCCCCCTCCCCTGCCCAGCTGAGCACCATCCCCTACCATCCTGCCCAGTAAGCCTGGGCTCCTATAGCAGCCCATTCCCACAGCCTCAGCCCCCAGGATGGCGGCTCTCATGAGCAACACCAGCACAGAACAACAATGAGCACCTGCTGCTTGCTGCCCTGCCTGCTGGGTGAGACCTAGTGACCAGCCCACCTTAATAAGAGCCCCAGAGACTAGGAGGGCCCGGCCTCATTGGAAGAAAGGGCTGGACCCAGACCGAGCTGCTGACCCTGAGTCTGCCCACCCCCAAGGCCTGGGGCCAAGGCCTGCACAGACAGCAATCCTTGAGGTGGGCGTACTCCCAGGCCCAGGGGTGTCCAGAGGAGGTGTCTCGGCTCACTCCACTTGGGTGGAAGGCCACATGGCCTTTCCCTAGGTTGGCAGGTGGCCATAGCTACTCCCACCTGGGGTGTCTTTGGGTCCAAGGACAGTCCTCAGTGCATCCTAGCCCAGTGCTGCACACCAGGGGAAGAACCCCTGCCTGGCCCAAGAGCAGAGAAAAAACCAGGCCCCACTGGCATACGCCTGGGCCCAGGTTAGGCTGCTAGGCACCACCTTGGCCCCTTTCTCAGATAATGACGGGACTCCTCCCGGTGTGTCTGGCCCCACCACCACTGCGCAGCCACACTCTCCAGAACTGGGATGAAGGCCACCGGAGGCCCATAGGCCCCCTCAACGCCCAGGCAGGGCTCCCCAGTGGGCTCTCTCTTCCCCACCCTGGTGCCCCCACACCCACTCCTCCCCACTGGCCGGGCACCTGGAATCCCTCCCTGCGTTCGTCTTGCCGGCGGCTTCCTCGCCTGACGAAGAGTCGTCCTCGTCAGATTCCTCGGACTGCAGGTCCTCCACCATGGAGCGCAGGGGTCCTGGGGAGGGCCGTTGAGGGAAAAAGAGAGGAAGAGGGGAAGAGAGGGAAGGTGAGATAAGGGGGTGCAGGGCCCCACCTGTGCCAAAGAGCCCCTTCCACCCCCAGGGCCAGAGTTTCTTGATGCCAGGTTCCCTAAGATGCACCCACACAAACCCACCTCGGAGGTTCCTCTGGCCAGGTGGGGACTGCCGCCCATCTCCAAGCACTGCCCCTGTGGCCACCTCCTCTTTAAAGGACCCCTGGCTCCCCCTGCCCCTACCTTCCTGGCCTTGCTCACAGGCCTCCGGCCCCTGGCCTGAGACAGGCGCGCGGGGCCCCTCCATTGCCAAGGGAAGGACAGCCCCCCTCTCCTCTGGGCGCTGGGATCAGAGCTCTGCCTGGAGGCAGCACGAACCAGCCTCGGCCAAGGAGGGCAAGATGGCCCGAGGTGTGGACCACACAACACCGCCCCTGCCCACCCCCTGTGCCCCTACTCGAGCCTGCCCAGCCCCCTGGCAGTCCCCTCAGCGGCTGGCAGCCCCCTCAAAGGCTCCCAGCGCACCGTCCTCCCCTTTCTCCAGAGACATTCAGTTCCAGTCCCCTACAGACGGCATCTTGGTTTATATTCCTGTTACCAAGGCAACAGAGGGACACAAAGCCCTCAATTACCTTGGTCACATGACCCCGCGTGGCAGGTTCCCCCTCCCTTCCCCATAGATAAGAACCCTTGGAGAGACTGTGGGCTTGGAGCACCCCATCCCCCAGCCGCCTCGGGATTGTGTCTTTATGTCAGCCCCCCACCCCAATACGCTCACCTCCCCCAGCGCTCCCCCACTCTCAAAAAGGGCTCCAGGCCATGGAGGAAATTCTCAATGTGATCCACCAGAAGTGCTTCTGGTGCGAGGGTGGGCAAGGGTTGGCTGGGCCACCTCTCCACAAGCACCCCAGGAGGCCTGCAGGGACCAGGCTGCCAAGGGGACCCAGGGTGGAGCCCTCGGCTGGCTGGGGGCAGCAGAGGCAAGAACCTTGCATCTGGTAGGACTGGAGAGGAGAGGCCCAGTAAGGGCAGGGCCCAGGTCGGAACAGAGCCCTTCACCACAGACCCAAAGCCCAGTTCAAAGCCCTACTGTGCAGATGGACAAAGCTGAGGGCCTGGGAGAGGGACAGCTGGTGGCCGGGTGACGCAGGCCAGTTTGGGAGGCCCCACGTGACAAAATGCATCCTAAAAGGAAGCCCTGGGGCAAGTTCAGTGCAGGCTGGAGCCACCCTACCCTCAGGTTTCTCCAGTTCTGGAGGCAGCTTTCAGACTCTTGGGTGTGCATGAGCAAGCCCCCAGAGAGTCAACAGCTTTGGGAAATTCCTCATGAATACGTTGCCTCCATAACAGGTCCAGTGCCCTGCTGGCCCCTGGGGAGGTCAAGGAGCCTGTCACCCCCACTGACTCCTTGCCCAGCACGCACCTTGGCTGTGGTTCTGAGACGGCTCAAAATCCGAATCTGAACTGGAGTCGGAGCTGGAGCTGGAATTGGATGGGCTCGACTGGGCGGACTTCACCGCATGGCAGGGCAGGGCGGGGCAGACAGGAAGAGAAACAGGACAATAGTCAGCTTTCAGACTGAAGAGAAGAGAAGGAACGGATGGCCAAGCCCTTGGGTGGCAGAGACAGCCAGGCAGGATGTCCTGATGTGCACTCAACAGGTCACCAAGGTGCCAGCACCCTCCAGACGTGGCCCCACCCCGCCTCCTCTTCAGCCCCAGGACGCAGCTGTCTGCATTCAAAACACAACCAAAGACCTTTCTTATCTCCCTGAAGGACATTAAATCTCTGGCCCTTGCTTGGTTCTCCCGCCTGCCTGGGCAGGAGGTCAGGGCTGAGGCAGGGGCTGGACAGCTTGTGTGGCTGCTCACGTGTGGGCCCTGCCCACTCCGTGGGAGCACAGCTGGAAGGTTGAACAGGAAAGGGGGATAACCCCTCATCTCCTCACAGCCCTGAGGCTGAGTAGTGACAAAAAGCTGTCTCTTTGCCACCGGGTGCCCCTGAGGTGACAATGAGCCTGTGGGTCAGTGACATGGTGGACATGGTGGACTCGGGCAGCCCCACTGCACCCAGAGCCAGTCACACCCTCTCCTCTATCTCCTGCAGCCGGCCACCTCAACTCAGCCACCAGGGGGCA
Organism: Giraffa tippelskirchi; assembly: GCF_054371585.1. Classification (NCBI taxonomy): domain Eukaryota; kingdom Metazoa; phylum Chordata; class Mammalia; order Artiodactyla; family Giraffidae; genus Giraffa; species Giraffa tippelskirchi. The sequence goes on along the minus strand of NC_137280.1, from coordinate 94,509,123 downwards.
GTAAAAGCCTACACGGGGACTCCGGTCCCTGGAGAACAGGGGGTGAGACACCTGGGGCCGTGGCACCTCCCACTCCAGAGACCTGCATGGGGAAGGGATCTCTGAGCATGAGCCAGGATGGGGCGGTGTCTGCGCTGGGCCCTCAGGAGAGAGGAACTGACAGGCTATAGGGCAGCAGAGTACAAGTTGGGCCTGGGGTGGGGCCAGTCTGGGCTGTGCTGGGCAGAAGGGCAGAGTCCACAGCTCAGCAAGTCCGCTGGCATGGAGTGCCCTTGAGGGGGAGCTGAGCAGCCTGGCACCTGGGAGGAGCCGGGAGGCAGGTGGAGGTGCCAGCAGTGTCTCCTTGATCCTGGCTGAACCCCGGGAGAGAAGACCCCCAGAGAGGAGTCCCGGACCCAGGAGACCCAGGAAGGCACAGGTCTCTCCTCTCAGCAGACCCAGAAAAGGAGTCGCTGCCCAGGGACGGACACTTACCGACTGAAGACTGAAGGGTCCCCTCCCCTGGGCTCTGCCCCACCTAGCCTCCCAGCACCACTGCCGACATCTCCCCTGGCCACCTTCACACTAGTTCCTGGGGACCCTCTCCGGGAAACCAGCCCAGATGGCCAGTGTCTGCTGGCAGGGGGGTGGGCACCACAGGCCAGCGTGAGCCCCAGCCCCAACCACAGGCCTGAAGCCACAGAGCCCTCCTGCACACAGACTCCTGAGTTCTTATTCTGGCTCGGGGTCCCCGCCTCTGAGCCTGGCTTTTCACCAACTGACCAAGGCCCCACCTTTAAGCTTTAGCTTCCCCATCTACTGAACAGCTGCCCTGCTGGCCCTGCTAAGCATACACGGAAGTCGAGGTCGAGACAGGCTGGGGAGGGTACAGGCCAGGGCAGGCCAGGCGTGGTCCCTCAGCCACACACAGCCCTTTTCCTTCCACATGAATACAAGGGGTGGGATGGGGGAGGGGAGGCCTGGAAGTGGCTTCCATCCCAAGAGCCTAATGGTTCCCGAGGGTCAGAGAGCCCTCAAGAGGCTGCTGTGAGCACTGCCGAGGCTCCGGGGCTCAGGCCACATGGGGTGTCCAGAAGGAGAGCAGAGGGCCTACTGTGCTCCCCATACTCTGGGGCCCGTGACTGAAGGGACCCCATGGCCAAGGAGACCACAGAGGAGCAGCCGGAGGAGCTGGGGTCCTGGCCTGGCACACAGATGAGGATCTGTGGCCCCTTTGCAGGCCGAGGGGGAGACTTGAGTTCCATGCAGGGTCAGAGTTTTCCGGCAGTGACACCATCAGCCTCCAGAGAGGGATGGCCTGAGACAGGCAAGGGAAGCTGGGGGGTGGGCCGGATCTGAAGGCCATCTCGCCTCCTTCACCATGGACATTTGTGTCTCCCCAGGTTCCGGGTCAGGACATGTGAGTCACCATCCAGCAGCCTCTGAGACCCCTGGGGTCCTGCTGGAGGCCCAGGCCTCAGCTGCAGGATCTCAAACAGCCAGGACTCATGGTTCACAAGTCTCTCAGGGCAGCAGACCTGTCTCTTCAGCAAGGAGAAAACCCCAGGCTTCCCAAGCAATGTCAGCCTCAGGGCCCAGGCGGCCAAGGCTAGAGACGCAGGTCTTCCACCCAGCTCACCTGAGCGGGCGGAGGGAGCAGCCCACAATGGCGCAGGTGCTCAGGGCCACCACAGCAGGATGTCAGGGTGGACACCCAGGGGCAGGGAGCCAACCCTCAGCTTGGGGACAGGGGAAGGAAGGTCTTCAGCTCTTCCCAGCACAGGTGCACCAGCCCTGGGCACAGAAGGCCTCAGTGGAAGCATTCGAGGTGGACAAGAGGGAAGGATACCCTGTCCAGAGCTCCAGTCTGAGCAGACGGAGGAGAAAGATGCCAGATGGGGCACCTGAAGAACCTCCAGTAGCCAGTGGGCGGCAGGGAGGGCCCTGGACATCAGAGAGACATTCTGGGGTCTTGTGCCCTTAAGTTCACTGGCAGACAGTCTCCTGGATACAAGAAGCACTGGGCGTACAACATCATCAGCCACATGTATGTCCTCATCAATGGGGATGGACTGTTACCCCTGGGCCAAACTGTTACCCCCAGACACTTCTAACAAGGTGCCCCTGGAAACCACACACTCATAACATCAGTGCTACTGACACAAACCACCTCTGCCTTCATCTCTGGGAACCACTTTCAAAGTCTCAGTGGAGGTCTGAGCAGCAATGCTGGAGGCAAAGCTTCTGCCTTTGAGAGTCAATAAGACGCCAGGAACCGTAAAAGGTCACTAAGGGCTGGGGTTGGTGATATAAATAAGGGGGTCAATCACTCATTCATCCATCCATCCATCCATTCAACCAACCATCCATCATCCATCCAACCAACCAACCAACCAACCATCAACCATCCATCCATTCATTCACCCAACCATACATCCAACTATCATCCATCCAGCCAAGTTCTTCTTCTCTAACTACCAGAAGCCATATAGCACACAGAGATGACATGACCCTCCAAGGCCAAAGAGGTCTGCCTAACCAATCAACACCTGGCTCCCGTCTCCTCTGTGGCTCAAGCTGTCTCTGATGGTGACCTTCAGAGCTGTATGAAAATGCTGCCACAGGAGGAACCCAGGACCTCTGGTTCCCAGATCAGAAAGTGGGATGAAAACACACATGGACACCATACCACCAGTGATGGAGAGGGTGCCCTGACCAACTGAGCCTGTGGCACCCTGGGAAGGTGTCGACGGTGGGACACAACCACTCATGGGTGAGTGAGTCCCCGCCCATGCAGGGGGCTGCCCGAAGGAGAGCTGTGAACCCAGGTACCAGGTGTCATGCTCTACCAGGACCCCGTGTCCCCAAAGAGTTCTCACGAGGCGGCTGCATCGCCCCCGACACAGGAGGAAACTGAGGCGTGGTGCAGCACGAAGGCTTGCCCAAAGCTCCACGGAGCAAGTGGGAGCCCAGGGCCCTGCATCCCAACCCCCTCATCACCTTCGAGCAGCTCAGAGCCAGCAGAGGGGACAAGAACAGGCTGGGCAACAGCAGAGGACGAGGGCGGGGTAGGTGAGGAGAGAAGGGAGAGGAAAGAGCTGCCTCACCTCGGTCTTGAAGGAGGCCTCGTCCTCCGAGTTGGACTCTTCCACTTCTGGGGGCTTTTTGATCTCCCTGGACTCGTTCTCGGCCTTGACCTTCTCCCCTTTGGCGCTGCCCTTGTCCTTGGCCGGCTTTTTGTCCGAGAAGGAGGAAGACGAGGTGCGGGGCGAGGTGCTGGGGGCGCTCCTCGACCCCTTGGAGCTGCTCTTCTTCTGCTTTTTGGCGCTGGGCTTGGGTGAGTCGGCAGTGGCCGGCCTCTTGCTGGAAGACTTGGGCGGGGGTGGCGGTGGGGGCCCGCCCTTGGGGGACATGCCCTCCAGTTTGGTCTCCTTCAGGGCCATCTTGGGCTCCTTGAACGCAGCCTTGGGCGGCGGGGCCTTCTCCTCCTTGGGTGGCCGGCCCTCGCCCAGCTTCCGTGCCGCGTCCTTGGCACTCCGGGCCTGCTCACGCTCCGGCTCCTTGGAGGTGCCTCGGCTCTCTGAGTCCTTGCGCGGCCGCTCCCGGTGCTCCTTGGTTGCCTTGTGGGCCTTGCAGGCCTTGCTGCTCTCCTTGCTGGCGTCCTGCAAGGCCAGGCAGGAGGGGGACACAGTCACGCAGCATCTCAGGGCTGCCCTGCTCTGCCTCCCCCGACCCCTACAAAGTGTAATCCACCTGATTCAGACTCAGCTAGAGAAAATCTTCCATAAAACTTTGAAAAAGTAAGGCAGCAGGTGAGACTTTTAAATGGAGCTGTCCCTTAAAGCTACTAGAAAGTGTCAGCAGGTCATGGGCGGCTACAGGCTAAGACTCCCTGAGGGATTCAAGAAGCATGCAGGTGAGTCAGATACACACAGGCCAGCCACACCGACCATGCCCCTCAGGGGCCTCAGGGAGTCAGAGGCTGCCAGGCACGGGGCTGGGGGCACCAGCAGGCGGGCCCCTCTCCTGTCCCCACCAGAGCCAGGCACCTCCTCAGGTGGTCCCCAGCCCTCCTGGACAGCCTGGCCCCAGTGCACACCAGCACAGGGGCTCTTTGATCTCCCTTCGATCTCTACAGTCATATTTGCTGAGTGCCTGCTGGGTTTCTGGGTGCTGTGTATGAAAATTGGCTTCTAGAACCCAAGCCGCCTGGGCAACTTTTCTAAACCATGTGTAATTCCAGGATCCCCACCTCAGAAATTCAGAGGGTTGAGGGTAGAGCCTGAACTCTGGCATCGATGAGCCAGGTTGGGGGGCTCCCACTGGAAACAGAGGTGGTGAGCAGCCCTGAGTTGGGCCTCCAGGAAGGTCAGGTTGGGGGGCTCCAAGAGTGTGCACCTGTGCTCCCTCTAAACGGGAGCACGACCACCTACCTCACCAGGCAATGGTGTAGGACAGGCAGGGCAGTCAGGGAGCATCCAGTCCCCCCACCCCCAGGCAGCCAGGAGCCCCATCTGACACCTGGCTGTGCCCACGCCCTGTCCACACCTCATCAGCACCTGCCGCACGGCCAGGGTTGTGGGACAGGCACCTGGACTCGGCCCCCGACCCCGGGGACAGGCGCATGGCTGGACCAGGGCTCTCAGGATCCAAGGTCACCAGAAACCAAGAGCTACCAGAGTAGAGGAGCAGCCTCACTCTAGGAGCTCACCCCACGTGCTGAGGGATTTAGGTGAGCCAGGGGAAGGCCCAGCAGCTGGGCCTCTGCTTCCTGTGCTAACAGACCTGGGAGCAGCCACAGAACCCTCTCCGCAGAGAGCCCAGAGATGGCACAGCCTGGCCACCTGCAATCTACTTGAGTCCCACACCAGCACCAGAGGCTCAGGGGCAGGCCCGTGGGGCCATGGGGCCCCCATGCCTCCTAGAGAGAAGTCGGCCCTGTGCCCCTCACGTCATCATGGTAGTGGGAAGAGGTACTCACATCACGAGCCTCCCTTTAGAAGCCTGTCTGAATGGGTACTCCTGGGGGGCTGGCTGTGGAATGGGGCCTGTCTCAGGGCTCCACTCCCAGCAAGCAGCTCCCCCAAGGAGGGAGGCAAGAAACAGAGCCCCCTGCACAACTCTGGCCTATTCCTGCAGCATCCACATGCCTGCCTGGCCCCCCTGGCCCTAGCCCCAAGACATGGAGTGGAGTCCCCCAAAGGCCAGGTCCACCAAAAGCCCCCCAGCCCCGGTCAGCAGAGCCTCCCGCCATCCAGGGCCTGCCCATCTAGCAGAGGCCTCAGAGCATCGCCTCCTCAGCCGGAGCTCCGTATGGGCTTCTGGGAGAACAGGCTCTCTGAAGTGACACGCTAAGTCTGGAGTGTGACGCAGAAGTTCTTGGGGTGAAACCCACCACAGTCGTGTCCTCAAAGCCAGCAAGGACCCCAAATGGCTAAGAGACTAGTGTTGGAGAAACAAAGGCCCACCAGACTGACTGGCCGACATTGGACAAGGAGAAGTGGGGTGTCTGAAGCTACAGGTGCCCTGAAGCGGACCCTGTTCCTCTCCTAGGAGGCTCTAGGCTCCCCTCTGGGGGGGCTATGGGCAGGAACAGGACCACCAGGGACCAATCCACCTGGGGCCACAATAGCCAGACTCCCCAGCGGCCCCGGGACCCCACAAGGACCCATGCCATGTCTCCCCACCCCCGAGCCTTTCTGCCAGTCAGCCCACAGGTCCGGACAGCAGACAGCCCATCTGGGGGAAGTGCCAGGGCCTCCTGAGCTGCAGGAAGAGGATGATGACTCCGAGGGCAGGACTGAGGGTGTCTGTTGAAGAACTATATGCAGCAACCTTCGCAGGGACCCCCTGAGTTGCAGCATCTGGGGCTGCAGGAAGACGCTGGACCAGGAGGGGTGGAGACGCAGACCCCAGCTTGCAGGCCCCCCAGCCTGCAGGCCCCCCGAGCATGGCAGGTGCGACTACCGGTATAAGGGCCCCAGGGGTCTCAAAGACCTCAGCAAGAGATGCTGCCAGCAGCCCCTGCTCAGCAGGCCACTGCAATGTCCTCAATACCCAGAGGGCACTTCCTAGGGGACTCGCAAGTGACATGCCAGAAAGAGATGGTGATTCCCGCACTTCCCACTCTGTGCGGACCTCTGGACAACTGCAGGTGACTGAGACAGAAGCTGTCAAGATTGTGAGTAAGAATTTTTCTTCCATATAAGTCCCATGAGGTTCAGGGGAAGACCACAGATGCCAGTATGGGGAAGACCCCGGACCCACACTCCATACTTGGAGATTCTGGCCTCACGTGTCCAAGGGACTTAAGTCAGACAGATCTGAAGATTCAGAGATCTAGTGGCCTTGTGGAAAGTGCCAAGAAGACCTTGCCCAGGTGACAGGGCCTCCTCCAAGGCTGCTGATGAGCATCAGGCTGTCAGACAGCCTGAGAGCTCGACCTGCCCTGCCTTGGGTGCCCCAGGCCCCTGACACCCGAGCATGAGTGGAGCAAGAAACCTGCCAAGATGAGAAGTGGATAAACTTTCGGGGTGGGTGGTAGTGAATGATCGGCAGCTCCCCTAAGAGCCAGGCGGAGATCGGTCTTGGGGACACAGCTGTGTTAGGCGGCTGCAGGACAAGATGCACACTTGGGAACTTCTGTGTCCATCGCGGTACCAGCCCGAGGGCTCGAGGCCATGCTATGACAATTCAGAGAGGGAACTGTTGGGAGGGCAGAGCACCCTCTGCCTGACTGGCTGAGAGAAGATGATGAAACATTTCTTCTTGGGGCAAATAGTGTGCTTGCCCACATGGTTCCACCTGGCCCTTCCCCCAAGTAAGCTCTCTGCAGAGAGCTGCTGCCAAAGCAGAAAGCGGAGCCTACAGCAGCTGAGGGAGGGGCGCCCAGCCTCACAGAGAGGGTGTCTGAGCTGCGCTACGGAGCAGCAGTGGACATGCTTGGTCCACGGCCCCCAGCACACGAGCCTCTCAGGGTCTGTCCCAGTGGTCCTAGGCCCTCTGACTCAGTGGCAGGAAGAATAGGGCAGGCTCTTTGGCCTCAAGAGGAACAGAGAGAAGCCTGCGATCACTTGGCTGTCCATGAAGTCAAGACGGCCAGTCTCCTGACCAAGGGGCAGAGCAGCCAGGAGGGCAGAGATGAGCTCTGAGAGGAGGCCAAGGGAGCGAGTCCGGGGATGGAAGGTCCAGCTCTGACGCGGGGCGCCCTGAGCCGGGACTCACCGCCGGGCCCCAGCGCGCCCCCAGGACTGGGCCTGCCGCCTCACTAACCTTGGAGCCGTGGGATGGTTTGGTCTTCTTGGGGTCAGAGAAGGCAGAGAGTGGAATTGTGGGTAACATGGGGTAGTCGGGGCTGGGCCTGGACACCGTTTCTGCTCCTTCAGGAATTACCATCACCTAGTGATAAAGAAGAGACAGATGTTATCAATGGGCAAGGAGGCAGACTGGAAATCCCATCAGCAAGAGGAAGCCGGCTGTGGGAGCTTCCCTCTGGGAGGGACCGGGCGCTGAGCACTGGAGCCAAGCGGGCTGGGCGGAGAGCGAAGAAGCCGGGTCCCAGGAAGGCTGAGTGTGGCAGGCCTGAGGGCCGGCTGGAAGACGCGGAGAGTGCAAAGGAGCACGAGGAGGAGCCGAAGCCAAGCTGCCCCACACAGGCAGGGAAGACAAACCAGAAGCACGGCCCGGACAGGTGGAAAGCCAGCCAGACACCCAGAGCAGGCAGTGTGGTAGAGGCAGCACCCAGGTTCTGGGTGCCGACTCCCTCTCTGGTCTCAGGCGGGTGAGCTGGACAGACAGGGGGCGCATGGCTGGGCTGGAGGAGGGAGGGCTGGAGTACTGCCGGGAAGGGCTCCGGCCAGGCTCCTGTGGCCCCGGCCGAAGTGGGAGAAGGCTGAGGGCAAGTTCTCAAAATACTGACAAGAGCGAGCTGACACTAACAGGGGCCAGCCACTCAGAGGGAGCCTTCCAGACGGTGATGAGCCAGAACAGAAGAATAAAGTGCACACGATGATGAAGAAGAAAGCATTTAGCTTGGTACAACAGGTACCATGAACAACTCTGAGAACCTGGGGTTCCCCAACGAACCCCAGCTTTCATCTGAGGAGGCTGAGGTCACACCCGGCCACAGCTGTGGGGACGCCGGGTTGAAAGGAAGGCGGTGGGGCCCGAGGCGGCGCTGCTCGTGGGAGCCTGTCTGACCACCGCGCTCTGAAGCAGGCTCCCAGAACATGTTGGCCCCGCCAGGTGCCCAGGGATCATGCCCTCAGGGGCCCGCACACACGAAGGCCACTCGGACATGACTGAGTGGGCAGCCTTGGAGGATGGCAGGGCCATGGGAGGCCTCAGTTCATCCACCTGCAGCCCTTCTCCTCCTTTCGTTACAACATCTCCTATCCCTTCAGAGGAAGGTCCTAGGCTGACCCAGTCCCAGGACACGCGTGACTGCCTCCCGTGTCCTTGCCTCACGGTGAAAACCGGGGAGCACGTGGCTCCAAAGGAACCCATCTCACCACCTGCTGCTGAAGGAGCCTCTACTGCTGTGCAGCTCAACTGCCGACGGAGCCAAGGATGAGACACACCGCTGGAGGCCAGGCGACCACCTGGCCCGGCAGGAAGTGGCTCAGGTCACTGCCGAGGCCGTCTGAGTGTCACGCGAGGAGCGACAGGGCTCACGGGACCCCATGGAAGGGGCTGCACAGAGAGCAGTCCTCGTGGCTCACAGACAACTCGCTCCTCCAGTTCTTCCAGCGCTGATGTAGACATCAACACAGGTAGCCTCCAGGGCTACCTGCCACCAGAGGGGAAAGGCGGCCCACCTGGGACCCAGTGCCCCAACACAGCGACCAGAGACTGGGACTCAGGACACGGGAGCCACAGCCCCCTGGAGGTCTCGGGTGGCTCCTAAGAACAGACAGCACTGCTCTGCCATCAGCCCGGAGCCTGAAGTCCACAGCCCCAAAGGGCGAGAAACTCCTGGGCAGCCGGCCAGCTCTCCGGGCAGCCCCCCAGGGCGAGGACAGCATTGGGTGGTGCAGCGCGGCCGCCCGGCCTCCCTCCCTCCTGGCACCTCCTCCCCCACCTCCTGCCCTCTGGTTTTATGTGTTTGGATGCTGCTCACTGAGCCTTCATCTCCTCAGAGCAAACACCCTCCCATGGGCAGCCGGAGGCTCAGTGCCACATCCTGGGCCCTGAGAGGCCCGTGGACACTCTGTGGCTGCCTCCCAGAGAGCGGTGACCACGCAACCTTGCGGGGAGCACCGGGGAACCGCTGGGGAAACACTCTGGAAAGCATCTGGCAGCGACGCCAAAGTAGAGAGGCAGAGCTGGGGGAGGACTGCTGTGCCTGCCAACTTCAGAGCCAACATCTGTGTAAGGCAACCCCCCATCCCTGCTCCGTGACTGGACTCTGTCAGCCGTCACGTGCAAGATTAGGGTCACACACTCATCTTTTATTCAGGACACAGCAGACCTTAACCACACATCCTGCAATGAAAAAGTGATTCTTTCATATTGTTTAAAAAGTTTATAAAAAGACCCAACTGAATTAAGTGAACAAGAAAGAAAGACTGCTCCCAAGAGCCAAAGAAAGCCAAGCTAAAGGCACCCACTGGGGAGGTGGGCCTGCCCTCACCACACACACACAGGCTGTCACAACTCCAGCCCGACTCCTCCATCCCAGGCACAGCATGTCTGGTGTGCTCAGCCCACATCCCCTGCCTGGCACAGTCCAGCCTACCCCCACACCTCAACAAGTGGGCACCCCACCCTGCTCTCCAAGAGCCCTGACACGTGCTCCAGCCCCCACCACCATACCAGGATCGCTGGCCACACAACTCCCTACAGAGAGCTCCCCCTGCCACCACACTGGGATCACTGGCACACAACTCCCTACAGAGACCTAAGTTCTGAGAGCTGACACTCTGACCAGGCCCGAGTCACAAGGACAAACCCCCAGAAGCCTGCATCAGCAGGGAACCCCCCAGATGACGTAGCCTCTGAGTGGCCTTGCCAATCCGGTTAAAAACTGGCTCCAGCTGAACGCCAGGCTGGGAGACTGGCCTCACACCCACTCCTGCCTCCACCCACCTCTGTGGAGGAAGATGCTAATTACCCACAGCAATAAAAAGCTTCAGGATAACTAAAGTCTAGTCAGTCATTTGCAACAGACAACGCCCTGGTACAGGCTAGGGATGCCTGGGTCCTCTCCAAAGCTGCTGGGTGCCGCCGTACCACCTGCTCCTCAGCGTTTCGGGCGCCCGACTACACACTGGGAAGCCCTGGGTGCCCCCAGCACCATCAGGCGCCATGTCAGGACCACAGGGAGTGGCGCACTCACCCCGCCGGCCATCAGGAGCTTGTACCGGAACTCCACGGTGGGGTTGTTGAAGGTGAGCTTCTCGCAGCGCAGGTGGTTGACGGGCGGGTTGCCCTCCAGGTTCAGGAATAGATCGTAGGTGAAGCAAACCTTCCTCGGCTCCTCCTTGAACAGAGAAAACAAGGAAGTCCATTTGGTGGGGCAGGAGGTGGGGACAGCCAGGGGCAGGTGGACACGCTCCCTGCCTTCTCTCCCCTCAGACTCTTGTCTGCTCCTCTGTATATGTCTGCCCATCAACCTGCTTACCCAAAATAAATTAACAGATTGTTTGTAGAAGACCCAGCAAAGCAGGCTCCATGACAGAAATAAAGATCTGGGTGATGGTCTCAGCTGGTTAGTAAAGCAGTCGATCCTGCCAACGGTGGCCACAGCCCCACACACATGCCCCTCAACCCTCACAGTGCTCGGCCCACAGACGGGGAAGTCGCTCCAAGATGCACAGCCACTAAGCAATGAGGCCGAGCCTGGCCAGGACCCGACAGCCTCACCCGCAACCCCCTTTCCCGGGAGGGAAATTTCTCCAAAGACATAAAATTGGCCAACAAGCACATGGGAAGCCACTTTACACCATTAGCCACCAGGGAAATACAAATCAAAACCACAGAATTCTGCCTCACCCCTACTAGGATGGCAATCATTTTAAAAAAGGAAAATAGGGACTTCCCTGGCGGTTCAGTGGTTGAGACTGTGCTTCCAATGCGGGGGATGCAGGGCGGATCCCTGGGTGGGGAACTAAGATCCCACAGGCCACGCCAAGATTTAAAAAATAATAATAAGTTTTTTTAAATTAAAAAAAAAGGAAAATAACAAGTGTTGGCAAGGAAGTGGAGAAGCCAGCATCCTATGGCACCGCCAGTAGGAATGTAACACAGTGGTTCTTTTGGAAAAGTGGATGAGAGTCTCTCAAAATATTAAATAGAGAGTAACTACATGACCCATGGGTCTCCTCTGGATGTTTACCGAATAGAAATGAAAACACACATTCACATAAAACCTTGTATGCTGATGTCCACGGCAGCATCACTTGCTATTGTCACGACGTGGATACAACCCCAGCGTCCACCAGCAGGTGGCTGGATGAATGTACTGGGGTTCAGCCGCACAATGGGATGGTATCTGGCCACGGAAAGGAACCAAGCACTGACACGTGTTAAGATAGGGACGGCCCTCAACATCACCATGCTCAGGGGGAGAAGGCCACACAGGATATGGTTCCAAGTGCATGAAGCGTCCAGAACAGACAAGTAAACCCCGAGACGAGAGTGGCTTCATGACTGCTAGGGGCTGGCAGCAGGGGGTGGGGGAGGGGGTGTGGAAGCTGCCAGCCACTAGGGAAGAGGTTTCTTTCTGGGATGATGAGACTGCTCTGGAACTAGAAAACTGTTATGACCACACAACACGGTGAATATACTCAAAACCACCAACTTTGTGTGCTTTAAAAGGTGAATTTTCTGGCATGTGAATCATACCCCGAATGTTTAAAGTACTGTCTGTGGGAGAGAAGAAAGCAGGAGTCTGAGGAACCAGCAGAAGCTTCTGAGCAGTTGAGAGGAGGTGAGCAAGGAGAACAGGTGGGTGAGGGTTGAGGGAGGAGGGCAGGGCAGCCAAGCCATTGCACCAACATCCCTGGGCCCAGCATCTCCCGGGCCCGCCTCCTTTCACCCCTTCGTGCCGCCAAAGCACACCAGGACCCCAGCCACCCTGCCATCCCTGGGCTGGCAGCGCGAGGTGAGCCTGGTGACCAGGTGATGCTGGAGTTAGGAGAGGCATGGCTGGCTACATGGGGGCAGGCTTCTTAGCAAAGGGGGCAAGAATGAGGTCCCGCAATTGCACGTGGACGACTCTGCCCCTCAATCCAGGCCACAAAGGTAGAAGGTGCACTTGCCACATGAAAAAGCTGTGGGCCCTGCCCTCTGGGAGCTGCCAGTCTGGGGAGGAGACCAGCAAACAGGCTCTCTCAAGCCAACACTGGGGGATTGAGGTGACCCCGACCTGGCCTCTCCCCTGGCAGCCCTTCTCCCCTGACCTGGCCAGCTCCCCTGCAGGAAGAGTGGGTTCCTACTCCAACCACCTACAGCAGACTTAGAACAGTCCCCTGCCCGAAGTGGACATGTGACCTAATCTGGGATGATGAGATAAGGGAGGTCTATCGAGGAGGGCTTCCCCCCCCAGGTCAGAAATGACACGGCAAAGAGAATGTCTCAGCATGTCTCAACATCTCTCCTCTTCCTGACCACCTGAGATGGCACACCTGGAGGCCAGCACCAGCCACAGGGCAGGCATGGAGGGAAGTGAGAGCGCCGCAGACAGGAGCCCCGGCCCCCCAGAGCCGCTCGTCCCTTCCTGGGCGAGGCTGCCCTCCTGAGCCTCAACTTCCTCCCCAGCAACACGGGGAGGACGAGCTACAGCCACAGCGCAGGGCTCCGCACCACCCAGAAATGAAACCACTGTCTTCCCAGGAAGAGGCTTGCCGAGGGCACATGGAGACATGGGACCTACAGCCACAGGATCCCCCGGGTGAGGTAAGGCTCCCAGGGGTGCTCCCCAGCTCCACCCACTGCCAAACTTGGCTCCCAAGGCTCAGCCCAGGCCTTCCTCTTGCCTCTGCCCTCTTTGGTGACCCCTACCACACACACACAGAGTTGTAGCCTGGTGGTACAGCTCCAAGGCTAGTCCAGCTGCCCCCACACACACTCTGCCCCCTCAGCCAGCCCCTCCTCCTCCCGCCACCCCCTCCCACTCAGCAGCTTCTGCTGCAGCCCCCTCTCAATCCATGGACTTTTAACCAGCCCTGACCATCCCCAAACCCCTCCTTTAACACCCGCCAAGGGCTGCCCTCCAACAGCCTCTGACCACTATCCTCGATCATAGGGTTCATCACAGTCTGCAGGACGCACATCTGTCTTCTGTCCCCATGGAGCAGCACTGAGCAAGCACCAGTGTCTGCTGGACATGCCCACGTGCTCATCAGTCCTGCAGAAATGTGTCGGGGGCCTGCCGTGTGCCCACAGCACACCAGGGCTGAGGAGGGTCTCCTCCCTCCTGAGCTCTTGGAGCAGTGGCCACACTGATGGGACATGGACACTACTCTGTAACACGACCCTGTGCAGTATCCCCACAGCCAGGAGCTCTTACTGTTCCCATTTCACAGGTGAAGATGCTGAACCGGGGCCAGAGGACGTGCCTGGTACCCCAAGGTTGGTCGGCAGTGGGCCAGCATGCGCTCCAGGCAGGTAGTGTTCTCTGGAACCCCTGGCTCCCAGAGCGGTTCCCACACCCACACAAACTCAGCAGGGCGATGAAGCACTGGCCCAAGCAGCGCCCAGGGGTAGTTCCCTAGGACACCCGGAGGTGAGTGGTGACGAATAGAGCTAGGGGTGGCGTCTGGGCTGGGCAGAGACCTCCCCCAGCACCTGGCATGTGCCCTGCAGCGGACACGGGCCCCAACACACACTGATGACCGGAGCTCCCTAGGGACAAGACCTGGGGCTGGAGAAGCTTAGAAATTTCCAAGTGGACGGTGGACCACTTCCAGCCCAGTCACCAGGAAACCAGTCTCCTGAGAAAGCTGAGAGACAGGTAGGACCATGGCGCCTGGGAGCCGGCAGCATGTGAGATGAGAAGAGGCCAAGTTCAAGTTGCACTGGGAGGCAATCCCAGGAGTAACTCCCTTAGTCATTACCCTGGGAGCCCGGAATCCCTGGGGACCCCAAGGCTGGCCCCAAGTGTTCTCAGGCCAGGTCCTGCACTCCCCAGGTTGGTATCTCTCTCTGGCCTCAGCAAACTAAGATGTGAAGGCACTGGCCCAACTGGTGCCACTGCCCAAAGCCAGGAGCACGCGCACCTGTCCACAGCACTGTCCAGGCAAACAGCCCCCAGCCCTGGACCAGCTGACTGAAGCTCTGGATCAGCCCCTGTCGACCACCTCAGACCCCTAGGGCCCACTCCAAGGCCTCCTCCCTGCAGCTGGCAGGGCTGGCCTGGAGGATGCCCCACCACCCCCTGCCCACTGCCGCCTCAGGTCGTACAGAAGACTCGTGCAGAGCAGTCTCACCAGCCGAGGAGGACACTTGGTTCCTAAGAACCCTGAGGCTGTTTCCTCTGCCCACGCTGGCCCCAGGGGCCTATTTGACATTCCCATAAGAGGCCCCAGGGTTCCCACATTCCCTGAGCTTAAAGGAAAACCAGGTAAACCCAAATCTGATCATGGCCCAGACTGCTTGCTGGGCTGTTGTCAGAAACATCCCTACAGGACCACAGCTTTTAAAAACACTTTGCAAAGAAGAGAAAGGGAGAGAGAGATGGAGAGCAAGAAGATTTAAAGAAACGTTAGAGAGCAATTAACAGCAATGAATTGGCTTTATCTGAATCCTGATTTGAACAAATTACTTCAAAACATGTATGTGAGACAACTCGGGCAACTTTGACATTACTGAGTATTTGACATTAAAGAATTATTGATTTACTGATTTCTAGATTTGATGATATCTGTTAGGGTTTTTTGATTAAGAGCCTTATCTTTTCCAGACACAGACTGAAATCAGAACCTGATTCAAGGCTCTGCATCCCCAATGAGGAGATGAAACGAGTGGTGCCTGCAGGTGAGTCACTGCTGCCGTTGGGGGTGGTGCTGTGAGGTCTGCTCCACTCCCCTCTCTACTTCTGTACATATTTTTTGGTTTTCTATATTTAAACATTTACATATACACAGCTGGTCCCACCCCAAGCTTCCTTGCAGCTCTGCATCTGAGAATCTACCATCTAACCACTACCTATGTGAGCCGACTCCATCCTGCTACAGGGGACGAGGGTGAAGGCAGGCCCAGGGCCACCCTTCATGCCCCCACACCTCCCCCAGCCCAGGATCTTCTGTGGCAGGTGCATGTCTAATGCTTGGCCTTATCATCGGCACTCCTGCCAGCCCTCCCCCACCCCAGGATCCTCCGTGGTCACAGGTGCACGTCTAACACTTGGTTCCATCATCAGCACTCTGCCAGCCCTCGCCAGGAATGGGCAGTTGGTGGGAGGCTTTACATGGCACTTTCATCCTCCAAAAGCTCTGAGAGTTCGTTGCTGTTTTCACAGCCCCTCGGGGGAGGAAACTGAGGTTTCATGGCATTTGATCATTTGCCAAGGTCACACAGAACCAATAAAGGTGAGCAGACACCGGGTGGGCATACTGCAGCCTTGGGCGTGTGCAGAGTCCCCTCTTCTGTGCTCCTCCGGGCCGGACCACGGGTCCCCAAGCCCAGGCTGACCAGGAGGGGGGCTTCCAGGCAGCGGGAGAGAACTGCTGATCGCCGGGGAAAGAGACGGAGGAAAGCAATCCCTGAAATCCCACTGCCAGGTAGGCAAGTGTTTGGGGAGGTCCACAAAGGCAGCTTACAGGATGACAGCGGCCCGGGGTGGGGAGGGCGGGTCCATGACAGCTGGTGTGAGCGAAGGGGCTCACCGCGCCGGTGCACCAGAACCAGCAGGGCTGAGGGCACTGACACA
The DNA here is from genome assembly GCF_054371585.1 of Giraffa tippelskirchi. Lineage (NCBI taxonomy): Eukaryota > Metazoa > Chordata > Mammalia > Artiodactyla > Giraffidae > Giraffa > Giraffa tippelskirchi. The sequence continues at coordinate 94,493,273 of NC_137280.1, read as the reverse complement.
GGAGGGTCCACAGACACCAAGGCTGACACCGCCTCTCTCCCTCCTCCCTACACCCCCACACTCACACACACACCACAGTTGTTTCTGGAAGACTGGTTATAGTAGTTACTTCAAGGAAGTAGGCTGGAGAGAAGACTTCAAACCCTTGCAACCTGCATCTATCACCTTTGTAGTCACAGGAAGAGGAAAACTTTTAAAAAGTGTTAAGGAAAGCAGTGCACCGTGGGCTCCAAACCATGGACTCTGGGATCTGAGACAGCTCAGATGTTGAAAACAGCTCTGCTGCTGCCTTGCTGTGTGACATTGGACCTGCCACTCTACCGCTCTGAGCCTCGGTGAGAGGAGGGAAAAAATTCCCAGGGTTCTGGGTGCACAAGGGCAGGCGGGAAGAGAGGCTGTGATGTTGGCCAGCACCTCGGTGTGGTGTGGTGTGGTGGCCATCAGACTGCCCAGGAGATCAGGAGGCCACCCAGCAAGTGAATGTGGGGACCGCCAGGGCTGGGCGCAGGGGACATGGTCATCTTGTATGGAAACAAGTGCCCTCATGCTGGAAGTTAGCTTCGGTTATCTGGAGTCCTAACAATCTAACACCAGCAGGAGTGGGAAAGGAGCCAGCAACATGAGCACACATGTAAAATGGTAATCTGATGAAGAAACTTGGACAAAAATGATCAAAAAGAGGAAAGGACGAAGCATGGGGTAAGCCCATGGGCACTTGGAACTCAAGGGGACCCAGCCAGGTGTCCTTGGTCTCCTCCCTGGGCCTCCCTGCCCCCGTATAAGATGCCTCCACCCTCAGTGCTGTTGCAAAGAGACACAAGAGTCAGATATGCAAAGATGCAAACAACCTCTCAACCCGGAACTGAGCCAGTCTGACCCCAAGAGAGCACCCGGGCTGATATGGACAAGCCCCTCACTACTGCCTCTACTCTGGGGGGTGACCATGCAAATAACTCAGTGACACCTCTTCTCTGGCTCATTCGCTCTTTGGAGGCATTTCTCTCCCGGGCTCCACATCTGCCCTCTAGGAAACACAGATGCTTCTGGAGTCCCATGCAGAGGATGCTACAGGGAAAAACTGAGCATACGGCTGGCTGACAGCCCCCTGACCTTCCTTGGTCTCCTCACACAACATGCCCTCTGTCCTGACACCTCAGTGATCCACCAGCAAGGCCAGGCCCCCGGGATCTGCCAGCAAGGTCCTCAACGCAGGGCACAGGCTGCCCACCTCCTGAGCCCAACACGGCCGCAAAGAGCCAGGGAGTCAAGGGGCTGTGTGGAGCAGGCGGTCGCCCTACTGGCCCCTGGGGTCGAGGGCCTAATCACTCAAGACTCGCCCTCATCTGCCATCTCAGTTCAAACTGAGGTCAGGTGGGGAACGCCCGAGCAGTCACCACCAGCAACCTGGACACCCAGAGCCGCGTACCCTCTGGGGGATGTGAAGGAGGACCTAGGGGCTCAGTACTGCCCACAACAGGCCCTGGCCCCCCAGCACAAGCCAGCAGGAATGTCAAAGACATGCCTCTGAGGGCTTCCGGCTCAGAAGCTGGCCTCGCGGTTTCATCTTACTTTAAAAAAAAAAAAACAAAAACCTCTTTCTGAAGAAAACCACGCAAGCTGCCTAATAAAATGTACTAAGACACCCCTTTCTGTGACTTCAGTTAACGGCATTGGAGAGAAGTCATGGAAAGTTAGTGATGGTTAGGGCTCAGTGTCCAAGAATAGCCTGTTGTGGGGGCGGGCTGGAGGGCAGGGAGGATGTCTAATATTAGCAGAAAACAACTGGAATAAATGTCTTCGTGTTTTACGTCTCTGAAAATTGGGCTGTCTCCTGAAGTCAGCATGCACTCTTTTTAAACACAGGTTTTTTTTGTTATTTGTTTATTTTTTGGCTGTACTGGGTCCTTACTGCTTTGTGTGGGCTTTTCTCTAGTTGCAGTGACTGGGGGCTTCTCTTCGCAGTGGCTTCTCTTGTTGCGGAGCACGGGCTGTAGGTGTGTAGACTTCAGCAGTTTTGGTGCGAGGGCTTAGTTGCTCTGAGGCATGTGGGAATCTGGTTCACTGACCAGGGATCGAACCCATGTCCCCTGCACTGGGAGAAAGATTCTTAACCACTGGACTGCCAGGGAAGTCCCCAGCACACACACTTGACGTGTTTCTCTTTCTCCCCGCCAAGTATGTTGTTAAGTTGACAGTACATCTCACGGTGAAGGGAGGCAGAGACCAGAGGAAATGGGGTCAAAGTCAGCTTCGGGAAAGATTTCACAGTCCAAACAGCCCAGCTGAGGGTTCGACACCCACGTGTGACGAGGCCAGCGTTCATTCCCCAACAGACATCGCAGGGCACAGGCAGGGGCCGCCAGCCAATGTGAGATGCAGGAAATGACAGAGCAGGAGTCTCTGAACTTAACCCCTTGTCTCCACCTTATCGCTGACTCTCTTCTCCACCCTCTGGTTTCACCAATCACTCCAAACCAGAAACCCAGGACCAAGGGACAACCAGCTTTAATTTGAAAAAAAATAAGATCAGCTCCCCTACACCTGCTCACAGCCGAGGCCAAGCCCCCAAGTGCCCCTCTCATGTGACCCCTAGACACCGACTCTGCTTCCCTAGGACACAGACAGGTACTTCCAGCCGCTGAGTTCCTCCCAGGAGGAGCCGGGTGTGCCCTGCCATGTGACTGTGCTACCGCAAGACAACCTGGGACAGGAGCAGGAGAAGCACCTTGGCAAGGCCACAAGACCTCATGTCCAAAGAGGCAGATGGACCTAGAGGTCACAGAGATCGATGCCTCACTGAAGGTCTAGAGCACACCCACCTACCACACACAGACCTGAGAGGCCATTTTTTAAAATTTATTTATTTTAAGCTGTGCTGGGCCTTCGTTGCTGCTCATGGGCTTTTCTCTAGTTGTGGTGCAAGGGCTTCTCAACGCAGTGGCTTTACATGTTGCAGCTCTCAGGCTCTACAGCACAGGCGTAGTAGTTGTGGTGCACAGGCTTAGTTGCTCCGCAGCATGTGGGATCTTCCCAGACCAGGAATCAAAGCCCTGTCCCCTCAATGGCAGGCGGATTCTTAACCACTGGACTGCCAAGGAAGCCCCCCTGAAAGGCCTCTTACACGGCAAATGTGATGACTTCAACACAGCCTTGGTGATGCCTCCGAGGCTCCCCAACGTGTTCACCCCTCCCTTCTGAAACCGCGTCCCCCACCTTCACCAGGAAGGGCGTCTTCCCATCGGCTCTGCCCCACTGACTCCACCACCCACAAGGCTCTCAGCGAGCCTGGCTTCCTAAAGGGAACTTTCCTGCATCACCCCTTCTCAGTGGGTTCCTGTGATGGAGGAGCGCCCGTGTCCCCGGCTTCAGAGCACCGAGGACTCATGGTGCAGACCTCACTGCCCTCAGCCCTGCTCATCCAGCGCCTGTCATCTCTCATCTCTCATCCCCATCGGTCCGGGAGCCCACCACACGTGGGTCTGGATCCACTTTGGTCCTTTCTGTGTCCCAGATTTGTAAATATCTGCTGCATGGATAAATCAAAGAAAATAAATCAGGGGAAAAAAGAAGAGAAGCAATTTCCCCTCCTCTCGGTAAATAAACTTTCCTAAAAACCCCCAACTGCCAAGAATAAATGACCACGGCGCCCCCTGCTGATGCCATCTTACTACAGGCAATTTCCTCTGCCTCTCTGAACAGATGTTTCAGAGCAGGCTGCCAGGGGTGGGCTGCAAAGACAAGCTCGTGGCTTTTTAGATGCCCTGTGCCAGACCCAGAGCATGACCATAAAAGAGAAAACAACGAGAAACTGGACTATCAAAACGTAAAGCTTTTGTTGGGCAAGATATACTGTTCAGAGAATGAAAAGACAAACCACAGACTTGGAGAAAATATTTATAAATCACATACCGGATGAAGAATTTGTATCCAGAGTACTGTATATAAAGAACTATTCAAACTCGACAGTAAGGAAAAAAACTAACCCAATTTTTTAAAGAAGGCAAAAATTCTGAACAGCCCACTTCATTTGTCCAAAGAAAATATATGAGTTTCGAATAAATACATGAAAAGATGCTCACAGTCATCAGCCATCAGGGAAATGCAAATCAGAACCTAATGAGGCACCAATTATTATACTTCATGTCCACCAGGATGGCAACAATCAGAGAGATGAAAGGTGCGGGCCGGAACGTGGAGAAACTGGAACCTCGGCTGCGGCGGGCAGCAGCGTAAAATGGTTCGGCCCCTGGGGAACACGACCTGGCAGCTACTCAAGTTACGGGCTTCCCTAGTGGAGCAGACAATAAAGAATCCACCTGCCATGGGTTTAGAGAAGGGAATGGCAAACCACTTCAGTATTCCTGCCTACAGAATCCCATGGACAGAGGAGCCTGGAGGGCTACAGTCCACGGGGTTGCAAAGAGTCAGACACGACTGAGCGACTAACACACACACACACACACAAAGTTAAAAACAGGATTAACCGAAAGACCCAGCAATTCCATTCTTAGGTACATGCCCAAGAGAAATGAAAGCATATGTGCACAGGAAAACTTGCATACAAAATAGCAAACAGGTGGCAACAACCTGAATGCCCTTTTTTTTTTTTTTTTTCTGAATGCCCATTAACTGACGAATGGATACACAATACATGGTCCATTCTGAATGGAATAAATTCAGCCATAAGAAGGAATGAAGCACTGACACACGCCACAGTGCGGATGAACTTTGAAAACATTACAGTGAATAAAAGCAGCCAGTCACAAAAGGCCATAAAGTGTAGGATTCTATTGATACGAAATGTCCAGAACAGGCAAATCCAGGGACAGAGAGTGGATCAGTGGTTGCCAGGGGCTGGGGGAGGAGTGAATGGCGAGTGACTGCTCATGGGGGAGATGGAAATGTTCTGGAACTAGTGGTGATGGCTACACAGCTCTGACTATACTGAAAACCAATGAGGGGCTGCTCTGACAGTCCAATGGTTAAGACTCTGCACTTCCACTGCAGGGGGAATGGGTTTGATCCCTTGTCAGAGAACTAAGATCCCACGTGTCACACAGCATGACCAAAAACAAACAAAAGCATCAGAAAAAAAAAAAAATGAAATGTACACATTAAATGGATGAACTATACTGCACATAAATTAGACCTCAATAAAGCTATCAATGGCTTCCCTGGTGGCTCAGATGGTAAAGAATCCTCCTGCAATGCAGGAGACCCAGGTTCAATCTCTGGGTTGAGAAGATCCCCTGGAGAAGGGAACGGCTATCCACTCCAGTATTCTGGCCTGAAGAATTCCATGGAGTGAATAGTCCACGGGCTCACAAAGACTCAGACAGAACTAAGCGACTTTCACTTTACTTTTAAAGCTATAAGGAGAGATACTACTACATGCCCATTGGAAAGGCAAAGAGACAACTGACGTTACCAAGCGCTGAGCAGCAAGACCGCTCCTCCACTGCTGGTGAGGGTGCCAAGTGGCAACCACAAAATTGAACATACCTGTGCTATGTCAGCCCGCAATTCCCCTCCTGGGAATTTACCCAAGGGGGCTGAAAATTTATGTCCACACAAAAACCTGTCTGCAAATGTTTATGGCAACTTTATTCTTAATCACCAAGAACTGGAAACAACCCAGATGTCCCCCAACCAGCAAATGGATAAACAAATGCAGTATTATCCACACAATAAAGAGGACTGGACTATTCATTCATGTGACGCCATGGATGGATCTTAAGTACATCTCGCTAAGTGAAAGAAACCAGACACAAAGGGCTACATATTGCATGTGTCTATTTATGTGACATTCTGGAAAAGGCAAAACGCAAGGATGGAAAACAGATGAGCAGTTTTGAGGGACCGAGGGTGGGGGCAGGAGCTGACTTCAAAGGGACAGCAGGAGGGGGTCTGGGGAGGGGGGTCGGTTCTGTGTGGTGACGTCATGGTGGATACATGACTATCATGTCAAAACCCAGAATGAACTTCACTGAAGACAAACTCAAATGATAATAATCATAACCAGATGGGTGGGGGGAGGGAACCCAGGACAGAGCACAGACGATGACTGATGAACCTAAGTGTACACAAGTGTGCGACACAAGCATACCTACAGCACTGGAGGAAAAAAGAGATGTCACAGAGAACTCTCAACGGATACTGCGGGTGGAAGACAGAAAGAACTGCAAGCAGACACCATACTCTTACTTCTCACAGGAATACTACTTCAAGAGTCTCAAACAGCTTTCCAGACATATTAAGGTTAAACAAGCAACCAACTATATTGCATGGAGGGAGAGCCAGGGGTCTCCCTTCAGAGAAACAAGTTAAAATAAATAACAGGCTGGGGTGGGGGGTGATGCTAGGATGAACTCGGGGTGCTGGGCTGGAGTTGAGGCATTGGTATGAACTGACATTTACTACGTAGACAGAGAGATGAGCATAGCTGGGGCAGCTAGTACACAGGCATACACTTCCCAGATCTGTCATCTGAGGGACCTAAAAGCACTGATGCCCCAGGAGCAATGAACACATTTTGCTCCCAGATCTTCGTTTTGAAATATGTCCTCCAATAAAAGGGACCAAGTTCTAGTGCTTAGTCGTTCAGTCATGTCCACCTCTTTGCAACCCCATGGAATGCAGCCTGCCAGGCTCCTCTGTCCATGAGATTTCCCAGACAAGAACACTGGAGTGGGTTTCCCTGATGGCTCAATGGGTAAAGAATGTGCCTGCAATGTAGAAGACACAGGAGATGCAGATTCGATCACAGGGTTGGGAAGATGCCCTGGAGGAGGAAAAGGAAGCAAGGCTCCTTGGAAAAAGGGCCGATTCTAGGGCTGGGGCAGGGAAAAACCAAGATGTGCCAGGAGCATTTCTGTGGTGCCAGAAAGTGAGGAAGCACCCCCAAGACATGGGGACATGATGAGAAGGCACAGGGGCCAGCGGAAGGGGCACCCACCTGCCGGGGGCCACAAGCTGAACCATGAACCGAGTGATGATAGACCTGGATTATAACCCATCCCCCAAGCCCATAAGCACTCATGAATCCATACTGACATAAATAAATGGCTGAATAAATCAATGCATGTACAAGGGCTGCTGCTGCTGCTGCTGCTAAGCTGCATCAGTCGTGTCTGACTCTGTGCGACCCCATAGACAGCAGCCCACCAGGCTCTGCCATCTTTGGGATTCTCCAGCCAAGAACACTGGAGTGGGTTGCCATTTCCTTCTCCAATGCATGCAAGTGAAAAGTGAAAGTGAAGTCGCTCAGTCGTGTCCAACTCTTAGCGACCCCGTGGACTACAGCCTACGAGGCTCCTCCGTCCATGGGATTTTCCAGGCAAGAGTACTGGAATGGGTTGCCATTGCCTTCTCCGTGTACAAGGGACAACTACCTTACATGATAATTCCAGCTGATAAATGCAGAAGGAATGAGTGAGATGGGAATCACCATGGAACACCACTAATAGAGGCTAAAACTAGTGGATGGGACTTGAATAAGAAACAAGTGAGGTTTCCCTCGTGGCTCAGTCATAAAGAGTCTGGCTGCCAATGTAGGAGACACGGGTTCCATTCCTGATATGAGAAGATCCCACACACTGCAGGGGAGCTAAGCCCATGCACCACAACTATTAAGGCCTGTGCTCTGGAACCTGGGAGCTGCAACCATGGAGCCCACATGCCGCAACTACTGAAACCCACACACCCTAAAGCCCATACTCCACAAGAGAAGCCACCGCAATGAGAAGCTCATGTACCACAACTAGGGAGTAGGCTCAACTCGCCGCAACTAGAGAAAAAGCCTGGGCAGCAACAAAAACCCAGCACAGCCAAAAATAAATAAATAATTTTTTAAAAAAAGAAGCAAGAACCTGCATAGTTTTAAATGCAGGAAGTACTACACCAAAGTTAATTTTCTTTGTTCTGATCCTGTGCGATGGTCCTGTAAGATGTTAACTCAAGGGGGAGCTGGGTGTGGGTACACAGGAGCTCTCCGTATGATCCCTGCAACCCTTCTGTGTTCCTAAAGTTTCTAACATTATTTCAGAATTAAAAGTTGAAAACAACAGTCATGACTATGAGCCAGTCCATCCTGGTTGGGTTCTCAAAGATCCTTATGTATATTTGGAGCAACCTGAATTTGCAAATCTACCTCTTACTCTGACTGTGGATTTTATGGAACCAAAAGACTTACAAAGTCTTTCTGATAAAATCTATTATCCAAACTGAGATGCAGAGTAAGTATAATACCAAACTTCAAAGACATAGTATTTTTAAAAGGGAGGTAAAGTAGCTTACTGATTTTAAAACACTGATTACACAAGCTGAACTGGTAATATTTTGGATATATGATATAGGGTTAAATCAGTTACAGTATTAAAATTAATTTCACTGATTCTCAACCTTTCTTAATGTGCCTACTAAAAAGCTTCTATCACATACATGGCTTACATGTTTCACTGGACAGCCAGGACACAAGATACAATTCACTTGTTGGAACAAGAAAGGCTTCAAGGACCTCATGCTACTTCGGGGACAATGAACAGATAATCGGAGGAGCACTTCAGCAAGACTCTGTTCCTTTAATTGGTCTTTGGAGACTTTACTTGTCCTGGACACGCTGCCTCGTCCAGGCATGTTCTCCCAGGCCACAACCAACACCCCCAATCACTTTTCAAAGGAACAACTCAGCCACAGCTACAAGCTGTGGGTCGTAGCCCACCAGCTACAAGCCCCTGGACTATAGCCCATCAGCTACAAGCTACGACTTTTCTGGGTCAACATGTGATCAGAGGGCAACCGACTGGATCCCCCTGAACAAGCTCAAACTCCCAACACAAAGAAGTTCACATCACACATTCATTCTGTCATAGCAAATTTTGTCAGCATTTAAAAACAGGCACTTGCGACTTACCTGGTGGTTCAGCAGCTAAGACTCCACACTCCCAATGCAGGGGACCCGGGTTCCATCCCTAGTAGGGGAACTAGATCCCACACGCCACAACTAGGAACTCACACACCACAACTGAAAGATCCTATATGCTATGATGAAGACGGATGATCTTTGTGCTGCAACTAAGAGCCAGCACAGACAAATAAATAAAGATATTAAAAATAAATAAAAAATAAAAACAGCACCTATCCAGGATTCACAAAGAACTCTTACATCTCAACAACAAAAATAAAATGGGCAAAGGACGTGAATAGACACGTCTTCAAAGAAGATATACAAATGATCAACAAGCACATGAAAAGACGCTTTGCATTATTAGTCACCAGGGAAATGCAAATCAAAACCATGATGACATGCCACGCGACACACACAAGGACGGAGGTAATTCTAGAAGTTATTAATAGGGAATTCCCCAGTCCAGTGGTTCAGAGGACGCCACTGCAGGGGACATGGGTTCGATCCCTGGTCAGGGAACTAATCAAAGTTATTAAATAAAAACAGGAAATAAGGGTTGGTGAGGATGTAGATAAATTGGAACCCTCAAACACTGCTGGTAGAAATGTAAAATGGTTCAGCCATTGTGGAGAACACTTTGGTGGTGTCTCAAAAAGTTAAATATAGAACACCATGACCCAGCTACTCCACTCCCAGGTGTAAACCTAAATAAACTGAACACTGGTTTTCAAACAAGTACCTGTACACGTGTTCACAGCAATGCTATATCAGAGCAGCAGGTGACTCTCAACAGCCAGCTTGATTCAGAAATAGCCCAAATGTCCTCCAACAGAAGAAAGGAGACAAATCATGGTACAGCCACAATTACTCAGCCATGTATGTATGTATGTGTGCTCACTCATGTCCAACTCTTTGTGACCCCCTGGACTGTAGCCCACCAGGCTCCCCTCCATGGGATTTCCCAGGCAAGAATACTAGGGTGGGTAGCCATTTCCTCCTTCAGGGAAACTTTCTGACCCAGGGATCAAACCCACATCTCCTACATTGGCAGGCAGATTCTTTACCACTGAGCCAACAGGGAAACCCATTCAGCCACGAAAGGAATGAAATTTTGATACAGGACATTGTGGGTGAACTCACAGTTATACAGCCAGACATGGAAGGTCACGTGGAGAACAACTGTTTAGTGGACATGGGTGAATGTCTTGGGACTAGATGCAGATGGTCGCTGCCCAACACTGTGAATGCCATTGACTTGCTCACTTAAAAATGGTTAATTTTATGTTATGTGAATTTCACCTCAATTAAAAAAAAAAAAAAAAGGTGTGTGGGGGTGAGTGAACTGACACACAGGCTGTACCACCAGGTTTCTTGACAGACAACAGCTGCCCCTCCAGAATCAATCTGGCTCATCCTTTTAGGCACCTGCTCAACAAATATTTATCAAGTACAAGTGCTGTCTCTTTGCCAAAGGCTGGTAGACACATTGAACACAACTGGTAGGGCCCTGCCCCAGAGAACTGACCTTCCAGTGATAGAGTCAGGCACTGGACAAGCAGACCTGTGTTCATTCTGGTCCTGGGGAAGGGGGAGGGAGAGCACTCCAGGAGAAAAACTAAGGTCAGATCTGAAGGTCAGAGCAGACCCCTGGATTCTCCCATGTCATAACAGTGTAACCCTGGGCAGGCTCACCATTCGAGCCTTCCATCTTCCCATCTATGAAATGGGACCATGGGACTGACTCTTCTATGGGACTTGTGAGGGTTGGAGGAGCTGTCAGGGAACATGCCTAACATAGCCATTGGCCTATTATCATCCATACTTTTCCCCAAGGTGTAAAATTATCTGAGGCGCAGCAACATTATAAGTAATACTGCTCAACATTTATAACATCTCAGTAAGTGCAGAAGAACCATATAACAAAATTCAACACCCGTCTGTTATTTAAAAAAAAAAAAAAATTCAACAAACTAGAAATAGAAGACATAAATGAAAAGCCCATAGTAGACATCATACTCAACAGCAAAACACTGAAAACGTTCCTGATCTTAGAGGATGCCCTTTAAGAAAGGATGCCCACTTTCACCACTTTTATACAACACCTAGGAAGTCATAGCCAGAACATCAGGCAAGAAAAAGAAAGAAAGGAAGGGAGGAAGGAAAACAGAGAAGGGAGGGAGAGAAGGGAGGAGGCAATAAGGAAGGAAGAAAAATTGGAAACAAAGAAGTAAAACTATCTCTGATCACAGATGATATAATATTATATGTAAAATTCCTAGATTACACACACACACAAAAAACTGTTAGAACCAATAAGCAAATCAGCAAAGTTATAAGATACAAAATCAACACACAAGAAATCAGCCACAGTTCTATACGCTAACAACGAACAATGTGAAAAGGAAATTAAGAAAACAATTTCACTTAAAATAGCATCAAAAAGAATAAAATACTTATAAATTAACCAAGGAAGATTTGTACAATGAAAACTATAAAACATTGCTGAAAGAAATTAAAGACAAATGCAAAGATATCCCATGATCACGAATTTAGAAAAATTCATATTGTTAAAATGTCCATACTGCCTAAAGTGATCGAGGGATTCAATGCAATCCCTAACACAATCCCACAACTTTTTCTTTTTTTTTTTTGGCAGAAATAGAAAACTCTACCCCCCAAATCACATGAAATCTCAAGGGACTTCAGTGAGTCAAAACAATCTTGAAAAATATTGGGAAAACTGGGAAAACTTACACTTAACTGATTTCAAAACTTACTACAGAATGGAGAGCCCAGAAATAAGCCCACACATTTATGGTAAATAAATCTACCACAAAGGAGGCAAGAATATACAATGGAGAGAAGTCAGTCTCTTCAGTGAAGTGATGCTGGGAAAACTGGACAGCTACATGTCAAAGAATGAAATTAGAACATTCTCTAACACCACATACAAAAATAAACTCAAAATGGACTAAAGATCTAAATGTAAGACTATAAACCATAAAACTCCTAAAGGAAAGCATAGGCAGAACACTCTTCGACATAAATTGCAGCAGTTATTTTTTTGATTTGACTCCTAAAACAAAGGAAATAAAAGCAAAAATAAACAAATGGAACCTATTTAAACTTAAAAGCTTTGCACAGCAAAGGAAACCATCAACAAAATGGAAAGACAACCTACTGAATGAGAGAAAATATCTGTAAATGATATGACTGAGGAGTTAATATCCAAAACATATAAACAGCTCACACAACTCAACATCAGAAAAACAAGTAACTCAATTATAAAATGGACAGGAGACCTGAATAGACATTTTTCCAAAGGGGACCTGCAGATAGCCAACAGGCACAAGAAAAGATGCTCAGCAACATTAATCATTAGAGAAATGCAAATTAAAACCACAATGAGGGACTTTCCTGGTGGTCCAGTAGTTAAGATTTCACCTTCCAATGCAGGGGACACAGGTTAGGTCTCTGGTTGGCAAACTAAGATCCCACATGCCATGGAGCACCTAAGCTCACATGCCACAGTTAGAGAAACCCTCACGCTGCAACTAGAGAAGCCTGTGTACCAAAATGAGAGAAAGCCTGCGTGCCACAACAAAGACCCAGCCCAGCCAAAAAAAAAAAACAAAAAACCAGCCCTGCAATGAGATAGCACCTCATACCTGTCAGAATGGATATCATCAGAACGAACACAAATAATGAATGTGGCTGACTATGTAGATAAAAGGGATCCCTTGTACACTGTTGGTGGGACTGTATATTGGTACAACCACTGTGGAAAATAGTATGGAGGTTTCTCAAAAAACTAAAAACAGAACTACTATATGACCCAGCAATCCCACTCCTGAATATATATTTTAAAAAAAACTAATTCAAAAAGATACATGTACCTCAATGCTCATAGCAGCACTATTTTCAGTTGCCAAGATATGGAAGCAATCATCAACAAATGGATGGATAAAGAAGATGTGGCATATACAGATACACACTTACATACACATACCATGGACTACTACTCAACCATAAAAATGAACAAAACTTTGCCATTTGCAACAATACAGATGGACTTGGGGGACACTACGCTGAAATAAGTCAGACAGAGAAAGACAAACACTGTATGATATCACTCATACGTGGAATCTGAAAAATAAACCAGTGAATACAACAAAAAGGATACAGAGATACAGAGAACAAACTAGTTGTTACCAGTGAGAAGAGTAAAGAGAGGAGGGGCAAGATAGGGATGGGAGTTAAAGAGGTACACACTACTGCTATGAAGAGAGATTACACAAAACAGGGAATACAGTCAACATTTTATAATAGCTGAAAATACAGTGTAGCCTTTAAAAACTGTGAATCATTATGCTGTACACTTGTAACTTATTTAATATTGTCCTTCAGCTACACTTCAATTAAAATTTTTTAGAAAAATATTACAAAGCTATGGTAATTGAAACAGTGTGGTACTGGGCATAAAGACAGATATACAGACCAATGGAATAGACCAGAAAGCCCAGAAATAAATTCTCATATATGTGGTCAAATGATTTTCAATAAGGGCATCAAGACTATTCAATAGGAAAAGGACAAGTCTTCTCAACAAATAGTGCTGGGAAAACTGGATATCCACATTCAAAACAATGAAGTTCAGTGGGGTGGGATGGAGGCTCGAGAGGGAGGGGGTATGGGTATCTTTATGGCTGATTCCCACTGGTATACAGCAGACACCAACACAACATTGTAAAGTAATTATACTCCCATTAAAAATTAAAATTAAAAAAAAAATGAAGTTCAGCCTTTAGCTAATACCATATCCAAAAATTAACTCAAAATGGACCAAGTATCTAAATGTAACAGCCAAAGCTATAAAATTCTTAGAAGAAAACACAGGGCCCAAGTTTCACAATATTGGATTTGATAATGATTTCTTTCCACATGGTTCGAAAGAAATCACTTTGGTTTTTCCACTAGTCACGTATGGATGTGAAAGTTGGACCATAAAGAAGGCTGAGCACTAAAGAATTGATGCTTTTGAACTGTAGTGTTGGAGAAGACTCTTGAGAGTCCCTTGGACGGCAAGGAGATCAAACCAGTCAATCCTAAAGGAAATCAATCCTGAATATTCATTGGAAGGACTGATGCTGAAGCTGAAGCTCCAATACTTTGGCCATCTGATGCAAAGAACTGACTCATTAGAAAAGACCCTGATGCTGGAAAAGACTGAAAGCAGGAAGAGAAGGGGAGGACAGAGGATGAGATGGTTGTATGGCACCATCGACTCAATGGACATGAGTTTGAGCAAGCTCCGGGAGATGGTGAAGGACAGGGAAGCCTCGAGTGCTGCAGTGCAGCACAAAGAGTAGGACACAACTGAGTGACTGAACAACAACAAATGATATCTTGGATATGACACCAAAGGTACAGGCAAAAAAAGGAAAAATAGGCAAACTGGACTTCATGAAAATTAAAACCTCTTATGCAAGGTAAATGACCAACAGAGTGAAAATGTAATCCACAGAATGCAAGAAAATACTTACAAATCATATATACGATAATGGATTACTACCCAAGATAAACGGAGAATGCCTAAAACTCAATAACAACAAAACAACCAAGAATTTCCCTGATGGTCCAGTGGTTAAGACTTCACACTCCCAATGCAGGAGGCACAGGTTCAATCCCTAGTCAGGGAACTAAGATCCCGCACGCCATGTGGGGCAGCCAGGAAAAAAACAAAACAAACACTCCAATTCAAAAACAGGCAAACAGCTCAAATAGATGTTTTTCCAAAGAAAATATACAGATGCCCAATAAGCAGATGAAAAGATGCTCAACATCACTAATCATCAGAGAAAGCAAGTCAGAACCACAATGAGGGAATTCCCTGGTGGTCCAGTGCTTAGGGTCCAGGTTTGATCCCTGGTCAGGGAACTAAGATCCTACAAGCTGCATGGCATAGTCAACAACAAAAACCCACAATGAGATACCACCTCACACTCATTATTATGGATACTGTCAGAAAAAGAGAGAAAGCAGCAAGTGTTGACAAGGATGTGGAGAAACTGGAGCCCCTGTGTACTGCTGGTGAAATGTGAAACGGTGCAGCTGCTATGGAAAACAACATGGTGGTTCCTCAAAAAATTAAAACAGATTCACTACATAATCCAGCAACTCTACTTCTGGGTGTGTACCCCAAAGAACCGAAAGCCTACAACACGGTAAACCAACTATACTTCAATCAAAAAGTTAAATTAAAACTTTAAAAAAGAACCGAAAGCAGGGTATCAAAGAGATATTTGTTTACTTGTGTTCAAAACAGTGTTATTCTCAGTAGCTAAAACATGGAAGCAACCCAAATGTCCAAGATAGATGAGTGGATATGCAAAATGTGCTCCATCCATACAATGGAATATTGTTCAGCCTTAAAAAGGAATGAAACACTGACACACAACACAGTATGGATGAACCATGAAGTAAGCCAAACACAAAGGACACATATTGTTACAATTCCACTTACATGAGGTACCTATGATAGGCACATTCATAGCGACAGAAAGTAGAATACAGGTAACCAGGGACTGAGGGTAGGAGAAGTTATTATTTAATTGGCAGTTTTATTTGGGATGATTAGAAAGCTCTGGAAACAGCCATAGTGGCTGCAAACCATTGTGCTTTTTTTTTTTTTTACTTTTTTGGATGAATTTTTTATTGTGATAAAATATACATAAAACTTAACATTTTAAACTTTTTCAGGTGTACAATTTGGTGGCATGTAGTATATTCATGATGTTGTGCAACCATCATCGCTATCCATTTCCAGAGAGTTCTCATCATCTGAAACAAAAACTGTGTATCCATCAAAAAATAATTCCCCGGATAAAGAAAATGTGGTACCTATCTACAATGGAATATTACTCAGCCACAAAAAAGAATGAAATAATACCATTTGCAGCAACATGAATGGACCTAGAGAGTGGCATGCTAAATGAAGTCAGATAGAGAAAGAAATATATGACATCTCTTATATGTGGAATCTAAAAAGAGACAATAAAAATGAACTTACAAAACAGAGACTCACAGACTTAGAGAATGAACTTATGGTTGTGGGAGGGAGGGATAGTTAGGGAGTTTGGGATGGACATGTACACACTGCTATATTTAAAATGGAAAACCAACAAGGATCTCCTGTATAGCACATGGAACTCTGCTCAATGGTTTATGGCAGCCTGGATGGGAATGGGGTTTGAGGGAGAATGGATACATGCATATGTATGCCTGAGTCACTTTGCTATTCACCTGAAACTATTACAACAAATGTTAATCAGCTATACCCCAATACAAAATTAAAAAATAATAATAATTTCCCAAGTCCCTAGTAACCACTATTCTGCTTTCTGTCTCTGTGAATTCACCTATTCTAGAAACTTTACACAAGTGGAATAACATAGTATTTATCCTTTAGTGTCTGGCTTACTTCACATTATGTACATTCTTAATGACACTGAATTACACTTTAAAATGGCTTCAATGATAAATATTATGTTACAGATGGACTTCCCTGGTAGCTCAGCTTGGTAAAGAATCCGCCTGCAATGTGGGAGACACCAGCTCAATTCCTGGGTCGGGAAGATCTCCTGGAGAAGGGATAGGCTACTCACTCCAGTATTCTTGGGCTTCTCTGGTGGCTCAGATGGTAAAGAATCCACCCGTAATGCAGGAGACCTGGGTTCAATCCCTGGGTTGGGAAGATCCCCTGGAGGAGGGCAAGGCAACCCACTCCAGTATTCTTCCCTGGAGAATCTCCATGGACAGAGGAGCCTGGCAGGCTACAGTCCATGGGGTCACAAAGAGTCAGACACAACTGAGCGACTAAGCAGCAGCAGCATGCTACAGATAAATATTATGTTACAAATACAAATGACAAAATCAAACCAAACTACATCCAAATCAAGAACTTTTGCTCTTTGCAGGACACTAAGAGATTAAGTGATTGAGAAGACATGCCATAGACCAAGAAAATATCTGTAAAATCAAAGTTTGACAAAGGAGTGATATCCAGAAATATAGAGAACTCTTACAAACTCATTAATAAGGAAGGAGACATCCAAAATTTTAGAAAATGGTCAGATACTTTGAACAGACACCTCCTCAAAGAAGTTAAAGGCAAATAAGCATATGAAAATATGCTCAATGCCATAAGTCATAAGGGAAAAGTCCAGAACCAGATGGTTTCACTGTTAAACGTTACCAAACATTCAAAGAATTAAGACCAATTCTACTCAAACTCTTCCAAAAACAGAAGAGGAAGGAATACTTCCTAACACATTCTGTGAAGCCAGTACTACCCTCACACCAGAGCCAGACAAAAATACTGTAAGAAAACTACAGATCAATACTCCATGTGAATATAAAATTGTCAAAATAACAGCACACCAAATCCAACAGCACATTAAAAAAATCATGTATATAATTAAGTGGAAGTTTATTCCAGGAATGATAGTCAATGTAATACACCACAGTACTAAAATAAAGGGGGAAAATTCACATGATTATGTCAACAGAGGTAGGAAAAAGTGTTTGAAAAACACTTTCATGAAAACACTCAGTAAACTGGGAATAAAAGGGGACTTTCTTAATCTGATAAAGGGGATTTATGAAAAATCCACTGCTAACATCATACTTGATTAAAAAAAAAAGACTGAACATTTTCCCTCTAAGTCAGGAACAAACTAAGAAAGACCATGTTTGTTTGACATTACTATTCAACACTGTACTGAAGCCCTGGCCAGGGCAATGAGGCAAGAAAAAGAAAAAAGATGTCCAAATACCAAAAGGTATTCCATAACGGCAGAAAGCAAAGATGAACTAAGGAGCCTCCTGATGAGGGTGAAAGAGGAGAATGAAAAAGCTGGCTTAAAACTCAACATTCAAAAAACTAAAATCCTGGCATCCAGTCCCATCACTTCATGGCAAATGTAAGGGGAAAAACTGAAAACAGTGACAGATTTTCTTCCCTTGGACTCTAAAATCACTGCAGACAGTGACTGTAGCCATGAAATTAAAAGACGCTTGCTCCTTGGAAGGAAAGCTATGACAAACCTAGACAGCACATTAAAAAGCAGAGACACCACTTTGCTGACAAAAGTTCCCATAGTCAAAGCTATGGGTTTTCCAGTAGTCGTGTATGGATATTAAAGTTGGCCCATAAAGAAGGCTGAGTGCCTTCATGATGTTTTCAAATGGTGGTGCTGAAGAAGACTCCTGAGAGTCCCTTGGAAAGCAAGGAGATCAAACCAGTCAATCCTAAAAGAAATCAACCCTGAATATTCATTGGAAGGACTGACACTAAAGCTAAAGCTCCAATACTTTGGCCACCTGATGGGAAGAGACCCCGATGCTGGGAAAGACTGAAGGCAAAAGAGGGCAGCAGAAGATGAGATGGTTAGACAGTATCACTGACTCAATGACATGAATCTGAGCAAACTCAGAGATAGTGAAGGACAGGGAAGCCTGGCATGCTGCAGTCCATGGGGTCACAAAGAGTTGGGCATGACTTAGTGACTGAACAGATATAAATTGACAGGAAAAAAGTGAAACTACCTCTATTTGCAAATGATATCCTTTATGCAGAATATCTCAAAGAAGCCACGAAAAATTGCTAAAGATAATAAACAGATTCAGTGAAGTTGCAGAGGACAAGATCAACATACACAGAAATCAGCTATGTTTCTATATACCAGCAATGAACATTCCAAAAGGAAATTAGGAAACAATTTCATTTTACAATAGCATACAACAGACTAAAATATCTAGGAAAAAATGTAACTGAGAAAGTAGAATACTTATGCATGAAAACTACAAAACATTTTGGAAAAGAAATTAAAGAAGACATGTAAATGAAAAGACATCCCCTATCCATGGACTGGAAAACTTTAATATTGTTAAGATGGCAATGTCTCCAAAGTATTTACAGATTCAATGCAATCCCTGTCAAAATTTCAGCGGTCTCTTCTGAAAAAATGGAAAAGTCCAATGTAAGATCCATACATAAAGCCAAGAGGCCCACAACAACTAAAACTGTATTAAAAAAACAAACAAAAACCCCAACAAAGTTGGAAGACCCACATATTCTGATTTCAAAACTTCTTACAAAACTACAGTAATCAAAACAGTATGGTACTAGTATAAAAGTGAAAGTCACTCAGTCATGTCCGACTCTTTGAGGCCCCATGGACTATACAGTCCAGGGAATTCTCCAGGCCAGAATACTGGAGTGGGTAGCCTTTCCCTTCCCCAGGGGGTCTCCCCAACCCAGGGATCAAACCCAGGTCTCCTGCATTGCAGGTGGACTCTTTACCAGCTGAGCCACAAGGGAAGCCAGAGTATAAGGACAAACGTAAGACCAATGGAACAGAACTGAGTCCAGAGAGAAAGCTAACCATATACAACCAACTGATTTTTGACAATGACACTATGTCACTCCACAGCGGGCGGAAAACAATCTCTTCAACAAATGGTGCTCAGACAACTGAAAGATCATATGGAAAAGAATGAAGTTAGACCCTAACTCATCCCACACACAAAAATTAACTCAAAAAGTGTCGTCCCCAGCCACTCCTGAACAAGCCGCACTTCGCCTTCCTATGCACTTCTCACACCAAATGAGTGCCCTTCTCTCGGTGTCCTAGTGCCATCTTTCCCTCATTCCTGTACCCCTGCTATCTGAAATGGCCCCAGGCACAGTGCTCAAGTACTGTCCAGGGTTCCCAATCCCAGGAGAGCTGTGAGGTGCCTTCCAGAGAAAATATGTCTGCCAGACGAGCTTAGTGCCAGCATGAATGATGGTGCTGTGAGTCCACTGTTAACAGTCAACAGTGTACAGTGAATAAGGAGACTTCAAACAGAAGCACCCAGAAAACAAGGCTATGTGTCCCTCTGCTGACAGAACTGTGACCAGAGGCTCACAGGAACTTAACCTCTAGGCCCCTTGCAGCAAAGGTTCAGTTTTCACTAACTCAGTGTTCCTGGTAACTTTACGTAACTATTTTGAGGAGGGAGAATCATCTGTATATATGTGTGGGGGGCAGGGGGTGTCTAAACAATATTATTCAGCCATAAAAAGCAATGAAGCACTGACACACAGCACAACTTGGTGAACCCTGAGAACATGAAGCTCAGTGAAAGAAGCCACACACAAAACGCTGCGTGTTGTGTGATTCCTTTTGTATGAAATGTCCTCAACAGGCAAATCCAGAGACACAAAGCACATCAGAGGCTGCCAGAAGATGAGAGTGGGAATGGGGAGATAGAACATTTGACATTAGAGAGGCTGTGTAACGTTACAAATGCACTAAATGCTGCTGAATTATATACTTTAAAATGCTTAACTGGACAGGACGTGAATTTCACCTCAGTAAAAATTTTATTTTACAACTGTCGTATCATAGGAAAATATTTGGCCTTTGACCCCAGTTCCTGATCTTGGAAGTCACTCAGTTGTGTCCAATTCTTTGCGACCCCATGGACTATACAGCCCATGGAATTCTCTAGGCCAGAATACTGGAGTGGGTAGCCTTTCCCTTCTCCAGGGGATCTTCCCAACCCAGGGATCAAACCCAGGTCTCCCACATTTCAGGCAGATTCTTTACCTGATCTTGGAATCTCCTGAGTGATGGGGTGACAGGAGCCTTCTGTGTTCTAATGAGGTAGCTCGAGGTGGGCCCCTAGGTGGCTTAGGATGGGGCTGGTCCCCAGAAAGACCAAGTCTTGACGAGAAGCTCATCCCCTGTCCTGACCTCCAAGCTCCAGGGCAGGGGAGGGTGGAGACTGAGTTAGCCAGCAATGGCCAGTGACTGACTCATGCCTTCTTAACAAAGCTTCCATAAAACCCCTAAACATGGGGTTTGGAGCCCTCAGGGAAAGCAGGTGAGCGTGCAGGTGTGGTGGGGGGAGGGCCTGGAAGTTCCGCCCCCACCCACACCAGGACCCGCGTCTCTCCCAGCTGGCTGCTTCTGACCTGCATCCCACATACTAAACCCAAAACAGGAAGTAAAATGTCGATCAGAGTTCTGTGAGCTGTTCCACCAAACCCCAGAGTCTGAGGGTGCTGTGGGAAACCCTGATTTACAGCTGGTCCATCAGAAGCACAGGAGGCACCAGTCACAGGGTACACCGTGGGGCTGAGCCCTGACCTGCGGGTCTGCGCTAATTTGATGGCTACTGGCAGAGACAGCTGAGCTCCTGGACACCTGGACAGGGTCTGGAGAACCAGAGCCAGAGGAGAGGTGCTGGGAAGGATGCTGCATTTGGCATTAGAAGCAAGTGAATAGAAACAGCTCAGCAATGCCCAGAAGAACTTTTAAGTCAGAAGAACCCAACCCCACCCTGCTTTTGTCAACCCAGGCTTTGGGGAAAGGAGTGGTTTATCTGTATAAGAACATTCTGCCAACAGGTCAAACAGAATGTGGCCTCAGATAAGTGCTAGTGCCAAACACCACGGAACCCAGCATTCCACCATTCCACAGCAGGTGCCATGGCCAGGGGCAGATGCAGCCAGAATGCCTCAGGCTCACACAAGAAAACGTCCTGCGTCTGAGAGAGAGCCCTTCCTGTTTTGGGTGCACATCCACCCCACTGCTCAGAGAGGTCACCCGTCACCTTCCTTCATCTCTGGGGCCTCAACTCCTGGGGCCTAAGGCCTTAGAGACTGCCTGCTCCGTTCACCCTGCGTGTCCAGGCTGACCCTGCAGTGACATCAGCGATGAAGCACTCACTCCGTGCTGGGACCAGACCATGTGCCCTCCCTTCCATCTCTCCTAATCTTCCCAACAGCCTGAGAAGCAGACACGACTGAAATCTATCTCATAGATGGAGAAACTGGGGTGCAGAGAAGTGGCTTGTCCACAGCTGCTCCTCACTGCTTAGCATAGCAATGATCAGCTCACCTAACGGATGACTGAACGATGAGGAGGGCTAAACTCCGACGGCAGCTCGTGCCTACATGGGTGGGGGGTGGCGGGGGTGGGGGCGCGGGAGAAGCCACTGGCAGGTCCTCCCCAGATGGCCCTGCATCACGCACATCCCACATCTGCAGCAGCTGCTTCTGCCATAAACCCACCCTTGCTTTTTCAGTCCTGTCTGAGTTTTACCAAACTCCAAAGGGACCCACATTTAGACAACACTTGTAGAAGCATGCAAACAGCAGAATTCACAAATGGCCATCATCCTGGGTCACGTCCGTTTTGGGTGCGCATACGTGAACACAAGCTCTGCCGGTCCAAGTGAGCCCCTATGACCGAGGTGCAGCCCAGCCTATGTGACTGAGCGTCTAGGCACTCCCACACGCAGGCTAGGGATGTGACTGCCCTCTGGGGCCTGGCTAAGTACTTAGTAATAAGCATCACCCAGCAGAGCGCGAGGCGTACCCAATGGGACCTGTGACCCACACCCTAGTCCCTCCCCAGGTAGTCTCACAGTGCAGGGCTGCTCCCTATAGCCCTGAGGGCAAAACCGCCACCAGGAGCAGAGGATTCTAGTAATGGGACACAGGGCACAGGAGAGCACCCAGCACTCATCTCGAGAACGGGCTCACAGCTCCACGTCGGCTCCAGTGCCCAGCCCTGCAGATATGGAGGTATTCACGCACATCACTTTCTCCAGATGCACTTCCTCTATCTTCCCAGCCACCCGGAGGGGCTCCGATCAGCATTTCACTTGCACAGCTTCCCAGCAGGGCAGGAGGGCTGAACACTTACCTGCCAGGGACTCACCCCAGCCTTGGCCCTCCTCCACACTCCCCAAGCAGGAGGCCTCCCGGAGTCTGGCTCCCTAAGCCAGGGCGCCAACCCCCCCGGGGGCACAGTGCCCCTCCTGTGCCTGTGCAGACAGGTTGGGCTCTCCTCTCATCAGTGACCAGTCACCTTGACGCCCAGAAAATCAGGGTGACCTGCAGGCCCACCATCAAATGCCACACCCACTGAAGTGTTCCTTGGTGCCCCCCTGAGCTCCACCCCTGACACCAGGGATTCTCAGAAGAAGCAGCTTGCCAAGTGAGTGGTGGCACCCACGGGCACCCCCCAGGATGTCATCCCTCCTGAGAGGTGGCAGAGCTGCCCACAGCCACTCCAGCTGCATGCATAGAGAAGCAACCAGCCAGCAGGCATTCAGAGTCAGGTAAAGTCACCACTGCCGGGTGGCCATACCTGCGAGAAGCAACAGAGGCTTGCTGCCAGGCAGACAATGGTTAAATGTTGGGTATTGGGCTTCAAAAAAAATGCTCTGGTCTGAACTCTGTCTCTAGTTTCTACGCTGACTCCCACCCACCACGTGATGGTGTTGGGAGGGGCTTGGGTCACAAGGATGGAGCCCTCGGAATGGGATTAGTGCTTCCACAGACTGCTCGTGCTTCCCCATGGGAGGGCACAGCAAAAGGAGTATGTGACTTGGAGCACGGCCCTTCCCTGACCATGCCGGCGCCTAGTCCAGGACCTCCAGCCGCCGGAAGGCTAAGCAAACAACTTCTGGTGTTTCTGAGCTGCCCTGTCTGTGGTATTGTATTATCACAGCCTGGACACTCTGAGATAATTTCTATTTTTTTCCACTGTAAGCACATAGAGAATACTACAGAGAGAATACCCTCCTGTGATCCTACCACCTGGATTACCTTTACCATCTTTTGTACATATGATCCCTTTTTTCTATAAATACCATACACACAACTTACTTTTCTCATTCAACAACTCTAAAAGCTCTCTCCCCCAAGGCCATCAACAGTTCTGGTTCAGAAGATGCACAAGGGCTTTCAACCAACAGCCTACACTGAACGTCCAGGTACCTTCCAGATCTTCCCCCTCTTCCCATGGTGACCGTCCAAGGACTCTGGCCCCACCCGAGCATGTGACGGCTGAGCCAGGGACCCTGCCACTTCAAGCATGACTGACAGGACCATGGCTTGCTGCTCCCCAACTTGCCAGCTCCCCAACTTGCCAGCTCCCCAGTCGACCGCCATGGAGAGATGGATGCAACACTCCACCTGCGGGCACCTGACATGGAGGCTCCGTTACATGTGTCACCATCCACCCTGTCGCGCATGCACTGCTGGTCCCGTCACCTCATGTGAGCTGTGCGTCCTCCTCACCACTCCCCAGGACCCTACCTTGTTTTTGAAGTACACCTCGATGGGCATGATGAAGCCAGCATACCCCGACTCCTCCACCTTGTAGGGGGGCTCCTTGCACACTGAAAAGAAAGAGATGATGAGCCATCAGCTCCCGGCAGCAGGAAGCACACGCATTCTGCCTCCTCTCTGGGCTCAGTGGGCTCTGCAGGAGGCCGGCTCCCCAGGAGCGGAGATCCCAGGCCTGGTCCACATCAGAGGGATCCCAGGGGAGAGAAGAAGCAGAGCAGGAGAAAGGGGACCCCCATCACCCTGGGGTGGGAGAGTGTGCGGGAAGGGGTCGGAGACCAGCTAAGGCAGAGTAGCTGACACTGGCCACAGGGCACATGGGTTCAACCGACTGAGAGCAGCAAGTGAGGCTTGGGCAAGATGCCAGGCCTGGGGAGCCCTGGTCTCCCTGCGGGGCAGACTCTCTGCTGTGCCCACCTCCTTCCATCACCCATGTGAGCATGTGACTTGGGGCCCTGCTCGGGGCCAGGGACACGGACACTAGGAGATGGAGGTGACCTGGTCTAAGACGGGGCTCGCTGCCTGGGTTCCACTGCAGCACCTAACCACAGCATCCCCAGGGACCACAGCATCCCCAGGGAAGAGGAAGGGAGGCAGGGAGGGAGAAAGAGAGAGAACCCAAGAACAGTAGAACAGAGGTAAAACCATCTCCCACAGTCTCACTCTCCAGGATGCACCGTCAATGTTTTGACATGTATGCTGTCACTATGTGAGTAATGGGAAAACATTGTTCTCCTGCTTTTAGGAAAAACAGAACAGTACAGATCAACCCCTCAGGTCTTCCACCCCACCTTCTCCCGTGGCGACCAAGAGGTAGGAAAAAACCCTGCCACCTGTTAACACCTTTACACATGTGTGTGTGGACTGTAACTCTTAAGTGGACCACAAATGGCTGGAACATAATGACAGGCCAGCACCTTGCACGTGGCTGGCACATGGGGTATGAGGCTTGCTTGGCTGGCCTGACTTCCCACCAGGGGCAAGGGGGCAGTCATGACCCAGCCACAGGACCCAATGCAGCAGAGCCTCCTGGGGGCACCAGTGGCCATCTCCTCAGCTGAGCACCAGGAACGCTGTCACCTGACCTTGGGGCCTGAATGTGAGTCATTACTGCCACCAAAGGCTGCATTCATTCATTATCCGCGTCTGCAATGTCGGGTGCCCAGAAGGTGACAGAGGCCAAGGGCATGCCTCTGGTCCCCAGGAGGGAGCAAGTCACCTTCAGTGGGACAGTCAGCCCACCTGGAAGTCAGGAGTAGCCCTGCCTAAGGGACAACAGGCAGGCGACTCTGTGGGGGTGACCTCAGCCCCAATCCCTATTCCAACAGGTCTCTTGCTCTTTGGTCATTCTCCGTGGGTGCTGGCTGGGCACGTCACATGCAGCCCACCCCACACCACTTCCTCATTCCCTCTGAAACCTACACCGCCTGGCATCCCATAGCTCAGGACCCAGGCTGTCCCGTACTCCCCCCAGGCCACCTTAGCTTCTCCCAGAGAACTTGGGAAAAGGAAAGAAAAAACCAAAGTCAATGTCCTCAGAGGCAAGACAAACTCGACAAATGAAAACAAGACACTTAGCAGAGAGTAAGAAAGGGCTCCTAGACATTACAAATACAGTATTTACAATGGTTTAATTCAACAGAAAGACCAGAAAATAAAGTCAACAGAATCTCCCAGAATGTAGGGATAAAAAAATTTTTTTAAGAAAGGTGAGAGGTGCAAAAGCAACCGTGTGGATTAAACGTATGTCAAGAGCAGTTAATATTCATAAAGCACCTATTGTGTGCCAGGCAGTATTCCCAGAATCTTATACCATCAACTCCCAGCAACACTGTGAGCCAAATGCACTTGTTGCCATTTTACAGATGAGAAAACTTAAACATAGAGAATTTACATAACAAGCATTCTAGAAAGAGAAAACAGAAATTAAACAGATGGAGAGAAATTGTCAGAGAAATAGAAGAGAACCTTCCAGAGCTAAAATGAAGGGCACCAAATGTCCAACATGATGAATGCTGCTGCTGCTGCTAAGTCGCTTCAGTCGTGTCCAACTCTGTGTGACCCCATAGATGGCAGCCCATCAGGCTCCTCCGTCCCTGGGACTCTCCAGGCAAGAACACTGGAGTGGGTTGCCATTTCCTTCTCCAATGCATGAAAGTGAAAAGTGAAAGTGAAGTCGCTCAGTCCTGTCAGACTCTTTGCGACCCCATGAACTGTAGCCTACCGGGCTCCTCTGTCCATGGGATATTCCAGGCAAGAGTACTGGAGTCGGTTGAATAAATGAACCAAAAAAGATTCAATGTGATGAACAAACAAACCAAAAAAGTCCTCAGAAAGGCCATAAAAACCATCTTAAGTCCTTCTAGAGAAAAAAAACAAAACACTAAAAAACACATAACCTGCAACAGAACGAGAAACCAATAGCATTATATTCCTCAGAAGACGTCAAAGCAACACGTTCAAAGCTCTGAACGGTAGTCATTCTCCAACCAGAACATTATACCCAGCTCAACTACCACTCAAGCATGGGGCCAGAACAGGGCACTCCAGATACACTAAGATTTTATTCCCTACACACCTTTCTTCAGAAATTGCTTCAGTAATTAGTCTCTTGGGAAACTTCTTGACAAATTACTCCAGTAAAACAAGAAAATGAACCAAAACACAGGGTGTTAGGTGAATCCCTGAGGAGAAAGGTAAAGTAAGTCCCAGTGTGATGGCTAATGAGGTGGTCTGGAGAGAAGCCAGTTCTAATTAGAAGAGGAAGAGGCTGGAATGAAATATCCAGGGGAAGGGGGGAGTCTCCACTGCATAAATGAAATGATGGGGGTATGGAGAAAAAGGCAAAGTACCTCTGATGAAAAAGACAAATGCAGGGATGGGGAGGAAGAAACAAAAGGTGTTCACAAAGCCACAGGCCAAATATGAAGCCAAGTAAATGGGGCTGAATTTTTTTTTTCTTTTTTGGCTGAGCTGGGTCTTTATTGCAGCATAAGGGCCTTTCTCCAGTTGTGCACTCAGGGGCCTCTCCAGTTGTGGCACACGGCCTCTCTACTTGCTGCATGTGGGCTTAACTGCCCCATGGCATGTGGGATCTTAAGCTTCCCTGGTGGGCCAGCAGTGAAGAATTTGCCTGCAATGCAGGAGACGTGAGAGACACAGGTTCGATCCCTAAGTTGGGAGGATCCCTGGGAGAAGGAAATGGCATCCCACTCCAGTATTCTTGCCTGGAGAATCCCATGGAGGAGGAGCCTAGCAGGTTACAGTCTATGGGGTTGCAAAGAGTCAGACAGGACTTAGCAAATAAATAACAACAATGTGGGATCTTAGCTCCCAAATCAAGGATCAAACCCATGTCCCCTGTATTGGCAGGTGAATTCTTAACCCCTGGACCAGCAGGGAAGTCCCAAAATGAGGCCAAGTTTTAAGCAAGGATGACAAAAAAAGATCCTATATGACCTTGGCATGACCTTGAGCATTCTCCTTGGAGCAAGTGGCCCAGAGTTCAGACAGAACCAGCCCAACGGTGGAGAGTGTCAATATAGTCAGTGACCCTCACAGTTACTGACTTCTAGACTTACTCTCTAACCTGGAGCAGAACACCCTTAATGAAGTTGAGTGTAGGTCCCAGAAGGGGCATAAGGGTCAAGGAAGACAGGCTGTTCCTGGCTTTCTCTTCCTAAGTGGAAAGTCAGGAGACTCTGGCCAAAGCCGACAGCTTTGGAGAACCCATCCATTCTCTTGGCAAACATTTAGAAAGCACCTACTATATGCTTTCAGCCCCAGGGATACAGCAGCAAACTGTGGCCAAATGCAAACTCCTAGCTTGGCGGGGATGTGAGAGGGTGAAGCTTAGGAAAGAGTCTGAGCTTTCATGTTAGAAAATTAATAAACAAATTTTTAAAGTGACAAACCTAAAAATAAGAAGTGAATTTGCTTCTACTGCTTTAAAGTGGTAAGGAAGGGACACAACCCAGAAAGGCCCTGGGGTGGGACCACCACTGATGAGTTGGGAGGTGGAGATGCCCACCAGGTACATACCTGCTGGGTCTGTGCAGGGTGTATATTCTGATTTAAAAGACACTTTTTAAGCACATAAAGTATAACTTAAGAGGCTGGAGTCCTGTAAGCAATTCACTGGCTGCTTCACCTTATCTGTTTTTCCCTGATCACTAAACAAATGGCAAATAGGCATCTACTATCCAAGTCACGTGATGCAGGGCAGCTCAGTGGTAAAGAATCCGCCTGCCAATGCAGAAGACATGGGTTCAATTCCTGGGTCGGGAAGATCCCCTGGAGAAGGAAATGGCAACTCACTCCAGTATTTTTGCCTGGGAAATCCCATGGACAGAGAAGCCGGCGGGGCTACAGTCCATGGGGTTGCAAAGCGTCAGACACGACTTAGTGACAACCACCACTACCACATGTTCCAGCTGCCCTCTCTATAGAGGCTGCACCAAGAGGCTTTGCAAACAAGGACGGTTCAGCTACTCAACTCCGACTGCAAACTGCCTCTTCAAAACGATATGCTTCACCCAAGACCCACTTTTCAGACACTGGGAGCCTGGAGAATGTGCCACTTCCACGTGACCACAAACAGGTGACTAGGCCTCTTGGGACCTCAGTTACCACACCGAGACATGGAAGGGGATCCTGGGCACCACCACCCCGGCCCACATCACAGAGTCTCTGCGAGTGGACAGGAATCACCACTGGGAGAGAAGGGGACTGGATGGGAGAGAGAAAGCAGGCGCCCGGCCAGGAGGAGGCAGCCTGGCTTCTGCTGTTTCATGGCACAGTCAGTGACCATGGAATCAATGGGAGTGACCAAGTGCCAATCGAAACAGGCAGACCCGGCCCACGGTGCGCGGACCCCTGCTTTAAAGCTCGGGCAGCTTATCGAGACCCCTGAGCCTGCTTCCCCTTCTGTAAAAGAGGGTCATGGGGCAAACAAAAAGAGCTTATGAGCACAACGTGCCTGATAAGTGGCATGTAGTAGTATTATTATTACCAGGTGCTTTGAATTATTATTATTACTACTACTATTACAACCAGGTGCTTTCCAGGTATCTGCTGTTATCAGGAGCCTGATCTGCTCTCTCCAAGAGGCTCAGAGAGGAAAGAAGGAAGAGAAGTGAAAAGTCAGGAAAGGAGAAATGAAGGAAAGGAAGAGCTGAAAGCTGATGGAAGAATCCAGAAGGAAGAACAATGGCCACTAACTATGCCACTAGGAATCTGGAGCTGCCGTCCTCCCTGAACCAGGAGTTTCTACTTCTGTGACACCCGTCACCTCCTGTCTGGACAGTGAGACACTTGTTGGCACTGGCCCAGGCCCCAGCGGGACAGGCTCCATCCTCTCACTCCATGCAGCCTCACCCCCAGCCCCCTGCCTCCACTGCAGCCCGGCAGCGGCTCTCCCTGCCCCGAAGCCCTTCTGGAGTACAGAGTCCTTTGTTCCTTTATCAACACATCCATTCCAGGACTATTTATGGGACCCCTGTGACATGCTAGGCTTCACGCGGGGTACTGAATGGTGACACGGCAGACAGGCCCCGACCCCACAGAGCTCCCCAATTCCCCATCAAATTCACCAGGAAGTGGCCTCTGACCTGGCACCCTGGGCAGGTTCCTGTGCCTCACAGGCGCAAGACAGCCTGAGGGGGAAACGGGGAGAAGGCAGGGGCGATACGCCTGCCTTTTCTGGTCTGGCCCCACACATCAGGGGCTCTGGAAAGGGCATCTCTCCTCTGCCGACATGGGCCCAGTGAGCAACTTCCTGCTTACTCACGGGGTGGTCGTACACCCCCCTGCCCACCCTCCAACCCAGGCCACAAACTCTGGATGCTCCTCAGAGCCAGAGCCTCAATAATGACACAAGACATGCGTCACCACCTCCGCTGGGCTTTCCTGACAACCAAGTTCACAGCTGAGGGGGGCGAGGGGGGTGGGGGGCGCCCCCGTGCAGGGGCAGAGCAGCGCTGGCCAAGGAGTTCAGGCTACTGAACTACTCCCCAGGGAGGGGGGCACTCACCCCGCTTGGGCTTGGGGAAGCTGTCGTGCAGCCGGAAGACCACCTTCTCCACGAAGTGCTGGATCTCGCACTGCTCGGGGCCACGGACGAACACCATCCAGTCATGCGTGAACCCCTCCGTGGTGGGCTTCTTGCGCAGTTGGGCGCGGTGTCCCAGCTCTAACTTGACCTGGACAGTGCACTGCAGGGAGAAAGGCAGGCGCAGGGTCAGCAAAGAGCCCAGGGCTGTGGGATGTGGCCGCCCCCTCCATCCATCCCCCACCCTACCTACAGAGCCCGAAAGTGAAGGGACTCCGGGAGGCTCCAATTACAGGGGGCTCTACCTGCTTTCTCTTCCCAGCAAGCCCACCCGGGGCCCTGCATCTCCACCCCAGTCACCCCAGGACCCAGGCACCTGCGGTCCCCTCTCCCCTAGGCTCTGCACAACTGTCTGGCTCCTCTCATTGAGGTCTCAGCTTGACAACTGCTTCCTCAGGGAAGCCTTTCCTGACCACCCAGTCTGAAAGCACCCACTCCCACCCCCACAGCTCTTCACCACGGGGTCCTCTCAGCACCCTCCACCATCGGAAACCACCTGCTAATGGCTTGCCTGGTGTGCTCTTAGGTTGGCAGCCTGTCTGGAGCAGTAACTCTCACCAAGATCTCCCAAAAAAACAACAGTGTGACCTGTGAGGGAGGAGCTGGTGTCAGGACCAGAGGGTACCGATATCCACTGATGCTCATGCCCCTAGCATAAAAAGGCTTAGCACTTACACATGACCTACGGACATCCTCCTGCAGACTTTACATCATCTCTGGGTTACTTATAATACCTCGTACAACATAGATGCTATGCAAGCAGTTGTAAATATAGGTAAGTGCTATGTCAACAGTGCCAGGGCACAGCAAATTTAAGTTCTACTTTTTGGCACCTTCTGTAATTTTTTTTCCCAAATATTTTCGATCCACAACTGACTGAATATACAGACGTGAAACACACCAATCCGAAGGGTGGGCTGTGCCTCACTCTACAAGTGAGGCAACCAAGACTCTGAGACTAAGCTGCTATGTGGCCATGAGAGATGGCTCTGCTGTATGGAGATTCAGGCCCATGTGTGTGGGTCACCCAAGAGCCACTCTGCTGTCCTGGCCAACCCACACCAGTCCTTGATTAAAGCCCTGTCGTCATCCATCATCCCACAGAGTGCCTCCCAGAGAACAGAGACCCTGAGGGTCACCTGAGTCACCCACACCAACGATGGTTTGCGGTGAGAATGGGGGGGCGCCAAGAACGAAGCCACCTGGGGACAAGTGCAGGTGGACCATGGCCTCGGCAGCCAGACTCCCCTCCTTGCACACGTGTTGGCCCCTCCCCACTAAGCAAGCAGCCCCCACACTTCACAAACACTGCAGCGCCAACGGGGACCCACTGCACACAGCACTCTGGCCTAGAAAACCCTCCCCGAACTTCCTTCACACAAAGCCTGACACCTAGTATCAAAACCAAAAACATTACAAAGAAGGCGGAGGCCAAGTGGACACTTGCTTCTAAGTGCCAAGATAACCAGGGGCATGCAGGCTGCCAGCTCCCACACATCCTGGAGGAGACTCCCCCACCGGGCTCACCAGCCCAGGCTTGGACCAGAAGCCTCTCTCTGCGTCCTCCGCCCTCTGTCTCACTACCAGACCCCGAGCATCCCCAGGGGCCACAGCCCCTCTGGTACTTGCCTCTTTAACCCATTTAGACCCCGCCACCAGTATCCTCCTGCTCTTCCCCTCCTCCTCTTCCTGCTCAGTCACTGCCTGGGACACAGGGCTCACCCTTCTCCGTCTGAGTCAAGTCCATAAGCTTCAGCACACCTCCCGCCTGCATTTCCCCAAGTCTGGGATGCTCCTGATTCACCATGTTTTCACCACCTCTGTCTGATTCAGACAGAGGATGCTGCAGAGCCGTGCACACACACACACATGCACTCACTCACAAGCAGCTGCTGCTAAGCTACGGACACACTGTAGGGGCTGTGAACCAAGGATGCACGGGGAACGCACACACCCTGCTTCCCCATTCTGTCAGGCACCAGCCATCCCCAAAAGCACCAGGCATGTCTGCTCCTTCCAGGCTGTGAGCCCACAGCCAGGGAGCCCTCATTCACTTCTCTGCAGACTGAACTTCCACTCATCCCTGAAGCCCTGGCTCAGGTCTGCTCTCTCCGGAGCCCTATCTGATCGGTCCCCACACTGGAAACCAAGCAGGCCCTGGTCTCCACAACCGTCTGCAAACAGCCAGCTCCTTGGTGTGCTTCACCCCAACCCTGCTCCTGAGCACCCTCAGCTGTCTCCAATTACCCTCTATCCTGGAACCACACTGCTTGAGGTGTCAACCACACAGGATTAAACTAGAGACGCTTCCTAAATCAGGGAGTTCTAAGCAGCGCATTCTGGGGGGAAGGGCTGAGGTGACGGTTAAGTATAGGGTGGTCTCCACGTGCAGACTGGTGGGAGGCTGTGGGTGCTGAGTGAGCTGTAAAAATGGCAGGAGCCCCTCCCCTGCTGGTAGGACCACAGTCCCGGGGGGGCTGCTCAGAAACAGAGCAGAGAGACCCCCCCAGGGCCAGCCCACTGGCAGGAGGGGTGGGGATCCAGATGGAGTATTTCGATTTAACACAAGAGAAGTGCGCCAGCTACACGCAGATGATGGAGTCAGGGAAACAGCACTGGGTGAGAAGTACCCCGGGCAACTGTGTATGGTCTGGGTTGAAGGCAGACTAGGACAGAGAGACGGACCACAAGCCTGCTGGGAGGCAACTGGAGGGAGTGGCTGGAAAAGGAGCCTGAAACAAGGGAGCTGGGAGGACCTGCAGGCGGATAGAGGAAAGACAGGAGACCCCGGGCATCTGGGAGGCTGTGATGCCCGTGGAGCCCAGCTGGGCAGAGCAGTGGCAGGGGGATGGGAACATTCGAAGGGAAATACCCCACCAAAAGCTGGAGGAAAGGACTGGACGTCTGGATAAACAAGTCACGCTCAAATCAGCCACAAGCTTCTATTCGCAGAACACTGCTTATGGGCAAGACAAACAAATCCCAATGATGTTTACATGGTCCCGAATAGGCCATAATCACCCCCACACCCTATACTGGGTGTGTAACACACTCTGCCTCACACACCCTATACATGAGTGTGTAACATACTCTGCCTTTCTCTCCAACCTGTTCTAACGCTGAGGAGTCAGGAGACGATCCCTGGACTGCGGGCAAGGTTCCAGGTGGGAAGCCAGATCCACACAGTCATGACGACGAGACCCTGGGAACAGCTTCTGATACTTTAGAGCTAAATCCCAGGTCTGCTGTTCACCTGGCCAGAGATCCACAACCCTGCTCCCACCTCGGCCGCAGGCCCTGCATGTCTCATCACATGGGGTTCCCACCCAGGGCACACCAGCAGGCAGCAGAGCCGTGATTGTGAAAGAAGGGAAGACCACAGCTCCATCCGAGAGGGAAGATGGGAGTGCCAAAAAGTCACGCCACAGGCCAAAGTAAACAGGAAGGTTCTGAAGCGCAATGGGTAATCTTTGCTGCCGGCGGGCCATGCCCAAAGCCCCGCCTGGGCCCAGGCAGCATCTCTGCCCTCGGTGGCTGGCGCCAGCTAAGCCTCAACAACCCCAGAGGCAGAGGACCATGCCATGTACTGCTGCACCCAGGAAAGGGGGTCTCCTTCAAGTGCTGGAATCTTCTGAGAAGTAAAGATGGTGGAATCACACAGATCTGGGGACACAATATGACGAAAAAAATCACCGAATCTGTGAGACGTTCGAGGTACACTGAAGCAGAGGCAGGCAAACCTGAGCCCCCGCCAGCTACTCCAGCTTGGCGAGTCTCAGTGATTTATTACCTGCTCTGCACCCCTCCTCCCTCCCCACTCCACCTCAACTCCTTCCCCGTTCAGCAGAACCAAGCAACTGAAGCAGACCCTCAGCCGCTGCTCCAGGAAGGGTGTCTGCTGGAGAGGTTCGCTGTGGCCGGGTTAACAAGCTGGTGCTGCCCCAACTGACGCCTCTCACCTGCCACTCAGCTCCCAGCTGGCTGCCGGGAGGTGGTAGAGCCTCCAGGGGCGAGGGTGGGCCTCGGTCACTGCCTTGGTTCAGCATCTCATCTGGGGGCTACTTCACCACCCCCTCCTCCAACAAAAGCTCAGAACAAAGGGGCATGTTCCAACCCTGCCCCAGAAGGGGTTAACTATTCTACCTCTGGGAAAACCTCCCTAAAACCTGAGCTGAACGAGGGCTCCCAGGGCCATCTGGGGACAGTTAAGCTTGGGCTGAGGGCCTCTGCTGGGCACTACCCTCGCTCCAGGCCAACTGGCAGTAGGCACTTGGAACCCCACGGCCAGAATCCTAAGTCCTGCAAAGCAGGCCAAAGGCTCAGCCGGCCCAGATCCCTCCAGGTGTGGACCGGGAGGCCCTGCCAGCCTGGGGCCCACAGCTCCTCTCATCTCACAGCCCTTGCTCCCCAAGATCCTTCCCAAAGCCCTCGAACCCAGAACCCAGCCAGCTGCCCAGCCCCAAAAGGCAGGTCTTCTACAGAGTGTCTGTAAGATTTCCCCGGCTCTTCTGGTGGGAATTCTCTTCAACAGACACCCTTCCCTCTGGGAATTCGCACTTTACCAAGTGGCCTAGTTATGCCTGAAGTCTGGCGGCTGCTGTGAATTCCCTCAGATGCACAATCCCCTCCCCTCCTAGGAGAAGGAATCACCAAGGGACCCCTCATTGGCCTGGGATGATTCTGCCAAATCTGACGGGACCTAGCAGGGTCACTGGCCATGTGGTCCACACACAGCCACAAAGGGGGATGGGAGGGGGTGGGGGACTAGCCCCATGGAACCACAGCCACACAAACCCAAAGAAAATGCTCTTCACAGAACTTTCTCCCTGGGGGCCCTGCGGGGGCTCTCGGAGCAGCCACTGAATCAGAGCTGGCTCCAGCTGTCCCTTCCTCTGTGTCAATCCTCTCAAGCAGGGACCACCTGCCCAGAGGTGGGGACCTCTCACAACAGCCACAGGAGGGCCTGGGCCTCTGACCACTGACCCACAGAGGGCTGGCGGCCACCCTGCACCCTCTTCTGGTTCTGACCGGCCTCAGTCCTGGGGCACAAGGTTAATGACAAAGTGACAAAAAAGGACGCAATGAATGTGTCTCTGGACACTAAGGATAAGCAAGCAGACCACTATTATGTGTGCTAAGTCACTTCAGTTGTGTCTGACTCTGCGATCCTATGGACCGTAGCCCACCAGGCTCCTCTGTCCAAAGGATTCTCCAGGCAAGAATACTGGAGTGTGTTGCCATGCCCTTCTCCAGGGGGATCTTCCCGGCCGACCCAGGGATCGAACCCATATATCTCTTACATCACCTGCACTGGAAGCAGATTCTTTACTACTAGGGCCACCTGTGCAGACCATGGGGATAAGCAAATACACCCACGATCCTCAGGGTTGTCAGGGGGCTGGGCAGCCTGACCTCCAGCAGCCCAGCAGGGAGGCCTGGCACCAGATATATTAGTACTTTAAATCTGTAGGGAACGCCCACCGACGTGTAGACGATATGCTGGTTGACACCAAAGCTCTCCAGGGAGCAGCCTTGGGAGATTCTGAACACGAACAACCAGATGAAGGCATCTCTCCCAGGGCCAGTGGACCTGGTGACAAAGGGAGTGGTTCCTAGCCCCATTTATTAAAGTGACAGTTGGTAAAGCTAAGTGCAAAACTTCACATTACAAACTGTGGGGGACATGAAGGGGAGTTGTTAGGCTCTGGCCCCCGCTCTCAAGAAAGTTACAACACAGCTTTAACGCCTGGCAGGCCAACCTGCTGGGTGACAGCTTCAGAGCCGGGTTGGGGAGGACCCTGGCACCCTCTTGTCAGCGCTCTGCCAGGTCCCAAGGTTCCCTGGAAAAGGTCTGGGGAAAGAGCGAGAGATCCCCAAGCATGCCCCCAGCCTTGACTCTTCCTCTGTAACATGGGCCTTTCTCCACCGTGAGAAACACACCTCCCTTCCAGAGCAGCAGAGCATGGTCACAGAAAGCTGTTCCCAAGTCCAGGCTTAGCAGACAAAGTGTCATTGAGCGTCAGTTCAACCTGTGGTTCAATGGGTCAGCCGCCCACTTCGGCAGCCAGGCCCGACACTTCTGCAAAGGGAGGAGCCCCTGGGCCTTTGGGGAACAGGACCCCCAGACACTGACATCACTTCTAGCTCCCTAGGCAGCCCCCAGCAAACTTTCCCACCTTTTCAGCATCTGCTCAGTCTGTAGCCACACCTATTCCTTCCCCACCATCTTTGCAGATCATATGCTTGCCAGCCATGACCTCTAAGTAAGCAAAGACCTGCCCCCCAAAATACATCACCATGTTCCCTCTAAAAAAAATACAAATCCTGAGATTTCCCTGGTGGCCAGTGGTTAAGACTGCACTCCCACTGCAGGAGGCACAAGTCTGATCTCTGGGCAGGGAACTAAAGATGGATTTCCCAGGTGATGAGGTGGTAAAGAATCTGCTGCCAATGCAGAGGATGCAAGATACGGGTTTAATCCTGTGTTGAAAAGATCCCCTAGAGGAGGAAATGGCTACCCACTCCAGTATTCTTGCCTGGACAAAACCAAGGACAGAGAAGCCTGACGGGTTGCAGTCCACGGGGTTGTAAGAGTCGGACACAACTTATCCACTGAGCACACAGGCACAGGGAACTGAGATCCCACCAGCTGCACAGCCCAAAAGGAAAAACCCACCATCAAATCCCAAAGAAAAGACGAGTAACTACAGACTAGAGGTTGGAGGGATCAGACAGGTGGGTGTGTGGTCAGGGCAAAGGGAACCAGAATGACTTTTCCCTGGGAGCCCAGAGCCAAATGCAGAACCCTCTCTTTTCTTAGCTGGGCCAGAAAGTTCTAGAGAACACACCAGGAAGGTCAAGAGAACCAAAATCTCCTGAAGCAAGCAGGCTTGGGGGAAAGATCCATTGTTCCCCGTCACACTGAGGCCTTCACAGGTGTGGGGCGTTCCGGGGGAGGCAGAGAAGGCTGACTCTGCTGGATTCCAAGGGTCTCCACCCCCACCCCACCCCCAGATCCTGTACCAGAAGTCCTCCAGGACTGCTTACAGCTGGCTCACCCACTCAGATCGATAAGGGACACCATTCTCTCCTGCCTCCGCTGGGGCTGTGAGGAAGGGACAGCGCTCAGAGCTAGGGCCTCTCCCTACCACATTTGCATGAGAACACAGTCCGGACAGAAGAACTGGACTGGGGTGGCACAGGCCTTCCTCTGGGGCCAGTTTCACTTGCACGTGCATGCGCAAAGACCCAGAGCAGCGCTGTCCAGTGGAACCTGCCATGGAGGAAAGGTCACCTCTTCACACTGCCCAACAAGGTGGCTGGCACCTCAGGAGTGGTGGTTCCTGAACACCTAAGATGCAGCTGGTGCAATGGAGGAACCAACTTTTTCACTCTGGTTCAAGTTTGAATCACAACTGCCAGCAACTGTCACACCAGACAATGGTGGGATGGCACTCTTTGGTCCAGGGGGCTCATCTGCCCCCCGAGCAGGACTGTTGTCTCCCTGAATTGCCAGCCCAGAACGCTGCCCTGTCTCACTCACAGAGACAATCACAGCCTGCCAGGATCCCCCCACATCACAAGGTGAATGGACGCCCATGGGCCTGAAATGTCTCCCTGGGGGCCCAGTGGGGTAAGGGGCAGAAGTCCTGCTCTGCACCTGCGGGGTGTCTAGCAAGACTTTCCCAGGGTCCAGCTGCCTTAAGAGCGGACACTGAAGGTCTATTTTGTTTCCTAACTCAATACAGATCAGAGGCCTTGAGCTCGGTCCCTTCAAGGGAAATGAACTCACCCCACCCTGCAGAAATCCCCATTCAGCTGTCATAAACTATGCCTCACCTCTTGAGAGAAAGGTACAGCACCAAGGCTGAAGTGAAATTGCAGTGCGAGGGTACCCTGAGCACAGGACTCAGTGATCCTGGGCCACTGGGCGGCCAGGATGGGCAGGGGGGTAGGCCTCCTGCACCCCCACCCCTGAAACCCAACTGCCACACAGAGTCTCACCAGCCAGAGCCGCCTGAGTGGCGCCGGCAGCCAGGGACGCCCCAACCTGCCCTCACTAAAAGCAGGGAATTCAGCTGCCACCCCCACAGCCCCACACTGCCTTTCCTGGCCTCGTGCCCCGGGAAGCCAGGGCAGCAGACGAGGGTGAAGAGAGAGCTGATCCTATGTAGGGAGCTGCAATGGTCCAGGGCTTGAGGAGGGAGGGGAAGGGGCTTGGGTTTACCGAAACTGGCTCTGGGTTTCCAGACCAAAGGGAGAGGGTCCATGGGGAGTGTGGGGGGTGGGGGGGGCTGGGGAACACCCTGGGTTTGCAGCAAGTCTCTGGGTGGAGGCTCCAAGATACTGGGGAAGGCAGGGAACATGGGGGTATACAGGGGCTGGGTGGAGGACAGAGGGTCAAAGTCACAGCACCAGACTAGGGGATGTTGGAAGGAAGTGGGCGACCATGAACAGCAGGGAGGATAGCTGTGGTTCCAGGAAACAGATCTGGCTCTTGATTGGGGGGCTGGGGGGCAATGTGGGGCAGTGTCAGGGTCACAGGGGCAAAGAGGGCCCGAAGTGAGGGGAGTGAGGCATCTGGTGTGTGAAGGACGTGGGGGCTCCAGATCAAAGCAGAAATGGTCCCTGTATCTGGTCAAAGAGGGTCTGAAGGTGAAGAGACAGCCCTTTGGGTCCCTGGAACCCAAAGGAGAGTGATCAGAGCAGAGGGGGCTGAGGAAGCCGGCCTAAGTCCGAAACGAAGGATGTTCAAGGCAGGCCGGGGTCCTGGTGGGAAAAGGCCTGGGACCTCGCCAGCTTTTGAGGAGAGGGCTGGGGCTCAGCTGGGGCTGAGGCAGGGACAGGATCAGAGGGGAGAGAGGTTAGGGTGGGCCTGGGTTCAAAGGAGGAGGCTGCAGACCAGGAGTTCTGGGGGGACTCAACCCCCAGCAAAGGTTTAATGTGGAGAACTGACAGAGTTTGAGGGGAAGCAGGGCCAAGGGGCCAGAGCGGACAGGAGACACTAACTGCCCTGGATTCAGAGAAGAAAGGGGGTACAGGCCCGATCAAAGGACCCTAAAGGGACCCTGGGTATGGCTGTGGGGACTCATGATTGGGCCAGAGCGCGGAGGGATGTCCCGGGGGACTCTGGGTCGGACTGGGGTCGCAAGGGGAGTCCCAGGGTAATCCGGGCCAGGCTGGGGTCCCGAGGAGGGTCCCAGAGGGTCTGGGTTGTAGTGGGATCACAAGAGGTGTCCCACGGGGATCTGGGCCGGACCGGGGTTGCGAGGGCCATCCCAGGGGGCTCTGGGCAGCGAGGGACCGAGATTCCCAGGGGAGTCTGAGGCGTTGTAACCCGGCGGGGGTCGCGGATGGGGGAGGGGCGCCCCCGCCCCACATAAAGGCCCGGGGGAGCGGTGGGCGCGCACAAAGCGGGGCGGGCGGGCGCCGAGCGGGAGCGGAGAGGCCGGGACCGAGGAGGGCCGGGCCGGGCGGGCGGGTAAGGGAGGGAGGGAAAGAGGGAAGGAGGGGGCCGGGCGGGCGGTGCGGGCTGCGCTGGGGCGGCGCGGCCGTTCCTCACCTGATTGTCCATGGCTGGCGCCCCGCCCCGCCCCCGGGCCCCGCGTTGCTCGCCGCCGCCGCCGCCGCTCAGCGCCGCCCCGCCGCCCTCATTGTCTGTCAGGCGCCGCCGCCGCCGCTCCCGGCCGCCCGCCCGCCCGCCAGCCCCGCGGAACCGGAAACCACCGCCAGCCCGGGTCGCGCACCGACCGCGGGCCCCCGCCGCCGACTCGGGCCAGCCGCCCGGACTGACAGACGTCTGGGCCAATCGACGGTACGGACAGCCACTCGTGGGGTGGGACTTCCGGCCTGGTGGGGGCCTGCCGGGCTGCGGTCGGAGGGACGAAGCCCGCAGCCAATGGGAGGCCCGAACCGGAGGGGCGGGAGGAGGGAGGGAGGGAGGCGCGAGGCGAGCCCAGCAGAAGGGAGCGCGAGGTGTGCGCCGCACGTGGAGGGGGGCGGGGGCGGGACGAGCGCGCCGCGCCTGCGCACTGTGGTCCGCAGGGGGAGCTGCCCGGTGGCCCGAGCATCACTGGGGCCCGAGCCTCCCTGGGCCCGAGCTGAGCTGGCGGTTGGAACTCTGGAGAGGCATCCCCAGGGACATTTTTGTTTCCTGGCCACGTGTTGCTACTGTGTGATGGAATGAGCCCTGGGCTCTGGAACTACACATTAATTTTACAATCCTGGATCTCTATCATGGTTCACTCCCTTCCTCCCCTGAGGGTCAGTTTGCATCAGTAAAATGGGGACTATCACAGTACCTTTTGAGGATAGTTCATGCTGGTCTGAATGATACAAATCTGATACCGGCTACATTGACATAACCAAGACGTTCTCATTTTATTCCCGAAAATTATCATGCCAATCCCTCCAACAATCCCTGATTTTTAATTTACCCATGAATATATACCTTCACTGTGACTTGTAAACTGTGTGTAGATCGGACATAAACGTATCGCCCCATCTTTTTCATGATCTTGTAAGCCACTTTTCTTTTGGACATTAGGACTTCTGCCTGTGATTTGGGGTCCCTTGTGCAATTATTTTAAATTCCTTCTATAAGGTTAAAAATCGAGGTTTTTTGGTTTGTTTGGGTACCCCCCCTCATTTCTCATTTAAGTGTCAGGCTCAATGGTAAAAATAAAAAAATCCGCCTACTAATGCAAGGAGACGCAGGAGACGTGTGTTCCATCCCTGGGTCGGGAAGATCTCCTGGGGGAGGAAATGGCTACCCACTCCAGTATTCTTGGCTGAGGAATCCCGTGGACAGAGGAGCCTGGTGGGCTTCAGTCCACAGGGTCGCAAAAAGTTGGAGGCGACTGAGCATGCTCGCAAAGTATTTATTAGATTGTGTGGCCGGTGCTTTGCGATGAAGAACAACATCGGAAAATCAGTTACTTTGGAATAAAGCCCAGACAAGAACTGTGAAGAGAGCCAGTGTCATAGTACATAGTAACACTATACTTTTAAATCTAGGGCAGGGCCACCTGCGGTTTTTTTGGAGGGGGAGAGGTTGGAGGTCATACTGAAAAAATAAGCAACAATAATGCTAAGCAATGATGCCAACCAATAATAATGTTATTAATAAAGGATGACAGGGGGGAAAGAAAAAAAACACTGTTTTGAAACCCCTAATGAGCTAATCATTGCAGACGAGAGTTGACCATGGATACTAAAATGATTAACTGAAAAGTCCATGGGAGACTGGAGAGTATAACATCATGTCCACCATGATCTCTTCGCAGATTGCCTGCTAGATGCAAAGAGGGGAAAAAATGATGTTCCCCTGGAAGCATCAGATTGTTGCCAGCTTAGTTCAGTGACCACTTTAAGCAGCAGAGCAGTGGGATAAACAGACGATGAACTCCTGCTAGGGTGCAGTGGGCAATACACAGCACCAAAAAAGAAGTTATTCTTGCCCTAAATATTTAATTTGAATCATACCGTTAGTTCCAGTTTACAAAGGAAACACACGGGGTAGGAGATCATGGGAGGTGACACCATGAGAAGAAATCAGGCAAGGGATTTTCCTGGCGATCCAGTGGTTAAGACTCTGGGCTTTCACTGCAGGGGGGTGTGAGTTCAATCCCTGGTTGTGGGGACTAAGGTCCCCAGATGTCACACATGATGCAGTGAAAAAAATAGAAAACAAAGGAAGAAGAAGAAGCAATCAAACAAATTCAGAAGATGAAACTCTCAACAGCCTGGGAGAAAAGACATGAGAACCATTCAGAGTTCAAAGAGATGGCGTCACAACCAAATGCAATGTAAGGTCCTTCATTGGATCTTAGCTTTGAACAAACCAGCTGTGTCACTGGGGAAATTTGAACTTGAATTACATTGGATTATATTTCAACTTGTAATTGGTTAGGTGTGATCATGGAATTACAGTTGTGTAGAAAAATTCTTTACTTTTTAAAGCTGCACAGGGCTAAAACACCACCAGGGTAATTTCCTTTAAAACACATTAATTTAAAAACTAGATGGTGAAAATATGGCCAATGTTAAGAACTGTTCAATCTAAATGATGGGCATATGGGATTTCATCAAACTGATCTCTATAGTTTTCTGTATGTGGGAAGCTTCTATAATGAAAAGCAAACATGTTGGGACCGAACATGCACCACTCCCTGGTGGTCTAGTGGTTAAGAGTCACCTGCCAATGTAGGGGACACACGTTTCATCATTGGTTGGGGGAACTAAGATCCCATATGCTGAGGAGCAACTAAGCCCTTGTGTCACAAGTACTGAAGCCTGTGCCCTAAAGCCTGTGCTCAGCAACAAGAGAAACCAGTGTGACAAGAACCCCATGCACTGCAATTAGAGAGTAGCCCCCACTCACCACAACTACAGAAATCCCACTCGAAGCAACAATGACCCAGAGCAGGCAAAAAATTATTAATTAATTCAAAGTTAGAATAGTAAAGTAATTTTTAAATGTAAATATGTTGAATTTCCTGGTGGTCCAGTGGTTAGAATTTCATGCTCTCACTGCCAACGGCCTGCGTTCAATCCCTGGTACAGGAATTAGATCCCACAAGTTGCACAGCACGGTCAAGTGTGGTCAAAAAAAAAAAAATCCATTGCCTAAAACTGAACAATTGTTTTCCTTCCTCAAGGAGGTAAGCAGAGCACTGCTCCGTTTTCTCATTAGTATGGCCATATCCTGGCCAACACCTGCTGTATACAAGCTCCAGAGGATGAATTTTAAACTCATTTCATCATCACAATATGAAGAGGTGGGTGTCATTGCCCCCATTTTACAGGTGAGGAAACTGAAGCTCAGATGAGGT
Organism: Giraffa tippelskirchi; assembly: GCF_054371585.1. Classification (NCBI taxonomy): domain Eukaryota; kingdom Metazoa; phylum Chordata; class Mammalia; order Artiodactyla; family Giraffidae; genus Giraffa; species Giraffa tippelskirchi. The sequence goes on along the minus strand of NC_137280.1, from coordinate 94,450,236 downwards.
TATTGCATTGTCCAATGTCCCATGTTCAGTATATGCCAGAGCCAGGGACCCACGGAGGGTCCAGAGCTACATATCCGCCATCTGTGTCTTAGTGCCTGCTTAGTAGGCGGACACTACCAGCAGCCTCCCCTACGAGAGCATCTCTACATGTTTCCAGAGTAAGGAAATCAAAGAAGACTTCCTGGTGGGGAGGGAGTAGGATTGAGGCTGAGACTTGAATGGTATTGAAGGTGAACACTTGATTTCATTCAGAGGAAGGTAGAATGTTTAGATATTGTTAGAAGTTGCTGAAGCCGAACCTCCAATACTTTGGCCACCTGATGCGAAGAGCTGATGCATTGGAAAAGACCCTGATGCTGAGAAAGATTGAAGGCAAAAGGAGAAGAGGGCAGCAGAGGATGAGATGGTTAGATAGCATCACCAACTCAATGGACATGAATTTGAGCAAACTCCAGGAGATAGTGGAGGATAGAGGAGCCTGGTGTGCTACCGTTCAAGTGGTCACAAAAAGTCAGACACAACTTAGCGAATTAGCAACAACAACAAAGATAGAAGTTTGCATTGTACACAAAGTTGCTCTGGTTGTCATTTGCCGTATAAAAAACCATCCTAAACTGAGTGACTTGGAACAACCGTAAACATTTATTGTTGGGACCCAGTCACCTCCAAAGATTTTGGTTTCACTCATGAGAAGTAAGAAAGGGCCAGCTCGCCCATCCCCTTTTTTGAAATTCAGCTGGGGATTCTCTTGTGCAGACTGGGTTAAGAATTACTGAGTTTCAGTTAATAACACTTTTGTTGTTATTGTATCTAATTTTTGTGATTATTTTTGATCTGTGACAGAGGACTTCTGGAAGTGACACATTGTTTCTTATTTACATCAGTGTGAGTGAAGGGAGTAGATTTAAAGAAAAACTTAAAGCAAATGGTAATTTGAGCAGAATTCATGATTGATAACCCAATGGATCAGTGAGTCAAGAATCCACTTGCAATGCAGGAGACACAGGAGACTCAGGTTCAATCCCTTGGTCGGGAAGATCCCCTGGAGGAGGAAAATGGCAACCCATTTCAGTATTCTTGCCTGAAAAATCCCATGGACAGAGGAGCCTAGTGGGCTACAGTCCATAGGGTCACAGAGATTCAGATATGACTGAGCAACTACACATGCATGGATGATTGACACACGTTACCCAGATGTTACTGCTGCTGCTGCTAAGTCGCTTCAGTCGTGTCCGACTCTGTGCGACCCCATAGATGGCGGCCCACCAGGCTCCCCTGTCCTTGGGATTCTCCAGGCAAGAACACTGGAGTGGGTTGCCATTTCCTTCTCCAATGCATGAAAGTGAAAAGTGAAAGTGAAATCGCTCAGTCGTGTCTGACTCTTCGCGACCCTATGGACTGCAGCCTACCAGGCTCCTCCGTCCGTGGGATTTTCCAGGCAAGTGTATTGGAGTGGGGTGCCATTGCCTTCTCCGCCCAGATGTTACAAGCATCTGCAATTTGGGCAAGGCTTGGCAGAAACGGCTTGTCCCTCATGATGTGAACTCACTGAGGCTGAATGAAGAACTTCTCCAACACACCTCACTCATCACACCAGGAAGTTTGTGCCAGCTGTTGGTTCTTCTCCATGTGGGCTCCTGCACATGGTGGCTTGGGATTCCTCACAGCATGGTGGTGGCTGGGTTCCAAAGGTTGGTATTCCCCCCCAAAATAACAGACAGCTGCATTGCCTTGGATGAACTAGCCGCAGAAGTCACATGGAGTCACTTCCACCATACTCTAAGCCCACCCACATTCAAGGGCTCCTTCCTGGGACTTCCCTGGTGGTCCAGTAGCTAAGGCTCCGTGCTCCCAATGCAGGGGGCCCAGGTTCAATCCCTGGTCAGGAAACTAGATCCTACATGCAGCAACTAAAGAGTTTGCATGCCACAACTAAAGATCCCACATGCTGCAATGAAGATTGAAAATCCCACTTGCTGCAAGTAAGACCTGGTGTAGCCAAATAAATAAAAACAAGTGCTAAAAAAAAAAAAAAAAACTTTAAAAAAGGACTCCTTCATAGAGGAGCGTAAAGGTTATGGCTATAGTCCAGAGGGTTGGAAAGAGACACGACTGAAGTGACTTAGCACAGCACTCAGATAGTTGACTTACAATATTAATTAGTTTCAGATTATAACCTAGAGATTCAATATTTTACAGACTATACTCCATATAAGATTATGATAAAATATTGGCTATATTCTCTGTGCTATATATTACATCCTTGTAACTTTTTTTACATCTAGTAGCTTGTACCTCTTAATTCCCTTCACCTATTTTGGCCCTCCTCACCTTCCTTCTGGTAACCACCAGTTTGTTATCTGTATCTCTGCCCTCTTCCAACATGTCTTTAAAATCAGCTGGATAAACAACAAGCTCCTATTGTATAGCACAGAGAACTATATTCAATATCTTGTGATAAGCCATAATGGAAAACAATTTTTAAAAGAATGTATATATATATATGTATGTATGTTTAACGGAATCATTTTTTATACAGCAGAAATTAACACAACATTATAAATCACCTATATTTCAATTAAAAAAAAATTTTAAATCAGCTGGAGATTCTATGTGCAGACTGGGTTAAGAATCACTGAGCTGCAGTTAATAACTTTTTGTTGTTACTGTATCTAGTTTTATGGTTATTTTGTATCTGTGACAAGTGACTTTTGGAAGTGACACAATGTTTCCTGTTCAAATACATCAGTGTGAGCAAAGGGAGTAGATCTAAAGAAACAAAAAACAGATAGCAATTTGAGCACTTGGCAGAATGCATGACTGATACATGTCATTCAGATTTGTTACAAAGAGTGTAATTGAGGCAGGAGTCCCACAGGTAGAAAGTAACGTTTTGAAAGTGGTGAGTTTAGCTCCGTCTGTAACTGAACTGCTATATTAGGTCTCTATCGCCCTCTAGTGTCCCAGTTTACTTGCACCCAAAGGGAGTGCTTGGTATTAATTACACTACCTTTCTTTCACCTTTTAGGTGGTTCAGCCCTCCCAGACTTTTTTGGAACACTCTGGCCTCCTGACCAGAGACCAACTCCGACAGAATGTTTCCTGTACCTCCCAGTTTCCTGCCAGCCACAAATGTACACACAGCCACTCACAGCAACACTGAATAAGACCAAGCTGGAGCAGAGTCCAATGGGATGTCAGAAACCTATCCCAGATTAATCTCATATCAGAGCAGACTTTAAATGTCATACTGAGGCACTTGGCCCTTATCCCATAGGCAATGGGGAGCCATGAATGGTTTTGCATGTGTGCGTTAGTCACTTAGTCGTGTCCGACTCTTTGAGACCCCGTGAACTCAAGCCTGCCAGCCTCCTCTGTCCATGGAATTCTCCAGGCAAGAATACTGTATTGGGTTGCCACTTCCTTCTCCAAGGGATCTTCCTGACCTGGGGATCAAACCAGGCCTCCTGCATTGCAGACAGATTCTTTACCATCTGAGCTATAGAGAAGTCCCATGAATCATTTTGGAGCAGACCAAAACTATGTGCAACAAGGCATTTCCCCAGAAAATGGTGCTACACTGGACATTTGCAATTTTTTCTCTCTTAGCATCATTCTCCTTTAAAATATATTTATTTATTTATTTATTGGCTGCACTGGGTCTTCATTGCTGAGCACTGGCTTTCTCTAGCTGCAGTAGGTGGGGGCTACTCTTCATTGCAGCATGTGGGCTTCTCATTGTGGTGGCTTCTCTTCTTGCAGAGCTCAGGCTGTAGGTGCCTGGGCTTTGATAGTTGTAGCCCATGGGCTCAGTAGTTGCAGCTCCCAGGTTCAAGAGCACAGGTTCAGTAGTTGTGGCGCACAGACTTAGTTGCTCCATGGCATGCGGAGTCTTCCCAGACCAGGGATTGAACGCGTGTCCCCTGCATTGGCAGGCGAACTCAACCACTTGATCACCAGGGAAGCCTCCCTCCTTTTTATTTCTCCCTGGCAACAGTCCTTGATCCGAGGGCTCCCCCTGGGGGCCAATATGAACCTATGTGTTTTTAAATGGCAGCCCCTCTGGAGGATGCCAGCTCGTGACAGGCACGGGCTTAATACTGGACTTCAACTCCTACTTGTTCCCTCTTCCCCCTAGATCAGAGTCATAGTCAGATTGAGGCTCCCCTCCCTCTGCAGAGGAAGCACGTGCCCAAGTCTGGCTAATCAAACAGCTGCATCCTTCTGGCTACTGGAATTGATTGGGGGCAGGGGGGACATGACCCAACATCAGCCAAGACCGACTCTGGGAGCTTTATCAAATTTTAACTGAGGTGAAGTTTACCTAACCTAAAACTAATCATAAACTATACTTAAGTGTACAATTCAAAAGCAACTAGAGCCTTACCAATGTTGTGTAACCATCACCTCTATCTAGTTTTCCAAGACATATTCTTCACCCCAAAAGGAAACCCTATACCTATGAGCACTCACTCCCCATTTCCTCCTCTCAGCTCCTGTGTGTGTGTGTGCTAAGTCACTTCAGTCGTGTCTGACTCTTTGTGACCCCGTAGACTGTAGCCTGTCAGGTTCCTCTGTCCATGGGATTCTCCAGGCAAGAATACTGGAGTGGGTTGCCATGCCTTCCTCTAGAGGATCTTCCCCACCCAGCGAATCTGAGTCTTATGCCTCCTGCATTGGCAGGCAGGTTCTTTACCACGAGTGTCACCTGGGATGCCCCCTCTCAGCTCCTAGCAACCACTAATCTGATTGATATTTTCCCTTATGGATTTACCTGTTCTAGACATTTCGCATACATGAAATCAGAGAATATGTGCCCATTGGTGTCTGGCTTTTCACTGAGTGTAATATTTTCAAGCTTCATCCATATTGTGTCATGTGTCAGCGCTTCATTCCTTTTTAAGGGAGAACAATATTCCATTGTATGGATATACTACTTTTGTTTATTCATTGATTAACATTTTGGGTATTTCCACCTTTTGGCTCTCATCAATAGTGCTGTAATGCTATTTACAATAGCTAGAACACAGAAGCGACCTAGATGTCCATCAGCGGATGAATGGATAAAGTTGTGGTACATATATACAGCGGAATATTACTCAGCCATAAAAAGGAATGAATTTTAGTCAGTTCTAGTGAGGTGAATGAACCTAGAGCCTGTTATACAGAGTGAAGTAAGTCAAAAGGAGAAATACATACTGTATATTAATGCATATATATGGAATCTAGCAAGATGGTACTGATGAACCCATTTGCAGGGCAGAATAGAGACACAGAGATAGAGAACAGGCTTGTGGACACAGTTGGGGAAGGAGAGGGTGGGACAAACTGAGAGAGTAGGGGCAGTAGCATTGAAACATATACATTACAATATGTAAAATAGGTAACTGGTGGGAAGTTGCTGTATAACACAGGGGCTAAACTTGATGCACTATAACAACCTAGAGGGGTGAGATAGGGTTGGGGGTTGGAGGGTTCAAGAGGGAGGGGACATATGTATACTTATGGCTGATTCAACTTGCTGTGTGGCAGAAACCAATACAACATGGTAAAGTAATTATCTTCCAGTTAAAATTTTTAAAAGAGAAAAATATATATAACTGAATTATTTGCTATACAGCAGAAATTAACAAAACATTGTAAATCAACTATACTTGAATAAAATTAATTTTTAAAAAAGAAACAATGGTGCTGCAATGAACATTTCTGTACAAATAATTCTTTGAATACCTGTTTTCAGTTCTTTGGTCTATATGCCTAAGAGTGGAATCGCTGGATCACATGGTGACTCTGTTTAACTTGTTAAGGAACTGGTAAACTCTTTTCCACTGATGTGGTACCATTTTACATTCCTACAAGCAACCCACAAGGGTTCAAATTTCTCCACGTTCTCATTAGCACTTACCTCCTGGCTTAAAAAAAATTATGGCCAACTTAGTGGATGTGAAATGGTATTCATGGTTTTGATTTGCATTTTCCTACTAGACTAATGATGTTGAGCATCTTTTCACGTGTTCTTGGAGCTTCAGTGTATATTTTTCATCTTGGAAGGCTATAAGTCTGGTGCTGCTTGCAGCCACTTCCCACTCATGAGGTACTCCAGGACAGAGAAGCTCAGCCATGGTGACACATTTGAAGCCTGAAAGTGAAAGTGTTAGTCACTCAGTCATGTCCCACTCTTTGCGACCCCATGGACTGCCACAGCTCCCCTGTTCTTGGGATTCTCCAGGCAAGATTGCTGGAGTGGATTGCCATTCCTTTCTCCAGGGGAATCTTCCTGACCCCGGGATCAAACCTGGGTCTCCCTCATTGCAGGCAGATTCTTTACTCTCTGAGCCAACAGTGAAGCCTAGATCCAGCCATACCTGCAGTCTGATCTCTAACTTTAAAAGTATATGTGCTGATTCTCATTTTGTCATTCCAGCCAGCTAGAGCTGAACATTTTGTCCTTTGCTACCATGAGTCCTCCATGATGGAGATGGGGGCTTGCCAAGGCCCCATGGTGAGTTAGAATTACAAACTGGATGATTCCCTGGTCCTCCTTCCTATCTACTCACTGCCTCCATGCCCCAAGAGGAGGCTGTATGGAGTGGTCAGCAGGAGCCAGGAGACAGAATCTGGGGACAAATCATGGCCATGCATTTAGAGATAGAGACAAGGGGAGTAGGAAGTGGATGCTTTTCTATGACACCTGTGATTCCCTCTGCCCAGAATGGTCTTGCCCAGGTCTAGGTATGGCTGGTTCCCTCCTCACTGAGGGCTCAGCGGGAAAGTGCACTTCCTAATTGATCACCCATATGAAAGGGCTGCTCCCCCACCCCATGATCTTTGAGAACATCACCCTGCTTTATCTTTTTTGCAGCACCCATCCGTGACTGCAATTGCCTCTTTTATATTTATCTAATGTGTGCCTCCTCATTAGGGTGGGTACTTTGCATGTCTTTGTTGTCTTATATGAGGACTGGTGTCAAACATATAGTAGGAACTCAGTATACAGTTGTGGAAGAGATGAATGAATGACTGAAGGAAGGAAGGAATGAACAGGTGGGGAAATAGATGAATGGAAGGGTGATTGAATGAATTGGATGGATACATGAAAAGATGGCTAAATATGGATGGATGGATGAAGGATGGTTAACAGTTGAATACATGGATAGATGGAAGAATAATGATTAATGGATGGTGAAAAGATGAATATATGGATGCATGAAGTGTATGAGTAGGTGGATGGATGGATGAAGGATGGTTAACAGTTGGATACAGGAATAGATGTAAGAATAATGGACGATGGAAAGATGAATAATATATGGATGGATGGATGAATAGATGGATGCACAGATGGTTGAATGAATGAATGATACATTAATAAATAAATGGTAGATAAAAAGCAGATAATAAATAAAAGAGCAAAACAATGAATGAATGAATTATTGAATGAATAAATTAAAGGATAGATAGATGGATGGTTCAATGGAGAGTTAAAAAGAATGGATGGATGGATGAATGGACAGATAAAGGGTGAGTAGATGGGTGGATGTTTGCCAGACTCCATTCTAAGAACTTTACATGTTATCTTGTTTTATCTACACAGAAATCTAAGGAAGGAAGGAATGCTTTACAGACAAGGTCCTTGAACTTCAGAGGTAGAGGCGAAAAAAAAAATCACTTCCCTCAGAAAATACAAGTAGGAAATGGTGGAGCAAGATTCAAATTTACATCTGCCTAACTCCAAGCCCTGAGCTCTTAACCACCGTGGAAACCACCCTCCTCCCTCTCTCCTCTCACTTTGAGAGCCTGTACCAGCCACTACAGGCTTCCCTGGTACCAACTGCTAAAGAATCTGCCTGCAATGCAGGAGACCCCCGTTCGATTCCTGGGTTTTGGAAGATCGCCGGGAGAAGGGATAGGCTACCTACTCCAGTATTCATGGGCTTCCCTGGTCGCTCAGATGGTAAAGAATCCACCTGCAATGTGGGAGACCTGGGTTCAATCCCTGGGTTCAATCCCTGGGTTGGGAAGATCCCCTGGAGGAGGGCATGGCAACCCACTCCAGTATTCTTGCCTGGAGAGTCCCATGGACAGAAGGGCCTGGTGGACTACAGTTCGTGGCGTCATGAAGAGTCGGACACAACTGAGCGACTAAGCACAGCACACAGCAACCAGCCACCGCAGCTCTTGTCCTGATGCCCGTGCCCCAACAGCACCCATGTCACCTCATCCAGGCCTCCATGAGGCTCAAATGCTACCAGCCCCATAAGTCCATGGGAGCACGTGTGAGCACGTGAGGATCCCTGCGGTCTCTGCATGCACATGAAGTCACTTCAGTCATGTTCAAACTCTTTGAGATCCCATGGACTGTAGCCCCCCAGGCTCCTCTTGTCTATGGGATTTCTTAGGCAAGAATACTGGAGTGTGTTGCCATTTCCTTCTCCAGGGGATCTTCCCGACACAGGGGAAAGAACCCGTGTCTTTTACGTCTCCTGCATTGGCAGGCGGGTTCTTTACCACTACTACACATGCTTGAGTGTAAGGTGACCAGAAAATGTCCATTCTCTAGGATGCCCCCCAAGTATCAGTGACACTGTACAGCCAAAGACAGGTCTGAAGAGTCTCACAGTGACCACCACTGTTTATAAGATGCCCAGGGACCAAGCCCCAGCCTGAGGTCATTCCCAGTGGCTGCCACAGAAGCACAGCACCTCAGCGATCCAGCCCCACCAGGTCGTGTGAAACAGTGAACCTGGAAGAGGAAGTCAAAGAGAATGGAGGCGAGTCATGGAGGGGAGCTCCAGGGTTATCAGACTACAACACAGAGAGGTCATGAAGTCCATCCCCTGCCTCAGTATGGGGCTCAGAGGACCAGGATGATGGGGAGAGGGAGCCGGAGGGCAGAACTGTGAGTGTTTCTCAGTCTCCCAATTCAGGCCACTGTCCTCAGTGTGTCCGTAGGTGTTGGGTGATCAAGAAGCCCTGGTGGACCTCAGCAGCTCCTGTGGTCATCATCCATCTCCACGTAGGGCAGCCCCACGGGCCAAGTGTCCCGAGGCCAGTAGCGGACTTTGATGGTTTTGTCCGGCATCTCGTATGTGGAATCCACCACAGCCAGGATGACCATGCCATAGGGGAAGGTGAAGCTGATGAGTACGTGCCTGGGTGACAAGGTGGAGAGGGGGAAAAGATGCCCCAGCAGTCAGCTTGATGGCCCCAGCCCCACCTCTCCTGACTTCTCCTGGATCCTGGCCATCAAAAGGGATCTCCTGACCACACCCCACCAAGACATACACACACATCCCAGTATCTGTGCCTGTCCCTGCTTCCCCCAGGCTCCTGCTCCAAGCTCTGGCATCTGAGATTTTCTGCTTCTAGGACCCAAGTGAAAGTGTTAGTTGCTCAGTCATGTCTGACTCTGAGACACCATGGATTGTAGCCTGCCAGGCTCCTCTGTCCATGGAATTCTCCAGGCAAGAATACTGGAGTGGGTTGCCAAGCCCTTCTCTAGGGAATCTTCCTGACCCAGGGATTGAACCCAGGTCTCTCACATTGCAGGTGGATTCTTTACTGTCTGAGCCAACAGGGAAGCCCCTAGAGCCCAAGACCATAGGGTAAATGCTTACCAGATGCTGTGCAGGTAGGAGAAATTAATCCATTGCCAGAAACTGCAAAGCAGGCGGTCACTGATCCAGCTAGTAAAGGCGAGAGCCCATATAACCATGGAGACCTCAATCAGATGCCGGAGCTCCTTATTATTGGTCCTAGGGAGGGAAGAAGGGAGATCAGAGACTGACTCAGCTAGCAGAGCCCCAGGGGGCTGATGGGAAATTCCTCCATTCCAGGAGAGGGGGCTTGGAGGAGGGACAGATCAAGGGGGCAAGGTGCGGGAGGGGCCAGACCCATGCTAACACGTGGGGACCACTTACAAGATACTGGGTCCTCACAGCAATGCTATTGCTCCCATTTTGTGGGTGAGAAAACTGAGGCATGTGAGATTAAGTATGCCCCAGCCCCCACCCCAAGGTTACACAGCCGGTATGTGGGGTCTGAATCAGGTTTATCAGAATACAGAAGCCGCAGCCAACAAGCCCTTCTGTGTTTGTGCTTTGGGGTGTAAGTGTATGTGCACCTGTGGGCTGGTGCATGAGAATTTATGTCTACGTGGCTCTGAGAATATGTGTGTATGTGTGTGGGAAGGTGTCCCTTGGCATGGGACAACTCAGGATTAGAATCTGTGTTTCCCCAACAGCAGAACTAACCCAATGTCTCTTGGGAAAGAGCTTATGAGAGATTAATGAGGCAATAACTCCTTCATGGGTAAAAGTGAAAGCCCTGCCTGCTAGCCTAAAAGGGGACAGTATGAACACCAAAATGAAACAAAACCACACACATTAGAATTGGTAAAATCTGAGTACAGATGGTAAAGAATCTGCCTGCCAATGCAGAAGGCACGGGTTCAATCCCTGGGTTGGGAAGACTCCTTGGAGAAGGAAATGGCAACCCACTTCAGTATTCTTGCCTGGGACAATTCCATGGACAGAGGAATCTGGTGGGCTATAGCCCATGGGGTCGCAGAGAGTCAGACATGACTGAGGGATTTAGCATGCACACACACACGTAATTACACAAGATACTGCCTCTGGGGGAGGTGGGAGAATCTAGGTAAAGGGTACACAGGACTCTGTACTATTTTTGCAGCTTGCTCTGAGCCTGTAATCATTTCAAAATAAAAAGTTAAAAATATATCATAGTGACTGCAATGGATTGAAACACTTCAGAGATAAATGCCCACGAGTTCATAATACTTAAAAAAAAAACAAAAAACTCCCATTGGTCCTTACCAGAGATGGCTAAGGCACCCACTCATTGCTCTGGAAATTAATTTTTAAAAGTGAAAGTGAAGTCGCTTAGTCATGTCCGACTCTTTGCAACCCCATGGACTGTAGCCCACCAGGCTTCTCTGACCATGGGATTTTCCAGGCAAGAATATTGGAGTGGGTTTTTTTTTTTTTTAATTTTTAAAAGGTAAAGAATTAACACCCTATCCTGTCTTTCCTGTCCAAACTGTATTTCAAGGTTGATGAGCAAGCATTCTTCTGTCTGGATGGATGAACTCCAGATAATTAATGCAGAAGGAATAATAGAATCTGAAAATCACCCTTTTGCACCCTCTAAGGAGATCACGGGTGGAGACAGCATGAAATGGCTGCTGAAATCATTAGGGTAAAGGTCTGTAGAAAACTTTATAACGAAGGATCTTGATGACACCATCTGAATCCACAGATCAAACATAATGGCACTAAATGTAGGACGACCACTCATTATTGGGTCTTAATGGGCTGGAACAAGCAGCACCCAGTGCCACACAAAGTGAAAAAATAGTTAAAGCTAAAACTAGATCTATTAATTTACAGAGGAAAAAAAAGGAAACAGGTTGAAAGACACCACAGGAAGCAGTTGGCCAAATCCAAAATTCAGAATGTACTACAGGACAAATCTTTGAGTTTCTGTTATCAAACCAGAGGCATGAAGAACGAGGGAGGGAAGAAAGGACTGCTATAAAAGAAGGAAGACCTGAGGGACTGTGTTTGTCTTCTGATTTAAACAAGACCAAGTACAAGAAGACATTTTTGTGAAACTGAGGAAAGGTCAGTGCAAACTGGGTATTATGTATAGATGCTATTCTAAAGAAGCATCTTCCATTCGTCTCTCTAGATCCTGCTCTACCTTTTTCCACCCAGTCCTGAGCCTCAAGGGGTGGCAGGGTATGGGGTGGGGGAGCTGAGTTATGTGGGCCTGGAAATAAATATTCCAACAGTACCCCCCCACACCATTTGATTCCTTTCTGAGGCTCCCCATTGGTCAACCCAACTGGAAACCATTGACCTACCCAGCTGGAAACCATTGGCCAACCCAAATGAAAACCATTGACTTACCCAATTGGAAGCCCAAGGATAAGGGCTTGGCCCTTATCCTGGATTTGGCCCACACAACCTCCCTTTGGGATTGGCTCAGGCTGACTGTAACCACCAACTGGAAATCACAGCTCTGGCCAAGAAGACTCTCTCTGCTACCTCTCTCCTTTCAGATTCTTACAATCATTCCTTCCCATCACTCCCCATCCCAGGTCTCCTGATGATCATGGAGTCCCACTGTTATTAACAGAGGGATTCTAAATGATCTCTAGTGATGTTCCCACAGTCTGCCCTCTCCTTTGTAAACAACCCTTTTATACAGCTCTCCTTAAATGGCCCCATTTGGGAGTTCCTTCTCTAGCCTGCCAAGACCTAGCATGGGTTAAAAATGATAATTTTTTTATCAGGAGAGTGAAACCCTGAACAATTACTGGGTGACATTATATGAAATCTAGGGGGATAGAGAATGCAGGTTGGGGACCTCCATGGTGGTCCAGTGGTTAGGACTCTGAGCTTCCAATGCAAGGGGTGCAGGTTCCATTCTTAGTTGGGGAACTACGATCCCACATGCCATCTGGCCAAGAAGAAGAAAAAAGGAAAGCAGGTTGGCAACATGCTGTTGGGGCTGGTTAGTGGGCACATGGAGGTTTATGATACAATGCTCTCCACTTGTATGTGTGTTTGGAGGTTTTCAGAGAAAAAGGACAAACTCTGCCTTAGGTTTCAAATCCTGGTCCTGCCCCTAGCTGGTGAACGATCCTGGGAAGGGAACATGGTGAGGTTTTTCTTTAGGGGGTGGGTGCAGTTCTTGGAAGAGAAAGGGGTGCCACCTCTCTGGGCACCTGCAGTCACACCCACTTCTTATACTCCCGGACCACGATGTAGACAATGTGCAAGCCAATGATGTTTAGGGCGTATGCGTTGATCGTGGGCCTCAGGAAGGACAGGAAGGTACTGATCAGGGTGATGATGACGATCAGTGAGATGTACCGGGACCTGGAGGAAGAGAAGGGCTCAGCTGTGGCGGGGGCAGGCAGGGGGAGGGTGGTTGATGGGTATTTCTATGGGGTTTGGGTAGTCACATGGAAATCTCACAGCTGAGATGGATGAGAAAAAGGAAGGGGTTCTGAGAAGCCTGACTGAGCTCAGAAAAAGGTCTTAAGACTCCCAGGGGGGCTCACTAAAACAGGTCAGATGAGGGTCCCAAGGCCCACGTAAATTTAGGCAAGAGTCTCAGGTGAGCCCAGTGGGATTAAGTAAGGAGCACCAGGGGTCCCAGAAACTATTAGGAGAGAGGTCCTGAAGGCTTGGGCTTTCCCTGGCTCAGTGGTAAAGAACCCACCTGCCAATGGAGGAGACCTGGGTTCCACCCCTAGGTCAGGAAGATCCCCTGGAGAAGGAAATGGCAACCCACTCCAATATTCTTGCCTGGATAATCCCTTGGACAGAGGAGCCTGGTGGGCTACAGTCCATAAGGTCGCAAAGAGTTGGACACAACTGAGTGACTAAAGAGCAACAACAGCCTGGAAGGCTCAAGTGGGTCAAGTTGGGTCAGGATAGAGATTCAGATGGGTCTCAAGTCAACAAAAAGGGGGTCCAAGAAGATCCAATGAAAGATGCCAGAGAGACCAGGTGACAGACTCAGGAAAGAGGTCTTGGGCCCCAGGTAAGCTTAGGCATGGGGTCCTGGGATGCCCTGGAGAAGGAAATAGCAACCCACTCCAGTATTCTTGCCTGGAGAATCCCATGGACAGAGGAGCCTGGTGGGCTACAGTCCATAGGGTCGCAAAGAGTCAGACGTGATTGAGCACGCACACACCTGGGATCCCAAAGTAGCCTCAGAAAGGCCCTGGAGAAGGTCTCAGCTCTCCAGGTGGGATAAGAGGAAGAATAAGCAGGTGGGTAAGGGGACAACAGAGGATGAGATGGTTGGATGGCATCACCAACTTAAAGGACGTGAGTTTGAGCAAACCCCAGGAGATGGTGAAAGTCAGGGAAGCCTGGGGGCTGCAGTCCATGGGGTCACAAAGAGGCAGAAATGACTGAGTGACTGAACAACAAGAAGGGGAGGACTTCCAGGAGTCCCAAGTATGCTCAGAAGAGGGGTGCCTGGAAGTCTTCTTAGGTCAGGCAGGGTCGGGAAAAAGTCCTGGGGTGTTGAGGGGAGGGACTCCAAAGAGGGCCTGGAGGATAGGTGGGCTACAGTAGGACTGACAGAGGGCCAGCCCCTGCCCTACCTGTCCTGCCCTAGGAAGGCGGGGAAATAGCAGCGGGGCAACCATATGCTGTAGCCGCTGGCCAGCAGCCACAGGATAGCGATCTCATCCAGCATCTGGCCCAGGAAGCTGAGCGTCATGTGAAAGTACATGGAGAACAGTCCTGGAGGGAGAGACAAAGGCAGGGGGTCAAGGGTGTTGTCCCTCTTGCCCTCCCACCCCCGCCACTGTCCCAATGTCCCCACCTACCTGTGACTGTGAAGAGAATGAAGGGCACATAAATGTAGCGGGAGCGTTTCTGGATATACGGGCGCATCAGAAATGTCATGAGGGGCCCAAAGATGAAGAAGGTGACATTGCTGAACTGGAGAAGGAGGGGGAAAACATGGTGAGGGGTTGTCAGACAGGGGAGGCCGAGCATGGTTGCCCTCAGTTACTACCCAACTGGTCAGCAGCCATCTTTCAGGCAGTTAACCGACCCAGGGTCTATCCATCTTTCAGCTGACCAGTCAACCACTCATTGGTAGATCCATTACTCCATCCCTTACTCTGTGGGCTCATTAATTCATTCAATGCACATGGTGAAGACTATCTACTAACATTTTCCTTTCGGCACCACCATCCCCCAAGTTTGTGCTGGACATTCAACTACTCAACTAAAGACTACATTCCCCAGCCTTCCTTGAAGCTCACCATGGTCTTGTGACCTGCTCTAGCCCATGAGATAGGACTGTAAATGAATCTATCAATATAACTTCCAGGTCAGTTCTTGAGAAGCTGCTTGGGGCTTGCTCTCTACTTCCTATGGACTGAAATGCAAACATAGTGGTCATGAACTGGCCTTAGCCTTGTAGACGAGGAAAGACAATATAATACCCTAGTGACTCACTTCAAAAAAATAGCCTGAAAGGACCTCCCTGGCAGTCCAGTGGTTAAGAATCCACCTTGCAATGCAGGGGATTTCCCTGGTAAAGAATCTACCTGCACTACAGGAGACCTGGGTTCGATCCCTGGGTCGGGAAGATCCCCTGGAGAAGGGAATGGCTACCCACTCCAGTATCCTTGCCTGGAGAATTTCATGGACAGAGGAACCTGTCATGCTATAGTCCATGGAGTTGTGAAAGAATCAGACGGGACTGAGCAATTAACACTTTCACTTGCAATACAGGGGACATGGGTTCAATTCCCAGTCATGGAACTCAAATCCCACATGCAATTAAGCCCCCACATCTGCTGAGCCTGCACACCACAACTAGAGAGTGCATATGCTTCAACAAAAGATCCTGCATGCCAGAACTAAGACTGTGACTAAGACTCAATTCAGCCAAATAAATAAGTACTAAAAAAGGAAAGAAATACAGGGAGCAGGGACTTCTCTAGTGGTCCAATGGCTAAGACTCTGCGTTCCCAATGCAGGGGGTCCGAGTTCTATTCTTGATCAGGGAACTGGATTCCACTTGCCACAACTAAAGATTCCTCATGCTGCAACTAAGACCTGAAGCAGCCAAAAAGAAAAACAGGGCACAGTGGTGGGTATGGGGAAAATCATTCACCTGATACAAGGTCAGCATCTACTACCCTGGGTCCTGGTCACCTGTACAGGTTCCCAAGACAGGAGCCCTCCTGATTTCAGGAGAACCCAAAGCTCTCCTGGGACAATGATGGCATCAGCTCAAAGGTCACCATTTAAGAACCCAGCCTTGGCAAACTGGTTTCCCAGCCCACGGTCCCACCTATGTCCTTGTTTTCCATGCCAAGGTCTCTGATGTTTGTCAATGGACAAGGTCAAACACATCTCCAGGAGGGCCACCCAGTTCACAGCAGCTATCCTAGAACACAGAGATCCCCCTCCTCCCCAACTTGCCCTGTCTATATCACGAGACCCTACCCTACTGGAATAGATAACCATGCCAAAGCAGGATATCAGACTTTCTCTTTTAGGAATTTGAAACTTAGAGCAGGCACAAAGCCTGGGAGTCACCAAGATCGAGCTGCATCATTGGCAACTCTCTACAGAGGCCCTGGGATATTGTTGTGATGTTTAAGATGTGGCAACCATTTTGCCACCCATGAGAAGACAAGGTTGAGAAAAAAAAAAAGCGAATGCTTGAGGACAGCATTTGCACATCTGCTGAATCCTGCACACCTACTGTGGGTCCCAGCCTTCCTAAAACAACTCATCTTTCCATTTTTTAGTACATCTCACTATCTTTCCAATATTCTCTCTTTCCCCCTCTTGTTTCTTTGTTTTGGTTTTTGCTTAAGTTAGCTTTTTTTTTTAATTGAAGTATAGCTTATTTACAATGTTGTGTTAAATTCAGATGTACAGCAAAGTGATTCAGTTATACATATATTTGTTCTTTTTCAGATTCTTTTCTATTATAGGTAATTACAAAATTCTGAATGTGATTTCCTGTGTGTGTTATTTATCTATTTTATATATGGTAGTTTGTATCTGTTAATCCCAAGCCCTCGGTGTATCCATCCTCTTTGGTAACCATAAGTTTGTTTTCTTTGTGAGTGTTTTGTAAATAAATTCACTTGTTTTATTTTTTAGACTCCACATGTAAGTGACATCATGATATTTGTCTCTGTCTGACTTACTTCACTTAGTATGATAATCTCTAGGTCCATCCATGTTGCTGCAAATGGCAAAGTTTCATTCTTTTTTAAAAATTTTATTTATTTATGGCTGTGCTGGGTCTCCAGTGCTATGTGCAATGGGGGCTAGTTGTAGTGAATAGGGACTACTCTTCAATACAGTGCACAAGTTTCTCGTTGCAGTGGCTTCTCTTGTTGCTGAGCACAGGCTCTAGGTGTGTGGAGACTTTAGTAGTTGCAGCACACGGGCTTAGCTGTGCCATGGCATGAGGGATCTTAGTTCCCTGATCAGGGGTCGAACCCACATCCCCTGCATTGGCAGGCAGACTCTTAACCACTGGACCACCAGGGAAGTCCTGTTTCATTTGTTTTTATGACTGAGTAGTATTCCATTGTATATATGTTCCACACCTTCTTTAGGCATTCATCTGTCAAAGGACATTTAGGTTGTCTCCATGTCTTGGCTATTGTAACAATGCTGCTATGAACACAGAGGGGCATGCATCTTTTTGAATTAGTGTCTTCATCTTTTCCAGATATATGCCAAGGAGTGGTAAGGTAGCTCTCTACAGGCTGAGACTCATGAATCCATCACCAGTGGTATATTAGCTAGGGTTCTTTTGTAGCAAGCAACAGAAAATGATTCTGGTGAACTTAGACTATAAATATCAATTGTGTGTGTGTGTGGTTATTTATTTAGTTGACCAAATTATTTATTCATGTATTTGTTCATTCATTCATTTGTTACAAGGAGCTCAATAATTAAAGGAATTGCAGAGGACAAGAAAACCAGAAACCAGAACAGCTTTGGCCCTTTAATAGACAATCTCTCCAGGGGGTAATTTGGGGTATGAACGAAAACTAGTGTGTTCAGTCCTTCTGTGCAAGCCCAAACTTCAAATTCTGGAGAGTGGGGACATCCCTGGTGGTCCAGTGGTTAAGAATCTACCTTGCAATGCAGGGGAAGCAGGTTTGATTCCTGATTGGGAAACTAAGATCCCACATGCCACACAGCAACTAAGCCCGTGTGCCACAACCATTGAGCCCATGCATCACAACCGTAGAGTCCAGGAGCTGCAACGGAAGATCCCACACACTACCACTAAGACCTGACATAGCCAAATTAAAAACAAAAAAAGTCTAAAGCGTGTAGCCTGGGCCACATCTGATCCTTGGAGGAGACTACTTTGAGTGATCATCCCACTGAGACCATAACCAGGTGGTTGATGAAGGGGAAACGGAGCCATGGATACTGAATGGGCAAAAACCCCACACAAATCTGATGTCCCCTCCATCTTCAGCCAAATGCCAGCCCTTGGGGAAACCAAGCATGCCTGAAGATGCTGAGCTATCCAGCCTCCCAAACTCTTAAGCCTCCAGTTAGAACACATCTGTGATTCCCATATATCAAATCTAGATTCTTTAACTTGGCTTATACATTCCCTCCATAAGTACCTTTCTCCACCTTCAACTGTACAATCCAGGTGGAAAGAATAACTCAGCTCCTCCAAAGGAGTCATACTTTACTTCTTACCTCCTGAAGTTTGCACAGACTCTTCCCACTGCCTGTAAGGCTCTCATTCCCATGTAGCCCTCTTTGCCAGCCCAACTGTTTTGTATTTAGCCTGGGGATTGCTCTCTTCCTAAAGCCTCCTGAAGCCCACAAGGCAGGGTCAGGGTGCTCTTCCTTTGTGTCCCATGCAGTCCCATGTTCCTGACCCTAGTCTCACTGTTCTAGAACGATCTGGGTCTCCTGCTACATCTAGTCTTGAGAATAGGGATTGTGGCTTCCCCCATCTCCATTATAACCTCAGGAGCCAGAATACAGTACAAAAAAGTCTTAATTAATGACCCAGATAACCATGATGGTGTGGAGTCAAACATTCTACAGTGTGAAGCAAGTGGGCCTTAGGAAGCATTACTATGAAGTTAGTGGAGGTGATGGAACTCCAGGTGAGCTATTTTAAATCCTAAAATATGCTGGGTTAAAGTGCTGCACTTAGAATGTCAGCAAATTTGGAAAACTCAGCAGTGGCCACAGGACTGGAAAAGGTCAGTTTTTATTCCAATCCCAAAGAAGAGTAATGCCAAAGAATGTTCAAACAACTGTACAATTGCACTCATTTCACATGCTAGCAAGGTTATGCCCAAAATCCTTTGAGCTAGGTTTCAGCAATACATGAACCTAGAACTTCCACATGTACAATTTAGGTTTAGAAGAGGCAGAGGAACCAGAAATCAAATTGCCAACATCTGTTGGATCATAGAGAAAGCAAGGGAATACCAAAATATCTACTTCTGCTTCACTGACTATGCAAAAGCCTTTGTGTGGATCACAACAAACGCAAAATTCTTAAAGAGATGGAAATACCAGACCACTTTACCCATCTCCTGAGAAAACTGTATGTGGGTCAAGAAGCAATAGTTACAACCTTACATGGAACAACTGACTGGTTCAAAGTTGGGGAAGGAGTATGACAAGACTGTATATTGTCACCCTGCTTATTTAACCTCTATGCAGATTTCACCATGCAAAATGCTGGGCTGGACGAATCACAAGCTGGAATCAAGACTGATGGGAGAAGTATCAACAACCTCAGATATGCAGATAATACTATTCTGATGTCAAAAACTGAAGAAGAACTAAACAGCTTCTTTTTCAAAAAAATTATGTATTTATGTATGGCTGTGCTGGATCTTTGTTGCTGCTTCTGGGCTCTTTCTCTAGTTGTGGTGCATGGGCTTCTCATTGCAGTGGCTTCTCTTATTGCAAAGCAAGGGCTCCAAGCATGGGCTTCAGTAATTGTGGCATGTGGGCTTTCAGGGTCTAGAGCACAACAGGCTCAATAGTTGTTGCGCACTGGCTCAATTGCTCCCAGGCATGTGGGATCTTCCCAGATCAGGGATCGAACCTGTGTCTCCTGCATTGGCAAGGGAATTCTTCACCACTGAGCCACCAGGGAATCCCTAAACAGCTTCTTGATGAAGGTGAAAGAGGAGAGTGATCTCCTATTGACTGGCTCTCAAAACAGTTCAAATGGAGTTACCTGTCACACATGGGAAAACACTTGGCAAGGACGTCCCTGGTGGCCCAGTGATTAAGAATCCACCTGCCAATGCAGAGGACATGGGTTCAATCCCTGGTCCTTGAAGATCCCACATGCTGAGGGGCAACTAAGATGGAGTGGCACCAAGTTAACTGAGCCCACATACCTAGAGCCCATGCTCCCCAACAAGAGATGCCCACACATGCCACATTTAGAGAAGGCCTGGGCAGTGCAACAAAGACCCAGCTCAGTCAAAAAAAGTAATGAATTTTAAAAAATACTTGGCAAAGGGTCTTGCATCTATAAAGCTCTGAATAGAAGGCGCTATAACTGTTACTTTCTAATCTTTTGAGCATGTGACTTTACAGGTTGTTCTTAATCCCCACACACCCATCAAGGCCAGGCTTTCTAGATCCTGTTTGGCAATGAGGAACCTAAGTCTCAGAGAGATGGAGTGATTTCTCCGAGGTTGCACAGCTCTGAAGTTTGCTTTTACCCCGTGCTTTGAAAGATAGGATGGGAGTTCCCTGGTGGTCCAGTGGCTATGAGTCTGCGCTCCCAATGCTAGGGGGCCCGGGTTCCATCCTTGGTCAGGGAATTCGATCCCACATGCCACAGCTGAAGATCTCACAAGACGCAACTAAGACCCAGTGCAGCCAAACAAATAAATAAAATTTTTAAAAAAAATTTAAAGAAAAACAAGAGGACTAGATGTGTGGTGATGACTAAAGGGGGGTGCCCCTGTTTCCTGGATGTGTCATCTAATTTCTCTGAGTCCCCCTTTCATGCACCAGCAAAATAGGAGAGGATCATCAATGCTGTTTAGGTTTTGATGATCCTCTCCTATTTTACTGTAAACCTAGACAGTGTATTAAAAAGCAGAGACATTACTTTGCTGACAAAGGTCTGAATAGTCAAAGCTATGGTTTTTCCAGTAGTCACGTACAGATGTGAGAGTTGGAGCATAAAGAAGACTGAGTGCTGAAGAACGGATGCTTTTGAACTGTGGTGTTGGGAGAAAACTCTTGAGAGTCTCTTGGACAGAAAGGAGATCAAATGAGTCAATCCTAAAGGAAATCAACCCTGAACATTTATTGGAAGGACTTCTACGGAAGAGGAAGCTCCAATACTTTAGCCACCTGATACAAAGAGCTGACTCATTGGAAAAAACCCTGATGCTGGGAAAGACTGAAGGCAGGAGGAGAAGGGGACAACAAAGGATGCGATGGTTGGATGGCATCACTGACTCAATGGACATGTGTTTGAGCAAGCTCCAGGAGATGGTGAAGGACAGAGGAGCCTGCAATCCATGGGGTCACAAAGATTTGGACATGATGAGTGACTGGACAAGAACAACAACAACAGCAATGCTACCTCGAAGGCTGTTGGCAAGGGATGAGGGGTGCATGAGGGCAGGCATTGAAAAGCTACCTTGCTGGGGACATGGTTTCAGCTCAAGAAATAGTAAAGGCTGCTGCTGCTCTTGTTATTGTGAAGGAGATAATAATAGCAGGCTTATTATTGGTATGGATGCTCCAAGCTCAGCTGCCTGCTGAATGAAGGCAGGGGTTCTGAATGTCCTTGAGTGTGTAGAATGAGGACACAGTGACGGGCGGTGCCTGTGACTAATAAGCCCCAGCTGGCTGGGGAGTTTTTGATAGAATCAGAGCCCAAGTTTCCCAATCACCGGCCCCACCCAGAATCCAAGAGCTGGGCGAGGCACCTGCCCGAGATTATGGCCAGTCCTGAGCTCTCACGCACGTGAGCTGAACTGCTTGGGTCCCGGCCCCAGAAGGTGACTTCACCTCAGTTCAGTCATTCATTCACTCATTCACTTGCTCAACAATCATCCACCCCTTCAGTACCATCTGTGTGCTCAAGGACGTTGTTGTTGTTCAGTCACTAAGTTGTGTCTGACTTTCTTTGACCCCATGGACTGCAGCATGCCAGGCTCCCCTGTCCTTCACTGTCTCCCAGAATTTGCTCTAACTCATGTCGATTGAGTTGGTGATGCCATCCAACCATCTCATCCTCTGTCAACCCCCTTCTCCTCTTGCCTTCCCTCTTTCCCAGCATCAGGATCTTTTCCAATGAGTTGGCTCTTCACATCAGGTGCCCAAATTATTGGAGCTTCAGCTTCAGCATCAGTCCTTTCAGTGAATATTCAGGGTTGATTTCCTTTAGGATTTGCTGGTTTGATCTTGCAGTCCAAGGGACTCTCAAGAGTCTTCTCCAGTCTCCTGCATTAGCAGGCGGATTTTTTTTTTTTTTACCATCTGAGCCATCAGGGAACCCTCCCTTCAAGAATATTGCCAGTGTCTGAAACAAAGTCCCTGGGACTTCCCTGGTGGTCCAATGGTTAAAACTCCACACTCCCACTGTAAGGGGCATGGGTTTGATTCCTGGACAGGGGACTAAGATTCTGCATGCCACATGGCATCGCCAAAAAAGAAATAAAAAAAACCCAAAGTTCCTCCCTTTACCAGGTATCCAGTCAGAGTTTGGGCGTTATTCTGTGCCTCATTTTCCTCCTCTATAAAATGTAGGCCTTGGGACTTCCCTGGTAGTCCAGTGGTTAAGAATCTGCCTATCAGTACAGGGGTTCAATCCCTGGTCCAGGAAGATCCCACATGCTGAGGAGCAACTCAACTTGTGCGCCACAGCTACTGAATCCACATGCCCTAGAACTGACTGCTCCACAGTAAGAGAAGCCACTGCAATGAGATCCCTGCACACTGCAATGAGTAGCCCCCACTTGTCACAATTAGACAAAGCCAGAGCAGCAACGAAGACCCTGTGCAGCCAAAAATAAATGAACAAATAAGTGTTAAGAAAAAGCCCCACAGGTCATATCTCTGAGCTCCATGGTGAGGATTAGAGAACTGAGTGCTGCAAGACCAGGGGGTTTTGGCAGTTCTGTTCACTGCTGCCAGCCCCCAGTGTCTAGAACAGTGCCTGGTATGAAGTAGGTGCCTAGTAAATTTTTGCAGAGAATAGTGCATGCAAAGAATATGTGTCAGGGGAATTCCCTGGTGGTCCTGTGGCTAAGACTCTGCACTCCCAATGCAGGGGGCCCAGGTTTGATCCCTGGTCAGGGAACTAGATCCTATATGTGGCAAATAAGAGTTCACATGCCACAACTAACAGATCCTGCATGCTACAACTAGGACCTGATGCAGCCAAATAAATAAAGATTTTTTTAAAAAAGAATATGTGTCAATAGTGCATACATGTTCCTGGCGCTTGTGCAATGTGCCATGGGGCAGCTATTGTTCTAGAATGCTTTGCTATTTGGATCATCAAAATCTGGTAGGGCAACTGGTAAGTGGATGTGGCTGAATTCCTTAGGGCTGGAAGGAGGAAGGGGAGAGAGATGGGGAAAAGGAAGAAGGAGAGGGAGGAGGGAGGAAGGAAGGAAGGAGATTGACTTGAACACCTCACCTCATCTCAGCCTTTCTCATTTACCCACCATCCTGGGCTAAAACCACAACCCCTGGACTTCCCTGGTGGTTCAGTGGCTAAGAGTCTACACTCCCAATGCAGGGGGCACAGGTTCGATCCCTGGTCTGGGAGGATTCCACACGCTGCTGGGCAACTAAATCTGAGTCACAACTACTGAGCCCAGAGCCACAACTACTGAAGTCCACACTATAAAGCCTGTGCTCCGTAACAAGAGGAGCCACCGCAATGAGAAGCCTGTGCACCACAATGAAGAGCAGACCCTGCTCATCACAACCAAAGAAAGCTCATGCGCAGCACTGAAGACCAGAGCAGCCTAAATAAATAAATATTTTTTAAAAACGTGCTTCTTTCCAAGGCACGACTTCACCTACTGTGACTTTCATGAAGACAGAAAACACCTGTTTTATCCTCAGCTGTGTCACCAGTGCTTTTAAAGTTGGGCACTCAGTAGGCACTCCAGAAGAATTTGTTGAATCAATCAAATCAAGAAACATGGCTGGGGGGCAGGAGGGATAAATTATAGTTTTTAAGATTAATAAATACATACTGTTGCTGCTGCTGCTAAATAGTTTCAGTCGTGTCCGACTCTGTGCGACCCCATAGATGGCAGTCCACCAGGCTCCTCCGCCCCTGGGATTCTCCAGGCAAGAACACTGGAGTGGGTTGCCATTTCCTTCTCCAATGCATGAAAGTGAAAAGTGAAAGTGAAGTCGCTCAGTCCTGTCTGACTCTTAGCGACCCCATGGACTGCAGCCTACCAGGCTCCTCCCTCCATGGGATTTTCCAGGCAAGAGTACTGGAGTGGGTTGCCATTGCCTTCTCCGATAGATACATACTACTGAATATAAAATAAACAATGAGGTCCTACTTTTCAGCACAGGGATCCCTACTCAATACCCTATATAATAAACCATAATGGAAAAGAACATGGAAAAGGATTTCCCCGGTGATCCAGTGGTTAGGACTCTGCATTCTCACTGCTGGGGCTCCAGGTTTGATCCCTAGTGGGGTAGCTAAGATCCCACAAGTAGTGCGGCATGACCAAAAAAATGTGTGTGTGTGTATTCTTTATATATATATATGCTCTATATATATTCTTTGTGTATACGTGTGTATATATATATGGAAGGATATATATATATATCCTCCTTGGATATATATATTCAAGGAGGAGATATATATATATATATATATGTCCCTTAGATTCTCCAGGCAAAAATACTGGAGTAGGTTGCATCTCCTGCATTGCAGGCAGATTCTTTACCCACTGAGCCACCTGGGAAGCCCCAGCACCCCACAGAAGCCCCCTTGTTGCATAGGTACTCAGTCCTCTGATGTAGGAAATGGCAACTCACTCCAGTATTCTTGCCTGGAAAAGTCCACAGACAAGAGGAACCTGGCAGGCTACAGTCCATGGGGTCCCAAAGAGTCGGACATGACTGAGCACCATGCATGCACTTGGTAAATATCTGCTGAATAGGAGGAATGAATGAATTTTTCTTCCCTAGCACATACCACAACCTGGCACCTATACTCTTGACTCTCATTTAATGCTTCCATCTCCCAGGATACCAACCCCACCACCCGGGCATGCATGCTCAGTCATGTCCAACTCTCTGTGACCCCATGGACTATAGCCCACCAGGCTCCCCCGTCCAAGGGATTCTCCAGGCAAGAATACTGGAATGGGTTGCCATTTCCTCCTCCAGGAGATCTTCCCCACCCAGAGATTGAACCCACATCTCCTCTGTCTCCTGCATTGCAGGCAGGTTCTTTACCTGCTGAGCCACTGGGGAGGACCCATTCCAACCCCATGAGAACAGGCATTTCTGTCTGCTTTGATCACCACTGTGTCCCTGGAGCTGGAACAGTGCCTGATCCCATCAGTTTCTGATGGATGAAGAGGGAAATAAAGGGGTCATTTCAATCTACCCCGGTGTCAGCTCCAGGAGGCCAGCAGGATGGGGGTCACGGATGCCTGTTTCTCCGAAGGAGAAGAGAGATCCAGGGGGACCTACTGAGTCTGGGCCCGGAATGTAGCAGGGGCATTCTCATCAGTTTCAGGTGTGCAGTTATTCTATTCATGGCATCTGCTCTCCCTGAGGGCAGGAAGCATGCCCTCCTCGGTTTCTGTCGGGCCTGGCATACCAGAGGTGCTCTGGAATTAATTGCTGTTGCTGTGGGAATTCCCTGGCGGTCCAGTGGTTAGGACTCGGCGCTTTCACTGCCAGGCACAGGTTCAATCCCTGGTCCCTGAAACTATTAATATAATCATGCAAGATGTGCAATGAAGCCAAAAAAAAAAAAGGAAAGAAATTGCTGTTGCTGTGAATGTTGAGGAAAAGAAAGGCAGAAGAGGGAGGCGTGGTTTTGAGCTCATGGGACCTGTCAGTCACAGCTAGGTGCTCAGAGAGGGACGGGCCTTGCGCCTGGGTTACACTGCATCCAGGGAAGAGAGAGATGGGAGTTATTAGCACACTGCAGAGGCCAGCCATGCCAAGGTTGTCGGAAGATGAGGTGAGGAAGCTGATGGAGGTGTGGGCACTGCAGCTAGCAACCTCTTGGCTCTTATCTCCCCATCTGTTCAATACCCACTCCCCACCAGACTCCCCCTACTCATTCCCACCTGCCCATGCAGCTCCCCACAGCAGGCACGCCATCCCACTGCTCTGGATATGAGCATCCGGGAGGGAGTTTTCTAGGGAGGATGGGATGCAGAGCTTCTGAAACTTTGGCAGGATCCCAGGGAAGAAGTTTCAGCAGCACAGCTGCCTCTGGGAGTTAAAGAGGGGGTGGAGCCTTGAAACATCTCCCTACACCACTTGAAAGTCTCCCAACTTGACAGCAGCCCAGAAGGAGGCCACCAAGCCAAAGCAAACAGGCACCCACTGGGGTGGCCCACGCACCTCGACTTCTCCCCATGCTCATCCTATCCCAACCCCTCCCATACCGCCACCACACTCTGTCCCAGCTGCACCACACTTCCAGACTCCTGGCCAGACTGTGAAAGGCAATCAGGTGTCCCAGCCACCCCCACACTGTGGAGTCCCCCATGCTCCCAAGTCTGCCATGGCTCCCCAGTGCCCACACCCTGGAGCATGGCCTCTTCTGACTGGCAGCCTTGTCTTGGCCTCTGGAAACCTCACCAGGCCTTTTTCTCACCTTCTGTCCCTCCCCCTCAGGCAGGCAATTCTTATCTCTCACCTCAAGACCTTGGCATATGCTGTTTCCTTTGACCCATCCACCTTAGAGAACATTAACTTATTCCTTAAGCATCGAGGTTCCCTCCCCTACCCACCAAACGGAGGCATCACGCCCCAACCCACGGTTCCCCACCATTACTTCTGGAGCCCTGTTTCTCCCTGAGTCATGAGCTAACCATGGGGTTGAGAGGAGTCTATTCTTCATTCTGAACCACTCTCTCCACAGTCTGGGGGCCCTAAGCCTCTCTGGGACCTGGAATCACTCAGCACAGGTTGGTTTACAGCATTTTTGCTGAATGAATAATGAGTCAATCGATGAATACAGGACAAATTTCAAACAGTCCAACTTAGTATTGAAAACTTCATATTTGCATTCCCCCAGTGGCTCAGTGGGTAAGAATCCACCCACCAATGCAGGGGACACTGGTTAGATCCCTGGTCCATGAAGATTCCACATGCCACAGAGCAACTAAGCCCCATGGGCCACAACTACTGAAGCCTGAGTGCCCTAGAGCCCGTGCTCAGCAAGAAGAAGAGTGACCACGATGAGAAGCCTACACATGCACACAGCAATGAAAGAGTAGCCTCCACTTGCTGCAACTAGAGAAAGACCCTGAGCAGCAACGAAGACCCAGCACAGCCAAAAATAAAATTTGTTAATTAATTTTTTAAAAAACCTTCATCTTTATCTAGCCCCATATTTCAGGCACAGAGACACACTTTCCCAAACTGGTTGTCCCTCTTTTACTCCCAAGACTTAGCACATCATTTTCTTCTCTTCTGCCCCCTTTCCCAGACTCCTACCTACCTTGGTGAGCTCCTATTCTTCCTTCAAAACCCAACTCCTAGGTGCCCTCCTCCATAAGGCCTCCAGAAACCTGAGCCGAGTCCTCTAGCGCATCCTTCTTCTATACCCTGACTGTGTTGGGCTGGGCCCTGCCTCCACCAACTCCAGGCTCACAGCTCCTTTCTAGCAGATCAACAAGAAAACAAAAGATTCTTCAGAGAGCACTGTTTTCCAATGATAAGTTATGACTCCTAAATGGGTTGTGATGAAATCCATGTGAACGGATTTAAAAATTTCTTTCATGGGCTTTTCCTGATGGTCCAGTGGTTAAGAATCCACCTTCCAACGCAGGGGACATAGGTTCAATCCCTGGTTAGGGAACTAAGATCTCACATACTAAGGGCAACTAAGATCAAGTGCTACAACTACTGAGCTGTGAGCCTGTGGGCACAACTAAGATCTGATGCAACCAAAAATAAATAAATATTAAAAAGAATTTTTTTCTTCTACATCGTCTTTCATTTACATACCTAGATCAAAAGCATGCTTTTAAATAGCTGCCTAGTATTTTGACATGTATTCAGCACTACACAGATTGGTGAAAATGTTATGGCTCCTTTTTACTTTTTGGCTGTGCAGTTTACAGGATCTTAGTTCTCCAACCAGGGATTAAACCCAAGTCCTCTTCCCTGGTGACACAGATGGTAAAGAATCTGCCTGCAATGCAGGAGACCCAGGTTTCATCCCTGGGTCAGGAAGGTCCTCTGGAGAAGGCAATGGCTACCTACTCCAGTATTCTTGCTTGGGAAATCCCGTGAACAGAGGAGCCTGGCAGGCCACACTCCATGGGGGTCACAAAGAGTCTGACACAACTGAGCCACTAACACTTTCACTTCACTCTTCAGTGAAAGTGCAGAGTCCTAACCACCAAACTACCAGGAATTTTCTATGGCTTCCTTTTTATTCATTTATTTATTGCTGTTGCAAATGTCCCAGAGATGACATTATACACAAACTTTGCCAGCCGTAGGGATTATCTCTTTGGTGAAAGTTCCTAGAGGTACAATGGCAGGGTCAAGGGTCAAGTTTATTTGTAAATTGATGTCTTAAAATATTTTTAAATATTCATTTATTTGTCTGCACCGGGTCTTAGTTGCAGCATTCGACCTTTTAGTTGTGGCATGTGGGATCTAGTTCCTGGACCAGGAATCGAACCTGGGCCCCCTGCATTGGGAGCATAGAGTCTTAGTTACCGAACCACCAGGGAAGTCCCTGTAAATTGATATCTTGACACAAGTTGTCAACTTGCTTGCAGGATGCCACAGAATGTGAGTATGCCCACATTCATTAAAAAAAAAACACTCACTTTTAACTCCTGATTTGAGAGGGCAAAAAGAAAAAAGTATATTGTTTTCTATTTGGGCTTAAAAAAAAGAAAAACTTCTTATATGAATAGGCAACAAACTACAGGCCCCTGAATCAAATCCAGCCCATTGTCTTTTGTATGGCCCATGTGCTAAGAATGATGCTTACAATTTTAAAAGGTCACAAAAAGGGAATTCTCTGGTGGTCCAGTGGTTAGGACTCAGATTCCATTGCAGGTGGCAAGGGTTCCATTCTTGGTCGGGGAACATCCAGGAAAAAAAAAAGAGGTTGCAAAAATTAAAACAAGGGCAATATCTTGTGACATGTGACAATTACTTGAAATTCACATTTTGGTGTCCATGAATTAAGTTTTATTGGCATTCAGCCATGCTCTTCTATTTACATATCATCTTGGTTGATTTCTAGCTACAAGGGCAGAATTGAGTAGTTTTGAAAGAGATTGTGTGGCTCCCAAAACCCAAAACTACTGTCCATTTGGGATTTCCAGGTAGCTCAGATGGTAAAGAATCTGCCTGCCAATGCAGAAGACATGGATTTGATCCCTGGGTTTGATCCCTGGGTCAGGAAGATTCCCAAGAGGAAGGCATGGCAACCCACTGTAGTACTCTTGCCTGGGGAATCCCATGGACAGAAGAAGCCTGGCGGGCTACAGTCCACGGGGTCGCCAAAGAGTTGGACATGACTTAGCAGCTAAACAACATTGTCTATCTGGCCTTCACAAAA
The DNA here is from genome assembly GCF_054371585.1 of Giraffa tippelskirchi. Lineage (NCBI taxonomy): Eukaryota > Metazoa > Chordata > Mammalia > Artiodactyla > Giraffidae > Giraffa > Giraffa tippelskirchi. Next base: position 94,420,905 of record NC_137280.1, on the reverse strand, counting down.
AGAGTTTGTGGAGGCTTCCCTGATGGTTCAGTGGTAAAGAATCCACCTGCCAATACAGGAGACATGGATTGGATCCCTGATCTGGGAAGATCCCACGTGTCGCAGAACAACTAAGCCGGTGCACCACAACTGCTGAGTCTGTGCTCTGGGGCAACTACTGAGCCCTCATGCTGCAACTACTCAAGCCTGTGTGCCCTGGAGTCTGTGCCCCACAACAAGAGAAGCCACTGCAATGAGAAGCTCGAGTACTGCAACTAGAAAGTAGTCCCTGCTCATCGCAACTAAGGAAAAGCCTGCACAGCCAAAAATAAATACATAAAATTATATATATATATATATACACATATATATATATATAAGGAGTTTGTGGATCCCTGAAGTATATGCTTTATTAGCTATAGTGATGGGGTTAGGGAACTCAGAAGTGTGTTGGAGGAGAAAGTCTCTTCTATAACAACTCAGAGTCAATTCCCCATGCCCTCCCATTTTATAAGAAAAGGCCACTGAGGACCAGGAAAGGTCTGTACCTCAAAAGCTGGGGCAACCTCAGGGACGCCTTGGTTCTCCAACTCTCATGTTCCAGCTCTGGAAAGCGGTGAGGTCAAAGGTAACAGAGTCAGGGCAACTTGGGGATCGTGGCACTGAACTTCCCCCTCTCCAAGGAAAAAAACCTCTCCTGGATGTGTCAAGTTCAAATCCCACCTCTGAGTACCAGGGTGACCCTGGGCATATCCTTCCATCTCCCTGAATGCCTGTTTCATCACCTGGAAAATAGGATTAACTAACTCCATATACTAGGTATGCATGCTAAGTCGCTTCAGTCATGTCTGACTCTTTGCAATCCCATGGACTATAGCCCATCAGGATCTTCTGTCCATGGGATTTTTTTAGGCAAAAATACTGGAGTGGGTTGCCATGCCCTCCTCTGGGGGATCTTTATATGTTGTGCCTAATTCCCAGGGAAGGTTAAATGGGGGTTTTTCAGGAAAAATATTTAGGACTATGTCTGGCACACAGTAAGTGCTCAATAAAGGCCATTACGTGCAAGATTGCATGCTCATCATTTATTGAGCATGTACTATGTGCAGGGCACAGAGTAAAGGATGTTTCCTCATTACCCACCATCCTGGGGGCTCCAGGCAATGTCCCCAGCACCCCGCACAGGATAGCATAGCAGCATGTGTCTTTGGTCACTCACATCTTTCAAGCTCCAGTTAAATGCCACTGCCATTGACACATTCATTGACACAGGATTTTTGAGCTCTTTTGCTGTGCCCCCATAGCAAGGGCTGGGGAAAGGATGACCAATCATCCTGTTATAACTGAAACTGAAGGGTCTCCTGGGACACAAGACTTATGGTGCTGAAACCAAGACAGTCCCAGTAAACCGAGATGATTTAGTCACCCTGGGCTAAGAGTATAGCTGAGAATAAAGTAGACATAACCACTTGCTCCAGGAAGTCCTCCCGGATCCACCCCTCCACCACTGGCTCAGAAACCACCTCTTGGCTGCTCTGAAGCTGCCTGTGCACCTCCCTTTACAGCACCATCACCCTGGGTTATGAATGCCTGGAGTAGCCTCTGTATCCTCCACTCTGGGAGGGCAGAGAGGGCTCTTTTTCAGGTCACTATTGCGAGGCTCATGCCAAACAGAGACAGTCTAATGAATGAAAGCCAGCAAGGCAAGCCTTGCCTAACAGATGAGCAAACCGAGGCCCAGAGAGGCGGGCCACTGCAGCAGGATTTCCCAGCAAGGTGGAAGAGGAGCTGGGGCTTGAACCCCTTTCAGCTGAGACTCTGTCCTGCCAGCCCTCCCACCCGGCCCCTTACCGTGTTGTAGAATTCGGCCACCAGCTGTGAGTACTGGAAGTTGGGCTCACACCAGTCCACCTTGGAGCTCTGGTAGGCAAAGATGCTGGGCATCTCGACACCTCACCTGCCGCCCGCTGGCTGCGTCTGGCAGAGAGCAGCATCTGAGCCTACAGAGGGACAGGCCCAGCCAAGGCGGGGAGAGGATGGCGGGGTGCCCTGCGGCAGGCAGGTCGAGAGGAGGAAAAACCTGCTGGACGGCTCCCTGGTTGCACCAGGGACAGCCTGCCTGTGAGGTGGTGGCAGCTGCCCTGGCCATAAGCAGAGGGGCTGGCACCATCCAGAGAGGGCAAGGGGAAGTGGGAAAGGGGCCTCCCTTCCCTGCTCCCTAGGAGTGGGAGTTAGGAAGACTGTTCCTTGGAAGAGTAATTTTAAATACTGGTGCTATTAGATCACCATCCCCACTTTATAGATGGGCAAAGTGAGGCAGAGGGCAAAGTCCTTTGCATAGAGCATGCAAGGTGAGGACACCAAGATGTGTACACACGGGCAGGCTCCTGACTCCAAGCTTCTAACCATCAGGTTTTACTACCCAGACACTGCCAAAACCACACACCACAGCCTCCCAGATCCAGACCAAGAGCTGCATAACTGCCCCAATGGACTCTACTCAGCTCCTTTGGGGGCTTTTGGAGGTAGGACCTCCTTTGAGGACCTGTCTTCCTGTCTGGGCTATGGGAGGCTGGGCTGGATTGAAACCATTTCTCTTGGGCAGACAAGACCGCAAATACATGGAGGGTCTGAGTTTCCAATGAATGGGAAGAGACTGTGGAGTTCCAGGTCTGGGGTTCCCAGTCCTGACTTCCCAGGGCTGGGGAAAGCTCTGGTTTGAGAGTCAGATAGACTTGAGTTTGAGTTCTGAGTTCCTCCCATTCCTAAGCTGTGTGACCATGGGCAAGTGAATTCACTTCTTTGAGCCTCAGTTTTCTCACCTGTAAGATGAGAAGAATAATAGTACCTCCCTCTTAGGGCTTCTGTGAAGATTTAATAAGCTGATACAGCATTTCCCTAGGGAGAACATTTTTTGGTGAGGTGGACCTGTGTTCAGAATCACTTAGCTGTGTGGCAAGAAATCTATCTATTCTTTTCAATTTTCAATAGTTACAGAAGAGGGGCTCAGTTGGTGCTAATATATGTTTATGCCTCAACATTTAATCCCTTTGTTTGATAAAAAGCCCTTCAGCAGGCAACAGTATCCAGCTGGACCGTCTAGACATTATTTACTTATACTTTATTTATTTTAAGGTAAGCTTGCCTTCTAGCTACTCATAACCACTTTCCATTCATGGCAGAGTTCTTACAAAGTTCCTTTTTAAAAATAAACTGACTGAAGCCTTATAATTCTTGAGGTGGTTACAAAAATCTATACAGGTGAAAAAAACTGCATAGACAGATATGATAGATGCACAGACAGTTTCTGAATAATGACAAACTGTTGAAATCTGAATAAGGTCTATAAATCACACTGACATAAGTTACTTGGTTTTGAAATTGTATCATTATATAATATGTAACCCAGGTAAGAGAAATCAAAGAAATATGATAGAAGGGTACAGATCTGTCTGTACACTTTTTGCAACTTCTTGTGAGTGTACAATTATTCCAATATAAATTTTTTAAGTAATTGGTTTGGGGTTTTCATTGGTGGATGAATAGCTCAACAAAATGTGGTCCATCCAAGCAAAGGGATATTATTCAATGTTAAAAAAGAAGAAGATTCTGACACCTGCTGCAATATGGATGAACTCTGAGGATATGATGCTCAGCGAGAGAAGCCTGTCACAAAAGGACAAATACTGGCTGATCCTACTCACAGGAGGTCCCTAGAGGACCTCAGATCATAGAGGCAGGAAGTGGGGGCCAGGGGCTAGGGGAGGGGGGTGGGGAGTGGGTATTTAATGAGCACGGAGTTTCAGTTTGGGAAGATGAGAAAGTTCTGGAGATGAATGGTGGGGATGGTTGCACAACATGTGAAGCTACCTAATGCCACTGAGCCTAGGCTCAAAAATGGTTAAGACAGGGACTTTCCTCGTGGTCCAGTGGTTAAGAGTCTGCACTCCCAATACAGAGAGCACAGTTTCCATCCCTGGTTGGGAAACTAAGATCCTGCATGATGCAGGATGTGGCTAAAAAAATTAAGATGGTACATTCCATGTTAGGTATATTTTATACCAGTTTTAAAGTAATTGATCTAGGTTTTTAAAGGGGGTGTTATTTGATAAAATACCTTAAGTAAATAAGAGTGTAGGGAGGGGGTGGATATAGGAAAATCTTGAGGGTCGTCTGTAAAGTCAGAAATTTGGGAACTATTGAGTTGTGTATATATGCTGATGGCTCAGCCCAGAGCTGGCACTGAACTAAAAGAGGCTATTATACCACCATCACCATCATCATCATCACCTGTTTTTGCTGTTCAGTCACTCAGTTGTGTCCGACTCCCCGAGACCCCATGGACTGCAGTACGCCAGACTTCCCTGTCCTTCACTATCTCCCAGAGTTTGCTCAAATTCATGTCTATTGAGTCAGTGACACCATCCAATCATCTCATCCTCTGTCATCCCCTTCTCCTCTTGTCTTCAATCTTTCGCAGCATCAAGGTCAATGAGTCAGCTCTTTGCACCAGGTGGCCAAAGGATTTGAGCTTCAGCTTCATCATCAGTCCTTCCAGTGAATATTCAGGGTTGATTTCCTTTCAGATTGCCTGGTTTGATCTCCTTGCTTTCCAAGGGACTCTCAAGAGGCCTCTCTAGCACCACAGTTCAAAAGCATCAAGTCTTTGGTGCTCAGTCTTCTTTATGGTGCAACTCTCATATTTATACATGACTACTGGAAAAACCACAGTCTTGACCATATGGACTTTTGTCAGTAAAGTGACATCTCTGCTTTTTAATATGCTGTCTAGGTTTGTCATAGTTTTTTGTCCAAGGAGGAAGCATCTTTTAATTTCATGGCTGCAGTCACCATCCACAGTGATTTTGGAGCCCAAGAAAATAAAACCTGTCACTGTTTCCACTTTTTCCCTGTCTATTTGCCATGAAGTGATGGGACCGGATACCATAATCTTAGTTTTGAATGCTGAGTTTTAAGCCAGCTTTTTCACTCTCCTCTTTCACCCTCATCAAGAGGCTCTTTAGGGACTTCCCTGGTGGTCCAGTGGTTAAGACTCCACTCTCTTAGTGCAGGGGGCCTGGGTTCAATCCCTGGTCAGGGAACTATATCCCATGTGCTGCAACCAAGGGCTTCCCTGGTAGCTCAGATGGTAAAGAATCCGACTGCAATGTGGGAGACCTGGATTCGATCCCTGGGTTGGGAAGATCCTCTGGAGAAGGGATCGGCTACCCACTCCAGTATTCTTGTCTGGACAATTCCAGGGACAGAGGAACCTGGCAGGCTATATAGTCCATGGGGTCGCAAAGAATCAGACACAACTGAGCGACTTTCACACTCACACTTCACATAAGCGAAGACTCAGCATGGCCAAATAAATTTTAAAAAGGAAAAAAAAAAAGAGGCTCTTTAGTTCCTCTTCACTTTCTGTCATTAGAGTGGCATCATCTACATATTGGAGGTTGTTGATATTTCTTCCAGCTTGTGAGTGATCTAGTCCAGCATTCTACATGATGTACTCTGCATATAAGTTAAACAGGGTGACAGTATACAGCCTTGCCATATTCCTTTCCCAATTTTGAACCAGTCAGTTGTTTCATGCAAAGTTCTAACTGTTGCTTCTTGTCCTGTATACAGGTTTCTCAGGAGATAGATAAGGTGGTCTGATAGTCCCATCTCTTTAAGAATTTTCCACACATCACCATTATCACCATTATCATCATCATCTCCATCATCACCATCATCTACAAGATGTCAAATACTTCCATGTTCACACTCTGCCAGGTACACAGTCACCTTCAAGATCCTCTGAAGGGATGGAAAAGCTGTCACATTTAGAGGTGACAAAAGTTTCCAGAGCCTGGATTATAAGCTCGGTTTGGCTCTCTACTCCTCTAGATCAGCAACAACCTCATCTGTGGCCATAGGATCCTCTGAAGGGATGGAAAAGCTGTCACATTTAGAGGTGACAAAAGTTTCCAGAGCCTGGATTATAAGCTTGGTTTGGCTCTCTACTCCTCTAGATAAGCAACAACCTCACCTGTGGCCATAGCCCGCCACCGTCGCCATCACCCCAGCCTCTCCAAGCCCATTTGGAAGCAGATAGCTTCCCGTGTCCCTCCCTAGTCAAATCTGGGTCAGGAATAGCTGTCAGGATCTGGTTCTCCTAGATCTCAGTCAAGGTTTAACAGCCGGAAGCAAGGTGATAAGAGATGCCTACACCCAGCCTAGCGTGGAGTTTGGGAAATTGCCTGCACACATGGACTGGGGCAACAGGATGGTGAGACAGGTGTGTGTGGGTGCTGAAGGGGTGGTGCTCGCCTTCTGCCAGCTGGCAGGTGTGTGAAGTGCCAGAGCCTGGGTGGAGAGGTGACAGATCTCCGTGGGCATGCAATAAATTAGCACAAACGGCAGCTTGAGACAACACACCTTTACTATCCTACAGTGCTAGAGATGAGGAATTTGAAAGGAGTCTTATGGGGTGAAAATCCAGCTGTGGGCAGGGCTGTCTCCTTCCTGAGGCTCCACGGGAGAGTCCAAACTCTAGATTTTCCTAGTTTCTAGGGGGCACCTGCATCCCTGGCTCATGGCCCCTTCTTCCATCTTCAAAGCACATCATCCCCTCTTTGGATGTCATCATTTTACTCCATCTTACCCCCTTTTCTCTGATTTGGACTTTCTTATAAAGACCCTTGTGAAGACTGGATCCACTATGTAAGACAATCTTCTCTCAGGATCCTTAATTCAATGACACCTTTGCCATGGAAGGGCTTCCTTGGTGGCTCAGAAGGTAAAGAATCTCCTGCAATGCAGGAGACCCAGGTTCAATTCCAGGGATGGGAAGATTCCTTGAAGGAGGGCATGGCAACACACTCCAGTACTCTTGCCTGGATAATCCCATGGACAGAGGAGGCTGGTGGGCAACAATCCTTGGGGTCATGAAAGAGTCAGACAGGACTGAGTGACTAACACTAACACTTTGCCATGGAAGGTAACATATTGCCAAGTTTCAGTAACAAGGATGTGGACATTTGGAGGGAACTAATCATCTACTTGGAATTCCCAGGTGGCTCAGGGGTAAAGGATCCACCTGCAATGCAGGAGACTCAGGTTCCATCTCTGGGTTGAGAAGAACCCCCGGAGAAAGAAATGGCAACCCACTCCAGTATTCTTACCTGGGAAATCCCACAGACAGAGGACCCTACAGTCCTACAGGTGGGCGACAGTCCATGGGGTCACAAAAGAGTCAGACAGGACTGAGCAACTAAATGACAACAAGTCATCTACTCACCACAGAGGGATCTCAGGATTGGGGGCCTGGGGTTGAACTAAATTGGGGTTGAGATGGATGTGAGGATGGAATTGGGGGTGAGAATGGATATAGGGTGGGGAACTGGACCATGGAGTGAGGCTGAAGGCTGAGTTGGGATTGGAGACAAGGCTAAAGGCAGTACTGGAGATGGAAGGCACTGGAAATGGAAATACAGGTGAGGACAGGGGCAGTGTTGGGGGGTGAGTTTGAGGACAATGTTGGGATAGGTTTGGGGATGAGGGTGGACTTGAGATCATGGTGGGGGGTCGGAATGGGGACCTCATTCATCCCTCATTCGCCATCATAGGGACTTCATGAAGCTGCGGATGGGACTCTGTCCATGACGGACACTGGCATCCCACCTCAGGTCAGCTCCTGCGGGGCTTGTAAGGGCGGGAGGTAGACGCCAGTGAGGTGTCCATCAAGAAGGCTGACGATGAGCCATGACTCTTCCCCATCTCTGCTCACCCAGGCAAAGATCTGATGTGTGTTACAGAAAAACACAAGTGGCCAAGAGAAAATGAAATTGGCCAATAATCTTACAGTCCAGAGTTAACTGTTAGGCTACTTTTACCTGAAACAATCATTCACATTATTTATTTTTTACAAAGATGTTGGTGCTATTGTACGTTTGTTCCTAATTTCTTCACTTAAAATGCCATTAACAGCCTGTGATATTTTGAAGCCTTCTTCACTATAATTATTTTAAGTTTTATTTTGACTTTTTTAAATTATTTATTTATTCGGCTGTGCTGGGTTTTACTTGTGGCGTGTGGGATCCAGCTCCCTGATCAGGGATCAAACCCAGGCCCCCTGCATTGGGAGCTCGGAGTCTCAGCCAACTGGACCACCAGGGAAGTACGTAGTTTTACTTTTAACTATGGGAAAATACACAGAACATAAAACTTGCCATCTTAACCATTTTCAAGTGCAGAGTTGAGTGACATTAAGTACATTCACAATGTTGGACAACCATCCCCACCATCCATCTCCAGGGGAAGGTGGGAGGAAGGATAAACTAGGAGGCCGAGATTAACAGATGCACATTACTACATAGAAAATAAATAAACCACAAGGTCCTACTCTATAGCACAAGGAACTCTACTCAATATTTTGTAGTATTTTGAATTTTTTCAGATTCTTTATATACACATTTATCTGAGTCGTTGTGCTAATGCAACATTTTAAATCAACAATACTTCAGTTTTTGAAAAACAGCTTGATTGAAGTATAATTGAATATGATAAACTGCATGCATTTAAAATACAAAACTGGATATTATCTTGACATATGTACACATTTGTGAAACCAATACCGTCACTCAGATTATTAACCTGCCTATCTTAGTGTAAGCTTTTTTTTTGTTTTGAGGTCCTTCATTTAATAATTAGTTTCTTTTTAAAAATAAGGCACATATAAGGCTTGAGCAAGAGCTCACAATGAGGAAAACTGAAATCAGGGCAGTTTATTTTATTTTTCTGATTTCCACCAATGACTTTATTTAACTAAAACTAAGTTTCAGGTGTCCATTTTCTGAACAAGGAAGTTACTTTGTTTCATATTTTAAACAATAGCTGTACCCATTTATTTTTATTGTGTGTTTTGTAAAAACTTTTTATTTTGTATTGTGGTATAGCTGATTAACAATGTTGTAACAGTTTCAGGGAAACAGCAAGGGACTCAGCCATACATATACATGTATCCATTCTCCCTCAGGCTCCTCTCCCATCCAGGCTGCCATATAACATTGAGCAGAGTTCCCCGTGCTATACAGCAAGTCCTTGTTGGTTATCCATTTTAAATATTAGCAGTGTGTACATGTCCATCCCAAACTCCCTAACTATCCCTTCCCACCATCCTTCCCCCACCACCCCCGCAACCATAAGTTCTTTCTCTAAGTCTATGAGTCTGTTTATGTTTTGTAAGTTCATTTGTATCATTTCGTTTTAGATTCCACATATAAGGGATGTCATGTGATACTTCTCCTTTTCTGTCTGACTTACTTCACTTAGTATGACAGTCTCTAAGTCCATCCATGTTGCTACAAATGGCATTATTTCATTCTTTTTAATGGCTGAGTAATATTCCACTGTAGGTACCACATCTTCTTTATGTATTTGTCTATAGATGGACATTTAGGTTGCTTCCATGTCCCGGCTATTGTAAACAGTGCTGCAGTGAACATTACAGTGCATGTACCTTTCAAATTATAGTTCTCTCCAAATATATTACCAGGAGTGGGAATGTGGCAGCTCTATTTTTAGTTTTTTGAGAAGTGTCATATTGTTCTCTAGTGGCTGCACCTATTTACATTCCCACCAACAGTGCAGGAGGTTGCCCTTTTCTCTATACCCTCTCTGGCATTTACTGTTTGTGAATTTTTTGATGATAGCCATTCTGGTTGGTGTGAGGTGATATTGCAGTTTTGACTTGCATTCCCACCAACAGTGCAGGAGGTTGCCCTTTTCTCTATACCCTCTCTGGCATTTACTGTTTGTGAATTTTTTGATGATAGCCATTCTGGTTGGTGTGAGGTGATATTGCAGTTTTGACTTGCATTTCTCTAATAACTAGTGGAAATTGGTGCATTTTAAATTGCTAAGACAGATTTCAACAGTACAGGTTTTTAAAAGAAAAGCCACTTCCTATTAAAAATTTAAAAATAGAAGAAAATATGGGGAATCTTCCACCCAGATATACTCTCAGTATTATTAGCATTTTGACCTTTAACTTCTCTTTCTTGAGGTATTTGTGTGTGTGTGTGTCTGTGTGTCTGTGTATATTTGTGTGTATGTGCTTGTGTGTGTATGTCTGTGTATACGTGCATATACACCAGTATAAGCTTTTAAAGTTGTTTTCTTTTCTTTTCTTTATTTATTTATTCTTGGCTGTGCTGGGTCTTCGTTGCCGCATGGGCTTTCTCTAGTTGCGGAAAGTGGGGGTACACTCTAGTTGTGGTGCATAGGCTTCTCATTGTGGTGGTTTCTCTTGTTGGGCTCAGTACTTGTGGCACATGGACTTAGTTGCCCCATGGTTTGTGGAATCTTCCCAGACCAGGGATGGAACTCCTGCAGTGGCAGGTGGATTCTTTTTTTTTTTTTTAATTATGAAAGTACAATAACACATTTACAGGAGACTTGGAAAATACAGAACAAGGTTACATATAGTTCCACTATATCTTACAATTTTTTTAAGTAGATAAATTAAGATTTTTGGTTGGAGTTCCAATATCAAACACTCAAAAATGAATAGAATGAATATACAGAGAAGTAGAAGGATATAGTAACGGCAGGTAGATTCTTAACTACAGGACCACCAGGGAAGTCCTAGAGTTGCTTTCTACTTGCTTGCTTTTCTGGCTTTCCATTTAGGGGTGCAATGTACAATTGCTTCCTGAAATAAATGTATGGGGTCATGTTTTAGAAAAGTGAGTTTAATTTAAAGATAATGCTTAAGTAAATCATGGTTACAGGCACAGAAGGGCAAAAATTTTAAATCTGAAAATATCCAAGGCGCTGAAAGACATGATTGGGCAATTGGTGAACTTTAAATTGTTGTTGTTCAGTGACTCTGTCATGTCTGACTCTTTGCAACCCCACGGACTGTAGCCCGCCAGGCTTCCCTATCATTCCCCATCTCCTGGAGTTTGCTCAAACTCACGTCCATGGAGTCAGTGATGCCATCCAACCGTCTCATCCTCTGTCACCCTCTTCTCCTCCTGCCCTCAATCTTTCCCAGCTTTCCCAGGTCTTTGAATATGGACTGTTTATTAGATAATAGTATTAAACAGGTAGAAATTTTAGGAATTTGATAAATGAATCACAGTTACCTAAGAGGTATTCTGGGCTTCCTAGGTGACATTAGTGGTAAAGAACCCGCATGCCAATGCAGGAGACATGAGACGTGGGTTCAATCCCTGGGTCACAAAGGGAAGAAGGCACAGCAACCCACCCTAGTACTCTTGCCTGGAGAATTCCCATGGACAAAGGAGCCTGACAGGCTGCAGTCCATGAGGTCACACAGAGTTGGACACTGGCAGGTGATATGACAAAATATTAGTGATTGGTAAGTGTGGGTAAAAGATACATGGCAGTTCATAGCACTTGTCTTGCAACTTTTCTGTTGCAATAGAAATGTTTCAACATGAAAAGTATTTTAAGTTGACAAATTAGGGGCATTCCTTGGCTGTCCAGTGGTTAGGACTCCGCTCTTCCACTGCTGAAGGCCTGGGTTCAATCTCTGGTTGGAGAACAGAGATCTCACAAGCCTCAGGGCAACTGAGCCGTCGTACCAGAACTAGAGAGTCCGTACACCACAACGAAAGGTTCCAAATGTCAATGAAGATCCCAGGGACCACAACTGAGACCCGTCAAAAGAAAATGACCATCAGATCTGGCCATTTGAAAGTCACCGGTGACCTCACCCATTTGTGTCTCAGTGGAGTTGTGGGGGGAAAGTCCAGTTAGAATGGGTTCAAGAGACACTAAAAAGGGAAGGAGTGGAAATATTGCGACCTGCTGCCGCAACATGGATGGAACTAGAGATGATCAAAGACAAACAGCCTACGATATCACTTATATGTGGAATCTAAAAAAAAAACGATACAAAATTAACTTAATTACAAAACAAAAATAGACTTACCGAAATAGAAAAAAACTATGGGAAAGCAGGGGTGGGGGGGCAGCTGGGAGAGGGATACATTAGGAGGTTGGGATTAACAGATCAGCGTGGTACATCCATACAATGGAATATTATTCAGCCTTGAAAGGAACAAATGAATCAATGAATATACACAGCGGTACCAGTCACTCTCGAAAACACTACATTAATGAAAGAAGCCAGTCACAAAAGACTGCTTACTATATAGTTCCATCTACATGAAATTCTAATAAAGGGGAAGCTAATCTTGAGTGACAGAAAATCGGATAAATGGTCATTTGTAGTTGAGGATGGGATAGGGTTACTGCAAAGGGACCCAGGGCAATCTTTCTTGGGTGATGGAAAGGTTCTCCGTGTTGACTGGGAAAGTGGAGACACTGTGGGTTTGTCAAAACTCATCAAACTGTATACTTAAAGTGTGCTCAGTCGTGTCTGATTCTCTGCGACTCCATGGACTGTAGCTGGCCAGGCTCCTCCATCCATGGGATTTTTTCCCAGGCAAGATACTGGACCATGTTGCCATTTCCTATTCCAGGGGATCTTTCCATCCCAGGGATCTAACCCATGTCTCTTGCATCTCCTGCATTGGCAGGCAGATTCTTTACCACTGAGCCAACTGGGGCCTCCCTGATAGCTCAGCGGTAAAGAATCACCTGAGATGCAGGAGACTCAGGAGACGCTGGTTCGAGCCCTGGGTGGTGAAAATCCCCTGGAGGAGGAAATGGCAACACGCTCCAGTGTTCATGCCTGGAAAAAAATTCCATGGACAGAGGAGCCTGGTGGGCTACAGTTCATGGGGTCTCAGAGTCAGAGACAACTAAGCACAAAGCCTTAAAATGGATACATTTTATTAACTGGACATTACATGTCAATAGAGTTGATATTAAACCAAGTTGAACAAGGAAGAAAGAAGGTTAAAAAAATAGGGGTGTACAGGGTTGTGGTCTTTGGGTGATGGAGTCCTGGGTTCATAGCAGAAATGGGTCAGGTGGGACTTCCCTGGTGGTCGAATGGCTAAGACCCTGCATTCCCATACTCCCAATGCAGGGGGTCTGAGTTTGATCCCTGGTCAGGGAACTAGATCCCACATGCCACAGCTAAGAGTTCACATGCCACAGCTAAGAGATCCTGCATACCACAACTAAGACCCAGCACAGCCAAATAAATAAATATTTTTTAAAAAAATGAGTCAGTGTATAATGGGCTTAGCTGATAGTTCCACTGGTAGTTTGAGGCAATTCGCGCTGTGAATTTTCAGGACAGCTTACCAGGAACATATGGAGAAGACAGGCTCCTCTCTCTCCACTTAACAACAGTGTTTTGCTTTCACTGTAGTTTTTTAAATCCAGTTTCCATCTATTTCTGGTATGTCATTCCATTTTTCCATGTATGGCAGTCATTTAAAATTTCTATTTTAAACTAAATGTATATTTGAATGTCTCAAATGAGGGGATTTACAGTAAAATTATTCATGATTGTATAGCTGGCACACATTTGAATGACTTAAGTTTAGAAAATCTCATGGTTTCTCATCACTTTTTGTTGTGTTCTTTTCATGAATATTGAAATTTATAGGCTTGGTCTACCAGATGGATTGCATTTCTTGAGGGTGTGTGTGTGTGTGTGTGTGTGTGTGTGTGTGTGTGTGTGTAGGCACTGAAGTAACAGAGAGACTTTTATGAAGCATTAATACCTAATTACTTGCCCAGAAGAAGATTCTCCCCATTTGTCAGGTGAGGAAAATGCACTTACAAAACTTTCACGTCCTCATCCAAGGTCTCAGGAAATAAATAGTGGGGTAGAGACTGAACCCAGGACTCTCTCCCCTACTCCACCACCCCTTAACTGTTAATAATTATCACTGAACCTGGGGAAATAAGATCCCACATGTCACAGGCCAAAAATAATAATAACCGAATACTTTCCAATTTAAAAATTGAAGCCATCTAGAAAAACTTAAATTATTTGAAAAGATACATGTGCCTCAATGTTCACAGCAGCACTATTTACAACAGCCAAGACATGGAAGCAACTTAAGTGCCCATAACAAATGAATGGATAAAGAAGATGTGGTATATATATATAATGGAATAGTACTCAGCCATAAAAAATAATGAAATAACCCCATGTGTAGCAACATGGATGGAATTAGAGATTATCATACTAAGTGAAGTAAGCCAAACAGATAAAGACAAGTACCATATAATACCACTTACATGTGGAATCTAAAAATATATATATATATATAAATGAACTTATTTACAAAACATAAATAGACTTACAGAAATAGAAAACAGCACAGGCATATGGGGTCTTAGTTTCCCAACCAGGGATCAAACCCATGCCCTCTGCAGTAGAAGCTTAAAGTCCTAACTACTGGAATTTTCAGATACTCCAATAACTTTTAAAATTACACCATGGGGGGCTTCTCTGGTGGTCCAGTGGTTAAGAATCTGCCTGCCAATGCTGGAGACACAATTCGATCCCTGGTCTGGGAAGATCCCACATGCTGCAGAGCAACCAAGCCCATGCACCATAACTACTGAAGCCTGCACTCTAGAACCTGTGCTCTGCAGCAAGAGAAGCCAGCTCAGTGAGAAGACTGCCTATCCCAACTAGAAAGTAGCCCCTACCTGATGCAACTAGAGAAAGCCCATATGCAGCACCAAAGACCCAGCACAGCCAAAAATAAATAAATGAAATATTTTAAAAAAATTACACCATGGGACTCTTCCCATGTCAATAAAAGTGAATACACAGAGACTTCCCTGGTGGTTCAGTGGTTAAGACTCAGCTCCCACTGCAGGGGGCCCAGGTTCGATTCCTAGTTGGGGAACTAGGATCTCACCTGCTATGCAGTGAGGCCAAAAAGGGGGGTAAAAAAAAAGTGAATGAACACTATCTTTGTCATTGCTGACAACCTATTTAAATGCCCCTTCTCCGCTCAATTGCAGGAGACCCAGGATCAATCCCTGGAGTGGGATGATCCCCTGGAGAAGGAATGACAACCTGCTCCAGTATTCTTGCCTGGAGAATTCCATGGGCAGAAGAGCCTGGTGGGCTACAGTTCATGAGGTTGCAAAGAGTCGGACATGACTGAGTGACTAACATTCCCCTTCACCCCACCCCACCCCCACAATCCCCCTCCCCCAGCTCAATGGCTCCCCAAAGCATCTGATGCTTCTGAAACTGATGGCTGATCTCAACAGCCTGTCCACCTGCCACATTCGTTCTTCTACTGGACCATTCTCTTCCTTGGGCCTGTGACTCCCCCATCCCAGTCCTGGCTCCCTCCTCTCACTTCAATGCATTGTTCCTGGGACAGGGTGGGGAGGGGAGAGCTCACCCTCTCCCACGCTGTCTGAGTGCCAGAATTACAGACCATCCGCTTCCTGAAAGTCTCCACTCCAGTATCGACAGGCTGCCCTAGCTCCCCAGATCCCAACCCAGTGGTTCTGAGCAGGGGCCATTGCACAATGTCTAGAGACCTTCTTGGTGGACATGACTGGGAGGACGCTACTGACCCCTAGTGAATGGAGGCTAGGTGTGCAGGATGAACCCTCACAACAAAGAACTTCAGGCTGGCGGTTCCCAACATTTTTGGCACCAGGGATGGGTTTCATGGAAGACAATTTTCCCATGGGCCAGGTTGGGGGTGGGGGGTGGCAGAAGAGGGGGAGGGATGATTTCAGAATGACTCAAGTGCATTACATTTATTGTGCACTTTATTGCTAATCTAATGCTTCCGCTGATCTGACAGGAGGTACCAGTCTGTGCCCTGGAGATTGGGGACCCCTGTGCTGTGTGCTCAGTCACTCAGTCATGTCCCACTCTTTGTGACCCTATGGACTGTAGCCCATCAGGCTCCTCCTCCAGGGGATCTTCCCGACCCAGGGATCAAACCCGTGTGTCTTATATTTCCTGCACTGGCAGGCAGATTCTTTACCACTGTGCCACCTGGGAAGTCCCCATAGTACACTTGATCTTAGCCAAAAGGCTGACTAATTCAACCCCAAATGTCAGAAGTGTCAAAGTTGAGAGACTCTGCCCTAATCTTACCCCAAACTGACATCCCCATCTCAGTAAAAATCACCTCCATGCCCCCAATAACTCCAGCCAGGCAGGTTTGAAGCATCCCTCCCCCTCCCTCACCAAATTCAATCCACTCCTGAATTAATTAGGTAATACTAGATGCTGCAACAAACAACCCAAAATGTTTAATGACTCAGATATGATGGAAGCTTGTTTGTTCATTTCTTAATTTCTTTTTTGGGGGGTATGATTTTTAAATGTATTTTTAATTGGAGAATAATTGCTTTACAATATTTGATTGATTTATTCAGGAAATTTGTTGCTTAGCCATCTAAAGTCCAAAATGTAAGAAGAAAGAAAAAAATCCAAAATGTGTGTTACTGGGACTTCTCCGGTGGTCCCGTGGCTAAGACTCCAAGCTCCCAAAGCAGGGAGCTCGGGTTCAATCCCTGCTCAGGGAACTAGCTCCTGCATATCGCAACTCAAAGTTCACATGCCACAACTAAAGATCCCATGTGCTTAAAAAAAAGAGAGAGAGAGATCCTGTGTGCAGCCTAATAAATAACTTTTTTAAAGTGTGCTCCTGATTGGCAGGTTGTTCCCCTCCCAGGCTCCTCCTAGGGTACCACCTTGTTTATCAGGCCACTGCATTTAGCTGCGAGAGCTGATGGAAGTCAAAAGAGAGGGGAGAAGTCATGCCTGCTTCTCAAGCTCCTGGACTTGTAAGGGTCACGCAGCATCTCCTTGCAGGGTCCTTTGGTGAATGAACACATCACATGGCCCCTGGGATGCAAGGGTGTGGTGACCACTCTCCGAGATGACCTCCAATGATACCCACCTCCTGGTAGTCACCCCCAGCATAGTCCCTAGCCCCACACTGAATCATGGTTAGCCTGTGTGACCACTAGAAGTAACCATGTGTGAGTTTCAAAGCTGAGCTATATAACATATTACAGCTTCCACCGTGCTCTCTTGGATCACTTATTCTAGGGAGAAGCCGGCTGCCATGTTGTGAGGACATTCAATTAATCAAAAGGTCTATTTGGGAAAGAACTGAAGCCTCCCAGCAGTAGTCAACTATCCAACTTGTCTGGCATCCAACTTGCTAGCTATGTGAGTGAGCCATCTTGGATGTGAATTCTTCAATTAGTTGAGCATTTGTGTTTTATTATTATCATTATTATTCTTTGGCCTCTTTGGCCTCACCTCATGGCTTGTGGGATTTTCATTTCCCAACCAGTGATAGAACCTGGGCCCCAGGAGTAAAAACTTGGAGTCCTAACCACTGGACCACCAGGGAATTTCCCATAATGCATTTTCAACTTATGATATGTTGGGTGTATGTATGATGGGTGTATCAGATGTAACCTCATCATTAGTCAAGGAAGATCTGTTCTGTCATAAACAGCCCTGTGGCTAAATCTTGCCTTGGACCATTTCCTAAAAATGAGTCACTAGAAGTAGATTGTGAGAATTTGAAATTTGGTGTCAATTTCAATTCGAGTAGTAATACCCTTGTGAGCCTTTACCTGGGGGAATCCATTTACTCACAGCCTATTCAGCCCTCAGGGTTTCTGTTTTGTTTTGTTTTTTTTTAATTTTCAATCCCTATCAATTCAACAGGCCTGTTTTGCATTCATCTGAGAAAAGGAAACAGTGATGAGAGTTTCTCTTGGACCCTGGACTGAAAACTGGTTCTCAGATGCTCAGTCGTGTCCAACTCTTTGTGACCCCATAGCCTGTAGCCCACCAGGCTCCTCTGTCCATGAGAGTTCCCAGGCCAGAATATTGGAGTGAATTGCCATTTCCTCTTCCAGGGGATCTTCCTGACCTAGGGACTGAACCCATGTCTCTTACAGCTCCTGCACTGGCAGGAGGACTCTTTACCACTAGTGCCACTTGGGAAGCCCAAAAACCGGTAGGATAGACTGATTTACAGCCAAGTGTTCAAACTGATTTTTCCTCCCAATTCATTCATTCATTGGGAATATTCAGAGCAAAGTCTGGAAAAACAAGATACTCATAAATATGTGAGTGCCTATAATGTGCCAGGTACTGTTCAAAAGTTGGTTTCTTTTTTCATTTCAGGTCACTGCCGACTTTAATTTAGATTGGTGACTTTCAACCAGAAGCAGCTCTATCCTGGGCAGGGGGCACTTTGGCACCTGGTAACTTGGAGACAGTTTGGGTTGTTATGATGGGGAGGGGGTTACTGGTATCTAGTGGGTGGGGGCCAAGGATGCTGCTCTACACCCTACAGTGGCCATGACGGCACCCCCCTCCCCAACAAAGAATCATCCAACCCAGAATGTTAATAGTCCTGAAGTTGGAAAACCCCAGTTTAAATGAAGTGGAATAGAAGAGGATAGAATAGAATATATCATAAGGGGTTGCTCGAAAAACAAATGAGTATTTCACAAGGCTTCTCTAAGGAGGTAATGGTTTTTTGGTTTTGTTTTTTTAATATTTATTTATTTGGCTGTTCCAGGTCTTGGTTGTGGCATACGGGATCTTTAGTTGCTGCATGAAAACTCTTAGTTGCAGGATGTGGGATCTAGGTCCCTGACCAGGGATTAAACCCTGGCCCTCTTCTTTGGGAGCAGAGTCTTAACCACTGGACTACCAGGGAAGTCCTAAGGAGGTGGCATTTGAACAGAGATTTTTGTGTTGAACGAGATTTAGGCAGAGGACACAAACAGAGGCCAAGTGGCTGGAAGGCACTTGGCATGTCTGGGGAGCAGAAAGCTGGCCAGCATGGCCCCTAAGCCAAGTGGAGAAGAAGGGGTGGAAGGAGAGGAGGATTGAGGTCAGCAGGGGTGATGGGAAGCCAAGGGGAGGATTTTAGGTAAGGGAGGTATATGGTTTAGCTTCTGGGGAGTATCCTGATAGTCTAGTGGTTAGGATTTGCCCAGATTCAATCCCTGGTCAGGGAACTAAGATCCCACAAGCCATGAGGCCCAGTGGCTGCCTTCTCCCCCACAAAAAAAGCCTTTACAAGGATCACTCAGGCTGCTGAATGAAATAACAGCAGGGAGTCCAGAGAAGGGAAGAAGCTGCAACACCGACAAGGGTGTTATTGAGGGTAGTGACAAGGATGCAGGAGGATGCAAGGATGCAAAATAGCTGAACTGTGCCTAGATAGAGCAGGTATAACACAGGCAGTGAGGGCAGGAGTGTGGGGCAGTGCTCGAGCGGGGCACTGCGGGGGTGGTGGCAACTGATGGGACAGCCTTTCTCCCCAGAGGCAGGGTGGGAGCTCCGGCCTCAGGGAAACCGGCTGGGCAGGGTCACCCACCTGACTCATAGCAGAAACTGGAAGGGCCAATGCTGCTCACCCACTTCTTCAGTCACTGAGGTGGAAACACCACTGCTGGCACCAGGGTGCCTCCAGTGAGTGAGTGAAAGTCGCTCAGTCGTGTCCGACTCTTTGAAACCCCATGGACTATACAGTCCATGGAATTCTCCAGACCAGAATACTGGAGTCGGTAGCCATTCCCTTCTCCAGGGGATCTTCCCAACCCAGGGACCAAACCCAGGTTTCCCGCATTCCAAGTGGACTCTTTACCAGCTGAGCCACCAGGGAAGCTCAGGTGCCTCCAAGTTCTCTTCTATACTCTTCCACTTCCATATTCTTTCCTCTTCCCTGCCCCTGATTCCATAAGGTGAAAAGTGTCTGTGTCCTTCTCTATCTCATCAGACTGGGCACAAAACTACGCTTATCTAGGACACCTAGCTTCGAGTTGAGAGTCCAGCAATTACGAAGGGTCTGCCTGTGAACTCCTCCTACCTATGCATCAAAACCCATACCAAATGAACCCTCATTTGGGAGGGCTTATTGGATGCCCATGGTTGCAGATCTAACACAATAATTAATACACATCAATTACCATATGTAAAATTAGACAGCCAGTGGAAATGTGCTGTGTGACACAAGGAGCTCAAATCCGGTGCGCTGTGACAAACTAGAGGGGTGAGAGGAAGGTTCAAGAGGGAGGGGACATATGTATACCTATGGCTGATTCATGTTGATATATGGCAGAAACCAACACAATATTGTAAAGCAACTATCCTCCAATTTAAAATAAATAAATAAAATTAAATATATGTAGAATAATACATATAATATATAAATAGTAAATATATATATAGAGAGAGAGAGAGAGAGAGAGAAATCTCTCCCAGCAAATACACATCAATAGCTAATACAAATCGAGTACTTGCTACATTCCAGGTCCAATTCTGAGGACCTGATCATGACCCCAGGATGTAGTTTATTACTATTATGTCCATTCTATCGAGAGGAAATTAAGGCTCAGGGACACACAAACTAGCTGAGTAATTGATGTGGTGACCCAAGGACTAAAGAACAGATAAAACCAAGGAGGGTTCTGGAATGCAGGAATGGAAAAACCAGACCCTTATCATCCTTCTTTCCCCCATGTTGTAACTATTAACAGATTTCAAGTCCTCCGGAGCAGTATAACCTGTCTCCCCTCCTACCCCACACAGGGAGAAGGTATTTGCCTTGCTCTTCCCCCACCCAGTATACGTGCGTCATCCAATCAACAAACGACCCGCAAGACCCCTAGCCCACTCCTTGTACCCTGGGTATAAAAGTGGACTAAGGACCCCTATTCAACGTTGGTTCTCCCTTGAGCTGGCCCACCGTTCTAACAGCGTCTCCCACTCTAATAAACTTTATTCTCCTCTCATTCTGCATCATGTCTGGAAATTCTTTTCCAACCCGCGCACAGATCACGACAGTGGGGCCAAGATTTAAACACAGAGAATGTCACTCTGCTGCCTCAGCAGCAGGTATCCTTAAATCTTTCCCTGTAAAACCGGTTTGATCACCATCTTCCAAACAAGAAACTTCAGGCTCAGAGGAGTTAAGCAATGCACATGAAGATCACACAGCATGTCAGTGGCTAAACCAGGCTTGGCATATGGGGAAGCTGCCTTCAAAGCCCTCAGCTCTTCTTTTTTTTGCAAGTTTTGAAATACGTTATTTAATTTACCCCTAAAAGTTACATTAAATGAAGTGGTTTTTTTGTTTTTATTTTTTATTGAAGTATAGTTGAATTCAAAGCCCTAAGCTCTTAAGCTACCTCCTTTACCACTTCATCTCTGGGTTCAAAGTGTACTTAATGAGCACCTACTGTGTGCCAGGCAACGGTTCTAGGTTCTGGAGACAAAATAAGGAACAACTCCCAGGTGACATTTGAACTGAAAGATGAAAGCGAGTCCACCCTGAGACGATCAAGAGGCAAAAAGAGGTTCCAAACTTTACCAAGAGCCTTCCTTAACCCCCCTACACCTTTGTCCACTGTCCTCCCTTTGCCAGGAATGCCCTACATAACAAACTCCTATACATTTTTCAAAGCCCAGCTCCAACACCTGCTCCTTCTAGGAAGCCTTTCCAGACCGCCTTCCCCGGCCAAGTCCGCAACTTCCACCCTTGGGCTTGCACATCTTGGGGCCTTCCCACTACCCCATACATATCCATAGACGGATGGGAAGGTCACGGGAGTTAGCTTCACCAGGCTGGATGATCGTTGAGGCCCAGGCCCAGCGGGCACACAGAGCTGATTTTTTTTTAATTAGCAATAAAGAGCAGAAAACTACGACGATTCTTCAGGAAGAAGACTCAAACAGTTATCTTGGAAGCTCTCCGGCCCTACGCGAGCACCACTTCTCTGGCTCCGCCCCCCCCACCGCCCCGCCCCCCATCGGCCCGCCCCGAAACCTGCCCCACGCTTCCCGGAAGTGGGCCGTCTCTTGAGCCAGCGCCGCGGGCGCAAAGCACGCTGAGAATTGTAGTTCCGGCATCGTACGGAAGCCGGGAGGGACGTGCGGCGCAATGTGGCCCAAAATATTGCTTAGGGGGGGCCGGGTGGCGGCCGGCTTGTGCCCAGCGCTGGGGCCTCGCCTCGCCGCCCGCTTTTCCCCGCAGCGGACGCCGGAGAATCGCCTGGCTCCGCAGCGGAGCCTGCACGCGACGGCGGCCCGGGCTCTCCCGCTCATTCCCATCGTGGTGGAACAGACGGTACAGTGGCCGGGCGGGGACACGGCCCGGGGGTTCAAGGGCTTGGGGCACGGAGGGCGTCTGATCCTCACCCGCATCTTTCTTCCCCAGGGTCGCGGCGAGCGCGCCTATGACATCTACTCGCGGCTGCTTCGGGAGCGTATCGTGTGCGTCATGGGCCCTGTGAGTGCCTTGCGCCGCGATCCTCCCCTTCGCCTGCCCAGATCTCCGCAAACCTCCTTGATCCTCTGACTTCTCCCCCAAGACTTTCCTCCCTAGGCTGACGCTCTTGTCCCAATCTGACACCCCCTGCTTCCTGGGCACATAAGCCTCCTGATGGTCCCTCCTGGCCTGTAGTCCCCCTTCTACTCCTTTAAATCCTCTGCGTCTCCCTCCCTAATCTCTGACTCCCTCCCTCACCAATGATCCTCCTCCCCATTCCTGGGCTCCAATCCCTCTCCTCAACCTCCTCAGCGCTTTCCTTCCTGTTGCCTGAGTCCCCCCTTCCTGTGTCCCCAACCCCCTGGTTCCAGATCACCCACCACCACATCCAGTCCTGGTCCTGAACGCTTCCCGATCTGTCTTACCTGAGCCCTGACCACCATTCTGGTGCCCTGACTCAACCCCAGCCACCCAACTGCTGCCCTTAGCTTTCACCCCCATCTGGGGACACTCCTGCCCTCCTCACTTGCAGATCGATGACAGTGTTGCCAGCCTGGTCATCGCGCAGCTGCTGTTCCTGCAGTCGGAGAGTAACAAGAAGCCCATCCACATGTATATCAACAGCCCTGGTGAGCAGGGCCTTCCCTGGGTGCCAGGGGCACTTCTGGGGACACACCAGGTGACTCCAGGGACTAAGACCCCTAATCAGGGAGGTTCTGTCTCTGGAGCAAGAAAGGGGCAGAGCTTCCTTCGAAATCTCCAGAGGGCCTGGAAACCTCCAAAAGCTGCCTCTTCCCTTGCTTTTTTAAAGAGGCACCTGAACCTGCCTCTTATCCCATATGTAATGTTTTACCAACCTGACTCTGTTGTCAAAATTTTTTAAACTGGTAGATTCCACCCTATCCCCCAAAAAAGGTAGAATAGCCAACAGCCAATTTATTTTTGGTTGAGTTGTTCCTCCTGTGGGATCTTAGTTCCCTGAGCAGGGATCAAACTCAGGCCCATGGCAGTGAAAGCCCTAACCACTGGACACATGGGGAATTCCCTGAATAGCCAATCTTAATTGATCGTTTACTGTGCTGGGCACTTTTATAAGCACTTTATAAGCATTTAACTCATTTTCTTCATGCAGCCTCACATGATGGGTAATGTTTAGTTATCTCCAACCTACAAGGAGGTACCATGTCTCCAAGAGGCTGGGTAACTTGCCCAAGGTCACATGTGATGACCTGCCCAGCCAGGGGTCATACCCAGACAGACTGGCTCCAGAGTCTTCACTCGTAATTATTACACTCTCCCAATTCTTGAGAATGTGGCCAATCTGTCCTCCACTGGGTCCACATGCAAGTGTGGCAACTGTCAGCTCACTTTGGAGCCAGCCCTCATTTGTTGCCCCCATCTGGCCTGTGTCACCTGCCTACCCCTGGGAGTATTTCTGTTTGAGACCCCAGCCCTCTCCAGGGCCTTAGGGGAAAGGATGGCGGGGGTAGCTGGCACAGCCCGTCACTCTCAGCCCTATCCACAGGTGGCGTGGTGACCTCAGGCCTGGCCATCTATGACACGATGCAATACATCCTGAACCCCATCTGCACGTGGTGCGTGGGCCAGGCGGCCAGCATGGGCTCCCTGCTTCTGGCCGCTGGCACCCCAGGCATGCGCCACTCGCTCCCCAACTCCCGCATCATGATCCACCAGCCCTCTGGTGGCGCGCGGGTGAGTGTGCCCTGAGAGCTGCTTTGAGGGTGGGGATGGGGGTCTAGACAGGTGAACCAGCCGGACAGGCGGGAGTCACGTAATGGGGTGGGTTTAAAATGTAGGTTTTATTGGTATGCAGATATGGTGAGGCCAACTGATCAGGAGAGGGTTGCCATTAAAAAAGACAGTTTGTGACTCACAGATCCCAAGAGGAGGGAGTGTGCCAGGCCTTGGGGACCACACGGATAGGCACCAGGGTTGGTTGAGAGGAGAATGTGGGCAGGAGCTTTCTTCGAGGTTTCTGCTGTAAAGAACGTGTGAGGTTAGGAAGGGCTAGTGTGAATAGTGTCGGTGGGCTCTAGGGCGTAGGGATTGTCCCTAGTTGTCTGGTACCCTGGGGTGATGGGGCAGGAGGATGGTGACCCAGGGTGTGAGAGCTCTACAGAGGAGGTGGAGGGGCTGTGGGCTTGGACTGGCGGCTTTGCATGTGAAAAGTGTGTTTGGGGCAGCTTTCTGATGTCTCTAGGAAATTAGCTCCCTCAGGGAGGCACAAACTGCCAGAAATAAGAACCTAGAGTTAATACAGAGAGCCTTCCTGGAGGTGGTGAGGATGAAACAGGCTATGGAGGCATTCACAGAGGCTTGTCCAACCTGCCTGAACGCTGGCAGCCAGAAGCCCAGGGCGGTCTCCTGAGTCCCTCTCCCTGTGAGTGGCAGACCCTGATCCCAACCTTCTCCCTCTTGGGATGGCCCCCCAGGGCCAAGCCACAGACATCGCCATCCAGGCGGAGGAGATCATGAAGCTCAAGAAGCAGCTCTACAGCATCTATGCCAAGCACACCAAACAGAGCCTGCAGGTGATCGGTGAGCACCTCCTACAAGGCCCTCGGCTGCTCTTTTATTGGAACCAACACAGGCATACCGGTCAGGCCTCTGGACCTGGTGCAGCTGACACCAGGCTATATCGTTCTGTGGTGGGGGCCCTCCAGGGCCCTGCAGGATGTGTGGCACATCCCCGGTCACTGCCCACAAGCTGCCAGCAGCACCTCCAGGGGCGATAGCCAGAACCGTCTCCAGCCATCGCCCAGTGTCCACTGGGGATCAGAATCCCCACCCCAACCCCAGTTGAGAAACCCCTGTTCTGAGCACTTTTTTTAGAGACCCAGGGACTTCCCTGGTGGTCTAGTGGTTAAGACTCCACACTTCCACTGCAGGGGATGCAGGTCTGATCTCTGGTCAGAGAATTAAGATCCCACATGCCGCACAGTGTGGCCAAGAAAAAAAAATAATAATAATTTAAAAATTAAAAGACACAAAAACTTGACTGAAAGAGGTCCAAAGGTTTTGAACAGGGTCTCCCACAAAGAAGATTCCAAATGGCCAAGAAACAGAAGCCAAGGTTCTCATCACCTTTAGTGATGATGTTTAATAATGATGTGTCATCAGTGGGACTTCCCTGGCGGTTCAGTGCTTAGGACTCTGCGTTTCCACTACAAGGGGCACAGGTTCCATCCCTGGTTGGGGAACCAAGATCCCACATGCCACATGTGGTATGGCCAATAAAAAAGAAAAAATGATAATAATGACATCACCAGTTATTTGGGAAAGGCAGATCAAGGCCCTGATGAGATACCATTTCAGTCCACTGTGCTGTGTGCTCTCAGTTGGGTCCACTTCTTTGAGACTCTGTGGACTGTAGCCCTCCAGGCTCCTCTGTCCATGGGATTCTCCAGGCAAGAATACTGGAGTGGGTTGCCATTTCCTACTCCATTTCAATCCACTGGAACAGCTCAAATACAAAATACTGACACCACTGAATGCTGAGGGAAGCTTGGAGCCACTGGAATGTTTATCCACTGCAGGCAACAGTGATAACTACAACCACTTCGGGAAGCTGTTAGGGCACTGAGGGTGAACACCCAGAAAGATACCTGGTTCCTCTGCTTGGCATGTAGCCAAGGGAATCAAGTGCTTCTGTCCGAAAATGCAGACCGGAATGTAGTCCTGTTCCTACAGTCCCAAATGGGGAAAGACCCAAGTGCCTGACAGCAGGAGAATGAGTGGCCAGTGGTGGTATATTCATGAGGTAGGATGCTACACAGCCACAAGGACTGGTCCACAGCCTAGGTAAATCTCCAAAATAGTGCTGAGTGGGAAAAGGAGTAAACACTCTGGTTATATGTTTATTTACTTTTGTAATTAATTAACTTTAATTTTTTTGACCACATTGCTCAGCATGCAAAATCTTACTTCCCCAACCAGGGGTCCAACCCGTGTCCCTGGCAGTGGAAATCTTTTTCTTTTTTTTTTCAATTTGGCTGCACCAGGTCTTAGCTGCAGCACATAAGACCTAGTTCCCTGACGAAGGATGGAACCCAGGACCCCTGCATTGAGAGTGTGGAGTCTTAACCACTAGACCACCAGGGAATTCCCTGTGATTATGTATTTAAAGAGCAAAAAACTGGCATAACCTCTATGCCATTAGGCCTCTGTTAGGGTTGGGGGGTGGGGAACTTAGCAACTGGATGTGACCCCAGCGGGATTTGGGAGGTCTGATCTAAGTGCTGGCCGCATGGGTGGGTTCAGTCTGAAAATCACCACACTGCCCACTTCCACGATCTGTGCCCTTTCTTAGATGTGTATTTACACATCAACAAGTTAAAAAAAAAAAAAGTAACAGGTATTTTACTGGTGGGGAAACTCAAGGCACAGGGATGGGGAGGCCAGGGTCACACAGGGTGGACTTGGGTGATTGAGGACTGGAACGTGGCCCTTGGGTGTCCATCTTCACCACCCGCATCCTGCCTGTATGCCTCCTGCAGAGTCGGCCATGGAGAGGGACCGCTACATGAGCCCCATGGAGGCCCAGGAGTTTGGCATCTTGGACAAGGTTCTGGTCCACCCCCCCCAGGATGGGGAGGACGAGCCAGAGCTGGTACAGAAGGAACCAGGGGAGCCAACAGCAGTAGAACCCGCCCCAGCCAGCGCCTGAGAACTGGCCTCCCTCTCGCCCTCCCAGGGAGAGCAGAGGCGCCCGGCCTGCAAGCCCCTCCACACTGAGCCTGGAGGGGCCCCTTGAGGAACTGTGGATTTGGGGGTGCCCCTGTGGGTGGTAGCCCAGCTGAGACACTGTGATTTTAAATTAAATCTTTGTAGCCTTTGCTCCCGGCTCCGGCGCCTTCCTTCTGGCGTCTACCCTGGCTCACGTGTGCCTTCACCCTGACCTTCATCTTGAGCAGAGCTAAGAGCCTACATGATACTCCAGACACTGCTCCAGAGGCCACAACTTACTGTGAAGAAGACACAGAAGTCCCCATCCTGAAGAAACTTACATTCTTGGGAAAGTAGACAGTTGTTTTTTTTTTAAATCAGGGCAAGAGGTATGCAGTGTCGGGTGTGTGTGACAAGAGTTAGATGAGGTGGCCTGCAGAGGCCTTGCTGAGAAGGCCACATTAGAGCAAAGACCTGAAGGAGGTGAGGGTGGGGGAGCCAGATTGCTGTCTTGGGACACAGCAGTCCTGGCAGAAGGCATGGCAAGTGCAAAGGTCTTACGGCAGGACTATGCCTGGCACATGGGGGGAACCATGAGGGAGCTGGGATGGCGGGAGGGAGGGAGGGAGTGGGTGTGGGGGAGAGTAGAGGTAAGAGCAGGAAGAGGAGGAGTATAGATCATAAAAGGTCTGGTAGGGCTTCCCAGATGGCTCAGTGGTAAAGAATCTACCTGCCAAGATTCAGTCCCTGGGTCAGGAAGATCCCCTGGAGAAGGAAATGGCAACACACTCCAGTATTTTTGCCTGGACAATCCTATGGACAGAGGAGCCTGGCTACAGTCCATGGGGTCACAAAGAGTCAGACACTACTTAGTGATTAAACAGGAGCAGGTCTGAGATAGGAGGGAGATGCCCCATGGAGGGTTTCAAGAAGAGGAACAGGGGACTTCCCTGGTGGTCCAGTAGCTAAGACTCTGCACTCCCAGTGCAGGGGGTCTGGGTTCGATCCCTGGTCAGGGAACTAAGATCCCACATAGTGCAACTAAGCCCGAGTGCTTGAACTCCTGAGGCTGCACCACAACAAAAACCCAGCACAGCCAAAACAAAAAGAAAAAGAAGAGGAAGAAAAAGGAACCACAGAGTGGTGGGTGAAGGGCGGCAAGCACAGAAACCTGGAGTGAGGAGACTTGGAATCATCCAGATGAAGGGTGACCTAGCCCCAGCCATGTGGTGAGAGAGGTCAGTTTCCAGCCAGGTTTTAAAGGCAGGGCTTACAGGTAGGATGTGAGATTTGAGAGAGAACAAAATCTCCCAAAACTCCTAGGTGTTGGCCCATAGCAGCCAGAAAGATGGAAAGAAAGATGAGATGTTTCCAGGAGAGCTGGGGGAGGAGCAGGGGTCAGGATCAGGAGTTGATTTTGGATATCTGAAGTCTAGCGTGCCTCCCCCACTCCCCGCCCCGCCCCCGGCAGACATCCCAGGGCATGGTTAAATCTGGAGTCAGAGTTGGGAATAAAAATGTAGCAGACTTCAGTGTGTCCATGAGTTAGCAGTCAGGCTAAGAACTGGCTATGGCAACTGGCCCCGCAGAAATCACTAGTGGCCTTCAATAAGACCACTTTTAGTACTAGGGGGCCAAAAGCCAGGTTGGAGTGGACCCAGAGAGAAGGGGCTGGAAAATACTGGGAGCTAGACAAGTTTTTCAAGGAATTTTTCTGTCAGAGCAAAGAACAATGTTTGTTTTTTAATATAGAGGACTTTTTAATTTGGGTTCATTCATCGATTACATTTGGTTGAACTTTTTCATTCTGCACAATTTAAAATTTATACAAAAGTGGAGAAGACCCTCGTGGTCCATTGGTTAAGAATGGCCTGCCAATGCAGGGGACACAGGTTTAATCCCTGGTCCAGGAAGATTTCACATGCTTCGGTGTAACTAACCCTGTGCGCCACAACTACTGAAGCCCACATGCCCTAGAACCCGTGCTCCACAAGAGACACCACCACAATGAGAAGTTTGTACACCAAAACTAGAGAGTAGCCCCTGCTCTCCACAACTAGAGAAAAGCCCACACAGCAACGAAGACCCAGTGCTGCCAAAAAAAAAAAAAAAAAAATCACCTGTAGTAATTTTTTTTTTTAATAGGAAAAAAAGTAGAGAAACTAGAATAATGAGGTCTCATGTACCCACCACACCAATTCATGGCTGATTATGACTCATCCCTCCCTTGCCTCTACAAAGCCTCTACCATGGCTTTGTAGTACTTTGAAGCAAATCCCAGCTTTGCATTTCATCTGTAATATTTCAGCATGTATTTCTAAAAGGATAAGAAATTTTATTTCTCAAAAATACTAAAAATAACATGCACGCCAATGTTCATAGCATTATTTACAACTGCCAAGATATAGAAGCAATCTAAGTGTCCATCAACAGATGAATGTATAAAGAAGATACAGTACATATACACAATGGAATATTACTCAGCCATAAAAAAGAATGAAATAATGCCACTTGCAGCAACATGTATGGACTTGCAGGGTATTATGCTATGTGAGTTAAGTCAGACAGACATTCTGTATCATATCACTATTATGTAGAATCTAAAAAATAAACTAGTCAAAAAAAAAAAAACAGACTCACAGACACAGAACAAACCAGTAGTTACCAGTGGGGAGAGGGAAAAGACAACCACAATATCATTTTCAACCAGAAAAAAATAACGCTTACGGTGGTCGAATATTCAACCACGTCCAAATTTCCCTGGTGATCATTTTTTTTTTAAATTTTTCCAATCAGATCCAAATAAGGTGCAGGCATTGCCACTGGTTGATAAATCTGTAAGTATCTTGTTATTGCGGTTTTCCCCTTTAATCTCTCAATCTCTCTCTCCCTCTTTTTCTTCTCTTTTCTTGAACTGAACTTGTTGGAGAAACAGGGTCGTGTGTCATGAACTTTCCCTCTGAATTTTGAGGATGCGATTCTGTCCTCGGTACTTCCGGTACCTGGTGTCTCAATCTAGACAAGTCTGATCCGATTCAGGTTCCGCTTTTCGGCCAATGACCTTGGAATGAGGATGCCTTCTAGCAGGAGATACGTTAAAACCAGTTGTGCCTGTTTCCATGACATAGGAGAGGATGACATCCCTTCTCTAGAATTTTCAGCCCAATAAAGGCTGAAAGATGGTGACATTCCAATTCTACCATTAAAGGGAGAGTAATTTTTGTTTATATACTGTTTTTAAACAAAGTATATAAACAGCTTATATACTGTTTTAAACTGGAAGCCAGCCTGTTTGTATGCGGATGGGAGGGGGGGGTCGGGATGGGAGGCGCCTCGCCTTGACATTTGACTGAAACCCCTAAGTCCACAAACCTGGTCCCACCCCATAATCATAGCCGTAATGTCACTCCCCTATCTCCTAGAGCTCAGCCTGACTGGACTCTAACCTTAACTTCAAAGCCTTGGCCCAATCCTTATCTGACCCTTGACCTCTGACCCCCGGGCAGAGATAGCCTTTGACACCACCGCCCCGCCCCGCCCCGCCCCGCCCCGCCCTCTGGAAGACGGACCTGAGGCACAACTAGTAGTCTGAGTCTTTGTGGTGAAAAGGACCCAATAGCACCGGAGAGGAGGCAGGTTCTGGGAAGAGCCAATAGCTTGAGAGGACAAGCCGAGTAACACCCAGTAACCTTGAGCGAGAGGCGGGACTCTGAGGAAGGCCAATTGCTGGAGGGACTCGGTGCAGCCACAGCCAATGATCCTGGGGAGGGGACGTGGCCCTTACCCCAGGCTCTTCCAAAACCCGGCTCCGGGGCTATGGCCGGAGGTGGGCGGGTGTTACTGCGGACGTTCTCTCAGCAGGGCTGGGTGCGGGGCTCGGGCCCAGCCGTGCTGAGCCGCCTGCAAGACGCGGCCGTGGTGCGGCCCGGCTTCCTGAGCGCGGCCGAGGAGGAGACACTGAGCCGCGAGCTGGAACCCGAGCTGCGCCGCCGCAGATACGAATACGACCACTGGGATGCGGTAAGGCTGGTGGCGCTGGGGGCGGGGCCACAGGGGCGTGGCTTGGGCGGGAGTGGAGCGCTGGGGTGGGCGGGGCCACATCTGGGGCGGGGCCTGGGGATGGGGGCGCGGTCTTGATGCTTGGGGTCTTGGGGGCTGGAAGAGCGCTTTGGAGATGTGAGCGGGGCCATAACGAGGCAGAACCGAAGGGTGTTTGGGGGCCAGGACCAAAGTTAGGGGTGGAAACGGGTGTGGAGCGACATGAGGAAGGGTTACGGGTTGAAGGGTGGAGACAGGGGACCCGGTGAATCAAGTTGTGAATATTGGAACCGGGCCAACGTTAGGGACGGGATGTGGGACTGAACTGGACCCTGATGGTGGGTAGAAGGGACTAAGGCCAGACCCAGATATGGCAGGGGTTGGGATTTGAGAAAACATCATGATAGGATCAAGTTGAGAGTTGAGGGTGTGGTCAAGTGTCATGCTGGAAAAACCAGGCCTTTGCTTTGCACTTCCACCACCCTCCCCCCAATCCCTCCCCAGCCCCGGGCTATGCCTCAGTTTCCCTGTTCTCCACCCCTGGAAGCTTCCAGGCTTGACCTGAGCGCTCTGGGCAGGCCATCCACGGCTTCCGAGAGACAGAGAAGTCGCGCTGGTCAGAGGCAAGCCGGGCCATCCTGCGGCGTGTGCAGGCAGCCGCCTTTGGACCTGGCCAGACCCTCCTCTCCTCAGTGCACGTGCTGGACCTAGAACCTCAGGGCTATATCAAGCCACACGTGGACAGCGTCAAGGTGGGCAGAGGGCAGTGGCCTGGAGCTCCCAGCTGGGGGCGAGCTGGCCAGGCCAAAACCCACCCTCCGCCATGTCCCCTCTTCCAGTTCTGCGGATCCACCATTGCTGGCCTGTCACTGTTGTCTCCTAGTGTCATGCGACTGGTACACACCCAGGATCCGGGGGAGTGGCTGGAACTCTTGCTGGAGCCGGGCTCCCTCTACATCCTTAGGTATTGGCAGCCAAGGAGCCCGCACTCCACCAGTAGCTCACAAGACACCCACTCAACATTTGGAACACCTTCTGTCATTCTGCCCTGACAGCAGACTCTACCCCTAGGGCTGGTCTGCCTGGAACCAGGGCCGCCCTCACCAGCCACATCCTCTGTTTTCTCCTGCAGGGGCTCAGCTCGTTATGACTTCTCCCATGAGATCCTTCGGGATGAAGAGTCCTTTTTTGGGGAGCGGCGGATTCCCCGGGGCCGACGCATCTCGGTGATTTGCCGCTCCCTCCCTGAGGGGATGGGGCCAGGGGAGCCTGGGCAACTGCCCCCAGCCTGCTGACCCCCTGGACCATTACCCCACCCTGTTCAGGACACTGTGTTTGTGAATAAAGTTGTGAATAATGTTGGAGAATGGACAAGCTGGCTTCCTGTTGCCGGGTGTTTGCCGGGAGGCCAGGATCTGCAGGGGAAGCCCGGGACCACACCTGTCTCCCCCCTTCCCTCTCCCCCAACCAGGAGCATTCCCAGCTGAACACACAGTCACAAGGCTGGAGGAGCAGTTTCCT
Source organism: Giraffa tippelskirchi (assembly GCF_054371585.1). Taxonomy (NCBI): domain Eukaryota; kingdom Metazoa; phylum Chordata; class Mammalia; order Artiodactyla; family Giraffidae; genus Giraffa; species Giraffa tippelskirchi. Next base: position 94,388,494 of record NC_137280.1, on the reverse strand, counting down.
TTATTGAGCCCCTTGCTGGTGGCCCCAGCCCACCTTCCCTTCTCTTCGCCTCGGCCTCTGGCCCTCCAGTAAATAAGTCGGCTGAGCTCCTGCAGCGGCTGCAGGGCCCCAGGCTGGCCATCCTTAGCCACCGCAGCCACAGGCCGCCGCCGAGAGCTGGGGCAGCCGCTGCCAGCGGTGGCGGTCGTCGAGAAAGGTCACGTCGGCGTACCGGGTGGGCCAGCAGCAGGGTCCTCCATGGGCTCGGCCCTGGCCCCGCAGTCGGGCCAGCGTCAGGCCGTATTGGGTGCGGGCACCGCGGGGACAACTGCCGGCGCAGTAGCGGAAGATGACCGTCTCCTCCGACGTGTAGCCCAGGCCCAGCTCTGCCACGGGTAAGGACAGGCTCCACAGCTGGCACGGGCTGGTCAGGGCTCGGCGCAGGCGGGCCCCTGCAGGGACAAAGGGCAGCTGACAGTGGGCAGAATCTGGGCAGAAAGGAGTCGGGGAGCGCACAGGGTTCCGGGAGTCCTTACCCAGCTGTGGCCTCTGGGTCTCTCTGTCCACCGCTGGCTCAGATGAGAGCTCTCTCTCCGCCACCAGAGCCTCCCAGGCCCCCTGGCTCCCACCAAGGTCCAAGTGGAGGATCAGGAGAAGCAGAGAGCCTAGCAAGACTCTTGCTGTGGCCATGGTGACAGGCAGGTCCTGAGGATGCAGATGCCCGGCACCCTCAATTTATCCCCCCTCTGCCCAAGCTGGGGAATTAACCTCATCACTTCCAGCCGCTGCTTGTTGCGAAGGCTCCAACGTCGCACACCTTGGGCCCAGGCAGCCCCGCTCCTCTGCCCACACCCCATCCTTTGAAGAGTTAAGGGCACACACCCCCTCACACACACACCCCATCCAGACATTCCACAGACCCATTTCCAACATCCCCTCCGCTCCCTGATTTACGAGTGCTGTGTAGGCAGCCAGGGCCGAGCTCAGGGAGGGCAACTCGGGGTTCCCACCCAACCTGCTGTCTGGAGGGAGGGTTGGGGGGCCCCATGGGTCTCCCAGTGGGGGTCCTCTCCTCTCAGGCAGGGTGCTGGGGCCCAGTAGCCCCCACATTGTGAACCAGGTAGAGCGGATATATATGCAGGGAAGAGGTGGGTGAGCTGACAGGGAATCCATCATGGCTCCTGCCTGGAGGATTAAGACATCATGCCCTGCCTCCGGGTCTGGCCCAGGCAGTATCAAAACAGGAAAAGGGAGAGGCCTGGGGACTGCCAAGAGCTGGGACACCAGGGGCAGGAAACTCACCCTGCAGGGACTCCTGTCTCTGGAAGGCCAACCTGAGTCCCCTGGGACCCCAGCCCTACCTGGGGTTGGAGGGCATCAGAGCAGGAGGGGAAGTTAAGCCCTGCCCTGGTTCCAGTAATCTCCCAGCCCTTCTCCATCACCCTGGGGAAGCGAGCCTCCATCCTCAGCCATGAAAGGGGGCTTACAGAGTCCCTCCCACATGAGGTCCTGAGGACAGACAGAAGACATATTTAGTGTGTAGCAGGGTTCCTGGTACTGAGCAGTTAAGAGCCTCTTAGAAGCTTCTCTGGTGTCTCAGGTGGCAAAAAATTCACCTGCAATGGAGGAGACTTGAGGTTCAATCCCTGGGTTGGGAAGATCCCCTGGAGAAGGGAATGGCTACCCACTCCAGTATTCTTGCCTGGAGAATCCCATGGACAAAGGAGGCTGGTGGGCTATACAGTCCATGGGGTTGCAAACAGTTGGACATGACTGAGTGACTAAGCATGCACAAAATGCTCAAGGCAAAGGAAATAAGAACATCTTTTTTATTTTCAATTAAAAAAAATTTTTAGGCCATGTCCTGTGTCATGCAAGATTCCAAACAAGGGATCCGACTTGTGTCTCTGCATTGGGAGCCCAGAGCCTTAACCACTGGACCACCAGGGAAGTCCTGAAATACAAGCAACTTGTGTAGGTTTGACAAGGTGCTTGAACTCAATGCAGTCAAGACCAGATTAAAACTCAGGTGAGACTGCTCCTAAGATTGGCAAACATCAGAGTCTGCTTACACGTGGCTGGGGGTGTGTGTGTGATGGGCACGCCTGTTGGTAGCAGTATAAACCAGTGGCAGTTGAACACTGGCTACAGAAACCACCAGTCCCATCGCTTTGATCCAGGACACATGCTTCAGGAACTCATCCATTTCAGGTGAGCCAAGATGCAAATTCGGGGCTTTTCGCTGCCCTTTGTATCAAGAAGTAGCAAAGGACCGCAGCACCACCCATGGGGGACTGCTTCAGTGCTTTTGGTATGCTTTTTTCTTCTCAACTGTTTGTTGAGACTACCTTCAGATGGGGGGTGTGGGTGGGAGGAATGTCACTTATCCAAAGTCACCCAGAATTAAGAGACACAGGTGGGGTTTGAACCCCATGTCCTGCTGAATGCAAGGCTCCTGATCTGAACCACTGGGGCACATAGACTGGTGTGGTGGGGGAGGCTTCAGACCTCGGTCCACATGGCAGGCAGAGCAGGGGTGAAATTGTCAAGGTAAGGGGCAGGCACTTCCTTCACAAAAGTCCTGGCGGAAGGATGGGAGGGAGGTTGGAACGAGCTGGGACATTCCTGGGAATTAGCCGGACATCTCAGGCATTCCGGCTCGGCAGCCAAGGGCCTGTAGGACTGGGTGGGGAGGTTTTCCACCTGCCGTCTCCAGCATCCTGCCACCAGCCAGATCACTCAAACAGGGGTTTCAACGTTGTTCCTGCTGCCAAGTGCCGTTTCCAGCAACGTGACTCTCCACGAACGCAAAGAACCCTCTTGCTTACAGAATGCCTAGCCATACTGGATAAAATAAGTGCCTTACCAACTTGTGAGAATCTAAGGGAAGCCCCAGAAACCCCACTGGGAAGTTGAAAAGTAGGGTCCAGATGCCAAGACCAGTAATGGGTTTGGGATTTTGTGGCCATTTGGGACAGAATCAAGAGCTGAGAATCTTAGAATGCCACATCTGGGGCGTGTGTGCATGCTAAATTGCTTCAGTCGTTTCTGACTCTTCGCGACCCTATGGACTGTAGCCTGCCAAGCTCTTCTCTCCATGAGATTCTCTAAGCAACAATACTGGAGTGGGCTGCCCTGTCCTCGTCCAGGGGACCTGTCCAACTCAGGGATCAAACCCAAGTCTCTTCTGTCTCCTGCATTGGCAGGCAGGTTCTTTACCACTAGCGCCACCTAGAAGCCACTTCTGGGGCACCTGGTAGGCACATGCAAAAACCATCTGGAAGAACTTGCCTGGGACTTCCCTGGTGGTCCAGTGGCTAAGGCTCCATGCTCCCAAGTCAGGGGGCCCGGGGTTCGATCCCTGGTCAGGAACTAGATCCCACATGCTGCAACTAAGACCCAGCACAGTCAAATAAATAAATAAAAACAAATATTATTAAAAAAAAAAAAAAAAGAACTTGCCTGCAAAGCAGGCCACCCAGGAGCCCCACAGACAGCCTGGAACTAGGAACAAGTCTCCCATCCCAGGTCACAAACATGATCATAAAGAGGCGTCAGAAAACAACAGGATGCCCGTCTGCTTCAGGTACTAGGTGAGTGTGATGGAGACTGTAAGACAAGGATGTTTAAACTAACAGTGGAAAAAAATAAAAAATAAATAAACTAACAATGGAAAAGAAGGCATCAAAAACAGAAGGAATCATACACTCAAAACAGACCTATTGATCCGAACAAGAAAGATACTTTGCAGAACTGAAAGACAGTGACACTAAGTACTTATGGGTTTGTGCACGTGCTTAATCACGTCAGACTCTTTGGGACCCCATGGACTGTAGCCCCACCAGGCTCCTCTGTTCATGGGATTTCCCAGGCAAGAATACTGGAGTGGGATGCCATTTCCTCCTTCAGGGGAACTTCCTGACCCAGGAATTCAACCTGCGTCCCCTGCACAGGCAGGCAGATTCTTCACCGCTGAGCCACCTGGGAAGCCCTACTTTTAATGGGTTAGGTGGTGGATAAGCCACAGCTGAAGAGAGAACCAGCCAAGTGGAAGACAGAGCTGAAAGAAATCACCCAGCAGCTCCATGGAGGAGGCTGAGGGGGTAAGGAGAGGATTAAGTTCTAAGAGGCGTCTATAGGCAGCGGGACGAGAGGCAGCGAGTGTGGGAATGAAGACACTGAGGATTGTGGAAAACAGTGCCTGTTTACTGGGGGGAACATCACTCCTTGAGGGAGAAATGCATCTTGTCATTGATCATCTTGCGCTCAGGGTTCAGGCGCTTCAGGATCTGAGCCAGCACATTCACTGTCTGCTCGCTGCTCAGCCCCGTCTTCTTGGTCTGGAACTTTTTCAGCAGGTCCTTGGTGGTCATGGGCTTCCTTGTCAGGTAGCGGCGCACGGCGTCTTCGGTCACTTGAACGTCGCTGGAGGTGGGGAGGTGGGTGTCAGCGGGTGTCCTCTGTCCTTGAGCCCCCTGACCCCCACCCCCCACTGGCCCCTGCCGTCCTCGTCAACTTACCCACTGCTGGGGGTTGACTTCCCAGACTGGGGCTGAGGAGTGGATTTCCCGGACAAGCTCTGGGGCCCGGTGTCCAGTCGCAGCCGCTTGGCTGCTGGCGTTTCACTGGTGCGCTTCCCTGTGGGAGGTGGCGGTGGGACTGAGACCGGGTCTGGGAGGCTAGACCACTGGGTAGGGGTTGGGGGGGGCGGCGGTTAGGGTGGGGGGACAGTGCTGGGATCATGTGTGCAAGGGACTCAGAGGATGCGGAACAGGAAGACCAGGATGGGGTCAAGAGGGTGGGTAGGGCAGGCGGGGTGGGATGGGGAGTACTACTCACCCTGCTCCAGCTTGCTGGCGGCTGCCCGGAGGGTGGACGAAGTACTGCCTGCCTCAGTGCTGGGCGTGCCTGGCCGGCTGTTACCCCGGGAACTGCCCCCTGATGGCTTCCGCTCCCTTTTGGGGGGTGTCTTCTTTTTCTGTGGAGATTGGGGCTGAGCACACATGTCGGGAGAGGGCCCCCCACCATCCTCCCTGGCTGGCCCTGCTTTGGCTGGGCCTTACCGCCATGAAGAGTGCCGAGGAGGCTTCACTGTCGATGTCACTCTCCTCCGAGCTGTCGGACTCCTCGCTGCTGTCTGCAAGGAAGCAGAGGAGGGGACGTCAGGACTGGAGACCCCTGAGCCAGCCCTTGGTCCTGTCCCCGACCAGGGGCTCAGAGGGGCCAACCTACCTTTCCTCCGCTTCTTCTCCTGAGGCGTAGGCGCCTTCTTCTCCTCCTCCTCCTCCTTGTCCTCCTCAGGCGGCTTTTCCTCCTCACTCTCTTCACTGCTCTCACTCTGCTCGTCCACGCCCTTGGGACCCTCCTCCTGCTGGGTGACCTTGGGCTTGCCTTCTAGCTCATCCTGGGAGCTGCTGTAAGACAGAGAGCGGGCAGAGGGTGAGTGAGCGCGTCTGCAGGCTGGCCCAGGGTCTCACACCCGCCTCCCGCCTGCCTCACCTGGAGCCGTCAGACATGTAGTCCACCTCCTGGCCTTCGAAGTCCCCGTCATCACTGTCCTCAAAGGCCTCATCATCTGAGCCCTTCTTCTTCTTCTTCTTCCGGCCCCCCTTGCTGGGTGGTGCCTTCTTCTTGGCCTTGGGGGCTCTGCCACCTGGGGAAGGATAGACAAGGTGAGGGGCTCAGATGGGCATGCATCGTGTTGTATGTATCTAATGATGCCTGGACATCTCAGGGGCCGTGGTGATGCCAGGACTGGCCCCAATTCCTCCAGGAGGCAGAGAGCTGGCCCAGGGTTGTACCAATCACCCACCGCCAAGCAAGCAATCCCAACTCCACACCCCCAGCCAACCCCTTTCTCTAACTCACACTCAGGGCCTCCATCCCTGCCCTAAATCACCTGGGCCAGCCAGCCACCAGGCAACCAGAGACCACCCTTGGCCCAGAGCCTGCTGGTATGACTCAAACTGGCCAGTCCTAAGGCCATTCCCATGGAAATCCCAGTCGAGGCCATGGCCAAGACCTTCCTGGGGCCTCCTCTCCAACCCTGGTGCTTCCCCAAGTGGCCAAGTTCCTGGGAGATCCAGGGGTCTGCAAGTAACCAAGCAATCCTTTCAGGGGCATTCACTTCTCTGAGTCCTCACACAGGACCTGGATTAATTACAACTGCCGCCCCAGCTGCCCAGGGCTGGCTCCACCCGCCTCACCCTCCTCGCCGCTGGCCTCGCTGTCATCGGATGACATCTCCAGGTCGTCCTCCAGGTCGTGGATGCGCAGCTCACTGGCCTTCTTGCGACCGCGCTTCTCTTTCTCCTCATCCTCCTCGTCCTGGTCCTGGTCTTTCAGCCGCCTCTGCTGCATGATGCTGAAGTGGTTCAAGACCTTGTTTCTCCTGTGGGGCAGGGGCAGTGTTACAGTAGGGGCTGACAGCGGGCCTGGCTCTGGGGAACCCCTCCAGGAGTGGGCCTCGTCCACTGGTGCCTCCCTGCACCTCCACCAGGTGTGTCCCGGAGGAGAGCCACAGACACAACTTAGGTGATGAGAAGGGACAACCTGACCCCACACGTGGGGACACAAGCACGTGGCAGGAAGACCCTGAGATCACACACGGAGAGCTGGCTCTCCTTTGGTTCCCTGTCTGCCCAGAGTCCCTCAGGAGAAGGTCTCATGTGATGCTGATGCCCCAGCACTGGATCCACCTCCCCACTTCTACAGTCCACCTCCCCGCTGTCTCATCTGCCCCCTGGACTGAGTGCTCCTGAGTGGTGGCGAGATCTGGCTTGCTCACCGCTGAGTCCCCAGCTCCCAGCCGGGCACAACGTCAGGCGGTTGCAGCCCTTTTCCAGCCGTGGCCCCATCACTCACCTCTCCCACTCCTCCTCGGCCTCCTCGGCCGTGAGCGTGCGGTGCTTGGCCAGCGGTGTGAAGTTATACCAGTTGTGCACAGGGAAGGCCTCAAAAGCCCCATCAGGGCACTGGGTGAAGATGTAGTAGGAGGTGTTCTCTGTCACGCCACCCTTCTTTATGCCCTTGAACCTTCAGGGAATTCAAGGTCACACTCTGTGCGGGGAAGAGGGAACAGCACCACCCCCATACCACACCCCCTGTATCCCTCTCTCCAGAGCCACCTGGGTCCTCCCAGCAAAATCTGAGGTTGGAAGGCTGGCCCACTGACTGCCTGAGCCTGGATTCCCATATCTGGAAGGGGGGGGGGTTCCCTGCACTCGAAGAGCAGGCTTAGGGCTCCTGTGCACTATACACGTCATGGTCCTTTCTGGAAGGACCTGTTAGATGAGCCGTAAAGAGCACAGGGCTCTACTGTCAGACCCCTCTGGATTCCCCTCCGGAATCCTCCTTGAACCACTGCTAGCCCAGCCCCCTCCGGGCCTCCATCCTTCCCCTTTTCTGCTCCCCCCAAGTGGAGGCAGTCTTACAGAGTGCCCCTTCCCCACCTACAGCCTTCAGGCTCCCCTGGGCCCCAGCCTATCCACAGTCCAGCTGTGGCCTGGCACTCCCAGCCTTCACCATCCACCCACTCTGTCACTGTCATGCACCGTGACAGTCCCTGGGGCTCGGTGTTTCACATCTTCGTGCTCGCTATTCAACCGGCGTGCCCTTCATTTCTCTTAATCTCTGTCCTCCCCATGGTTCCCAACCCTCAGCTCTGGGCAGTCCCTGGCTGGGCACAGGAGGACTGCAGGCCAGGATTCCTGCATCCCCAGCTCCCACTGGAGCATCCCCTTGGCTCATCTTCCCCAGGAAAACCCCTTCACGGGAGGATGAGCTGTCACCCCCAGCCGTAGGACCCAGAAGTTCGGCCAAGGGCACGGGGGAGTGGCGGGAGGGTCACTTACTTGCGGCCTGATTTGCCGTTGACCCGCAGCAGCCAGGGCTGGTCCTCTGGCCGGAACTCCTTGAGGACAATGCCGTACTTCTTCCTCCGCGCCTCCTCCCGGAGCTTGCGGTTGAACTCGCTGCCGGCGCCCGACTCGGGCATCTCCTCCTCTTGGTAAATCTTCTTGTTGCTCAGGTCTCGTTCCAGCCGGGCCTGGGAGGACAGAAGGCAACACTTCTCATCAGGGAGCCTGCTCCCCATCCAACAACACCCTTTCCTCCCCGCAGGTGGAGCGGTGGACCCTCAGAGTCAACTTCCCGCCTGGAGAAAAGAGGCTCTGTGAATGTGTGCGAAGGGATCTGTCTAAAGCCCGCTGCGATGTCTGTTTTTGCAGCTTTTTTAAAGTTTGAAGTTATTTCCGAATGAAAAAAAAAAAAAAGACACCTCAGAGTCCAATCACTTCTCCTAACCTGTTTGCTGCAAACCCCATCACAGGCTCACCCGGTCCAGAGCCTTCACCTCCTCCCTGTTCTCCCTTCACCTGCCCTGGACCCCACAGTGCACAAATCTCTTTACAGACTGTTTGTAACCCTTTAATGGCTTCTACTATGGATGAACATTTGCGTGCCTCCAAAATGCATTCTTTTTGGCTGTGATCCAGGGCTTCTGAAATCTTAGTTCCCCGACCAGGGATGGAACCTGGGCCCCCGCAGTGAATGGGCTGGAGTCCTAACCGCTGTATCTCCAGGGAATTCCCCCAAAATGCATATAACCTAATCTCCAGTGTGATGGTATTTGGGGGAGGGGCCTCTGACAGATGATGATTAGGTTATGAGGCTGCAGCCTATTAGGAGTGGGATAAGTGCCCTCTTTAATAAAGGATTCCAGAGTGCTGTGTCCCTCTTATACCAGGTGAGGGTACAGTGCAAATGCACCAGCTATGAACCAGGAAGCCTGCCCTTACTAGACACCAAATCTGCTGGCGCCCTGATCTTGGACTTCCAGCCTCCAGAACTGTGGGAAATAAATGTCTGTTGTTTATAAACCACCTAGTCTCTGGAATTCTGCTAAAGCAGCCTGCAACAACTAAGACAGCTTCTAAAGACTGTTCTGGAGTCTCCAACAATGGGGGCTCTGAGTCACCTCTAGGAGGCAGCCCCCTCCCCTCTTGCCCAGATAGATCTCGACCCCAAATGCCCATCAGTGGGCAAAAATTTCAGGGGAAAGCCTCCTGCAGGGTCATACATATCTTGCCCTCAGGGGTGCTCAGAGGCTCAGCCTGGGCCTTAGTTAGCATTTATCTGCACATGGAGAGAGTGGAGGATACTAAGCCTTAGTTACTATCACAACCAAGCAATTATTACATCAAATCAAGGGTCAGGTTTTTTTACACCCTCAGAACCCGGACTTACCTGATTCCAAGTAGTGAGGTTGACTTTATCGGCTGCATTGAAAGCCATGATATTGTATTTTTTGGTGGTATTTCTGGAATGGACAAGAAAGAAGAGGCAGTGGTCAGTTAATCATTCATTAATTCAGTAAACCCTCCCAGGCTCAGTCCTTTGTGCTGGGCAACGCTGGGGACCCATGAAAAAAAAAACCAGAGATCAGTTAGGGACAAATATTTTTGGGAACCCAAGATGGGATAATTGGGAACTCAGCCCTGGGCAGGGGGGTGGACAGGCAGGGAATGCCTCCTGAAGGAGGAGAACACTGTAACAGAATTTCGCAGGATCAAAAAGAATCCACCCAGTAGTCACAGTTGCCATTCCTGGCTGAGGGAATGCTAGGCAGGGAGGTTGCATGTTACTGTATATTAATGTACTCATTTATTCATTCTATTAAAAAAAAAAAACAGTGATGCCCCAGAGGCCTCGGCTCAACCCCAGCCCTGGAAGAAGAATCAGACACTCCTGGAGGCTCGAGATTTTAATTCTTTTCTGGAGGGAGAGGGGGTTGGTAGGGTCAGGGACTTACTTGGGAACTCGGACGACATACTCAGTGACATTCTGGCTGCTGGGGCCCTGAGGGGAGAGAAAGCAGGACAGTGAGAGGCTACAGAGGCCACCACCGGGACCGCAGCCGAACCGCCTTGCCGCACACTTACGAGGGCCGCCATGGGCGATGGGTGATTGACCGGGTCCGGTCAGAACCTCTTTCTTTTCGCCTCCCTCGGGGTGCGCGTCCCTCGGTCCTGCGGAGGCCGCCCTCGAGGTGTCGGGTCTCTGGCCTCGATCACGGACCCTAAGCCCGGGATACAACCGATCCTGGGAAAAGCTATCCGGAGGCAGCACTGGGTCGGCGATCAGCTTGAGACTGCCTGTGCCAAGTCTGCGCCTGCGCAGCCGCCTAAACCGGAATCGAAATCCTCCCGCAAGCCTAGTCTGTATCTAGCGCTCTGGCGGCCCGCAGTGTATATATATATATATATACATATATAGCACGATAATCCCATCAAGCCGATAACCTCATCACGCGGATAACCCAATCAGATGGTGTGGGGACGCCCCCAGTGACATTACATCTCAGGACCGCGGGGTATCTTGGGAAGGAAGGGAGGAAACCAGCCACCCTCGCGGCCTGTCGGGCTGTTTGCGCATGCGCTACTTTACTCCGGAAGTGAGTCGGAGGAGGCCGCGTTACCACAGCAACCGAGGCCTTCTTGTTGGCAGCCGACTGCTGTGGCTCCACCTGAGCCTCTTTGGGTTTCATTTCTCCCCACTGCCTCCGGGGGTAGCCCTATAGTCTCTCCAAATGATCGGGCCAGGGGCCCTTGTGACGTTGAACCGAACCAGGAGGGGTCAGGGCCTGTGTAGGGGATGGAGCGCGATCACCCCACGGGCCGCAGGCGGGTTGGGTTTGTGCAAGTCCAAGCTGCCCCAGATGGGCAGGCCCCTGAGGCCCCAGAAGAAGGGGAACATCGCGGGGGTGGCTGGCTTACTCGGGAGAAGGGAAGGAGGTTGTGAAGGGCGGGAGAATGCAGGTAACCCCCCCCCCCCCAAGTCCAGGTGTGCACACGCCCCTCCTCCCTGCCCCCTACCTTATAGTAACACAACTGCGCATGCTCAGGGTCAGGTATTCAGTGATCCACTTTAGCACCTGCTGGGCTTCCCTTGTGGCTCAGCTGGTAAAGAATCCGCCTGCAATGCGGGAGACCTAGGTTCGATCCTTGGGTTGGAAAGATCCCCTGAAGAAGGTAAAGGCTACCCCCTCCAGTATTCTGGCCTGGAGAATTCCATGGACTATACAGTCTATGAGGTCGCAAAGAGTCAGACACGACTGAGTGACTTTCACTTTTAGCACCTGCTGCGCTGGGTTCTTTGAAGTCCATGGGGAATGTAAGAAGCCAGCACTCTAAACTACAGGTCTCCATAGATGTGTCTGATAGTTATGGACATTTATCTATTCCTCACTTCCTACGATTATGTCAGAAACCATGCCAAGTACTAGAAATACAGGGACAAGGACGACAAACAGATTCTGTCCTCTTGTAGTACATAATCTGGCAGGGGAGACAAACAACAAGTAAATGGGCAAACTCATTACTGATAGTGGCCATTGCTGGAGGAAATCGGGTTCTTTTTGTGTAGTGGTGGGGAATTAGGGTTTTGAGACTGGGAACAATGGGGTGGGAGGCTCTTTAGACAGAGATTAGAGAAGACCTGAAGGGTGAGCTGCAACCTGAAGGGACTGCGGTATGGAATTCCAGCGGGGTTGGGGGTGGGGGAGGAGCAACAGGGAGGTGATGAGTACAAGGGTCCGAAAGGAGGCCACTGGGCTGGACACAGTAAAGAAAGGGGAGGGTGATATGGGATGAGACTGGAGGAGTGGACAAGTCCTCGTCCGTCTCAGAGCCTCAGTTTCCTCAACTGTAAAAAGGGGTGATGGGGCCATGGTGATGCTTCAAGGAGATGCTGCATGCAAAGGGCCTGACCTGCTTGGGTTCACACCTCATCCACATGACCTGTAGCAGTATTAATGGGTGCCGTGCCTGGATATATCACTGGGTGTGGACACGAACCCCCAGATACCACCCTAGGGCAGAAATAGGTCTGCCAGCAGACATGTGTCCAGCGTCACCCACTATAGCTGTGGACACAATCACCTCAGCACCAACTGGCCCCTACAGGCACCAACCCCTCTCCCCCCGTCCCTCTTCCTCGGGCACTGCAGACATCCTTAAGTCCCCCCGATCGTCTTTGTGATGGGCGATCCAGGCTGCGGCAAAGGGACACAGTGCAAATACATGGCAACCAAGTATGGCTTCTGCCACATGGGGCTGGGCCAGCTGCTGCAGCAGGAGGCCCAACAGGACACCCGGCGGGGCCGGAAGATCCATGACCTCATGCTGCAGGGGATCCTGGTGTCCACAGTGAGAGCTCCCGGGCACGGCAGCAGAGGGATGAGGGGGCCCATTGGGAGGAGCTTCCCAGGAGGATCCTGTAGGAGCCAAGGGGCTTCTTGAGGGCAGGGGCCACTGGCTGCTGCTTTGTCAACCGAGCCTCTGTGTCCTCAACTGTAAAATGTTAGAGCAGCTGGACCCTCAGCAGAAGCCTGGGGTGTGGGGTGAATGACTTCGTTCCTATAAAGGGCTTGGCAGAGTGCCTGGCCCTTAAGACGCACTTAGTAAACTTTTATTGTTATTTTAGTCACTAAGTTGTGTCAGACTCTTTGAGACCCCACGGACTGTATCCCTCCAGGCTCCTCTGTCCTTGGGGTTTACCAGGCAACCCACCAGAGTGGGTTGCCATTTCCTCCTCCAGGGGATCTTCATAACCCAGGGATCAAACCCTGGTCTCCTGCATTGGAAGGGGATTCTTTACTGCTGAGCCACCTGGGAAGCCCTAAGTAAACTTAGCTAGTATTTATTCACTTTGTGACCTTGGGCATGTTGTCAGTGGCCCCTTCTGCCCCCAGTTCCTCACAATCAGTCCCAGTTCCTCGTGATAGTGATGAGCAAAGGAGCCCAACAAGCCTGGTGTGGGGCAGACGTGCCCCCACCCCCAGCAGACAGTAGTTGAGCCCCATTCTCAGAAGTGCCCCGAGACCCCAGCTCATCAGAGCCGACTCAGGATCCAGGGCACCCAGCAAATGTTCCCCCGAATTCACCAAAACTTGCCTAGATGACCTCTTAGGTGAGCGGCCCCCCAGGGACTGAATGCAGCCACCCCTTCCCTCCCCAGGGAGTCATCCTTGATGTGATCGGGCGTCTGCATGCTGTCCTGCCCAGAGAACCGGGGCTTTCTCATTGACAGCTTCCCCCAGGAGCTGAGGCAGGCCAAGGAGTTTGAGCGCTTTGTGAGTGACCCCGAGAGGATGTGAAACCAGGCTTTGTCCCCACCTCTGATGGAGATGCCAGGCGAGAGGAGCTGATGACAGGGAAATGGAGTCTTGTGTTAACTAGGGGATTGTCGGGAGATGGTTGGAAGTGTCTAGACCCCCAGGTGAGCTCTTCAAGGGTGAGGACAAAGTCATTTTAACATCTTCACACACAGTCAGTCCTTTCCCTGGTGGCTCAGACAGTAAAGAATCTGCCTGCAGCGCAAGAGACCTGGGTTCAATCCCTGGGGCAGGAAGATTCCCCTGGGGAATGGAATGGCTACCCACTCCAGTATGTTTGCCTGGTGAATTCCATGTACAGAGGAGCCTGGCAGGCTACAGTCCATGGGATGGCAGAGAGTCAAACACAACTGAGTGACTAACACTTGCACTTTCCACACAGTCCCTGGCAACTGGTAGACAAACTATGTGCCCACTGAGTGGCAGGCGGGCTTAGCATCCCCTCTGGGTCGTAAAGATGGACTGTAGCTCTCCACTTATCCATTTATTCAACCTCCTGTGCCCAAAATATTTCTTGAGGACAAGCTAAGTTCTCTGAACTTCACCAGACACATGGGACAGGGACCAGCAATATGTTCCATGCAAAATACAACAGAATTTCTGGTAGCGATAAGTGCAGTGAAGAATAGAAAACAGAATGACATCCCAGAGAGGTTGTTGATCAGTCTCTAAGTCACGTCCCACTCTTTGCGACCCCAGGGACTGCAGCACGCCAGGCAGGAAAAGAGAAACTGTGGCAGGCTAGGGGCCTCCAGGCTTTCCTGGGACTTGCTGGCTTGTTGAATTAGGTAGAAATGCATTCAGGTGCCAAGCACGGGGAAGAAAACAGACAAAGGTCTCAGGGGGCTTCCCCCCCGCCCCCTACCCTGCCCTCTGTATGCACCTCTACTGAAGCAGTTTTGTCCAGATCGTTGTGATGAAGGTAAAAGGCAAATAGTGGGCTCCCTCTCCAGGTCTGGGAGCTCAGAGGGCAGAGGCCGAGCTAATGAATGACTCTAGCCAGCACCTGGCCTAGAGTAGACACCCAGTCACCCATGCCAGCTGGATGGTCTCCACAGGTGGTCACAAAGCATCAGGACAGAGGCTGCAAAACCCCCAGGGCCTCGTGATCCACTGACATGTTCAGTTTGGACTATTCAGCATTTCACACTTTTTTTTAAAATTCGTGGCCAACCTTCAAAAATCCGGAGATGCCACATGAAAACTCCCGGCTCCTCCTGAAAAAAATGCCTGACTTGGCAACATGAGAGCCTGCTGGTCCCCATGGCAACTGCAGCCTGAAGTCCTCTGGAGTTTTTCACCAGCCCAGCACTGTTCTCCACACTCTGCACAGATGAACTCTGATCTTCCGGAACGTTCCAGGCACCCTGCTTTTTCACAGAGGGATCAGGGAGCTAGCCCGGGTCACACCATTCAGGCAGCCAAGGCAGGACCAGGGCTCCAGTTTTAATACGTGGACGGGATGTGCTTCCTCTTTTCCCTACCGGCCCCCCATACCCACCCGCTCCCTCTCCTTTACAGAGGCCCATTTAGGATCCTGCTTGTGTGGTGGCTTCATGCTAAGAAGCACAGCACACGTGCTTTTCTCTGGTACCTGTATGGCTCTAAGAAGTGAGAAAATGAAAATAAACGAGATCTTAGTTCCCTGACCAGAGACTGAACCATGCCCTCAGCAGTGAAAGCTAGAAGTCCTAACCACTGGGCCACCAGGGAATTTCCAAGAGTGGGTTTTCTTTCTTTTTTATAATATATATATATATATAGAGAGAGAGAGATAGATAGATAGATATAGAGATAGATAGATAGATAGATAGATATTCATTTATTTATTTATTTATTTTGGGTGTGCCAGGCCTAGTTGTGGTATTCAGGATCTTTAGTTGTGGCATGTAGAACTCTGAGTTGTGGCATGTGGGATCTAGTTCCCTGACCAGCGATGGAACCTGGGTCCCCTGTATAGGGAGTGCTGAGGCTTAGCCACTGGACCACCAAGGAAGTCCCAAGAGTGGGTTTTCTTTACAGAGAATTTTGATCTTTGTGAGCCATCTGGCCCCCTGCCTTAGGGTCCATCTAGGGTCTGCATTAAAAGGCGTCCCCGGAGCCACCCAGCTTAGACCTGCAGCCCTGATCCCGCAGGGCTTTCGAGCCTGTTTCAGGCCACTCTGGCTGGTGTGAGTTGGAGCAGTGAGTCTGGCTTGAGGCTGAAGCTCCACAACAAGAAGAACTTCCCTTTATCCTTCCTGCTTTCTCTGTGCTGTTGGGGGGACAAAGGTGCTGAAATTGACAGGAAGCCAGAGCTAGACACTGCCTCGGCATTCCCAGAAGACAGGCATCCCTATTTTACAGACAGGAAAACTGAGGCCCAAGCAGGGAACATTCTCTGAGGTTGGCCCCTACTCTGTGGGTGGCAGTGGGCTAGCCTAGTTCACATGCTGGCCTTAGAGCCCTTGAGACCGGGAATGAGGTCACACTCAGCTGCTGTCTCCACGTGTCCACTCTGGGTCAGCACTCTCAGCATGTTTCCTCGTCTGTGCACGAAATAACACCAGCATCTCCTCACTGCGAGTGAGGCTGATGCAGGGAAACTGTCATGTCTGAGTTGACTGCAGTCACATCTGCCCCCATCCTGAGCATACACGCTCTGGGGAACCGAGGGGTCCTTGGCCATTTGTCTAGAACTTGGCCTGGCTCCTGGCAAGAAGCATCTGTTTGTTGTTGTTGTTACTTTTGTTGTTTTTTACTTTTTTGGCATGTGGGATCTTAATTCCCCCACAAGGGATTGAACCTGTGCCCCCTGGAGGCGGGAATGCAGAGTCTTAACCACTGGACCGCCAGAGAAGTCCCCAAGCAGCGTCTGTTGAATGAGCACACAGGAAGCCCCCAGGAAGCACTAGGCTTGAGGGCCAGTGGGCCAGACCAGACCAGACACCAGTAGCCCTGACTATCTGCATCAGGTCGGGTTGTGCAGATCCATGAACAGTCTCCCCAGGATGCCCAGGGACAGAAGGCTCACTTATGGGGGCTCATGTTTCTCCCCAAGGATCACCTATACTGTGAGACCAATGATTTGGGGAAATTCACAAGAGAATGTTTTATTATTAAGTTTTTGGCCTTGAGGCATGTGGGAATCTTAGTTCCCCCACCAGGGATGGAACCCATGCCCTCTGCATTGGAAGCATGGAGTCTCAACCACTGGACCACCAGGGAAGTTCCAGAAGTAGGTTTTACAATAATGACATGTGTTTTCAAACTTTTTCCTAAGTATAGCCTCACAGGAAGTTGCCGAGATGGTGGAGAGGTCCTGCCGGACCCTTCATCTGGCTCCGAGGAAGGGCCACGTCTCATGCAATTTGCTCCCAATATCAGAACCAGCCCATCAGCCCTGGTTTGTATTCGTTTTCACAGTCACCTCCATGGCAAGTGACATCCACTTTCCATTTCCCAAACCGCTACCATTACCTTTAAAAAAAAAAAAAGTAGAAAAGGGAAGTGGATAGAATTCAAAGCCTTAAATAGTAGTGCAGGCAGTGAAACGTGGACTCAAGTCAGTCAATGAACATTTTTTGAAATTTCTTTATTTATTTATGGCAGTGCTGAGTCTTCGTTGCTGCAAGGGGGCTTTTTCTCCAGTCGCAGACAGTGGGGGCTACTCTTTGTTGCGGTCCTCAGGCTTTTATCGTTTCAGAGCACAGGTTCTAGGGCTTCAGCAGTTGCAGCTCCCAGGATTTGTTGCTCCTCCGCATTTGAGATCTTCCTGATCAGGGATGGAACTCATGCCCCCTGCATTGGCAGGCGTAGTTGCTCAGTCGGGTCTGACTCTTTTGAGACCCCCATCGACTGTAGCCCACCATGGAATTCTCCAGACAAGCATACTAGAGTGGGTAGCCATTCCCTTCTCCAGGAGAATCTTCCTGCCCCAGGAATTGAACCCAGGTTTCCTGCATTGAGGGCAGATTCTTTACTGTCTGAGCCACTAAGGAAGCTGGAGTGGGTCCTTAATTCTTGAAAAAAAAAAAAATTTGTTTTGCTGTGCTGGGTCTTAGTGGCAGCATGTGGGATCTTCAGTCTTCCTTGCAGGAGGCGGGATTTTTTGTTGTGGCTAGAGAACTCTTAGTTGAAGCCTGTGGGATCTAGTTCCCCAACCCCATGCCTCCTGCGCTGAGAGTGGAGTTTTTAGTCACTGGGCCACCAGGCAAGTCCCTGTTCTTTTCTCTTTAATCCATGAATATTTTAGTACATATTTCCTGAAAAGTGAAGGCTTTTGTAAAATTGTATCATGCTTCCATTATCACACCTTAATATCCTCCATGTCGTGAAATAATCAATCATTATGGAAATTCCTGTGAACACCTCAAAATCTTTTTCTTTTCACGTCTTGTCTTAATTGGGATTGAAGTAAGGTTGGCCCACTGTGATCGGTTGCTTTGTCTCGGTCCTAACTCAATATGTCCTTTTAAGAAGGTGTCCTTTTAAGAAGAGGAGATTTACACGTGGACAGAATGGCCACTGAGGACACAGGGAGAAAACAAGCCAAGGAGAGAGGCTTCTGAAGGACTCCATCCTGCTAGCACCTCAGTTTCAGATTTCTAGTCTCCAGGACTGTGAAGAAGTGGAATTTCTTTTTTTAAAAAAATTTATTTTTGGCTGCTATGGGTCTTGGTTACTGTGAGTATGTTTTTCTCTAGTTGTGGTGCGCAGGCTTCTCATTGAGGCGCCTTCTCTTGTTACAGAGCACAGGCTCTAGCAACTGAAGCAGGCAGGCTTCAGTAGTTGAGGCTCCCAGGCTCTAGAGAACAGGCTCAGTCTTTGCGGTGAACAGGCTCAATTGTTCTGCAGAATGTGGATCTGAATTCCCGGACCAGGGATCGAACCCTTGTCCCTTGCCTTGACAGATTCTCAACCACTGGATCACCAGGGAAGTCTCCAGGAAATGGAATTTCTGTGGCTGGAGTCACCAGACTGTGGTACTTGGTGTGACAGCCCTCACAAATTTAAGATAGAGGGTCAATCAGGGGCTGCTGTAACACACCCCCGCCGGCCCCTTATTTTACAGATTCATTCATTGCTGATTGGAATCAGTAACTTCATATTCTGAATCAATTCGAAATGTGTAACTTTCAGTCATTTGTTTCCCCCACATCAATTAGCTGACATTCTTCCCTTAAAGAAGGAATGTCCTTCCTTAACGAGGGCTATTTGAAATATATTGGTTCCTGCCAGACAATTGGGACACAAGCTCATCTTCTCTCTTCCAAGAGCCCATTTTCAGACTGAGCGGTTGGGGGTGTCCTAGCTGCCTCCAATGGTGACAGTGAGGCTCATTATTTTGTCTTCCTATGTTTTGTTCTCTTGCATCCTTACCATCTCAGTAAAATAAGTGTATTTAAAGTATTTAAAGTGAGTCTTCTTTTTTTTTTTTAATTTTATTGGAGTCTAATTGATTTACAATGTTGTGTTAGTTTCAGGTGTACAGAAGCATGATTCGTTTGTATATATACTCATTCTTTTTCAGATTCTTTTCTGACATAGATTATTACAGAATATTGAGTAGAGTTCCCTTTGCTGTACAGTAGGTCCTTGTTGCTTATCTGTCTTGTATACAATACTGTGTATATGTTCATCCTAAGCTCCTGATTTATCTTTCTCCTCCTCCCCACATGTCCCCTTTGGAATCCATAAGTTTGTTTTCAATACCTGTAAGTCTGTTTCTGTTTTATAAATATGTTCATTTGTGCCATTTTAAAAATTAGATTTCACATATGACTGATATCATATGATATTTGTCTTTGACTTACTTCACTTAGTATGATTATCTCTAGGTCTATCTATGTCACTGCAAGTGGCATTATTTCATTCTTTTTCCAATTTTTATTTTTTGGCCACACTGCATGGTATGTGTAATTTTAGTTTCCTAGCCAGGGATCAAACCCAGGTCCCCTGCATTGGGTGTGCAGTCTTAGCCACTGGACCACTAGGGAAGTTACTATTTCTTTCCCTTTTTATGACTGAGTAATATTCCATTGTATATATGGACCATATCTTCTTTATCCATTCATTTATAGATGGATATTTAGGTTGCTTCCGTGTCTTGGCTATTGTAAATAGGGCTGCTGTGAACATAGAGGTGTATGTACGTTTTGAATTATGCTTTTCTCCAGATATGTGCCTAGGAATGGGATTTCTGGGTCTTATGGTAGCTCTATTTTCAGTTTTTTGAGGACCTGCCATACTGTTCTCCATAGTGGCCTGCACCCATTTACATTCCCACCAACAGTGTAGGAGGGTTCCCTTTTCTCTACACCCTCTCCAGCATTTATTGTTTGTGGACTTTTTGATGATGGTCATAATTGGTCTTCTGTTATTCAGCGTGTCTCATTTGGGGCCATTAGGAGTTCCCTCATGCTGCACAGTGTCCTCCAGGACACAGCTCCATTTCATATTCACCTTCTCGCTTTCTTTCTGTGCAAGACTTCCCACCCCCACCTTTCACATTTCTGGCCCAGCCCTGGAATCAGCCATTTCTCCTGGAGGCCCCTGGGCAGTGGTGTTCCATCTAGGGACCAGGGGCACTCATTGTTACGGGTGCTCATCGTTTCCAGGCCTCTCCAGCAGACAGGGCCAGAAAACACATACTTTTGAAAGGAAAAAAATATATATATATATATATATGTCACAAGTTCATACTGTTGTTTCCAGCTCACACTTTAACATCACAGTGTTTTACTTTTCTCTTTTCCTTAAAAAGTCTGCTTCCTAAAACCACTGATATTCTCATTTGCATTATTCCATTAGATGCAAAATAGTTTCCAAATAAGTAACATGCCAATGTTAACTACTGAGAATTAAACTACCATAGGAAGTTTAAGACTTCTTTGCAGCTATGGTTTTCCTTGGGCTTCCTTGGTGGCTCAAATGGTAAAAAATCTGCCTGCCAATGCAAGAGACTGGGGTTCAATCCCTGGGTCAGAAAGATTCCCTAGAGAAGGAAATGAAAACCCACTCCAGTATTCTTGACTGGGAAACCCTATGGACAGAGGAGCCTGGCGGGCTGCAGTCCCTAGAGTCACAAATAGTCAGACACAACTTAGCAACTAACACTGTCTCATTTTCCTTATAATAGCTCACTCTGTGGACAGACCACAAAAACACTGGGTCCCTAGCGATAATTATTTTCTCCCTGCATTTGTGGCATGACATTGACACAGGGTTCATTCATTTCAGCTTGGCTTTCAACATTCAGGGATTGCTTTTTTTTAATTAAAATTTTGCATATGCAGCATACTTAATGATTTCAAAGTCACATAAAAAAGTAGATCCACCCCTGCCCCCGACTGTGCCCTCCCCTCCCTGTATGCAACCATTTTCATTAAGTTTTGGATTGTTCTGATGTTTCTTTTTGCAAATATAATATAGGGGTGAGTGTGTGTCCCTCCTCATAAAAACTAGCATTCCATATACACCAGACTTCATTTTTTGTTTAACTTTACAGTATACTCTGAGATTTTACATCAGTGTCAAGAAGTCTTCCTCAGACTTCCCCACTGGTCCAATCGCTAAGACTCTGTGCTCGCGGGCTCTAGAATGCACAATAGTTGTGGTGCATGGGCTTAGCTGCTCTGAGGCATGTGGGATCTTCTTGGACCAGGGGTTGAACCCATGTCCCCTGCATTGGCTGGCAGGTTCTTATCCACAGTACCATCA
Organism: Giraffa tippelskirchi; assembly: GCF_054371585.1. NCBI lineage: Eukaryota > Metazoa > Chordata > Mammalia > Artiodactyla > Giraffidae > Giraffa > Giraffa tippelskirchi. The sequence continues at coordinate 94,367,640 of NC_137280.1, read as the reverse complement.
GGGAAGTCTCTCTTAGTAGTTTTATTTTATTTACTTATTTCTTTCTCTTAGTGGTTTTATTTATTTATTCTTTTAATTTTTATTTAATTATTTGGCTGCACTGGGTCTTAGTTGTGGCATGTGGGATCAAGTTCCCTGACCAGGCATCAAACCCAGAGCCCCTGCACTGGGAGCATGGAGTCTTAGCCACTGGACCACCAGGGAAGTCCCTCTTAGTGGTTTTAAACGGGCATTTCTCTTACGATGAATGAAGCTGGGCATCTTTTCCAAAGCTTTGGGCCAGTTTCATTTCTTCTTCAGTGCACTCTTTATATCTTTTGCTCACTTTTCCCCATCCTAGAGGATTGTTGGTCTTTTTTTCTTCTTGAATTTTGGGAACTCTTTATATATTAGCTATTTGTAATATAGGTTGCAAAATTCCTCCCCCCCCCTCCACCACTGCCCCCTGGTTTGTCAATTATTTTTTTATTTTGTTTTATTGTGCCTTTGTTTTTTTGGGCCATGATGCCTGACTTGTGGGATCTTAGTTCTCTGACCAGTGATGCAACTAGGGCCCTGACAGTGAAAGCACTGAGCCCTAACCACTCAACTGCCAGGGTATTCCTTATTGTGACTTTATATATTTATTTGGCTGTGCCTGGTTGCAGCATGCAAGCTCTTAGTTGTGACCTGTGGGATCTCATTCCCTGCCAGGGATTGAACCTGGACCCCCCTGCATTGGGAGGGTGGAGTCTTAGCCATCAGACCACCAGGGAAGTCCCAAGGGTGGGCAGTTTTATCTTATTTCCAACTTTACTCAGAAAGCAAGTTTCCATTAAATAAGATGCTGGCTTAGGATGTTTATCAATTCCTTTTTTATTTTTTAAATTAAATCAGGAATGTGTGAATTTTGTCAGTTAAATTGCTCTTTCTCTGTTTAAAAGGATTCTCATATGACTTTTTCTTTCGTTAAGATAGTTAACACAATAAATTGTACTGAACCATTCTTGCTTTCCTAGAATGAATCCCACTGGGTTGTGGGGTTCTTTTGTTGTTGTTTTTTTTAATTAAATTAGTTTATCTATTTTTTAACTTTACAATATTGTATTGGTTTTGCCATACATTGACATGAATCCACCATGGGTGTACATGTGTTCCCCTTTCAGAACCCCCTCCCACCTCCCTCCCCATCCCATCCCTCTGGGTCATCGGGTGCACCAGCCCCGAGCACCCTGTATCATACATCGAACTATTTTGTTTTTTAATGTGCTGACAGGTTCTATTTCGAAAGGAAATTCTGGAGGAACTAGGAGGTGGGGTTCAGGGATTGGACCAGAGATTGAACCTATGTCCCCTGCATTGGCAGGCAGGTTCTTATCCACTATACCATCAGGGAAGTCCCTCTTAGTGATTCGAAATGGGCATTTCTCTTATGATGAATGAAGCTGGGTGGCCTTGGAGAACCTGGGAGGTCTCCCTGGAGTTAGGAGGGGGCAGCAGTGAGCTGGAAACTCTTGTACTTTCCCCAGTCAAAGTGCTTGCAAGAGAGGAAAGCAATGGAAAACTGCTTAAATCCGTCTTAAAGGGAATGTGTGTGTGTGCTTAGTTGCTCAGTCATGTCCGACTCTTTGCGACCTGATAGACTATAGCCCAACAGGCTCCTCTGTTATCCATAAGGTTCTCTAGGCAAGAATACTGGAGGAGGTTGCCATTCCCTTCTCCAGGAGATCTTCATGACTCAGGGATGGAACCCAGTTCTCCTGCATTGCAGGCGGATTCTTAACCATCTGAGCCACCAGGGAAGCCCTTTAAAAGGAAAATTTCAATTGAAATATCCATCAACGAGGAACCAGTTAAGTAAATCATGACACACATCCATACAACAGAATGGGCTTCCCTGGCAGCTCAGAGGTAAAGAATCTGCCTGCAATGCAGGAGACTCAGGTTCCATCCCTGGATGAGGAAGATCCCCTGAGGAGGAAATGGCAACCCATTCCAGTATTCTTGCCTGGAGAATCCCACGAACAGAGCGGGCTACAGTCCATGGGGTCGCCAAAGAGCTGGACACAACTGAATGACTAAACGAAGCAACAATAGAACAGAATACTATCTAGTGATTAAATAATCAGTACCTTCCTTGTGTGTCAAATACACAACCATCTCCAGCTTACTAAGTAAATAAAATCAAGGGCAAATCAGTGCCTTTACCATGTACATGAAAAAGCAGGAAAAATAACATCAGAACCAAATTTGCTTGGTATATGCCCAAAGAGTTTCAGAAGGAGACGCAAGACACAGATTAACTTCATTGCGTCCAGGGAGGGTGAAACTGGGTGCTTGGGGGCAGCAAGGAGACTCGTCACCCTTTCCCACTGGTCTTGTTTGGCTTATGAGCTCTGCCAACGTCCTACCTGTCCAAAACACAAACACATAGAAGAAAAACTTGGAATGACAAGAGTAAAACAGACCCAGGGGGGCTGGTTATTTTTTACTGGGGCAGCACCACCCTAGATCCCTGATCTCGGGGCAGGGGTGGGCACAGGCCACCTCACTCAGCCTCTTCCTCACCCAGCCCCCTTTCACAGACACCCAGGTGGGCTGGGCCCCCAACGTCATTATCACATTTGACTGTTCGATGGAGACGATGATGCAGAGAGCCCTGAGCCAGGGCCAGGTGGAACACTGGGCAGATGACTGTGAGGCGGCCCTCTGCCAGCACCTGGAGACGTACTACACCCTGTATGATCCTGTCCTGACCTTCTACCAGCAAAAGAACCTGCTCCCGAATGTAAGTACCATCCCCCGACCCCAATCCCAGCCCCCACAAGGGGACCAAGTCCAGCTGAAATAGAGCAGAGGTTATACTGTTACCTGGGTCCCAGACCTCTCTGGGCCTGCCTGGGCTTCCCCAAGCACACACACTGGGGGGTTCTATCTCTTCCATTAGGCAGAATGGGTACAGCTGTGTGGATTCTCAGAGATGATGCTGAAGGTCTGAACAGAATGGCTCCAAAACCACAACATTAAGTATGTTTTAGAACATGGTGGAGGTAGTTTGGTTGCTCATTCGTGTCCAACTCTTTGCAACCCCATAGACTGTAGCCCACCAGGCTCCTCTGTCCATGGGGTTCTCTAGGCAAGAATACTGGAGTGGGTTGCCATTTTCTTCTCTGTGGCATGTTACAAAATTTAGGATCATGACAGCCGGTCAACCACAGCTCAGCTCCAATGCAGCCATGGGTCCTCAAGGTGTAGAAAATAGGAATATCTTTGTTTTGCTTTGAATTTTTGGCCGTGCTGGGTCTTCATTGCGGTACACAGGCTTTCTCTACTTGTGGCACGTGGACTTCCCTTGTTGCAGAGCTCGGGCTGAGAGCAGACTCGGCAATTGTGGCGTGAGACCTTAGTTCCCAGACCAGGGATCGAAACTGTATCCCCTGCATTGGAAGCTGGATTCTTAACCACTGGATCATCAGGGAAATCCCCCAAAGTAGGGATCTCTTAATTCTTAACGTGACCCACGCAGTTCCTATACATTGCTACGGAGATAAGAGAACTTTTGTGTCATTCCTGGTCCCCTCCCACAACCAAAGGTAAAATCGAGGGTGAGAAGGAGCCTGGAGCACCATGGGTGGGGTGGGAAGGCGGTGAGCCAGCCTGGCACAACCCCCATCCCGTGGGCTGTTCTGGGGGAGAGCACCCCCATGCAGTCTGTGCGGCCGAGCGCCCAGCAGTAATGCGTGGCCTTTCTAACCCAGTTCCCCCTTCCCTCATCCGTGTGGCCCTGGGGCTGCACCATCAGTCCTGCTCTAGCAACTGCAAGGGGAACCTGTTCTCCCCTGGTGTGTGTGTAGCAGGGGAGAGGTGTGGAGGCCATGACCTCGCTCTACTCTGAACTGACCCCCTCTGCTACCCCTTGTCTACATCTTGGCAGAAGTTCTAGAGAACATTTTTGCCAAGTGCTGCTGTCATCAAAAGCCTGCAGCGAGTCGGGAGAGGGCCAGGGGCCCCAACTTCCCCTCACCCCAGAGGTCAGAGTGGTCTCACCTCACTGCCTGAGGTGAGATGATGGTTAAGGGAGCCTTGGGTTCCAATCTAAGCTGAGGCTCCATGTGACCCCAGGGTGACAGCCTTCCCCCTTTCCTGGGCCCACAAATGGCTGACTGGGGGCCACTCCCACAGGAGTAGGTCCCTAAGGAGCCTCACGTGGGAGGTCATGAGGGCCGCAAACAGCCCCACACCATGACATCTGATTTTCCCTACTGGAATTCGACCGTATCTCCCAGAACTCTCCCAGCAAAGTATGCCTCTGGATGACCGTCCCTGGGCCAGACAGCTCAAGGGGTCCTCCACGACCGCTCTCCCATCTCCCGTCCACATCCTGAGGCCGCCTACCCCTGGGACAGATGTCCTTCCCTTGGATAGGCCAGGTTTCCACCCCAGGGCTCGCCAGCCAAACAGGCCACAGCGAGGACCAGATCACACAAAGCTTGGTGTGGGTTTGCGCCAGCAGCGGCAGGCTGTATCCATGGGAACACCTGTCCCCAGGGACCCTCCTGAGTGCCCTGCTCCCCAAGTTCCCAGTGGGACAAATGCTGGGGATGAAGAGGGGGGACTGTACTGCTGGGGCTCTGCCTGCTTCTCCCTTCCTGCAAGATCAGACTTCAGGCAAAGTCTTTGGGGGCCCCCACCCGACTCTCATTGGCCAAGCCTTGTTCCTCTTCAACTTGTTTCCTCTAGAAACACAACTGCGGCCGGCACGCAGTTTTAGACAAAAAGCACTTTATTTAACCAAAAAATGGGGGGGGTGGGTGTGTGTGTGAAGAGTTAGGAAAGCACAATGCGCCTGCAGAAAACTATCATCTCTTAGAATTGTTCTTTTTTTAAAATAAAAAAAATAAAGGAAAAAAACCCAATACAACACAAAGCTTATAATTTCCAATCACCATTATCAGGCTTTTACAACATCTATAAAGAACAAACATCTGCTTCAAAACTCTATGGGTGGGGGGGAGAGACAGAGAGAGAGAGACAGAGAGAGAGAGAGAGACGGCACCCGGCAGACTTGGGGAGGTTTTGTTACCATTTATTTGTGAAGTTAAAAACGAGCGATAAAAAGTAAAAACTGCCATACAATTTTTTGTTTTGTTTTGTTCTCAATTGTTTTCAGTTTCCATGTCCTCTTGAACAGATGAAACACGACAGACCAGTCCTGGGGGCAGGGGGGCAGGAGGGGCAGCGGCAGCGGGGTGAGGGGAGGGGGAGCAGAGCTGGGTGGAAGAGGAGCGAGAGGAGGAGCAGACAGGCTGAGGGAGGGGCTGCCTGGCATAGGGTGGAGGATGGGCTTTCCTAAACATCAATACCTGGTCCAAGGAATGTTCCAACTCTAACTAAAAAGAAATAGCAAGAGTGAGTTTGTTTCCTTTTTTAAAAGTTTATTTTAAAAACATGAAGAGGGCCAAGGGTGGTCGCAGGGAGTGAATGAATTGCTTTCTCCTGAAAGAGGCAGTTTCAGGAAGGCTGGGGCGGGGTGGGGAACGATAGAGATTTTTATATATATATATATATAATTTTATAAATTTTGTTTTGCTTTTTAATTTTTTTTTTTTTTTGCAGAGATTTAGTTCTCGCTATCTTCTCTGGCTGGCTCAAGATGAAGGATCCCAATTTTGAAAGAAAAAAGCATATGAGACACACAGAATGAGCGAGAGAGCGAGAGCCCCGCACTGCCCGTGCCACGACCCCCAAGCCACTCACAGAGAGGGCTCCCCTGGCACCCCCCTTGGCAGCCATCGCTCTCTCGACAAACAAAAGGAAAAAACTAACGAAAAAAAGCCCCCAAACAGAACAAAATGGAAAAAAAATAATAAAAGATTTTCACAGATGAAGAAGTTCACATTCATTCGATTCACTGAGCCTGCGGAGAGGGAAGAGATAGGAATTGGTCACTACGGGGCGGGGAGGGGGACGGGGTGGGAGACTGGGGGGAAAGTGGCGAGGAGGGGGCCAGGAAGCCCCTCTCCCAAGCCTGTGGCAAGCGCAGGCTGGAAGGATGTGTTTGTAGCTGTCTAGTCAGTGCTCTGGGACTGGCTGCAGTCAGACTGGCTCTGAGATGGAAGAGAGTGACACAGGAAGGAGAAGCAGGGGCCGCAAAGAGAGAGCAAGAGAGCGAGAGAGAAGCGCTCAGGGATGGGGGGGCAGGAAGAGGGGTGCCCTGTGTCTTCAGGAAGGCGGGCGGGCAGCTCCCGGCGCATCACGACATGACAACCAGAGATCACGGTGTCCCCACAACACCCCTGTGAGGTAGGTTGGAAGGTGGCAGCGATCGTCATGCCCACTTCACAGACAAGACCGGGACACGAGGCGGGCGCAGGCGCGAGAGCAGAGGCCGAGCCTGGGCGTGGCGGGGGGCCCTGCGGCTGGGCCCCTTGGCGCCGCCCCCGGCCCCCAAAGCTGTGGCCGGGCCCCACGGGGCAGCTGGCAGCACACACAGTCACTTGGACACGCGGGGAGAGATCGTGGGTTTAAAAATAAAAGAATCAAAAGAACAAAAACCATGAGAGTAATGCAGAGAGGGGCAAAAATATCCATTTTCTTCCCAAGTGGCCAGATTGTGAGTGAGCAAGTCAGCAGCCAGGCGGCGACCTCCGGCTGAGCGGATGGCCTGCCCCCCACCCCCAGGACTACCCACCAGTTCAACAGTTCCTCCTTTTATCTGCTGCGCGCTCTCCCCCAGCATCACGACAGCGTTACACAGGAACAAGCGGGCCGGCGGAGAGGCCTCTTCTTTAACCTCTGGACCCAGCGCACACTTCCCCCAGCTTGTGGGGGCTCCCGGAGACCTCTGGCCACACGGCCCCCGCTGCAGGCATCAAGGACACACCCCGCAGGGGAAGGGGTTTCCGGCGCTACCCACTAAGGCAGGATGGACGGTGGCCGGGGGTTGGAAGGAGAAAGGAGGAGGAGGAGGGTGGCAATTCCCACTTGCCTGCTGCTGTCCCTGCTGTGTGGGCGGAGGCTGGGGGCCGCCGGGACCTGGAGTCTGTCCGTAGTAAGCGGCTTGCTGTCTGTAATATTCAGCCCAGGCGGCACTGTAGTCTGGCTGGGAACCTGGGGGTGCTCCTGGACCCCCTCCGGTGGCCACTTGAGCTGTGGGGGAGCAGAGGGTGGGTGAGCGGACCAGAATGCTGGCATGCCTGGCGCCCCTCCTGTGGCCCGCCGGCTCACCCTGCTTCTTGTAGTACTCTTCCCAGGCCTTCGTGTAGTCCTGCTGCGGGGGCGCTCCAGGCTGCTGTGGCTGCTGGCCTGTGGGGGCAGGCCGCAAGGTCAGAGAACAGGCAGGGATGTAGCCACCCACTCGCCCACCCGTCCCTGGCTGACTGGAGCTCCTGCGGTGGCCCACGCACTCACCGATCTTTTTGTAATACTCTTCCCAGGCCTTAGTGTAGTCCGACTGACCAGCAGGTGGAGGCTGAGGGGGCTCACCCTGGGTGGGTGGGGCCGCGGGGGCTGGTGCCGGGCCCGGCACGGGACCTGGGGGCTGCTGGTAGTAGTGTGAGTAGTAGGCGGCCCAGGCGGCGTTGGGGTCGGCTGCAGCAGCTGCGGCTTTATCTGTAGGCAGAGGGCGTGCGGGCTAAGCAGTGGCCAGGAAACCGGCCCCT